>NW_027202771.1:1361250-2695000 GCF_024711535.1 Dipodomys merriami
ACACTAACCCTAAACATCACCCTAACCCTAAACCTCAACCTAACCCTAACCCTCACCCTCAAACTCACCCTTAGCCTAACTCTTAGCCTAAACATAAACCTAACCCTAACACACACACTCACTGTCACCCTAAACCTAAACCTAAACCTAATCCTCACCCTTACCCTGAGTGTAACCATGAGACTAACCCTAACACTAACCCTCACACTCACCCTAAACCTTACCCTAATCCTAATCCTAACCCTAACCCTAAGCCTCACCCTCAGCCTCATGTTAACTCTAACTCAAACCCTATACCTCACCCTCACCCCAAACAAAACCCTAACCCTAAACCTCAACCTAACACTAACCCTAAACCTCAACCTCACCGTAACCATCAGCCTAACCGTAATCCTAACCCTAACCCTCATTCTAACCCTCCACATACCCTAAACCTAACCCTCAAACTAACACTAACACTCACCCTCACCCTCACCCTCAGCCTAAACCTAAGCCTAACCATAAACCTAAACCTAACCCTCACTCTCACCCTAACCCTAAACCTAATCCTAATTCTAACCCTAACCCCAATCCTCAGCCTCACCCTAACCCTCACCCTAAACCTAACCCTAAACCTAACGCTAACACTAACCCTAACCCTCACCCTCAGCCTCACCTAACCCTAACACTAACCCTTAACCTCAACCTCACATGAACCCTAATCCTAACCCTAACCCTCACTCCAACCCTAACCCTCACCCTCACCGTAACACTAACCCTCATCCTAACCCTCACCCTAAACCTAACCCTAACCCTAAACCTTACCCTAACAATAACCCTAATCCTCACCCTCATCCTAGCCCTCACCCTAACGCTAATCATAACCCTAATCCGCATCCTAACCCTCACAGTAACCCTAACCCTAACCCTCATCTTTACCCTAACCCTAAACCTCAACCTAACCCTAACCCTAAATCTCACCCTAACCCTAACCCTAACCCTCACACTAACCCTAAACTTAACCGAACCCTAACTCTCACCCTAACCCTAACCCTAACCCTCACCCTAACCCTAACCCTCACACTCACCCTAATCCTCATCCTAACCCTAATCCTAAACCTAACCCTATCCCTAACCCTCACACTCACCCTAACCCTGACTCTAATCCTAATCCTAACACTAATGCTAATGCTCATGCTCATCCTAACCCTCACCGAAACACTAACTCTAACACTAACCCTAAACCTAACCCTCAATCTCAGCCTCACCCGTACCCTAACTCTAACCCTAAAACTCATCCTCAACCTAAACCTAAACCTAAAACGAACACTAACCCTAACCCTAAACCTCACCCTCACCCTAGCCCTCACCCTAACACTTATCCTAACCCACATCCTAACCCTCACCCTAACACCATCCCTAACCCTCACCCTCACTCTCATCCTAACCCTAATCCTAACCCTAACCTTCATCCTAACCCTCCCCCTAAACCTTACCCTAAACCTCACACTAACACTAACCCTCAACTTCAACCTCACCATTAGCCTAAACCTTAGCCTAAACCTAAACCTAACCCTAACACACCCACTCACCCTCACCCTAACCCAAATCCTAACCCTAACCCACACCCTCACCCTCACCCTCAGTGTAAACCTAAGCAAACCCTAACCCTAAACCACACACTCACACTAACATTTTCCATAATCGTAATCCTAAACCTAACCCAAAGCCTCACACTCAGCCTCACCTTAACCCTAACTCAAACCCTAAACCTCACACTCACCCTAAACCTAACCCTAACCCTAACCCTAAACATCACCCTAACACTAACCCTAAACCTCAACCTCTCCCTCGGCCTCACCCTAACCCTAATCATAACCCTAATCCTCATCCTAACCCTCCCCATGTCCCTAACCCTAACACTCACCCTAACCCTCACACTCACCCTCAGCCTAAACCTAAACCTAACCCTAACCCTCACACTCATCCTAACCCTAACCGTAATCCTAATACTAAACCTAACCCTAACCCTCACCCTCACCCTAACCCTCACCGTAAACCTAACCCTCAACCTCACCCTCACTCTCACCCTCAACCTCAGCCTAAACCTCACCCTACCCCTAACCATAACCCTAACCCTCACCCTCACCCTCATCCTCACCCCAACCCTAAACCTAACCCTAACCCTCACCCCATCCCTAACCCTCACCCTATCACTAACTCTCACCCTCACCCTCACCCTAATCCTATCCTTAACTCTAATACTAACCCTCAAGCTCACCATAACCCTCACCAAAAAACTTACCCTCAACCTCACCCTAAGCGTAACCCTAAACCTCACAGTAACCCTAACATCCACCCTAACACTAAACCTCAACTTAACCCTCAACCTCACCCTAATTCTCAACCTAACCTTACCTTAAGCCTTACCTAAACTAAACCCTCAACCTCACTCTCACCCTAAACCTCACCCTCACCCTAGCTCACACCCTAACCCTAACCCTAAACCTAACCCTCACACTAAACCTCACACTACCCCTAAACCTTACCCTAAGCCTAACGCTCATCCTAACCCTAACCCTAACCCTAACTGTCACCCTAAACCTACCCCTAAACCTAACCCTCACTCTAACCCTAAACCTCAACCTCAACCTCAAGCTCACCCTCACCCTCAGCCTAAAGCTAGTGCTACCCTAATCCTAACCCTCACTCTAAAACTAAATCTAACCCTAAACCAAACTCTCCCCCTCCCCCTCACCCTCACTCTAATTCTCACTCTAACCCTAACCCTCACCCCCAACCTCACTCTCACCCTCAGCCTAACCTAGTCCTTACCTTAATCCTAAAACTCAACCTACCCTGACCCTAACCCTAACCCTCACCCTAACCCTCACCCTCACCATAGTCCACACCCTAACCCTAACCCTAAACCTAACCCTCACACTAACCCTAACCCTAACCCTCACCCTAAACCTTATCCTAACCGTAAACCTAAAACTAACCTTCACCCTAACTGAACCCTAACCCTAACCATAACCTAACCCTAACCCTCACATTAACCCTAACCCTAACCCTCAGCCTAACGCTCATCCTAACCCTAACCCTAACCCTAACCATAAATCTCAACCTAACCCTCATGCTAACCCTAACTCTAACACTAACCCTAAACCTGACCTTCAATTTCACCCCCCCATAACCCTAACTCTAACCCTAAACCTCACCCTCACATTAACCCTAATCCTAACACAAACCGTAAACCTCACCCTAACTCTCACCCTAACCCTCACCCTAAACATCACCTTAACCTTAACCCACACCCTAACCCTAACCATAACCCTCACCCTAACGATAATCTCAGCTTAACCCTAACCCTGAAGTAAACGACACCCTCAACCTCACCCTCACCCTAGCCCTCACCCTCACCCTAGCCCTCACACTCACCCTAACCCTAACACTAAACATCAACCTCATCCTCACCCTCACCCTCAGCCTAAGCCTAACCCTAACCTAATCCTACCCCTCAACCTCACCCTCATCCTCAACCGAACCCTAACCCTAACAATAAATTTAACCCTCACCCTAACACTAAACCTCAACCTCACCCTAAACCTAATCCTAACCCTAACTCTAATCCTAACCCTCACCCTCACCCTAACTCTAACCCTAACCCTCACACTAACCCGAACCCTCACCCTAACTTTAACACTAACCCTAACCCTTACCCTCACAATCACCCTAAATCTAACCCTTACCCTCACCCTAACCCTAACCCTAACAGTACCCCTAAACCTAAACCTAGTCCTCACACTAACCCTATCTGTCACCCACACCTTATCCCGAACCCTCACCCGAACCCTCACACTAACCCTAACCCTAAACCTAACCTTAACACTCCCACTAAACCTAATCCTCACCCTAACTATAACCCTACACATCAGCCTAAACCTCACCCTAACCCAAACCCTAACCCTAATCCTCACCCTATCCCTAAACCTATCCTTAACCCTCACACTCACCCTAGCCCTCACCCTAACCCTATCCCAAACCCTAACCCTAATTCTAAACCTAATTCTCACCCTATCCCTAACCCTAATCCTAACCCTCACACTCACCCTAGCCCTCACCCGAACCTCACCCTAACCCTATCCCTAACCCTAAACCTCACCCTCACCCTAACCAAAACCCTAACCTTCACCCTAACCCCAATCCTAACCCTGACCCTAAACTTAACCCTAAAAGTCACACTAACCCTAACCCTCACCCTAACGCTAACCCTACCCCACAGCCTAACCCTCATCCTAAATCTAACACTAACCCTATCCCTCATGCTAACCCTACCCTAACATTAAACCTAACCCTCACCCTAACGCTAACCCTCACCCTCACCCTCACACTCACACTCACCCTCAGTCTAACCCTAACCCTAATCCTAAACCTAACCCTCATCCACACTCTCACCATAACTCCAACCAGAACCATAACCATAACGCTCCCACTACCCCTCCACCTCACCGAACCCTCACTCTCACCCTAACGCTCACCCTCACCCTAACCCTAACACTAACACTAACCCTCACCCTAACCCTAAGCCTCACCCTCACCCTCAACCTCACACTCACCCTAACCCTAACCCTCACCATCACCCTAACCCTAACCCTAACTATAACACTCACACTAACCCTAAACCTAACCCTCCCCCTCACCCGAACCGTCACCCTCATCCTCACCCTAAACATCACCCTAACAATAACCCTCACCCTAATCCTAACCCTAACGCTCACCCTAACCCTAACGCTCACCTTAACCCTCAACCTCATCCAAATTCTCACCGTAATCTTACCCTAACCCTTACCTAAACTAAACCCTCACCCTCACCCTAAACCTAAACCTCACCCTCACCCTAAAGCTAACCCTAACCCTAACCCTCACACTCACCCTCACCCTCACCTCACCACAACCCTATCCCAGACCCTCAACCTAAACCTAATCCTAACACTTGCCCTCACCCTAATCCTCACCCTAACCTTAACCTTAAACCTAATCCTCACCCACATGCTCACCCTAACACTAACACTAAAACTATCCCTCACCCTCAGTCTAACCCTCACCCTAACGCTTACTCTCACCCTAAACCTAATCCTCACACTAACTCTAAACCTAAATATAACCCTAACCCTAACCCTCACCTTAATCCTGACCCTGATCTTAACCCTCAGCCTATGTCTAACACTAAACCTAAATCTCACCCTCACCTAATGCTCACCATCACCCTAAACCTCACCCTAAACCTAACCCTCAACCACACCCTAAATCTCACCCTCATCCTTACTCTCACCCTAAGCCGAAACCTAACCCTAACCCTAATCCTAAACCTAAACGTCACCCTCGCCCGAAAGCTAACACTAACTGTAAACTTCACCCTCACCATCATACTAAAACTAATCCTAAACCTAACCCTCACACTCACCCTAAACCTAGCCCTCATCCTCACTGTCACCCTCACCCTTACCCTAAACGCAAACTTAACCATCATCCTAACCCTAACCCTAACCCTAACCTACACCCTAAATCTAACCCTAACCCTAAACCTCACCCTCACCCTAACCTTCACCCTCACATGAAACCTCAATCTCACCCTAACCCTCACCCTCACCCTAAACATCACCCTAACCCTAACCCTCACCCTAACCCTAAACATAACCCTCACCTTCACCCTAACCTTAACAATAACCCTAACCCTCACCCTTAAACTCACGCTAACCCTAACCCTCACTCTTACCCTAAACCTCATCCTAAAACTTAATCTTACCCTAAACCTAACACAAACCCTAACCCTCACACTAAAACTAACCCTCACCCTCACACTAACCCTAACCCTATCCCTCACCGTAACCCTAACCATCACCCTAAACCTAACCCTTACCCTCATCCTCACCATAGCCCTCACACTTACCATAATCCTAACCATTACCCTAACCCGAACCATAAACGCTAACCCTCACCCTCACCCTCACCCTAACCCTAAACATAACCCTCACCTTCACCCTAACCCTAACAATAACCCTAACCCTCACCCTTAAACTCACGCTAACCCTAACCCTCACTCTTACCCTAAACCTCATCCTAAAACTTAATCTTACCCTAAACCTAACACAAACCCTAACCCTCACACTAAAACTAACCCTCACCCTCACACTAACCCTAACCCTATCCCTCACCGTAACCCTAACCATAACCCTAAACCTAACCCTAACCCTCATCCTCACCATAGCCCTCACACTTACCATAATCCTAACCCTTACCCTAACCCGAACCATAAACGCTAACCCTCACCCTCACCCTCACCCTAACCCTAAACATAACCCTCACCTTCACCCTAACCCTAACAATAACCCTAACCCTCACCCTTAAACTCACGCTAACCCTAACCCTCACTCTTACCCTAAACCTCATCCTAAAACTTAATCTTACCCTAAACCTAACACAAACCCTAACCCTCACACTAAAACTAACCCTCACCCTCACACTAACCCTAACCCTATCCCTCACCGTAACCCTAACCATCACCCTAAACCTAACCCTAACCCTCATCCTCACCATAGCCCTCACACTTACCATAATCCTAACCCTTACCCTAACCCGAACCATAAACCCTAACCCTCACCCTCACCCTCACCCTAAACCTAAACCTAAACCTACTCCTCATGCTCACCCTAACCCTAACCCTAACCCTCACCTTAACACTCACTCTAATCCTATCCTGATCCTAACCCTCACTCTAAAGCTAACACTAAACCTAAACCTCACCCTCACCCTGACCCTCACCATCACCCTAACCCTCACCCAAACCCGAACCCTCACCTCAACCTAATCTTCACTCTCACCCTAACCCTAAACCTAAAACTAAACCTCTCCCTAACCCTCACCCTCACCCTCACCCTCACCTTAAGCCTAACCCTAAACCTAATCATAAACCGAACCCTCAACTTCACCCTAAACCTAACCGTAACCATCACCCTCACACTCACCATTACCCTAACACCAACCCTAACCCTTACCCTAACCCTCATCCTAACCCTAACCCTAACCCTAACAATAACCCTCACCTAACCCTAACCCTAACAATAACCCTATCCCTCACCATAACACTTATCCTCACACTTACTCTAAACCTAACCCTAAACCTCACCCTAACCCTGACCCTATCCCTCACCCTAATCCTAACCCTAACCCACAGCCTAAACCTAACCCTAACCCTCACCCTCACACTAACCCTCATCCACACCCTAATCCTCAACCTCACCCGAACCATCACCCTCACCCTTACACTCACCCTCACCCTAAACATCACCCTAAACCTAACCCTCACCCTAACGCTAAACATAACCCTCACCTTCACCCCAACTGTAATCCTAACTCTAATACGAACCCTCACTCTGACCCTCACCCTCACACTCACGCTAAACCTAAACCTCACTCTCACTCTAACCCTCACTGTAACCCTTAACCTTACCCTAACACTAACCGTAACCCTAACCCACTCCCTCACACTAAACCTAAACCTCACCCTCACCCTAACCCTAACCCTCACACTACCCCTCACACTAACAATTACCCTCACCCTAACCAAACCCTAACCCTCACACTCACCCTAGCACTCACCCTTACACTAATCCTATCCCTAACCCTAACCCTATCCTTAAAACTAACCCTCACCCTCACCCTCATCCTGACCCTCATCCAAACCCTAACCCTAACCCTAACCCTAACCCTCACCTTCACCCTCACCCTAACCCTAACACTAACTCTAATTCAAACCCTAACCCTCACTCACACCCTAAACCTCACCCTAATCCTTAGCCTCCCCCTCACCCTAACCAGAACCCACACCTTAACCTTAACCTCACCCTACCCCTAAACCTAACCCTCACCCTCACAATCACCCTAAAACTAGCCCTCTCCCTCATCCTCACCCTAACCCTAAACCTAATGCTAACCCTAACCCTCATCCTCACCTGAACCCTAACCCTACCCCTCACTCTAACACAAACCCTAACCCTAATGCTAACCCTGAGCCTCACCCTCACCCTAACCCTCACCCTAATCCTTACCCTCACCCTCTCCCTCACCCTTACCTTAAACCTACCCATCAGCCTAACACTCACCTTAAACCTTAATCTCAGTATAAACCTAACACTAACCCTAATCCTGACACTAACCCTAAACCTAAACCTAACACTAATCCTCACTTTAACCGTCAACCAAATCCAAACATTGACCCTAACCCTCGCCCTAACGCTAACACTAAACCTAAACCTCACCCTCTCTAACCCTCACTGTCACCCTAACCCTCAACGTCACCCTAACCCTCACCGTAATCCTAACCCTCACCCTAAACCTCACCCTAACCCTTACACTCACCATAAAATTAACCCTAATCCATACCCTAACCCGAACCCGAACCCGAAACCTCACCCTCACACTCACCCTAACTGTAACCCTAACACTCACCCCAACCATAAACCTCATCCTAACCCTAACCGGAACTCTAACCCTATACCTCTCCCTAACCCTAAGGCTAAACCTTACACTAACGCTTACACTCATCCTAATCCTCACCCTAACCCTTTTCCTCACACTAATCCTAATCCTAACCCTCACACTAATCCTAACCCTCAACCTAACCCACACCGTCACCCTAACCCTCACCCTAACCCTAACCCTCACCTACAACCTAACCCTCACCCTCACCCTCACTCTCACCCTCAGCCTAACCCTAACCCTAATCCTAACCCTAACCCTCAGCCTAACTCTAACCCTAACCCTCACCTTAACCCTAACCCTCACCTTCAACCTCACCCTCAGCCTAATCCTCACCCTAAACCTAACCGTAACCCTTTCCTAACTTAAAACCCCACCCTCACCCTAACCCTCACCCTAACCCTCGCCCTCAGCCTAGCCCTCACCCTAAGCCTAACCCTAACCCAACCCTCAGCATCAACCTCATCCTCAACCTCAGCCTCACCTTAACACTAAACCTAATCCTATACTTAACCATCACCCTCACCCTCACTCTAACCCTAACCATATACCTAATGCTAACACTAAACATCACCCTCACCTTAACCCTAATCCTAACCCTCAACCTAATCCTAACACTAACCCTAATGCTACACCTAACCCTAACCATCACACTAAGACTAATGCTAACCCTAATACTCAACCTCACCCTAAACCTCACCCTAAATCTTACCCTCATCCTAACCCTCACCCTAACCCTAAACCTTAACCAAACCCTCACCCAAACTCTCACCCTAACCCTTACACTAACCCTATCCCTCACCCTAACCCTAAGCCTCACCCTAACCCTCACCCTCAACCTAACCCTAATGCTAACCCGAACCCAAACCCTTACCCTAACCCTCACCCTAACCCTAACCCTCACCCTCAAAATAACTCTCACTATAACCCTTACCCTCACCCTAACCCTAAGCCTAACATTAACACTAAAACTCACCCTAAACCTCACCCTAACATCAACCCTCAAACTCACCCTAACCCTCACCCTAACCCTTGCCCTCACCCTAACCGTAACCCTAACCCTAAGCCTCACACTAACCCTAACTCTAACCCTCAGCCTAACCCTCATCCTAACCCTAACCCTAACCCTAAATCTAACCCTCATCCTCAGCCTCACCCTAACCATAACCCTAACTCTAATCTTCATGCTAACCCTCACCCTCATTCTCACCCTAATCCAAACCCTAACCATAACCCTGACAATAACACTAACCCTAAACCTAAACCTAAACCTCACCCTCACCCTCACCCTCACCCTAACCGGAACCCTAATCCTAACTCTCACCCTCAACCTCACCCTCAACCTCACCCTGACCCTCAAACTCACCCTCACCCTAACCCTCTGTCTAACACTAACACTCACCCTAACCCTCACCCTCACCCTCAACCTCACCCTCTCGCTCAGCCTAACCCTTACACTAACCCTAATCCTAACCCTAAGCCTTACCCTCACCCTAAACCTAATCCTAACCGTCACACTCACACTCACCCTCACCCTAACCCTAACCCTCACGCTGAACCTCACTCTCACCCTAACCCTCACTGACACCCTAAAAATCAACCTAACCCTAACCCTCACCCTAACCCTATCCCTAAGCCTCACACTCACCCTAACCTTAACCCTAACCCTAACCCTAACCCTAACCCTGCCCCTTACCCTAACCCTCATCCTAACCCTAACCCTAACCCTAACCTTCACCCTAACACTAACCCTAACGGTATCCCTAACCCTCAAAAACTCACTAACCCTGAACCTCAACCTCATCCTATGGCTAACGCTAACCCTAATCCTAACCTTCACCCTCACCCTCACCCTCACTGTAACTCTAACCCCCACCCTAACCGAAAACCTCACCCTCACCCTCACCCTAACCCACACCCTCACCCTCACCCTAACCCTAACACTAAACCCTCACCCTAAGTCTCACCCTAACCCTAATGCTAACCCTAACCTTAACCTTCACCCTAACCCTAACCCTCACCCGCCTCACTCTCACATTCACCCTCACCCTAAACATCACCCTAACCATAAGCCTCACCCTAAACCTAACCCTAAGAGTCACCCTAACCCTAACCCTCAACCTCACCTTCACACTCACCCTAACCCTCACCCTCACCGTAGCCCTCACCCTAAACATAAACCTAACCTTAACCCAGACACTAAGCCTCACCCTCACCCTCAAACTAACCCTAACCATAACCCTAACCCTCACCCTAACCTTTACCCGAATCCTAAATCTAACCCTCACTGTCACCATCACCTTCAACCTAACCCTCAACCTCAAACTCAACTTCACCCTAACACTCAAACTAACCCAAACCCTCACTGTAACCCTAAACTTCTCCCTAAACATAACCCTACCCCTCATCCTAACACGAACCCTAAACCTAACCCTCACCCTAACCCTAATCCTAAATCTCACCCTCTCGCTAACCCTCAATGTCACCCTATCCCTCACCCTAAACTTAACCCTAACCCACACAAGAACCCTCAACCTCACCCAAACCCTCACCCTCACCCGAACCCGAATAATCACCTTTACCCTTAGCCTCACCCTAACCCTCACCCTAACCTTAACACTCAACCTAAGCCTCACTCTCAACCTAATCCTCACCCTAACCCTAACCCTAACCCTTACCTAACCAAAACCCTCACCCTCACCGTCACACTCACTCTAACCCTCACACTCACCATAGCCTTCACCCTAAACCCAAACCTCACCCTAACCATAACCCTAAGCCTCACCCTCACCCTCACCCTAACCCTAACCATAACCCTAACGCTAATCCTAAATCTAACCCTCAACATCACCCTCATCCTAAATCTAACCATAAACCTAACCCTAACCCAGAACCTCACCCTCACACTAAACCTAATCCTCACCCTATCCCTAACCCTAACCCTAACCTACACCCTAACCCTCACCCTCAACCTAACCCTAATGTTAACCCGAACCCAAACCCTCACCCTAACGCTCACCCTAAACCTTACCCTAACCCTAACCCTAACGCTCACCCTCACAATAACTCTCACTATAACTCTTACCCTCACCCTAACCCTAACCCTTACATTAATCCTAAAACTCACCCTAAACCTCACCTTAACCCTAAGCCTCAAACTCAATCTAACCCTCACCCTAAACCTTACTCTCACCATAACCGTAACCGTAACCCTCACACTAACCCTAACTCTAACCCTCATCCTATCCCTCATCCTAAACCTAACCCCAAACCTAATCCTAACCCTAACCCTCACCCTCACCCTCACCCTGACCCTAACCCTAACCCTAACCCTAACCTCACCTTCACCCTAAACCTAACCCTAACCATCACCCTCACACTCACCCTTATGCTAACCCCAACCCTAAGCCTTACCCTAACCCTAACCCTCACCCTAAACCTAACCCTAACCATAACCCTCACCGTCACCCTCATCCTAACCCTAATCCTAACCCTAATCCTACCCCTCACCCTAACTATAAACCTTACACTAACCCTAACTCTAACCCTAAACCTCACGCTAACACTAACCCTAACCCTCACCATCACCCTAACCCTCACCCTCACCGTAACCCTAACACTTGCCCTATACATAAACCTCAGCCATAACCTAACCCTCACCCTAACCCTAACCCTAAAGCTCACCCTAACCCTCACCCTCCTTCTCACCCTCACCCTAACCCTCACCCTCACCCTGATCCTCACACTAAAACTAACCCTAATCCTAACCCTAAGCCTCACCCTAACCCTCACCCTATCCTTAACCATAATTATAATCCTAATCCTAACTCTAACCCTCCTGCCACCCTCACTATAATTCTAACCCAAACCCTAACCCTCACCCTCACTCTCACCTAACTCTAACCCTAACCCTAATCTTAATTCTAACCCTCACCATCACCCTAACCCTAAATGTAACCCTAACCCTAATCCTAACTCAGATACTCATCCTCACACTAACCCTAACCCTCACCCTCACCCTAACACTAAACCTAACACTCAACCCTCACCCTAAGCCTCACCCTAACCCTAATGCTAATCCTAACCCTCACCCTCATCCTAGTGCTCAACCTAACCGTAACTCTAACCCTAAAACTAAAACTTCACCTTCACCCTCAACCTCACCCTCAACCTCAGCGTAAACCTAACCCTAACTCTAATACTAACCCTAAACCTAACCCTAACCCTTTCTCTAACCCTAAACCTAGCCCTCACTCTCACTCATACCCTCAACCTCAGCTAACTGTAACCCTAACCCTAATCCTAAACCTAACCCTCACACTCACATTCACCCTAACCCTAACCCAAACCCTCACCCTCGCCCTAAGGCTAACCCTAACCCTCACCTCACCCACACCGTAAACCTTAACCTCACCCTAACCCTAACCCTAACCCTAACCCTAAAACTACCCCTCAGGCTAACCCTAACCTTCATGCTCAACCCAACCCTGTGCTAACACAAATGCTCATTCTCAACCTAAGCCTTAGCCTAAACCTTACCCTCACAATAACCTATCCCTCACCCTCTCCCTAACCCTCACCCTACCCCTTCTCACCCTAAGCCAAACCCTAACCCTAACCCTAAACTTCACCCTAATCCTCACCCTAACCATCACCCTAACCCTAACCCTAACCCTCAACCTAACCCTCACCCTAAGCCTAAACCTAACCCTAACACTCACCCTCAACCTGAATGTCAATAAAACCCTTACCCTCACGCTAATCCTAACCATAACCCTAACCCTAACCCTCACCGTAACCCTAACCCTCACCCGAACCCTCACTCTCACCTTCACCGTCACACTAAACATCACCCTAACCCTAACCCTCACCCTAACCCTAACCCTAACACTCACCCTAACCATAACCCTCAACTTAAACCTCACCCCCACCCTAATCCTCACCCTAAATCTAACCTCAACCTTTCCTAAACAAAAACATCACCCTCACCCTAAACCTAACCCTAACCTTAAACTTCACACTCACACTCACCCTCACCCTCAGCCTCACCCTAACACTAAACCTAATCCTAACCCTAAACCTGACCCTTACCCTCACTCTAACCCTAACACTAACCTGCACCCTAACCCCAACCCTAACAATCATCCTAACCCTAACCCCAATGCTAACCCTAACGCTCACCCTTAACCTAACCCTGACCCTAACCCTTACACTTAACCTAACCCTCACTCTCACCCTAACCCTAACCCTTACCCTCACCATTACCCTATCCCTCACCATCAAACTAACCCTCACCCTAATCCTTACGCTCAACCTAACCCTCACCCAACCCTAACAAGAACCCTAACCCCCATCCTAACCCTCACCCTAACACTAACGCTAACCCTAACCCTCAGTCTCAACCTAACACTCACCCTAAACCTTATCCTCACACTAACCCAAACCCTAATCATAACCCTCACAGTAAGCCTAACCCTCATCCTAACCCTAAACCTAACTCTCACCCTAACCTTCACCCTAACCCTAAACATAACCCTAACCCTCAACCTAACCCTAACCCTCACCCTCACCCTAATCCTCACCCTAAACCTAACCCTAACCCTAACCCTCACCGTCACCCTGCCACTCACCCTCACCCTCACACTAAACCTCATGCTCAACCTCACCCTCACCCTAACCCTCACCGTCTACCTAAACACCACCCTAACCCTAACCCTCACACTAACCCTAAACTTAACCTAACCTTAAACTTAAACCTAACCCTTACCCTAACCCTAACCCTAAGCCTAACCCTCACCCTAACACTAACCCTAACCCTAAGCCTCACCCTAACCCTTACCCTAACCCTAACCCTTACCATAACCGTAACCCTAATCCTAACCCTTACCCTAAACCTTATTCTAACCTAAACCCTCACCCTAATCCTCACCCTAACCCTTATCCTCACACTAACCCTAACCTTAATCCTCAGCATCACCCTCACCCTAACCCTAAACCTAAAACTAACGCTCAACCTAAACCTAACCCTTACCCTAACCCTAAAACTAACACTCACACTAACCCTCACCCTAACCCTAACACTAACCCTCACCCTCACCCTCACCCTAACCCAAACCCTAACCCTAACTCTCACCCTAAACCTAACCCGAATCCTAACCCTAACCCTCACCATCACCATCACCCTCACCCTAACCATCAACCTCAAACTCACCTTCACCCAAACCCTCAAACTAACACTAACCTTCACCCTAACCCTAACCCTCTCCCTAACCCTAAACCTACACCTCATCCTAAGCCTCACCCTAAACCTAACCCTCACCCTAACCTTAATCCTAACCCTCACCGTCAACCTAATCCTCACCCTAAACTTAACCCTAGCCGACACCCGAACCCTGAACCTCACCTGAACCCTCACGCTCACCCTCACCCTAAACCTCAACCTAAACCTCAGCCTCATGCTAACCCTCACCCTAACCATAACCCTCAACCTAAACCTCACCCTCACCCTAATCCTCACCCTAACCCTAACCCTAACCCTTACCTAACCAAAACCCTTAACCTCACCCTCACACTCATCCTAACCCTCATCCTCATCGTAGACCTCACCCTAAACCTAAACCTCACCCTAAACCTAACCCTAACCCTCATCCTAAACCTAAACCTAAGCCTCACCCTAACCCTAATCCTAACTCTAACCCTAACCTTCACCCTAAATCTATCCCTTACACTAACCCTAACCCTAACCCTAAACCTCACCCTAACCCTAAACCCTAACCCTAACCCTCACTCTCACCCTAACCCTAACCCTAAACCTAACCCTCAACATAACCCTAACCCTTACCCTTGCCCTAACCGTCACCCTAATCCTAACATTTACCCTAACCCTAACCCTACCCCTTACACTAACCCTCATCCTAACCCTAACCCTAACCCTAACCCTCACCCTAACACTAAACCTAACCATACCCATAACCCTCAAAAACACCCTAACCCTAATGCAAACCCAAACCCTAAACCTCACCCTAACCCTAACCCTAAACCTCACACTAACCCTAACCATCACTCTAACCCTAAACTTCATCCTATCCCTGACCCTCACCCTAATCCTCACCCTAACCCTAATCTTGACCGTTACCTAACCGAAACGTGCACCCTCACTCTCACCCTCACCCAAACCCTCAACCTCACATTAGACCTCACCATAAACCTTACCCTAAACCTAACAATAACCCTCACACTAACCCTCACCGTCACCCTAAACGTAACCCTAAGCCTTACCCTTACCCTAACCCTAACCCTAACTCTAACCCTCATACTAACCCTAACCCTCATCCTAGCCCTAAATCTCACCCTCACCCTAAACCTCACCCTAATCCTTACCCTCACCCTAACACTAACACTAACTCTAACCCTCAAACTAACCCTAACCCACATCCTAAACCTCACTCTAAAACTTACCCACAACCTAGCCCTAACCCTAACCCTAACCTTAACCCTAATATTAACCCTAACCCTCACCCTAACCCTCAACCTAATCCTAACCCGAACTCTAACCCTAACTATCACCTTAAAGCTCACCCTTACCCTAACCCTCAACCTCAACCTAACCCTCACCTTAACCCTTACCCTCAACCTCACCCTAACTCTCACACTAACCCTAACACTCACCCTAAACCTAAAGCTAAACCTAACCCTGACCCTAACCCTAATGCTCACCCTAACCCTCACCCTCACCCTAACCCTCACCCTAACACTTACCCTCACCTTAATTCAATCCCTAAACCTAACCCTACCCCTCACACTAAACCTACAGCTCACCCTAACACTAAACCTAACATTCTCCCTACCCTAACCCTAACCCTCACCCTAATCCTCACCTTAACACTTACATTAACCCTAAACCTAACCCTAACCCTAATCATCACCATATCACTAACACTAAAGCTAACCCTCACCCTCACCCAAACCCTCACCATAACCCTCAACCTAACCCCAACACTCAACCTAACCCTAACACTTACCCTAACCCAAACCCTCACGCTCAACCTAACCCTAACCCTAAACCTAACCATACAACTAACCAAAACCCTCAGCCTAAACCTCACCCTAACCCTAACCCTAAACCTACCCCTCACCCTACCCCTCACCCTAACCCAAACCCTAAACATCACCCTAACCCTAACCCTCACCCTCACCCTCACCATCAACGTAACCATAAACATAACCCTACACCAAAAAATAACCCTAATCCTAACCCTTATCCTAACCCTCACCTTCACCCACACCCTAACCCTAGCCCTCACCCTTAACCTAACCCTCACCCTCAACTTAACCCTAATCCTAACCGTAAAATTTATGCTCACCCTAACACTAACCCTAATACTAAAACTAAGCGTTACACTAACCCTAATCCTCAGCCTAACCCTAACCCTCACCCTAACCCTATCCCTAACCCTAACCCTCACCCTCACCCTAGCCCTCACCCTAACCCTAATCCTAATCCTAACCCTCACCCTAAACCTAACCCTCACCCAGATTCCAAACCTCAATCTCACCGTCACTCTAACCCTAACCCCAAACCTAACACTCACCCTAACCCTCACCCTTAATGTAAACCTAAACCTAACCCTCACCCTAACCCACACCCTTACCATAATCCTTACACTCACCCTAACCCTCACACTTACCCTTACCCTCACACTCTACCTAACCCTCACCCTAACCCTAATTCTCACCCTAACCTTACCCTAACCCTCACAATAACCCTCACACTAATGATAATGCTAACCCTAACACTCACCCTGACCCTAACCCTCACTCTAACCCTTAACATCAACCTAAACCTAAACCTATCCCTAACCCTCAACCTAATCTTTATCCTCAACCTAACACTAAGGCTAACCCTAACACTAAACCTCACACTAAACCTAAACCTCACCCTAGCCCTCATCCTAACCCTAATCCTAACCCTAACCCTCACCCTAAATCTAACCCTCAACCTAACCCTAACCCTCATCCTCACCTAACCCTCACCCTAAACCTAAACCTAACCCTCACCCTAACCTTCACCTTAACCCTAACCCTTACAATAAAACTAAGCCTAATCCTAAACCTAATCCTTACCCTAACCCACACCCTCACCCTCAGCCTCACCCTAACCCTAACTCTAAACCTAAACCTCACACTCAACCTAACCCTAATTCAAACCCTAACCCTAACCCTAAACCTCACCCTAACCATAACCCTCACCCTCACCCTCACTGTAACCCTAACCGGAAACCTAACAATAACCCTAAAACTAAACCTAACCCTCACCCTAACCATGACTCTCACCCTAAACCTAACACTCACCCTAACACTTACCCTCAAGCTTACCCTAAACCTAACTCTAACACTAACCCAAAGAGTAACCCTAACTCTCACCCTAACCCTAAACCTCACCCGACCCCTAACCCTCACCCTTACCCTAGCCCTCACCCTAACCCTAATTCAAACCCTAACCCTCACCCTAACCCTAACCCTCATCCTCACCCTAAACCTCACACTAAACATAACCATAATCCTCAATATAACCCTCACCCTCACCCTAAACCTCACCATAACCCTTATCCTAACCCTCACACTAATGGTAACCCTCACCCTGAGGGGAACACTCACACTCAGCCTAACCCTCACTTTAACTCTTACCATCTCGCTCACCCTAACCCTCACCCTAACCCTAACCCTCATCCTAACACTCACCCTAACTCTAATCCTATCCATCAACCTAACACTAACCCTCACCCTCACCCTCACCCTCAGCCTAACCCTAAGCCTAAGCCTGAGCCTAACCCTAATCCTCACCCTCACCCTAGCCCTCACCCTAAAACTAATCCTAACCCTAATCCTCATCCTAACCCTCATCCTAACCCAAACACTAACCATAACCCAAAACCTATTCCTCACCCCCAAACTAACCCTCAGCCTAACCCTACCCCTAACCCTCAACCTAACCCTAACCCTCACCCATACAGTAACCCTAACCCTAACCCTCACCCTAACCCTAAAACTAACCCAAACCCTAAACCTCACACTAAACCTAACCCTAAACCTGACCCTCAACCTCAGCCTCACCCTCACCACAAACTTAACCCAAACCAAAACACTAACAATAACCCGAATTTTAACACTATCCCTAAAAGTAATCCTCACCCCCACCCTCAGCCTCAGCCTAACCCTAAGCCTAACCTAGGCCTAACCCTAACCCTCACCGTAAACCTAACCCTAACCCTAACCCTAATCCTAAACCTAACCCTAATAATCAGCCACACCCTCACCCTAACCCACACCCTAGCCCTAACCGTCACCCTAACCAAAAGTCTAAACCTAACCCTAAACCTAATGCTCACACTCACACTCACCCTAACCCTAATCCTAAACATAACCCTATCCTTAACCCTAACCCTCACCCTAACACTCACCATAGCCCTCACCCTAACACTAATCCTAACCCTCACCCTAAGCCTAAACCTAACCCTCACCCTAAACCTAACCCTAACACTAATCCTAACTCTAACCCTAAAGCTCACCCTCACCCAAACCCTAACCGTAACTCTAAACCAAATCCTAAACCTAAACCTCATCCTAACCCCAACCCTAAACCTCAACCTCACCCTAGCCCTAACCCTAACTCTAACCCAAAACCTAAACCTAAACCTCATCCTAACCCCAACCCTAAACCTCACACTTACCTTCACCGAACTGTAACCCTAACCCTAACAATAACCCTAACCCTAACACTCACCCTAACCCTAACACTAACACTCACACTAACCCTAACCATCACCCTAACCCTAAACCTCACCCTAACACTAACCTTAACCCTCACCTTCTTCCTAGCCCTCACCCTAAGCCTAACCCTTATCCTCACCCTAAACCTCACACTAACCCTAACACTAATCCTCAATCTAACCCTGACCCTCACCCTAACACTTACCCTAACCCTCACCCTAACACTAACCCTCACCCTTACTGTAACCCTCACCCTTGGCCTAACACTCACCTTTACCCTTACCGTCACCCCCACCCTAAACTTCAACCTGACCCTAAACCTCACCCTAAACCTCACGCTAAACATAATTTTACCCCTAAACCTCACCCTCACACTAACCCTAATTCTAACCATAACCCTAACACTTAAGCTCACCCTAACCCTAACCATCCCCCTCACCCTCACAGTAACCGAAACCCTAACACTAACCCTAACAATAACCCTCACCCTAAACCTAACCCTCAACCTAAAACTTATCCTCACCCTAACACTAAACCTAACCCTAACACTAACCCTCACACTAACCCTAGCCCTCACCATAATCCTAAACCTCACTCTAACCCTAACCCTAACCCTAACCCTGACCCTCACCCTAACGCTAATTCTAACCCTCACACTCACCCTAAACCTAATCCTCATCCTCACCCTAAACCTCACACTAACCATAACCCTAATCCTCAATCTAACCCTCACCCTAACCATAACCCAAAACCTTACCCTAACCCTCACCCTAACCTGAACCCTCACCCTTATCTTAACACTCACCCTCAGCCTAACCCTAATACTAATCCTCACCCTAAACTTCACACTAAACCTAACATTAATCCTCAATATAAGCCTCACCCTAACCATAAACCGAACCTTTACCCTAAACCTCACCCTAACCCTAACCCTAACACTAACCCTAACTCTAACCCTAACCCTAACCCTAAACCTCATCCTAAACCTAAACCTAACACTCACCCTCACCGAAACTGTAACCGTAACCCTAACAATAAACATATCCCTAACCCTCAGCCTAACCATAACCCTCACCGTAACCCAAAGCTTCACCATAACAATTACCCTCACACTAACACTAACCCTAAACCTAACACTAACCCTCACACTAACCCTAACCCTAACCCTAACCCTAAACCTCAACCTAACTCTCACTCTCACCCTTACCCTAACAATAACACTAACCCTAATCCTAACCATCAACCTAAACCCAATCCTAAACCTAACCCTCACCCTCAGCCTAACCCTAAGTCTCAGCGTAACCCTAAGTCTAAACCTAACCCTGACCCTATCCCTCACACTCACCCTCACCCAAACCCTAAACCTAAACCTAACTCTATCCCAAAACCTCAACCTAACCCTCACCCTCACCCTGACATTAACACTAACCCTAACCCTAAACCTCACCTTAACCTTCCCCTAACCCTAACTCTAACCCTAAACCTCACCCATACCCTAACCCTAATCCTAACCCTAACCCTAAACCTAACCCTAAACCTCACCCTACCCTAACCCTCACCCTCACCCTCAACCTAACCGTAACTCTAACCCTAACCCTAACAATAACACTAACCCTAACCCTAAACCTAACCATAACCCTCATCCTCAGCCTCACCTTCTCGGCAAACTTAACCCTAACCATAGCACTAACGATAAACCTAAAACTAAACCTAACCCTAATCCTCACCCCCACCCTCACCCTCAGCCTAACCCTAAGCCTAACCCTAACCCTAAACTTCACTGTAACCCTAACCCTAACCCTAACCCTAAACCTAACCCTAACCCTAACCCTAAACCTAACCCTATTCCTCAGCCTCACCCTCACCCTAACCCAAACTATAAACCTAATCCTCACGCTAACCGTAAGCCTAAACCTAAACCTAACCCTAACCCTCACCCTCACCCTCACCCTAACCCTAATCCTAAACCTATCCCTATCACTAACCCTAAACCTCAACCTAACCCTCACCCTAGCCCTCATCCTAAACCTAACCCTAACCCTCACCCTCACCCTAGCCCTCAGCCCTCACCCTAACCCTAATTCTAACCCTCATCGTCACCCTAACACTAACCCTCATCCTCACCCTAAACCTCACACTAACCCTAAACTGAATCCTCAATCTAACCCAAACCCTAACCCTAACCCTAACCCTAAACCTTAACCTAACCCTAAACTTAACCAAACCCTCACACTTATCTTAACCCTCACCCTCAGCCTAAATCTCACCTTTACCCTTACAATCATAATCACCTTAACCCTCACCCTAACACTAAATCTCATGCTAACCCTCACCCTAACCGTAAACCTACCCAGGACCATAACCCTAACGCTCACCCTCAAACTCATGCTCAGCCTAAACCTAAGCCTAAGCCTTAGCCTAACCCTCACCCTCACCCTAGCCCTCACCCTAATCCTAATCCGAACCATAAACCATATTCGATTCCTCACCATAACCCAAACCCTAACCATCACCCTAACCCTAATCATCACCCAAACTCACCCTCAGCCTAACCCTAAGCCTAAGCCTAACCCTAACCCTAACCCTCACACTCACCCTCACCCTAAGCTTTATCCCAACCCTAACACTAACCCTATACCTAAGCCTCAACCTAACCCTCACCCTAACCTTAACCCTAACACTAACCCTAATCCTAACCCTCGAAATAACCCTGCCCCTAAACTTAAATCTAAACCTAAACCTCACCCTCACCCTAACCCTATTCCTAACCCTATCCATAACCCTAACACTCACCCTAACTCTCAACCTAAACCTAACCCTAAAACTAATCCTAACCCTAATCCTCAATCTAAACCTCTCGCTAACCCTAAGTCTAACCCTAAACCTCACCCTCACCCAAAACCTAACTCTGACCCTCACCCAAACCCTAAACCTCACACTAACCGTAACCCTGACCTTCACCCTCACCCTCACCGCAACCCAAACGCTAAACCTAAACCTAACAGTAACCCTAACACTAATCCTAACCCTCACCCTAACCATAAACCTCACCCTAACCCAAACCATCACCCTAACACTTACCCTCACCCTAAAACTAACCCTAACCCTAACACTAACCATCACACTAATCCTAACCCTAACCTAACCCTAAACCTCAACCTAACCCTCACCCTCACTCTAATCCTAACACTGACCCTCACCCTAACCCTCACCCTAGCCCTCCCCCTAAACCTATATCTAATCCTAAAACTCACCCTCACACTAACATTAACCTTAACCCTAACCCTAAACCCCAAACTAACCCTAATCCTAACACTCAACCTCACCCTCACCCTCACCTTAACTCTAACCCTAACCCTAACAATAACAATAACCCTAACCCTAACCCTAAACCTAACCCTAATCCTCAGCCTTACCCTCACCCTAAAACTAACCCTAACTCTAACGCTCACCCTAACCTTAAGCCTAACCTAACCCTCAACCTAACCCTCACACTCACCCTCACCCTAACCCTAATCCTAAACCTAACACTATCCCTAACCCTAACCCTCACCCTAAGCCTCACCCTAGCCTTTAGCCTAACCCTAATCCTATCCCTAAACCTCATGGTAACCCTCACCCTCACCCTAACCCTAACCGTCACCCTAACCCTAACCCTAACCCTCACCCTCATGCTCATCCTAAGCCTAAGCTTAAGCCTAACCCGAACCCTAACCCTCACCTTAACCCTAACCCTAACACTAACCCTAACATTATCCGTAAACCTCACTCTCACCCTAATCCTAACTTTAACCCTAACCCTAAACCGAAACTTCTTCCTAACTCTAACACTCACCCTCACCGTAACCGTAACCCTAAACCTAACCCTAAGAATAAGCCTAACCCTAATCCTCACCCTTAACATAACCCTCACCATAACACTAACCCTCACCCTAACACTTACCCTCACCCTAACACTAAACCTACACATAACACAAACACTCACACTAACCCTAACCAACACGCTAACCCTTAACCTCACCCTAATCCTAACCCTAACCCTCATCCTAACACTAACCCTCATCCTCACCATAAACCTCACACTAACCGAACACTAATCCTCAATCTAACCATTACTCTCATCCTAACCCTAACCCTAACCCTCACTCTAAACCTAACCCTCACCCTAAAACTTACCCTAACCCGAACTCTAACCCAAAGCCTCACACTCACCTTAACCTAACCCTCACACTAATCCTCACACTACCTTAACTCTACTCCTAAACCTCACCCTAACCCTAACCCTCATGCTCACCCTCTCCCTCAGCGAAACCCTAAACCTAACCCTAACCCTAAACCTAAACCTGACCCTAACCCTAACCCTCATTCTCACCCTCTCCCTCAGCGAAACCCTAAGCCTAACCAGAACCCTAACTCTAACCCTCACACTAACACTAAACCTTACCCTACTCCTAATCCAAACCCTAAGCCTAACCCTCACCCTCACAATAACACTCACCCTATCCCTAACTCTAACACTAACCCTCACCCTAAAACTCACCCTAACCGTCGCCCTAACCCTAACTCTAACCCTAAACCTCACCCTCACCCTAACCCTAACGCTAAACCTCACCCGAACCCTAACCCTCACCCTCACCCACAACCTCACCGCAACTCTAACACTAAACCTAACAATAACACTAACCCTCGACCAAACCCTAACCCTAAAAATAACCCTAACCCTAACCCTCATGCTCATCCTCTCCCTCAGCGAAACCCTAAGCCTAACCCTAACCCTAAACCTAGACCTCATACTATCCCTAACCCTAATAATAACCCTAACCCTAACCTTAAACATACCCCAACCCTACCCCTAACACTAACACTAAACCTAACCCTAACCATAACCATAACCATAACCCTCACCCTAATCCTAACATTACCCTAACACTAACCCTAATCCTCAACCTCACCCTAGCCCTCACCCTAACCCTAACCCTCATCTTCACCCTAAACCTCACACTAACCCTAACACTAATCCACAATCTAACCCTCACCCTCACCCTAACACTAACCCTTATCTTTACCATAACCCTCACCCTAGGCCTAACACTCATCTTTAAACTTGCGGTCACCCCCAACTTAACCCTCACCCTAACCCTAACCCTCACCCTAACCCTCACCCTAACCCTAACTCAACCCCTAAACCTCACCCTAACCCTAACCCTAACTCTAACCTTAACCTTAACACTAAAAACCTCTCCCTAAACTTAACCCTAAACCTCATCATCACCATAACCATAACCCTAACCCTAACCCTAACAATAACCCTAACCCTAACCCTAATCCTAACCCTCACAATCACCCTCACCTTAATCCTAACCCTAACCCTCACCCTAACCCTAACCCTCACCCTTCCGTAAAGCTAAGCCTCACCCTAACCATAATCCTGACCCTAACCCTCATCATAACCCTCCCAATAAACCTAACCCTAACCCTCAACCTAAACCTTAACCCTCTCCCTCACCATCACCCTCAGCCTAACCCTTAGCTTAACACTAAACCTAAACCTAACCCTCACCCTCATCCTAACTCTAAATCTAACCCTAACCCTAACCATCACCCTTACCCTTCCCCTAAACATATATCTAACACTAAACCTCACCCTCACCCTAACCCTAACCCTAACCTTAAACCCCACCCTAACACTAACGCTAACCCTCAGCCCCACCCTTATCTTCACTGTAACAATAACCCTAACCCTAACAATAACACTAACCCTAACCGTAATCATCACCCTAACCTTAATCCTTACACCCACACTAAAGCTCAGCCAAAACCTAAGCCTAAGCCTAACCCTCATCCTAACCCTCACACTCACATTCACCCTAACCCTAATCCTAAACCTAACCCTATCCCTAAACCTCAACCTAACCCTCACCCTCACCCTAAACCTAACACTAACCCTAGCCCTCAACCTCACCCTAATCCTCCCCCCTAAGCCTAACTCTATCCCTAAACCTCACCCTCGTCCTAACCCTAACAACCCTAACCCTAAACTTAAACCTCACCTTAACCTTAATCCTCACCTTCACACTCAACCTCACCGTAACGCTTACCCTAACCCTAACAATAAGACTAACCCTAACACTAACCCTAAACCAAACCCGAACCATAACCCTCACCCTCCGCCTCACCCTCACTGCAAATTTAACTATAACCATAACACTAACAATAACCCTCACCCTAACCCTAACGCTAACCCTAACCCTCAAACTAACCCTCACCCTAACCCTAATCCTAACTCTAACCTTAACCCTAACCCTAAACCTCAACCTAACCCTCACCTTAAACTATACCCTAACACTAACCCTAACCCTAACCCTAACCCTGGACCTAACCTCCCACTAACCCTAAATATAACCCTGAAACTAACCCTCACTCTAACCCAAATCCTAACCCTAACCCTCAACCTAACCCTAACCCTCAACCTCACCGTAACTCTAACCATCATCATAACCCTCACCCAAATTCTAACCCTAACCCTAAACCTCACCCAAACTCTAACCCTAAAACTCACCCTCACCCTAGTCCTCACCCTAACCCTAATCCTAATCCTAATCCTCATCCTAACCCTCACCCTAACCCTAACCATAACCCTCACCCTAATCCTAAGCCTAACCCTAATCCTCAACCTAACCCTAACCCTCACACTCACCATAACCCTAACCCTAACATTCACCCTAACCATAAATTTAACCCGAACACTATCACCCAAACCCTAACCCTAACCCTCACCCTCACCCTCATCCTCACCATCAGCCTAACCCTAAGCCTAAACCTAACCCTAACCCTCAAACTCACCCTAACCCTTACCCTAATCCTAATCCTAACACTAAGCCTAACCCTCAACCTCACTCTAACCCTCACTGTAACCCTAACTCTAACACTAACCCTAACCCTAACGCTCCTCCTCAGCCTCACCCTAACCCTAACCTTAACACTAAACCTCACACTAACCATAACCCTAACCTCACCCTAACCCTAAGTCTAACCCTAACCCTAAAACTAAAAACCTCACCTTACCCCTAACCCTAACCCTCACCTACACCCTCTCAGTAACCGTAACCCTAACCCTAAACCTAACAATAACCCTAACCCTAACCCTAATCCTAACCCTCACCCTGAACCTTAACCTAATCTTAACCCTAACCCTCACCCTAACCCTAACCCTCACCCTTACCGTAACCCTAACCCTCATCCTAACCCTCACCCTAACCCTAAATCTCACCCTAACACTAACCCTAAAACACAACCTCACACTATCCCTCAACCTAGCCCTCACCCTAACCTTAATCCTCACCCTAATCCTCACCCTAACCCTCACCC
This sequence comes from Dipodomys merriami, assembly GCF_024711535.1. Lineage (NCBI taxonomy): Eukaryota > Metazoa > Chordata > Mammalia > Rodentia > Heteromyidae > Dipodomys > Dipodomys merriami. The sequence continues at coordinate 1,387,909 of NW_027202771.1, forward strand.
TAACCCTAACCCTCAACCTAAACCTCACCCTCACCCTAAACTTAACCTGAACACTAACTCTCACCCTAACCTTAGCCCTAACACTAACCCTAACCCTAACCCTTAACCTCAACTTAACCCTCCCCCTAACCCTAAATTTAACCCTAAAACTAACCCTCAACCTAACGCAAATCCTAAACCTAACCCTCACCCTAACCCTAACCCTCACCCTTACCGTAACCCTAACCCTCATCCTAATCCTCACCCTAAACCTAAACCTCACCCTAACACTAACCCTAACCCTCACCCTCACCCTAGCCCTCACCCTAACCCTAATCCTAACGCTAATCCTCATGCTAAACCTCACCCTAACACTAACCCTAACCCAAACCCTAACCCTCAACCTAACCCTAAACCTCACGCTCAACGTAACCCTAACCCTCACCCTCACCCGCACCCTAAACTTAACATGAACACTAACTCTCACCCTAACTCTCACCCTCACCCTCAGTGTAACCCTAAGACTAACACTAAACCTAACCCTAACACTCACACTCACCCTAAACCTTAAACTAATAATATGCCTAACCCTAACACTAACCCTCACCCTCAGCCTCAACTTAACCCTAACCTTAACCGAAACCTCACCCACACCCCAACCCTAACCCTAATCCTAACACTAAACCTCAGCCAAACCCTAACCCTAAACCACACCCTCACCATAGCCCTCACCCTAACCCTAATCCTAAACATCACCCTCACCCTAGACCTCACCCTAACCCTAATCCTATCCCTACCCTCAATCTAACCCTCACCATAATCCTAACACTAACACTCACCCTAACGCTAAACCTCACCCTCAACCTAAACCTAAGCCTAACCCTAAGCCTAACCCTAACTTATCCCTAACCCTCACACTCACCCGCACACTCACCCTCACCAAAAGTCTAAACTTAAACATAACCCTAACCCTAAACCTCACCCAAACCCTAACTCTCACCCTAACCCTAACCCTCACCTTAAACCTCCCCATAAACCTATATCTACCCCTAAAACTCACCCTCACCCTACCCTAACCCTAACCCTAACCCAAACCCCACCCTAACCCTAACCCTAACCCTCACCCTCAACCTCAAGGTAACTCTAACCCTAACCCAAACAATAACACTAATCTTAACCCTAATCCTCATCCCCACCATCACCCTCAGCCTAACCCTAACACTAACCCTAACCCTCACCGTAACCCTAACCCTAACCCAAACCCTAACACTAACCCTAACCCTAAACCAAACCCTAAACCTAACCCTAATCCTCACCCTCACCCTCACTCTAACCCAAACCCTAAACCTAACCTTCCCCTATCCCTAAGCTTAACCCTAACACTAACGCTAATGCTCACACTCACTCACCCTAACCCAAATCCTAAACCTAACCCTATCCCTAAGCTTAAAACTCAACCTAACCCTCAACCTAGCCCTCACACTAAACCTAATCCTAACTCTCACCCTTATCTTAACCCTCACCCTCAGCCTAAACCTCACCTTTACTCTTACCATCATCCTCAACCTAACCCTCACCCTAAAACTAAACCTCATCTTAACACTCACCCTAACCATAAACCTAACCATCACCCTAATCCTAACCCTCACCCTCACCCTAACCCTCACCCTAACCTTAACCCTAACCCTAAACCTCACCCTAACACTAACCCTAACCATCACCCTAACCCTAAAACTCACCCTAAAACTAACCCTAAACCTCAACCTCACCCTATCCCTATCCCTAACCCTAAACATCATACTCACCCTAAACCTCACAATAACCCTAACACTAATCCTCAATCTAAACCTCACCCTCACCCTAACCCTAACCCTAACCATCACCCTAACACTAACACTAACCCTTACCTTAATCCTCACCTTCAGCCTTAACCTCAACTTTACCATTACCATCACCCCCACCCTAACCCTCAGCCTGACCCAAACCCTGATTCTAACCCTAACTCTACCCCTAAACCTCACCCTCAACCTAACCCTAACCCTAACCCTCACCCTAACCCTAACCTTAACCATAACCCTAACCCTAATCCTCACCCCCACCCTCACCCTGAGCCTAACCGTAAGCCTAATCCTAACCCTAACCCTAACCCTCACACTCACCCTCACCCTAACCTTAACCCTAACACTAACCATAACCCTAAGCCTAAACCTCAAATTAACCCTCCCCCTAACCCTAAATCTAACACTAAAACTATGCCTCACCCTAACCCAAATCCTAACACTAACCCTCAACCTAATCCAAACCCTCACCCTCACCGTAACTCTAACCCACATCCTAACCCTCACCCAAACCCTAACCCTAAACCTAAACCTCATCCAAACACTAACCCTAACCCTCACCCTCACCCTAGCCCTCAACCTAACCCTAATCCTAACCCTAATCATCATCCAAAACCTCACTCTAACCCTAACCTTAACCTTCAGGCTGACTGTAACCCTAACCCTAAACCTCACCCTAACCCGAAACGTAACACAAACCCTAACACTAACCCTAACCCTAACCCTAAACCTCACCCTAACCCTAATCCTAAACCTCAACCTCACCCTAGCCCTCACACTAATCCTAATCCTAACCCTAACCCTCATCCTAACCCTCACCCTAACACTAACCCTAACACTCACCATCACCCTCACCCTAACTCTAAACCTAACCCTAACCCTCAACCTAACCCTAAATCACACCCTCACTGTAACCCTTACCCTAACCCTCACGCTAACCCTAAACTTAAACCGAACCCTAGCTCTAACGCTAACCCTAACCCTAACCCTCAACCTAAACCTAACCCTCACCCTCACCCTCATGCTCAGCCTAAACCTAAGCCTAAGCCTAACCCTAACCCTCACACTAACCCTAACAATAACCATAATCCTAACCCTCACCCAAACCCTAACCCTAACCCTAAACCTCACCCAAACACTAACCCTAAACCTCCCCCTCACCCTAGCCCTCAACCTAACCCTAAGCCTAACCCTAACCCTAACCCTCACACTCACCCTAACACTAACCCTAATGCTAACCCTAACCCTAACTTAACCCTCACCCTCACCATAACACTCACCTTAAGCCCAAACTTAAAATTAATCCTAACCCTAACCCTAACCCTAAACCTCACCCTACCCCTTAACCTAACCCTAATCCTAACCCTAACCCTCATCCTAACTCTCCCCCTAAACCTAACCATAAACATAACACTAACCCTAATCCTCACCCCCACCCTCACCCTGAGCCTATCCTTAAGCCTAAGCCTAACCCTAACCCTCACCATCACCCTCACCTTAAACTTAATCCTAACCCTAACCCTGACCCTAAACCTCAACCTAACCCTCACCCTAACCTTAAAATGAACACTAACCCAAACATTAACCCTCCACCTAACCCTAAATCTAACCCTAAACCTCATCGTCGTCCTAACCCTAATCCTAGCCCTAACCCTAATCCTCACCCTAAACCTAACCCTATACCTCACCCTCACACTCACCCTCACCATAACTCTAACGCTAATGGTAACAATAACACTAATCCTAAACCTAAACCTAACCTCACCCTCACTGTAAACCTAACCCTCATCCTAACCTTCACCCTAACCCTAACCCTAATCCTAAACCTTACCCTAACACTAACCCTAACCCTCACCCTCACCCAAGCCCTCACCCTAACCCTAATCCTAACCCTAATACTAACCCTAACCCTGACCCTAACCCTCACCCTCAGCTTCACCCTCAGCCTAACCCTAAGACTAAGCCTAACCCTAACCCTAACCCTCACACTCACCCTAACCCTCACCCTAACCCTAACTCTGACACTAACCCTAACCCTAAACCTCAACCTCAGCCTCAACCTAACCATAACCCTAACACTAACCCTAACCCTAAACGTCACCCTAACAGTCCCCCTAACCCTACCTCTAACCCCAAACCTCATCCTCACCCTAAACCTAACCCTAACCCTAACCCTAAACCTCACCCTAAACCTAACCCTCAACGAAACCCTAACCGTCACACTCTCCAGAACCCTCATCCTCACTCTAACGCCCACCCTCACCCTAAACATAAGCCTAACCCTAACCCTCACCGTAACCGTCAACATAACCCTCACACTAAGAGTAACCCTAACCCTCACCCTCACCCCAACCCTCACCCTTACCTTATCCTCACCCTAACCCTAACACTCACACTAACTCTAAACTTAACTCTAACCCTACCCCTCACCCTACACCTCACCCTAACTATAACCCTAACCCTAACACTCACCCTAACCCTAAACCTAACCCTTAACCTCACCCTCACCCTAACCCTCAGCATTAACTTAACCCTCACCCTAAACTTAACCCTAACCCATACCCTAATCCTAACTGTCACCCTAACCCTAACCCTCACCTCATTCTACACATCACCCTAAACCTAACCCTCACACTAACCCTAGTACTATCACTCAGCCTAACCCTAACACTCACCCTAACCCTAACCTCCAACCTAACACTAACCCTCAACCTAAACCTAACGCTAACCCTCACCCTAACCCTAACCCTCACCCTAAGCCTTACTGTCACTCTAACCCAAACCCTCACACTATCCTTAATCCTCACCCTAACCCTAACACTACCCCTCACCCTAACCCTCACCCTAACCCTAACCCCAAACCTAACCCTCCCCCTTACCGTCACCCTCACCGTCACCCTAACTCTCACCCTTACCCTCACCCTAAAATTAACTCTAACCCTAACCCTTACCCTCAGCCTAACCCTCAAACTGAACCTTCACCTCACCCTCACGCTAACCCTAAACCTCACCCTAACCCTAACCCTAACCCTAAACCTCACCCTAGCCCTCACCTTAACCATAATTCTAACCCTAACCCTTAACCTAACCCTAACCTTCATCCTCACCCTAAACCTCACATTAACCCTAACCCTAATCCTCAATCTAACCCTCACCCTAACACTAACCCGAATCCTTACCCTAACCCTCACTCTAACCCTAACACTCACCCTTATCTTAACCCTCACCCTCAGCCTAACCCTGACCTTTACCCTTACCATCACCCTCACCCTAACCCTAACCCTAACCCTCACCCTCACCCTCATGCTCAGCGTAACACTAACCCTATCACTATTCCTAACCCTAAAATTCACCCTCACCCTAACCATCACCCTAATTCTTACCCTCACATTAATCCTAAACCTAACCCCAACCCTAACTCTCACACTAACCCTAACCCTAACCCTAACCCTCAACCCTTAACCTAAACCTCACCCGAAGCCTTAACCTCATCCTCACCCTAAAACTCACACTAAACCTAAACCTCACCCTATCTCTAACCCTAACCATCACCCTCACCATTACCGTCACGCTAACATTAACCCTAACCCTCACCCTAACCCTAAAACTCACCCTAACCCTAAACCTCACCCTCAAGCTCACCTTAACCCTAAACCTAACCCTCACCCTAACCTTCACTCCAACCCTAATGCTAATTCTAACACTCACCCTAACCCTAATGCTATCACTTACCCACACGATAAACCTAAACCTAACCCTAACCCTCACCCTCACCGTAACCCTCAACCTAACCCTAACCCTAACCCTAACACTAACCCTAACTCTAACACTAACACTAACCCCAACCCTAACACTAACCCTTACCCTAACACTAACCCTAACCCTCACCTAACCCTCAGCCTAACGCTAACCCTAACCCTGACCCTCACCCTAACCTTAACCCTCACCCTAACCCTAACCTTCACCTTAACCCTTACGCTCACCCTAACACTAAGCCTAACCCTAACACCAACCCTCCCACTAACCCTAACCCTCAGCCTAAGCCTAACCCTCACCCTAAACCTAACCCTAACCCTAACCCTCACCCTCACCTTTGCCCTCACACTAACCCTATTGCTAACCCTAACCCTCACCCTAACACTAACCATCACCCTTACCGTAACCCTCACCCTCATCAAAAACCTCACCCTTACCTTTACATTACCCTCACCCTAACCCTCACCTTAGCCCTAACCCTAACCCTAACCTTCACAATAACCGTAACCCTCACTCAAACTTTAACCCTAACACTCACCTTAAACCTTCATCCTAACCCTCACCCTATTCCCAACCCTAACGCTCAAACTAACCCTAACCTTCACCCTCAACCTCACCCTCAGCCTAACCCTAACCCTAAGCCTAACCCTAACGCTAAACCTACCCCTCATCCTAACTCTCAACCTAACCCTAAACCTAACCCTGATACTAACCATAACCCTAACTCTAACCCTCACCTGCACCCTAACACTCACTTTCACCCTTAAACTTACATTAAACCTAACCCTCACCCACACCCTAACCCTCAGTCTCACCCTCACCCTCACCCTCAGCCTAACCCTAAGCCTAACTTTAACCCTATCCCTAACCCTCACACTCACCATCACCCTAACCCTAACCCTAAGCCTTACCGTCACCCTCAACCTCACCCTAACCCTCAACCTAACCCTAACTCTCACCCTAACCCTGACCCTCACATTAACCCTAACCCTCACCCTAACCCTAACCCTCAACCAAACCCTTACCTTCACCCTAACACTAAGCCTAACCCTAAATTGAACCCTCACAGTAACCCAAAACCTCACCTTAACCCTAACCCTCACAGTAACCCTAAACCTCACCCTAAGCATAACCCTACCCCTCACCTTACCCCTCACTCTAACCCTAACCCCAACCCTAAACCTCGCACTCACCATCACCCTAACACTCACCTTAACCCTAACCCTCACTGAAACCCTAACCCTCACACTCTCCAGAACCCTCATCCTCAAATACTCACCCTCACCCAAAACATAACTCTAACACTAACCCTCACCATAACCGTAACCCTAACCCTCACATTGAGTAATCCTAACCCTCACCCTCACCCCAAACCTCACCCTTACCTTATCCTCACCCTAACCCTAACCCTCACACTAACTCTAACCTTAACTCTAAACCTACCCCTCATCCTACCTCTCACACTAACTAGAACCCAAAAACTACCCCTAACCCTCACCCTTATCCTAACCCTTAATTTCACCCTCACCCTAACCCTCAGCATTACCTTAACCCTAACCCTAAGTTTAACGCTCTCCCATACCCTAACCCTTACTCTCACCCTCACCCTAGGCCTTACCCTCATTCTACACATCACCCTAAGCCTAACCCTCACCCTAACCCTAATCCTATCACTCACCCTAACCCTAATATTCACCCTAACCCTCACCCTAACCCTAACCTCCAACCTAACACTAACCCTCAACCTAACCCTAATGCTAACCCTCACCCTAACCCTAACCCTCACCCTAAGCCTTACTGTCACTCTAACCCTAACCCTCACACTATCCCTAATCCTCACCCTAACCCTAACACTACTCCTCACCCTAACCCTCACACTAACCCTAACCCCAAACCTAAACCTCACCCTTACCGTCACCCTCACCGTCACCCTAACCCTCACCCTTACCCTCACCCTAAACCTAACTCTAACCCTAACCCTTACCCTCAGCCTAACCCTCAACCTGAACCTTAACCATACCCTCACCCTAACCCTAAACCTCACCTTAACCCTAACTCTAAACCTAAACCTCACCCTAGCCCTCACCCTAACCATAATTCTAACCCTAACCCTCAACCTAACCCTAACCCTCATCCTCACCCTAAACCTCACATTAAACCTAACCCTAATCCTCAATCTAACCCTCACCCTAACCCTAACCCGAACCCTTACCCTTAGAGTGACTCTAAGCCTACCACTCACCCTTATCTTAACCCTCAGCCTCAGCCTATCCTAACCCTCACCTTTACACTTACCATCATCCTCACCCTCACCCTAACCCTCACACTAACCCTAACCCTCACCGTAGCCCTCACACTAACCCTAACCCTAACCCTCACCCTCACCCTAACCCTCACCTTAACCCTTAACCTAACCCTCACCCTAATCCTAACCCTCAACCTTAGGGGAACACTCACCCTCAGCATAACCTTCACCGTTACTCTTACCATCACTCTCACTCTAACCCTCACCCTAAACCTAACTGTCATCCTAACACTCACCCTAACCCTAACCCTATCCATCCACCTAACACTAACCCTCACACTCACCCTCACCCTCAGCCTAAACCTAAGCCTAAGCCTCACCCTAACCCTAATCCTCACCCTCACCCTAAACCTAATCCTAACCCTAACCCTCATCCTAACCCTCACCCTAACCCAAACGCTAAACATCACCCAAAACCTATTCCTCACCCCAACCTAACCCTCAGCTTAACTCTAACCCTAACCCTCAACCTAACCCTAACCCTCACCCATACAGTAACCCTAACCCTAAACCTCACCTTAACCCTAAACCTAACCCAAACCCTAAACCTCACACTAAACCTAATCCTAACTTTAACCCTCACCCTAGCCCTCAACCTAACCCGAATCCTAACCCTATACCTCATCCTAACCCTCACCCTAACCCTAAACCTAACCCTCACCCTAACCCTAACCCTCAACCTTACCCTCAGCCTAACCCTAAGCCTAAGCCTAAGCCTAACCCTCACCCTCACGCACACCCTAACCATAATCCAAAATGTAACCCTATCCATAACCCTAACCCTCACCGTAACCCTCACCCCAACCCTAACTCTAAACCTAAACCTCATCCACACCCTAATCCTAAACCTCACCCTCACCCTCAGCTGAACACTAACTCTAACACTAACCATAACACTCACCCTAACCATAACCCTCACCCTTACAGTAACCCTGACCCTCAGACTAACTCTAACCTTTAACCTTACCGACACCCTCAACCTAACACTCACCCTAACCCTAAACTTAACCCGAAACCTAACTCTCAAACTAACCCTAACACTAACACTCACCCTAACCCTAACCCTCACACTCACCCTCTCCCTAACACTATTCCTAAACCTCACCCTCACACCAGCCCTCACCCTAAACCTAATCCAAAACCTAACCCTCACCCTAACCGTAAACCTAACACACACTCTCTCCCTAACCCTATTCCTAAACTTCACCCTCACCAAAGCCCTCACCCTATCCCTAATCCAAAACATAACCCTCAACCTAACCCTAAACCTAACACACACTCTCATCCTAACCTTCACCCTAACCCTAACCCTAACCCTAACCCTCACTGTAAACCTCAACCTAACCCTATCTCTAACCCTAAACCTCAAACTCACACTGATCCTAACCCTAACCCTAACCCTAAACCTCACCCTAACACTAACTATAAACCTCACCCTCACCCTAGCCCTCACCCTAACCCTAATCCTAAACCTAACCATCATCCTAACCCTCACCCTAACCCTAACCCTAACCCTAACACTAATACTCAAACTCAACATAACCCTCAGCCAAACCCTAAGCCTAACCCTAAACCTAACCCTAACCCACACACTCACCATCACCCTAACCCTAATCCTAATCATAAACCTAACCCTAAAACTCAACCTATCCCTAAACCTAAAACTAATCCTAACCCTAACCCTCATCCTAAACCTCAACTGAACCCTAAATTTAACACTAAACCTCACCCTCACCCTAACCCTAACTCTAACCCTAAACCTAACCCTAAACCTCACCATAACTCTAACCCTCACTCTCACCCTTACCATAACCCTAAACCTCACCCTAAACATAACCCTCACACTAACCCTAACCCTCACCCTAACACTTACCCTCACACTAACACTAAACCTCCCACTAACTCTAACCCTCACCATGACCGTAAACCTCACCCGAAACCTAGCCCTAAACCTAATGCTCACCATAACCCTAATTCTAATCCTAACCCTCAACCTAACCCTAACCCTCATCCTCACCCTACACCTCACACTAACCCTAACCCTAACCCTAACCGTAACCCTCACCCTCACCCTAAATCTAACCATAACACTTATCCTAACCCTCACCCTAACCCTAACCCTCACCCTAACCCTAACACTCACCCTCATCCTAAACCTCAGCCTAACCCTAAGCCTAACCCTAAACCTAACCCTAACCCTAACCCTCAAACTCACCTTCTCCCTAACCCTAATCCTAAACCTAACTCTAACCCTAACACACACCCTAACACTAACCCTCACCCTAAACCTAACCCTAACACTAACACTAATCCGAACTCTCACCCTAACCCTATCTCTAAACCTAAACCTCAAACTCACCCTGACCCTATCCCTAACCCTAACCCTAAACGTCTCCTTAACCCGAACCCTAAATTTCAACCTCACCCTAGCCCTCACCCTAACCCTAATCCTAAACCTAACCCTCATCCTAACCCTCAAACTAAACCTAACGCTAATCCTCATTCTAACAATAACCCTCACCCTCAACCTAACCCTCAGCCTAACCCTAAGCCTAACCCTAAACCTAACCCTAACCCACACACTCACCCTCACCCTAACCCTAATCCTAATCATAAACCTAACCCTACCCTTCACCCTAACCTTCACCCTAACCACAAAACTAAAATTAACCCTAACCCTAACCCTCATCCTAACCCTCACCCTAACCCTAACACTAACCCTAAACCTCACCTTCAACCTAAACATAATTTAAACCCTAACCCTAAACCTAAACCTCAAACTAACCCTAACCCTAAACCTAACAAAAACCCTAACCATAAACCTCACCTTAAACCTAAACCTCACCCTAAAAATTACCCTCACCCTTACCCTAACCCTAACTCAAACCCTAACCCTAACAGTAACCCTAACTCTCACCCTAACCCTAAACCTCACCCTAACCCTAAACCTCACCCTCACCGTAGCCCTCAACCTAACCCTAATTCTAACCCTAACCCTCACCCTAATCCTAACCCTCATCCTCACCCTAAACCTCACACTTACCCTAAACCTAATCTTCAATCTAACCCTCACACTCACCCTAACCCTCACCCTAAACCTTATCCTAACCCTCATCCTAATCCTAACCCTCAACGTTAGAGGAACACTCACCCTCAGCCTAACCCTCACCTTTACTCTTACCATCACGCTCACCCTAACCCTCACCCAAACCATAACCCTCATCCTAACACTCGCCCTAAACCTAAACCTATCCATCAACCTAACACTAACCCTCAACCTCACCCTCACCCTCAGCATAACCCTAAGCCTAAACCTCACCCTAACCCTAATCCTCACCCTCACCCTAGCCCTCACCCTAAACCTAATCCTAACCCTAACTCTCATCCTAACCCTCACCCTAACCCAAATGCTAACCATCACCCAAAACCTATTCCTCACCCCCAACCTAACCCTCAGCCTAACCCTAACCCTAAACCTCAACCTAACCCTAACCCTCACCCATACAGTAACCCTAACCAGAACCCTCACCATAACCCTAAACCTAACCCAAACCCTAAACCTCACACTAAACCTAACCCTAAATTTAACCCTCACCCTAGCCCTCAACCTAACCCGAATCCTAACCCTATACCTTATCCTAACTCTCACCCTAAGCCTAACCCTAACCCTCACCCTAAACCTAACCCTCACCCTAACCCTCAGCCAAACTCTAAGCCTAAGCCTAACCCTAACCCTAAACCTCACCCTCACCCACACCCTAACCATAATCCTAAATGTAACCCTATCCCTAACTCTAACCTTCACCCTAACCTTAACCCTAACCCAACCCTAAAACTAATCCTAACTCTAAACCGCACACTAAACCTCACCCTAACCATAACTCTAACCTTAACCCTCACCCTAACCCTAAGCCTAATCCTCAACCTCACCCTCAGGTGAAACCTAACACTAACCCTAACCATAACCCTCACCCTAACCCTAACCCTCACCCTTACCATAACCCTCACCCTCAGACTTAGCCTCACCGTTAACATTACCAACACCTTCAACCTAACACAGAGCCTAACCCTAAACTTAACCCAAAACCTAACTCTCACCCTAACCCTAACCCTAACACTCACCCTAACCCTAACCCTCATCCTCATCCTCAACCTCACCCTAACCCTAAACCTAAGCCTCACACTCACCCTCTCCCTAAACCAAATCCTAAACCTCACCCTCACCCCAGCACTCACCCTAACGCTAATCCTAAACCAAACCCTCACCCCAACCCTAACCCTAACACACACCCTCACCCTAACCTTCACCCAAAACCTAACCCTAAACCTAACCCTAACCCTAACCCTCACCATAACCCTCACCCTAACCCTATCTCTAACCCTAAACCTCAAACTCACACTGATCCTAACCCTAACCCTAACCCTAAACCTCACCCTAACACTAAACCTAAACATCACCCTAACCCTAGCCCTCACCCTAAACCTAACCTTAAACCTCACCCTCATCCTAACTCTCACCCTAACCCTATCCCTAACCCTCACCCTAATCCTAACCCTCACCGTTTGGGGAACACTCACCCTCAGCCTAACCCTCACGTTTACTCTTACCGTCACGCTCACCCTAATCCTCATCCTAACCGTAACCCTCATCAGTACACTCACCCTAACCCTAACCCAGTCCATCACCCTAACCCTAAACCTCACCCTCACCCTCACCCTCAGCCTAACCCGAAGCCTAAGCCTAAGCCTAACCCTAACCCTCACCCTCACCGTAGCCCTCACCCTAAACCTAATCCTAACCCTAACCCTCATCCTAACCCTCACCCTAACCCTAAAACTAACCATCACCCAAAACCTATTCCTCACTCCCAACCTCACCCTCAGCCTAACCCTAAGCCTAATCCTAACCTTAACAGTAACCCTCACTGTCAGCCTCACCCTCAACTCAAACTTAACCCAAACCAAAACACTAACAATAACCAGAATTTTAACCCTAGGCCTAACCCTAATCCTCACGCCCACCCTCACCCTCAGCCTAACCCTAAGCCTAACCTAGGCCTAACCCTAACCCTCACCGTAACCCTAAACCTAACCCTAACCCTAATCCTCAAACTAACCCTAATAAACAACCACATCCTCACCCTAACCCAAACCCTAGCCCTAACCCTCACCCTCACCCTAAGTCTAAGCCTAAGCCTAACCCTAACCCTAACTCTCACACTCACACTCACCCTAACCCTCATCCTAAACCTAAACCTATCACTATTCCTAGCCCTGACACTAACCCTCACCCTAGCCCTCACCCGTACCCTAATCCTAACCCTAAACCTCATCCTAACCCTAACCCTAACTCTAACCCAAACCCTAAACCTAAACCTCATCTTAGGCCCAACCCTAACCCTCACCCTTACCTTCACTGTAACCATAACCCTAACCCTAACCCGAACACTCATACTAACCCTAACACTCACCCTAACCCTCACATTAGCCCTAACCATCACCCTAAACTTAAACCTCACCCTAACACTAACCCTAACCCTCACCCTCACCCTAGCCCTCACCCTAACCCTCAGCCTCATCCTCAGCCTAAACCTCACACTAACCCTAACACTAATCCTCAATCTAACCCACACCCTCACTGTAACCCTTACCCTAATCCTCACCCTAAACCTAACCCTCTCCCTTACCGTAACCCTTACACATGGCCGAACCCTCACCTTTACCCTTACCGTCAACCCCACCCTAAACTTCACCCTAACCCTCATCCTCACCCTAAGCCCGACCCTAAACATATCTCTACCCCTAAACCTCACCCTCACACTAACCCTAATTCTAACCATAACCCTAACACTAAAGCTCACCCTAACCCTAACCCTCACACTCACCCTCACATTAACCGTAACCCTAACCCTAACCCTAAAAATAACCCTCACCCTAACCCTGACTCTCAACCTACTACTTACCCTCACCTTAACACTAATCCTAACCCTAACACTAACCCTCACACTAACCCTAACACTCACCCTAATTCTAAACCTCACCCTAACCCTAACCCTCAACCTAGCCCTCACACTAACCCTAATTGTAACCCTCACCATCACCCTATCCCTAATCCTCATCCACACCCTAAACCTCACACTAACACTAACCCTAATCCTCAATCTAACCCTCACACTAACCATAAACCGAACCCTTACCCTAACCCTCACCGTAACCCTAACCCTCACCCTTATCTTCACCCTCACCCTCAGCATAACCCTAATCCTCATCCACACCCTAAACCTCACACTAACCCTAACCCTAATCCTCAATCTAACGCTCACCCTAACCATTACCCGAACCCTTACCCTAAAGCTCACCCTAACCGTAACCCAAACCCTAACCCTAAATCTAACCTAACCCTAAACCTAAACCTCGTCCCAAACCTAACCCTAACTTCACCCTCACCCTCACCGTAACTGTATCCCTAACCCTAACAATAACCATAACCCTAACCCTCACCCTAACCATAACCCTCACCGTAAACCAAAATCTCACCCTAACACTTACCCTCACCCCAAGACTAACCCTAACCCTAACACTAACCCTCACACTAATCCTAACCTTAACCCTAAACCTAAACCTCAACCTAATGCTCACCCTCACCCTACACCTAACAATAACACTAATCCTAACCCTAATCATCAACCTAACCCCAATCCTCACCACAACCCTCACCCTCAGCCTAACTCGAAATATAAGCCTAACCCTCACCCTAACCCTCACACTCACACTCACCCAAAACCAAACCCTAAACCTAACACTATCCCTAAACCTCAACCTAACCCTCACCCTCACCCTGACCTTAACACTAACCCTAACCCTAAACCTCACCCTCACCCTCACCGTAACCATATCCCTAACGCTAACAATAACCATAACCCTAACCCTCACCCTAACGATAACCCTCACCGTAACCCAAAACCTCACCCTAACACTTACCCTCAACCTAACACTAACCCTAACCCTAACACTAACAATCACACTAAAAGTAACCCTAACTCTAACCCTAAACCTCCCCCATACCCTAACCCTAACCCTATCCCTAACTCTAAACCTCACCCTAAACCTAACCCTCACTCTCACGCTCAACCTAACCGTAACTCTAACCCTAACCCTAACAATAACACTAACCCTAAACCTAACCCTAACCATAACCCTCACCCTCTCGGCAAACTTAAACCTAACCATAGCACTAACGATAACCCTAAAACTAACCCTAACCCTAATCCTCACCCCCACAATCACCCTCAGCCTAACCCTAAGCCTAACCCTAACCCTAAACCTAACCCTCATTGTAACCCTAACCCTAACCTTAACCCTAACCCTAAACCTAACCCTAAACCTAACCCTAACTCTAACCCTAAACCTCACCCTAATCCTCAGCCTCACCCTCACCCTAACCCAAATCCTAACCCTAATCCTCACCCTAACCATAAGCCTAATCCTAACGCTAACCCTAACCCTCACACTCACCCTCACCCTAAACCTAATCCTAAACCTATCCCTATCACTAATCTTAAACCTAACCCTAACCCTCACCCTACACTCACCCTAAACCGAACCCTAACCCTCAACCTCACCCTAGCCCTCACCATAACCCTAATTCTAACCCTCACCCTCACCCTAACACTAACCCTCATCCTCACCCTAAACCTCACGCTAACCCTAAACCGAATCCTCAATCTAACCCTCACCCTAACCCTAACCCTAAACCTTACCCTAACTCTAAACTTAACACTAACCCTCACCCTTATCTTAACCCTCACCCTCAGCCTAAACCTCACCTTTACCCTTACCATCATAATCAAACTAACCCTCAACCTAACACTAAATCTCTTGCTAACCCTCACCCAAACCGTAAAACTACCGAGGACCCTAACACTAATCCTCACCCTCAACCTCATGCTCAGCCTAACTCTAAGCCTAAGCCTTACCCTAACCCTCACCCTCACCCTAGCCATGAGCTGAACCCTAATTCGAAATCTAACACTAATCCTAACCCTAAACCGTAACCTAACCCTCACCCGAACATTAACCCTAACACTAACTCTAACCCTAAACCTCGACCTAACCTACACCTAACTCTAAATCTAAACCAAAACCTCACCCTCACCCTAACCCTAATCCTAACCCTAACCATAAACCCACCCTAACCCTCACCATCACCCTCACCCTCACCATAAATCTAACCCTAACCATAACAATAACACTAATCCTAAACCTAAACCTAACCATTACCCTAAGCCTAACCCTAATCTTAACACTCACTCTCACCCTAACCCTAATGCTAACAATAATCCTCATCGTAACCCTCACCCTAACCCTATCCCTCACATTAACCCTAACCCTAACACTAACCCTAACCCTAACCCTCACCCTTAGTCTCACCCTAACCCTAAACCTCGCCCTCACCCTCACCCTAAACCTGACCCTAATCCTAACTCTAAATCTAACTCTAAACCTCACCCACAACCTAGCCCTCACCCTAACCCTTATCCTAACCATAACCCTCATCCTAACCCTCCCACTAACTCTAACCCTCATGCTCAACCTAACCCTAACCCTCTCCCTCAAACTCACCCTCAGCCTAACCCTAAGCCTAAACCTAAACCTCATCCTAACCCTTACACTCACCCTCACCCTAACCCTATTCCTCACCCTATCCCTAACCCTAACCCTCTACCTAACACTCAACCTAAACCTAACCCTAAAACTATCCCTAACCCTAAACCTCACCCTAACCCTAAGTCTAACCCTAAACATCACACTCAACCTAAACCTAACTCTAACCCTAACCCAAACCCTAAACCTTACACTAAACCTAAACCTAACCCTCACCCTCACCCTCACAGCAACCCAAAAACTAAACATAAACCTAACAGAAAACCTAAACCTAATCCTCACCCTCACCCTAACCATAAACCTCACCCTAACACAAACCCTCACCCTAACACTTACCCTCACCCTAACACTAACCCTAACCCTAACACTAACCATCACACTAATCCTAACCCTAACCATAACCATAAACCTCAACCTAACCCTCACCCTCACTCTAACCCTAACACTGACCCTCACCCTAACCCTCCCCCTAACCCTCCCTCTAAACCTATATCTAAACCTAAAACTCACCCTAAAACTAACCCTAACCCTAACCCTAACCCTAAACCCCAATCTAACCCTAATCTTAACCCTCACCCTCACCCTCACCCTCAGCTTAACTCTAACTCTAACCCTAACAATAACAATAACCCTAACCCAAACCCTAAACCTAACCCTAATCCTCAGCCTTACCTTGACCCTAACCCTAACCCTAACTTAAACGGTCCCCCTAACCCTAAGCCTAACGTAACCCTAACCCTAACCCTCACACTCACCCTCACCCTAACACTAATCGTAAACCTAACACTATCCTTAACCCTAACCCTCACCCTAAGTCTCACCCTAGCCTTCACCCTAACCCTAATCCTAACCCTAAACCTCATGGTAACCCTCACCCTAACCGTAACCCTAACCCTCACCCTAACCCTAACCCTAACCTTCATGCTCATCCTAAGCCTAAGCCTAAGCCTAAGCCTAACCCGAACCCTAACCCTCACCCTAACCCTAACCCTAACACTAACCCTAACACTAACTGTAAACCTCACTCTCACCCTAACCCTAACTTTAACCCTAACCCTAAACCAAAATCTCATCCTAACCCTACCCTAGCCCTCTCCTTCACCCTCACCGTAACTGTAACCCTAAACCTAACCCTAACAATAACCCTAACCCTAACTCTCACCATTTCCATAAGCCTCACCATAACACTAACCCCCGCCCTAACACTAATCCTCACCCTAACACTAAACCTAAACCTAACACAAACACTCACACTAAACCTAACCATCACCCTAACCCTAAACCTCACCCTAAACCTAACCCTAACCCTCACCCTAACCCTAACCCTCATCCTCACCCTAAACATCACACTAACTGAACACTAATCCTCAATCTAACCATTACACTCACCCTAAACCTAACCGTAACCCTCACTATAAACCTAACCCTCACTCTCAACCTCACCCTAAAACTAACTCTACCCCTAAACCTCACCCTCACCCTAACTCTAACCCTCACCCTACCCTAACTCTACTCCTAAACCTCACCCTAACTCTGACCCTCATGTTCACCCTCTCCCTCAGCGAAACCCTAAGCCTAACCCTAAATCTAACACTAAACCTGACCCTAACCCTAACCCTCATGCTCACCCTCTCCCTCAGCGAAACCCTAATCCTAACCCGAACCCTAACCCTAACCCTCACACTAACTCTAACCCTTACCCTATTTCTAATCCTAACCCTAAGCCTACCCTCACCCTCACCCTAACACTCACCTTATCACTAACTCTAACACTAACCCTCACCCTAACCCTCACCCTAACCGTCGCCCTAACCCTAACTCTAACCCTAAACCTCAACAACAACCTAACCCTAACCCTAAACCTCACGCTAACCCTAAACCTCACCCTCAACCTCAACCTCACCTCAACTCTAACACTAAACGTAACAATAACACTAACCATCGACCTACCCCTAATCCTAACCCTAAACCTAACACTAACCCTAACGCTAATCCTCGACCCAAACCTCCCTCTAATCCTAAACCTAACTCTAAACCTCACCCTCAACCTAACCCTAACCCTAACCCTCACCCTAACCCTAACCCTAATCCCAACCCTAACGCTAAATCTCACCCTAACACTAACCCTAACCCTCACCATCACCCTCACCCTCACCGTAACTCTAACCCTAACCCTAACAGTAACACTAATCCTAACCCTAACAATAACACTAATCCTAACCCTAAACTTAAACTTAATCCGAAACATAACAGTAAAACTAACCCTAAACCTAAACCTAAACCTAAAGCTCAACCTAACCCTACTCCTCAGCCTCACCCTCACCCTAACCAAACCCTAACCCTAACCTTCACCCTAACCCTAAGCGTAACCCTAACGCTAACCCTAACCCTCATATTCACCCTCACCCTAACCCTAATCCTAAACCTAACAATATCCCTAACCCGAACCTTCACCTGAACCCTCACCCTTGCCCTCACCCTAACTCTAATCCTAAACCTAAACTTCATCCCAACCCTCACCCTAACCCTAACCTTAACCCTCACCCTAACACTAACCCGAACACTCACCCATATACTGGGCCTAAGCCTAAACCAAAGCCTAAGCCTAACCTTAACCCAAAACCTCACCATAACCCTTACCCTAATACTAACCCTAACTCTAACCCTAAACCTCACCCTTACCCTAAGCCTAATTTTAATCCTAACCCTAAATCTAAACCTCATCCTAACCCTAACCCTAACAATAACCCTAACCCTAACCTTAACCCTACCCTCACCCTACCCCTAATCCTAACACTAAACCTAACCCTAATCCTAACCCTAACCCTAAACCTAACCAGAACTCTCACCCTAACCCTAACCTCAACCTAACACTAACCCTAAACCTCACCCTCAACCTAGCCCTCACCCTAACCCTAACCCTCATCCTCACCCTAAACCTCACACTACCCCTAACACTAATCCTCAATCTAAACCTCACCCTCACCCTAACCCTAACCCTCACTCTTAACATAACCCTCACCCTAGGCCTAACACTCATCTTTACCCTCATCGTCACCCCCAACTTAACCCTCACCCTAACCCTAACCCTCAACCTAACCCTCACCCTAACCCTAACTCTACCCCTAAACCTCACCCTCAACCTAACCCTAACTCTAAAACTAACCCTAACACTAAAAACCGCACCCTAACCTTAACCCTAAGCCTCACCCTCACCATAACCATAACCCTAACCCTAAACCTAATAATAACCCTAACCCCAACCCTAATCCTAAAACTCACCCTCACCCTAACCCTAATCCTAACCCTAACCCTCAACCTAAGCTAACTCTCACCCTTCTGTAACCCTAACCCTCACCCTAACCCTAAACCTAAGCCTAACCCTCATCATAATCCTCCCCATAAACCTAACCCTAAAACTCACCCTAACCCTAACACTCAGCCTCACCATCACCCTCAGCCTAACCCTAAGCATAACTCTAAACCTAAACCTAACCCTCACCCTCACCCTAACCCTAACACTAACCCAAACCCTAACCATCATCCTTACCCTACCCCTAACCCTATATCTAACCCTAAACATCACACTCACCCTAACCCTAACCCTAACCTTAAACCGCACCCTAACCCTAACGCTAACCCTCACCTCCACCCTCACCCTCTCTGTAATTCTAACCCTAACCCTAACAATAACACTAACCCTATCCCTAATCATCACCCTAACCTTAATCTTTACCCCCACCCTCACCCTCAGCCTAAACCTAAGCCTAATCCTAACCCTCAACCTAACCCTCACACTCACCCTCACTCTAACCATAACCCTAAACCTAACCCTATCCCTAAACCTCAACCCAAACCTCACCCTCACCCTAAACCTAACACTAACCCTAGCCTTCAACCTCACCCTAACCCTCCCCTCTAACCCTAACTCTAACACTAAACCTCACCCTCACTCTAACCCTAACCCTAACCCTAACCCTAAACCTCACCCTAACCCTAATTCTCACCCTCACCCTCAACCTCACCGTAACTCTAACCCTAACCCTAACAATAACACTAGCCCTAACACTAACCCTAACCCTAACCAGAACCATAACCCTCACCCTAAGCCTCAACCTCACCACAAACTTAACCGTAAACATAACACTAAATCTAACCCTAACCCTAACCATCACCCTAACACTAAACCTAACCCTAACCCTCAACTAACCCTCACCCTAACTCAAATCCTAAACCTAACCCTATCCCTAACACTAAGCCTCACCCTAACCCTCACCCTAGACCTCACCCTAAACCTAATCCTAACCCTAAACCTCATCCTAACCCTCAACCTAACCCTAACCCGAACCCAAACCCTAACCCGAACCATAACCATTACCCTCATGCTCGGCCTAAGCCTAAGCATAAGCCTAAGCCTAAGCCTATGCCTAACCCTATCTCTCACCCTAACCCAAACCCTAACACTACCCTAACTCTAACATTAAACCTCACCCACACCATAACCCTAACTCTAACACTAACAATAAACTTAACCTCATCCTAAAGATAACCCTAACACTCAAAGTCATCCTAAACATAAACCTCACCCTAACCCTAACTCTCATCCTAACACTTACCCTCACCCTAACACTAACGGTAAAGCTAACACTAACGCTCACACTAACCCAAACATCACCCTAACCCTAAACCTGACTCTAACACCAACTCTAACCCTCACCAGAACTATAGCCCTCACCCGAACCCTAACCCTCAACCTCACCATAAACCTCACACTAACCCTAACACTAATACTCAAACTCTCAACCTCAGCCTAACCCTAATCCTAACCCTAACCCTTACTGTAACCCTCACCCTCAGCCTAACCCTTACCTTTACCCTTAACGTCACCCCCACCCTAACACTCACCCTAACCCTAAACCTCACCCTAACCCTAACTCTACCAATAAACTTCACCCTCACCCTAACCCTAACTCTAACCCTAACCCTAACACTAAACCTCACCCTAACCCTAAACCTAACCCTCACCCTCATCCTAACCATAACCCTCACCTAAACCTAAACCTCACCCTAACCCTTATCCTCACTCTAACACTAACCCTAACCCTAACCCACACACTAATCCTAACCCTCACCCTAATCCTAAACCAAACCCTAACCCTAACCCTAACTCTAACCCTAACCCTCACAATAAACCTCACCCTAACCCTAAATCTAAATTCTAACCCTCAACCCCACCGTAACCCTAACCCTCATCCTCACCCTAAACCTCACACAAACCCTAACCCTAACCCTAATGCTCAATCTAACCCTCAACCTAAATCTAACACTAAACTTTACCTTACCCCTAAACCTAACTCTAACACTCACCCTTATCTTAACCCTCACCCTCAGTATAAATTTCACCTTTACCCTTAACATCATCCTCACCCTAACCCTCACCCTAAACCTAAACCTCATGCTAACACTCACCCTAACTATAAACCTAAACATTACCCTAACCCTAACCCTCACCCTCAACCTCACGCTCAGCCTAACCCTAAGCCTAAGCTTAAACCTTATCCTAACCCTCATCCTCACCTTAGCTCTCACCCTAACCCTAATCCTAACCCTAACCCTCATCCTAACCCTCACCCTAACCCTAACCATAACCATTAACCTAACCCTAATTCTCAACCCCACCCTCACCCTCAGCCTAACCCTAAGCCTAACCCTAACCCTAACCCTAACACTCAGACTCACCCTCACCCTAACCCTAATCGTAACTCTAACCCTAACCCTAACCCTAAACCTCAACCTAACCCTCACCCTAAACTTAACCCTAACACTAACCCTAACAGTAACCCTAACCCTGGAGTTAACACTCCCCCTAACCCTAAATCTAACCCTTAAACTAACCATCACTCTAACCCAAATCCTAACCCTAACCCTCAACCTAACCCTAACCCTCACCCTCACCGTAACTCTAACCCTCATAATAACCCTCACCCAAACCCTAAACCTAACCCTAAACATCACCCAAACACTAACCCTAAACCTCACCTCACCCTAGCCCTCACCCTAACCCTAATCCTAACCCTAATCCTCATCCTAACACTCACCCTAACCCTAACCCTAACCCTAACCCTCACCCTAATCCTAAGCCTAACCCTAAACCTCAACATAACCCTAACCCTCACTCTAACACTAAATTTAACCTGAACCCTAACTCTAACCCAAACCCTAACCCTAACCCTCACTCTAACACTAACCCTCCCCCTCCTCCTCACCCTCAGCGTAAACCTAACCCTAACCCTCAAACTCCCACTAACCCTTACCCTAATCCTAATCCTAACACTAAGCTTAACCCTCACCCTCACTCTAACCCTCACTGTAACCCTAACTCTAACACCAACCCTAACCCTAACTCTCATCCTCAGCCTCACCCTAACCCTAACACTAACACTAAACCTCACACTAACCCTAACCCTAACCTCACCCTAACCCTAAGTCTAACCCTAACCCTAACACTAAAAACCTCAGCCTAACCCTAACCCTAACCCTCACCCTCACCCTCTCAGTAACCATAACCCTAACCCTAACTGTAACAATAACCCTAACCCTAACCGTAATCCTAACCCTCACTCTCACCCTAAACCTAATCCTAACCGTAACCCTCACCCTAACCCTAACCCTCACCCTTATCGTAACACTAACCCTCATCCTAACCCTCATCCTAACCCTAAAATTCACCCTAACACTAACTCTAACCCTCACCCTCACCATAGCCATCACCCTAACCCTAATCCTAATCCTAATCCTCATCCTAAACCTCACCCAAACCCTAACCCTAAACCTCACCCTAACCCTAACACTAACCCTAACCCTCAACCTAACCCTAAGCCTCACACAAAACTTAACCGTAACCCTAACCCTCACCCTAACCCTAAACATAACCTGAACACTAACACTCAACCTAACCCTAACCCTAAACGTCACCCTAACCCTAACGCTCACCCTCACCCTATCCCTCAGTGTAACCCTAAGCCTAACACTAAGCTTAACCCTAAACCTCACACTCACCCAAACCTTATCATAATCATATTCCTAACCCTAACCCTAACCCTCACCTTCAGCCTCACCTTAACCCTAACTCTTACCCTAAACCTCATCCACACCCTAACCCTAACACTAAACCTCACCTTTACCCTAAAACTAAACCTCACCCTCACCCTAGCCCTCACCCTAACCCTAAACCTAACCTTACCCTCAATCTAACCCTCACCATAACCCTCACACTAACCCGCACCCTAACCCTAAACCTAACCCTAATCCTCACACTCACCTGCACACTCACCCTCACCGTAACTCTAAACTTAACCCTAACCCTAACCCTAAACCTCACCCAAACCCTAACACTAACCCTAACCCTAACCCTCACACTAACCCTCCCCCTAAACCTATATCTAACCCTAAACCTCACCCTCAACCTTTCCCTAACCCTAACCCTAAACCTAATCCCCACCCTAACCCTAACCCAAACCCTCACCCTCAACCTCAAGGTAACTCTAACCCTAACCCTACCAATAACACTATCCCTAACCCTAATCCTCATCCCCACCCTCATCCTCAGCCTAACCCTAAGCCTAAGCCTAACTCTCACCCTAACCCTCACATTGACCCTATTCCTAACCCTAATCCTAGACGTAAACCTATCCCTAAACCTCACCCTAAATCTATCCTTAACACTAACCCTAACCCTCACCCTCACCCTCAACCTCACAGTAACTCTAACCCTAACCCTTAAAATAAGACTAACACTAACCATAACCATAACGATAACCCTCACCGTTAGCCTCACGCTCACCACAAACTTAACACTAACCATAACAATAACAATAACCCTAACCTTAACCCTAACCCTAATCTCACCCCGACCATCACCCTCAGCCTAACCCTAACACTAACCCTAACCCTAACCCTAACCCTCACTATAAACCTAACCCTAACCCTAACACTAACACTAACCCTAACCCAAAACCTAACCCTAAACCTAACTCTAATCCTCACCCTCACCCTCACTCTAACCCAAACCCTAAACCTAACCCTCACCTAACCCTAAGCCTAACCCTAACCTTCAGCCTAACACTCACACTCACTCACCCTAACCCAAATCCTAAACCTTACTCTATCCCTAACCCTAAACCTCACCCTAGCCCTCACCCTAAACCTAATCCTAACCTTCATCCTTATCTTAACCCTCAACCTCAGCCTAAACCTCACCTTTACACTTACCATCATCCTCACCCTAACCCTCACCCTAAACCTAAACCTCATCCTAACACTCAACCTAACCGTAAACTTAACCATCACCCTAACCCTAAAACTCACCCTCACGCTCAGCCTAACCCTAAGCCTAAGCTTAAACCTTATCCGAACCCTCACCCTCACCCTAGCCCTCACCCTAACCCTAATCCTAACCCTAACCCTCACCCTAACCATAACCCTAACCATAACCCTAACCCTAATCCTCACCCTCAGCCTAACCGTAAGCCTAAGCCTAACCCTAAACCTAACCCTCACACTCACCCTCACCCTAACCTTAACCCTAACACTAACCATAACCCTAACCCTAAACCTCAACCTCACCCTCCCCCTAACCCTAAATCTAACCCTAAAACTAACCCTCACCCTAACCCAAATTCTAACCCTAAACCTCAACCTGACCCTATGCCTCACCCTCACCGTAACTCTATCCCTCATCCTAACCCTCACTCAAACCTTAAAACTAAACCTAAACCTCACCCAAATACTAACCCTAACCCTCACCCTCACCCAAGCCCTCACCCTAATCATAATCCCAACCCTAATCCTCATCCTAACCCTCACCCTAACCCTAACCTTAACCCTCAGGCTGACCGTAACACTAACCCTAACCCTCACCCTAACCCGAAACGTAACCCGAACCGTAACACTAATCCTAACACTAACCCTAAACCTCAACCTAACCCTAACCCTAACCCTCACCCTCACACTAGCCCTCACCCTAATCCGAATCCTAACCCTAACACTCATCCTAACCCACACCGTAACACTAACCCTAACCCTCACCCTCACCCTAACTCTAAACCTAACCCTAACCCTCAACCTAACCCTAACCCTCACCCTCACAGTACCCCTTACCATAAACCTCACCCTAACCCTAAACTTAACCGGAAACCTACTTCTCACCCTAACCCTAACCCTAACCCTCACCCTAACCCTAACCCTCGCCCTCATCCTCACCCTCAGCCTAACCCTAAGCCTAAGCCTAACCCTAACCCTCACACTCACCCTAAAACTAACCCTAATCCAAACCCTCACCCAATCCCTAACACTAACCCTAAACCTCACCCAAACACTAACCCTAACCCTCACCCTCACCTTTGCCCTCAACATAACCCTAAGCCTAACCCTAAACCTAACACTCACACTCACCCTAACACTAACCCTAATCCTAATCCTAACCCTAACCCTAACCCTCACCCTCACCCTAACACTCACCTTAAGCCTAACCGTAAAATTAATCCTAACCCTAACCCTAACACTAAACCTCACCATAACACTAAATCTAACCATCCCCCTAAGCCTAAACCTCACCCTAATACTAATCCTAAACCTCAACCTCACCCTAGCCCTCACCCTAACCCTAACCCTCAACCTTACCCAAGACCTCACACTAACCCTAACACTAATCCTCAATCTAACCCTCACCCTAACCCTAACCCTAACCCTATCAATCACCCTAACCCTAACCCTCACCCTTACCGTAAACCTCACACTCAGCCTAACCATCATCTTTACCCTTACCATCATGCCCACCCTAACACTCACCCTAACCCTAACCCTGACCCTAACCCTAACTCTACCCCTAAACTTCACCCTCAACCTAACCCTAACTCTAACACTAACCCTAACACTAAACCTCACCCTAACCCTAACCCTAAACCTCTGCCTCAACCTCATGCTCAGCCTAACCCTAAGCCTAAGCCTAACCCTTACCCTAAACCTCACCCTCACCCTAGCCCTCACCCAAACCCTTATCCTAACCCTAACCCTCATCCTAACTCTCACTCTAACCCTAAACCTAACCATAACCCTAACCCTAATCCTCACCCACACCCTCACCCTCAGCCTAACCCTAAGCCTAAGCCTAACCCTAACCCTAACCCTAACACTCACCCTCACCTTAAAACTAATCCTAACCCTAACCCTAAACCTAAACCTCAACCTAACCCTCACCCTAACCTTAAACCTAACACCAACCCTAACATTAACCCTCCAAGTAACCCTAAATCTAACCCTAAACCTCACCGTCATCCTAAACCTAATCCTACCCTCACCCTAAACCACACCCTAAACCTAACCGTATCCCTCAACCTCACCCTCACCCTCACCCTCACCATAACTCTAATCCTAACCCTAACTATAATACTAATCCTAAATTTAAACCTAACCCTAACCCTAATCCTACAATTCACCCTCACTCTATTCCTAATCCTAACCCTAACCCTCAACCTAACCCTAACCCTCGAACTCACTGAAACCCTAACCCTCATCCTAACCCTCACCCTAACCCTAACCCTAATTCTAAACCTAACCCTAACACTAACCCTAACACTCACCCTCACCCTAGCCCTCACCCCAACCCTAATCCTAATCCTAACCCTCACCCTCACACTCACCTGCACACTCACCCTCACCATAACTCTAAATTTAACCCTAATGCTAACCTTAAACCTAACCCTAATCCTAACATAACCATAACCCTCACACTAACCCTCCCCCTAAACCTATATCTAACCCTAAACCTCACCCTCACCCTCACCCTAACCCTAAACTAACCCTAATCCCCACCCTAAACGTAACCCTAACCCTCACCCTCAACCTCAAGGGAATTCTAACCCTAAAACTAACAATAACACTAACCTTATCCCTAATCCTCACCCCCACCCTCATCCTCAGCCTAACCCTAAGTCTAAGCCTAACCCTCACCCTAACCTTCACACGCACCCTAATCCTAAACCTAATCCCAATCCTAAACCTATCCCTAAATCTCACCCTAAATCTTACCCTAACACTAACCCTAACCCTCACCCTCACCCTCAACCTCACAGTAACTATAACCATAACCCTAACAATAAGACTAACCCTCTACCATGACCATAACCATAACCATAACCCTCACCGTTAGCCTCACCCTCACCACAAACTTAACACTAACCATAACACTAACAATAACCCTAACCCTAACCCTAACCATAATCCTCACCCCCACCATCACCCTCAGCCTTACCCTATCACTAACCCGAAACCTAACCCTAACCCTCACTGTAACCCTAACTCTAAACCTAACCCTAACCCTAACCCTAAACCAAACCCTAAACCTAACACTAAACATAACCCTAATCCTCACCCTCACACTCACTCTAACCCAATCCCTAACCCTAACCCTCACCTAACCCTAAGACTAACCCTAACCCTAACCCTAACACTCACACTCACTCACCCTAACCCAAATCCTAAACCTTACCCTATCCTTAACCTAACCCTCACGCTAACCCTCACCCTAGCCCTCACCCTAAACCTAATCCTAACCCTCACCCTTATCTTAACCCTCACCCTCAGCCTAAACCTCACCTTTACCCTTACCATCATCCTCACCCTAACCCTCACCCTAAACCTAAACCTCATCCTAACACTTACCCTAACAATAAACCTAACCATCACCCTAAACCTAACACTCACCCTCAACCTCATGCTCATCCTATCCCTAAGCAAGCTTAAACCTTAACCTAACCCTCACCCTCACCCTAGCACTCACCCTAACCCTAATCCGAAAACTAGCCCTCACCCTAACCCTAACCATAACCATAAGCCTAACCCTAATCCTCACCCCTACACTCACCCTCAGTCTAACCCTAAGCCTAAGCCTAACCCTAACCCTAACCCTCAAACTCACCCTCAACCTAACCTTAACCCTAACACTAACCCTAACCCTAAACCTCAACCTAACCCTCCCCCTAAACCTAAATCTAACCCTAAAACTAGCCCAAAACTTAACCCAAATACTGACCCTAACCCTAAGCCTAAACCTCACCCAAACACTAACCCTAACTCTCACCCTCACCATAGCCCTCACCCTAATCCTAATCCTAACCCTAATCCTCATCCTAACCCTCACCCTAACCCTAACCTTAACCCTCAGGCTGACCGTAACCCTAATCCTTCCCCTCACCCTAACCTTTAACTTATCCTGAACCGTAACACTAATCCTAACCCTAACGCTAAACCTCACCCTAACCCTAAACCTAAACCTCACCCTCACACTAGCCCTCACCCTAATCTTAATCATAACCCTAACCATCATCCTAACCCTCACCCTAACACTAACCCTAACCCTCACCCTCACCCTCAGCCTAAGTCTAAACCTAACCCTAACCATAATACTAATCCTAAACCTAAACCTAACCCTAACCCTAACCCTAATCCTACCACTCACCCTCATTCTAATCCTAATCCTAAACCTAACCCTCAACCTTACCCTAACCCTCAAACTCACTGTAACCCTAACCATCATCCTGACCCTCACCCTAACCCTAACCCTAACTCTAAAACTTACCCTAACTCTACCCCTAACCCTCACTCTCACCCTAACGCTAATCCTAACCCTAACCCTCATCCTAACTCTCACCCTAACCCTAACCATAACCATAACCCTAACCCTAATCATCACAACCACCCTCAACCTCAGCCTAACCCTAAGCCTAAGCCTAACCCTAACCCTAACCCTCACACTCACCCTCACCTTAAAACTAATCCTAACCCTAACCCTAACCCTAAACCTAAACCTCAACCTAACCCTCAACTTAACCTTAAACCTAACTCTAACCCTAACATTAACCCTCCAACTAACCCTAAATCTAACCCTAAACCTCACCGTCGTCCTAACCCTAATCCTAGCCGTAACCCTAAACCTAAACGTATCCCTCACCCTCACCCTCACCCTCACCCTCCCCATAACTCTAACCCTAACCCTAACCATAATACTAATCCTAAACCTAAACATAACCCTAACCCTAACCCTAAACCTATCACTCACCCTCATTCTAATCCTAATCCTAACCCTAACCCTCAACCTAACCCTAACCCTCAACCTCACTGTAACCCTAACCCTCATCCTAACCTTCACCCTAAACCTCACCCTAATTCTAAACCTTACCCTAACACTAACCCTAACCCTCACCCTCACCCTAGACCTCACCCTAACCCTAATCCTAACCCTACCACTCACCCTAACCCTAAAATCACCCTCACCTTTAACCTCAGCCTAACCCTAAGACTAAGCCTAACCCTAACCCTAACCCTAAACCTATCATTCACCCTCATTCTAATCCTAATCCTAACCCTAACCCTCAACCTAACCCTAACCCTCAACCTCACTGTAAACCTAACCCTCATCCTAACCCTCACCCTAAACCTCAACCTAATTCTAAAACTTACCCTAACACTAACCCTAACCCTCACCCTCACCCTAGCCCTCACCCTAACCCTAATCCTAACCCTACCACTCACCCTAACCCTAAAATCACCCTCACCTTTACCCTCAGCCTAACCTTAAGACTAAGCCTAACCCTAACCCTAACCCTCATCCTAACTCTCACCCTAACCCTAACCCTAACCATAACCCTAACCCTAATCATCACAACCACCCTCAACCTCAGCCTAACCCTAACGCTAATCTTAATCCTAGCCCTAACCCTCACCTTAACACTAACACTAACACTAACCCTAAACCAAACCCTAAACCTAAACCTAAACCTAACCCTAATCCTCAGCCTCAACCTCACATTAACCCTAAACCTAACCCTATCCTTAACCCTAACCCACACCCTAACCCTCACCCTAACCCTAACCTCACCCTCACCTTCAACCTCAGCCTAACCCAAAGACTAAGCCTTACCCTAAACCTAACCCCCACACTCAACCTAACCCTTAGACTAATCCTAATCCTAACCCTCAGCCTAACCCTCACCCTCACCCTCAACCTAACCCTAACACTAACCCTAACCCTAAACCTCACCCTAACCCTCCCCCTAACCCTAACTCTAACCCCAAACCTCACCCTCACCTAACCCTAACCCTAACCTTAATCCTAAACCTCACCCTAACCCTAACCCTCACCCTCAACCTCAACCTCAACCTCACCATAATTCTAACCCTAACCCTAACAATAAGAATAATCTTAACCCTAATCATAACCAGAACCCTCACTGTCAGCCTCACCCTCATCACAAACTTAACACTAACCATAACAGTAACAATAATCCTAACCCTTACCCTAACCCTAATCCTCACCCCCAAACTCACCCTCAGCCTAACCCTAACACTAACCTTAATCCTAACCCTAACCCTCACCTTAACACTAACCCTAACCCTAACACTAACACTAACCCTAAACCAAACCCTAAACCTAAACCTCACCCTAACCCTTATCCTCAGCCTCACCCTCACATTAACCCTAACCCTAACCCTATCCTTAACCCTAAACCTCACCCGAACCCTCACCCTAGCCATCACCCTAAACCTAATCCTAACCCTAAACTTCATTCTAACCCTCACCCTAACCCTAACCCGAACCCGAACCCTAACCCTAACCCTCACCCTCACCCTGTCTCTAACCATAACACTAAACCTAAACCTCACCCTCAACGTAATCCTAAATCTAACCCTAACCCTAAACCTAAACCTCCTCAACATCACCCTCACCATAACCGTAACCCTAACTCTAACAATAACCCTAACCCTAACCCTAAACCTAACCCTCACCCTAATCATAACCCTCACCCTAAACCTAATCCTCACCCTAATATTTACCCTCACCCTTACACTAACCCTAATCCTAACACTAATCCTCACACTAACCCTAACCCTCACCCTAATCCTAAACCTCACCCGAACTCTAATCATAACCCTCACCCTTACCGAAACTCTCACCCTCAGCCTAACCCTCACCTTTACCCTCACCCTAATCCTAACCTTCACCCTAACCCTCACGCTAACGCTAACTCTACCCCTAAACCTCACCCTCACCCTAACCCTAACTCTCACCCTCACACTAAGATTTAAGCTCCCTGTCACCTTAACAATAACCAAAAACCTAACCCTAACCCTCACCTTAAACATAACCGTGACCCTAACCCTACACTAACACTTACCCTCACCCTAACAGTAACCCTAACCCTAACTATAATCCTCACACTAACCCTAACCCTCACCCTAATCCTAAACCTAACCCTAACCCTAACCCTAACTCTAACCCTCACCCTCACCTTAGCCCTCACCCTAACCTAATTCTAACCCTCACCCTCATCCTAACCCTAAACCTCATCCTCACCCTAAAGCTCACACTAACCCAAACCCTAAACCTAATCCTCAATCTAACCCTCACCGAAACCCTAACCTTCACCCTTATCTTAACCCTCACCCTCAGCCTCAACCTCACCTTTACCATTACCATCATCCTAACCCTAACACTAAACCTCATCCTAACCCTCACACTAACCATAAACCTAACCATCACCGTAACCCTAAACCTAACACTCACCCGCAACCTCATGCTTAGCCTAACCATAAGCCTATGCCTAACCATTACCCTAACCCTCACCCTCACCCTAGACCTCACCCTATCCCTAATCCGAATCCTAACCCTCATCCTAACCCTCACCTTAACCCTAACCCTAACCATCACCCTAACCCTAACCATCACCCTAACCCTAATCCTCACCCCCAACCTCACCCTCAGCCGAACCCTAAGCCTAAGCCTAACCTTAACCTTAACACTCACATACCCTCACCCTCACCCTAACCCTAATCCTACTCATACCCCTTACCCTAACCCTCACCCTCACCCTAACCATCACCCTAACCCTAACCCTAACGCTAACCCTAACCCTAAACCTCACCCACAGCCTCACCTTACCCCGAACTCTAACCCTAAAACTCAACCTCACCCTAACTTTAACCCTAACCCTAAACCTCAGCCTAAACCTAAACCTAAACCTCACCCTCACCCTAGCCCTCACCTTAACCCTAATCCTAACACTAACCTTCATCCAAACCCTCCCCCTAACCCTTACCCTAACCCTCATCCTAACCCTAAACCACACCCTGAACCTCACCCTCACCCTAACCCTAAGCCTAAACCTAAACCTAACACTAACACACACAGTCACCCTCACCCTAACCCTCACCCTAATCCTAACCCTTACCCTCACCCTATCCCTCACCCTCAGTGTAACCCTAAGCATAATCCTCACCCTAACCCTAACCCTCACACTCACCCTAACATTTACCCTAATCCTAATCCTAATCCTAACACTCACCCTCAGCCTCATCTTAAGCCTAACTCTAAACCTAAACCTCACCCTCAACCAAACCATAACCTTAAGCCTAAACCTAACAATAATCCTAACCCTAAAACTCACCCTCAGCCTCACCCTAACCCATAATCTAATTGTAAACCTCACCCTGACACTACCTCTAACCCTAACCCTATCCCTAAACCTCATCTTAACCCTAACCCTAATGCTCACCCTCACCCTCACTGTAACTGTAACACTAACCCTAACTCTAAAAATAACACAAACCCTAACCCTCACCCACCTCACCCTAACCCTAACACAAACCCTCACCTTAAAACTTACCCTCACCCTAACTCTAACCCTAAACCTAACACTAACCATCACACTATCCCTAACCATCACCCTAACCCTAAACCTAACCTTTACACTAACCCTAAACCTCACCCTCACCCTAGTCCTCACCCTAACCCTAACCCTCATCCTC
Source organism: Dipodomys merriami (assembly GCF_024711535.1). Taxonomy (NCBI): domain Eukaryota; kingdom Metazoa; phylum Chordata; class Mammalia; order Rodentia; family Heteromyidae; genus Dipodomys; species Dipodomys merriami. Next base: position 1,421,314 of record NW_027202771.1, read on the forward strand.
AACCTAAACCTCAAACTAACCCTAACACTAATACTCAATCCATCCCCCACCCTCACACTAAACCTAACCCTAACCCTCACCCTAACGCTAACCTTCACCCTTACCATAACCCTCAACCTCAGGCTAACCCTCACCTTTCCATTTACAGTCACCCCCACCCGAACCCTCACCCTAACCCTAACCCTCACCCTAACCCTAACTCTACCCCTAAACCTCAACCTCAATCTACCCCTAACTCTAACCCTAACCCTAACACTAAACCTCACACTAACCCTAACCCTAACCCTCACCCTCAACCTCATTCAAATCCTATCCCTAAGCCTAAGACTAAACCTTACCGCAAACCTCACCCTTACCCTAGCCCTCACCCTAACCCGAATCCTAACCATATACCTCATCCTAAACCTCATCCTAACCCTAACCCTAACCCTCACCCTAACCCTAACCCTCACCCTCACCCTCAGCCTAACCCTAAGCCTAAGCCTAACCCTAACCCTAACACTCACACTCACCTTCACCCTAACCCTAGTCCTAAATCTAACCTTATCCCTAACCCTAAACCTCAACCTAACCCTAACACTAATCCTTCCACTAACCCTCACACTAACCCTCACCCTAACCCTAACACTAACCCTAAACCTCACCCTCACCCTAACCCTAACCCTCAGCCTAAACCTAAGCCTAACCCTAACCCTAACACTAACCCTCACACTCACCCTCACCCTAACCCTAATCCTAATCCCAGCCCTAACCCTAACCCTCACCCTAACAATAACCCTCACCCTAACCCTAAACCTAACACTAAACTTAACCCTAACCCTCACCCTAACCCTAAATCTATACCTAAACCTCAACCTCACCCTAACCCTAACCCTAACCCTAACCCTAAAAATCACCCTAAACATAACCCTAAACCTCACCTTCATCCTAACCCTCATCCTAACCCTCTCCCTAACCCTAACCCTAACTATCACCCTAACCCTAACCCTCAAGCTCAACCACACGCTCAGCCTAACCCTAAGCCTAAACCTAAACCTAACCCTAACCCAGACACTCACCCTCATCCTAACCCTAATCCTAATCCTAACCCTAACAATAACCCTAACACTAACCCTCACCCCAAACATAACCCTAACACTTACCCTCACCCTAACACTAACCCTAACTCTAACATTAACACTCACACTAACCCGAAACCTCACCCTAACCCTAACCCTAAACTTCACCCTCACCGTAGCCCTCACTCTAACACTAATTCTAACCCTAACCCTCAACCTAACCATAACCCTCATCCTCACCCCAAACCTCACACTAACCCTAACCCTTATCCTCAATCTAATCCTCACCCTAACCCTAACCCGAACCCTTAACCAAACACTCTCCCTAACCCTAACACTCACCCTTATCGTAACCCTCACTCTCAGCCTAACCCACACCTTTACCCTTACAATCACCCTAACCCTAACCCTCATCCTTACCCTAACACTTCCCCTAACCCTAATTCTGACCCTAATCCCCATCCTAACCCTAACCCTCATCCTCACCCTAAACCTCACATGAACCCTAAACCTAATCCTCAATCTAACCCTAACCCTAAACCTAACCCTAAACCTAACCCTACCCCTCACCCTAAGCCTCACTCTAACCCTAACCCTCACCCTAACCCTCACCCTCAACGTCACCCTAACCCTCATCCTAACCCTAATGCTAACTCTAACACTCACCCTAACCCTCATGCTATCACTTACCCACACCACAAACCTAACCCTAACCTTAAACGTCACCCTCACCCTAAACCTCACCCTAACCCTAACCCTAATCCTAACCCTCATCCTCACCCTCACCATAACCATAACCCTCACCTAACCCTAACCCTAACCTTCAACGTCACCCTAAACCTCATATCACCCGAACCCTCACCCTAACCCTAACGCTCACACACACCCTAACGCTCAAGCTAACCCTCACCTTAAACCTCACCTGATCCTCATCCTAACCATAACCAATACCTAACCAAGACCCTCAGCCTAACCCTCAACTTCACCCTAACACTCACCCTCACTCTAGCCCTCACACTAACAATAACCCCCACCCTAACCCTAACACTCAACCTAACCATAACCCTCAACCTAACCCTAACCCTCACCCTAAAACTAACCCTAACCCTAACACTAACGCTCACACTAACCCTAACCCTCATCCTAACCCTAAACCTCACCCTAACACTAACCCTAACCCTCACCCTCAACCTAGCCCTTACACTAACCATAACACTCATCCTAACCCTAAACCTCACCCTAACACTAACCCTAAACCTTACCCTTAAGCTAGCCCTTACACTAACCCTAACCCTCATCCTCAACCTAAAGCTCACACTAACCCTAAAACTAATGCTCAATCTAACCCTAACCCTAACCCTTACCCTAACCCTCACCCAAACCCTAAACCTCACCCTTACCGTAAACCTCACCCTCAGCCTAACCCCAACCCTAACCCTAACCCTAACACTAACCCTAACCCTCTCCCTCAGCCTAACCCTAAGCCTAACCCTAACAATAACCTTAAGGCTCTCACTCACCCTCACCCTCACCCTAATCCTAAACCTAACCCCATCCCTAAACCTAACCCTCACCGTAACACTCACCCTAGCCCTCACCCTAAACCTAATCCTAACCTTAAACCTCATGCTAACCCTCACGCTCACCATAACCCTCACCCTAACCTTTACCCTAACCTTCACCCTAATCCTATCACCCTTAGGGGAACACTCTCCCTCAGCCTAACCCTAACCTTTAATTTTACCGTCACGCTCACCCTAACCCTTACCCTAACCCTAACCCTCATCCTAACACTCACCCTAACCGTAAACCTATCCATCACCCTAACATTAACCCTCACCCTAACCCTGAACCTCAGCCTAACACTAAGCCTAAGCCTAAGCCTAACCCTAACCCTAAACCTAATCCTAACCCTAACCCTCATCCTAACCCTCACCCTCACCCTAACCCTAACCATCACCCAAGACCTATTTCTCACCCCCACCCTCACCATCAGCCTAACCCTAAGCCTAAACCTAACCCTAACACTAACCCTTACGCTCACCCTCGCCCCCACCCTAACCCTAATCCAAACCATAACCCTCATCCTAACCCTCACCCTAAACCTAACCCTAAACCTCACCCTATCCCTAACCCTAACCCTCAACCTAACCCTAAAACTCACCTTCACGGTAATCCTAACCCTAATCCTCACCCTAACCCTAAACCTAACCCTAACCTTAACCCTCACCCTAGCCCTCACCCTAACGCGAATCCTAACCCTATACCTCATCCTAAACCTCACCCTAACCCTAACCCTAACCCTCACCCTCACCCTAACACTCACCCTCAGCCTAACCCTAAGCCTAAGCCTAACCTGAAACCTGAACCTCACCCTCACCCTGACCCTAGCCTTAATCCTCAATCTAACCCTATCCCTAACCCTAACCCTCACCCTCACCCTAGCCCTAACCTTAACCTAATCCTATCCCTAACCCTCATCCTAAACCTCACCCTAACCTTAACCCTAACCATCACAAAAAACCTATTTCTAATCCCCTCCCTCACCCTCAGCCTAACCCTAAGCCTAAGCCTAAACCTAACGCTAACACACACACTCACCCTCAGCCTAACTCTCAGCCTAAACCTAAACATAACCCTAACCCACACACTTACCCTCACCCTAACACTAATCGTAACCCTAACCCTTACCCTATCCCTCCCCCTAACTCTCACCCTAAACCTAACCTTAATACTAACCCTAACCCTAACCCTCAACCTAACCCTCACCCTAATCCTGACTCTAACCCTAAACCTCACCCTCACCCTAACCCTAACTCTAACCCTAACCCTAAACCTAACCCTAACCCTAACCCTCACCCTAACTCTAACACTAACCCTAACCCTAACCCTAACCCTAAACCCTTAAACTCACCATCACCCTAACCCTCACACTAAACCTAACCCTCACCCTAACCCTAACCTAAACGTCACCCTCACCCTAACCCTCACCCTCAGCCTAACTCTAACCCTCACCCTATCCCTAACCCTAATCCTCACACGAACCCTAACCTTAACCCTCACCCTTACCCTAACCATAACCCTAACACTCATTCTCACCCTAACCCTCACCCTAAACCTATTCCTCACACTAAACCTAACCCTCAAGCTAACCCTAACCCTACCCCTCACCATTACCCTCATCCTAACCGTAACTCTAACCCTTATCACAATAACTCTAAACCTAACTCACCCTCAACATAGCCCTCACTCTAACACTAATCCTAACCCTCACCCACACCCTAACCCTCACCTAACCCTCACCGTCACAATAGGCCTCACCCTAACCCTAACCCTAACTCTAACCCTCACCCTAATCCTCACCCTCACCCTCACTTTAACCATTACCATCACCCTCACCATCACAATTATCCCCACACTAACCCTAATCTTTACCTAACCAATACCCTAACCCTCACCCTCATCCTAACCTAACCCTATCTCTAACACTAACCCTCATACTAAACCTAACCCTCACCCTCAGCCTAACGTTCACCCTCACCATAACCCTCACCCTAACCCTTATACTCACCCTAACCCTAACCCTCACACTAACCCTAACCCTCCCCCTAACCATAAACCTCACCTGAACCTTAACCCTCACTTTAACCATTACCCTCACCTAACTCAGAACCGAACCCTAAACCTACCCCTCACCTTAACCCTCACATTATCCTAACACTAACCCTCACCCTAACCCTATCCCTAACCCTCACCCACACCCTAGCCCTCACCATAACCCAAATCTAACCCTAACCCTCACATAAAACTAACCCGCACCATAACCCTTACCCTCACCCTCAACTTCAACATCACCCTAACCCTAACCCCCACCCTAACTCACACCCTAATCCTATCCCTAAAACTAACCCTAAACCTAAACCTAAACATCAACCTAACACTCACCCTCGCCCTAAACCTACACCTAACCCTCACCCTCACCCTAACTCTTAATCTCACCCTCACCCTAAACCTCACACTAACCCTAAACCTCAGCCTAACCCTAACCCTAAAACTCAACATCACCCTAACCCTCACCCACAGCCTAAATCTAAACTTAACCCTAATCCTGGCCCTCACCCTAACCTTAAACATCAACCTCACCCTCACCGTCAACCTCAGACTAACTCTAACCCTAACCCTAATCCTAGCCCTCACCCTCACCCTCACCCTAATCCTAACGTTCGCCCTCACCCTCACCATGTCCCTAACACTAAACCTCACCATAACCCTAAACCTCACCCTAATCCTAAGCCTAATCCTCACACTCACCCTCACACTAACCCTAACCCTAACTTAACCCTCACACTCACCCTCATGCTAAATCTAACAATAACCCTATCCCTAACCCTAATTCTAACCCTAACTCAAACCCTAACCCTAACCTAACCCTAAACCCTAACAGTAACCATAACACTAACTCTAACCCTAACCTTAACCCTCACACTAAACCTAGCCCTCATCCTAACCCTAACCCTACCCCTCACCTTAACCCTAGATCTAAACCTAACCCTAAGCCTAAGCCTTTACCAGAGCCGTAACCATGACCCTAATCCTAATTTTAACCCTCACCCTAACACTAACACTCACCCCAACCCTCACCCTCAACCTCACCCTCAACCTCACCCTAACCATAACCCTAACACTCACCATAACCCTCACCCAAACACTACTCCTAACCCTACCCCTAACCCTCAACCTAACCCTCACCCTAAACCTCACCCTAAGCCTAACCCTAACACTAACCCTCAACCTTAACCTTACCCTAACCCTTAATCTCACCATCACCCTAACCTTCACACAAAACCTAACCCTCACCCTAAACCTAACCCTAAATATCACCCTCACCCTAAACCTCACCCTCAGCCTAACAATAACCCTCACCCTATCCCTACCCTAATCCTCACACTAACCCTAACCCTCACCCTCACCCTAACCCTAAAGCTAACCCTAAACTTAACCCTCACCCTAACCGTAATGCTAACCCTAACCCTCACACACACCCTAAACCTGAACCTTAGCCTTACCCTCACCGTAAACCTAAACCCAACCATAACCCTCACCCTCAACCTATCCGTCACCCTAACCCTAACGCTAACCCTCACCCTAAAACTAACCGTAACCCTCAACCTAACCCTCAACCTAAACCTAACCCTAACCCTCACCATCACCCTGACCCTAAACCTCACACTTACCCTAACCCTAATCCTTTCCCTCACCCTAACCCTAACAGTATCCCTAACCCTAACACTAACCCTAACCCTCACACTCACCTTAAACCTCACACTCACCCTAACCCTTACCCTCTTCCTAACCCTAATCCTATCCCTAAACCTAACCCTACCCCTAAAACTCACAAAACCTAGCCCTCACCCTCACCATAACCCTACCTTCACCTTAACCCTCAACTTAACCCTAATCCTCACCCTAACCCTAACCCTTACCCTCAACCTAACCCTAACACTATCCCTAAACCTCTCCGTCACCCTAAACCTCACCCTCAACTTAACCCTAACCCTTACCCTCACCCTAACCCTAACACTAGACCTAACACTAACTCTCACACTAACCCTCACCCCCACACTAAACCTCAACCTAAACCTCAAGGTAACTCTCGCCCTAACAATCACCCTAATAAACACCCTCATCCTAACTGTTACCCTCACCCTAACCCTAACCCTATCCCTAACCCTCACCCTAATCCTAACCTTAACCCTCACCCTCACCCTAACCATAACCCTCACTCTAACCCTCACCGAAACATTTATTCTAACCCTAAACCTAACCCTCACCCTAATCCTAAACCTAGCCCTCCCCCTCAACCTTGCCCTAACCCTAACCCTAACCCTAACCCTAACCCTCACCCTAACCCTTACCCTCACCCTAAACGTAACCTTCACCCTCAAAATAACCCTCACAATAACCATAACCCGAACCCTAACGCTAACACTCACATTAACCCTCACCCTCAATCTAACCCTAAAGCTACCCTAACCCTCACCCTAACCCTAACCCTAAGACTAACTCTAACCCTGAACCTCACCCTAACACTAAACCGAAACCTAACCCTCAACTTCAACCTCATTGTAACCCTAACCCTAACAATAACAATAAACCTAACCCATAAATTAATGCTACCACTCTTCCTCACTCTATCACTAACTCTAACCCTCACCCTAACCCTAACACTCAACCTCACCCTAGCCCTCACCCTAACCCTAATCCTAAACCTAACCCTAACCCTCATCCTCACCCTAATCCTCACACTAACCCTAGCACTATTCCTCAATCTAACCCTCACCCTCACCCTAACCCTAAACCTAACCCTCATCCTAACCCTCACCATAACCCTAACCCTCACCCTTACCATAACCCTCACCCTCAGCCTAACCCTAAAATTTACACTTACTGTCACCCTCAGCCTAACCGTAACCCTAACCCTAATCCTCATCCGAACCCTCACCCTAATCTTAACCCTATCACCCTAACCCTAACCCTCACCCTCACCCTCAGCCTCAGCTTAAACGTAAGCCTAACCCTAATCCTAACCCTAACCCTCATCCTAACCCTCAACCTAACCATAACCCTATCCATCACTCTAAACCTAATCCGCATCCCCACCATCAACCTCAGCCTAAACCTAAGCCTAAACGTAACCCTAACCCTAACCCTCACACTCACCCTCACCATAACCCTAATCCTAAAACTAACCCTAACCTTAACCCTAAACCTCACCCCCAACCTCACCCTAACCAAAACCCTAACCCTAACCCTAACCTGCACCCTCACCTTCACCCTCCCCGTAATTCTAACCTTAACCCTAACAATAACCCTAACCTTAACCCTCACCCTCAAGCTCACACTCACCTTAACCCTAAATCTAAGCCAAATACTTACCTTCACCCTAACCCTAACCCTAACCCTAAACCTCACCTTAACCGTAACCCTAAACCTCACCCTCAGCCTCACCCTCAACTTAAACCGAACCCTAAACATAACACTAACAATAACCCTAACCCTAACCCTAATCCTTACCCTCACCCTCACCCTAACCCTAACACTAACCCTTACCTTAAACCTAACCCTCACTCTCAACATAACCCTAACCCTAACACTAACACTAAACCTCACCATAACGCTGACCCTAAACATCACCCTCACTCTAGCCCCCACCCTAACCCTAATCCTAACCATAAACCACATCCTAACCCTCACCCTAAGCCTAAAAGCCTAACCCTCACCCGAACCCTAACCCTCACCCTCACTCTCACGCTGGGCCTAAACCTAAGACTAACCCTAACCCTAACACTCACCCTCACCCTAACCCTAACCGTAACACTAACCCTAACCCTAACCCTAACCCTCACACTAAACCTCACCCTAACTCTAACTCTAACGCTAAACCTCACCCTCACCCTTACCCTAACCCTCACCCTCACCCGCACCCGCTGCCTAACACTAAGCCTAACCCTAAACCCAAATCAAACCATAACACTAACCCTAACACTAACCCTCACGCTAAGCCTAACCCTAACCTCACCCTCACCCTAGCCCATACCCTAACCCTAAGCCTCAAGCTAACCTTCACCCTAAACCTCACTCTAACCATAACCCCAACCCTCACCCTAACCATAACCGTCACCCTCACCCTCACCCTATCTCAATCCTAACCCTAACCCTAACACTAACCCTCAAACTCACCCTCACCTTAAACCTAATCCTAATCCTAACCCTAACCCTAACCCTCACCCTTACCTAAACATCACCCTAACCCTAACCCTAACATTAACCCTAACACTAACCCTAACCGTAAGCCTAACCCTAACCATACGGCTCAACCTCTGCCTCACCCTCACCGCAAACTTAACCCTAACCATAACACTAACAATAACCCTAAACCTAACCCTCACTCTAACCCTATCCCTAACCCTAAAGCTAACCCTAACCCTAATCCTAACCCTAAACCTAACCCTAACACTAACCCTAAACCTAAATCTCATTCTAAACCTCACCCTAACCCTAACCCTCACCCTAAAACTAACCCTAACCCTCAACCTCATGCTCGGCCTAACCCTAAGCCTAAGCCTAATCATAACCCTAACGCTAACCCTCATACTAACCCTCACCCTAAGCATAACCCTAACACTAACCCTAAATCTAAAATTTAACCTCACCCTCACCCTCACCGTACCATTACCCTAAACCTAACCCTAAAAATAACCCTAACCCTAAACCTCACCCCCAACCTCACCCTCACCTTAACCCTAACCCTACCCATAAACCTCAGCGTAAACCTAACCCTAACCCTCACCCTCACCCTCACCGTAACTTTAACCCTAACCCTAAAAATAACACTAACCCTAACCCTAACACTAACCCTCACCCTCACCATAACCCTAACACTAATCCAAAACCTCACTCTAACCCTAACCCTAACCCTAACCATAAACCTCACCCTAAACCTAACCCTCACCCTCACCCTAACCCTAACCATAACACTAACCCTAAACCTCACACTAACTCTCACCATAATGCTAAATCTAACCCTAAACCTCACCCTCACCCTAAACCTAACCCTCACTCTCACCCTCACCCTCTGCCTAACACTAAGCCTATCCCTAAGCCCAACCCTAACAGTAACACTAACCATAACCCTAATCCTCACCCTAACCCTCACCATCACTCTAACCCTAACCCCAACCCTCACCATAACCCTAATCCTCACCCTCAACCTAACTCTAATCCTAACCCTAACCCTAACCCTCACAGCTACCCTCACCTTAACCCTAATCCTAATCCTATCTTTAACCCTCATCCCCACCCTAAACCTCACCCTAACCCTAATCCTAACACTAATCCTAACCCTAACCCTCACCCTAACCCTAACTCTAACCCTAAACCTCACCATCACACTAACCCTAACTCTAACACTAAACATCACCCTAACCCTAAAACTCATGCTAACACTTCCCCTAACCCTAACCCTAATCCTCACCCTATCCCTAACCGTAACACTCACCCTCACCCTAGCCCTCACACTAAGCCTAACGCTAACCCTACCTCTCACCCGAACCCTAAACCTAAACCTAACCCTAATCTGTACCCTAAGCCTAACCCTACCCCTCACCCTAACACTACCCCTCACCCTAAACCTCACCCTAAACCTAACCATAACCTTCACCCTAATCCTAACCCTAACCCTAACCCTCACACTCACCCTAGCCCTCACACTAACCCTACCCTTACCCTACCCCTCACCCTACCCCTCACCCTAACCCTCCACTTAAACCTAACCCTAAACCTCACCCTAAGCCTAACCCTCACCATCACCCTCACACTCACCTTAACCCTAATCCTAAAACTAACCCTCCCCCTAAACTTAACCCTCACCCTAACCCTAACCCTCACCCTCACCCTAACCCTAACAATAACCGTAACCCTAACCCTAATGCTAATTCTAACCCTTACACTCATCATAACCCTCACCCTAAATCTTACCCTCACCCTAACTCTCACCCTTACCCCAACCCTAACCCTAAACCTCACCCTAACCCTAAATCTCAACCTTACTCTAACCCTCACCCTAAAACTAAAATTATCACTAAAACTAACCTTCATCCTAACCCTCAACCTAACCCTTACTATCACCCTAAACCTAACCCTCAACCTAACCCTAACCGTACCCCTCACCCTAACCCTCATCCTAACCCTAACCCTAACCCAAACCCTCACCCTAATCCTAACCCTAACCCTAATGCTCCTCCTAAACCTAACCCTCACCGGCATCCAAACCCTTAACCTCAGTCTAACCCTAACCCTAACCCTAACCCTAACCATAAACCTCACCATATCCCTAACCCTAACCCTAACCCAACACTAACCCTAAACCTAAACCTAAGCCTAAACCTAACCATCACCCTAACCCTAATCCTAAACACAACCCTCACCCTCAACCTAACACTTAACCTCAGCCTCACCCTAACCCTCACCCTAACCGTAACCCTCACCGTCACAATAACCCTCACCCTAACCCTAACCGTAACTCTAATCCTCACCCTAACACTCACCCTAACCATGACCCTAACCGTTACCCTAACCCTCACCCTAAACGTAACCCTAAGCCTAACCCTAACCATCCCCCTAACCCTAATCCTAAACACAACCCTCACCCTCACCCTAACCCTTAACCTTAGCCTCACCCTAACCCTCACACTAACCCTAACCCTCACCCTAACCCTAAAACTAAACGCCATCCTCACCCTAACCCACACCCTCATCCTAAATCTCACCCTCACCCTAACCCTAACCCTATCCCTAACCCTCACCCTAACCCTAACCTTAACCCTCACACTCACCCTAACCGTACCACTAAACCTCACCCACACTCTAGCCCTCACCCTAAACGTAATCCTATCCCTAACCATCACATAAACCTAATCCTCAACAAAACCCTAACCATCACCCTCACCCTAAACCTCACCCTAACCCTAACCCTCACCCTAAACCTCACCCTAATCCTATCCATAACTATAAGCCTAACCCTCAACCTAAACCTCAACCTAACCCTCACCCTCACCCTAACCCTACACCTAACCCTCACCCTCAACCTAACCCTCACTATAACTCTTAACCTCACCCTCACCCTAAACCTCACACTAACCCTAACCCTCAACCTAACCTAACCCTAAACCTCACCCTCACCCTCACCCTCACCATCAGCCTAAATCTAAACCTAACCCTAATCGTGGCCCTCACCCTAACCTTAAACATCAATTTCACCATCACCCTCATCCTCAGCCTAACTCTAACACTAAGCCTAATCTTAGACTTACCCTCACCCTCACCCTCACCCTCAACCTCACCCTCACCCTCACCCTCACCCTAACTCTAACAATAAAACTAACCCTAAACCTAACCCTAACTCTAACCCTTACCCTAACGGTAACCCTAACCCTAACCCTCACGCTAACCTTAACGCTCACACTAAACCTAGCCCTCACCCTAACTCTAACCCTACCCCTCACATTAACCCTAAATCTAAACCTAACCCTAAGCCTAACCCTCAACCTCAACAAAACCCTCACCCTAACCCTAATCCTAACTGTAACCCTCACCATAACCCTAAAACTCACCCTAACCCTCACACTCACCCTCACCCTAAACCTCACCCTAACCATAACCCTAAGCCTCACCCTAACCTTCACCCAAACACTATCCTTCACACTCATCCTAATCCTCACCCTAAGCCCAACCCTAAAACTAACCCTCAACCTAACCCTTAACCTAGCCCTTAACCTCACCCTCACCCTAACCCTCACACTAAACCTAACCCTCACCCTAACCCTAACCCTAAACGTCACCCTCACCCTCACCCTCACCCTCAGCCTAACTCTAACCCTCACTCTATCCCTAACCCTAATCCTCACACTAAACCTTACCCTAACCCTCACCCTTACCCTAACCCTAACCCTAACACTCACCCTCACCCTAATGCTAACCCTAAACCTAACCTTCACCCTAACCCTCACCCTAACCATAATGCTAACCCTAACCCTCACACACACCCTAAACCTCACCCTAACCCTTACCCTCACCATAAACCTAACCCCAATCCTAACCCTCACCGTAACCCTATCCGTCACCTTAACCCTAACGCTAACCCTCACCCTAACCCTAACCTTAAACCTCAACCTAACCCTCAACCTAACCCTAATCCTATCCCTAACTCTCACCCTCAACGTAAACCTCACCCTCACGCTAACCCTGATGCTTCCCCACACCCTAACCCTAACCCTATCCCTAACCCTAACCCTCACACTAACCCTAACCCTCACCGTCACCCAAACCCTCACCCTCACCCTAAGCCTTACCCTCTCCGTAACCCTAATCCTGTCCCTAAACCTAACCCTAGGCATAAACCTCACACTAAACCTAGCCTTCACCCTAACCATAACCCTACCCTCACCTTAACCCTCACACTTAACCCGAACCCTATCTTTCAACCTAACCCTAACCTTTACATTCACCCTAACCCTAACCCTATCCCTAACCCTCTACCTCACCCTAAACCTCACCCTCACCCTCAACCTAACCCTTAGCCTCACCCTAACCCGAACACGATACCTAACCCTAACCCTCACACTAACCTTAACCCTATCCTTATCCCTGACACTAACCTACCCCTCAACCTAACACTCACCCTAACCCTAACTCTCAATCTAACTCTAACCCTCACCCTCACTCTAACCCTTAACATCACTCTCACCCTAACCCTCACACTAACCCTAACCCTCACCCTAACCCTAAACCTAAATGTCACCTACACCCTAACCCTCACCGTCAGCCTAACTCAAACACTCACTCTAAACCTAAACCTAGCCCTCACACTAACCCTAACTCAAACCCTCACCCTCACCCTAACACTGACAATAAATCTAACCCTCAGCTTAACCTAACCCTACCCCTCACTGTTACCCTCATCCTAACCCTAACCCTAACCCTCACCATAACACTAAACCTAACTCTCACCCTCAACCTAGCCCTCAACCTAATTCTAATCATTACCATAACCCTCACCCTAACACTAACCCTTAACCTAACCTTTACCTTCACCCTCACAATAACCCTCACCCTAACCCTAACCATAACTCTAATCCTCACCCCAACTCTAAACCTCACCATCACCCTTACCCTCACCCTAAACCTCACCCTGACCCTAACTTTAAGCCTAACCCTAACGCTCACCCTAAACCACATGTTAATCCCCACCCAAACCCTAATCCAAAACCAAACCCTCAGCCTCACCCTAACCCTTAACCTCAGCCTTACCCTATTCCTCACACTAACCCTAACCCTCACCCTAAACCTAAGCATAAACATCACCCTCACCCTCACACTCACACACAGCCTAACACTAACTCTAATGCTAATCCTAACCCTGACCCTAACCCTCAACCTAACCATAACCCTAAGCCTAACCCTCACCTTCACCCTCACCCTAACCCTAAAACTCGCCCTCACCCTCACCCTATCCCTAACCTTAACCCTCACCATAACCCTAAAACTCACCCTAACCCTAACCCTAATCCTCACACTCACCCTCACACTAACCCTAACCCTAACCCTCACCCTAAGCCTCACCCTCACTCTAATGCTAACCCTAACCCTCACACTCACCCTAAAACTCACCTTCACCCCTACCCTCAACATAAACCTAACCCTAACCCTCACCCTCACCCTCACCCTAAACCTTAGCTTACCCCTAACCATATCCTTAACCCTAAAACTCAACCTAACACTCACCCTAAACCTAAACCTAAACCTAAATCTCAACCTAACCCTCACCCTAACCCTAACCCTATCCCTAACCCTCACCCTTAACCTAACCCTCACCCTCACCGTAATCCTTAACCTCACACTAACCTAAACCTATCCCTAACACTAACCCTCACACTAACCCTAACCCTCACACTAACCCTAACCGTACCTCTCACCCTAACCCTCATCCTAACCCTAAAACTCATCCTAAGCCTCACCCTAAACCTAACCCTCACCCTAACCCTAAACCTCACCCTCACCCTCACCCTCACACTAACCCTCACCCTAACCCTAACCCTAACCTTAACAATCACCATCAGCAGAACCCTCAACCTAATCCTAACCCTAAACCTCACCCTCACCCAAACCCTTACCCTCACCCGAACCCTAAACCTAACCTTAACCCTTACCTAACCAAAACCCACAACCTCACCCTCACCCTGACCATAAACCTCACCCTTACCCTAGCCCTCACCCTAAACCTAAACCTAACCCGCAACCTCACCCTAACACTCAGACTAACCGTAACCCTAACCCTCACCCTAACCCTATCCCTAACCCTAACCCTCAAGCTCATCCTAATCCTCACCCTATACCTAACACTTACCTAAACGAAACCCACAACCACACACTCACACTCACCCTAACCCTCCACATTAACCTAGCCCTCAACCTAACCCTCACCCTAACTCTCACCCTCCCCCTCACCTTCACATTCAGCCTAACCCTAACCCTAACGCTAATCCTAACCATAATCCTCACCCTCACCCTAACCCTCAAACTAACCCTTACCCTCACCCTAACCCTAGCCCAAACTGTAACCCTAATCCTCACACCAAACCTAACCCTCAACCTAACCCTAACCCTACCCCTCAAACTAACGCTCACCCTATACCTAAACCTAACCCAAACCCTTACCCTCAGCCTCACCATAGACCTCACACTAACCCTAAACCTAACCCTCACACTCAACTTCACCCTCCACCTCATGTTCACCGTAAACCTAATCCTAACACTCACCCTAACCGTAATGCTCACCCTAAATCTAACCCAAACCCTCACCCTCACTCTAATCCTAACCCTAACCCTAACACTCACGCTCACACTTACCCTGACCCTAACCTTAACCCTAACTCTCAAACTACCCCTAACTCTCACCTTAACACTAACCCTAAGCCTAAACCTCTCCCTTATCCTCACCCTCACCCTAACCCTTATCCTCACCCTAAACCTACCACTAACCCTCACACAAACCCTAACACTCCCCGTAACCCAAACCCTAACCCTCACCTGAACCGTAACCCTCACCATAACCCTCACCCTCACCCTCACCCTAACCCTCACCTTCAACCTAAACCTCACCCTAACCCTCACCCCAACCCTCACCCTAAACCTATCCCTAACCCTAACCCTAACCCTTCACCTGAACCTCAACCTAACCCTAACCCTAACCATCACCCTCACCCTAACCCTACACCTAACCATCACCCTCAACCTAACCCTCACCATAACTCTTAAACTCACCCTCACCCTAAACCTCACACTAACCCTAACCCTCACCCTAACCCCAACGCTAAACCTCATCCTAACCCTCACCCTCAGCCTAAAGATAAACCTAACCCTAATCCTGGCCCTCACCCTAACCTTTAAGTTTGATGTTTAACATCAACCTCACCCTCACCCTCACCCTCAGCCTAATGATAAAACTAACCCTAATCCTAGCACTCACCCTCACCCTCATCCTCAACCTCAGCATCACCCTCACCCTCACCCTAATTCTAACAATAACCCTATCCTTAACCCTAACTCTAACCCTAAACCTAACCCTAACCATAACCCTAACACTCACCCTAACCCTAATCTTAACCCTCACACTAATCCTAGCCCTCACCCTAACCCTGAACCTACCCCTCACCTTAACCCTAAATCTAAACCTAACCCTTAGCCTTACCCTCACCCTCACCAGAGCCCTCACCCTAACCCTAATCCTAAATTTAACCCTCACTCTAACACTAACACTTTAGCTAGCCCTAACCCTCACCCTCACCATAAACCTCACACTAACCAAAAACTTAATCCTCACCCTAAACCTCACCCCAACCCTATCCCTAACCCTAACCCTAACCCTCAAACTAACCCTCACCCTAAACCTCACCCTAAGCCAAACCTTAACACTAACCCTCAACCTAACCTTTACCCTAACCCTTAACCTCACCCTCACCCAAACCCTCACACTAAACATAATCCTCACCCTAACCCTAATACTAAACTTCACCCTCCCCCAAACACTCACCCTCAGCCTAAATCTAACCCTCATCCTATCCCTAACCCTAATCCTCACACTAACCTGAACTCTAACCCTCATCCTTACCCTAACCCTGACACTAAACCTAAGTCTCACCCTCACCGTAAAGCTAACCCTAAACCTAACCCTCACCCTAACCCTCACCCTAACTGTAATGCTAACCCTAACCCTTACACTCACCCTAAACCTCGCCCTAACCCTTACCCTCACCGTAAACCTAACCCAACCCTCACCCTCACCCTCACCCTATCCATCACCCTAACCTTAACCGTAACCCTCAACCTAACCCTCAACCTAACCCTAACCCTATCCCTAAACCTCACCCTCACCCTCACCCTAAACCTCACCCTCACCCTAAAACTAATCCGTACCCTCACCCTAACCCTAACCCTATCCCTAACCCTCTCCGTCACCCTAACCCTCACCCTCACTGTAACCCTAACTCTTACCCTCACCCTAACCCTAACACTATACCTAACCCTAAAACTCACACTAACCCTCACCCTATCACTATCCCTGACACAAACCCTAACCCTCAACCTAACCCTAACCCTAACCCTCAATCTAACCCTAACCCTCACCCTCACCCTCACCCTTAATCTCACCCTCACCCTAACCCTCAAATTAACCCTAACCCTCACCCTAACCCTAACATTAAATATCACCCTCACCCTAACCGTCACCCTCAGCCTAACTCTAAACCTCACAACCCTAACCCTAAACCTAACCCTCACACTAATTCTAACCCTAACCCTCACAATCACCCTAACACTCACGTTAACCCTAATGCTCATTCTCACACTAACCCTCACCCTAAACCTAACCCTCACACTAAACCTAACTCTCACTCTAACACTAACCCTACTCCTCACCGTTACCCTCATCCTAACCCTAACCCTAATCCTCACCATAACACTAAACCTAACTCTCACCCTCAACCTAGCCCTCACCCTAACCCTAATCGTTACCCTAACCCTCACCCTAACCCTAACCCTCACCCTAATCATTACCCTCACCCTCACAATAACCCTCACCCTAACCCTAACCCTAACTCTAATCCTCACACCAACCCTAAATCTCACCATCACCCTTACCCTCACCCTAAACCTCACCCTAACCCTAACTTTAAGCCTAACCCTAAACCTCACTCTAACACTAATCCTAAATCAAACCCCCACCCTCACCCTAACCGTTAACCTCAGCCTCACCCTAACCCTCACACTAACCCAAACCTTCACCCTAACCCTAAACATAAACATCACCCTCACCCTCAGTTTCCCCCTCAGCCTAACTCTAACCCTAATGCTAATCCTAACCCTCACCCTAACCATCACCCTAACCCTAACCCTAACCAAAACCCTCACCTTCACCCTCACCCTAACCCCAACGCTCGCCCTCACCCTCACCCTATCCCTAACCCTAAACCTCACCATAACCCTAAACCTCACCCCACCCTAACCCTAATCCTTACCCTAACCCTCACCCTAACCCTAACCCTAACCCTCACCCTAACCCTCACCCTCACCCTAATGCTAACCTTATCCCTCACATTCACCCTAAAACTCACCCTTAACCCCTACCCAGACCGTAAACCTAACCCTAACTCTCACCCTCACCCTCACCCTAACCCTTAATGTACCCCTAACCATAACCCTAACGCGCAAACTAACCCTCACCCTAATCATAACCCTAACCCTGCACCTCAACCTAACCCAAACCCTAACCCTAACCCTATACCTAACCTTCACCCTTACCCTAACCCTCACCCTCAACCTAATACTTACGCTCACCCTATCCTAAACATATCCCTAACATTAACCCTCACACTAACCCTAACCCTCACCCTAACCCTAACCCTACCTCTCACCCTAACCCTCATCCTAACCCTAAAACTCATCCTAAGCCTCAGCCTAAACCTAAACCTAAACCTAACCCTCAACCTAACCCTAAACCTCACCCTCACCCTCACCCTCACCCTCACACTAACCCTCACCCTAACCCTAAACCAAACCCTAACAATCATCCTCACCCTAACCATCACCCTAATCCTCAACCTTACCCTAGCCCTCACCCTAACCCTAAACCTAACCCGCACCCTCACACTAACACTCACCCTCACCGTAACCGTCATCCTCACCCTAAAGAAAACCCTAACCCTAACCCTCACCCAAACCCTAACCCTCACCCTAACCCTCAATCTCACCCTAATCCTCACCCTATACCTAACACTTACCTAAACGAAACCCACAACCTCACCCTCACACTCACCCTAACCCTCCACATTAACTTAGCCCTCAACCTAATCCTCAACCTAACCCTCACCTTCACCCTCACCTTCACCCCCAGCCTAACCCTAACCCTAACCCTAATCCTAACCCTAATCCTCCCCCTCCCCCTAACCCTCACACTAACCCTTACCCTCACCCTCACCCTAACCCAAACTGTAACCCTAACCCTCACACTAAACCTAACCCTCTCCCTAACCCTAACCCAACCCCTCCAACTAACCCTCACGCTATACCTAAACCTAACCCTCACCCTAACCCAAACCCTTACACTCAGCCTCACCATAGCCTTCACAGGTGAGGGTTAGGGTTTAGGTGATGGTTAGGTTTAGGTTTAGGGTGAGGATTAAGGTACCGGTGAGGGTTAGGGTGAAGGTGAGTTTAAGGGTTAGGATTAGGGTGAGGGTTAGGATTAGGGTTAGGGTTAGGTTTAGGGTGATGGTTAGGTTTAGGGTTAGGTTTATTGTTAGGGTTAGGGTGAGGTTGAGGATGAGGTTGAGGGTGAGGGTGAGGGTTAAGATTAGGGTTAGGTTTAGTGTGAGGGTGAGGGTGAGGGTTAGGATTAGGATTAGGGTTAGGGTTAGGGTTAGACTGAGGGTGAGGGTGAGGGTGAGGATTAGGGGTATGGTTAGGTTTAGTGTTAGGGTTAGGATGAGTGTTAGGGTGAGGGTAAGGTTTAGGGTGAGGCTTAGGGTTAGGGAGAGGGTTAGGGTTAGGGTTATAGTCAGGATTAGGGTTAGGGTGGAGGTTAGGGTTAGGGGGAGTGTTAGGGTTAGGGTTAGGGTTAGGTTGAGAATAAGGGTGGGGGTTAGGGTTAGGATTAGTGTTCGGGTTAGGGTTAGGCTGGAAGTGATGGTGAGGGTGAGGGTTAGCTTGAAGTTTACAGTTAGGATTAGGGTGACGGTTAGGGTGTCGGTAAGGTTTAGGGTGAGGGTTAGGGTTAAGGTGATGTTTAGGGTGAGGTTGAGGGTTAGGGTTAGGGTTATGGTGAGGGCTGGGTTGCGAGTGAGGGTTAGGGTTAGGGTTAGGGATAGGATGAGGTTTATGGTTAGGGTGAGGTTTAAGTTTAGTGTGAGGGTTAGGGTGAGTGGTTGGGTGAGGATAAGGGTTATTGTGAGGGTTATGGTTAGGGTGAGGGTTAGGTTTAGGTTTAGTGTCAGGATTAGGGTTAGGGTGGAAGTTAGGGTTAGGGTGAGGGTTAGGGTGAGGTGTAGGGTTATGTTTAGTGTGCGGGTGAGGTTTAGGGTTAGGATTAGAGTTAGGGTTAGGCTGAGGGTGAGGGTGAGGGTGAGGGTTAGTTTAAGGGTGAGGGTTAGGTTTAGGGCTAGGGTGTTGATTAGGGTTAGGTTGATGTTTAGGGTGAGGGTGAGGGTTAGGTGGAGGGTGAGGATGATGGTTCGGTTGAGTGTTTGTGTTAGGTTTAGGGTAAGGGTGAGGGTTAAGGTTAGGGTTAGGGTTAGGGTGAGGTTGAGGGAGAGGGTTAGATAAAGGATTAAGGATAGGGTTAGGTTTAAGCTTAGGGTTAAGTGAGGGTGAGTGTTAGGGTGAGGTTAGGGTTAGTGTTAGGGTTAGGGTTATTGTTAGGTTTAGGGTTAGGGTGAGATTGAGGATGAGGGTGAAGGCGAGGTTTAAGTTTAGGGTTAGGTTTAGGGGAAGGGGGAGGGGGAGGGTTAGGGTTACAATTAGGGTTTGGGTTAGGCTGAGGGTGAGGGTCATGGTGAAGGTGAGGATGAGGGGTACGGTTAGGTTTAGGTTTAGGCTTAGGATGTGTATTAGAGTTAGTTTGAGGGCTAGGTTTAGGGTTACGGTGAGGGTAAGGGTTAGGCTGAGGGTTAGGGTGAGGGTTAGGGTTAGGGTTAGGGTTATGGTGAGGGTGAAGTTTAGGTTTAGTGTTAGCGTTAAGGTGAGGGTTAGGTTGTGTGTTAGGGTTTGGGTTAGGGTTAGGGTGAGGGTGGCGGTTAGGGTGACAATAAGTTTTAGGGTGAGCTTTAGGGTTAGGGTGAGTTTTAGGGTGAGTTTGAGGGTTAGGGTTAGGGTGAGGGTTAGGGTGAGGGTAAGGGTAAGATTGACGGTGAGGATTAGAGTGAGGGTGAGGGTTACTGTAAGGGTGAGTATTGGGTGAGGGTTAGGGTTAGGATTAGGCTGAGGGTGAGGTTTAGGGTTAGGGTGAGGTCTAGAGTGAGGGGTAGGGACAGAGTTAGAGTGTGGGTTAGGTTTAGTTGACGGTTAGGGTTAGGGTTAGGGTTATGGTGAGGGCTAGGGTGAGAGTGAGAGTTAGGGTTAGGGTTAGGGTTAGGGTGAGGGTTAGGATTAGGGTGAGGGTTAGGTATAGTGTGAGGGTTAGTGTTAGGGTGAGGGTAAGGGTTAGGGTGTGGGTTAGGGTTAGGGTGAGGGTTAGGGTTAGGTTTACGGTTAGTGTCAGGATTAGGGTTAGGGTGGAGGTTAGGGTTAGGGTGAGGGTTAGGGTTAGTTGTAGGGTTAGGTTTAGAGTGAGGGTGAGGTTTAGGGTTAGGATTAGAATTACGGTTAGCCTGAGGGTGAGGGTGAGGTTGAGGGTTAGGGTTAGGTTGGAGGTTAGGGTTACAGTGTGGTCTAGGGTTTGTTTTAGAGTATTGGTGAGGGTGAAGTTGAAGGTGAGGTTTAGGGTTAGGGTTAGGGATATTGTGAGGGCTAGGGTGAGGGTGAGGGTTAAGGTGAGGATGAGGGTGAGGATGAGGTTTACGGTTAGGTAAGGGTTATGGTTAGGGTGAGGATTAGGTGAGGGTGCGGGTTAGGGTGAGGGTTACATTTAGGGTGAGGGTTAGAGTGAGGGTAAGGTTTCGGGTGAGGTTTAGGGTTAGGGTGAGGATTAGGGTTAGGGTTAGGATGAAAGCTATGTTGAGGGTGAGTGTTAGGGTGAGGGTTACTGTAAGGGTGAGGGTTTGTGTTAGGTAAGGAATAATGTTAGGGTGAGGGTTAGGATTAGGGTGAGGGTTAGCTTGAGAGGTATGGTTAGGGTTAGGGTGAGGGTTTGTGTTAGGTAAGGAATAATGTTAGGGTGAGGGTTAGGATTAGGGTGAGGGTTAGCTTGAGAGGTATGGTTAGGGTTAGGGTGAGGGTTAGGGCTAATGTGAGGGTTAGTGTTTGGTAAGGATTTGGGTGAGTGTTATGGTGAGGTTTACAGTTAGGGTTAGGGTTAGGGTTAGGGATAGACTGAGGTTGAGCATCAGGATGCTGGTGAGGGTTAGGTTTAGGGTGAGCTTTAGGGTTAGGGTTAGGATGAGGGTGAGGGTTTGGGTTAGTGTTAGGGTTAGGATGATGTTTAGGGTGAGGGGTTCGGTTAGGGTTAGGGTGAGGGTTAGTTTTAGGGTGAGAGTAAGGGTTAGAGTGAGGGTTAGGATGAGGGTTAGGTTTAGGGATAGTTTTAGGCTTAGGGTGAGGGTTAGGGGGAGCGTTAGGGTTAGGGATAGGGTGTGGATTAGGGTGAGGCTAAGGGTTAGATTGAGGATGTGGGTTAGGGTTAGAGTGAGGTTTAGGGTTAGGGTTAGGGTGAGGGTGAGAGTTAGGGTGAGGGTAAGGGTTTGGGTGAGGGTTAGGATGAGTGTAAGGGTTAGAATTAGCATTAGGGTTAGGGTGAGGGTTAGGTTGTGTGTTATGGTTAGGGGGAGGGTGAGGGTTAGGGTTAGGGTGAGGGTTAAGTTTAGGGTGAGATTTAGTGTTAGGGTTAGGGTTATGGTGAGGGTGAGGGTGATGGTGAGGGTTAGGCTTAGGGTGAGGTTTAGGGTTAGGTTTAGGTTGAGGGTTAGGGTGAGGGGTAGGGTTAGGGTGAGGGTTAGGTGAGAGTGAGGGTGATGGTGAGGCTTAGGCTTAGGGTGAGGTTTAGGGTTAGGTTTAGGTTGAGAGTTAGGTTGAGGGGTAGGGTTAGGGTTGGGTTAGTGTGAGGGCTAGGGTGAGTGTGAGGGTTAGAGTTATTGTTAGGGTTAGGGTGAAGGTTAGGGTTAGGTTTAGGATGAGGGTTAGGGTGAGGGTTAGTGTTAGGTGAGGGTTAGGGTTAGGCTTAGGGTGCAGGTTAGGGTTAGGTTTAGGTTTAGGGTTCGGGTAAGAGGTAGGTTTAGCGTTAGGCTTAGTGTGAGGGCTAGGGTGAGGGTGAGGGTTAGGGTTAGGGATAGGCGGAGGATTAGGGTTAGGGTTCAGGTAAGTGTTAGGGTGAGGTTTAGGGTTAGGTTGAAGTTTAGGGTTGGGGTTAGGGTTAGTGTGAGTGTGAGATTTAGGGTTAGAGTTAAGTTTAGGGTGAGGTTTAGGGTTAGGGTTAGTGTTAGGGTTGGGGTTAGGGTGAGGTTTAAGGTGGGGGTGAGGGTTAGGGTTAGGGTTAGGATTAGGATTAGGGTTAAGGTGAGGGTGAGTGTGAGAGTTCGGGTTAGGGTTAGGGTTAGGATTAGAGTTAGGGTGAGGTTGCGGGTTGGGTTTAGGGTGACAGTTGGGGTTAGGGTTAGAGTGAGGGTTAGGGTGAGGGTTAAGATTAGGGTTAGGGGTAGGGTATGGGCTAGGGTGAGGGTGAGGGCTAGGCTTAGGGGTAGGCTTAGGCTTAGGTTTACGCTGAGGCTGAGAGTGAGGGTGAGGGTTAGGGCTAGGGTGATGGTTTGGGTTACGTTTAGGGTGAGGGTTGAGTATTAGGGTTAGGGTGAGGGTTAGGGTGAGGGTGACAGTAAGTGTAAAGGGGAGTGTTAGGTTGAGGGTGAGGGTTATGGTAAGGGTTAGGGTTAGGGTTAGGGTGAGGGTTAGGGTGAGGGTTAGGGTTAGGGTTATGGTGAGGGTGACGGTTAGGGTTAGGGTGATATTTAGGTTTAGTGTGAGGGTTAGTGTTAGGGTGAGGGTAAGTGTTAGGGTGAGGGTTAGGATTAGGTTGAGGATTATGTTTAGGGTAAGGGTTGGGTTAGGGTTATTGTTAGGGTTAGGGTTAGGGTTACTGTTACATTGAGGGTGAGGGAGAGGTTTAGGGTTAGATTTAGGGTTAGTGTTAGGGTTATGGTTAGGGTGAGGGTTAGTGTGAGGGTTAGGGTTAGAGTTATGTTTAGGCTTAGGCTTAGGCTTAGGGTTAGGCCAAGCATGAGGTTGATGGTTAGCGTTAGTGTTAGGCTGAGGGTTAGGGTTAGGGTGAGGGTTAGAATGAGATTTAGGGTGAGGTTTAGGGTTATGGTGAGGGTTAGGGTTATGGTTAGGGTGAATTTTATGGTGAGGGTGAGGGTGAGGGTTAGGGTGAGTGTTAGTATTAGGGTGAGGGTTAAAGTTAGGATTAGGGTTAGGGTTAGGGCTCTGGTAAGGGTGAGGTTTAGGCTTAGGGTTAGGTTTACACTTAGGGTTAAGGTGAGGGGTAGGGTTAGGGTTAGGTTGAGGGATAGGTTTAGTGTGAGGGTTAGGGTTAGGGTTAGGGTTAGGGTGAGGGTTACGGTTAGGGTTATGCTTCGGGTTAGGGTTAGGGTTAGAGTTAGGGTTAGGGTTAGGGTTAGGGTTAGGGTTAGGGTTAGGGTTAGGTTTATTGTTAGAGTTAGGGTGAGGGTGAGTGTGAGGGTGAGGTTGAGGGTGAGGGCTAGGATTAGGGTTAGGGTTAGAGCTAGGCTGAGCTTTAGGGTGATGGTGATGTTGAGTTTTAGGGTTCTGGTTCGGGTGAGGGTTAGGGTTATTGTGAGGTTTAGGGTGAGTGTGAGGTTAAGAGTTAGATTGAGGGTTAAGGTGAGGGTGAGGGTTAGGTGTAGGGTTAGGGTGAAGATGGGGGTTCGGGTTAGGGTTAGGGTTAGGTTGAGTTTTAGGTTTAGGTTTAGGGTTAGGGTTAGGGATAGGATTAGGGTGAGCGTTAGGGTGAGGGTTAGGGTTAGGGTGATGTTGAGGGTGAGGGTGAGGGTAAGGGTTATGGTGAGGGTTAGGGTTAGGGTGATATTGAGGGTGAGGGTGAGGGTAAGGGTTATGGTGAGGGTTAGGTTTATGTGAGGGTTAGGGTTAGGATTAGGGTTAGGGTGAGGGCTAGGTTGTTGGTGAGGGTTAGGGATAGGGTTAGGGTGAGGGTTAGGGTTAGGTTAGGGTGAGGGTTAAGGTGAGGGTTAGGGTTAGGTTTAGGTTCTTTGTTAGGTTTAGTGTGATGGTTAGGGTTTGTGTTAAGATTAGAGTTAGCGTTAGAGTTAGGCTGAGGGTGAGGGTGAGGGTGAGGGTTAGGGTTAGTTTTAGTGTGAGAGTTATGGTGAGGGTTAGGGTTAGGATTAGAGTTATGGTGAGGGTTAGGGTTAGGGTTAGCCTGAGGGTGATGTTGAGGGAGGGTGAGTATTAAGGTTAGGGTTAGGGTTAGGGTGAGTTTTAGGGTTAGTGTGAGGGTTAGGATTAGGGTTAGGGTTACGGTGATGGTTGGGGTTAGGTTTAGTGTGAGGGTTAGCGTGAGGTGTAGGTTTAGGGTTAGGGTGAGTGTTAGGTTTATTGTGAAGGATAGGGTTAGGGTGCAGGTAAGGGTTAGGTTGAGTGTTAGGTTTATTGTGAAGGATAGGGTTAGGGTGCAGGTAAGGGTTAGGTTGAGGTTTAGGTTGAGGATGAAGTTTAGGGTTAGGATTACTGTTAGGCTTAGTTTTAGGCTGAGGATTTGGGTGAGGGTGAATTTGTGTTTTAGGGTTAGTCTTAGGGTTAAGGTGAGAGCTCGGTTGAGGGTTAGGGTTAGGGTGAGCTTTACAGTTAGGGTGAGGGATAGGGTTAGGGTTAGGGTTAGGGTGAAGGTTAGGGTGAGGTTTAGGTTTAGGTTTAGGGTTTGGTTGATGGCCAGGTTGAGAGTGAGGGTTAGGGTTAGGGTGAGGGTGAGGGTTAGGTTTAGGTTTAAGTTGAGGGTAAGGGTGAGGGGTAGTGTTAGGGTTAGGATTAGGATTAGGGTTATGGTAAGGCTGAGAATGAGGCTGAGGGTGAAGGTGAGGGTTAAGTTTAGGTTTAGGGTTACAGTGAGGGCTAGAGTTATAGTGAAGGTTAGGGTGAGGATGAGATTGAGGGTGAGGGTTTTGGTTAGGTAAGGATTAGGGTTAATGTGGAGATTAGGGTGAGGGTAATGGTTAAAGTGAGGGTTAGGGTTAGTGCTAGAGTGAGGGTTAGGGTGAGGGTGAGGGTCAGGTTTATGGTGAGGGTTACGGTTCAGGTGATGGTTAGGGTTAGGTTTAGGGGGAGGGTTATGTTTAATGTGAGGGTTAGGATTGTGTTAGGGTGGTATAAGGGTTAGGGTGAGGGTTAGGGTGAGGGTGAGGGTTAGGGTGAGGGTGAGAGTTAGGTTTAGTGTGAGGGTTAGTGTTAGGGATAGGTTTAGCTTTCGGTGAGGGTGAGGGTTAGGGTGAGGGTGAGTGTTAGGGATAGTGTTAGGGTTTAGGGTTAGGGTTAGATTGATGGCTAGGGTTAGGTTTAGGATTTGGGTGAGGGTTAGGTTGAGGGTTAGGGTTAGAGGTACGGTAAGTGTTAGGGTGAGGGTTAGGGTTAGGGTTAGGCTTAGGATTAGGCTGAGTGTGAGTGAGAGTGTTAGGTTTAGTATAAGGGTTAGGCTTAGGCTTTGGCTTAGGGTGAGGGTGAGGGTGAGAGTTAGGGTGAGGGTTAGGGTTAGTGGGATGGTTAAATTTAGGGTAAGGTTTAGGTTTACGGTTCTTGTTCTTACCTTATCCTCCCCCTAACCCTAACCCTCACACTAACCCTAAACCTAACCCTAACCCTAACCCTCACCCTAAACCTCAGCCTAACTCTAACCCTAACCCTAACCCTTACCCTCACCCTAATCCTAACCCTTAACCTCACCCTCACCCTAACCCTCACCAGTACCATAACCCTCACCCTAACCCTAACACTCACCCATACCCTAACCCTCACCCTCACCATCACCCTAACCCTCACCCTCATCCAACACATCACCCTAACCCTAACCCTCACCCTACCCCTATCCCTATACTTCAACCTAAGCCTAACCCTCACCCAAACCATAACCCTCAACTAATCCTCACCTGAAACATAACCCTTACCTAACCAAAACTCTCACCCTCACCCTCGCCCTCACCCTCACCCTAGCTCTCACCATAACCCTAACCCTAAGCCTAACACTCTCCCTCACCCTTACCAGCACCCTAGCCCTCACCCTAACCCTAACCCTAATCCTAACCTTCTCCCTCACCCTGACCATAAAGCTAACCCAAAATTTAGCCCTCACACTAACCCTAAACCTAACTCTCACCCTCACCATGACTGTTACCTTAACAATCACCGTAACCCTAACCCTCACTCTAACCCTCACCCTAACCTTAACCCTAACCCTAAACCTCACCCTAACCCTTACACTTACCCTAACCCTAACCCCAACAATAAACATCAACCTAATCCTCACCATAACCCTAACCCTAACCCTAATACTAACAATTACCATCACCCTCACCCTAACCCTCAACCTAACCCTTACCCTCACCCCAACCCTAACTCTAAACCTAACCATAATACGCACAATAAACCTAATACTCACCCTAAACCTAACCCTATCCCTCACCCTAACCCTCACCCTAAACCTAAACCTAATCCTCTCCCTAACCTTATCCCGAACCCTCACCCTCACCCAAGGCCTCACCCTAACTCTAACCTTTACCCTAAACCTCACACTCACCCTCACCCTCACTGTAACACTAAACCAAAACATCAGCCTAACCCTAACCCTCACCCTAACCGTCACGCTCACCCTCACCCTAATCCTAACACTAGACCTAACCCTAGACCTCACCCTCACCCTAACCCTCAACTTAACATTTACCTCATCCTAACCTTAAGCCTAACCCTCACACTAACCCTAACCCTCAACCTAACCCTAATCCTAACCCTAACCCTCACCCTCACCCTCAGCCTAACCCTAACCCTAAACCTCACCCTCACCGTCACCCTAAACGTAATCCTAACCCCAACCCTTACCCTCACCATCACCCTCACCCTAACCCTAGCCCTAACAAAAAGCCTAACCCTAAACCTAACCCTAACCCTCACCCTAACCCTAACTCTAACCTTCACACTAACAGTAAACTTAACCCTAACCCTAACCCTTACCCCCACCCTAACCCTAATGCTAACCCTAACCCTAACAATAACCCTCACACTTATCCTCACCCTAACACTCACAGTAAGCCTAACCCTCACTATCACCCTAACCCTCACCCTAACCCTTACCCTCACACTAATCCTAACCTTAACCTTAACACTAATGCTCACACTAAACCTAACCCAAACTCCAACCCTAACCCTACCCCTCACCCGAACCCTCACCTTAACCCTAATTTAACCCTCACCGTCACCCTAACCCTAACCCTCACCAACACCCTAGCATTCATCCTAACCCTAATCCTACCCCTAACCCTCACCCTAACCCTAACCCTCACCCTCAGCCTCACCCTCATCCTAAACCTAAACCTAATCCTAAACCTAATCCTAACACTCACCCAAACCCTCACCCTAACCCTAACCCAAACCCTCACCCTCACCCTTACCCTCACCCTAAACCTTAACCTCACCCTCACCCAGACCCTCAAACTACCCTAACCCTTACCCTAACCCTAACCCTAATCTTCACCGTCGTCCTCAACTTCACCCTCAGCATAACTCTAAACCTAACACTAATCCTAAGCCTAACCCTCATCCTCACACTAAACCTAACCCTAAACCGAACCCTAAGCCTAACTTTCACACTCACCTTCACCCTCACCCTAAGCCTCACCGTCACCCTCATGCTCATCCTAACCCTCACACTAATGCTAACCCTCATCCTAACCCTAACTCTAAACCTAACCTTACCCCTCATGCTCACCCTCATCCTCACCCTCAGCCTAAACTTAACCCTAATCCTAACCCTAACCCTCACCCTCACCCTCCCGCTAAAGCTAACCATAATCTGAACCCTCATCCTCAACCTCACCCTAACCCTAACCCTAACCCTAACAATAACCCTAACCCTAATCCTAACCATCACCCTAAACCTAACCCTCACCCTAACCCTCACCCTCAACCTCAACCTAAGCTTAACCCTAACCATATGCCTAATCCTAAACCTAAGCCTCTCCCTCACCCTCACCCTAAACCTAAGCCTAACCCTAACCCTAACCCTAATGCTCACCATCACCCTCACCCTCACCCTAAACCTAACTCAAACCCTTAAGCAAACACTCATCCTCACCCTCCACCTAACACTCACCCTCACCGTAAACATCACCCTAACCCTAACCTCAGCCTAACCCTAAACCTAACCCTCACCCTCACCCTAGCTCTCACTCTAACCCTCACCCTAAGCCTAACCCTCACCCTCACCCTCACCCTAACCCTCACCCTAGCCCTCACTCTAACCCTAACCCTAATCCAAAACCTCACCCTCACCCTGACCATAACTCTAACCCAAAACTTAGCCCTCACACTAACCCTAACCCTAAACCTCAACCTCACCCTAACCCTAACCCTAACCCTAAACCTCACCCTAACCCTAAACCTCACCCTAACCCTAACCCTCACCCTAACCCTCACCCTAACTCTCATCCTAACCCTAACCCTAACCCTCACCCTAACTCTAACGTTAACCATGACCCTAACCCTAACCCTAAAACTCACCCTCACACTGACCCTCACGCTAACCCTCACCCTCGCCCTCAACCTCACCCTAACCCTAACCCTATCCCTCACCCTAACCCTAACCCTCTCCCTCAGCCTCACCCTCATCCTAACCCTCATCCTAACCTTAAACCTAATCCTAAACCTAATCCTAACACTCACCCAAACCCTCACCCTAACCCTAACCCTAACCCTCACCCTCACCCTAACCCTAACCCTAAACCTAACCCTCACATTCACCCTAATGCTAGCCCTAATCCTCACACTCACCCTAAACCTCACCCTATCCCTTACCCTCACCGTAAACCTAACCTAACACTAACCCTCACCCTCAACCTAACCCTAACCCTATGCCTAACAATCACCCTCATCCTAAACCTTAACCTCAACCTAACCGTAAACCTTACCCTCTCCATAACCCTAACCCTATCCCAAACCCTAACACTCACACTAACGCTAACCGTCATCCTCACCCTAATCCTCACCTGAAGCCGAACCAGTACCCTCACCCTAACCCTAACCCCATCCCTAAACCTAACCCTCACACTAACATTAAACCTCACTCTCACCCTAACCCGACCCCTCACCCTAACCCTCATCCTACCCTAAGCCTAACCCTAACCTTCACTCTAGACGTAACACTAAACCTAACCTTCACCTGAACACTAACCCTAACTCTCATCCTCACCATTACCCTCACCGTCATCCTAACCCTCACCCTAACACTAACCCTCACCCCACCCTAACCCTCACCCTCAAATGAAACCCCAACCTCACCCTAACCCTCATCCTCACCCTAAATAAAACCCTAACCCGAACTCTCACCCTTACCCTTAACCTCAGCCTCATACTAACCCTCACACTACTCCTAAACCTAAACATAAAGGTCACCATCAACTTCACCCTCACCCTCACTCTACCCCTAAACCTCACCCTAAACCTAAACCTAAACATCACCCTCACCCTCACCCTCACCCTCAGCCTAACTCTAACCCTAATGCTAATCTGAACCCTCACCCTCACCCTCACCCTCAACCTAACCCTCACCCTCGCCCTCATCTTGACCCTAACCTTCACCCTCACCCTCACCCTAAAGCTAATCCTAAACCTAACCCTCACCCTAACCCTCACTCTAACTGTAATGCTAACCCTAACCCTCACACTCAGCCTAAACCTCACCCTAACCCTTACCCTCACCGTAAACCTAACACCAACCCTAATCCTCACCCTCACCCTATCCGTCACCCTAACCTTAAGGCTAATCCTCACCATAAACCTCACCTTAACCCTAACCGTAATCCTTACCCTCACCCTAACCCTAATCCTATCCTTAACCCTGACCCTCACACTAACCCTAACCCTCACCCTCACTCTAACCCTCACCATCACCCTAACCTTTACCCTCACCCTAACACTAATCTTTTCCGTAAACCTAACCCTAGCCCTAAACCTCACACTAAACCTAGCCCTCACCCTAACCTCAAATTAACCCTCACCCTAACCCTAAGAGTAACCCGCACCCTAACCCTAATCCTTACCCTCACACTAACCCTAAACCTATCCCTAACCCTCTCCCTCAACTTAACCCTCACCCTCACCTTAAACTTTACCCTAACCCTAACCCTCAGAGTAATCCTAGCCCTCACTCTAAACCTAACCCTAACCCTCAACTTAACCCTCACCCTAACCCTAACCCTAACCCTAAACCTAACCCTCACAATCAACCTAGCCCTCAACCTATATCTAATCCTAAACCTAACCCTCACACTAACCCTTACCCTCACCCTTACCGTTACCCTCATACTCACAATAACCCTCACAATAACCCTCACCCGAACCCTAACCCTAACCCTCACACTAACCCTCACCCTCACTCTAACACTAACCCTCACCCTAAACCTAAACCTAAGCCTAACTCTAACCCTCACCCTAATCCTCACGCTCACCCTAACCCTAACCCTAACCCTCACCCTCATCCTAACCCTTAATCTCAGCCTCAACCTAACCCTTACACTAACCCTAACCCTCACCCTAACCCTCACCCTCAGCCTAACTCTAACTCTAACTCCAATCCGAACCCTCACCTTCAGTCTCACGCTAACCCTAACCCTAAACCTCACCCTCATACTGACCCTCACCCTAAACTTCACCCTCGCACTCAACCTCACCGTAACCCTAACCATAACCCTAAACCTCACCCTAAGCCTTACCCTAAACCTCACCCTCACCCTCACCCTAACCCTAACCTTAAACATAACCCTCACCCTAACCCTAATGCTAGCCCTAACCCTCATACTCACCCTAAACCTCACCCTAACCCTTAACCTCACCGTAAACCTAACCCTAACCCTAACCCTAACCCAAACCTTCAACCTAACCCTCAACCTAACCCTAACCCTATGCCTAACCCTCACCCTCATCCTAAACCTCACATTCACCCCAACCCTAACCGTTACCCTCTCTAAAACCCTAACCCTATCCCAAACCCTAACCCTTACAAGAACGCTAACCCTCAGCCTAACTCTCGCTAACCCTCAGCCTAACTCTGACCAGAACCTGAACCCGTACCCTCACACTAACCCTAACCATATCCCTAAATCTAACCCTCACACTACCACTTAACCTCACCCTCACATTAACCCGACCACTCACCCTAACCCTCATCCTAACCTTAAGCCTAACCCTAACCCTCACTCTAACAATAACCCTAAACCTAAACCTAACCCTAACCCTCACACTCACCCTCACCCTCAGCCTAACCCTAACACTAAACCTAACCCTAACCCTCACCCTCATCCTAACTCTAACCCTAACCCTAATCCTAACCCTCATACTCTCCCTCACCCTCACAGTTACCCTAACCCTAACCCTCACCCTATACCTAACCCTCACCCTAATCCTAACTCTCACCCTAACCCTAACCCTACCCCTCAAGCTAACCCTTACCCTAACCCTAAACATAACCCTCACCCTAACACTAACCCTCACCCCCACCCTAACCCTCACCCTCACCTGAAACCTCCACCACATCCTAACCCTCATCCTCACCCTAAATAAAACCCTAACACTAACCCTCACCCTAAACCTAAACCTAACCCTCAGCCTTACCCTCACCCTCACCCTCAGCCTAACCTTAACTCTAACCCTAATCCTAATCCTAAACCTCAATCTCACCCTGACCGTCACCCTAAACCTTACCCTCAACCTAACCCTAACCCTAACCCTAACCCTGACACTAAACCTAACCCTCACCATAACCCTAAGCCTCACCCTCACCCTAACCCCCACACTAATCCTAAACCTAACCCTCACCCTAACCCTAACGCTCACCCTCACACTAACCCTCACCCTAACCCTTATTCTCACCCTAACCCTAACAGTAAAACTAACACTAACCCTCACACGAACCCTAACCCTCCCTCTAACCCTAACCCTTACCCTCATCTTAACCTTAACCCTCACCCTAACCGTCACCCTCACCGTCACCCTACCCCTCACCCTAACCCTAACTCTAACCCTCACCTTAACCCTAACCCTCACCCTAACCCTCAACCTCAAACAAATCCTCACCCTAACCCTAACAATAAATTAACTGAACCCCTCACCCACACCTTAACCCTCACCCTAAGCCTCATCCTCACCCTAGCCCTGAAATTAACACTAAACCTAATCATAACCCTCACCCTAACCCTAAACGTCACCCTCACCCTAGCCCTCAATTTAAGCCTAACCCTAATTCTAACCCTCACCCTCACCCTAACCCTCACCCTAACACTTACACTCACCCTAATCCTAACCCTAAACCTAACCCAAACCCTCACACTAAGCCTAACCCTATCCCTCACCTTTATCCGAACCCTAACCCTAACACTAACCCACACCCTAACCCTCACCCTAACACTCACGGTAAGCCTAACACTCATTCTCACCTTAACCCTCAACCTAGACCTAACCCTCACACTAAACCTAACCCTCAATTTAACCCTAACCCTACCCCTCACCATTACCCTCATCCTAACCGTAGCCCTAACCCTCACCATGACCCTAAACCTAAATCTCAGCCTCAACCTAGCCCTCACCCTAACCCTAATCCTAACCCACACCCTCACCCTAACCCTCACCCTAACCGTAACCCTCACCGTCACAATAACCCTCACCCTAACCCTAACCCTAATCCTAAACCTAATCCTCACCCTAACAATCACCCTCACCATAACCCTAACCCTCAGCTTAACCCTCACCCTAAACCTAACCCTAAGCCTAACCCTAACCCTCACCGTAACCCTAATCCTAAACAAAACTTTCACCCTCACCCTAACCCTCAACCTAACCCTGAACCTCAGCCTCACCCTAACCCTCACACTAACCCTAACCCTCGCCCTAACCCTAAACCTAAACGTCACCCTCACACTAACCCACACCCTCATCCTAACTCTCACCCTCACCTTAACCCTAAACCTATCCCTAACCTTCACCCTAACCCTAAACCTAAACCTCACCCTAACCCTAACCCTACCCTTAACCATCAACCACACCATAGCCCACACCCTAACCCTAATCCTAACCATAACCATCACATAAACCTAACCCTCACAATAACCCTAACCCTCACCCTCACCCTAAACCTCACCCAAACACTAACCCTCACCCTAACCCTCACACTAATCGTATCCCTAACCCTAAGCCTAACCCTCAACCTAAACCTCACCCTAACCCTAACCCTAACCCTTACCCTCACTCTAACCCTACACCTAACCCTCACCCTCACCCTAACCCTCACACTATCTCTTAACCTCACCCCCACCCTAAACCTCACACTTACCCTAACCCTCACCCTAACCCTCACCCTCATTCTAAACCTAAACCTCACTGTCACCCTCACCCTCACCCACAGCCTAAATCTAAACCTAACCCTAATCCTGGCCCTCACCCTAACCTTACACATCAAACTCACCCTCAACCTCTTCCTCAGCCTAACTCTAACCCTAACCCTAATCCTAGCCCTCACCCTCTCCCTCACCCTCAACGTCACCCTCACCCTAACTCTAACAATAACCCTCACCCTAACTCTAACAATAACCCTAACCCTAACCCTAACCCTAACTCTAAACCTAACCCTAACCTTAACTGTAACCCTAACCCTAACCCTCACCCTAAACCTAACCCTAACCCTCACACTAAACCTAGCCCTGACCCTAACCCTAACCCTACCCCACACCATCACCCTAAATCTAAACCTAATCCTAAGCCTAACCCTCACCCTCACCAGAGCCCTCACCCTAACCCTAATCCTAACTTGAACCCTCACCCTAACATTAAAACTCACCCTAATCCTCACCCTCACCCTCACCCTAAACCTTACCCTAACCATAACCCTAACCCTCACCCTAACCCTCACCCAAACACTATCCGTAACCCTAACCCTCAACCTAACCCTCACCCTAACTCTCACACTAAACCTAACCCTCACCCTAACCCTAACCCTAAACTTCACCCTCACCCTAACCCTCAACCTCAGCCTAACTCTAACCCTCACCCTATCCCTAACCCTAAATCTAACCCTAACCCTCTCCCTCACCCTAAAGCTAACCGTAAACCTAACCCCAACCCTAACCCTCACACTCACCCTATCCAGCAGCCTAACCCTAACGCTAACCCTCACCCTAACCCTAATGGTAACCCTCAACCTAACCCTAACCCTATCCCTAACCCTCACCCTCACCCTAAACCTCACCCTCACCCTAAACCTGATCCTTAACCTCACCTTAACCCTATCCCTAACCCAAACCCTCACACTAACCCTAACCCTCACCCTCAACCTAACCCTCACACTCACCCTAACCCTTATCCGCTCCCTAACCCTAATCCTATCCCTAAACCTAGCCCTAGCCCTAAACCTCACACTAAACCTTGCCCTCACCCGAACTATAACCCTACCCTCACCTTAACCCTCACCCTAAACCTAACCCTATCCCTCACCCTAACCCTAACCCTTACCCTTACCCTAAAACTAACCCTATACCTAACCCTGACACTAACCTTAACCCTAAATCTAACACTAACCCTCAACCTCACCTTAACACTTAACCTCACCCTCATCCTAACCCTAACCCTAAATGTCACCCTCACCCTAACCCTCACCCTCAGCCTAAATCTAACCCTCACCCTAACCCTAAACCTAACCCTCACACTAACCCTAACCCTCACCCTCACCCTCACCCTAACACTCATGGTAACCCTAACGCTCATTCTCACACCAACCCTCACCCTAACACTAACCCTCACACTAAACCTAAACCTCATCCTAACCCTAACCTTAACCCTCACCAAAACACTAAAAATAACTCACACCCTCAACCTAGCCCTCACCCTACCAATAATCATTACTCTACTTTAACCCTAAACGTTACCCTCAACCTCAAAATAACCCTCACCCTAACCTTAACCCTAACCCTAACTCTAATCCTCACCCCAACCCTAAACCTCACCATCACCATTACCCTCACCCTAAACCTCACCCTAACCATAATTTTAAGCCTAAGCCTAACCCTCACCCTAACCCTCACCCTAACCCTAATCTTAAACCAAACCCTCAGCATCACCCTAACCCTTAAACTGACCCTCACTCTAACCCTCACACTAACCCTAACCCTCACCCTAACCCTAAGCATTACCATCACCCTCACCCTCAGCTTCACGCTCAGCCTAACCCTAAACCTAATGTTAATCCTAACCCTGACCCTAACCCTGACCCTAACACTAACCCTAACCCTAACCCTCACCTTCACCCTCACCCTAACCCTAACGCTTGCCCTCAACCTCAACCTATTCCTAATCCTAACCCTCAAAATGACCCTAAACCTCACCCGAAACCTAACCCTAATTCTCACCCTCACCCTCACACTAACCCTAACCCTAACCCTCACCCTAAACCTCACCCCCACCCTAATGCTTACCCTAACACTCACACTCACCTTAAAACTCACCCTAACACTTAACCTCACTGTTAACCTAATCCTAAGCCTCACCCTCACCCTAAAAGTAACCGTACCCCTAAACATAACCCTAACCCTAACCCTCACCTTAATGCTAACCCTAACCCTAAACCTCAACCTATCCCTCACCCTAACCCTAACCCTATCCCTAACCCTGACCCTTACCCTAATCCTCACCCTCACTTTAATCCTTACCCTCACGCTAACCTAAACCTATCCCTAACACTAACCCTCACACTAACCCTAACCCTCACCATAACCTTACCCCTACCCTTC
Source organism: Dipodomys merriami (assembly GCF_024711535.1). Classification (NCBI taxonomy): domain Eukaryota; kingdom Metazoa; phylum Chordata; class Mammalia; order Rodentia; family Heteromyidae; genus Dipodomys; species Dipodomys merriami. The sequence continues at coordinate 1,458,194 of NW_027202771.1, forward strand.
AACTTAACCCTCATCCTAACCCTAAAATTCATCCTAAACCTCACCCTAATCCTAACCCTAAACCTGACCCTCACCCAAACCCGAACCCTCACAATAACCCTAAACCTAACCTTAACTCTTACCTAACTAAAACCCACAACCTCACCCTCACCCTCACCCTAACCCTCACCCTTACCCTACCTAGCCCTCACCCTCACCCTATCCCTCACCCTTACCCTACCTAGCCCTCACCCTAACCCTAAACCTAACCCGCACTCTCACCCTAACAACCCCCCCAAACCTAACCGTATCCCTCACCCTAACACTAACCCTAACCCTAAACCTCAACATCATCCTAATCCTCACCCTATCCTTAACCTTTATCTAACCGAAACCCTCAACCTCAGCCTCACACTCACCCTAACCCTCCACATTAACCTAGATGTCAACCTAACCCTCAAACTAACCCTCACCCTCACCCTCACCCTCACCTTCACACTCAGCCTAGCACTAACACTGAACCTAACCCTAACCCTTAACCTCACCCTCACCCTAATCCTCACACTAAACCTAAGCCTCACACTAACCCTAACCCTAAATGTCACCCTCACCCTAAACCTCACCCTCAGCATAACTCTAACCCTCACCCTATCCCTAACCCTAATCCTCACACTAACCCTAACCCTAACCCTCACCCTTACCCTAAACCTAACCCTAACCCATACCCTAACCCTCACCCTAAAACTTACGGTAAACCTAAAACTCATTCTCACCCTAACCGTCACACTAAACCTAACCCTCAATCTAACCCTAACCCTACCCCTCACCATTACCCTCATCCTAACCGAAACCCTAACCCTCACCATAACCCTAAACCTAACTCTCACCCTCAACCTAGCCCTCACCATAACCCTAATCCTCACCCTCACCCTAACCCTCACCCTAAACATAACCCTCACCATCACAATAACGCTCACCCTAACACTAACCCTAACCCTAACTCTAATCCTCACCCTAACACTCACCCTCACCATAACCCTAACCCTCACCCTAACTCTCACCGTAAACCTAACCCTAAGCCAAACCCTAAAACTCCGCCTAACCCTAATCCTAAACACAACCCTCACCCTCACCCTAACCCTCACCCTAACCCTTAACCTCAACCTCACCCTAACCCTCTCCCTAAACCTAAACATAATCGTCACAAGCAACCTCACCCTCACCCTCAGCCTAACTCTAACCCTAAGCTAATCTGAACCCTCACCCTCACCCTCACCCTCAACCTAACCCTCAGCCTCGCCCTCACCCTCTCCCTAACCCTAACCCTAACCCTAACCCTAAACCTCACCCTCACCCTAAAGGTAACCCTAAACCTAACCCTCACCCTAACCCTCACCGTAACTGTAAAACTAACCCTAAACTTCACACTCACCCTAAACCTCACCTTAACCCTTACCCTCACTGTAAACCTAACCCCAACCCTAACCCTCACCCTAACCCTATCGGTCACCCTAAACCTAACGCTAATCCTCACCCTAACCCTCACCCTAAACCTAACCATAACCCTCAACCTATCTCTCAACCTAACCCTAATCCTATCACTAACCCTCAACCTCACCCTAAACCTCACCCTCACCCTGACCCTAAATCTTACCCACACCCTAACCATAAACCTGTCCCTAACCCTAACGCTCACACTAACCCTAAACCTCACCCTCACCCTAACCCTAATCCTTACGCTCCCACTAACCCTAACCCTTTCCCTAACACTAATCCTCACACTAACCCTAACCCTCACCCTCACCCTAATCCTCTTCTTCACCCTAACCCTTACCATCACCCTAAACCTAATCCTATCCCTAGACCTAACTCTAAATCTAAAGCTCACACTAAAACTAGCCCTCACCCAAACCATAAACCTACACTCACCTTAAACCTCACCTTAATCCTAACCCTCACCCTAACCCTAACCCTTAGCCTCACCCTAACCCTAAACCTATCCCTAACCCTCTAGCTCACCCTAAGCCTCAACATCACCCTAACACTAACCCTTACCCTCACCCTAACCCTAACACTATCCCTAACCCTAACACTCACACTAACCCTAACCCTCATCCTCACCCTAACACTCACCCTCACCCTAACCCTTACCCTCACTCTAACCCTAACCCTAACCCTAACCGTAAACCTCACAGTAATCCTAACCCTCACATTAAACCTAACCCTATCCCGCAACTTAACCCTCACCCTAACCCTAACACTAATGCTCACCGTAACCAAAAACCTAACCCAGACCTTCACCCTAACCCTCACCCTAACACTAATCCTAACCCTAACCCTCACCCTAACCCTAAACCTCAACCTAATCCTCACCCTAAACCTCACCCTATCCCTATCCCTGACACAAGCCCTAACACTCAACCTAATCATCACCCTAACCCTCACCCTAATGCTAAACCTAACACTAAACCTCACCCTAACCCTCAACCTAACCCTAAACATAACCCTCAACCTCAACCTAGCCCTCATGCTAACCCTAATCCTAACCCTAACCCTCACCCTAACCCTTACCCTCACCCAAACCATAACCCTCACCCTCACAATAACCTTCACAATAACCCTAACCCAAACCCTAACTCTAACCCTCACCCTAACCCTTACCCTCACCCAAACCATAACCCTCAACCCTCACAATAACTTCACAATAACCCTAACCCAAACCCTAACTCTAACCCTCACCCTAAACCTCACACTCAATCTAACCGTAAACCTCACCCTAACCCTCTCCCTAAACCTAACCCTAAGCCTAACTCTAACCCTCACCCTAAACTTCACGCTCACCCTAATCCTAAGCCTAACCCTCAACCTCAACCTAACACTCACACTAAAACTTAAGCTCAGCCCCAACCTAACCCTTACACTAACCCTAACCCTCACCCTAACCCTCATCCTCATCCTAACTCTAAACCTAACTCTAATCCAAACCCTCACCCTCAGCCTCACACTAACCCTAATCCTAAACCTCACCCTCACCCTTACCCTCACCATAACCCTCAACCTCGCCCTCAGCCTCACCCTAAACCTATCCCTAGCCCTCACCCTAACCCTAAAACTCACCCTAACCCTAACCCTAACCCTCACCCTCAACCTCACCCTAAACCTAACCCTAAACTTAACCCTCAGCTTAACCCTAATGCTAGCCCTAACCCTCACACTCACCCGAAAACTCACCCTAACCCTTACCCTCACCGTAAACCTAACTCTAACCCTAACCCTCAAACTCAACCTAACCCTCACACTAACCCTAACCCTAACCCTCACCCTAACCCTAAGCCTAACCCTTATCCTCACCCTAGCTCTCACCCTAACCCTAATCCTAACCCTAACCCTCACACTAACCCTAACCCTCACCCCAATCCTAACCCTCACCCTCAAACTAAACCTCACCCTAACCCTAAATCTAACCCTCACCCTAACCCTCACCCTATCCCTATCCCTGACACCAAACCTAACCCTCAACCTACCCCTCACGCTAACCCTCACCCTAACCCTAACCCTAACACTAAACCTCACCCTAACCCTCACCCTAACGCATAACCTCACCCTCACCCTAACCCACACACTTATCCTAACCCTCACCTTAACCCTAAATATAAACTTCATCCTAACCCTAACCCACACCCTCGGCTTAACTCTAACCCTCACCCTAACCATAACCCTATCCATAACCCTCACCATAACCCTAACCCTAACTCTCATCCTCAACCTAACCCTCACCCTAAACCTCACAATCACCCTCAAAATAACCCTAACTCGAACCCTAAATCTAAACTTCACCCTAAACCTCACCCACACTCTAACCCTAAACCTCACCCTAACACTCACCCTATCCCTATCCCTGACACTAACCCTAACTCTCAACCTAACCTTTATCCTAATGCTCACCCTAACCCTAACCCTAACACTAAACCTCACCCTAACCCTCACCCTAACCCTTAAACTCACCCTCACCCTAAACCTCACACTAATCCTAACCCTCACCCTAATCCTAAACTTAAACATCACCCTCAACCTAGCCCTCACCCTAACTCTAACCCTAACCCTAACCCTCACCCTAACCCTAACCCTAACACTCACCCTAACCCTAACCCTAACCCTCACCTTAACCCTATATCTAAACCTAACCCTAAGCCTATCCCTCACCCTCACCAGAGCACTCACCCTGAACCTAATCCTAACGTTAACCCTCACCTAACACTAACACTCACCCTAACCCTCACCCTCACCCTAAACCTCACCCTAACCATATCCCTAAACCTCACCCTAACCCCCACAGAAACACTATCCCTAACCCTAACCCTCAACCTAACCCTCACCCTAAGCCTAAACCTAACACTAACCCTCAACCTAACCCTTAACCTAACCCTTAACCTCACCCTCACCCTAAACCTCACACTAACACTAACCCGAACCCTAACCCTAACCCTAACACTAAACGTCACCCTCACCCTAAACCTCACCCTCAGCCTAAATCTAACCCTAACCCTCAAACTAACCTTATCCCTAAACCTCATCCTTATCCTAACCCTCACCCTAACCCACTCCCTAAACCTCAACCTAACACTCACGGTAACCCTAACACTCATTCTCACCCTAACCCTCACCCTAAACATAGCCCTCACACTAAACCTAACCCTCAATCTAACCCTAACCCTACCCCTCAACATTACACTCATCCTAACCGTAACTCTAACCCTTATCATAATCCTAAACCTAACTCTCACCCTCAACCTAACTCTCACCCTCAACATAACCCTAACCCTCACCCTAACCATAACCCTAAACCTAATCCTAAGCCTAACCCTAACCCTCAACCTCACCCTAACCCTAATACTAATCACAATGCTCACCCTCACCCTAACCCTCACCCTAAACCTAAACATAAACGTCACACTCACCCTCACCCTCACCCTTAGCCTAACTCTAAGCCTAACGCTAATCCGAACCCTCACCCTCAACCTCACCCTAACCCTCAGCCTCACAGTCACACTCACCCTAACCCTAACCCTAACCTTCAACCTCAACCTCACCCTAAAGCTAACCCAAAACTGTACCCTTACCCTAACTGTAATGCTAACCCTAACCCTCACACTAACCCTAAACCTCACCCTAACACTTACCCTCACCATAAACCTAACCCCAACCCTAAACCTCACCCTCACCCTATCCGTCACCCTAACCCTAATGATAACCCTCACCATAACCCTAACCGTAACCCTCAACCTAACCCTCATCCTAACCCTAACCCTATCCCTTACCCTCACCCTAACCCTAACAGTAACCCTCAACCTAACCCTCAACCTAACCCTAACCCTATCCCTTACCCTCACCCTCAACCTAACCCTCACACTCACCCTAACCCTTACTCTAACCCTAACCCTAATTGTGTCCCTAAACCTAACCCTAGCCCTAAACCTCACACTAAACCTAGCCCTCACCCTAACCATAACCCTACCCTCACCTTAACTTTCACCCTAACCCTAACCCTAACCCTCACCCTAACACTAAACGTTACCCTCAATCTAACCCTAACAATATCCCTAACCCTCTCCTTCACCCTAAACCTCACCCTCACCCTAACCCTAACCCTTACCCACACCCTAAACCTAACACTATCCCTAACCCTAACCTTCACACTAACCCGAAAACTAACCATCAAACTAACCCTAAACCTAACCCTCACCCTCACCCTAACACTCACAGTAACCCTAACGTTCATTCTCACTCTAACCCTCACCTTAACCCTAACCCTCACACTACAGCTAACACTTACTCTAACCCTAACCCTACCCATCACCATTACCCTCATCCTAACCCTTACCCTAACCCTCACCATAACCCTAAACCTAACTCTCACCCTCAAACTAGCCCTCACCCTAACCCTAAACCTAACCCTAACCCTCATCTTCAGCCTAACACTCACCCTAACCGTAACCCTCACCATCACAATAACCCTCACTCTAATCCTCACCCTAACCCTCACCCTCACCATAACCCTAACCCTCACCCTAACCATAACCCTAAACCTAAACCTAAGCCTATCCCTAACCCTCACCCTAACCCTAATCCTAAACACAACCCTCACCCTCACCCTAACCCTCAACATAAACCTAAACATAAACGTCAAACTCACCCTCACCCTCACCCTCAGCCTAACTCTAAGCCTAACGCTAATCCTAAACCCTCATCCTCACCCTCACCCTAACCCTCAGCCTCGATGTCACACTCACCCTAACCCTAACCGTAACCCTCACCCTCAAACTCACCCTAAAGTTAACCCTAAACCGAACCCTCACCCTAACCGTAATGCTAACCCTAACCCTCACACTCACCCTAAACCTCACCCTAACCCTTACCATCACGGTAAACCTAACCCCAACCCTAAACCTCACACTCAACCCATCCGTCACCCTAACCCTAACGCTAACCCTCACCCTAACCCTCACCCTAACCCTAACCCTCACCCTAACCCTAACACTATCCCTAACCCACTCATTCACCCTAAAGCTCACCCTCACCCTAACCCTAACCCTTACCCTCACCCTAACCCTAACACTATCCCTAACCCTAACCCTCACACTAACCCTAAACCTAACCATCACACTACCCCTAACCCTAAACCTCACCCTCACCCTAACACTCACGGTAACCCTAACGCTCATTCTCACACTAACCCTCACCTTAACCCTAACCCTCACACTAAACCTAACCCTTACCCTAACCCTAAGCCTACACCTCACCATTTCCCTCATCCTAACCCTTACCCTAACACTCACCATAACTCTAAACCTAACTCTCACCCTTAAGCTAGCCCTCACCCTAACAACCCTAATTCTCTCCCTAACCCTCACCCTAAACCTAACCCTCACCTTAAATGTTACCCTCACACTCACATAACCCTGACCCTAACCTAATCCTAACTCTAATCCTCACCCGAACCCTAAACCTCACCAACACCCTTTCCCTCACCCTAAAACACAACCTAACCCTAACTTTAAGCCTAACCCTAACCTCACCCTAACCCTAATACTAAACCTAACCCTCACCCTCACCCTAACCCTTAACCTCAGCATCACCCAAACCCTCACACTAACCCTAACCCTCAACCTAACCCTAAGCATAAACATCACCCTCAAACTCACCCTCAACCTCAGACTAACTCTAACCCTAACGCTAATCCGAAGCCTCACCGTCAGCCTCACCCTAAACCTAACCCTAACCCTCACCCTCACCGTAACCCTCAACTTCGCCCTCACCCTCACATTAACCAAACCCTCAACCTAACCCTCACCCTAACCCCAACCCTAACACTAAACCTCACCATAACCCTCACCCTAACCCTTAACCTCACCCTCACCCTAACCGTCACCTAATCCAAACCCGCACCCTAACCCTAAACCTAAACGTCACCCTCACCCTAACCCATAGCCTCAGCCTAACTCTAACCCTCACCCTAACCCGAACCCTATCCCTCACCCTCACCCTAACCTTAACCCTAATACTATCCCTCACCCTAACCCTGAACCTAACCCTCATCCTCAATCTAGCCCTCACCCTAACCCTAATCCTAACCCTCAACTAAACCCTTACCCCCACACTAACCATAACCCTCACCCTAACCCTAACCCTAATCCTCACCGTAACCCTCACTCTAAACCTTACCCTCACCCTAAACATAACCCTCAGCCTCACAATAACCCTCACAATAACCCTAACCAGTACCCTAACTCTAACACTCACCCTAACCCTCACCCTCACTCTAAACCTAACCCTCACTCTAACCCTAACCCTAAGCCTTACTCTAACCCTAACCCTAAACCCCTAAACGTAACCCTCACCCTAACCCTAATGCTAGCCCTAATCCTCACATTCACCCTAAACCTCACCCTAACCCTTACCCTCACAGTAAACCTAACCCTAACCTTAACCCGAACCCTCAACCTAACCCTCAACCTTACCCTAACCCTATGCCTAACCCAAACCCTAATCCTGAATCTCACCCTCAACCTAACTGTAAACCTTACCTCCTCCATAACCCTAACCCTATCCCAAAACCTAACCCTCACACTAACTCTAACCCTCAGCCTCACCCTTAACCTCAGCTGAACCCGAACCCGTACGCTCACCCTAACCCTAACCCTATCCCTAAACCTAACCCTCACACGAACACTAAACCTCACCCTCACATTAACATGATCCCTCACCCTAACCCTCATCCTAACTGTAAGCCTAACCCTAACACTCACTCTAAACGTAACCCTAAACCTGAACCTAACCCTCACCCTCACCCTAACCCTCACACTCACCCTCACACTCAGCCTAAACCTAACCCTAATCCTAACAGTAACCCTCACCCTCATCCTAATTCTAACCCAAATCCTAAACCTAACCCTCACACTCTCCCTCACACTCACACTAACCCTAACACTAACCCTCACCCTAAACCTAACCCTCACCCTAACCCTAACCCGCACACTCACCCTAACCCTCACACTAACCCTAAACCTCACCCTAACCCTAACTCTCACCCTAAACCTAACCCTATCACTCAAGCTAACCCTTACCCTAATCCTAAACCTAACCCTCACCCTAACTCTAACCCTCAACCCCACCTGAACCCTCAACCTCATCTGAAACCTCAACCTCACCCTAACCCTCATCATCACCCTAAATAAAGCCCTCACCTTACACCTCACACTAACCCTAACCCTGAACGTAACCCTCACCCTAACCCTCACCCTCAGCCTAACTCTAACCCTCACCCTAACCCTAAACCTAACCCTCACACTAACCCTAACCCTAACCCTCACCATCACCCTAACCCTAAACTATCCCTCACCCTAACCCTCACCCTAATACTCACAGTAACCCTAAACCTCACCCTCACCCTAACTCTAACCCTCACCCTAACCCTCACCCTAACCCTAACCCTAACACTCAACCTAAACCTAACCCTATCCCTAACCGTCACCCTTACCCTAAAGCTCACCCTCCCCCTAACCCTAACCCTACCCCTCACCCTATCCCGCATGCTAAACCTAAATCTAAAACTAACCCTCACACTAACCATCACCCTTACCCTAAATCTTACCCTAACCCTCACCCTAACTCTAACCCTTACTCTCACCCTAAACTAACCTTAATTCTAAGACTATCCTTCAACCTCACCCTAGCTCTCATTCTAACCCTAATCCTAACCCTAAACCTCATCCTCACCCTAATCTTCGCCCTAACCCTCACCCTAACAATAACCCTAAGCCTCACCCTAACCCTCACCCTAACCTTAATCCTAAACATAACCCTCACCCTCACCCTAACGCTCACCCTAAACCTTAAACTCAGCCTCACCCTAACCCTCAAACTAAACCTACCCCTCACCCTAACCCTTAAACATAAATGTCACACTCACCCTCACCCTCAGCCTCAGCCTAAATCTAACCGTAACGCTAATCTGAACCCTCACCCTCAGGCTCACCCTAACCCTAACCCTAACCATCACCCTCACTCTCACCATCACCCTAACCCTCACCCTAACCCTCAACCTTACCCTCAACCTAACCAAACACTATCCCTGAACCTAACACTCACACTAACCCTAAAGCTCACCCTCATCCTAATCCTCTCCCTCACACTAACGCTTACCCTCACCCTAACCCTAACCCTATGCCTCAACCTAACCCCAACCCTAACCCTCACACTAAACCTAGCCCTCACCCTAACCCTAACCCTAGCCCTCACCTTAACCCTCAACCTAACCCTAACCCTAACCTTAAACCTCACCCTCACTCTAACCCTAACACTTACCCTCACCCTAACCACAACCCTATCACTAACCCTAACCCTCTTCCTCACCCTAACCCTCACCCTCACCCTAACCCTTACCCTCACACTAAAGCTAACCCTGACCCTCACCCCAACCTTTATCCTCACTGTAACCCTAACCCTCACACTAAATCTAACCCTCACGCTAACTCTAACCCTGCCCCTCACACTAACACCCACCCTAAACCTAACCGCAATGCTCATCCTAACCCTAACCCTCACCCTCACCCTAAACCTCACCCTAATCCAAACCCTCACCCTAATCCTAACCCTAACCCTCACACTAATCCTCTCCCTAACACTAACACTTATCTAACTGAAACCCTCAACCGAACCCTAACCCGAACCCTAAAAATAAACATCACCCTACCCCTCACCCTAACCCTAACCCTAACCCTAACCCTAACCCTCACCCTAACCCAAACCCTAAACTGCAGTCTCACATTAACTCTCACACTAACTCTAAACCTAACCCTTACCCTCATCCTCAGGCTTACATTAACCCTAACCCTAACCCTCATACTAACCAAAACCCTCAACCTAACCCTAACCCTACCCCTCAACCTAACCCTCATCCTAACACTAACCTAACCCTAAACCTAAACCTAACCCTCACCCACACCCTCACCCTCAGCCTAAACCTAACCCTAACCCGAATCCTAAAACTAATACTCAACCTCACTCAAACTCTAGCCCTAAACCTAACCCTAAACCTCACACTAACCCTCACCCTAACCCAAATCCTAACCACTACAATAACCCTAACCCTAACCCCAAAACTAACCCTCACCCTCAAATTAACCCTAACCCCAACCCTACCACTCACCATAACCCTAACCTTCACCATCAACCTAATCCTCACCCTAACCCAAATCCTTAGCTAACCGAAAACCTCAATCAAACTCTAAACCTAACCGTAACTCTAACCCTCACCCTACACCTCACCCTAAAACTAACTGTAACCCTAACACTCACCCTCACCCTAACCCTAACCCTACCCTAACCCTCAAACTAAACCTATCCCTCACCCTAATCCTAAGCCTAACCCTAACACTCAACCTCAACCTAGCCATCACCATAACCCCAATCCTAACCCTAACCCTCAAACTAACCCTAACCCTCACCCTCACTTTCACCCTAACCCTAACCCTCACACTAACCCTCATCACAACCCTAACCCTAATCCTAACCCTCAGCCTCACCCTCACCTTCAACCTAACCCTAACACTAACCCTCACCCTAACCCTCACACTAACAGTCACGCTAAACCTAACCCTCACTCTCACCCTAAACCTCACCTTAACGCTTACCCTCATCCTAAACCTAACCCTAACCCTAACCCTCACACTAAACCTAACCCTCACCCTAACTCTAATCCTAACCCTCAAGCTAACACTCACCCTAACCCTAACCTTACACCTCACCCTAAACCTAAACCTCACCCTCTTCCTAAACTTAACCCTAACCCTAACCCTCACAGTAAACCTAACCCTCACCCTAACCCTAATCCTAACCCTAACCTTACACCTCACCCTAAACCTAAACCTTACCCTAATCCTAAACCTAACCCTAACCCTCACCCTCAAACTAGCCCTTACCCTAACCCTAATCATAACCTTAACCCTCAACCTACCCTAACCCTCACCCTCACCCTAACCCTCACCCTAACCCTAACCCTCACCCTAACCCTAACCCTAATCCTAACACTAACCCTCACTCTCACACTCACCCTAACCCTAACCCTAACCCAAAACCTCACAGTAAGCATAACCATCACTGTAACGCTCATCCTAACCCTAAAGCTCACTCTAAGCCTTACCCTCACCCGAACCTTAAACCTAACCCTGATCCTCACTCTAACCCTAAGCCTAACCCTAACCCTCACAGTACCCCTCTTCCTAACCCTAAACCTAAACCTAACCGTCACCCTCACACTAACCCTAACTCTAACCCTAACCCTAACCCTCACACTAACCCTAACCCTCACACTAACCCTAACCCTACCCCTCAACCTATCCCTCATCCTAACCCTAACGTAACCCTAAACCTAAACCTAACCCTCACACACAGCCTCAACCTCAGCCTAACCCTAACAATGATCCTAACCCTAATCCGGACCATCACCCTCTTCCTAGCCCTAACCCTAACCATAACCCTCACCCTCACCCTCAGCCTAACCATAAACCTAACCCTCACCCTAAACCTAACCCTAACTCTCACCCTCAACCTCACCCTAACCCTAAACCTAACCCTAACCCTCACCCTAACCCTAACCCTAGTACTAACTCTAACCCTCACCCTCACACTAACCCTCACCCTAACCCTTACCGTCACCCTAACACTAACCCCAAGCCTAAGCCTATCCCTCACACTAAACCAAACCTTCACTCTAACCCTAATCCTACCCTCAGCCTAACGCTCACCATAACCTTTACCCTAAATCTAATCCTCACCCTATCTTTAACCCTAACCCTAACCCTCACCCCCACCCAAGTCCTCACCTTAAACCTAACCATAACCCTCACCCTCACCTTATCCTTAATGCTAACCCTAGGCTTCACCCTCAACCTAACCCTCACCCTAACCCTTACCCTCACCTTAACCCTCACCGTAACACTAACCCTCACCCTAACACTAACCCTCACCCACACCCTAACACTCAACCTCAACCGAAGCCTCACCATAACACTATTCCTCACTGTCACCCTAACCCTCACCCAAACCCTAAAGCTCACCCACACCTTAACCCTCACCCTCACCTGAACCCTCATCCTCACCCTAACACTTAACCCTCATCCTCACCCTAAACATAACCTTAACACTAACCCTCACATTAACCCTAAAACTAATCCAAAACCTAACCCTCTCCCTCACCTTCACCCTAACCCTAACATTTAGCCTATCCCTAACCCTTACACGCACCTTAACCCTAATCCTAACCCTAATATTAACCCTCACACTCACCCTAATCCTAAAACTAACACTCACTCTGAAACTAACCCTTACCCTAACCCTTATCCTCACCCTAAATCTAACCCTAACCCTAAATCTAAACTTCACACTAAACCTAACCATCATCCTAACCCTAACCCTCACCCTAACCCTCACCCTCACTCCTTCCCTCACCCTAAGCCAAACCCTAACCCTAACCCTAGTCCTAAACCTAACATTTTCCCTCAACCTCACCCTAACCCTAAACCTAACCCTCACCCACACCCTAACCCTCACTATAACCCAAACTTTCACGCTCACCCTAACCCTCACCCTCACCCTTAACATCATCCTAACTCTAACCCTCACCATAACTCAAACCATGACCCTATGCCTAAACTTCACTGTCACCCTAATGCTAACCATAAGCCGAACCCTCACCCACAATCTAACGCTCACACTCACCCTCACCCTCAACATCACCATAACCCTAACCCTCACCCTAAACATAACCCTAACCATACCCCTCACCCTAACCCTTAACCTAACCCTAAACTGCACACGAAACCTAACCCTCACCCTAACCTTACCCTATCCCTCAACCTCAGCCAAATGCTAACCCTACCCCTAGTCTTAAACCTAACCCTTTCCCTCACCCTCAACCTAACCCTAAACCTAACCCTAACCCTCACCCTAACCCTCACCATAACACTAACCCTAACTCTCACCCTCACCTTAAACCTAACCGTAACCCTAACCCTCACCCTAACCCTAAAGCTAACTCTGACCCTCACTCTCCAACTAACCCTCACCCTAAACCTTAACCTCACCCTAACCCTAATTGTAACCCTAAAACTCACACTAAACTTAAGCCTCAACCTAACCTTACGCTATCCCTCATCCTAACCCTAACCCTAACACTCACCCTCACCCTAACCCTAACCCTAACACTCACCCTCACGCTAACCCTAACCATCACCCTAACCCAAACCCGCAACCACACCCTAACCTGCACACTCACCCAAACCCTCACCCTCAACCTAACCCTCACCCTCACCCTAAACCTCACCCTAACCCGAACCCAACCCTAGCCTTCACCCTAACTTTAACGCTAACCCTGAACCTAAGCTTCAAACTAACCCTCACCCTAACCCTTATCCTCACCCTAACTCTAACCCTAACCGTAAACCTAACCCTCACAATAAACCTAACCCTCATCCAAAACCTAACCCTATCCCTAACCCTAACACTAACCCTCACCCTAACCCTAACCCTAACCCTAACCCTCACCCTAACCTTAACCCTAAAGCTCACCCTCACCCTAACCCTCATACTAAACCTGACACTCACCCAAACCCTATCCCTCACCCTAACCCTCACCCTAACCCTAACCCTCACAATCACCCTAAACCTAAACCTAACCTAACCCTCACCCTAATGCTAACTGTCACCTAAACCTCACCCTACCCCTAACCCTCAGCCACACCCTAACCCTCACCCTCACCCAAACACTCACCCTCACCCTCAGCCTCACCCTCACCCTAATCCTCAACCTAACACAAACCTTGGCGTAAATGAAATCCTCAACCGAAACCTAACCCCAACCCTAACCCTGACACTCACGCTACCCCTAACCCTAACCTTAACCCTAAACCTAAACCTCACCCTCATCCTTACCTTCACCCTAAACATTAACCTCAGCCTAACCCTCACCCTAAACCTCACTCTAATCCTAATCCTCACCCTCACCCTCACCCTACCTCAAACCTAACCCTAACCTCACCGTAACCTTAACCCTCAACCTATACCTATAACTGAGTCTCACCCTAACCCTCACCCAAACCATAAAACTAACTGTAACGCTGACCCTCACGCTCTCCCTAACCACCATCCTAACCCTTACCCCCACCCTAACCCTAACCCTCACGCTAACAGTCACCCTCACCCTAACCCAAATTCTAATCCTCACCCTAACCCTAACCCTAACACTATCCCTCAAACTCAAACTAACCATCACACTAACCCTTACCCTCACCCTAATGCTAAGCCTAACCCTCACACTAACCTGAACCCTCACCCTAACCATAACCCTACCCCTCACCCTAACCCTCATCGTAACCCTAAACTAAACCTAACCCTCACCTTCACCCTCAACCTCAGCCTAACCCTAACCTTAACCCTAATCCAAACCCTAATCCTCACCCTAACCCTAACCATTATCCTAATCCTCACCCTAATCCTCACCCTAAACCTAACACTCAGCCTAACTTTCACCCTAAACCTAAACCTAACCCTAACGCTCACCCTCACCCTAAACCTCACCCTAACCCTTACCCTCAGCCTAACCCTCAGCCTAACCCTCAACCTAACCCTAAACCTAACCCTCACCGTCACCCTCACCCTAACTCTCACCCTAACCCTAACCCTAAACCTCACCCTAACCCTCACCCTAACCGTAACCTCAACCTGTACCCTGACACTAAACCTAACCCTCACCCTAACAGTAACCCTAAAACCAACCCTCATCCTAACACTCACACTAAACCTAAACGGCACCCTAACCCTCACTCTCACCCTAAACCTCACCCTAAACCTAACGCTAACTCTCACCCTCAACCTTGCCATCACCCTAACCCTATTCCTAACTCTAACCCTCACCCTAACCCTAACCCTCAAACTCACGCTAACACTCACCCTCACACTACGCCTAAACCTACCCCTATCCCTGAACCTCACAGTCACCCTAATCCTAATCCTAACCCTCACCCTCACTGGAACCCTAACCCTAACCCTCACCATAACACTAAACCTAACCCTAACCCTGACCCTCACCCTAACCCAACCCAAACACTCACCCTAACCCTAATCCTAACCCTAAACCCCACGCGAAGCCTAAGCCTAAGCCTAAGCCTAACCCTAACCCTAACCCTAACACTAACCCTAACTCTAACTCTAAAGCTCACTCTCACCCTAACCCTAACTCTAACCATAACACTAAACCTAAACCTCATCCTAACCCTAATCCTAACCCTCAGCCTCACCCTCACCGTAACTGTAACCGTAACCCTAACCCTAAAATAACCCTCACCCTAATTCTAAACCTTACCCTCACCCCCAAGCTTGGACTAAGCCTAATCCCAAGCCTAAGCCTAACCCTAACCCTAACCCTCACACTCACCCTCACCCTAACCCTAACTGGAACACTAACCCTAACACTAACCCTCATACTATCCTTCACGCTAATGCTAACTCTAACCCTAAACCTCACCCTCATCCTAAACCTCACCCTCACACTCACCCTCAGCGTAACACTAAGCCTAACCCTAACCCTAACCCTAACCCTAAACCTTACACTCAACCTCACCCTAACACTAAGCCTAAGCCTAACACTAACCCTAACCCTCACTCTCACCCTATCCCTCACCCAAACCCTAACCCTAACACTAACCCTAACACTAACCCTCACCCTAACCCTCACCCTAACCCTAAATCTAACCCTAAAGCTCACCCTCACCCTAACCCTAACCCTAACCCTAACCCTAAACCTCATCCTCAGCCTCAACGTCACCATACCCTTAACCCGAAGCCTACCCCTAACAATAACCCTGTCCCTAACTCTAATCCTATCCCTAACCTTCACCTTAACCCTCACCCTAAACATAACCCTAATCCCACCCTCACCCTAGCACTCACCCTAACGCTAATACTAACCCTAACAATCACCCAAACTCTCACACTAATCCTAACCCTAAACCTGACACTAACCTTAACCCTCACACTCACATTCACCCTCAAACTAAACATAAACCTAATCCTAAGCATAACCCTCACTCTCACCCTCAACCTAACCCTACCCCTAACCCTAATCCTCATTCTAACCCTAATCTCCACCCTAAGCCTAACCCTCACCTTAATGCAAACCCTCAACCTGAAAATAACCCTCACCCTAACCATAACCCTAATCCTCACCCTCACCCTAGCCCTCACCCTAACCCTAATCCTAACCCTAACCCTAACCCTCACCCAAACTCTCACCCTAATCCTAACCCTAACCCTCACCCTAACCTAACCCTCACCCTCACCCTCAGCCTCAGCCTAACCCTAAACCTTATCCTAACCATAACCCTCACCCTCACCCTCATCCTAACCCTACCCCTAACCATAACCCTCACCCTAACCCAACCTCCACGCTAAACCTAACCCTCACCTTAAAGCTAACCCTCACCCTAACCCTAAGCCTAGCTCTAACACCAAACCTCATCCTCACCCTAACACTAACCCTAACACTAACCCTTACACTAAACCTCACCCTAATGCTAACTCTAACCCTAAACCTCATGCTGACCCTAACCCTAACCCTCACCCTCAGCCTAACCCTAAGCCTAAGCCTAAGCCTAACCCAAACCCTCACACTCACTCTCACCCTAACCCATACCCTAATCCTAATCCAAAGCCTAACCCTAACCCTAACACTCACCCTAACCCTCACCCTAACCCTAAAAATAACACTAAAAATAACCCTAACCCTAACCCTCACCCTAACACTAACTCTAAACCTAAACCTCACTCTCACCCTAACCCTAACCCTAAACCTAAACCTAACCCTAACCCTCACCCTGACCCTAACCCTGAACCTCACCATAACCCTAACCCTAACCATCACCCTCACCGAAGCCCTCAACCTAACCCTAATCCTAAACCTAACCCTCACTCTAACCCTCACCCTAACCCTAACCTTAACTCTCACCCTAACACTAATCCTATCCCTGACCCTCACCCTAAAACTTACCCTCACTCTTACACTAACCCTAACCCTAACACTAACCCTCACACTAACCCTAAAACTCACCATAACTCTAAACCTCACACTAACCCTCACCCTAGCGCTCACCCTAACCCTAATCCTAAGCCTAAACGTCATCCTCACCCTCACCATAACCCTAAACGTAACCCTCACCCTAACCCTCAACGTCACGCTCGGCCTAAGCCTAAGCCTAAGCCTAAGCTTAAGCCTAACCCTCACACTCACCCTCACCCAAACCCTAACTGTAACACTAACACTAACACTCACAGTAACACTCACCCTAACGCTAAATCTAACCCTATACCTCACCCTCACCGTAACAATAACCCTCACCCTCAACCTCACCCTCAGCCTGAACCTAACCCTAACCCTAACCCTAAACCTAACCCTCACCCTCACCCTCACCCTAAACTTAAACCTAACCATAACCCTCACACTCACCGTCACCCTAACCGTAACCCTTAACCTAACCCTCACAGTATCCCTCATCCTAACCCTCACGAAAACCCTAACCATCACTCTCACCCTATCCCTCACCCTAACCATCACGAAAACCCTAACCCTCACTCTCAGCCTAACCCTCACCCTAACACTTACCCTCACACTAACCCTAACCATAACGCTCACCTTCACCCTAAACCTAACCCTAACGCTCACCATCACCCTAACCCTCACTTAAACCCTAACCCACACCCACACCCTAAACCTCAGTCTCACCCTCACACATACCCTCACGCTAATCCTCACCCTCACCCTAAACATCAGCCTAAGCCTAACCCTCACCCTTACCCTAACTCTCACCCTCACCATCACCCTCAGCCTAACCTAATCCTAAACGTAATCCTAACCCTAACCCTCACCCTCAACCTCAACCTCAACCTAACCTTAACCCTAACCCCAATCCTAAACCTTAACTTCAGCCTCACCCTAACCCTAACCCTAACCCTCACCCTAACCCAAATCCTAACCCTAACCTAAACCCTAACCCTCACCCTAAACCTCACCCTAACCCTAAACCTAACACTTACCCTAACACTAACCCTCAGCCTAAACCTCACCCTAACACTAACTCTAACCCTAAACCTCATCCTCATCGTAACCCTAACCCTCACCCTCACCCTCAACCTCATCCTAACCCTAAGGCTAAGACTAACCCTAACCCTAATGCTTACACTCACCCTCACCCTAACCCTAAACCTGAACCTTTTCCTAACCCTAACCCAAACATTCATCCTAACCTTCACCCTAACCCTAACACTAACACTAACACTAAACCTAACCCTCACCAAAACCCTCACCCAAAATCTAACTCTAACTCTAAACCCCACCCTCACCCTAACCCTAACCCTCACCTTTACCTCACCCTCACCGCAACCCTAACCGAAACCCTAACCCTAAACTTCACCCTCAACCTCACCCTAACCCAAACCCAAACCCTCAACCGAACCCTCAACCTAACCCTCATCCTCACCATCACCCTCAGCCTAACCCTAACCCTAATTTAACCCTAACCTTCACCCTCAACCTAACCCTAGCTCTAACCCTTACTCTCACCCCAACCCAAACCTCCACCCTAAACTTAACCCTCACCCTAACCCTAACCCTAACGCTAACCCTAACCCTCACACTAACCCTAACCCTCACCATAAACGTAATCGTACCCCTCACGCTACCCCTCACCCTACGCCTCACC
Source organism: Dipodomys merriami (assembly GCF_024711535.1). Classification (NCBI taxonomy): domain Eukaryota; kingdom Metazoa; phylum Chordata; class Mammalia; order Rodentia; family Heteromyidae; genus Dipodomys; species Dipodomys merriami. The sequence continues at coordinate 1,477,483 of NW_027202771.1, forward strand.
CTAACCATAAACCTAACCCTAATCTTAACCCTAACCCTAACCCTAAACCTCACCCCAATTCTAACCCTCAACCTCACCCTCAACCTCACGCTCAACATAACCGTAACCCTAATCCTAACCCTAACACTAACCCTAAACCTAAACCTAACCCTAATCCTAATCCTTAAACTCACCCTCAAACTCACCCTAACCTTAACAATGACCCTAATCCTAACCCTAAACCTAACCCTAACCCTAATTCTAACACTCAGCCTAACCAAAAGCATAACCTTAAACCTCACCCGAACCCTAACCAAAACCCTCACCCTCACCCTAACCCTAAATCTAACCCTAACCCTACCCCTCACCCTAACACTGACTCTAACACTCACGGTAACCCTAACCCTCAATTTCACCCTAACCCTCACCCTAAACCTTACCCTAACCCTAACTCTAACCCTAACCCTAACCCGCACACTAAACCTAACCCTCACCCTAACCCTAACACTTACCCTCATCCTCACACTCAGCCTCAACCTAAAACTAAACCTAACTGTCACCCTAACCCTCACACTAACTCTAAGGCTAACCCTAACCTTCATTCTCACCCTAACCCTCACGCTAACCCTAACCCTAACCCTCACTCTAACCCTTGCCCTCACAATAACCCTCACCATAAGCCTAACCCTCACCCTAACTCTAACCTTCACACTCAACCTCAGCCTAACCCTAAACCGAATCCTATCCTTCACCCGCACTCTCAGCCTAACCTCAACCGAACCCTAACCCTAAACCTAAACCTCACCCTCACCCTAACCCTCACTCTAACCCTAATCCTAACCCTCAGCCGCACCCTAAACCTCACCATCAGTCTAACCCTAAACCTAAACCTAACCCTCACCCACACCCTAACCCTCAGACTCAACCAAACCCTCACCCTCACCCTAAAACTCACCCTAACCCTAACCCTCAACCTCACCCTCACCCACAACCAAACCCTAATCCTCAGTCTCACCCGAAATCTCACCCTCATCCTAAATCTCACCCTCACCCTAAACATCACCTACGCCTAACCTTCACCCTCACCATAACCCTAAACCTAAACCTCACCCTAACCTTAACCCTCACCCTCAACCTAACCCTCAGCCTCACCCTAACCCTAATCCTACCCCTAAACCTCACCCTCACTCTCCACATCATCTTAAACTAACCCTCACCCTAACTCTAACCCTAACCCTGAGCCTAACCCTAACTCTCCCCCTAACCCTCACCCTCACCCCAACCTCACCCTAACCATAACCCTAAACCTAGCCCTTACCCTATCCCTAACCATCACACTCACCCTCACACTCAACCTAACCCTTACCCTCAAACTAGTCCTCAGCCTAAACCTAACACTAACCCTAAACCTCACCCTCACCCTGACACTCAGACTAACCCTAACCCTAAACCTAATCCTAACCTTAACCCTCACACTCACATTCACTATAAACCTCATCCTCACCATAGCCCTCACTCTAACCCTAACCCTAACCCAAACCCTAAACATCAACATCACCCTCCCCCTCCCCCTCTCCCTCAGGCTAACCCTAACCCTAACCTTAATCCTAACCCTAACCCTAACACTCACACTAACCCTAACCCTCACTCTCACCCTAAACCTCACCCTAACACTTACCCTCACCCTAACCCTTACCCTAAGCCTAACGCTCACACTAAACCTAACCCTCACCCTAACCCTAATGCTAACCATCACCAAAACCCTAAGCCTAACCCTAAACCTCACCCTAAACTTAATCATCACCATCACCCTAGCCCTCAAACCAACCCTAATCCTAACTCTAACCCTCACACTTACCCTCACCATAACCGTAAATCTCACTATCACCCTCACCCTAACACTAACCCTAACCCACAAGCTAAGCCTAATGCTCACCCTAACCCTAACCCTAACCCTCACCCTCAACCTCATCCTCACCTTAGCCCTAAACTTAACCCTAACCCTCACCCTAACCCTAAGCCTAATCCTAATGCTAACTGTAAGCCTCACCCTCACCCAAACCCTCACCCTCACCCTAACCCTCACCCTAACCCTAATCATAACCCGCAACCTCACCCTAACCCAAAACCTAAACCTAAACCGAACCCTCACCCTCACCCTCACCCTCACTCAAAACCTAACTCTAACCGTAACCCTTACCCTCACCCTCACTTAAACCCTAACAATAACCCTAAACCTAACTGTAACTCTAAACCTCAAACTAACCCTAACCCTAACCCTAACCGTAACCCTCACCCTGACACGATGATCGTAACCCTCACATTCACTCTAACCCCCAACCTAACCTTTACCCTCACCCTAACCATAACACTAGCCCTAAGCCTATCCATCCCACTAACCCCAACCCTAACCCTCACGCTCACCCTCACACTCACCCTAACCCTCACCCTCACCATAGCCCTCACACTAACCCTAACCCAAACAAAACCCTACACCTCAACATCACCCTCACCCTCAACCTCACCCTCAGGCTAAACGTAACCCTAATCCTAACCCTAACCCTCACCCTAACACTCAAGCTAACCCTAACCCTCACTCTCACCCTAACCCTCACCCTAACCATAACTCTCACTCTCACCCTCACACTAACACTAACCCTAACCCTCACCCTAACCCTAACCCTACCCCTCACGCTCACCCTCAACCTCACCCTAGCCCTAAACTTAACCCTAACCCTCACACTAACCCTAAGCCTAATCCTAATGCTAACTCTAAGCCTCACCCTCACTCATGCCCTTACCCTCAACCTAACCCTCACCCTAACCCTAATCATAACCCGCAACCTCACCCTCATCCAAAACCTAAACCTAAATCGAACCCTCAAACTCACCCTCACCGTCACTCAAAACCTAACTCTACCCGTAACCCTTACCCTCACCCTCAAATTAACGCTAACAATAACCCTAACCCTAACTGTAACTCTAACCCTCAAACTAACCCTAACCCTAACCTTTACCCTCACCCTAACCATAACCCTAGCCCTAAGAATAAACCTCCCACTAACCCCAACCCTCAACCTAACCCTCACCCTAACCCTAACCCTAAACCTAACCCTCACACTCACACTAATTCTAAACCTAAACCTAACCCTAACCCTCAGGCTAACCCTCAAAGAAACTCTAAGGCTAACCTAAACCTCACTCTCACCCTACTAACCCTCACCCTCAACCTAACTTTTACCCTAACCCTAATCCTAACCCTAACCCTCACCCTCACCCTGTCTCTAATCCTAACTGTCACCCTAACCCTAAACCTATCGCTAAACCTCACCCTATCCCTAACCCTCACCCTAACCCTAACACAAACCCTGACCCTCACCATAACCCTAACCCTAACCCTCACCCTAAACCTCACCCTAATGCTTACCCTCAACCTAACCCTAAACCTAACTCTAACCCTAATCCTCACAATAACCCTATGCCTAACCCTAACCCTAACACTCACCCTAATGCTAAACCTCAACCTAAACCTCACCCTCAGCCTAACCCTCAACATCAGCCTAACACTCACCTCACCCTAAACATCAACCTAACCCTAACCTTCACCCTAACCCTAACCCTAACACTCACCCTAAACCTCACCATCACCCTCACACTCACCCTAAGCCTAACCCTAACCCTACCCCTAAACCTTACCCTAACCCTCATCATCACCCTCACCCTAAACCTATCCCTAACCCTACCACTAACCCTCACCCTCACCCTAACCCTACCTCTAACCCTAACCCTAACCCTCACCCTAAACCTAACCCTCAACCGCAACCTAACCCTAACCCTCACCCTAACCCTTATCCTCACCCTAAAGCTAACCCTAAACCTAATCCTAACAATCAAAATAACCCTAACCCTCATTCTAACCATAAACCTACCCCTCAACCTAACACTCACCCTAACCCTAACCCTAAACCTAACCCTCACCTTAGCCCTAACCTTAAGCCTCACCCTCAACTTAACCCTCACCGTCACACTAACACTCACCCTAAGCCTAACCCTCACCCACATCTTAACCCTCACCCGAACCGAACCCTCACCCTAACACTCACCCTCATCCTAAACATCACCCGAACCCTAACCCTCACCCTAACACTAAAACTAAACTTCACCCTCACCCTAACAATCTCCCTAAAACTTAACATCACCCTAACCCTAACCCTAAACCTCACCCTCAGCCTAAACCTAACCGTAACCCTAATCCTAAACCTAACCCCCACCCTCACCCTCACCCTCACCGTCACCCTAAGCGTAACCCTTAACCTAACCCTCACCCTATCACACACCCTAACCCTCACGAAAAACCTAACCCTCATTCTCACCCTTTCCCTCACCCTAACCCTAACCATAACGCTCACCTTCACCCTAAACCTAACCCTAACGCTCACCATTACCCTAACCCTCACCTAAAACCTAACCCACACCCGCACCCTAAACCTCAGTCTCACTCTCACCCATACCTCACCCTAACCCTCACCCTCACCCTAAACATCACCCTAAGCCTAACCCTCACCCTTACCCTAACTCTCACCCTCACCCTCACCCTCAGCCTAACCCTAAACCTAACCCTAATCCTAACCCAAACCCTCACCCTCACCCTCAACCGCAACCTAACCTTAACCCTAAACCTAATCCTAATCCTAACCCTCAGAATCACCCTAACCCCAACACTAAACCTCACCTTAACACTAACCCTCAACTTCTCCCTCAGCTTACCAGTATCCGTAACCCTAATCCTAACCCTCACACTCACCCTCACCCTAACCTAACCCTAATCCTCACCCTAACCCTAACACTAACTCTCACCCTCACCCTCACCCTAACCCTAATACTACCCCTCACCAAAACCCTAACTCTCACCCTCACCCTCACCCTAACACTCATCCTCACCCTTACCCCAAACCTCACCCTAATCCTCACACCCACCCTCACCCTATCCCTCAGTCTAACCCTAACCTTAACCCTAATCCTAACCCTCACACTCACCCCTTATCCTCAGCCTAACACTCACCCTCATACTCGCCCTCACCCTAACCCTTAACCTCACTGTAACCCTCACCCGAACCCTGAGCTTAACCATAACCCTAATCCTAACCCTAGCCCTCAACCTCACCCTCACCCTAAACCTAACCCTAACCCTAGGCCTCACCCTCACCATCACCCTCACCGTAACCCTAACCCTCACCCTAACCCTGTCCCTAACCCTAACCGTCACAGTAACCCTAACCCTAACCCTAACACTCACACTCACCCTAACCTTAAAACCCTAACCCTCACCTTAAAACTCACCGTAACACTCATGAAAACCCTAACCCTCACTCTCACCCTAAACCTCACCCTAATGCTTATCCTCACCCTAACCCTCACCCTAACCCTAACCTTAACCCTCATCCTATCCCTCATCCTAATATTAACCCTACCCCACACCCTAACCCTAATCCTAACACTCACCCTTACACTAACCTTAACCCTAAACCTAACTCTAAACTTCCCCCTAATCCTCAACATAACCCTAACCCTACCCCTCACCTTAACACTAACCCTAACCTTAACCCTCATCCTCACCCTAAACCTCACCCTAACTCTTAACCTCATCGTAACTCTAACCCTAACTCTAACCCTCAACCTCACCCTAAACCTCACCCTCACAATAACTCTTACCTCACACCAAACCTCACCCTAAACCTAAACCTGACCCTCAACCTCACCATCACTGTAACCGTAAGTCTAACCCTAACCCTAACAATAACCCTAACCATAAACCTAACCATCACCCTCACCAAAACCCTAAACCTAACCCAATCCCTCACCCTAACCCTACCCCTAACCCTAACCCTAAACCTCACCTAAACCCTAACCCTAACCTCACCCTCACCGTAAAAGTAACCCTAACCCTAACAATAACCCAAAAGTTGACCCTAATCCAAACCCTCACGCTCATGCTCACCATAACCCGAAGCCTAACCCTAAGCCTAACCCTAACCCTTAACCTCACCCTAATCCGAATCCTCACCCTATCCCTCACCCTCAACCTCACCTTACCCATAATTCTAACCCTAACCCTAACCCTAACCCTAAACCTCACCTTAACCCTCACGCTCACCCTAACCCTAACACATAACCTAACAAAACACAAAACCTAGCCCTCACCCTAACCCTAAACCTAACCCTAACCCTCACAGTAAACCTAACCCTCACCCTAACCCTAACCCTACGCCTCACCCTAAGCCTAATCCTAACCCTAACCATAATCCTAACCCTAAACCTCACCCTAACCCTAACACTAATCCTCACACTCATCCTCACCCTCATCTTAACTGTAACCCTAACCCTAACAATAAACATAACCCTTAACCTAATCCTAACCCTCACCCTCACCCTAACCCTAAACCTAACCCTAACCCTCATCCTAAAACTAACCCTCACTCTAACCGTAAACCTTAACCTAACCCAAACCCTCACCCTAACCCTAGCCTTATACTTAAACCTAAACCTCACCCTAACCCTAACGCTAACCCTCACCATCCCCCTAGCCCTCACCCTAACCCTAATCCTAACCCTAAACCTCATCCTAAATCTAACCCTCACTTTAATCTTAAACCTCACCCTCACCCTCAGCCTAACCCTAAGCCTAAACATAACCCTAACCCTAATAGTCACACTCACACTAACTCTATTCCTAATCCTAAAACTAACACTAACCCTAACCCTAACCCAAACCCTATCCCTAAAAGAACCCTAACCGTAACCCTAAACCTCACCCTCACCTTATCCCTAAAGTTAACCCTAAACCTTACCCTCACCCTAAACCTCACCCTCACCCCCACCGTAACCGTAACTCTAACCCTAACCCTAACAATAACCCTAACTCTAAACCTAAACCTATCCCTAACCCTCACCCTCACCCTCACCCTCATCCTAACCCTAACCCTCACCCTAACCCCAATGCTAACCCTTACCCTCACCCTCACCCTAACCCCAATCCTAACCCTAACCCTCACCCTAACCCTCACCCTAACCCTAAACCTAACACTCACCCTACATCTAACCCTCACCCGCACCCTAAAACTAATCCTAACCCTAGGCCTCACCCTCATACTCACCCTCACCCTCAGCCTAACCATAACCGTAATCCTAATCCTAAACCTCAACCTCACACCTCACCCTAAGCCTAACCCTCACGTCACCCTCACCCTCACCCTAACCCTTACCTTCAACCTTAACCTCAGCGTAACCCTAACTCCAATCCTAATCCTAACCCTCAACCTCACCCTCACCCTAAACCTAAAACTAACCCTAGGCCTCACCCTCACCCTCACCCTCACCATAACCCTAACCCTCACTCTCACCCTAACCCTATCCCTAACATTTACCCTAACCCTAACCCTAAACCTAACCCTAACACTCACACTCACCCTAACCCTAAAACCCTAAACCTCACCCTAAAATTCACCATAACACTCATGATAACCCTAAACCTCACTCTCACCCTAAAACTCACCCTAATGCATATCCTCACCCTAACCCTAACCCTAACCCTCATCCTAATCTTAACCCTAACCCTCACCTTAACACTAACTCTAACCCTAAACCTCACCCTCACCTTAAACCTCACCCTCATCCTAGCCTTCATCCTAACCCTAATCCTAACCCTAAACCTCACCCTAAACCTAAACCTAACAATCACCCTAAATCTGACCCTCACCTTCACCCTTCCCCTAACCCTAAGTCTAACCTTAACCATAACCCTAACCCTCACCCTAACCCTCACCCTCACCCTAAACATAACCCTATCCCTAACCCTCACCCTAACCTTAAGTATAACCCTCACTCTAACCCTAGCCCTCACCCTCAATCTCACCCTCAGCTTAACACTAAACCTAACCCTAATCCTAACCGTAACCCTCGCCTTCACCATCAACCTAACCCTAAACCTAACCCTCACCTAACCCTAACCCTCACCCTCACCCTCAGCCTAACAATATCCCTACCCCTAATCATAACCCTCACACTCATGTTCACCCTAACCCTAACACGAAACCTCACCCTAACAATAATGCTTACCCTCAACCTCACCCTCACCCTAACCCTCACCCTAACCCTAAACCTAACCCTAAACCTCACCCTCACCCTCACACTCACACTCAGCCTAACCCTAACTGTAAGCCTAATCCTAACCCTCACCCTCACCTCTCACCATCAGCCTAAACTTGACCTTCACACTAACCCTCAACCTAACCCTTACCCTCACCACAACCCTCACCCTCCCGCTCAGCGTAAACCTTACCCTTATCCTAACCCTAACTCTCAAACTGACCCTCACCCTAAACCTAACCCTAACCCTAAGCCTCACCCTCACCTTCACCCCCACCCTCACCCTAAACCTAACCCTCACCCTAAACCTCTCCCCAACCCTAAACCACATTCTAATCCTAACCCTAACCCTAAACCTCACCCTCACCCTCACCGTCACCCTCTGCCTAACCCTAACCCTAACCTTAATCCTAACCCTCACCCTAACACTTACCCTCAAACTAACACTAACCCTAAACCCATCCTGCACACTAAAACTTACCCTCACCATGACCCTAACCATACCCCTCACCATACCCATCACCCTAACCCTAACCCTAACACTAACCCTCACCCTCACCCAGACACTAACCCTACCCATCACCCTACCCCTAACCCTAACCCTCAGCCTCACCCTAAACATCACCCTAACCCTAACCCTCACACTAACTTTAAGCCTAACCCTCACCCTAAACCTTGCCCTCAACCTCACCCTCAGCTTAACACTAAACCTAAAGCTAACCCTAACCGTCAAACACACCCTCACCCTAACCCTAACCTTAACCCTCACCCAATCCCTTATGCTCACTCTCACTTTCACACTCACCCTCACCCTAACCCTAAACCTAAGCCTAAATGTCACCCTCACCCTCACACTCACCCTCATCTTAACCTAACCGTAACCCTAATCCTTACCCTCAACTTCACCCTTCACCCTCAGCCTAAAACTCACCCTCATATTAACCTTCACCCTAACCCTTACACTCACCCTAACCGTCACGTTCACCCTCAGCATAACCCTAACCCTAATCCTAACCCTAACCCTCAACCTCACACTCACCCTAAACCTAAACCTAGCACTAAGCCTCACACTCACACTCACTCTCACACTCACCCTAACCTTAACCCTCACCCTAACACTATCCTAAACCTAACCCTCACCCTAACCCTAACCCTATCCCTAACACTCACACTCACCCTAACACTAAAACCCTATCCCTCACCCTAAAACTCACCCTAACACTCATGATAACCCTAACCCTCACTCTCACCCTAAACCTCAATCTAATGCTTATCCTCACCCTAACCCTCACCCTAAACCTAACCCTAACTCTCATCCTAACCCTAATCCTAACCTTAACCCTAACCCTCACCCTAGACCTAACCCTAACCCTAAACCTCACGCTCACCCTCACTCTCACCCTAACCCTAACCCTAACTCTAATCCTAACCCTCACCCTCAACCCTCACCCTCAGCCTAATCCTCATCCGCACACTAACCCTTACCCTAACCCTTACCCTCATCCTAACCCTCACCTTCACCCTCAGCATAAACCTAACCCTAATCCTAACCCTAACCCTCATCCTCAACCTCACTCTAAACCTAACCCTAACCCTAGGCTTCACCCTCACTCTCAACCTAACTATCACCCTAACTCTTACCCTCAACCTAAACCTAACCCTAACCCTAACCCTCACACTAAATTACCCTCAGCCTAAGCCTAAACCTCACCCTCATCCTAGCCCTCACCCGAACCCTAAACGTAACACTCACCCTCACACTTACCTTAACCCTAACCTTAACCATCAACCTAATCCTAAACTTAACCTTAACCTTCCCATTTAACCCTCAACATAACAGTAACCCAAACCCTCAATCTAACACGAACCCAAACCTTAACCCTCACCCTCACCCTAACCCTCAACCTAACACTTAATCTCACCATAACGTTAACCCTAACCCTAACCCTCAACCTCACCCTAAACCTAACCTTCACCCTAACTCTTATGTCACCCTAAACTTCACCCTAATCTAACCCTAACCGGAAACCTCAACTTAACCCTCACTCTCACCCTAACACTAACCTAAACCCTAACCCTCAACCTAACCATCACCCTAACCCTAAACCTAACCCTAACCCTCACAGTAACCCTAACACTCACCCTAACCCTAACCGTACCCCTCACCCTAAGCCTCATCCTAACCCTAACCATAACCCTAACAATAACCCTAACCCTAAACCTCACCCTAACCCTAACACTAACCCTCACACTCATCCTCACCCTCACTGTACCTGTAACCCTAACCCTAACACTAAAAATAAACATAAACCTTAACCTAATCCTACCCCTCACCCTCACCCTAACCCTAACCATAACCATAACACTAACCCTAACCGTACACCTCACCCTAACCGTAAACTTTACCTTAACCCTAACGCTCACCGTAACCCTAACCCTATAGTTAACCCTAAACCGCACCCTAACCCTACCCTAACCCTCACAATCAACCTAGCCCTCACACTAACCCTAATCATACCCCTAACACTCATCCTAAACTAACTCTAATGCTCACCCTCAGCCTCAGCCTAAACATAACCCTAAGCTTAATCCTAACTCTAACCCTCACACTCAAACTCAATCTAACCCTAACCCTAAAACTAATCCTAACCGTAACCCTCACCCTAACACTAACACTAACCCTAACTGTAACCCTAAACCTCACCGTCTAAACCTAAGCCTAAACCTAACCTTAACTCTAACCCTAAACGTAAACCTCACCCTAAACTTACCCTAAACCGAACCCTCACCCTCACCCTCACCGTAACCGTAACTCTAACCCTAGCGTAACAATAACACTAACCCTAACCCTAACACTACCCCTAACCCTAAACCTAAACCTCACCCAAACCCAAACCCTAAACTCAGCTTCAGCCTCACCCTCACCGTAAAGTTAACCCTAAACCTTACCCTAACAATAACCCTAAACCTAACACTAATCCTAACCCTCACCCTAACCCAAACCCTAACCCTAATCCTAACTCTCAACCTCATTGTAACCGTAACCCTAAATCTCACCCAAACACTAAACCTAACCCTAAACGTGACGTTTAGGTTCTCACTCTCATCATAAACGTAACCATAAGTATAACCCTTGCGCTAACAATAATCCCAAAACTAACCCTAATCCTAACCCTCACCCTTACCCTAAGACTAACACTAACCCGAACCCGAACCCTAACCCTAACCCTCAACATAACCGTAAACCTAACACTAACCATCACACTAACCCTAACCCTAAACCTCACCCTAACCCTAACACTAATCCATACCATCATCCTAGCCCTAATCCTAAAACTAATCCTAACCCAAAACCTCACTCTAACCCTAACCGTAACACTAACTCTAACTCTCTCCCTAACCCTAATTCTAAAGCTAACATTCACCCTAACCCTCACCCTACCCTAACCATAATCCTCACCCTCACCCTAGCTCTCACCCTAACCCTAATCCTAACCCTAACCCTCAACCTCACACTCAACCTAAACCTATGCCTAACCCTAAACCTAACCTCCATCCTAATTCTCACCCTAACCCTAACCCTATCCCTAAACCTCACCCTAAACCTCACCCTCAACCTAACCCTAACCCAAACCCTAACCCTCAACCTAACCCTCACCCTAATCCTAACCCTAACCCTAACCCTCACCCTCACCCTCACCCTAACCCTAACCCTAACCCTAACCCTCACCTTCATTGTAACACTAACCCTAAACCTCACCCAAACCCTAACCCTCACCCTAACCTTCACCCTAACCCTAACCCTCAACATAACCGTAACCCTAACCCTAACACTAAACCTAACCCTAACCCTAAATCTCACCCTAACCCTAACCCTCAACATAACCATAACCCTAACCCTAACACTAACCCTAACCCTAACCCTAAACCTCACCCTAAACCTAACACTAACCCATACCCTCAACCTAGCCCTAACGCTAAAATTAATCCTAACCCTAACCCTCACTCTAACCTTAACCCTAACAGTAACCCTAACTCTCACCCTAACCCTAATCCTAAAGCTAACTCTCACCCTAACCCTCACCCTACCCTAACCATAACCTCACCCTAGCTCTCACCCAAAACCTAATCCTAACCCTAACCCTCAACCTAAACCTACTCCTAACCCTAAACCTCACCCTAACCCTAACCTCCATCCTAACTCTCACCCTAACCCTAAACCTAACCCTAAATCTCACGGTAAACCTCACCCTCAACCTAACCCTAACCCAAACCCTAATCCTCAACCTAACCCTCACCCTAACCCTAAACCTAACCCTCACCTTAACCCTAACGCTCACCCTCACCCTAGCCCTCAACCTAACCCTAATCCTAACCCTAACCCTCATCCTAAACTTCACCCTAACCCTAAACCTAAACCTAACCCTCACCCTAAACCAAACCCTAACCCCAACCCTAACCCTCACCCTATCCCTCAAGAAAACCCGAACCCTCGCTCTCACCCTAACCTTCACGCTAACGCTCACTGTCACCCTAACACTCACCCTAAACCTAACCCACACCCACACCCTAATCCTCAGTCTCACCCTCACGCATACACTCACTCTAACGCTCGCCCAATCCCTAAACCTCACCCTAAGCCTAAACCTTACACTTACACTAACCCTCACCCTAACCCTCAACTTAAGCCTAAACATAAACCTAAGCCTAATCCTAACCCTAACACTCACCCTTACCCTCAACCTCAACCTAACCATACCCTAACCCTAATCCTAACCCTAACCCTCAGCCTCACACTAACCCTAACTCTAACCCTAAAACTAACCCTCACCCTAACCATAATGCTATGCCTAATGCTCACCCTAACCCTCACCCTAATACTTACCCTCCCGCTAACCCTCACCCTAAAGCTAACCCTAACCCTAACCCTAAAGATCATTATAACCTTCACCCTAACACATACGATAACTCTAACCCTCATTCTCACCATAACCTTCACCCTAACCCTTACCCTCACCCCAAACCGAACCCTAAACCTCACACTAAAACTAACCCTCACTCTTACCTAAACCTTACCCTCACCCTCATCTTAAACCTAAACCTAACCCTAAACCTAAGCCTCACCATAACCCTCACACTTGGACTACGGCTAACACTAACCCTCCCTATCACCCTAACCCTTACCCTTAATCTTAAACTCACCCTAACCCTTACCCTAACCCTCACACTATACGTAATCCTCACCCTCACTAACCCTACCGCTCACCCTCACGCTCACCCTCACCCTAACACTTAGACTCTCCCTAACCCTCACCTTAAGCCTTAGCTTTGCCCTAACCCTCACCCTAACCCTAACCCTATCACTAACCCTCACACTAACCGTCAACATAAGCCTCACACTAACCCTCACCCATTTCCTAGCCCTCACCCTCAACCTCACCCTCAGTTTAACACTAAACCTAACCCTAATCCTAACTGTAACTCTCGGCCTCAACGTCACCCTAACCCTAACCCTAAACCTCAACCTAAACCTAACACCCACACTCATCCTCAGCCTAAAAGTATCCTAATCCTAATCCTAACCCTCACACTCACCCTCACACTAACCCAAACCCTAACCCTCACCCTAACCCTAATGCTAACCCTCAACCTCAGTCTCACCCTCAGCCTAACCCTCACCCTCACACTAACCCTCAGCCTCAGCCTAACTCTAACCAGAACCCTAATCCTAACCCTCACCATCAACCCTAACCCTCACCTTCACAATAACCCTCACCCTAACACTTACCCTCACCCTAACCCTCACCCTCACCCTCAGGGTTACCCTTAATCCTAACACTAACCCTCAAACTCACTTTCACCCTAAACCTAACCCTAAAACTAAGCCTCAACCTCACCCTAACCCTAACCCTAACACTCACACTAATCCTAACCCTAACCCTAAACCTAACCCTAAACCTAACCCTAAACCTAACCCTAAAGCTAACCCTCTCGCTCATCGAAATCCTAAACCTAACCCAAAACCTCACCCAAACCCTAAACCTAACCTTAACCGTAAACCTCACCCTATCCCTAACCCTAACCCTCACCCTCACCCTATCCTTCACCCTAACCCTAATCCTAACCCTAACACTAACTCTCACCCTAACCCTAAACCAAACACTCACACTAAATCTAACCCTCACTCTCATCCTCACACTATGCCTAACCCTAAGCGTAAACCTAACACTAACCCTAACCCTAACACTCACCCTCATCCTCACCCTCACCCTCAGCCTAACCCTAACCCTAACCTTAACCTTAACTCTCACCATAACCCTGACACTAAGACTAAGTCTAACCCTAGCTATCACTATCCCCCCAACCCTCAACCTAACTCTTAATCTCACCATAAGTCTAACCCTAACTCTCACACTAAACCTAACCCTCACTCTAACCCTAACCATACCCCTCACCCTAACACTCACCCTAACCCTTAGCCTCACCCTAACCCTCACCCTAAGCCTTAGCCTTGACCTAACCCTCAGCGTAACCCTAAATCTATCACTAACCCTCACCCTAACCCTCACCCTAAACCTCACCATAACCATCACCCTAACCTTAACCCTAACCCTCATTCAAAGCCTAACACTCACCCTAACCATAACCCAAGCCCTCATCCTAACCCACAACCTAACCCTAAACCTAACCCTCATCCTAACCCTAACCCTAAACTTCACCCGCACCCTAACTCTCACCCTAACCCTAAACCTCTCCCTCACCCTCAGCCTAAAAGTATCCCTAAACCTAATCATAAACCTCACACTCACCCTCACCCTAATCTAACCCTAACCCTCACCCTAAACTTAATGCTCACCCTCACCCTCACACTAACCCTCACCCTCACCCTAACCCTAAACCTCACCCTCACCCTCACCCCTCATCCTCAGCCTAACACTCACTCTCACACTAACCCTCACCCTAACCCTTACCCTTACCCTAAATCTCACCTTCACCCTCAGCATATCACTAAACCTAACCCTCAACCTAAACCTCACCGTAAAACTAACCCTAATTCTAAGCCTCACCCTCCCTCTCCCCCTCCACATCCCCCTAACCCTAAACCTCACCCTAACCCTATCCCTAACCCTAACCCTCACCCTACCCCTAACCCTAACACTCACACTCTCCCTAATCCTAACCCTCACCCTAACACTCACCCTAACACTCATGATAACCCTAAACCTCACTCTCACCCTAAACCTCACCCTAATGCTAATCCTAACCCTAACCCTCACCCTAACCCTCATCCTAACCGTCATCCTAACCTTAACCCTAACCCTCACCCTAACCCTAACCCTTACCCTAAAACTCACCCTCACCCTCCCCCTCCCCCTCAGCCTAAATGTAACCCTAACCCTAATCCTAACCCTCACACTCACCTCTCACCCTCAGCCTAAACCTCGCCCTAACCCTTACCCTCATCCTAATCCTCACACTCACCCTCAGCGTAACACTAACCCTAATCCTAACCCTAACCCTCAACCTCACCCTCACACTGAACCTAAACCTAAACATAATCCTCACCCTCGCTCTCACCCTAAACCTCACCCTAATCCTTACCCTCAACCTATCACTAATCCTAAACCTAATTCTCACACTAAAATTTACCCTCACCCTAACACTAAAACTACCGCTCAACCTACCCCTCACCCTAACACTAACTCTAACCCTAAACCTCACCCTCATCCTAGGCTTCAACCTAATCCTAATCCTAACACTCACCCTCACACTAACCTTAACCCTAACCTTAACCCTAACCCTAGCCTTCCCTCTAACCCTCAACCTAACCTAACCCTAACCCTCACCCTAACACTAACCATAAGCTTAACCCTCACCCTCACCCTAACCCTTAACATCACCATAACGTTAACCCTAACACTAACCCTAACCCTCACCCCTCACCCTGAGCCTAACCTTCACCCTCACACTAAACCTCACCCAAACCCTAAACCTCACCCTAACGCTCGCCCTCACACTCAGCATAACCCTAACCCTAACCCTCAAATTCACCCTCACCCTAAACCTAACCCTTACCCTAAGCCTCAACCTCACCTTCAAACTCACACTCACCCTCACCCTAACCCTCACCCTAACGCTATCCCTAACCCTAACCCTCACCCTAACCCTAACCCTAACACTCACACTCACTCTAACCCTAACCCTAACCTAACCCTCACCCTAAAACTCACCTCAACACTCATGACAACCTTAACCCTCACTATCACCCTAAACCTCACCCTAAAGCTTATCCTCACCCTAACCCTAACCATAACCCTAAACCTAACCCTCATCCTAACCTTAACCCTAACCCTCAATCTAACCCTAACCCTAACCCTAAACCTAACCCTCACCCTCACCCTCACCCTCAGCCTAACATTAACCCTCACCCTAATTCTAACCCTCACACTCACCCCTCAAACTCAGCCTAACCCTCACCCTCACACTAACCTTCACACTAACCCTTACCCTCACACTAGCCCTCCCCCACCCCATCAGATTAACCATAACCCTAATCCTAACCCTAATCCTCAAACTCAACCTCACCCTAAACCTAACCCTAACCCAAAGCCTCACCCTCATTCTCACCCTAACCTTCACCTTAATCCTTACACTCAACCTAACCCAAACACTAACCCTAACACTCATACTAAAACTTACCCTTACCCTAACCCTACACCTCACCCTACCCCTCACGCTAACCCTAACCCTAACCCTAACCCTCACACTAGCCCTCACCCTAACCCTAATCCTAACACTCACCCTCACACTAACCTTAAACCTAACACTAATCCTAAACCTAACACTAAACCTAACCTTCCCCCAAACCCTCAACCTAACCATAACCCTAACCCTCACGCTAACACTAACCCTAAACTTAAACCTCACCCTTACTCTAACCCTCACCCTAACTTTTCACCTCACCCTAACGTTAACCCTAACCCTAACTCTAACCTCAACCCAAACCTCCCCCTAACCGTCAAACTGTCCCTCACCTTAACAGTAACCCTAACACTTACCCTCACGGTAAACCTCACCCTAACGCTAACTCAAACCCTCACCCTAACCCTACCTGTAACCCTAACTCTAAACCTCACCAAAACCCTAACCCTAACCTCACCCTCAGCCTCACCCTCACCGTAAAGATAACCATAACACTAGCCCTAACAATAACCCTAAACCTAAACCTAATCCTAACCCTCACCCTCACCCTCACCATAACCATAACCGTAACCCTAGCCCTCACGGTAACCCTAACCCTAAACCTCACCCTTACCCTAACCCTAAACCTAAACCTCACCCTAACCCTAACCCTAACCCTAAATCTCACCCTAACCCTAACCCTAACACTAACACTCAACCTCAACCTCACCATAACTGTAACTCTAACCCTAATTCTAAAATTAACCCTAACCCTAACCCTAACCCTAAACCTAACCATAACCCTCACCCTCACCGTAACCCTAACCCTAACCATACACCACACCCTCACTGTAACCCTAACCCTAAACCTGACCCTCAGTCTCACCCTAACCACAAAGGTAAACATAACCCTAACCCTAACCCTAAAAATAACCCTAAACCTAATCCTAATCCTAACCGTCACACTCACCCTAACCTCAACCCTAACCCTAACCCTCACCTTCATTGTAACCCTCACCCTAAACCTAACCCTCACCCTAACCCTAACCTTCACCCTCACCCTCAACCTCAGCCTAACACTAAGACTAACCCTAACCCTAACCCTCAAACTCAACCTCAACCTACCCCTAAACCTATCCCTAACCCTAAAACTAACCATCACCCTAACCCTAAACCTAACACTAACCTTAACACTAACCCTAACCCTCAGCCTCACCCTCACCCTAGCCTTCAACCTAAACCTAATCCTAACCCTAAACCTCACCCTAACTCTAAACCTAACACTCACCGTTAATCTAACCCTCACCCTCACCCTCACCCTACGCCTAAGCCTAAGCCTAACCCTCACCCTAACCCTAACCCTCACACTCACCCTCATCCTCACCCTAAACCTCAGCCTAACCCTAACCCTAACACTAACCTTAACCCTCACCATAACCCTCACACTAAGACTAAGGCTAACCCTAACCCTCACTATCACACCAACCCTCACCCTATCTCTTACCCTCACCCTAACTCTAACCCTAACCCTAATATTAAACCTAACCCTCACCCTAACCCTAAACATACCCCTCACCATAACCCTCACCCTAACCCTTAGTCTCACCCTGAACCTCACCATAAGACTTAGCCTTGCCCTTACCCTCACCCTAACCCTAAATCTATCACTAACCCTCACCCTAACCCTCACCCTAACCCTCATGCTAACCCTCAACCTAACCATCACCCTAACCCTAACTCTAGCCCTCATCCTAAACCTCATCCTAACCCTAAACCTAACCCTCAACCTAAACCTAACCCTAAACCTCACCCGCACCCTAACCCTCACATTAACCCTAACCCTCACCCTAAACATCACCCTAACCCTAACCCTCACACTAACTTTAAGTCTAACCCTCACCCTAACCCTAGCCCTCACCCTCACCCTCAGCCTCAGCATAGGACTAAACCAAATCCTAATCCTAACATTAACCCTCACCCTCACCATCACCCTAACCCTAATCCTAACCCTCACCCTAACCGTAAACCTCACCCACACTCTCAGCGTAAAAGTATCCCTAACCCTAATCCTAACCCTCTCCTTAACCTAACCATAACCCTCACCCTAACCCTAATGCTAACCCTCACCCTCACACTCACCTTAACCCTCACCCTAACCCTAAACCTAACCCTAAACCTCACCCTCAACCTCACCCTCACCCTCAGCCTAACCCTCACTCTCACGCTAACCCTCACCCTAACCCTTACCCTCTCCCTGACCCTTACCCTCAACCTAAGCATAACTCTAACCCTAACTCTCAACAGCACCCTCATCCTAAACCTAACCCTAATTCTAAGCCTCCCCCTCCCCCTCACCCTCACCCTTACCCTAATCCTAACCCTCACCCTAACCCTATCCTTAACCCTAACCCACACCCTAACCCTAACTCAAACCCTAACTCTCACACTCACCATAACCCTAATCCTAACCCTCACCCTAACACTCACCCTAACACTCATGTTAACCCTAAACTTCACTCTCACCCTAAACCACACCCTAAAGCTTATCCTCACCCTAACCCTCACCCTAACGCTCATCCTAACCCTCATCCTAACCTTGACCCTAACCCTCACCATAACCCTAACCCTAAACCTAAACCTCACCCTCAACCTCATTCTCACCCTTATCCTAACCCTAACCCTAACCCTAATCCTAACCCTCACACTCACCACTGAACCTCAGCCTAAACCTCACCCTAACCCTTTCACTCTCCCTATCCCTCACCCTAACCCTCAGCATAACCCTAACCTTAATCCTAACCCTAACCCTCAACCTCACCCTCACCCTTAACCTAACCCTAACCCTAAGCCTCAACCTCACACTCACCCTAATCCTCACCCTAACCCTTACCCTCAACCTAACCCTAAGCCTAACCCTAACCCTCACACTAAAACTTACCCTCACACTAACCCTAACCCTACCCCTCACCCTACCTCTCACACTAACCCTAACACTAACCTTCACACTCACCCTAGCCCTCACCCTAATCCTAATCCTAACACTTACACTCACACGAA
Source organism: Dipodomys merriami (assembly GCF_024711535.1). Taxonomy (NCBI): domain Eukaryota; kingdom Metazoa; phylum Chordata; class Mammalia; order Rodentia; family Heteromyidae; genus Dipodomys; species Dipodomys merriami. Next base: position 1,497,346 of record NW_027202771.1, read on the forward strand.
CGTTAACCCTAACCCTAACCCTAACCCTCACCCTAGCCTTCCCTCTAACCCTCAACCTAACCTAACCCTAACCTTCACCGTCACACTAAACCTCACCCTAACCCTAACCCTCACCCTAACCCTCACCCTCATACTCAGCATAACCCTCACCCTAACCCTCAAACTCACCCTCAACCTGAAACTAACCCTAAACCTAAGCCTCACCCTCACCCTCACACTTACCCTAACCCTAACCCTCACCCTAACCCTATACCTAACCCTAACACTCACACTCACCCTAAACCTAATCCTAACCCTAACACTCACCCTAACACTCATGATAACCTTAACCTTCACTCTCACCCTAATCCTCACCCTGATGCTTATCCTCACCCGAATCCTCACCCAAAATCTCAACTTAACGTTCATCCTAACCTTAACACTAACCTGCACCCTAACCCTAACCCTAAAACTAAACCTCCCCCTCCAGCTCCCCCTCCCCATCCCCCTCAGCCTAACATTAACCCTCACACCAATTCTATCCATCACACTCACGCCTTACCCTCAGCCAAACCCTCACCCTCACACTAACCCTCACCCTAACCCTTATCCTCACCATAACCCTCCCCCTCTCCCTGAGCTTAACCCTAACCCTAATCCTAACCCTAAACATCAACCTCACCCTCACCCTAAACCTAACTCTAACCCTAAGCTTCACCCTCACTCTCACCCTAACACTCACCTTAAACCTTACCCTCAACCTAACCCTAACCCTAACCATAAACCTCACACTAAAACTTACCCTCACCCTAACCCTAACCCTATCCCTCACCCTACCCCTCACACTAACCCTAACCCTAACCCTAACCCTCACCCTCACACTAGCCCTCACCCTAACCCTAATCCTAACACTCGCCCTCACATTAACCTTAAACCTAACCCTCACCCTAACCCTAAACCTAACCTTAACCTTCCCCCAAACCCTCAACCTAACCCTAACCCAAACACTCACACTAACACTAACACTAAATTTAACCCTCAACCTTACCCTAACCCTCACCCTTTTAACCTCACCCTAACGTTAACCCTAACCCTAACCCTCAACCTCACCCTAAACCTCACCCTAACCCTAACCCTCAGCCTAACTCTAACCCCATCCTAAACCTCACCCTAACCCTAACCCTAACCCTCACACGCACCCTCACCGAAACAGTACCTCTAACCCTAACACTAAAAATAACCCTAATCCTAACCCTAAAACTAACACTAACCCTCACCCTCACCATAACCGTAACCCTAACCCAAACCCTCACCTTAACACTACCAACAAACCTAACCTTAAACTTCACCCAAACCCTAACCTCACCCTCTGCCTCACCCTCACCGTAAAGGTAACCCTAACACTAACCCTAACAATAACCCTAAAACTAACCCTAATCCTAACTCTCACCCTCACCCTCACCATAACCCTAGCCCTAACCCTAACACTCACTGTAACCCTAACCCTAAACCTCACCCTAACCCTAACCCTAAACCTAAACCTCACCCTAACCCTAACCTTAACCCTAAAACTCACCCTAACCCTAACCCTAACCGAAACACTCACCCTCAACCTCACCGTAACCGTAACTGTAACTCTAACTCAAACATTAAAAATAACCCTAACCCTAACCCTAAACCTAACCCTAACCCTCACCCTCACCGTAACACTAATCCTAACCATAACCCTCACCCTCACTGTAACCCTAACACTAAACCTAACCCTCTGTCTCACCCTCACTGTAAAGGTAACCATAAACCCTAACAGTAACAATAACCCTAAACCTAACCCTAATCCTAACCCTCACACTCACCCTAACCATAGCCCTAAACCTAACCCTCACCCTCACTGTAACAGTAACCCTAAACATCACCCTCACCCTAACCATAACCCTCTCCCTCACTCTCAACCTCAGCCTAACACTAAGCCTAACCCTAAACCTAAACCTAAACCTAACCCACAAACTCATCCTCTCCGTCGTGCTAATCCTAACCCTAACCCTAAACCTAACCTTCACTCTAAACCGAACCCTCACCCTAACTCTAACCCTAACCCTAACCCTAAACCTCTCCCTAACCCTTAGCCTAAAAATTACCTTCACCCTCACCCTCACCTTAACCCTAACCCTAACCCTAACAATAACCCTAACCTTAACCCTAACCCTCTCCCTCCCCATAAACCTAACCCTAACCCAAAACCTCACACTAATCCTAAACCTTACTGTAACCATAAACCTCACCCTAAACCTAACACTAAACCTCACCCTCACGCTAGCCTTCATCCTATCCCTAATCCTAAACCCAACCCTAACCGTAACCCTCATCTTAACCTTAAACCTAACACTCACCCTAAATTTAAACCTCACCCTCACCCTCACCGAACGCCTAATCATAAGCCTAACCCTAACCCTAACCCTAACACTTACCCTCATCTTCACCCTCAACCATAGCCTAACCCTAACCCGAACCCTAACCTTAAGCCTCACCATAACCCTCACACTAAGACTAAGGCTAACCCTAACCCTCACTATCACCCCAACCCTCACCCTAACTTTTACCCTCACCCTAACTTTAACCTTAACACTCACACAAAACCTAACCCTCACACTTACCCTAACCCTACCCCTCACCTAAACCTACCCCTCACCCTAACCCTCACCCTAACACTTAGCCTCACCCTAACACTTAGCCTCACCCTAACCCTCACATTAAGCCTAACCCTCACCCTAACCCTAACCCTAGCACTCATCCTAACACTCTTCCTAAAACTAAACCTAACCCTCATCTTAACCCGAACCCTAAACCTAACCCTCACCCTAAATATCACCCTAACCCTAACCCTCACCCTAAACTTAAGCCTAACCCTCACCCAAACCGTAGCCTTCACCCTCACCCTCACCCTCAGCTTAACACTAAACCTAACTCTAATCTAAACTGTCAACCTCACCCACACCCTCACCCTAACCCTAACCCTAATCCTCACCGTAACCCTAACCCTCATCCTCACCCTCAGCCTAACAGTATCCCTACCCCTAATCCTAACTCTCACATTAAACCTCACCCTAACCCTAACCCTAACACTCACGCTAACCCTAATACTAACCCTCACCCTCACCCTAACCCTCACCCTCACCCTAAACATCACACTAACCCTAAACCTCACCCTAACCTTAAGCCTAACCCACACCCTAAACTTAGCCCTCACCCTCACCCTCAGCTTATCACTAAACCTAACCATAATCCTAACCGTAACATTCATCCTCACATTAAACCTAACCCTAAAACTCACCCTAACCATAACCTTCAAATTCTCCCTCAGCCTAACAGTATACCTAACCCTAAACCTAACCCTCACACTCAACCTCACCCTACCATAACCCTAAGCTTCACCCTAACCCTAATGCTAACCATCTCCCTCACCCTCAACCTCACCCTAACCATCACCATCACCCTAACCCTAAACCTCACCTTCACACTCACCCTAAACCTCAGCCTAAACCTAACCCTCAATCTCACCCTCACCCTAAACCTAACCTAACCCAAGGCCTCACCCTCACCCTCACACTCACCCTAACCATAACCCTCACCCTAACCCTATCCCTAAACCTAACCTTCACCCTAACCCTAACCCTAACACTCACAATCACAAAAACCCTAAAACCCTAACCCTCACCCTAAAACTCATGATAATCCTAACCCTCACTCTCACCCTAAACCTCAACCTAATACTTATCCTGACCCTAACCCTCACCCTAAACCTAACCTTAACCCTAACTCTAACTCTAAACTTCACCCTCACCCTCACCCTAATCTTCAGCATAACCCTCTCCGTAACTCTAATCCTAAACCTCACCCTCACAATAACCCTCAACCTAACTCTTACCCTCACCCTAACCCTCACCCTCACCCTCAGCATAATCCTAACCCTAATCCTAACCCTAACCCTGAACCTAACCCTAACCCTAACCATCACCTTAACACTAACCTTAACCTTAACCCTCACCCTCAACCTAAACTTCACCCTGACTCTTATCTCACCCTAACGTTAACCCTAACCCTAAACCACAACGTCACCCTAAACCTCACCCTAACCCTAACCCTCACCCTAACTCTTACCTCACTCTAAACCTCACCCTAACCCTAACCCTAACCCTCACCCTCACCCTCACCCTAACCTTAAGTCTAACCCTAACCCTAACAATAACAATAACCCTAACCCTAACACTAATGCTAATCCTAACCATCACCCTCACCATAACCCTAACCATAACCCAAACTCTCACCCTAACCCTACCCCTAACCCTAACCCTAAACCTCACCCAAACCCTAAGCCTAACCTCACCTTCAGCCTCACCCTCACCGTAAAGGTAACCCTAAACCTAATCGTAAAAATAACCCTAAAGCTATCCCTAATCCTAACCCTGAAGCTCACCCTCAACATAAACCTAAACCTAACCCTAACCTTAACCCTAATCCTCAATGTAACCTTAACCCTAAACCTCAGCCTAACCCTAAACCTAACCCTAAACCTCATCCTAACCCTAACCCTAACCTAAACCTCACCCTTATAGTAATCCTTACCCTCACCCTCAACCACAACATAACCGTAACTCTAACCCTAACCCTAAACCTAAACCTCACCTGAACCCTCACCCTCAACCTAACCCTAACCCAAAACATAACCCTCAACCTCACCCTCACCCTAACCCTAAACCTAACCCTACCCCTCACAGTAACCCTATCCCTAACGCTACCCCTCACCCTAAGCCTCACCCTAACCCTTAGCCTCACCCTAACCCTCACCCTAAGCCTTAGCCTTGCTCCAACCTTCACACTAACCCTAACACTATTATTAACCCTCACCCTGAATCTCACCCTAACCCTCACCCTAACCATTACCCTAACCCTAAACCTAACCCTAACCCTCACATTAAGCCTAACCCTCACCCTAACCCTAAGCCTAGCCCTCATACTAACAGTCTTCCTAAACCTAAACCTAACCCTCATCCTAACCCGAACCCTAAGCCTCACCTGCACCCTATCCCTCACCCTAACCCTAACCCTCACCCTAAATATCACCCTAACCCTAACCCTCACCCTAACCTTAAGCCTAACCCTCACCCTAACCCTAGCCCTCACCCTCACCCTCACCCTCAGCTTAACACTAAACCTAACCCTAATCTAAACTGTAACCCTCACCCTCACCCTCACCCTAACCCTTACCCTCATCCTCACCCTCAGCCTAAGAGTATCCCTACCCCTAATCCTAACCCTCACACTAAACCTCACCCTAACCCTAACCCTAACACTCACGCTAACCCTAATACTAACCCTCACCCTCACCCTAACCCTCACCCTCACCCTAAACATCACCCTAAACCTAACCGTCACACTAACCTTAGACCTCACCCACACCCTCACCCTTAGCTTAGCACTAAACCTAACCCTAATCCTAACCCTAACCCTCACCCTCACAGTAAACCTAACCCTAACCCTAACCCTCACCCTAACCATAACCTTTACTTTCTCCCTCAACCTAACAATATTCCTAACCCTAATCCTAACCCTCACACTCACTGTCACCCTAACCTAATCCTAATCTTCACCCTATCCCTAATGCTAACCCTCACCCTCACCCTCCCCCACACCCTAACCCTAAACCTCACCTTCACCCTCACTCTAACCCTCAGCCTAACCCTATCCCTAAACCTAACCCTCACCCTCACCTTTACCCTCACCCTAACCCTCAGCCTAACCCTATCCCTAAACCTAAACCTCACCCTAACCCTAACCCTAACACTCACACTCACAATAACCTTAAAACCCTAACCCTCACCCTAAAACTCACCCTAACACTCATGATAACCCTAACCCTCTCTCTCACCCTAAACTTCAACCTAATGCTTATCCTCACACTAACCCTCACCTTAAACCTAACCCTAACCCTCATCCTATCCCTCATCCTAATTTTAAACCTAACCATCACCCTAACCCTAATTCTAAGTCTAAACCTCACCCTCACCCTCACCCTCAGCTTAACCCTAACCCTAACCCTAATCCTAACACTCACCCTCACCCCTCACCCTCAGCGTAAACCTCACACTCACACTAACCCTTAACCTAACCCTTACCTTCACCCTAACCCTCACCCTCACCCTCAGCATAACCCTAACCCTAATCCTAAACCTAACCCACATTCTCAACCTCACACTAAACCTAACCCTAACCCTAAGCCTCACCATCACTCTCGCCCTAACCCTCGCCCTAACCCTTACCCTTAAACTAACCCAAACTCTAACCCTCACACTAAAACTTACCCTCACCCTAACCCTAACCCTACCCCTCACCCTACCCCTCACCCTAACCCTAACCATAAACCTAAACCTCACCCTTACCCTAGCCCTCACCCTGACACTAATCCTAAAACTCACCCTCACACTAATCTTAACCCTAACCCTAACCCTCATCCTAATTTTAATCCTAACCCTCAAACTAACCCTAACTCTAATTCTAAACCTGACCCTCACCTTCACCCTCACCATCGGCTTAACCCTAACCCTAACCCTAATCCTAACCCTCACCCTCAGCCTAACCCTCACCCTCACACGAACCCTCACCCTAAACCTTACCCTCAACCTAACCCTCACACTCACCCTCAGCATAAACCTAACCCTAATCCTATCCCTAACCCTCAACCTAAACCTAACCCTAATCCTCACCCTAACACTAACCCTAACCTTAACACTCACCCTTCACCTAACCATCACCCTAACTCTTAACCTCACTCTAATGTGAACCTAACCCTACCCCTCAAGCTCACCCTAAACTTCACCCTAACCCTAACCCCCACCCTAACTCTTACCTCACTCTAAATCTCACTCTAACCCTAACCCTCACCCTCACCCTCACCGTAACCATAAGTCTAAACCTAACCTTAACAATAACCCTAAAACTAACACTAACACTAACCCTAACCCTAACAGTCACCCTCACAGTAACATTAACCCTAACCCAGACCCTCACCCTAACCCTCCACCTAACACTAACCCTAAAGCTCACCCAAACCCTAAGCCTAACCTCACCTTCAGCCTCACCCTCACCATAAAGGTAAACCTAAACCTAACCCTAACAATAACCCTAAAGCTAACCCTAATCCTAACCCTCATGCTTAACCTCAACATAACCCTAACCCTAACCCTAACCCTCACTGTAATCCTAACTCTAAACCTCACCCTCACCCTAACCCTAACCCTAAACCTCACCCTAACCCTAACCCTAAACCTCACCCTCAACCTCACCGTAACCGTAACTCTAACCCTCGCCCTAACCCTAAATCTCACCTTTACCCTCACCCTCACCCTAACCGTAACCCAAACCCTAACCCTCATCCTAACCCTCAACCTAACCCTAACCCTCACAGTAATGCTAACCCTCACCCTAACCCTAACCCTATACCTCACCCTAAGCCTCATCCTAACCCTAACCATAACCCTAACCATATCCCTAACCCTAAACCTTGCCCTAACCCTAACACTAACCCTAAAGCTCACCCAAACCCTAAGCCTAACCTCACCTTCAGCCTCACCCTCACTGTAACCATAACACTCAAAATAACCATAACCCTTAACCTAATCTTAACCCTCACCCTCACCCTCATCCTAACCCTAACCCTAAGCCTCACGGTAACCGTAAACCTTACACTAACCCTAACCCTCACCCTAACCCTAACCTTATACTTAACCCTAAACCTCACCATAACCCTAATGCTACCACTAACCCTCAACCGCACCCTAGCCCTCACCCTAACGCTAATCCTAACCCTAACCCTCATCCTAAACCTAACCCTCACCCTAACGCTAACCCTCACCCTCAGCCTAACACTCATCTTCTCCCCAACGCTAACATCCACCCTAAACCTAACTCCCACCCTCAACCTAACCCTAAGCCTATCCCTAAACCTCACCCTAAACCTAACCCTAACCCTCATCCTCACCTAGCCCTCACCCTATCTCTCATCCCAACCTTAACCCTCATCCTAAACCTCACCATAACCCTAACCCTAACCCTCAACCTAACCTTAACTCTAACGCTAACCATCACCCACACACTAAACGTAACCCTGAGTCTAACCCTAAACCTCAACCTAACCCTAACCCTCATCCTCACCTCACACTCACCGTAACCCTATCCCTAAACCTCAACCTCCCCCTCCCCCTAACCCTAACCCAAACCCTTTACCGAACCCGAATCCACACCCTCATCCTCACCATCGCCCTCAGTCTAAACCTAACCCTAATTTAACCCTAACCCTCAACCTCAACCTAACCCTGCCTCTAACCCTTACTCTCACACCATCCCTATCCTCCACCCTAAACCTAACCCTCATCCTAACCCTTACCCTAACCCTCACTCTAAACCTAACCCTCACCCTAACCTTAACCCTACCCCTCACCCAAACCTAATCCTAACCCTCACTATAACCCTCACCCTAACTCTAACCCTAACTCTAAAACCCACCCTCACCCTAAACCTCACAAAAACCCTTACTCTCCCCCTAACCCTCACGCTAAACCTAACCCTAACCCTAATGCTCACCCTAACCCTCACACTCACAATAACCCTCACCCTAAGCCTAACCCTCAAACTCACCCTAACCCTCACCCTCAACCTCAGCCTAATCCTAAAACTAATCCTACCCCTCACCCGCACCCTCACCTAAGCTCACGCTAAACATAACTCTAACCCTAACCCTCACCCTCACCCTAACCCTCACCATAACTCTAACCCTAAACCTCACCCTCTGACTAAAACTAAACTAACCCTAACCCTAATCCTAAACCTAACCCTCACCCACAACCTCACCCTAAACCTAAACTTAACCCTAACCCTGACCCTCACCATCACACTATCCATAACCCTTAAGCTAAACCTAACCCTCAACCTAACCCTAACCCTAAAACTAACACTCACCCTCAACCTAAACCACAACCTAACCCCAACCCTAACCCTCAACCAATCCATCACCCTAACCCTCACGATAATCCTAAGCCTCACTCTCACCCTAAACCTCACCCTAACCCTTACCCTCACCCTCAGCCTAACCCTAAACCTCACCAGACCCAAACCCTAACCCTCAACCTAACCCTGACCCTAACACTCATGGTAACCCAAAACCTCATTCTCACCCTAAACCGTACCTTAAACCTAACCCTAACCCTAACCCTCACACTCACCCTCACCTGAAACCTAACCCTAACCATCACCCTATCCTTCACACTAAACCTAAGGCTAACCCTAACCCTCACTCTTACCCTAATCCTCATCCTAACCCTTACCCTCACCCTAACCCTAACCCTAACCCTCACTCTAAACCTAACGCTCACCCTAATCTTAACCCTACCCCTCAAACTGCCCCTCACCCCAACCTAACCCTAACCCTCACTATAACCCTCACCCTAACTCTAACCCTGACTGTAAAACCCACCCTCACCCTAAACCTCACCCAAAACCTTACTCTCCCCCTAACCCTCACGCTAAACCTAACCATAACACTAACCCTCACCCTAACCCTCACACTCACAACAACCCTCACCCTAAGCCTAACCCTCAAACTCACCCTAACCCTCAACCTCACCCTCAGCCTAACCCTAAAACTAATCCTACCCCTCACCCGCACCCTCACCTAAGCTCACCCTAAACATAACCCTAACCCTAACCCTCACCCTCACCCTAACCCTCACCCTAACCCTAACCCTAAACCTCACTCTCTGGCTAAACCTAACCCTAACCCTAATCCTAAACCTAACCCTCACCCCCACCCTCACCATAAACGTAAACCTAACCCTAACCCTCACCCTCACCATCACACTATCCGTAACCCTTAAGCTAACCCTAACCCTCAACCTAACCCTAACCCTAAACCTAATCCTCACCCTCACCCTAAACCAAAGCCTAAAACCAAGCCTAAACCTCAACCAATCCATCACCCGAACCCTCACGATAACCCTAAGCCTCACTCTCACCCTAACCCTCACCCTAACCCTTACCCTCTCCCTCACCATAACCCTAAACCTCACCAGACCAAAACCCTAACTCTCACCGTCACCCTAAACCAAACCCTAACACTCACCCTCAACCTAACCCTCACCCTAAAACTCACCCTCACCCAAACACTAACCCTCAGGCTCACCCTCACCCACACCCTCACCCTAACCCTCACCCTCAACCTCACCCTCAGCCTAACCCTAAACCTAACCCTAATCATAACCCTAAACCTCATCCTCACCCTCACCTTCAACCTAACCTGAAACATAACCCTAATCCTAACCCTCACCCTCTACCTAACTCTAACCCTAACCCTAACCCTCACTCTAACCCTCACCCTAACCCTAATGCTAAGACTAACCCTCACCCTAACTCTCACCCTAACCCTTAACTTCAACCTAACCCTAACCCTTACCCTCACCCTGAACCTCACCCTAACCCTAATCCACAACATAATCCTTACCCTCCCGCTAACCCTCACCCTAACCCTAACACTCACCCTAACCCTCACCCTAACACTCACGATAAAACCAACCCTCATTCTTACACTACCCTTCACCCTAAACCTTACACTCACCCTTACCCTAACCCTAACCCTAACCCTCACCCTAACCCTAAACTAACCCTCAACCTCATCCTAAACCTAAAACTAACCCTAACCCTAACCCTCACCATAACCCTCACATTAAGACTAAGGCTAACCCTAAACTTCACTATCACCCTAACCCTCACCCTAAATATTACCCTCACCCTAAAACTAAGCCTAACCCTAACCCTCAAACTAAATCTAAACCTCACCCTAACACTAAACCTACCGCTCACCCTAACCCTCACCCTAAGCCTTAGCCTTGCCCTCACTCTCACCCTAACCCTAACCCTATCGCTAATCCTCACCCTAACCCTCACGGTAACCCTCACCCTAACCATCACCCTAACACTTAACCTAACCCTAACCCTCACACTAAGCCTAACCCTCACCCTAACCCTAACCCTAGCCCTCATCCTAAACCTCATCCTAACCCTAACCCTAACCCTTACCCTAACCCTAATGCTAACCCTCACAATCACCCTCATCCTCACCCTCAGCCTAACCCTAACAGTAACCCTAATGCTAACCCTCACCCTCACCCTTCACCCTTAGATTAACCCTCACCCTCAACCTAACCATAACCATAACCCTCACCAAACCCTCACCCTAACACTCACGATAACCCAAACACTCACTCTCACCCTAACACTTACCCTAACACTTACCCTCACCGGAAACCTAACCCTAAACCTAACCCTAACCCTCACACTAACCCTAAACCTCACCCTAACACTCACCCTCACCCTAACACTCACCCTCACCCTAAACCTAACCCTAACCCAAACCCGCACCCTTACATTCAAACTCACCCTAAGGATATCCCTAACCCTCACTCTCACACTAAACCTCACCCTTAGCCTTAAACTCACCCCAACCCTCACCCTAACCCTAAACCTCAAACTAAACCTAACCCTCATGCTAACCCTAACCCTACCCCTCACCCTAACCCTAACCCTAAACCTAACCCTAAACTTCAACCTAACACTAAACCTAAAATTCACCCTAAATCTAACCCTCACCCTACCCTCACCCTCAGCCTAAACATAAGCCTAATACTAACCCTAACCATAACCCTCACACTCACCCTCAACCTAACCCTAATCCTAACCCTGACCCTCTTCCTAACCCTCACCCTAACCCTAATACTAAACCTAACCCCAACCCCAACCCTAACCCTAACCCTCACTCTCACCCTCACCCTCCGCCTAACCCTAAGCCTAAGCCTAAACCTAACCCTAACCCTCACACACACCCTCATTCTCACCCTCACCCTCAGCCTAATCCTAAACCTAATCCTACCGCTAACCCTCAACCTCACCCTCAACCTAAACCTATGCCTAACCCTAACACTCAACATAAACCTAAACTCCACCCTAACCCTAACCCTAACACTAACCCTAACCATCACCCTAACCCTACCGCTGCCCCTCACCCTAACCCTCATCCTAAAGCTAACCCTAACCCTAACCTTAACCCTAACCCTAACCCTAAACCTCATCCTAACCCTAACCCTAAACCTCACACTCACTCTCACCCACATTGTAAAGGTAAACTTAAACCTAATCCTAACCCTAACAATAACCCTAAACCTAGTCCTCATCCTATCCCTCTACCTAACCGTAACCCTAAAGAGAACAAAAACCCTCACCCTAACGCTAACCCGAAATCTCACCCTAACCCTAACCCTAACCCTCACCCTTAACCTAGCTGTCACCTAAAACTAATTCTAACCCTAACCCTCACTCTGAACCTAACACTAAACCTAATCCTAACTCTCACCATAACCCTAATCCTAACCCTAACCCTCACCCTAACACTCACTGTAAACCTAACCCTAATCCTCACCTTCACCCTAGCCCTCACCCTAACCCTAATCATAATCCTAACCCTCACCCTCACCCTCAACTTAACCCTACCCCCAACCCTAGCCCTCACCCTAACCCTCACACTAACCCTAAACCTCACCTTAAACCTCACCCTCAACGTAACCCTAACCCAAACCCTAATCCTCAACCTAACCCTCACCCTAACCCTAACCCTAACACTAACACTAACACTCAAACTAAACCTAAACCTCACCCTAGCCCTAACCCTACCCCTCACGCTAAGCCTCATCCTAACCCTAACCATAACCTAACCCTAACCCTGAACCTCACCCTAACCCTAAACCTAAAAATCACCCTCACCCTCACCCTAAACCTTAGCCTTACCCTAACCCTCACCCTAAGCTTTAGCTTTGCCCTAACCCTCACCCTAACCCTAACCCTATCACTAACCCTCACCCTATCCCTCAGGGTAACCCTCACCCTAACCATCACCCTAAACCTTAACCTAACCCTAACCCTCACACTAAGCCTAACCCTCACCCTAACCTTAGCCCCCATCCTAAACCTCATCCTAACCCTAAACTTAACCCTCACCCTAACACTAACCCTAAACCTCACCCGCACCCTAACCCTCACCCTAACCCTAAACCTCACCCTAAACATCACCCTAACCCTAACCTTCACAATAACCTTAAGCCTAACCCTCACCCTAACCCTAGCCCTCCATCTCAACCTTACCCTCATCCTAACCTTAACCATAATTTAACCGTAACCCTCACCCTCACCCTCAACCTAACCCAACCTAACCTAACCCTTACCCTCACCCCAAACCTAACCTCCACCCTAAACTTCATGCTCACCCTAAGCCTAACCCTAAATCTCACCCTGACCCTAACCCTAACCCTCACCATCACCTAACCCTCGCCCTAACCCTAACCCTAATCCTCACCCTAAACCTGACCCTCAGATTAACCCTAAGACTAACCCTAACCCTCACCCTAACCCTCAAACTCACCCTCACCCTAACCCTAATCTTAACCCTAAGCCTAAACTTAACCCTAAACCTCATCATAAACCTCACCCTAACCCTAATCCTAACACTAACCCTAAACCTATCCCTCACCCTAACCTTAACTCTAACCCTAACCCTCACCCTCACCCTTACCCTATCCCAAAACCCAAACCTCAACCAAACCCTAACCCTAACACTAGCCCTTACCCTGACCTCACACTCACCGAAACCCTAACCCTATACCCTAAATTTCACCCTCAACCTCACCCTAATTCTAACCCAAACCCTCAACGGAAACCTCATGCTCACCCTCATCCTCACCATCACCCTCAACCAAAACCTACCCCTAACCCTTAATCTTACCCCAACCCTAACCTCCACCCTAAACCTAACCCTCACCCTAACCCTAACCCTAACGCTAACCCTAACCCTCACAATAACCCTAACCCTCACACTAAACCTAAACCTAACACTCACACTACCTCTCATACTAACCCGAAACCTAACACTAAACTTAACCCTAACCCTAACCCTAAACCACACCCAAAATATAACCCTAATCCTAACCCTCACCCTCACCCTAACACTAACATTAACCATAACACTAAACCTAAGCTTAACCCTAAACCTAATTCTAACCCTCACCCTAACCATAACCATAACCTTAACCCTCCCCTGAATCCTAACCCTAACCCTCACCCTCACCCTAACCCTAAACCTAAACCTAACCCAAACCCTCACACTAATCCTCACCGTAACCCTAACCCTAAACTTCACCCTAATCCTCACCCTATCCCTAACCCTAACCCTAACACTCACCCTAATACTAACCATAAACCTAACCCTCACCCTCAGCCTAAACAATACCCTAACCCTAACCTTCACCCTAAGCCTAACCCTAACACTCACCCTAAACCTCACCCTCACCCTCACCCTCACACTAAGCCTAACCATAACCCTCACCCTAATCCTTAACCTAACCCTCTCCATCAACTTCACCCTAAACCTATCCCTACCACTAAAACTAACCCTCACCCTCACCCTCACCCTAACACGAACCCTAAACCTAACCCTAAACCTCACCTTAAACCTAACCCTCAACCACAACCTAATTCTAACCCTCACCCTAACCCTAACAATCACAATAACCCTAAACCTCACTCTAAACATAAACCTACCTCTCAACCTAACACTCATCCTAACCCTAACCCTAAACCTAATCCTCACCCTAACCTTAACCCTAACCCTCACCCTCACCATAACCATCACCGTCACCCTAACACTCACCCTAAGCCTAACCCTCAACCACACCTTAACCCTCAACCTCACGCGAACCCTCACCCTCACCATAAAACTCACCCTCAACCTAAACATCACCCGAACCCTAACCCTCAACTTAACCCTAACCCTAACCCTCACACTAAACCTAATCCTCAACCTGACCCTCACCCTCACCCTAATCCTCACATTAACCCTCATCCATACCTAACCGAAACCCTCACCCTCACCCTCACAATAACCCTCACCCTCACCCTAGCCCTCACCCTAACCCTAACCCTTACCCTCACCCTCACACTCACACTCATCCTAACCCTAATCCTAACTCTAATCCTAACCCTCACCCTCACCCTCACCCTCAGCCCAACCCTCACCCTCACCCTAACTCTCTCCCTAAAACTTACCCTCACCCTAAACCTAACCCTAAACCTCACCCTCAACCTAAACCTAACGCTAACCCTAACCATAAAGCTAACCCTCACCCTCACCCTCACCCTAAACCTAACTCTAACCCTAACCCTCACCGTCACCCTCACCCTCACCCTAACCGTAACCCTCACCCTCAGCCTAAACCAAACCCTAAACCCAACCCTAAACCTGACCCTAAACCTCACCCTAACCCTAATGGTAAGCTTAACCCTCAACCTAACACTAACCGAAACCCACACCCCCAAACTAAACCGAACCCTAACCCTAACACTAACCCTCATCATAACCCTCACAATAAGACTAAGGCTAACCCTAACCCTCATTATCACATGGACCCTGACCCTAACCCGAACCCTCACCCTCAACCTAACCCTCACCTCACCCAAAACATCACCATAAAACTAACCCTCACCCTAGCCCTAACCCTAACCCTCACCCAAAAATTAACTCTCAGCCTTACCCTCACCCTCACCCTAACCTCACCCTAACCCTAAACCTAACCCTAGCCCTTACCCTAACCCTAACCCTTACCCTAACACTCACGCTAACCCTAACCCTCACTCTCACCCTAACCCTCACCCTATACCTTACTCTCAGCCTAACGCTCACACTAAACCTAAATCTCACCCTAACCTTAATGCTAACCATGACCCTAACACTACGCCTAAACCTCACCCTAACCCTAACCCTCACCCACACCCTAGCCCTCAAACCAACGCTAATCCTAACCCTAACCCTCATCCTTACCCTCACCCTCACCCTAAATCACACACTCACCCTCACCCTAACACTAACCCTAACCCACACCCTAACCCTAAACCTCACCCTAACCCTAACCCTAACCCTCACCCTAAACCCTCACCTTCCCCCTAACCCTAATTGTAACCCTAAACCTCACCCTAACTGTAAGCCTAAGACTAATGCTAACTCTAACCCTCACCCTCACAGTCACCCTAACCCTAAACTTATCCCTAAACTTCACCCTGTCCCTATCCTTCACCCTAAACCTAACCCAAACCGTCATCGTCATCCTAACCCTAACACTAACCCTGATCCTAAACCTAACACTCACCCTAAACCTCACCCTAATGATTACCCTCAACCTAACCCTAACCCTAACCCTAACCCTAATCCTCACACTAATCCTCATCCAAACCCTAACCCTAAACTTCACCCTAATCCTCACCCTATCCCTAACCCTAACCCTAACACTCACCCTAATACTAACCATAAACCTAACCCTCACCCTCAGCCTAAACATCACCGTCAGCCTAACACTCACCCTCACCAGAAACACCACCCTCACCCTAACAATAACCCTAACCCACACCAAAACCCTAAACCTCACCCTAACCCTAACCTTAACCCTAACCTTAAACCCTCACCTTCCCCCTTACCCTAATTGTAACCCTAAACCTCACCCTAACCCTAAGCCTAAAACTAATGCTAACTCTAACCCTCACCCTCACCATCACCCTAACCCTAAACTTATCCCTAAACCTCACCCTATCCCTAACATTCACCCTAACCCTAACCCAAACCCTCATCCTCACCCTAACCCTAACTCTAACCCAGATCCTAAATCTAACCCTCACCCTAAACCTCACCCTAATGATTACCCTCAACCGAACCCTAACCCTAACCCTAATCCTCACACTAATCCTCACCCTAACCCTAACCTTATACTTCACCCTAATCCTCACCCTATCCCTAACCCTAACCCTAACACTCACCCTAATACTAACCATAAACCTAACCCTCACCCTCAGCCTAAACATCACCGTCAGCCTAACACTCACCCTCACCCTAAACATCACCATAACCCTAAACTTCACCCTAACCCTAAACCTAACACTCACCCTAAACCTCACCCTCACCCTCACCCTCACCCTAAGCCTAACCCTAACCCTACCCCTAATCCTTAACCTAACACTCTCCATCACCTTCTCCCTAAACCTATCCCTACCCCTACCCTTAAACCTCACCCTCACCCTCACCCTAACACGCACGCTAAATCTAACCCTAAACCTCACCTTAAACCTAACCCTCAAACACAACCTAATCCTAACCCTCACCCTAACCCTAACAATCACAATAACCCTAACCCTCACTCTAACCATAAACCTACCCCTCAACCTAACACTCATCCTAACCCTAACATTAAACGTAATCCTCAACCTCAACCTAACCCTAACCCTCACACACACCTTAACCCTCAAGCTCACGGGAACACTCACCATCACCCTAACACTCACCCTCAACTTAAACATCACCCGAACCCTAACCCTCACCTTAACCCTAACCCTAACCCTCACCCTAAACCTAACCCTCACCCTGAACCTCATCCTCAACCTAATCCTCACATTAACACTCACCCCGACCTAACCAAAACCTTCACCCTTACACTAAAGCTAACCCTCACCCTCACCCTAAACCTAACCCTAATCCGAACCCTAACCCTCACCTTCCCCCTCATCCTAAACCTAACCCTAACCCTAACCCTCACACTCACCCTCACCCTAACCGTAACCCTCACCCTCACCCAAAACTAAACACTCACCCCAACCCTAACCCTCACCCTAACCATCACCCTAAACCGCACGATAACCATAACCCTCACTCTGACCCTCACCCTCACCCTAAACGTAACCCTCACCCTCACCTTAAACCAAACCCTAACCCCAACCCTAACCCTCACCCTAAACCTCACCCTAACCCTAATGCTAAGCTTAACACTCAACCTAACGCTAACCCTAACCCACACCCTCATCCTAAAACGAACCTTAACCCTAACACTAACCCTAACCATAACCCTCACAATAAGACTTAGGCTAACCCTAACCCTCACTGTCTCCCTCACCCTCACCCTAACCCTCACCCTCACCCTCACCCTAACCCTCACCCTCACCCAAAACATCACCCTAAAACTAACCCTCACCCTAACCCTCACCCTCACACAAACCTTAACTCTCACCCTAACCCTCACCCTCACCCTAACCTCACCCTAGCCCTAAACAATACCCGAGCTATTACTCTAACCCTAACCCTCACCCTAACACTCACGCTAACCCTAAACCTCAATCTCAGCCTAACCCTCACCCTAACACTTACCCTCACCCTAACCCTTACCCCCAGCCTAACGCTCACGCTAAAACTAAATCTCACCCTAACCTTAACGCTAACCATGACCCTAACCCTACCCAGAAACCTCACCCTAACCAAAACACTCACGCGCACCCTAGCCCTCAAACCAACGCTAATCCTAACCCTAACCCTCATCCTTACCCTCACCCTCACCCTAAATCACACACTCACCCTCACCCTAACACTATCCCTAACCCACAGCCTAATCCTAAACCTCACCCTAACCCTAACCCTAACCCTCAACCTAAACCCTCACCTTCCCTCTAACCCTAATTCTAAACCTAAACCTCACCCTAACCCTAAGCCTAAGACTAATGCTAACTATAACACTCACCCTCACAGTCACACTAACCCTAAAAACTATCCCTAAACCTCACCCTATCCCTAAACTTCACCCTAAACCTAACCCAAACCCTCATCCTCACCCTAATCCTAACAATAATCCTGACCCGAACCCTAACCCTCAACCTAACCTCACCCTAACCCTAACCCTAACCCTAGCCCTTACCCTAACCCTAAACCACACATTCACCCTCACACACACTCTAACCCTAATCTTAAACCTAGCCCTCACCCTAACCCTAACCCTAACTCTCACCCTCACCCTCACCCACATCCTAAACCTAACCCTAACTCTAATCCTAACCCTCATCTTCACCCTCACCCTCAGCCTAACCCTCACCCTCACCCTAACCCTCTCCGTAAACCTTACCCTCACCCTAAACTTAACCCTAATCCTCACCCTCAACTTAAACCTAACCCTAACCCTAACCCTAAACCTAAACCTCACCCTCACCCTCACCCTAAACCTAACCCTAACCCTAACCCTCACCCTCACCCTAACCGTAACCCTCACCCTCACCCTAAACCAAACCCTAAACCCAACCCTAACCATCACCCTAAACCTCACGATAAACGCAACCCTCACTCTCACCCTAACCCTCACCCTAACCCTTTCCATAACCCTAACCCTAAACCTCACCTAGACCCAAACCTTAATGCTCAACATCACCATAAACCTAACCCTAATGCTCACCATAAACCTTACCATCACCCAAACCCTAACCCTCAGTCTCACCCTCACCCATACCCTCACACTAACCCTCACCCTCAGCCTAAACATCACCCTAAGCCTAACCCTCCCCCTTATCCTAACCCTCACCCTCACCCTCACCCTCAGCCTAACCGTAAACCTAACGCTATTCCTAACCCTAACCCTCAACCCCACCCACACCCTCAACCTAACTGTAAACCTATCCCTAATCCTAACCCTCAACCTCACCCTCACCCTAAACCTAACTCTAACCCTAACCCTAACCCTCACCCTAACCCTCACCCTAACCCTAATGCTAAGCTTAACCCTCAACCTAACACTAACCCTAACCCCCACCCTCATCCTAAAATGAACCCTAACCCTAACCCTAACCATAACCATAACCCTTTCAATAAGACTAAGTCTAACCCTAACCCTCACTATCACACTCACCCTCACCCTAACCCGAACCCTCACCCTCACCCTAACCCTCACTCTCACCCAAAACATCACTCTAAAATTAACCCTCACCCAAACCTTAACTCTCACCCAAACCCTCACCCTCACCCTAACCTCACCCTAACCCTAAACCTAAACCTAGCCCTTACCCTAACCCTAAACCTCACCCTAACACGCTAACCCTAACCCCCACTCTCACCCTAACCGTCACCCTAACACTTACCCTCACCCTAAACCTTACCCTCAGCCTAACGCTCACACTAAACCAAAATCTCACCCTAACCTTAGTGCTAAACATGACCCTAAACCTACCACCAAACCTCACCCTAACCCTAACCCTCACCCGCACAATAGCCCTCAAACCAACCCTAATCCTAATCCTAACCCTCATCCTTACCCTCACACTCACCCTACATCACACACTCACCCTCACCCTAACACTAACCCTAACCCACACCCTAACCCTAAACCTCACCCTAACCCTAACCCTGACCCTCACCCTAAACCCTCACCTTCCCCCTAACCCTAATTCTAACCCTAAAACTCACCCTAACCCTAAGCCTAAGACTAATGCTAAATCTAACCCTCACCATCACCATCACCCTAATCCTAAACCTATCCCTAAACCTCACCCTATCCCTAACCTTCACCCTAACCCTAACCCAAACCTCATCCTCACACTAACAATAACACTAACCCTGACCCTAACCCTAATCCACAACCTAACGTCACCCTAAACCTTACCCTAATCCTAGCCCTTACCCTAACCCTAACCCTCACATTCACCCTCACACTCACCCTAACCCTCATCCAAACACAAGCCCTCACCCTAACTCTAAACCTAAACCTCACCCTCACACACACACTCAAACTCAGCCTAACCCAAACCCTAACCCTAATCCTAACCCTAAACCTCACCCTCACCCACACACTCACCCTAACCCTCACACTCACCCTAGCCCTCACACTAACCCTAACCCTAAGCCAAACCCTAAACCTCAACATCACCCTCACCCTCACCCACATCCTCAGGCTAACCCTAACCTAAACCTAATCCTAACCCTAACCCTCACCCTAACACTCACGCTAACACTAACCCTCACTCTCACCCTAACCCTCACCCTAACCCTTACCCTCACACTAACCCTTACCCTCAGCCTAATGCTCAAACTAAACTTAACCCTCATCTTAACCCTAACGCTAACCATGACCCTAACCCTAAACCTAACCCTAAACCTCACCCTAACCCTAACCCTTACCCTCACCCTAGCCCTCAAACCAACCCTAATCCTAACACTAACCCTCATCCTTACACTCACCCTCACCCTAAATCACACTCTAACCCTCGCCCTAACACTAACCCTAACCCACACCCTAAACCTAACTCTCACCCTAACACTAACCCTAACCCTCACCCTAACACTAACCCTAACCCTCACTCTCACCCTCACTTTCCCCCTAACCCTAATTCTAACCCTAACCCTCACCCTAAACCTAAGCCTAAGCCTAATGCTAACACTAACCCTCACCCACACCGTCACCCTAACCCTAAACTTATCCCTAAACCTCACCCTATCCCTTACCTTCACCCTAACACTAACCCAAACCCTCATCCTCACCCTAACACTAACACTAACCCTGATCCTAACTCTAACCCTCACCCTAAACTTCACCCTAATGATTACCCTCAACCTAACCCTAACACTAACCCTAACCCTAATCCTAACACTAACCTCACCCTAACCCTCACAATAAACTTCACCCTAATCCTCACCCTATCACTAACCCTAACCCTAACACTCACCCTAATACTAAACATAAACCTAACCCTCACCCTCAGCCTAAACATCACCGTCAGCCTAACACTCACCCTCACTCTAAAAATCACCCTAACCCTAACGTTCACCCTAACCCTAATCCTAACACTCACCCTAAACCTCACCCTCACCCTCACCCTCACACTAAGCCTAACCCTAACACTACCCCTAATCCTTAACCTAACTTTCTCCATCACCTTCACCCTAAACCTATCCCTACACCTAACAGTAACCCTCACCCTCACCCTCACCCCAACACAAACCCTAAACCTAACCCTAAACCTCACCTTAAACCTAACCCTCAACCACAATCTAATCCTAACCCTCACCCTAACCCTAACAATCACAATAACCCTAACCCTCACTCTAATCAAAAACCTACCCCTCAACGTAACACTCATCCTAAGCCTAACCCTAAACCTAATCCTCACCCTAACCCTAACCCTAACCCTCACCCTCACCATAACCATCACCATCACCCTAACACTCACCCTAAGCCTAACCCTCACCCACACCTTAACCCTCAACCTCACGCGAACCCTCACCCTCACCCTAACTCTCACCCTCAACGTAAACATCACCCGAACCCTAACCCTAACCTTAACCCTAACCCTAACCCTCAGCCTAAGCCTAACCCTCAACCTCACCCTCAACCTCACCCTAATCCTCACATTGACCATCACCCCTACCTAAGCGAAACCCTCACCCTCAGCCTCATCCTAACCCTCACCCTCACCCTCACCCTAGCCCTCACCCTAACCCTAACCCTAACCCTCACCCTCACCCTCACACTCATCCTAACCCTAAGCCTAACTCTAATCCTAACCCTCACCCTCACCCTCACCTTCAAGCTAACCCTTAACCTCACCCTAACCCTTTCCCTAAACCTTAACCTCAACCTAAGCCTCACCTCACCCTCACCCTCACCCTAAACCTAACCCTAACCCTAACACTCCCACTCACCCTCACCCTAACCGTAACCCTCAACTTCACCCTAAACCAAACCCTAACCCCAGCCTGAACCCTCACCCTAACCATCACCCTAAACCTCACAATAACCCTAACCCTCACTCTCACCCTAACTCTCACCCTAACCCTTACCCTCACCCTAACCCTAACACTAAACCTCACCCAGACCCAAACCTTAACGCTCAACGTCACCCTAAACCTAACCCTAATGCTCACCCTAAACCTCACCATCACCCACACCCTAACCCTCAGTCTCACTCTCACCCATACCCACACCCTAACCCTCACCCTCAGCCTAAACATCACCCTAAGCCTAAACCTCCCCCTTATCCTAACCCTAACCCTCACCCTCACCCTCACCCTTAGCCTAACCCAAAACCTAACCCTAATCCTAACCCTAACCCTCAACCTCACCCACACCCTCAACCTAACTGTAAACATATCGCTAATCCTAACCCTCAACCTCACCCTCACCCTAAAACTAACTCTAACGCTAACCCTAACCCTCACCCTAAACCTCACCCTAACCCTAATGCTAAGCTTAACCCTCAACCTAACACTAAACCTAACCCACACCCTCATCCTAAACCGAAACCTAACCTTAAACCTAACCCTCACCATAACCCTCACAATAAGACTAAGGCTAACCCTAACCCTCACTATCACCCTCACCCTCAACCTATCCCGAACCCTCACCCTCACCCTAACCTGAAACCTCACCCAAAACATCACCCTAAAACTAACCCTCACCCTAACCCTAACCCTCACCCAAACCTTAACTCTCACCCTAACCCTCACCCTCACCCTAACCTCACCTTAACCCTAAACCTAAACCTAGCCCTTACACTAACCCTAACGCTCACCCTATCACTCACGCTAACCCTAACCCTCAGTCTCACCCTAACCCTCACCCTAACACTTACCTTCACCCTAACCCTTACCCTCCGCCTAACGCTCACACTAAACCTAAATCTCAGCTTAACCTTAACGCTAACCATGACCCTAACCCTACGCCTAAACCTCACCCTAACCCTAAACCTCACCCGCACCCTAGCCCTCAAACCAACCCTAATCCCAACCCTAACCCTTATTCTTACCCTCATTCTTACCCTAAAACATACACCCACCCTCACCCTAATATTAACCCTTACACACACCCTAACCCTAAACCTCACCCTAACCCTAACCCTAACCCTGACCCTAAACCCTCACCTTCCCCCTAACCCTAATTCTAACCCTAAACCTCAACCTAACCCTAAGCCTAAGACTAATGCTAACTCTAACCCCCACCCTCACCATCACCCTAACCCTAAACCTATCCCTAACCTCACCCTATCCCTAACCTTCACCCTAGCCCTAACCCAAACCCTCATCCTCACCCGAACCCTAACACTAACCCTGACCCTATCCCTAACCCTAAACCTAACCTAACCCTAAACCTAACCCTAACCCTAGCCCTTACCCTAACCCTAACCCTCACATTCACCCTCACACTCACCCTAACCCTAATCCTAACCCTAGCCCTCACCCTAAACCTAAACCTCACCCTCACCCAAACACTCAAACTAAGCCTAACCCAAACCCTAACCCTAATCCTAACCCTAACCCTCACCCTCACCCTCACACTCACCCTAACCCTCACCCTCACCCTAGCCCACACACTAACCCTAAACCTAAGCCAAACCCTAAACCTCAACATCACCCTCACCCTCAACTTCATCCTCAGGCTAACCCTATCCCTAACCCTAATCCTAAACCTAACCCTCACCCTAACACTCACACTAACCCTAACCCTCACTCTCACGCTAACCCTCAACCTAACACTGACCCTCACACTAACCCTTACCCTCAGCCTAACGCTCACACTAAACTTAACCCTCACCCTAACCCTAAAACTAACCATGACCCTAACCCTAACCCTAACCCTAAACCTCAGCCTTACCCTAACCCTTACCCTCACCCTAGCCCTCAAACCAACCCTAATCCTAACCCTAACCCTCATTCTTACCCTCACCCTCACCCTAAATCACACTCTAACCCTCACCCTAACACTAACCCTAACCCACACCCTAACCCACACCCTCACCCTCACTTTCCCCCTAACCCTAATTCTAAGCCTAACATTCACCCTCACCCTAAGCCTAAGCCTAATGCTAACTCTAACCCTCACCCTCACCGTCACCCTAACCCTAAACTTATCCCTTAACCTCAGCCTATCCCTAACCTTCACCCTAACCCTAACCCAAACCCTCATCCTCACCCTAACACTAACACTAACCCTGATCCTAACCCTAACCCTCACCCTAAACCTCACCCTAATGATTACCCTCAACCTAACCCTAACCCTAACCATAACCCTAATCCTCACACTAATCCTCACCATAACCCTAACTCTAAACTTCACCCTAATCCTCACCCTATCCCTAACCCTAACCCTAACACTCACCCTAATACTAACCATAAACCTAACCCTCACCCTCAACCTAAACATCACCGTCAGCCTAACACTCACCCTCACCCTAAACATCACCCTAACCCTAACCTTCACCCTAACCCTAACTCTAACACTCACCCTAAACCTCACCCTCACCCTCACCCTCACCCTAAGCCTAACCATAACCCTACCCCTAATCCTTAACCTAACTTTCTCCATCACCTTCACCTAAACCTATCCCTACCCCTAACACTAACGTTCACCCTTACCCTCACCCTAACACGAACCCTAAATCTAACCCTAAACCTCACCTTAAACCTAACCCTCAACCACAACCTAATCCAAACCCTCAACCTAACCCTAACAATCACAATAACCCTAACCCTCACTCTAACCATAAACCTACCACTCAACCTAACACTCATCCTAACCCTAACCCTCACCCTCAACATAACCATCACCATCACCCTAACACTCACACAAAGCCTAAACCTCACCCACACCTTAACACTCAACCTCACGGGAACCCTCACCCTCACCCTAACACTCACTCTCAACCTAAACATCACTCGAACCCTAACCCTCAACTTAACCCTAACCCTAACCCTCACCCTGACCCTCACCCTCACCCTAATCCTCACATTAAACCCCATCCCCACCTAACCGAAACCCTCACCCTCACCCTCACCCTATACCTCACCCTAACCCTAACCCTAACCCTCACCCTCACCCTCACACTCATCCTAACCCTAAGCCTAACTCTAATCCTAACTCTCATCCTCACCCTCACCCTCAGCCTAACCCTCACCCTCACCCTAACCCTCTCCCTAAACATTATCTGCACCCTAACACTAACCCTAAACCTCACCCTCAACCTAAACCTAACCCTAACCCTAACACTAAACCTAACCCTCACCCTCACCCTCACCCTAAACCTAACCCTAACCCTAACCCTCACCCTCACCCTCACTCTAACCGTAACCCTCACCCTCACCCTAAACCAAACCCTAACCCCAACCCTAACACTGACGCTAACCATCACCCTAAACCTCACGATAACCCTAACCCTCACTCTCACCCTAACCCTCACCTTAACCCTTACCCTCACCCTAACCCTAACCCTAAACCTCACCCAGACCAAAACCTTAACACTCAATGTCACACTAAACCTAACCCTAATGCTCACCCTAAACCTTACCATCACCCAAACCCTAACCGTCATTCTCACCCTCACCCATACCCTCACCCTAACCCTCACCCTCAGCCTAAACATCACCCTAAGCCTAACCCTCCCCCTTATCCCAAACCTCACCCTCACCCTCACCCTCAGCCTAACCCTAAACCTAACCCTAATCCTAACCCTAACCCTCAACCTCACCCACACCCTCAAACTAACTGTAAACATATCCCTAATCCTAACCCTCAAGCTCACCCTCACCCTAACCCTCACCCTAACCCTCACCCTAACTCTCACCCTAACTCTAATGCTAAGCTTAACCCTCAATGTAACACTAACCCTAACCCACACCCTCATCTTAAACCGAAACCTAACCCTAACCCTAACCCTCACCATAACCCTCACAATAAGACTAAGGCTAACCCTAACCCTTACTATCACCCTCACACTCACCCTAACCCGAACCCTCAACCTCACCCTAACCCTCACCCAAAACATCACCCTAAAACTAACACTCACCCTAACCCTAACCCTAACCCTCACCCAAATCTTAAGTCTCACCCTACCCTTCACCATCACCCTAACCTCACGATAACCCTAAACCTAACCCTATCCCTTACCCTAACCCTAACCCTCACCCTAACACTCACACTAACCCTAACCCTCACTCTCACCCTAACCCTCACCCTAACACTTACCCTCACCCTAACCCTTACTCTCAGCCTAACGCTCACACTAAACCTAAATCTCACCCTAACCTTAACGCTAACCATGACCCTAATCCTACCCCTAAACCTCATCCTAACCCTAACCCTCACCCGCACCCTAGCCCTCAAACCAACCCTAATCCTAACCCTAACCCTCATCCTTACCCTCACCCTCACCCTAAATCACACACTCACCCTCACCCTAACACGAACCCTAACCCACACCCTAACGCTGAACCTCACCCTAACCCTAATCCTAACCCTCACCCTAAACCTTCACATTCCCCCTAACCATAATTCTAACCCTAAACCTCAACCTAACCCAAAGCCTAAGACTAATGCTAAATCTAACTTTCACCCTCACCTTAATCCTAACACTAAACCTATCCCTAAACCTCACCCTATCCCTAACCTTCACCCAAACCCTAACCCAAACCCTCATGCTCACACTAACCCTAACACTAACCCTGACCCAAACCTTAAACCTCAACCTAACCTCACCCTAAACCTAACCCTAACCCTAGCCCTTCCCCTAACCATAACCCTCATATTCACCCTCACACTCACCCTAACCCTCATCCTAACCCTAGCCCTCACCCTAAACCTAACCCAAACCCTAAACCTCACCCTCAACCACACACTCAAACTCAACCTAACACAAACACTAACCCTAATCCTAACTCTAACCCTCACCCTCACCCTCACACTCACCCTAACCCTCACCCTCACCCTAGCCCTCACACTAACACTAACACTAAGCCAAACCCTAAACCTCAACATCACCCTCACCCTCACCCTCAACCTCAGGCTAACCCTAACCCTAACCCTAACCGTCACCCTAACACTCACACTAACCCTAACCCTCACTCTCACCCTAACCCTCACCCTAACACTTACCCTCATCCTAACCCTTACCCTCAGCCTAACGCTCACACTAACGTTAAACCTCACTTTAACCCTGTCGCTAACCATGACCCTAACTCTAACCCTAACCCTAAACCTCACCCTAACCCTAACCCTTACCCTCACCCTAGCCCTCAAACCAAACTTAATCCTAACCCTAACCCTCATCCTTACACTCACCCTCACCTTAACTCACACTCTATCCCTCACCCTAACACTAACCCTAACCCACACCCTAACCCTTACCCTCAACCTAACCCTAACCCTCACACTCACCCTCAATTTCCCCCTAACCCTAATTCTAACCCTAACCCTCACCCTAAACATAAGCCTAAGCCTAATGCTAATTCTAAACCTCACCCTCACCGTCACCCTAACCCTAAACTTATCCCTTAACCTCACCCTATCCCTAATCTTCACCCTAACCCTAACCCAAAAACTCATCCTCACCCTAACACTAACACTAACCCTGATCCTAACCCTAACCCTCACCCTAAACCTCACCCTAATGATTACCCTCAACCTAACCCTAACCCTAACCCTAACCCTAATCCTCACACTAATCCTCACCATAACCCTAAACTTCACCCTAATCCTCACCCTATCCCTAACCCTAACCCTAACACTCACCCTAATACTAAACATAAACCTAACCCTCACCCTCAGCCTAAACATCACCGTCAGCCTAACACTCACCCTCACTCTAAACATCACCCTAACCCTAACCTTCACCCTAACCTTAACACTAACACTAACCCTAAACCTCACCCTCACCCTCACCCTCACCCTCACCCTAAGCCTAACCATAACCCTACCCCTAATCCTTAACCTAACCATCTCCATCACCTTCACACTAAACCTATTCCTACCCCTAACACTAACCCTCACCCTCACCCTCACCCTAACACAAACCCTAAACCTAACCCTAAACCTCACCTTAAACCTAACCCTCAACCACAACCTAATCCTAACCCTCACCCTAACCCTAACAATCACAATAACCGTAACCCTCACTCTAACCATAAACCTACCCCTCAACGTAACACTCATCCTAAGCCTAACCCTAAACCTAATCCTCACCCTAACCCTAACCCTAACCCTCACCCTCACCATAACCATCACCATCACCCTAACACTCACCCTAAGCCTAACCCTCACCCACACCTTAACCCTCAACCTCACGCGAACCCTCAACCTCACCCTAACACTCACCCTCAACCTAAACATCACCCAAACCCTAACCCTCACCTTAACCCTAACCCTAACCCTCAGCCTAAACCTAACCCTCACCCTGACCCTCACCCTCACCCTAATCCTCACATTAACCCTCACCCCTACCTAACCGAAACCCTCACCCTCACCCTAACCCTAACCCTCACCCTCACCCTAGCCCTCACCCTAACCCTAACCCTCACCCTCACCCTCACACTCATCCTAACCCTAAGCCTAAATCTAATCCTAACCCTCAACCTCACCCTCATCCTCAGCCTAACCCTCACCCTCACCCTAACCCTCTCGCTAAATCTTACCCTCACCCTAACCCTACACCTAAACCTCACCCTCAACCTAAACCTAAACCTAACCTTAACCCTAAACCTAACCCTCACCCTCACCCTC
Source organism: Dipodomys merriami (assembly GCF_024711535.1). Lineage (NCBI taxonomy): Eukaryota > Metazoa > Chordata > Mammalia > Rodentia > Heteromyidae > Dipodomys > Dipodomys merriami. Next base: position 1,526,802 of record NW_027202771.1, read on the forward strand.
ACCCCAAACCTAACCCTAACCCTAACCCTCACCCTCACCCTAACCGTAACCCTCACCCTCACCCTAAACCAAACCCTAACCCCAACCTTAACCCTCACCCTAACCATCACCCTAAACCTCACGATAACCCTAACCCTCACTCTCAACCTAACCCTCACCCTAACCTTTACCCTCACCCTAACCCTAACCCTAAACCTCACCCAGACCCAGACCCTAACCCTAACACTCACCCTAAACCTCACCCTAACCCTAATGCTAAGCTTAACCCTCAACCTAACACTAACCCTAACCCACACCCTCATCCTAAATCGAACCATAACCATAAACCTAACCCTCACCATAACCCTCACAATAAGACTAAAGCTAACCGTAACCCTCACTATCACCCTAACCCTCACCCGAACTCTTACCCTCAACCTAACCCTAACCCTAACCCTAACCCTCACACTAAACCTAAACTTCACCCTAACCCTAACCCTAACCCTCACCCTAACACTTATCCTTACCCTAACCCTCACCCTAAGCCTTAGCCTTGCCCTAACCCTCACCGTAACAATAACAGTATCACTAACCCTCAACCTAACCCTCACCGTAAGAATCACCCTAACCCTAATCCTAACTCTCACACTAAGCTTAACCCTCAACCTAACACTAAACCTAATTCTCACATTCACACTAACCGTAAACCTCACCAGCACCCTAACACTCACCCTCACGCTAAATATCACCCTAACCCTAACCCTCACACTAAACTTAAGCCTACCCCTCAACCTAACCCTAGTGCTCACCCAAACCATGACCCTCAGCTTAACACTAAACCTAACCCTAATCCTAACGGTAATTCTGGCCCTCACCCTCACCCTCACCCTAACCCTCACCCTAACCCTCACCCTCACCGTCACCCTCAGCCAAACAGTATCCCTAAACCTAATCCTAACCCTCCCACTCACCCTCACCGTAACCCTAACCATAACCCTCACCCTAACCCTAATGCTAACCCTCACCCTCCCTGTCACCCTCACCCCTCACCCTCAGCCTAACCCTCACCCTCAACCTAACCCTAAACCTAACCCTCACGCTAATTCTCACCCTAACACTCATGATAACCCTAACACTCACTCTCACCCTAACACTCACCCTAACCCTTACCCTCACCCTAACCCTAACCCTAAACCTAACCCTAACGTTCACATTAACCCTAACCCTCACCCTAACCCTAACCCTCACCCTAACAATCACCCTCATCCTAAACCTAAACCTAACCCTAACCCGTACCCTTACCCTCACACTCGCCCTAAGGCTAAACCTAACCCTCACTCTCACTATAAACCTCATCTAAAGCCTTAACCTCACCCCAACCCTCACCCTAACCCTAACCCTCCAACTAAAACAAACCCCTACCCTAACCCTAACCCTAAACCTAACCCTAACTCTAACTCTAATCCTCATACTCACCCTCATCTTCACCCTCACCCTCAGCCTAACCCTAACCCTAATCCTAAAGCTAACCCTCACTCTCACACAAAACCAAACCCTATGCCTAACCCTAACCCTCACCCTAACCCTAACATGCACCCTGACGCTAACCCTCATCCTAAACCTAACCCTAACACTAACCATAACCCTCAGACTAACCGTAACCTTCACCCTAACCCTACACCTACCTCTCGCACTATCCCTCATACTAACCCTGACCCTAACATTTATCCTAACCATAACCATAACCTCACACTAACCCTAACCCTAAACCTTACCCTCACTCTCAACCTAATGGTAACCATAACCTTAAACCTAACCCTAACCCTAACAATAACCCTAAACCTAACCCTAATGCTAACCCTCACCCTCACCCTAACCCTAACCTTAACCATCACCCTAACCCCATCCCTCAACCTAACCATAACCCTAAACCTAACACTAACACTCACCCTAACCCTAACCCGAAATCTCACACTAACCCTAAACCTAACCCTCACCCTCAACCTCGACTTAACCCTACCCCTAATGCTAACACTCACCCTAACCCTAACCTCCATCCTAACACTCACCCTAACCCTAAACCTCACCCTAAACCTCACCCTCAACCTACCCATAACCCAAACCCTAACCCTGAACCTAAACTTCACAATAACCCTAACACTAACCCTATCATTAACCCTCATACTAAAACTAACCCTCACCCTAAACCTAAACCTACCCCTCACGCTAACCCTCATCCTAACCCTAACCCTAACCCTCACCCTCACCCTAACCCTCACCCTAAGTTTTAGCCTTGCTCTAACCCTCACCCTCAGCCTAACAGTATCCCTAACCCTAATCCTAACCCTCACAATCACCCTCACCCTAACCCTAAACCTAAACCTCACCCTAAACCTAATGCTAACCCTCACCCTCACCCTCACCCTGACCCCTCACCCTCAGCCTAATCCTCACCCTGAACCACACCCATACACTAACCCTCATGCTAACTCTCACCTTAACACTCACGATAACCCTGACTCACTCTCATACTAACACTCGCCCTAAACCTTACCCTCATCCTAACCCTAACCCTAAACCTAACCCTAACCCTGAAAATAACCCTAACCCTCACCCTAACCCTAACGCTCACCCTAACACTCACACTCATCCTAAAGCTAACCCTAACCTAAATCCGCACCCTTACCCTCACACTCACCCTAAGGTAACCCTAACCCTCACTCTCACCTTAAACCACACCCAAAGCCTTAACCGCACCCCAACCCTCACCCTAAATCTAACCCTCAAACTAAACCAAACCCTTTCCCTAACTCTAACCCTACCCCTCACCCTAACACTAACTCTAAACCGAAACCTAGCCCTAACTCTAACCCTAAACCTCATACTCACCCTCAACCTAACCCTCACCCTCAGCCTAACCCTAACCCTAATCCTAAAGCTAACCCTAACCCTCACCCACAAAAAACCCTATGCCTAACCTTAACCCACACCCTAACAGTAACATCCACCCAAACCCTAACCCACAACCTAACCCTAACCCTAACACTAACCATAACCCTCACACTAACCGTAACCCTCACCCGAACCCTACCCCTACCCCTCACCCTACCCCTCATTGTAACCCTGACCCTAACCTTAATCCTAACCCTAACTCTAACCCTCACTCTAACCCTAACCCTAAACCTCACCCTCACTCTCACCCTAATCGTAACCATAACCTTAACCCTAACCCTAACAATAACCCTGAACCTAACCCTAATCCTAACCCTCACCCTCACCCTAACCCTAACCTTTACCATCACCCTAACCCTAGCCCTCAACCTACCCTTAAACCTAAACCTAACACTAATCTTAACCCTATCCCTAAACCGAAATCTCACCCTAACTCTAACCCTAACCCTCACCCTCAACCTCGCCTAACCCTAGCCTTAACACTAACACTCACCCTAACCCTAACCTCCATCCTAACCCTCACCCTAACCCTAAACATCACCCTAAACCTCACCTTCAACCTAAACCTAACCCAAACCCTAACCCTCAACCTAAACTTCGCCTAAACCTAACCCTAACCCTAACACTAACCCTCATACTAAACCTAACCATACCTCACTCTAACCCTCATCCTAACCCTAACCTTAACCCGAACCCTGAACCTCACCCTAACCCTCACCCTCACCCTCACTCTCACCCTAACACTTAGCCTTACCATAAACCTCACCCTAAGTCTTAGCCTTGCTCTAACCCTCACCCTCACCCTAACCCTATCACTAACCCTCACCCTAACCCTAAACCTAACCCTAACCCTCACACTAAGCCTAAACTTCAACCTAACCCTAACCATAGTTATCTTCCTAAACCTCACCCGCACCCTAATCCTCACCCTCACCCTAAATATCACACAAACGCTAACCCTCACCCTAACCCTCACCCTCACCCTAACCCTCACCCTTACCCTTGCCCTCACCCTAACCTTAAATGTATCACTAACCCCAACACTAACCCTAACCCTCACCATAACCCTAACCCTACTCCTCAGCCTAACCCTCATACTAATCCTAAACCTAACCCAAACTCTCACCCTAACCCTAACACTAACACTCACCCTTAATCTAAGCCTAACCCTAACCCTAACCCTCATCCTCACCCTCAACTTCAACCTAACCCATACCCTAACCCTAATCCTAAACGTAAACCTCACCCTCAACCTGTCTCTAAACATAACCTTAAACCTAACTCTCACTCTCACCATAACCCTAACCTAAACCTATCCCTAAACCTCACCCTATCCCTAACCCTCACCCTAACCCTAACCCAAACCCTCACCCTCACCCTAACCCTAACCCTAACCAAAATCCTAACCGCAACCTAAATCTAACCCTAATCCTAACCTTAACCCTCAACCTAACCCAATCCCTAACCCTAAACCTAACACTCAGCCTAAATCTAACCCTCAACCTCACCCTCACCCTCACCCTCACCCTCAGCCTAAATATAAGCCTAACCCTAAACCTAACCCTAACCCTCACACTCACCCTCACCCTAAACCAAACCTAACTCTAACCCTAACCCTAACCCTCACACTCAACCTCACCCTCAGCCTAACCCTAACCCTAATCCTAAAGCTAAACCTCACCCTCACCCCCAACCAAACCCTACGCCTAACCCTAACCCTCACCCTAACCCTAACATCCACCCGAACCCTAACCCTCAACCTAACCCTAACCCTAATACTAACCATAACCGTCACACTAACCATAACCCTCACCCTAACCCTACACCTACACCTCACCCTACTCCTCATCCTAACCCTGATGCTAACCTTAATCCTAACACTAAGGCTAACCCTCACTCTAATCCTAAACCTAAACCTCATGCTCACTATCACCCTAATCGTAACCTTAAACTTAAACCTAACCCTAACAATAACCCTAAACCTAACCCTAATCCTAACCCTCACCCTCACCTTAACCCTAACCTTAACCATCCCCCTAACCCTATCCCTCAACCTAACCGTAACCCTAAACCTAACACTAACACTAACCCTAACCCTAACCCGAAATCAGACTCTAACCCTAACCCTCACCCTCACCCTCAACCTCGACCTAACACTACCCGTAACCCTAACACTCACCCTAGCCGTAACCTCAATACTAACCCTCACACTAAACCTTAACCTCAACCTCAACCTAACCCTAACCCAAACCCTAACCCTGAACCTAAACTTCGCCTAACCCTAACCCTTACCCTAACACTAACCCTCATACTAAAACTAACCCTCAACCTAAACCTAACCCTACCCTTCACGCTAACACTCATCCTAACCCTAACTTTAACCCTAACCCCGAACCTCACCCTAACCCTAACACTCACACTCACGCTCACCCTCACCCTAAAACTTAACCTTACCCTAACCCTCACCCTAAGTCTTAGCATTGCTCTAACCCACACCCTCACTCTAACCCTATCACTAACCCTCACCATAACCCTCACCCTAACCATCACCCTAACCCTAAACGTAACCCTAACCCTCACACTAAGCCTAACACTCACCACTAACCGTAACCCTAGTTCTCATCCTAACCCTCACCCGCACACTAACCCTCACCCTAACCCTCACCCTCACCCTAAATATAACCCAAACGCTAACCCTCACCCTCACTCTAACCCTCACCCTAACCCTAACCCTCACACTCACCCTCAGCCTAACAGTATCCCTAAACCTAATCCTAAACCTCACAATCACCCTTACCCTAACCCTAACCCTAAACCTCACCCTAAACCTAATGCTAACCCTCACCCTCACCCTCAGCCTAACCCTAACTGTAATAGTAATCCTAACCCTCACACTAACCATAACCCTCACCCTACCCCTACACCTACCCCTCACCCTACCCCTCATTCTAACTCTCACACTCACCATAACCCTAACCCTAACTCCAACCCTAAACCTCACCCTAACGCTAACCCTAACACTCACCCTCACCTCACCTTCACTTTAACCCTAACCCTAAACCTAAACCTCACCACCACCCTCACCCTAACCCTGACCCGAACCCTCAACCGAACTGGAACCCTCACCCTCATCCTCACCATCACCCTCAACCTCACCTTAACCCTAATTTAACCCTAACCCTCACCCTCAACCTAAACCTGACCCTAACCCTTACTCTCACTCCAACCCTAAACCTAAACCTCATCCTAACCCTAACCGTAACCCTCACACTAACCCTCACACTAAACCTAACCCTCACCCTAACCCTCACCCTCACCCTAACCCTTAGCCTTACCCTAACCCTCACACTAAGCCTTAGCCTTGCTCTAAGGCTCACCCTCACCCTAACCCTATCACTAACCCTCAGCATAACCCTCACCCTAACCATCAACCTAACCCTAAACCTAACCCTAACCCTCACACTAAGCCTAACCCTCACCCTAACTCTAACCCTAGTTCTCATCATAACCCTCACCTGCACATTAACCCTCACCCTAACCCTAACCCTCACCCTCACCCTCAGCCTAACAGTATCACTAACCCTAATCCTAACCCTAACAATCACCCTCACCCTAACCCTAACCCTAAACCTCACCCTAAAACTAATGTGAACCCTCACCCTCACCCTCAGCCTAACCCTAACTGTAACCCTAATCCTAAACCTCACACTAACTGTAACCCTCACCCTAACCCTAACCCTCACACTAACCGTAACCCTCACCCTACCCCTACACCTACCCCTCACGCTACTCCTCATTCTAACCCTAACCCTCACCCTCACCATAAATCTAACCCTAACTCTAACCCTAAACCTCACCCTAACCCTAACCCTCACCCTCACCTCACCTTCACCATAAACCTAAGCCTAACCCTAAACCTCACAATCACCCTCACCCTAACCCTGAACCGAACCCTCAACCGAACCCTCACCCTCACCTTCATCCTCACCATCACCCTCAACCTCACCCTAACCCTAATTTAACCCTAACACTCACCCTCAACCTAAACCTGACCCTAACCCTTACTCTCACTCCAACCCTAAACCTAACCCTCATCCTAACCCTAACCCTAACCCTCACCCTAAACCTCACACTAAACTTAGCCCTCACCCTAACCCTAACCCTACCCCTCACCGTAACCATTAGCCTTACACTAACCTTCACCCTAAGCCTTAGCCTTGCCCTAACCCTCACCCTAACCCTAACCCTATCACTAACCCTCACCCTAACCATCACCCTAACCCTAAACCTAACCCTAACCCTCACACTCAGCCTAACCCTCACCCTAACCCTAACCCTAGCCCTCATCCTATCCCTAAACGTAACCCTCAAACTAACCCTAACCCTAAACCTCACCCGCACCCTAACCCCCACCCTAACCCTCACCCTAAACATCACCCTCAATTTATCCCTCACCCCAACCTTTAACCTAATCCTCACCGTAACCCTAGCCCTCACCCTCACCCTAACCCTAACCCTAACCCTCACTGACACTGTACCCTAAGCCTAAACATCACACTCACCCTAACCTTAACCATCACTTTCAACTTCAACCTCAGCCTAGCACTAAGCCTAACGCTAACCCTGACCCTAACCTTCAAACTCACCCTCAAGCTAGCCCTAATCCTAACACTAACCCTAACCCTAACCTTCACCCTAACCCTCACCCTAACACTAGCCTTAACAGTAACACTCACCATAATCCTCACCCTAAACCTATCTCCAAACCTAAACCTCACCCTCACCCTAACACTAAACCTAACCCTAAACCTTTCCCTAAGCTTTAGCCTAACAATCAACCTCACTCTCACCCTCACTGTAACCCTAACCCTAAACCTAACAATAACCCTAATTCTAACCCGAACCCTAACCCTAACCCTCTCCCTCACCCTCACCCTAGCCTTCACCCTAATCCTAATACTCACCCTAATCCTCACACTAACCCTCACCCTAACCCTAAACCTAACACTAACCCTAAATCTAATCCTCAACCTCACCCTCACCCTCCGCCTAATCCTAAGCCTAACCCTAACCCTAAACCTCACACTCACCCTCAGCCTAACCCTAACCCTAAACCTAACCCTAACCCTAAAGCTCACCATAAACCTCACACTAAGACTAAGGCTAAACCTAACCGTCACTATCACCCTAACCCTCACTCTTACTCTTACCCTCACCCTAACCCCTACCCTAACCCTCACACTAAACCTAAATCTCACCCTGACCCTAATACTTCCCCTCACCCAAACCCTCCCCATAACCCTTAGCCTCACCCTAACCCTCACCCTAAGCCTTAGGTTTGACCTCACCCTCACCCTAACTCTAACACTATCACTAATCCTCACCCTAACCATCATCCTAACACTAAACCTAACCCTAACCCTCACACTAAGCCTAACCCTCACCCTAACCCTAACCCTAGCCCTCATCCTAACCCTAACCCTACGCCTCATCCTAACCCTCATCCGAAGCCTAAACCTAACCCTCAACCTAACCCTAACCCTAAACCACACCCGCAGCCTAACCCCCACCGTAACCATCCCACTCACCCTAAACATCACCCTAACACTAACCCTCAACCTAACCTTAAGCCTAACCCTCACCCTAACCTTAGCCCTCATCCTCACCCTCACCCTCACCTTAACACTAAAACTAACCTTAATCCTAACCGTAATACTCACCCTCACCCTCAACCTAACCCTAATGCTAACCCTCAACCTAACCCTAACCCTCACCCTCACCCTCAGCCTAAGAGTATCCCTAAACCTAATCCTAACCCTCACACTCACCCTCACCCTAACCCTAACCCTAACCCTAAACCTCACCCTAAGCCTAATGCTAACCCTCAACCTCACCCTCACCCTAACCCTCACCCTAACCCTATCCCTAAACCTAACCCTAAACCTCACCCTAAGCCTAATGCTAACCCTCAACCTCACCCTCACCCTAACCCTCACCCTAACCCTATCCCTAAACCTAACCCTAAACCTCACACTCACTCTCAGCCTCAGCCTACCCGTAACCCTAACCCTAACTCTCACCATAAACCTCACACTAAGATTAAGGCTAAACCTAACTCTCACTATCACCCTAACGCCCACTATTACTCTTACACTCACCCTAACTCTAAACCTAAACCTCACCCTTACCCTCAGCCTAAAAGTATCCCTAAACCTAATCCTAACCCTCACACTCACCCTCAACCTCACCCCTCACAATCAGCCTAACCCTCACCCTCACTGTAACCCTCACCCTAACCCTTACCCTCACCCTAACCCTCACCCTCATCCTCAGTGTAACCCTAACCCTAGTCCTAGCCCTAATCCTCAACCTCAACCTCACCCTAAACCTAACCCTAACCCAAAGCCTCCCCCTCACACTCACCCTCATCCTCACCCTCACCCTAACCCTCACCCTAACCCTAACACTCACAATCACCCTAACCCAAAACCTAACATTCACACTAAAACTCACCCTAACGCTCATGATAAGCCTAACCCTCATTCTCACCCTAAAACTCACCCTAATGCTTATCCTCACCCTAACACTCACCCTAACCCTAACCCTACCCATAATCCTAACCCTCATCCTAACCTTCACCTTAACCCTCACCCTAACCCTAACTCTAACCCTAAACCTCACCCTCACCCTCACCTTCACCCTCAGCCTAACTCTAACCCTAACCCTAATCCTAAACCTCACCCTCACTCCTCATCCTCACACTAACCCTCACCATAACCCTTATGCTCACCCTAACCCTCACCCTCACTCTCATTGTAACCCGAACCCTAATCCTACCCTAACCCTCAACCTTAACCTCACAATAAACCTAAACTTAACCCTAAGCCTCACCCTCACTCTGACACTAACCCTCACCCTAACCCTTACCCTCAACCTAACCCTAACCCTAACCTTCACACTAAAACTTACCCTCACCCTAACCCTAACCCTACCCCTCACCCTACCCTCAACCTAACCCTAATCCTAACCCTAACCCTAAACCTCACCCTAACCCTAACCCTAACCCTCACCCTCAACCTCACTTTAACCCTAACTCTGACCCTAACCTTAACAATAACCCTAACCCTAAGCCTAACCCTAAATCTCACCTTACCCGTCATCCTAAACCTAATCATAACACTCACCCTCACACTAACCTTAACCCTAACCCTAGCCCTAACCCTAACCCTAAACCTAACCCTAACCTTCCCCCTAACCTTCAACCTAACCCTAAACCTAAACCTCACCCTAACACTAACCCTAAATTTAAACCTCTCCATTACCCTAACCCACACCCTAACACTAAACCTCACCCTAACGTTAACTCTAACCCTAAATCTCAACCTCACCCTAAACCTCACCCTAATCCTAACCCTCACCCTAACTCTTACCTCACCCTCAACCTCACCCTAAACCTAACCCTAACCCTCACGCTCACCCTCACCATTACCGTAAATCTAACCCTAACCCTAACAATAACCATAAACCTAACCCTTACCCAAACCCTCACCGAACCCTACCCCTAAACCTAACCCTAAACCTCACCAAAACCCTAACCCTAACCCTCACCCTCACCCTGCGCCTGATCCTAAGTCTAACCCTAACCCTAACCCTCACACTCACCCTCATCCTCACCCTCACCCTCAGCCTAACCCTAACGCTAAACCTAAGGCTCAACATAAACCTAACACTAAGACTAAGGCTATACCTAACCCTCAATATCACCCTATCCCTCTCTCTTATTCTTACCGTCACCCTAAACCTAATGCTTACACTAACCCTCAACCTAACCCTCACCCTAAACATCACACTAACCCTAACCCACACCCTAATCCTTACCCTCCCGCTAACCCTCACCCTAACCCTATCCTAACACTCACCCTAACCCTCACCCTAACATTAACGATAACCCCAACCCTCATTCTCACTCTAACCTTCACCCTAAACCTTACCCTCACCCTAACCCTAAACCTAACCCTAACCCTCACACTAACCCTAACCCTCACCCTAACCCTGAACCTAATCCTCACCCTCATCCTAAAGCCAAACCTAACACTAACCCTAAACCTCACCCTAACCCTAATGCGAAGCTTATCCCTCACCGTAACCCTAACCCTAACCCACACACTCATCCTAAACCGAACACTAACCCTAACCCTAACCCCCACCCTAACCTTAAGCCTAACCCTCACCCTAACCCTAGCTCTCACCCAAACCCTGACCCTCAGCTTTACACTAAACGTAATCCTAATCCTAACTGTAATTCTCACCCTTACCCTCACATTAACCCTAACCCTAACCCTAACCCTCACCCTCAACCTAACCCTCACCCTAACACTCACCCTCACCCTCACCCTCAGCCTAACAGTATCCCTAACCTTAATCCAAACCCTCACACTCACCCTCACCCTAACCCTAAACATTAACCTCACCCTTACCCTAATGCTAACCCTCACCCTCACCGTCACCCTCACGCCGCACCCTGAACCTAATCCTCACCCTGAACCTAACCCCAACCTTAACCCTCATGTTAACACTCACCCTAACACTTACGATAACCCTGACTCACTCTCATACTAACACTCACCCTAACCCTTACCCTCACCCTAACCCTAACCCTAAACCTAACCTAAACCCTGACAATAACCCTAACGCTCAACCTAACCCTAAACCTCACCCTAACACTCACACTTATCCTAAATCTAACCCTAACCCAAAGCCGCACCCTTACCCTCACACTCACCCTAAGGCTAACCCTAACCCTCACTCTCACCCTAAACCGCACCCAAAGCCTTAAACTCACCCCAACCCTCACCCTAAATCTAACCCTCAAACTAAACCAAACCCTTACCCTAACTCTAACACTACCCCTCACCCTAACCCTAACCCTAAACCGAAGCCTAACCCTAACTCTAACCCTAGCACTCATACTCACCCTCAACCTCACCCTTACCCTCAGCCTAACCCTAACCCTAATCCTAAAGCTAACCCTCACCCTCACCCTCAACCAAACACTATGCCTAACCCTAACCCTCACCCTAACCCTAACATCCACCCGAACCCTAACCCTCAACCTAAGCGTAACCCTAACACTAACCATAACCCTCACACTAACCGTAACCCTCACCCTAACCCTAACCATACCCCTCACCCTACCCCTCATCGTAACCCTGACCCTAACCTTAATCCTAACCTTCACTCTAACCCTAAACCTAAACCTCACCCTCACTCTCACCCTAATCATAACCATAAACTTAACCGTTACCCTAACAATAACCCTAAACCTAACCCTAATCCTAACCCTCTCCCTCACCCTAACCCTAACCTTAACCATCACCCTAACCCTATCCCTCAACCTAACCTTAAACCGAAACCTAACACTAACCCTAACCCTAACCCGAAATCTCACACTAACCCTAACCCTAACCCTCACCCTCAACCTCTACCTAACCCTACCCCAACCATAACACTCACCCTAACCCTAAACTCCATCCTACCCCTTACCCTAATCCTAAACCTCACCCTCAACCTAACCCTAACCCAAACCCTAATCCTCAACCTAAATTTCGTCCTAACCCCAAATTTAACCCTAACACTAACCCTCATACTAAACCTAATCATCACCCTAAACCTAACCCTACCCCTCATGCTAACACTCTTCCTAACCCTAACCATAACCCTAACCCCAAACCTCACTCTAACCCTAACCCTAACACTCACCCTCACCCTCACACTATCCCTTAGCCTTACCCTAACCCTCACCCTAAGCCTTAGCCTTGCTCCAACCCTCACACTCAGCCTAACCCTATCACTAACCATCACCATAACCCTCACCCTAACCATCACCCTAACCCTAAACTTAACCCTAACCCTCAGACTAAAAGTAACCCTCAGCCTAACCCTAACCCTAGTTCTCATCTTAACCCTCACCTGCCCCCTAACCATCACCCTAACCCTCACCCTCACCCTAAATATCACCCAAACGCTCACCCTCACCCTAACCCTCACCCTCACCCTAACCCTCACCCTAACCCAAACCTTCACCCTCACCCTCAGCCTAACAGTATCCCTAACCCTAATCCTAACCCTCACACTCACCCACACAATAACACTAACCCTAAACTTCACCCTAAACCTAATGCTAACACTCACCCTCACACTCATCCTCACCCTCAGCCTATCCCTAACTGTAACCCTAATCCTAAACCTCACCCTCTCCCCTCACACTCAGCCTAACCCTCACCCTCAACCTAACCCTAATCCTAACCCTCACCCAAACCCTCACCCTAATACTCATGATAACCCTAACATTCACCCTAACCCTTACCCTCACCCTAACCCTAAACCTAAACCTAACCCTAACCCTCGCACTAACACTAACTCTCACCCTAACCCTAACACTCACCCTAACACTCACCCTCATCCTAAACCTAACCCTAACCCTAACCCCAACCTTTACCCTCACACGCACCCTAAGGCTAAAACTAACTCTCAACCTATCCTTGACCCTAACCCTAAACCTCAACCTAACCCTAAACCTAATCCTCAGTCTCACCCTAGCCCTCACACTAACCCTAAACCTAACCCTCACCCTCATCCTAACCCTCACCCTGAACCTTACCCTCCCCCTAATCTTAAACCTAACACTAACCCCAACAGTAACCCTAAGCCTCACCATAACCCTAACCCTAATGCTCAGCCTAACCCTCATCCTAATCCTAAACCTAACCCAAACTCTCGCCCTAACCCTAACACTAACACTCACCCTAAACCTAAGCCTAACCCTAACCCTAACCCTCATCCTCACCCTCACCTTCAACCTAACACTTACCCTAACCCTAATCCTAAACCTAACCCTCACCCTCACCCTGGCTCTTAATATAACCATAACCTTAACTCTCACCTTCACCATAACCCTAATCCTAAACCTATCACTAAACCTAACCCTATCCCTAATCCTCACCCTAACCCTCACCCAAACCCTCACCCTCACCCTAACCATAACCCTAACCTGAACCGTAAACCTAACCCTAATCCTAACCCTAACCCTCACCCTAACCCTAAACCTAACACTCACCCTAATTGTAACCCTCACCTTCACCCTCACCCTCAGTCTAACCATAAGCCTAACCCTAAGCCTAACCCTAACCCTAACACTCACCCTCACCCTAAACCTAAGCCTAACCCTAACCCTAACCCTCACACTCTCCGTCAACCTTACCCTCACCCTCACCCTCACCCTAACCCTAATCCTAACCCTAACCGTAAACCTAACCCTAACCCTAACCCTAACCCTCACCCTCACCTCATCCTCACCGTAACCTTAACCCTAACCCTAACCCTAACCCTAAACCTCAACATCACCCTCACCCTAACCCTAACACAAACCCAAATGAATCCTCACCCTCACCCTCAGCCTCACCATCACCCTCAACCTAACCCTAACCGTAATTTAACACTAACCCTCACCCTCAACCTAACCCTGACCCTAAACCTTACTCTCACTCCAACCCTAAACCTAACCCTAATCCTAACCCTATCCCTAAACATCACCCTAACCCTCACACTAAACCTAACCATCATCCTAACCCTAACCCTACACCTCACCCTAACCCTTAGCCTTACCCTAACCCTCACCCTAAGCCTTAGCCTTACCCAAACCCTCACCCTCACCCTAACCCTATCACTAACCCTCACCCTAACCCTCAACCTAACCATCACCCTAACCCTAAACCTAACCCTAACCCTCATACTAAGCCTAACTCTCACCCTAACCCTAACCCTAGCCCTCATCCTAACCCTCAGCCTATCCCTAAACCTAATACTCAACCTAACCCTAACCCTAAACCTCACCCGCTTCCTAACCCTCACCCTAAACCTCTTGCTCACCCTAAACATCAACCTCACCTTAACCATCACCCTAACCTTTAGCCTAACCCTCACCCTAACCCTAGTCCTCAGCTTCACCCTAACCCCAACACTAACCCTCACCCTAACCCTAATGCTAACCCTCACCCTCACCCTCAGCCTTACCCTAACAGTAACCCTAATCCTAACCCTCACCCTCACCCCTCACCTTCAGCCTAACCCTCACCCTCAACCTAACCCTAACCCTAACCCTCACTCTCACCCTAAACCTCACCCTAAGCCGTAAACTCACCCCAACCCTCACCCTAACCCTAACCCTCAAACTAAACCTAACCCTCACACTGACCCTAGCGCTACCCCTCACCCTTACCCTATCCTTAACCTTAAACCTAACCTAAACCTCACCCTAAACCTAAACCTAACCCTCATCCTCACTCTAGCCTCACACTAACCATAACCCTAACGCTCACCCTCACCCTAACCCTCACCCTAAACCTTAACCTCACCCTATCCCTAACATTAACCCTATCCCTAACCCTCACCCTAACCATAACCCTCACACGAAACCTAACCCTACCCCACAGCCTAACCCTCATCCGAACCCTAAACCTAACCCAAACCCTCACCCGAACCCTAACACGAACACTCACCCTAAACCTAACCCTCACCCTCACCCTTACCCTCACCCACAACCTAACCCTTACCCTAAAACTAATCCTAATGCTAACCCTCACCCTCACCTTGTTTCTAAACCTAACCGTAACCCTAAATGTCACCCTCACCATCACCCTAATCCTAAACTTATTCCTAAACCTCACCCTGTCCCTAACCCTCACCCTAACCTTAACCCAGATCCTCACACACCGTAACCCTAAACCGCACCTTAAACCTCACGCTAATGCTTACCTTCAACCTAAACCTAACCCTAACCCTAACCCTAGCCAAAAACCTAACCCTCACACTAACCCCAAACCTCACCCTAACCCTAAACCTCACCCTAACCCTAAACCTAACCCTCACCTTCACACTAAACCTAACCCTAAACCTAACCCTGACCCTCACCCTAACCCTCACACTTACCCTGAGTCTAACCTAACCCTCACTCTCACCCTAAACCTCACCCTAACGCTTACCCTCACCATAAACCCAACCCTAACCCTAACATTCACACTAAACCTAACCCTCACTCT
This sequence comes from Dipodomys merriami, assembly GCF_024711535.1. NCBI lineage: Eukaryota > Metazoa > Chordata > Mammalia > Rodentia > Heteromyidae > Dipodomys > Dipodomys merriami. The sequence continues at coordinate 1,542,830 of NW_027202771.1, forward strand.
AACCCTTTAAAATACCCCTGAACCTAACCCTCACCCTAAACCTATCCCTAACCCTCACCCTCACCCTAGACCTCACCCTACCCCTAATCCTAACACTCACCGTCAACCTAATTCTAACCCTCACCCGAAAACTCACACTAAACCTAAGAGTAACCCTAACCCTAACTCTCACCCTAACCCTCACCCTTAGCCTTAACCTCACCCTAACCCTAACCCTCAAACTAAACCTAACCATCAACCTAACCCTAAACCTAACCCTAACCCTAAACCTCACCCTAACCCTAAATCTAACCCTCAGCCTCACCATAGCCCTCACCCTAACCCTAAACCTAAACCTCACCCTCACCCTAACCCTCACCCTAAACCTTATACTCACACTATCCTTAACCTTATCCATAACCCTCACACTAACACTATCCCTCACCCTAACCCTAGCCTTAACCCTCAGCCTAACCCTCATCCTAAAACTAAACGTAACCCAAACTCTCACCCTAACCCTAACCCTAACACTCACCCTAATCCTAATCCTCACCCTCACCTTCACCCTTACCCTCACACTCACCCTCACCCTAAAATTAACCCTAACAGTAAGCCTCACCCTCACACTTACCCTTACCCTCACCCTCTCCCTAACCCTCAGCCTCAGCCTAACCCTAACCTTAACCCTAATCCTAAACCTCACCCTCAACCATCACCCTCAGACTAACCCTCACCCTCACAGTAAACCTCACCCTACCTCTATCCCTAACCCTAACCCTCAACCTAATCCTAACCCTAACCCTAACACTCACACTCACCCTAACTCTAACCCTAACCCTAACCCTCACCCTAACACTCACCCTAACACTCATGATAACCCTAACCCTCACTCTCACCATAAACCCAACCCTAATGCTTATCCTCACCCTTACCCTCACCCTACCCCTTACCCTACCCCACATACTAACACTGATCCTAACCTTAACCCTAACCCTCACCCTAACCCTAAACCTCAACCTCACCCTCACCCTAGCCTCATCCTAACCCTAAATGTAACCCTAATCCTAAACCTCAACCTCAACCATCAACCTCAGCCTAACCCTCTCCCTCACACTAACCCTCACCTTAACCCTTAGTCGCAAACTAACACTCACCCTCACCCTCAGCGTAACGCAAACCCTAATCCTAACCCTAACCCTCATCCTCACCCTCACCTGGAAACTAACCCTAACCCTAACCCTCACCCTCACTCTCACCCTAACCCTCATCCTAACCCTTAACCTCAACATAAACCTAACCCTAACCCCAAACCTCACACTAAAACTTACCCTAACCCTAACCCTAACCCTACCCCTCAACATACCCCTCACCCTAACCCTAAACCTAAACCTAACCCTCACCCTCAACCTACCCCTCACCCTAACCCTAATCCTAACACTCACCCTCACACTAACCTTAACCCTAACTCCAACCCTAAACCTAAACCTAAACTTCCCCCTAAACCTCAACCTAACCCTAATGCTAACCCTTACCCTAACTTTAACAGTAATCTAAACCCTCACCCTCACCCTAACCCTCACCCTAACCCTTAACCTCACCCTAACGTTAACCCTAACCCTCAACCTCACCCTAAACCTCACCCTAACCCTAAACCTTACCCTCACCCTAACTCTTACCTCACCATAAACCTCACCCTAACACTAACCCTAACCCTAAACCTTACCTTAACCCTCACCCTCACCCTAAACTTCACCCTAAGCCTAACCCTCACTGTTACCCTAACCCTCAACCTCACCCTCACCCTCAGCCTAACCCTAATCCTAACACTCACCCTCACACTAACCTTAACCCAAACCCTCACTCTAACACTAACCCTAAACTTAACCCTCACCCTTACCCTAACCCTCACCCTCACCTTTAACCTCACCCTAACGTTAACCCTAACCCTAAACCTCAACCTCAACCTAAACGTCACCCTAAGCCTAACACTCACCCTAACTCTTACCTCACTCTAAACCTCACCGTAACCCTAAACCTAACCCTCACCCTCACCACCACAGTAACTGTAACTCTAACCCTAACCTTAAAAATACCCCTAACCCTAACGCTAACCCTCAGCCTCACATTAACCCTAACCCTAACCCAAACCCTCACTCTAACCCTAGCCCTGAACCAAAACCTAAACCTCAACATAACATTAATCCTAACTTCACCCTCAGCCTCACCGTTACCATAAAGGTAACCCTAATCCTAACCCTAATAATAACCCTAAACCTAACCCTAATCCTAACCCTCACCCTCACCATCAGCCTAACCATAACCCTAATCCTAACCCTCACTGTAACCCTAATCCTAAACCTCACACTAACCATAACCCTAACCCTAAACCTCACTCTTAAACTAACCCTAAACCTCACCCTCAACCTCCCTGTAACTGTAACTCTAACAATAACCCTAACCCTAACCCTAACAATAACCCTAACCCTAACCTCACCCTAACCCTTACCCTCACCCTAACCCTCACCTTCACCCTCAGTGTAACCCTAACCCTAATCCTAACCCTAACCCTCAACCTCACCCTCACCCTAAACTTAACCTTAACCCTAAACCTCACCCTCACTCTGACCCGAACCCTCACCCTAACCCTTACCCTCAACCTAACCCTAACCCTAACCCTCACACTAAAACTTACACTCACCCTAACCCTAACACTACCCCTCAACCTAATCATGAACCTAACCCTAATCCTAACCCTCACCCTCAACCTCACTGTAACTCTAACTCTAACCCTAATCCTAACAATAACCCTAACCCTAACCCTAACTCTCAACCTCACCCTCAACCTACACTTCACCCTAAACCTAATCCTAACACTCACCCTCACACTAACCTTAACACTAACCCTAGCCCTAACCCTAACCCTAAACTTAACCCTAACCTTCCCCCAATCCTCAACCTAACCCTAACCCTAACCCTAACCCTCACCCTAACACTAACCTCTCCCTTACCTTAACCCTCACCCCAACACTTACTCTCACCCTTATGTTAACTCTAACCACAACCCTCAACCTCACCCTAAACCTCACCCTAACCCTAACTCTTACCTCACCCTAAACCTCACCATAAACCTAACCCTAAACCTCACCCTCACCCTCACCATTACCGTAACTCTAAACCTACCCCTAACAATAACCATAACCCTAACCCTAAACCTAACCTTCACCCTCACCCTAAACCTAACCCTAAACCTAACCTTCACTCTAACCCTAACACAAAACCTCACCCTAACCCTAACACTAACCCTAAACCTCACCCTAACCCTAACCCTAAACCTAAATCTCACCCTATCCCTAACCCTAATCCACAACTTCAACCTCACTGTAACCGTAACTCTAACCCTAACCCTAACAATAACCCTATCCCTAACCCTAACAGAAACCCTCACTGTAACCCTAAACCTAAATCTCACCTTAACCCTAACCATAACCTTAACCCTAACCCTCACCCTAACCCTCAACCTCATCCTCAGCCTCGCCCTCACCTTAAAGGTAACCCTAACCCTAACCCTAAAATATCTGAAACATAACCCTAATCCTAACCCTCACCCTCACCCTAAACCTAACCCTCACCGTCACTGTAACCCTAAGCCTAAACCTCACCCTCACACTACCCTTAACCCTCATTTTCAACATCAACCTCAGCTTACCACTAAGCCTAAACTTAACCCTAACCCTAACCCTCAAACTCACCCTCACGCTAGCCCTAATCCTAACACTAACCCTAACCCTAACCCTCACCCTAACCGTCACCCTAACCATCACCTTAACCCTAACCCTAACACTAGCCTTAACCGTAACCCTCACCTTAACCCTCACCCTAAACCTATCTCTAAAACTAAACCTCACCCTCATCCTAACCCTAACACTAACCTTAAACCTCTTCCTAATGCTTAGCCTAAAACTCAACCTCACCCTCACCCTCACTGTAACCCTAACCCTAACCCTAACAATAACCCTAACCCTAACCCTAACCCTAACACTCTCCCTCACAGAAACCCTAACCCTGACACAAACCCTCATCTAACCCTCACCCTAACCCTCCCCGTAACCCTTAGCCTCACCCTAACCCTCACCCTAAGCCTTAGCCTTGCCCTCAACCTCACCCTAACTCTAACACTATCACTAACCCTCACCCTAACCCTCACCCTCACCCTCACCCTAACAATCATCCTAACCATAAACCTAACCCTAACCCTCACACTAAGCCTAACCCTCACCCTAACCCTAACCCTAACCCTAGCCCTCATCCTAACCCTCATCCAAAGCCGAAACCTAACCCTCAACCTAACCCTAACCCTAAACAATAACCTCACCCGCACAATAACCCTTACCCTAACCCTTACCCTCACCCAAAACATCACCCTAACACTAACCCTCATCCTCAACTTAAGCCTAACCCTAAACCTAACCCTAGCCCTCATCCTCACACTCACCCTCAGCTTAACACTAACCCTAACCTTAACCCTCACCGTAATCCTCGTTCTCACCCTCACCCTAACCCTAACGCGAACCCTCACACTAACCCTCACCCTCACCCTCACCTTCAGCCTAACAGTATCCCTAAACCTAATCCTAACCCTCACCCTCAGCCTAATTGTAACCCTAACCCTAACCCTAACTCTCCCGATAAACCTCACACTAAGATTAAGGCTAAACCTAACCTTCACTATCACCCTAACCCTCACCTTCAGTCTAACAGTATCCCTAAACCTAATCCTAACCCTCACACTCACCCTCACACCTCACCCTCAGCCTAATACTCACACTCACACTAACCCTCACCCTAACCCTTACCCTCACCCTAACCCTCACCCTCACCGTCACCATAACCCTAACCCTAATCCTAACCCTAACCCTTAACCACACCGTCACCCTAAACCAAACCCTAAACCTAAGCCTCACCCTCACCCTCACCCTCACCCTCACCCTCACCCTCATCCTAACCCTCACCCTAACACTCACAATCACCCTAACCCAAAACCTAACCCTCACCCTAAAACTCACACTAACGCTCATGATAACCCTAACCCTCACTCTCACCCTAAACCTCACCCTAATGCTTATCCTCACCCTATCCCTCACCCTAACCCTAACCCTATCCATCATCCTAACCCTCAGCCTAACCTTAACCCTAACCCCAACCCTAACCCTAAAACTCATACTCACCCTCATCCTCACTCTCAGCTTAACCCTAACCCTAACCCTAACCCTGATCCTAACTCTCACCCTCACCCCTCACCCTCAGCCTAACCATCACCCTCACACTACTCCTCACCCTAACCCTTACCCTCACCCAAAACCTCACCCTCACCCTCAGCTTAACCCTAAACCTAATCCTAAACCTAACCCTCATCCTCACCCTCACACTAAACCTAACTCCAACCCTAAGCCTCACCCTCACTGCCACCCTAAACCTCACCTTAACCCTTACCCACAACCTAACCTGAACCCTAACCCTCACAATAAAACTTACACTTACCCTAACCCTAAAAATACCCCTCACACTCACCCTCATCCTAACTCTTAACCTTACCCTAATGTTAACCCTAACCCTAACCCTCAACCTCACTCTAAAACTCACCCTAACCCTAATCCTCGCCCTAACTCTTACCTCACCCTAAACATCACCCTATCCCTAACCCTAACCCTAAACCTCACCTTATACCTCACCCTCACCCTAACCCTAACCCTGGACCTAATCCTCACCCTAACCCTAAATGTAACCCTAACCCTCACAATAATCCTAAACCTCACCTTAACCTAAACCTACCCCTCACCCTAAGCCTCATCCTAAACCTACCCATAACCCTAACAATAACCCTAACCCTAAACCTCACCCTAAAGCTAACACTAACCCTCACACTCATCCACGACCTCAACGTGACCGTAACCATATCAATAACCCTAACAATAACCATAACCCTTAACCTAATCCTAACCCTCGCCCTCACCCTAACTCTAACTCTAACCCTAACACTCATCCTAACCGTAACCCTCACCATAACCTTAACACTATAATTAACCCTAAATCTCAACCTAACCCTCACCCTAGCCCTCACCCTAACCCTAACCCTAATCGTAACCCTAACCCTCACCCTAACCCTAACCCTCACCTTCACCAAACCCTCAGCCTAACCCTAAGCCTAAGCATAACCCTAACCCTAACCTGCACACTCACACTCACCCTAAAACTAATCCTAACCGTAACCCTATCCCTAAACCTCACCCTAAACCTAACCCTAACCCTCACCCTCACCTTCACCGTAACCATAACTTTAACCCTAACCCTAAAAATAACCCTAAACCTAACACTAACCCTAACCCTAACCCTTACCCTCACCCTAGCCTTCACCCTAACCCTAACCCTAACCCTAACCCTCACCGTCAACCTAACCGTAAACTTAACTCTAACCCTAACCCTAAGAATAACATTAACTCTAACCCTAACTCTAACACAAACCCTAACCCTCACTCGCAACGAAACCCTAACCCTAACTCTAACCCTCAACCTCACTGTAACCCTAACCCTGAACCTCACCATGAGCCTCACCCTCACCGTAAAGGTAACCCTAACCCTAACCATAACAATAACCCTAATCCTAACCCACACCCTCACCCTAAACCTAACCCAAACCCTAATCCTCACCATCACTGTAAACCTAACCCTAAACCTCAACCTCACCTTAACACTAACCCTCACCCTCAACCTCAACCTCAGCCTAAAACTAATCCTAACCCTAATCCTCACCTTAACCCTCCCCATAACCCTAACCCTAACACTAACCCTAACCCTAACCAAAACAATAACCGTAATCCTAACGCTAACCCAAAACCTCACCCTAACCCTAACCCTAACACTCACCCTCACCCTAGCCTTCACCCTAACCCTAATCCTAACCCTAACCCTTACCCTAACAATCACCCTAACCTTAAACCTAACACTCACCCTAAATCTAAGCCTCACCCTCACCCTCACCTTAGGCCTAATCCTAAGCCTAAGCCTAACCCAAACCCTAACCCTCACACTCACCATCATCCTCACCCTCACCCTCAGCCTAACCCTAACCGTAACCCTAACCCTAACTCTCACCATAAACCTCACACTAAGACTAAGGCTAACCCTAACCCTCACTATCACCCTAACCCTCACCCTTTTTCTTACCCTCACCTTAACCCTAACCCTAACAGTCACACTAAACCTAACCCTCACCGTAACCCTAACCCTACCCCTCAGCCTAACCCTCACCCTAAACCTTAGCCTCACCCTAACCCTCACCCTAAGCCTTAGCCTTGCCCTCACCCTCACCCTAATCCTAAGCCTATCACTAACCCTCATGCTAACCCTCACCCTAACCCTCACCTTAACCATCCACTTAACCATCGCCCTAACCCTAAACCTAACCCTAACACTCACACAAAGCCTAACCCTCACCCTAGCCCTAAACCTAGCCCTCTTCCTAACCCTCATCCTAACCCTAAACCTAACCCTCAACCTAACCTTAACCCTAAACCTCACGCTCACCCTAACACTCACCCTAACCCTCACCCTTTTTCTTACCCTCACCTTAACCCTAACCCTAACAGTCACACTAAACCTAACCCTCACCGTAACCCTAACCCTACCCCTCAGCCTAACCCTCACCCTAACCCTTAGCCTCACCCTAACCCTCACCCTAAGCCTTAGCCTTGCCCTCACCCTCACCCTAATCCTAAGCCTATCACTAACCCTCATGCTAACCCTCACCCTAACCCTCACCTTAACCATCCACTTAACCATCGCCCTAACCCTAAACCTAACCCTAACACTCACACAAAGCCTAACCCTCACCCTAGCCCTAAACCTAGCCCTCTTCCTAACCCTCATCCTAACCCTAAACCTAACCCTCAACCTAACCTTAACCCTAAACCTCACGCTCACCCTAACACTCACCCTAACCCTCACCCTTTTTCTTACCCTCACCTTAACCCTAACCCTAACAGTCACACTAAACCTAACCCTCACCGTAACCCTAACCCTACCCCTCAGCCTAACCCTCACCCTAACCCTTAGCCTCACCCTAACCCTCACCCTAAGCCTTAGCCTTGCCCTCACCCTCACCCTAATCCTAAGCCTATCACTAACCCTCATGCTAACCCTCACCCTAACCATCATCTTAACCATCCACTTAACCATCACCCTAACCCTAAACCTAAGCCTAACACTCACACAAAGCCTAACCCTCACCCTAGCCCTATACCTAGCCCTCTTCCTAACCCTCATCCTAACCCTAAACCTAACCCTCAACCTAACCTTAACCTTAAACCTCACGCTCACCCTAACACTCACCCTAACCCTCACCCTCACAATAAACATCACCCTAACACTAACCCTCACCGTAACGTTAAGCCTAATCCTCACCCTAACCCTAGCCCTCATCCTCACCCTCACCCTCAGCTAAACACTGAACGTAACCCTAATCCTAACCGTAACCCTCGCCCTCACCCTCACGCTAACCCTAACCCTCACCATAACCATAACCCTCACACTCACACTCAGCCTAACAGTATCCCTAACCTTAATACTAACCGTCACCCTCACCCTCACTCTAACCCTAATCCTAATCCTCACCCTATACATAATGCTAAACCTCAGCTTCACCCTAACCCTTACCCTCACACTAACCCTCACCCTAACTCTTACCCTCAACCTCACACTCAGCCAAAACCTAACCCTAATCATAACCCTAACCCTCATCCTCACCCTAACCCTAAACCTAACCCTAAACCTAAGCCTCACCCTCACTGTCACCCTAAACCACACCTTAAACCTTACAATCAACCTAACCCTAACCCTCACACTAAAATTTACCCTCACCCTAACCCTAACAATACCCCTCACCATACCACTCACCCTAACCCTAATCCTAACCCTAACCCTCACCCTCACCCTAGGGCTCACCCTAACCCTAATCCTAACATTCAACTTCACACTAACTGTAACCCTAACCCTAACCATAACCCTAACCGTCAACAGAACCCTAACCCTACCCCTCACCCTAAGCCTCATCCTAACCCTAACCATAACCTTAACCCTAAACCTCACCCTAACCCTAAACCTAAACCTCACCCTCACTGTAACCCTAACCCTAATCCTCACCCTAACCCTAACCCTAAATCTCACCCTAACCCTAACCCTAAATCTCACCCTAACCCTAACCCTAAACCTCACTCTCAACCTCCCCGTAACCGTAACTCTAAACCTAACACTAACAGTAACCCTAACCCTAACCCGAAACCTAACCCAAACCCTAACGCTCACCCTACCCTCACCGCAACCCTAAACCTAACCCTAACCTTCACTCTCACTGTAAACTTAAACCTAAACCTCACCCTCACCCTAAACCTAACCCTCACACTCACCCTCAACCTCAGCCTAACACTAAGCCTAACCCTAACCCTAACCCTCAAACTCACCGTCACCCTAGTCCTAATCCTAACCTTAAACTTTACCCTAACCCTATACCTCACCGTAACCCTCACGCTAACTCTAACACTAACACTAACCCTAACCCTAACCCTCACCCTAACACTATCTCTAACCTTAAACCTCACCCTCACCCTAACCCTAACCCTAAACCTCTCCCTATGCCTTAGCCTAACAATCACCCTCACCCTCACCATAACCAAAACCATAACCCTAAAAATAACCCTAACCCTAACGCTAACCCTAACCCTCTCCCTCATCGTAACCCTATCCCTAACCCAAACCCTCACCCTCACCCTAACACTCACCCTATCCCTAAACCTCACACTCACCCTAAATCTAACCCTCACACTCACCCTCACCCTCCACCTAACCCTAACCCTAATCCTAATGCTAACCATCACCCTCACACTCAACTTAACCCTATGCCTAACCTTAACCCTCACCCTAACACTAATACTAACGTAAATCTAAACCCACCCCTAACCCTCACACTAACCGTAAACCTCACCCTAACTCTACCCCTACCCCTCACCCTATGCCTCTTCCTAATCCTAACCCTAACCCTAACCTTAACAATAACCCTAACCCTAAAACTCACCCTAACCCTAACCCTAAACCTCACCCTCACTCTCACCATCATCATAGCAGTAACCATAACCATAACTCTAACCCTAAAAATTACCCTAAACCTAACCCTAATCCTATACCTCACCATCACCCTAAACCTAACCCAAACCCTCACCCTAACCTTAACCCTCATCCTAACCGTAACCCGAACCCTAACACTACCCCTCACCCTCACCCTAACCCTAAACCTCACCCTAACCCTAACACTAACCCTCACCTTGAACCTAGCCCTCACCCTAAACTAATCATAACCCTAACCCTCACTCTAACCCTAACCCTAACCCTAACCCTAAATCTCACCCTAACGCTAATCCTAACCCTAACCCTCACCCTAACCCTCACCCTAACCCTGACCCTAACAATTACCCTCACGCTAGCCCTCACCCTCACCCTAACCCTATCCCTCACTCTCACCCTAACCCTCACCCTAAACCTTACCCTCACCCTAACCCTAACCCTAACCCTCACACTATACCTAACCTTCATCCTAACCCTAACCCTACCCCTCACCCTAATCCTCACCCTAACACTAACCCTAAGCCTCTCCCTAAACCTCATCCTAACCCTAAACCTCACGCTAACCCTAACCCCAAACCTAACCCTAACCCTAACCCTCACGCTAACCCTCACCATAACCCTCACGATAACGCTAACACTCACTCTCACCCTAACACTCACCCTAACCTTAACCCTAACCCTCACCCTAACCCTAACCCTCACCCTAACACTCATCCTAATCCTAAACCTAACCCTAACCCTAACCCTCACCCTTACCCTCACACTCACCCTAAGGCTAACCCTAATCCTCACTCTCACCCTAACCCTCACCCTCACCATAACACTAACATTAACCCTAACCCTAAACATCACAATAAACCTAAACCTCACCCTCACGTTAAACCTACCCTCACTGTAAACCTCACCCCAACCCTTAGCCTCACCCTAATCCACACCCTAACCCTCATCCTAACACTAAACCAAAACCTAATCCTCAACCTAATGCTCACCCTAACCGTAACCCTAACTTTAACCCTCACACTAACCATCACTCTAACCCTAAATCTAACCCTAACACTCACACTAACCCTAAACCTCACCGTAACCCTATCGCTATGCCTCATTCTAACCCTCATCATAAACCTAACCCTAACCCTCACCCTAACCCTAACCTTAACCCTCACCCTAAACCTAACCCTATGCCTCACCCTAACCCTAACCCTCACCCTCACCCTGGCCCTCACACTACCCCTAATCCTAACACTCACCCTCACTCTACCCTTAACCTCACCCTAACCCTACCCCTAACCCTTACCCTAAACCTCACACTAAACCTAACCCTCACCATAACCCTAAACCTACCCCTCACCCTAACCCTCACCTTAACCCTAACCCTTACCCTCACCCTCACGCTAACCCTCACCCAACCCCTAATCCTAACACTTACCCTCACCCTAACCCTGACACTCACCCTCACCCTATCCCTCACCCTAACTCTTATCCTCACCCTAACCCCAACCCTAACCCTGACTGTAACTCTCACACTAACCCTAACGCTAACCGGAACCCTCAATGTAACCTTAAATCTACCCCTAACCCTAACACTAACGCTGACCCTAACCCTCACAGTAACCCTAAACCTAACCCTCACCCTAACCCTCACCCTAAAACTAACACTCAACTTAACCCTCACCCTATCATTATGCCTACCACTAAACCTCACACAAACCCTAACCCTCACCCTAATTCTACCCCTACCCTCACCCTAACCCAAACCCTAACCCTAACCCTAAATATCACCCTCAGCCTAACCCTAACACTCACCCACACCGTAGCCCTCACTGTCACCCTAACACTCACCCTCAACCTAACACTCACCCTCACCCTAAATATCAACCTAACCCTAATCCTAACCCTCAACCTCACCCTCAGGCTATCCCTAATCCTTACCCTCACACTCAACCTCACCCTCACCCTCACCCTACCCTAACCTCAACCTCACCCTAGCCCTAACCCTAGCCCTCACCCTAACCCTCACACTAACACTCATGATAACCCTAAAACTCATTCTCACCCTAACCCTCATTATAACACTTACCATCACCCTAAACTTTAGCCTCACCCTAACCCTCACCGTAACCCTAACCTTAACCCTAAACCTCACCCTATCCCTCACCTTAACCCTCACCCTAACCCTAACACTAACCCTCACCCTCATCCTAAACCTAACCCTAACCCTAACCCTAACCCTCACCCTCACCGTAAACCTAACCCTAATTCTCACACTAAACTTAACCCTCAACCTAACCCTAAAACTACCCCTCACACTTATCCTAACCCTAACCCTAAACATCACCCTAACCTTCACCCTAACCCTAATCCTAACACTCACCCTCAACCTAACCCTAAACTTCACCCTAACCCTAAACCACAACCGCACCCTAATCCTCAACCTAACAATAACCCTCACCATAACCCTTCCCCTAAACCTAACCCTAAACCTCAAGCTAACCCTCAAGCTAACAATAACCCTAAACCTAGCCCTCACCCTCACCCTAAACTTCACCCTCAAACGTGGCCTCAACCTAACCTTCACCCTAACCCTAACCCTAACCCTAACCCTCACCCTCACCATCACCCTCAACCTAAACCTAAACCTAACCCTAATCCTAACACTAACCATAACCCTCACCCTCACCCTAACCATAACCCTAACCCTCACCCTAATGCTAATCCTCACCCTCACCTTCACCCTCAGCCTCACCAAGCCCCTAACACTAACACTAACCGTAAACCTCACCCTCACCCTAACACTAATCATAACACTCACCCTCACCCTAACCCTCACACTAAACCTTACCCTCACCGTAACCCTAACCCTAAACTTCAATCTAAACCTAACCCTAACCCTACCCCTCACCCTAACCCTAACCCTAATCCTAACCTTCTACCTAAACCTAACCCTAACCTTCACCCTCACCGTAACATTCACCGTTACCCTAACACTCACCCTACCCGTAACCCTCACCCACACCTTAACCGTCACACTAACCCTAGCCCTCATCACCCTAACCCTAACCCTTACCCTAACCCTCAGCCTAACCCTAACCTTACCTAACCGAAACCCTCACCCTCACCCTCACGCTCACCCTAACCCTCACCCTCACCCTAACCCGCACCCTAACCCTAAACCTAATGCTAACTGTCACCCTCACCTTCATCCTCAGCCTAACCCTAACCCTAACACTAATCCGAACCCGAACCCTCACCCTCAGCCTAACCCTAACCCTTAAACTAACCCTCACCTAAACACTTACCCTCACTATAACCCTCACCCTCAACCTCACACTCACCCTCAGCCTAACCCTAAACCTAATCCTAACACTAACCCTAACCCTAACCCTCAACCTAAACCTAACACTAAACCTCACCCTCACCCTCACCCTCACCCTAACCCTAACCCTCACTCTCACCCTAACCCTAACCCAAAACCTATCCATCACTCTGAGCCTAAACCTCACACTAAACCTTACCCTCAACCTAGCCCTAACCCTAACCCTAACCATCATGCTAAAACTAACACTCACCTTAACCCTAATCCTACACCTCACCCTAAACCTCAAACTAACCCTAACAGTAACCCTAAACCTAGCCCTCACCCTACCCCTAATCCTAACATTCTTGCTCACCCTAACCCTAACCCTCACCCTAACCCTAAACCACACACTCACCCTAACCCTATCCCTAACCCTAAACTTAAACCTTACCCTCAGCCTCATGCTCACCCTAAGCCTCACCCTCACACTCACCCTAACCATAAACCTAACACTATCCCCCAAGCTAACCTTAATCCTAACCCTAATCCTAACCCTAACCCTCAACATCACCCTCATAGTCACAATAACCCTAACTCTTACCCAAACACTAACCCTCACCCTAACCCTAATCCTAACCCTCACCCTCACCCTAAACCTCATCCTAACCCTAAACCTCACCCTAACCCTTACCCTCCAGCTTACCTGCACTCTAAACATAACCTGAAACCTAACCCTAACACTAACCCTCATGCTAACCCTCACCCTAACACTCACGATAACGCTAACACTCACTCTCACCCTAACACTCACCCTAACCCTAACCCTAACCCTCAACCTAACACTCACCCTCATCCTAAACCTAACCCTAACCCTAACACTCACCCTTATCCTCACACTCACCCTAAGGCTAACTCTAATCCTCACTCTCACCCTATCCCTCACCCTAACCCTTACCCTCACCATAACACTAACACTAACCCTAACCCTAACCATCAAACTAAACCTAGCCCTCACCCTCACCCTAAACATACCCTCACCATAAATCTCACTCTAACCCTTAGCCTCATCCTAACACTCACCCTAAGCCTTAGCCTCACCCTAACCCTCATCCAAACCTAAGCCTAACCCTAATCCTCAACCTAATGCTCACCCTAACCTTAACCCTAACCTTAACACTCACCCTAATCATCACCATAACCCTAAATCTTACCCTAATCCTCACACTAACCCTAAACCTCAACCTAACACTATCCCTAAACCTCATTCTAACCCTCATCCTAAACCTAACCCTAACCCTCACCCTAAACCTAAACCCAACCCTCACCCTAACCCTAACCCTACCCCTCACCCTAACCCTAACCCTACCCCTCACCCTAACCCTAACCCTAACCCTCACCCTGACCCTGGCCCTCACACTACCCCTAATCCTAACACTCACCCTCACTCTAACCCTTACCCTCACCCAAATCCTAACCCTAACTCTACCCATAAACCTCACAATAAACCTATCCCTCACCCTAACCCTAAACTTAAGCCTCACCCTAACCCTAACATTAACGCTAACGCTTACCCTCACCCTCACGATAGCCCTCACCCAACCCCTAATCCTAACACTTACCCTCACCCTAACTCTAACCCTCACCCTCACCATAACCCTCACACTAACTATTATCCTCAACCTAACCCTACCCCTAACCCTGACCCTAACTCTCACACTAACCCTAACTCGAACACGAACCCTAACCTTAAACTTACCCCGAACCCTAACACTAACCCTGACCCTAACACTCACCCTAACCCTAACATTAACGCTAACGCTTACCCTCACCCTCAGGCTAGCCTTCACCCAACCCCTAATCCTAACACTTACTCTCACCCTAACTCTAACCCTCACCCTCACCATAACCCTCACACTAATTATTATCCTCAACCTAACCCTACCCCTAACCCTGACCCTAACTCTCACACTAACCCTAACTCGAACCCGAACCCTAACCTTAAACTTACCCCGAACCCTAACACTAACCCTGACCCTAACCCTCACAGTAAACCAAAACCTAACCCTCACACTAAACCTAACCCTACCTCTCACTCTAACCCTCACCCTAACCCTAACCCTAAACCTAACCCTCAACATAACTCTAACCGTAACCCTCACGCTCAGCGTAACCCTCACTGTCACTCTAACAATTTCCCTAACCCTAACACTCACCCACAACTTAACCCTCACCCTAAACATCACCCTAACTCTAACCCTCATCCTAACCCTAACCCTTACCAAACCGACACCCTCACCCTTACCCTCACTCTATCCCTAACCCTAAACAAACTACCTAACCCTTACCTACATAAACCCTCACCCTCACCCTCACCCACACCCTAACCCTCGCCCTCACGCAAGCCCTCCTCCTAGCTGTAATACAAACCATAACCCTCACCCTCACCCTCACCCCTCACTCTAAACCTAACCCTAACCCTCACCCTCACCCTAACCTGACCCTTAACCTCAACCTCAACCTAAGCCTAATTCTAACCCTAACCCTCACACTCACCCTAACCCTCAACATAACCCTAACCCTACCCCTCACCCTAACACTCACCCTAACCCTCTCACCCTAACCCTAAACCTAACCCCCACCCTCAACCTAACACTCACTGTCACCCTATCCTTCACCCTAAACCTAACCCTCAGCCTCACCCTAACCGTAAGCCTAACCCTAACCCTAAGCCTAACCCTCACGCTCACCCTAACCCTCACCCTAAACCTTACCCTCACCCTCACCCTAATGCAAACCCTAACCATAAGCCTCACAGTAAACCTAACCCTCACCTAACCCTAAACCTCAACTTCATCCTAACACTAAACCTAAACCTAACACACATCCTAACCCTAACCCTAACCCTAAACCTCACCCTAACCATAACTCTCACCCTGACCCTTAACATACACCTCACACTAACCCTCACCCTAACCCTCATCCTAACCCTAACCCACAGCCTCACACTCACCCTCAGACTAACCTTAACGCTAACTCTTACCCTCAACCTCACCTCTTATATTCACACTCACCATATCCCTAATGCTACATCGAACACTCACCCTCACCCTAACCCTCAACCTAACCCTCACCCTCACCTTAACCCTAACCCTCACCCTCACCCTACCCCTAAACCTAACCCACAACCTAACCCTAACCCTAACCCTCACCCTATCCCTAAAAATCACCCTAACCCTAACATTAACGCTCACCGTCAACCTCACCCTAACCCAAACACCTTAACCCTCACCCCAACACTAACGCTAACCCTAAACCTCACCCTCAACCTAAACCTCAACCTAACACTTACCCTCACCCTAAATCTAACGCTAAACCTAACCCTAATCCTCACACTTACCCTAACCCTAACCCTAACCCTCACCCTAACCTTCACCCTCACCCTCATCCAACCCTAGCCCTCAGCCGAAAGCTAACCCTAACCCTCACTCTCACCCTCACCCTCACCCTATCCTTACTCTCACCCTAACCCTCACCCTAACCCTCACTCTAACTCTCACCCTAACCCTAAACTTAAACCTCACCCTAACCCTCACACTAGCGCTAACCCTAACCCTAACCCTCACTGGAATGCTAAACCTAACCCTAAACCTAACACTTACACTAACCCTCACCGTCATCCTAACCGTCACCCTAAAACTAACCCTCACACACATACTTACCTTCACTCTCAACTGAACCCTCACCCTCACCCTAAACCTAAACCTCACCCTAAACTTCACACTATCACTAAACCTCGCCCTCACCCTAAAACTCACCCTTACCCTCACACTCACCCTAACCGTCATCCTAACTCTAACCCTCACACACACCCTTACCTTCACATTCAACTGAACACTCACTCTCACCCTAAACCTCAACCACACCCTAAACTTCACACTAACACTAAACCTCACCCTAACCCTCACCCTCACCCTTAAACTCACCCTTACCCTCACCCTCACCCTAAGCTTAACCCTAAAAATAACCCTAATCCTAAACCTAAGCCTCACCATTACCGTCACCCTAACCTTAAACCTAATACTAATCCTCAGCCTCACCCTCACCTTAACCCTAACCCTAACCCTTAGCCTAACCCTCACACTCACCCTAACCCTAAACCTAAATGTAACCCTCACCCTCACCCTAAACCTAACACTAACCCTAACCCTCACCCTCATCCTAACCCTCACCCTAACCATTACTCTCACACTAACCCTAACCTTAACTCTAACACCAACCCTCACAATAACCCTAACCCTCACCATAACCCTAACCCTACACCTCACCCTAACCCTCACCCTATCCCTAACCCTCACTCTAACACTAACCTTAACCCTCAACCTCACATTAATCCTCACTGTCACCCTAACCCTCACCCTAAACCTAACCCTCACCAACACCCTAACCCATACCCTCACCCTCACCTTCACACTCACCCAACCCTCACCCTCACCCTAAACATCACCATAACCTTAACCCTCACACTAACCCTAATCCTAACCCTCACCCAAACCCTCACCTTCATCCTAATCCTCACCCTATCCCTAACCCTAAGCAAACTACCTAACCCTTACCTACCTAAAACCTCATCCTCACCCTCACCCACACCCTAACCCTCGCCCTCACCCAAGCCCTCCTCCTAACCGTAATACTAACTGTAAACCTCATTCTCACCCTCACCCCTCACGCTAAACCTAACCCTAACCCTAACCCTCAACCTCAACCTAAGCCTAATTCTAATCCTAACCCTCACACTAACCCTAACCCTCAAAATAACCCTAACCCTTCCCCTCACCCTAACACTCACCCTAACCCTAACTCTCACACTAACCCTAAACCTAACCCCCACCCTCACGCTAACACTCAGTGTCACCCTATCCTTCAGCCTAAACCTAACCCACTGCCTCACCTTAACCGTAAGCCTAACCATAACCCAAACCCTAACCCTCACTCTCACCCTAACACTCACCATAAAACTTACCCTCACCCTCACCCTAAAGCTAACCCTAACCATAACCCTCACACTAAACCTAACCCTCACCTAACCCTAACACTCACCCTCATCCTAACCCTAACCCTAAACCAAACACACACCCTAACCTTACCCTAACCCTAAACCTGACACTAACCATAATGCTCACCGTGACCCTAAACATACACCTCACACTAACCCTCACCCTAACCCTCACCCTAACCCTAAACCTCAGCCTCACCCTCAACCTCAGACTAACCTTAACGCTAAGTCTTACCCTCACCCTCACCTCTTACACTCACACTCACTATATCCCTAATGCTAAACCTAACACTTACCCTCACCCTAACCCTCAACCTAATCCTCACCCTAACCCTAACCCTAACCCTCACCCTAGCGCTAACCCTAACCCTAACCCTCACTGGAACGCTAAACCTAACACTTAAACTAACCCCCACCTCATCCTATCCGTCACCCTAACCCTAACCCTCACACACACCCTTAACTTCACCCTCACCTGAACCCTCACCCACACCCTAAAACTCAACCTCAACCTAAACTTCACACTAACACTAAACCTCACCTTAAACCTCACCCTCACCTTCACGCTAAAACTCACCCTTACCCTCAAATTCACCCCAAGCTTAACCCTAAACCTAACCCTAATCCTAAAACTAAGCCTCACCATTACCCTCACCCTAACCCTAAACCTAATCTTAACCCTCAGCCTCACCCTCACCTTAACCCTAACCCGAACGTTAAACCTTAGCCTAAACCTAACCCTCACCCTATCCCTAATCCTAACCCTCATACTCACCCTAACCCTAACCCTAACCTTAACCCTCACCCTCACCCTAAATCTAACACTAACCCTAACGCTCACCCTCATCTTAAACCTCACCCTAAACATTACCCTCACACTAACCCTAACCCTCACCCACACCCTCACCTTCACCTTCACCCGAACCTGAACCCTCACCCTAAACTTCAAACGCACCCTAAACTTCACACTAAACCTAAACCTCACCCTAACCCTAACCCTCGCCCTGAACCTCACCCTATAACTCACCCTTACCCACACCCTCACTCTAAGCCTAACCCTAAAACTAACCCTAATCCTAAACCTAAGCCTCACCATCACCCTCACCCTAACCCTAACCCTAATCCTAAATCTCAGCCTCATCCTCACAGAAACCCTAAACCTAACCCTGAACCATAGCCTAACCCTAAGCCTCACCCTAACCTAATCGTAACTCTCAAGCTCACCCTAACCCTAACCATAACCATAACCCTCACCCTCACCCTAAACCTAACGCTAACCCTAACCCTCACCTTCACCCTAACCATCACCCTAACCCTTATCCTCACACTAACCCTAACCCTAAATCTAACCCTAACCATCATACTAACCCTAACACACACTATAACCCTAAACCTACCGCTCACCCTAATACCCTAACACTAACCGTCACCCTAACCCTAAACCTAACCCCCACCCTCACCCTAACACTCACTGTCACCCTAAACCTCACCCTAAACCTAACCCTCACCCACCATCTAACTTTCACCCTCACCCTCACCCAACCCTCACCTTCAACCTAAACATCACCCCAAACTTAACAATCACCCTAACCCTATTCCTAACCCTCACCCTAACCCTCATCCTCACCCTAACCCTCAACATGACCCTAATCCTCACCCTATCCCTAACCCTAACACTTACCTACCGAAACCCTCACCCTCACCCTCACCCTAACTCTCGCCCACACGCAAGCCCTCACCCTAACCCTAATCCTACCCATAACCCTCACCCTCACCCAAACACTCACCCTCAGCCTTACCCTAACCCTAATCTTAATCCTAACACTAACCCTCACCCTCACACTAACGCTCACCCTAACCCTAACCCTAACCGTCAGCCTCACCTTATACATTACCCTAACCCTGACCCTAACCCTCACACTAACACTCACCACAACACTCACACTCACCATAATCCTCACGCTCACCCTAACCCACAACCTAACCCTTACACTTACCCTAACCCTACACCTACCCCTCACTCTAACCCTCACACTAACCCTAAACCTAACCCTAACCCTCACCCTAGAACTCACCCTAAACCTAATCCTAACCCTAACACTCACACTAATCCTTATGCTCACACTAACCCTAAACATCAACCTCAACCTAACCCTCACCCTAATCTTCACCCTAACCCTAACCCTAACCCTCAAGCTAGCCCTCACCATAACCCTCACCCTAACCATCACCCTCACCCTAACCTTCACCCTCACCCTAACCCTCACCCTCACCCTAATCCTCAACTTCACGCTAATCCTCACCTTATCCCTAACCCTAACACTTACCTACCAAAACCCTCAGCCTCAACCTCACCCTCACCCTAATCCTCGACCTCATGAAAGCCCTCACCCTAACCCTAATCCTGACCATAACCCTCAACCTCACCCTCACCCTCACCTTAACCCTCGCCCTCACACAAGACCTTACCCCAAACCTAACCCTCACCCTAACCCTAATCCTAACCCTCACCTTCACCCTCACCCTAAACCTAACCCTAACACTAACCCTGACCCAGACCCTCAACCTCACCCTAACCCTCACCCTAATCCTTACCCTCACCCTAACCCTAAACCTAACCCTAAACCTATCCCTCATCCTAGACCTAACCCTAACCCTCACACTAACAGTAACCCTAACCCTAAACCTCACCCTCACCCTAACCCTAACCCTCACCCTAACCCTAGACCTCTCCTTAACCCTAATTCTAACCCTAACCCTCAGCCTCACCCTAACCCTCATCCTAACCCTAATCCTCACCCTCACCCTAACCCTCAACCTCACCGTAACCTAACCCTAACTATAACCCTAACCCTCACCCTAAACCTAATACTAACCCTAACCCTCACCCTAACCATTACCCTCACACTAACCCTAACCCTAATTCTAACCCTAACCCTAACCATAACCCTAAACCCACAACTCACCCTAACCCTAACCTTCACCCTAACCCTATCCCTAACCCTCAACCTCACACTAATCCTCACTTTCCCCCTAACCTTCACCCTAAACCTTACCCTCACCCTAACCCTAATCCTAACCTTCACCCTAACCCTCACCCTCACCCTAACACTCAACTTCACCCTAAACATCACCCTATCCCTAACCCTAACCAAACTACCTAACCCTTACCTACCTAAACCCTCACCCTCACACTCACCCACACCCTAACCCTCGCCCTCATGCAAGCCCTCCACCTAACCATAATATTAACCGTAACCCTCATCCTAACCCTCACCCCTCACCGTAAACCTAACCTTAACCCTCACCCTAACCCTAACCTGACCCTTACCCTCAACCTCAACCTAAGCCTAATTCTAACCCTAACCCTCAAACTAACCCTAACCCTCACCATAACCCTAAACCTAGCCCTCAACCTAACACTCACCCTAAACCAAACCCTCACCCTAACCCTAAACCTAACCCCCACCCTCACGCTAACACTCACTGTCACCCTATCCTTCAGCCTAAACCTAACCCTCAGCCTCACCCTAACCGTAAGCCTAACCCTAACCCTAACCCTAAACCTCACACCCACCCTAACACTCATGCCAAACCTTACCCTCACCCTCCCCCTAACCATAACCCTCACAGTAAACCTAACCCTCACCTAAGCCTAAACCTAACCCTCATCCTAACCCTATCCCTAAACCTAACACACACCCTAACCCTAACGCTATCCATAAACCTCAACCTAACCCTAACCCTCACCCTGACCCTCAACATACACCTCACACTAAACCTCACCCTAACCCTCACCCTAACACTAATCCTCAGCCTCACCCTCACCCTCGGAATAACCTTAAAGCTATCTCTTACCCTCACCCTCACCTCTTACACTCACACTCACCATATACCTTATGCTAAACCTAACACTCACCCTCACCCTAACCCTCAACCTAACCCTCACCCTCACCCTAACCCTAACCCTCACCATCACCCTAATCCTAAACCTAACCCTCACCATAACCCTAACCCTAACCCTCACCCTATCCCTAAACCTCACCCTAACCCTAACACTAACCCTCACCCTAACCCAAACCCTAACCTTCACCTTAACCCTTGCCCTAACACTAACGCTAACCCTACACCTCACCCTCAACCTAAACCTCACCCTAACCCTTACCCTCACCCTAAATCTAACGCTAAACCTAACCCTAACCCTCACATTTAACCTAACCTTAACCCTAAACCTAACCCTCACCCTAACCCTCACCCTCACCCAACCCTAGCCCTCAGGCGAACGCTAACCCTAAACCTCACTCTCACCCTCACCCTCACCCTAATCCTTACTCTCACCATAACTCTACCCCTAACCCTCACTCTAACACTCACCCTAACCCTAAACGTAACCCTCATCCTAACCCTAACCCTCACCCTCACCCTAACGATAAACCTAACCCTAACCCTCACTGGAACGCTAAACCTAACCCTAAACCTAACACTTACACTAACCCTCACTGTCACCCTAACCGTCACCCTAACCCTAACCCTCACACACACCCTTACTTTCACCAACACTCGAACCCTCACCCTCACCTTAAACCTCAACCTCACCCTAAACTTCACACTAACACTAAACCTCACCCTAACCCTCACCCTCACCCTCACTCTAAAACTCACCCTTACCCTCAAACTCAACCTAAGCATAACCCTAAACCTAACTCTAATCCTAAACCTAAGCCTCACCATCACCCTCAACCTAAGCCTAAACCTAATCCTAATCCTCAGCCTCACCCTCACCTTAACCTTAACCCAAACTCTAAACGTTAGCCTAAACCTAACCCTCACCATATCCCTAATCCTAACCCTCACACTCACCCTAACCGTAACCTCACCCTAAATCTAATGCTAACCTTAACCGTCACCCTCACCCTAACCATTATCCTCACACTAACCCTAACCCTAAATCTAACCCTAACCCTCACAATAACCCTAACCCTCACTATAACCCTAACCCTACAACTAACCGTAACCCTCACCCTAACCCTAACCCTCACCCTAACCCTCACCTTAAACCAAACCCTAGCCCTCAACCTCACACTAATCCTCACTGGCACCCAACCCTAACCCTAAACCTAACCCTCACCCACAACTTAACCCGAAACCTCACCCGAACCCGAACCCTCACCCAACCCTCACCCTCACCCTAAACATCACCCTAACCTTAACCCTCACCCTACACCTAATCTTAACCCTCATATTAATCCTCACCGTCACCCTAACCCTCACCTTCAACCTAATCGTCACACTAACCCTAACCCTCACCCTTACCCTAAACCTACCCCTCTCACTAAAGCTAACCTTAACTCTAACCCTAATCCTCACCCTAACCCTAACGCTAACCCTAACCCTCACCCTAACCCTAACCCTCAGGTTCAAGCTCAACCTGTCTAACCCCAACCCTAATCCTAATCCTAACCCTAAACCACACCCTCACCCTCATCCTAACTATAACCCTAACCCTAACCCTCACGCTCACATTAACCTCACCCTCACTCTCACCCTTACACTCACCCTCACCTTAACACTCACGATAACCCTAACCCTCACTCTCACCCTAAACCTCACCCTAACAATTACCCTCACCCTAACTCTAACCCTAACCCTAACCCTCACACTAAACCTAGCTCTCACCCTAACCCTAGCGATACCACTCACACTAACCCTCACCCTAACCCTAACCCTAACACTCACCCTAAACCTAATGCTAACCCTAACCCTCAAAATCACCCTAGCCCTCAATCTTATCCTAACCTTAAGCCTAAATTTCACACTCAACCAAACCCTCAGACTAACCCTAACCCTCAACCTAACCGTAAACCTCACCCTCACTCTCACCCTCACCTTGAGCCTAACCCTAACCCTAACTCTATAACTAACCCTAACCCTCAACCTCACCCAAAACCTCACCCTCACCCTACACCTAACCCTCACCCTAAACCTATCCCTCACCCTAATCCTAACCCTAACGCTTACACTCACCCTCACCCTAACCCTAAACCTAACCCTCAGCCTCACCCTAACTGTAAGCCTAACCCAACCCCTAACCCTAACCCTCACTCTCACCATAACCCTCACCCTAAACTTCACCCTAAATCTAACCCTAACCATAACCCTCACACTACACCTACACCTCACCCTAACCCAAAACCTAGCCCTCACCCTCACTCTAAACCTCACCCTCATCATAACCCTAACCCTAAAACTAACTCACCCTAACCCTAACCCTAAACCTCACCCTAACCCTAACATTCACCCTAACCCTCACCCTCACCCTAATGCTCAACCTCAGCCTAACACTAAGCCTAAGCCTAACCCTCACCCTAACCCTCACACTCACCCTCACCCTAACTCTAATCCTAAACTTAACACTATTCTTAACCTCAACCTAAGCCTCACCCTCACCCTAACCCTAACCCAAATCCTCACACTAACCCTCACCCTAACCCTAACTCTAACCTTAATGCTCACCCTCACCCTAACCCTAACTCTAACCCTAAAACTCACCCTAACCCTAACCTTCACCCTCACCCTCAACCTCACCGTAAATCTAGCCCTAAACCTAACAATAATACTAACCCTAAACCTAACCCTAACCCTAACCCTCACCCTCAGCCTCACCCTCACAACACACTTATCCCTAACCCTAACACTAACAATAACCCTAATCCTAAGCCTAACCCTAACCTTAATTTTAATCCTCACCCCCACAGTCACCCTCAGCCTAACCCTAAACCAAACCCTAACCCTAACACTAACCCTAAACCTAAACCTAACCCTAAATCTAACCCTAAACCTAACCCTAATCCTCAGCCTCACCTGCACCCTAACCCAAACTCTAACCCTAACCCTCACCCTAACTCTAAGCGTAATCCTAACCCTAACCCTAAGCCTCACACTTACCCTCACCCTAACCCTAATCCTAGACCTAACCCTATCCCTAACCCTAACATGCACCCTATCCCTCACCCTAGCCCTCACCCTAACCCTAACCCTAAACCTCATCCTAAACCTGACACTAACCATATCCGTAACCCTCATCTTAACCCAAAACCTAACCCTCACCCTCATGCTCAGGCTAAGCCTAAGCCTAAGCCTAACCCTAACCCTCATCCTAAACCTAACACTAACCCTAACCCTAACCCTAAATCTCACCCTCAACCTAACCCTAACTCTAACCCTAACCGTAACAATAACCCTAACCCTCACCCTAAAACTTACCCTCACGCTACCACTAACCCTAACCCTAACACTAACCCTCATACTAACACTAACCATAACCTCAGCCTAATACTAAACCTAAACCTCAACCTAAACCTAACACTCATGCTCAATGTAACCCTCACTATAACCCTAACCCGAACCATCACCCTAACCCTAATCCTCACCCACACCCTCACCCTCAGCCTAAACCTAAGCTTAACCCTAAACCTCACCCTAACCCTCCCCCTAACCCTAACTCTAACACTAAACCTCACCCTCTGCCGAACAATAACCCTAACCCTAAACCTCAACCTAACCATGAACTTCACCCTCACCCTCAACCTCACCGTAACTCTAACCCTAACCCTAAAAATAACACTAGCCCTAACCCTAACCCTAACCGTCACCATCAGCCTCACCCTCACGGCAAAGTAAACCATAACCAAACACTAACAATAACACTAACCCTAAGCCTAACCCTATCCCTAACCCTAATCCTAACCCCCACCCTCACCCTCAGCCTAACCCTAAGCCTAAGGCTAACCCTAACCCTAACCCTCTCCGTAACACTAACAGTAACCCTAAAACAAACCCTAACCCTAATCCTAGCCCTAAATGTAACCCTAAACCCAAACGTAATCCTCAGGCTCACACTCACCCTAACCCAAACCCTAATGCTAACTCTCAGTCTTACTCTAAACCTAAACCTAATCCTCACACTCACACCCTAATCCTAATCCTAAACCTAACCCTATCCCTAACCCTAACCCTCACCCTAACCCTCACCCTAGCCATCACCCTAAGCCTAATCCTAACCCTAAACCTCATCCTAACCCTGACCCTAACCCTAACCCAAACCCTAAGCCTAACCCTAAACCTAATCGTCACCCTCAGGCTCCGCCTAAGCCTAAGCTTAAGCCTAAGCCTAACCCTAACCCTAACCCTCCCTAACCCTAAACATAACCCTAAACCTAACTCTAAACCTAAATCTCACCCTCACCCTAACCCTAAGTCTAACCCTATCCCTAACCCTAAAAATAACCCTAAACCTCACCCTAACCATAATGCTCACCCTAACCCTAACCCTCAACATAACACTTACCCTCCACCTAACACTAACCCTAACCCTAACAATAACCCTCACACTAACCCTAACCCTCACCATAATCCTAAACCTCACCCTAACACTAACCCCAACCCTCACCCTCACTCTAGCCCTCTCCTTAACCCTAATTCTAAACCTTACCCTCACCCTAAGCCTAACCCTCATCCTCACACTAAACCTCACACTCACCCTAAACCTAATCCTCAATTTAACCCTCATCCTAACCCTAACCCTAACCCTTACCCTAGCCCTAAACCTAACCCTAACCCTCACACTTATCTTAAACCTCACCCTCAGCCTAAACCTCACCTTTACCCTTACCATCATCCTCAGACTAACCCTCACCCTAATCCTAAACCTCATCCTAACCGTCACCTTAACCGTAAACCTAACCATCACACTATCCCTAACTTTCACCCTCAACCTCACGCTCAGCCTAACCCTAAGCCTAAGCCTAAACCTTCCCCTAACCCTCCCACTCACCCTAGCACTCACCCTAACCATAATCCTAACCCTAAACCTCATCTTAACCCTCACCCTAATCCTAACCC
The DNA here is from genome assembly GCF_024711535.1 of Dipodomys merriami. NCBI lineage: Eukaryota > Metazoa > Chordata > Mammalia > Rodentia > Heteromyidae > Dipodomys > Dipodomys merriami. The sequence continues at coordinate 1,570,228 of NW_027202771.1, forward strand.
TAACTGTCACCCTAACCCTAATCCTCACCCCCATCCTCACCCTCAGCCTAACCCTAAGCCTAAGCCTAAGCCTCACCCTAACCCTCACCCTCACCCTCACCCTAACCCTAGTCCTAAACCTAACCCTATCCATAAACCTCAACCTAACCCTCACCCACACCCTAACCCTAATGCTGACCCTAACACTAAACTTCACCCTAACCATCCCCTAAGCATAACTCTTACCCTAAACCTCACCCTCACCCTCACCCTAACCCTAACCCTAACCCTAAACCTCATCCAAACCCTAACACTCACCCTCGCCCTCAACCTCCCAATAACTCTAAACCTAACCCTAACAATAACACTAACCCTAACCATAACCATAACCCTAACCCTCACCCTCAGCCTCAGCCTCACCACAAACTAATCCCTAACCATAACACTAACAATAAACCTAACCCTAAGCCTAACCCTAACCCTAACACTAATCCTCACCCCACTCTCACCCTCAGCCTAACACAAAGCCTAAGCCTAACCCTAACCATAACCCTCACTGTAACCCTAACCCTAACCCTAACACTAACACTAACCATCAACCTAACCCTACATCTAAACCTAATACTCAGCCTCACCTTCACCCTAACCCTAACCCTCACCATAACTCTCAGCCTAACAATATCCTTAACCCTAACACTCACACTCACCCTCACCCTAACCCTAATCCTCAAACTAACCCTATCCTTAATGCTAACCCTCACCCTCACTGTAACCCTTACCCTAACCCTCACCCTAAACATAAAATTAACCCGAATCCTAAATCTCACCCTAACCCTAACCCTAACCCTCACCCTAACCCTAGCCCTAAACCTCACCCTCAGCCTAACCCTAACCTAATCCTAACACTAACACTAACACTAACTCTAAACCTAACCCTAAATCTAATCCTAAACGTAATCCTAATCCTCAGCCTCACCTGCACCCTAACCCAAACTCTAACCCTAAACCTTACCCTAACTCTAAGCCTAATACTAATCCTAACCCTAACCCTCACCCTCATCCTAGCCCTCAACCTCACCCTAACCCTAACCCTAAACCTCATCCAAAACCTGACACTAAACACAACCGTAACCCTCACCGTAACCCGAACCCTAAACCTAACCCTCATTCTCAGCCTAAGCCTAAGCCTAAACCTAACCCTAACCCTAACCCTCACCCTAACGCTAACACTAACCCTAACTCTAAGCCTAAATCTCACCCTCACCCTAACCCTAACGTGAACTATCACCCTAACCTTAATTCTCACCCACACCCTCACCCTCAGCCTATCACTAAGCCTAACCCTAACCCTCCCCCAACCCTCCCCCTAACCCTATCTCTAACACTAAACCTCAACCTCTCCCTAATAATGACCCTAACCCTAAACCTCACACTTAACCTAACCTTCACTCTCACCCTCAACCTCACCGTAACTCTAACCCTAACCCTAACAATAACACTAACCCTAACACTTACCCTAAACCTCACCCTCAGCCTCACCCTCTCGGCAACAATAACCATAACCATAACACTTACAATAATCCTAAACATAAGCCTAACACTATACCTAACCCTAATCCTAACCCCCACCCTCAACCTCAGCCTAACCCTCAGCCTAAACCTAAGCCTAACCCTAACCCTAACCATCACAGTAACCCTAACTCTAAGCCTAACACAAACCCTAACCCTAAACCTAGCCCTAAATCTAACCCTAAACCTAAACCTAATCGTCAGCCTCACACTCACCCTAACCCAAACCCTTACCCTAATCCTCACCCTAACTCTCAGTTTAACCCTAACCCTACCCCTAACCCTCACACTCACCCTCAACCTAAACCTAATCCTAAACCTAACCCTATCCCTAACACTAACCCTTACCTTAACCCTCACCCTAGCCTCACCCTAACCCTGACCCTAACCCTAACCCTAACCCTAAGCCTAACCCGAAACCTAATCCTCACCCTCATGCTCCGCCTAAGCCTAAGTGTAAGCCTAAGCCTAACCCTAACCCTAACTCTCCCTAACCCTAACCCTAACCCTAACCCTAAATCTAAACCTAAATCTCACCCTCATCCTAACCATAACTCTAACACTAACCCTAACAATAACCCTAAACCTCACCCTAACCATTACGCTCACCCTAACCCAAACCCTCACGCTAACACTTACCCTCATCCTAACACTAACCCTAACCCTAACACTAACCCTCACACTAACCATAACCCTTACCCTAATCCTAAACGTCACCCTAACGCTAACCCAAACCCTCACCCTCACCCTAGCCCTCACCCTAACCCTAATTCTAAACCTTACCCTCATCCTAACCCTAACCCACATCCTCACCCTAAACCTCACACTCACCTAACACTAATCGTCAATTTAACCCTCACCCTAACCCTAAACATAAACATTAACCTAGCCCTAAACATAACTCTAATCCTTAAACTTATCTTAACCCTCACCCTCAGCCTAAACCTCACCTTTACCCTTACCATCATCCTCAGCATAACCCTCACCCTAACCCTAAACCTCATCCTAACCATCACCCTAACCTAAAACCTAACCATCACCCTAACGCTAACCCTCACCCTCAACCTCCCGCTCAGCCTAACCCTAACCCTAAGCCTAAACCTAACCCTAACCCTAAACCTCACCTTAACCCTAACAATAACCCTAAGACTAATCCTAACCCTATACCTAACCCTAAATCTAACCCTAAACCTAACCCTAATCCTCAGCCTCACCTGCACCCTAACCCAAACCGTAACCCTAACCCTCACCTTAACTCTAAGCCTAAGGCTAACCCTAAAACTAAGCCTCACACTCACCCTCTCCCTAACCCTAATCCTAAACCTAACTCTATCCCTAATCCTAACCCTCACCTTAACTCTCACCCTAGCCCTCAACCTAACCCTAAACCTCATTGTATACCTGAAACTAAACATAACCCTAATCCTCACCCTAACCCGAACCCTAAACCTCATCCTCATGCTCGGCCTAAGCCTAAGCCTAAGCCTAACCATAACCCTAACCCTCACACTAACAATAACCCTAAAACTAACCCTAACTCTAACCCTAAACCTCACCCTCACCCTAACCCTAACTCTAACCCTAACCCTAACCCTAACAATAACCCTAACCCTCACCCTAGACATAATCCTCACCCTAACCCTAAACATCACCCTAACACTTACCCTCACCCTAACACAAACCTGAACCCTAAAACTAACCCTCACAATAACCCTAACCCTAGCCTCACCCTAACCCTAACCCTAACCCTAACCCTCAACATAACCCTAAACCTCACGCTCAACGTAACCCTAAACCTAACCCTGACCCTCACCCTAAAACTTGCCCTCACCCTAACACTAACCCTAACCCTAATCCTAACCCTAACCCTAACCCTCACCCTCACCGTAACTATAATCCTAACCCTAACCCTAACAAAAACCCTAACCCTAACCCTAACCCTAACCGTAACCATTACCCTCACCCTAAGCCTAACCCTTACCCTAACACTAACTCTACCCATAAACCTCACCCTCACCCTAATCCTAACTCTAACCCTAACCCTAACACTAAACCTAACACTAACACTAACCCTAACCCTCACCCTCACCCTCACCATAAACCTTACCCTAACCAGAACACTCACCCTCACCCTTACCCTAATCTTAACCCTAAAGCTGAACCTAATTCTAACCCTCAACCTCACCGTAAACTTAACCAGAATCTTACTCTCACCCTAACCCTATCCCTAACTCTGACTTTAACCCTAACATTAAAACTCACCCTCACCCTAACCCTCACCCTAATCCTAATCCTAACCCTAACCCTCATCCTAACCCTCCCCCTAACCCTTAACCTAACACTCACACTAACCCTAAACCTCACTCTAAACCTGACCATCAGCCTAACCCTAAGCCTAACCCTAAACCTAACCCTAACACACACACTCACCCTCACTCTAACCTTAATCCTAAACCTAACCCTCACCCTCAGTGTAACAATAAGCCAAAAACACACCCAAACCCTAACCCTCACAATCACCCTAACCCTTACCCTAATCCTAATCCTAACCCTAACCCTAACGCTCACCCTCAGCCTCAACTTAACCCTAACTCTAACCCTAAACCTCACCCTCACCAAACCCTAAACCTAACCCTAACCTTAAATCTCACCCTAAACATCTCCCTCACCCTAGCCCTCACCCTAAACCTAATTCTAACCCTAACCCTCATCCTGACCTTCCCCATAACCCTAACCCTAAATCTCACCCCAATTCTAACCCTCACCCTCATGCTCAGTTTAACACTAAGCCTAAGCCAAAACCTTGACCTAACCCTCACCCTCACCCTAGTCCTCACCCTAACACAAATCCTAACCCTAACACTCAACCTAACCCTAAACCTCACCCTCACCCTAACCCTTACCCTAACCCTAACCCTGACCCTCACCCTAAGCCTAATCTTAACACTAAACCTCAACCTAACCCTAACCCTCAATCTCACTGTAACCATGACCCTAACCCTCAACCTAACGCTAAACTTAACCCGAATGCTACTCTCACCCTAACCCTAACCCTTACTCTCACCCTAACCCTAACATTAAACCTCAACCTAACCCTAGCCCTCACGATAATCCTAATCCTAACCCTTACCCTCACACGCACCCTCGCCCTCAGTGTAACCCTAAGCTTAATCGTAACTCTAACCCTAACCCTCAAACTCACCTTAACCCTTACCCTAATCCTAATCCTAACCCTAACTCTCACCCTCACCCTCAGCCTCACCTTAAGCCTAACTCTAACCCTAAACCTCAACCTCACCATAACCCCAACCCTAAAACTAACCCGATTCCTCACCCTAACCCTAACTCTAACCCTAAACCTCACCCTCACCCTAACCCTAAACATAACCCTAAAACTCACCATAACCCTAACCTTCACCCTCACCCTCAACCTCACCGCAAATCAATCCCCAACCCTCACAATAATCCTAACCCTAACCCTAACTCTAAACCTAAGCCTCACCCTCACCGTAAACTTAAACCTAAACCTCAACCTCAGCCTAACCCTCACCGCAAACTTAACCCTAACCATAATACTAACATTAACCCTAACCCTAAGCCTAACACTAACCTTAACTCTAATCCTCACCCCCACAGTCACCCTCTGCCTAACCATAACCCTATCCCTAACCTTAACACTAACCCTGTCCCTAAACCTAACGCTCAATTTAACACTTAACCTAACCCTAATCCTCAACCTCAACTGCACCCTAAACAAAACCCTAACACTAACCGTCACCCTAACTCTCAGGCTAAACCTAAACCTAACTCTAAGCCTCACACTCAACCTCACCCTAACCCTAATCCTAAACCTAACCCTATCCCTAACCCTAACCCTCAACCTAACACTCACCCTAACACTCACCCTAACCTTAACCCTAACCCAAAACCTCATCGTAAACCTGACAGTAATCATAACCCTAAACCTCACCCTAACCCTCACCTTAACCCGAACCCTCATGCTCGGCTTAAGCCTTAACCTCAGCCTAAGCCTAACCCTAACCCTCACCCTAACCCTAAACCTAACACTAATCCTAACTCTAACCTTAAATCTCACCCTCACAGTCACCCTAACCCTAAATCTAAACCTACCATAACCCTAACAATAACCCTAACCCTCACCCTAACCATAATCCTCACCCTAACCATAATCATCACCCTAATCCTAAAACTCACCCTAAAACTTGCCCTCACCCTACCACTAACCCTAATCGGAACACTAACCCTCACAAAAACCCTAACCCTAAACTCAACCTAACCACAACCCTAAACCGAAACCTCAACCTAAGCCTAATCCTCACGCTCAACTTAACCCTAAACCTAACCATAATCCTCACCCTAACCCTAACCCTCATACTAACACTTACCCTCACCCTAACACTAACCCTAATCCTAATCCTATCCCTAACCCTAACCCTCACCCTCCCGCTCACCGTAACTATAACCCTAACCCTAATGCTAACAATAACCCTAAGCCTAACCCTAAACCTCACCCTAACCATAACCCTCACCATAACCCTAAGCTCACCCTAACACCCTCACCCTAAAACTAACCCTATCCCTACCACTAACCCTCACACTAACCCTAACCATCACCCTAACACTAAACCTCACCCTAACACTAACCCTAAACCTCACCCTCACCTTAGGCCTCACCCTAACCCTAACCCTCATCCTCACCCTAAACCTCACACTAACCCTAACATTTATCCTCAATATAAACCTCACTCTCACTCTAAACCTAACCCTAACCCTCACCCTAACCCTAACCCTCACCCTTACCATAAACCTCACCCTCAGTCTAACCCTCAACTTTACCCTTAGCGTAACCCCCACCCTAACCCTCACCCTAAACCTAACTCTAGCCCTAAACCTCACCCTCACTCGAAACCTAACTCTAACCCTAACCCTAACACTAAACCTCACCCTAAACCTAACCCTAAACCTTATCCTCAACCAAACGCTCAGCCTAACCCTAAGCCTAACACTTACCCTAAACCACACCCTCACCCTAGCCCTAACCCTAATCCTAAAACTAACCCTTATCCTAAACCTCACCCTAATCCTAACCCTAACCATCACCCTAAATCTAATCCTCACTCCCACCCTCACCCTCAGCCTAACCCTAAGCCTAAGACTAAGCCTAACCCTAACCCTCACACTCACCCTCACCCTAACCCAAATCCTAACCCTAACTCTAACCCTAAACCTCAACCTAACCCTCACCCTAATCTTAACACTAAAACTAACCCTAACCCTAACCCTCGACCTAACCCTCCAACTAAATCTAAACCTAACCCTAAACCTCACACTCACCCTAACCCTAAACCTAACCCTCACCCTCACCCTCACCCTCACCCTCACCCTCACCATAACTCTAACCCTAACCCTAACAATAACACTAATACTAACCCTAAAACCAACCCTAACCCTAACCCTAATACTAACCCTTACCCTAACCCTAAACCGCCCATTAACTCTCACCCTAACCCTAACCCTAACACAAACCATAACCTTAACCCTCAACCTAACCCTCACCCTAACCCTAACTCTAAACCTAAACCTCACCAACACCCAAAACCTAACTTTAACTCTAATGCAAACCCTAAACCTCACGCTAACCCTAACCGTAACCCTCACACTCACCCTCACCATAACCTTAACCCTAAACCTAACACTATCAATAACCCTAACCCTAATATTAACCCTCAACCTAACCATAAACCTCACCCTAACCCAAACCCTGACTTAACACTTATCCTCACCCTAACACTAACCCTAACCCCAACCCTAACCCTCACACTAACCCTAACCCTAACCTCACCCTAACCCTAACCCTAACCCTCAACCTTAACCTAAACCTCACGCACAACCTAACCCTAACCATAAACCTCACCCTAACCCTAACCCTCATACTAACACTTACACTCACCCTAACACTAACACTAATCCTAATCCTAACCCTAACCCTAACCCTCACCCTGACCCTCACCGTAACCGTTACCCGAACCCTAACGCTAACAATAACCCTAAACCTAACCCTAACCCTCACCCTAACCATAACCCTCACCATAACCCTAAGCTCACCGGAACAACCTCAACACTAAGCCTAACCCTAAAACTAACCCTCACACTAAGCCTCACCATCACCCTAATCCTAAACCTCACCCTAACACTAAACCTAAACCTCACCCTGACCTTAGCCCTCAACCTAAACCTAACACTCATCCTCACCCTAAACCTCACACTAACCCTAACATGAATCCTCAATCTAAACCTCACACTCACCCTAACCCTAACCCTAATCCTCACACTAACCCCCCTAACCCTAAACCTCAACTTTACCCTTACTGTCACCTTCACCCTAACCCTCACCCTAAACCTAAACCTCACCCTAACCCTCATCCTAACCATAACCCAAACCATCACCCTAACCTTAACCCTAACCCTCACCCTAACCCTAACCCTCACCCTTACCATAACCCTCACCCTCAGCCTAACCCTCAACATTACCCTTACCGTCACACCCACCCTAACACTCACCCTAACCCTAACCCTCACCCTAACCCTAACTCTACCCCTAAACCTCACCCTCACCCTAACCCTAACTCTAACCCTAACCCTAAAACTAAACCTCACCCTAACCCTAACCCTAAACCCTTATCCTCAACCAAAGGCTCAGCCTAACCCTAAGCCTAAGCCTAACACTTACCCTAAACCACATCCTCACCCTGGCCCTTATCCTAACCCTAATTCAAACCCTAACCCTCATCCTAACACTCACACTAACCCTAACACTAACCATCACCGTAACTCTAATCCTCACCCCCATCCTCACCCTCAGCCTAACCCTAAGCTAAGCCTAAGCCTAACCCTAAACCTCACATTCACCCTCACCCTAACCCTAATCCTAACCCTAACTCTAACACTAACCCTAAACCTCAACCTAAACCTCACCCCAACCTTAACCCTAAAACTGACCCTAAACCTAACCTTCGACCTAACCGTCCAACTAACCCTAAACCTCACCCACACCCTAACCCTAATCGTAACCCAAATACTAAACCTCACCCTAACCCTAAACCTAACCATCACCCTCAGCCTAACCATAACTCTGACCCGAACCCTAACAATAACACTAATCCTAACCCTAAACCTAACGCTAACCCTAACCCTAATGCTAACACTCACCCTCACCCTAACCCTAATCCTAACCCTCAACCTAACCCTAACCCTCACCTTCACCGTAACCCTTACCCTCATCCTAACCCTCACCATAAACCTAACCCTAACCTTAAAAGTTACCCTAACACTAACTCTAATCCTCACCATCAAACTAGCCCTCAAACTAACCCTACTCATAAAACCTAAACCTAAACCTAATCCTCAACCTAACCCTAATCCTAACCCTCACCCTAACCTTGACCCTAACCCTGAACCTAACCCTGACCCTCATCCTAACACTTACACTCACCCTAACACTAACCCTATCCGAATCCTAACCCTAACCCTAAACCTCACCCTCAACCTCACCGTAACAGTAACCCTAACCCTAACGCTAACAATAAACCTAACCCTAACCCTAAACCTCACCCTAACCATAACCCTCACCATAACCCTAAGCTCACCGTAACACCTTCACCCTAACACTAAGCCTAACCTTAACACTAACCCTCACACTAACCCTAACCATCACCCTAACACTAAACCTCACCCTAACAGTAACCCTAAACCTCACCCTCACCTTAGCCCTCACCCTAACCCTAACCATCATCCTCACCCTAAACCTCACACTAACCATAACACTTATCCTGAATCTAACCCTCACTCTCACTGTAACCCTAACCCTAACCCTCACCCTAACCCTAACCCTCACCCTTACCATAAACCTCACCCTCAGCCTAACCCTCAAATTTACCCTTACCGTCACCCCCACCCTAACCCTAAACCTAACCCTAACCCTAACCCTAACTCTACCCCTAAACCTCACCCTCACCCTAACCCTAACTCTAACACTAACCCTAACACTAAACCTCACCCTAAACCTATCCCTAACCCTTATCCTCAACCAAACACTCCCCCTAACCCTAAGCCTAAGCCTAACACTTACCCTAACCCAAACCCTCACCCTAGCCCTCACCTAATCCTAATCCTAAACCTAACCCTTATCCTAACCCTCATCCTAACCCTAACCCTAACCATTACCATAACCCTAACAATCACCCCCGCCCTCACCCTGAGCCTAACACTAAGCCTAAGCCTAAGCCTATCCCTCACACTCACCCTCACCCTAACCTTAATCCTAACACTAACTCTAACATTAACCCTAAACCTCAATCTAACCCTCACCCTAACCTTAACCCTAAAACTAACCCTAACCCGAACCCTCAACCTAACCCTCCAACTAGCCCTAAACCTAACCCTAAACCTCACCCTCACCCTAACTCTAATCCTAACCCTAAACCTAAAACTCACCCTAACCCTAAACCTAACCCTCACCCTCACCCTCACCATAACTCTAACCCTAACCCTAAAAATAACACTAATCCTAAACCTAAACCTAACCCTAACCCTAACCTTAATGCTAACACTCACCCTCAACCTAACCCTAATCCTAACCTTAACCCTCATCCTAAACCTAACCCTCACCCTCACCGTAACCCTAACCCTGATCCTAAATATCACCCTAAACCTAACCCTCATCCTAACACTTACACTCACCCTAACACTAACCCTAATCCTCATCCTCAACCTAACCATCAACCTAACCATAATTTTAACCCTAATCCTCATGCTAACCCTCACCCTAACCGTAATCCTAACCCTCATCTTAACTCTAACCCTAACCCTCAACCTAACCCTAACCCTCAAGCTCACCATAACCCTAAACCAAACCCTCTCCCAAAACCTAAATTTAACCTGAACCCTAACACTGAAGCTAACCCTAACCCTAATGCTCAACCTAAAGCTAACCCTCACCTTCACCCTCTCCCTTACCCTAAACATAAGCCTAAGCCTAACCATAACCCTAAACCTCACACTCACCCTAACCATTACATTAATCCTAATCCTAACCCTAAGCCTAACCCTCACGCTCAACCTTAACCTCACTCTAACCCTAACTCTAAAACTAACCTTAACCCTAACCCTCAACCTCAGCCTCACCCTTACCCTAACTCTAACCCTGAACCTCACACTCACTCTAACCCTAACCCTAACCCTAACCTAAACCTCACCCTAACACTAACCCTTAAACCTCACCCTCAGCCTAGCCCTCACCTTAACCCTAATCCTAACCCTCATACTAAACCTCACCCTAAAACTAACCCAAACCCTCAACCTAACACAAATCCTAACCCTAACCCTCAACCTAACCCTAAACCTCAGCGTACCCCTTATCTTAACCATCACCCTAAACATAAAATTAAACCGAATCAGAATTCTCAACATAACCCTAACCCTAACAATCACCTTAACCCTAACCCTAAACCTCACCCTCATCCTAGCCCTCACCCTAACCCTAATCCTAACCCTAACCCTCATCCTAACCCTTCCCCTAATCCTTACCCTAACCCTCACCCTAACCCTAACACTCACACTCAACCTAAGACTCAGCCTAACCCTAAGCCTAAACCTAATCCTAACCCGAACCCTAAACCTCACACTCACCCTAACCCTAACCCTAATCCTAACCTTAACCTTAACCCTCACCTCACCCTAACCCTCACCCTAACCCTAACCCTAAACCTAACACTAACCCTAGCCCTAACCCTCACCCTCAGCCTCAATCTAACCCTAACTCTAACCCTAAACCTCACCCACACCATAACCCCAACTCTAACCCTAACCCTAAACCTCACCCTCACCCTATCCCTCACCCTATCCCTAATCCTAACCCTAACGCTCATCCTAAACCTCCCCATATCCCTAACCTTAACCCTCACCCTAACCCTAACCCTAACACTCACACTCACACTCAGCCAAACCCTAAGCCTAAACCTTATCCTAACCCTAACCCTAAACCTCACAGGCACCCTAAACCTAACCCTAATCCTAAACTTATCCTTAAGCCTCACCCTAACCCTAACCCTCACTCTAACCCTAACACTAAACCTAACACTAACCCTAACCCTAAACCTCACCCTCAGCCTCACCCTAACCCTAACTCTAACCCTAAAGCTCACCCTCACCATTACCCCAACCCTAACCCTAACCCGAAACCTCACCCTAACCCTAACCCTAACCCTAACCATAACCATAAAACTCACCCTCATCCTAACCCTATCCCTAACCCTAAAACTCAACCTAACCCTAATCTTGAACCTCACCCTCAAAATTATGGTAACTCTAGCCCTAACACTAAACTTAACCCTAACCCTCACACTTACCCTCAGCCTCACCCTCACTGCAAACGAAACCCTAACCATAACACTAACAATAACCCTAACCCTAAGCCTAACCCTAAACCTAACTCTAATCCTCACCCCCAGTCATCCTCAGCCTAACCCTAAGCCTAACCCTAACCCTAAGCCTAACCCTCAACATAACCCTCACACTAACTGTAACCCTAAACCTAACCCTAAATCTAACCCTAAACCTAACCCTAAACATCAGCCTCAACTGCACCTTAATACAAACCGTAACCCTAACCCTCAACCTAACCCTAAGCCTAACCCTAACCCTAACCCTGAGCCTCACACTCACACTCACCCTAACCCTAATCCTAAACCTAACCCTATCCCTCACCCTAAACCTCACCCTAACCCTCAACCTAGCCCTTACCCTAACCTTAACCCTAACCCTAAACCTCATCCTAAACCTGACAGTAACCATAACCGTAACCTGAACCCTAACCCGAACCCTAACCCTCACCCTCAAGCTCGGCCTAAGCCTAAACCTAAGCCTAACCCTAACCCTCACCCTAACCCTAACCCTAACACTAACCCTAACTCTAACCCTAAAGCTCACCCTGACCCTAACACTAACTCTAACCCTAACCCTAACCCTAACACTAACCCTCACCCTATCACTAACCCCAAACGTAAAACTAACCCTCACACTTACCCTAACCCTAAACTCACCATAAACCTAACCCTAACCTTAACCCTCAACCTAACCCTACCCTCACGCTCAACATAACCCTAACCTCACGCTCAACGTAACCCTCACCCTAACCCTGACCCTCACCCTAACTATTACCCTCAGCATAACCCTAAGCCTCACCCTAACACTTACCCTCACCTTAACACGAACCCTAATCCTAATCCTAACTCGAAACCTAAGCTTCACCCTCACAGTAACCGTAACCCTAACCCTAACCCTAACAAAAACCCTAACCTTAACCCTTACCCTCTCCCTAACCATTACCCTCATGCTAAACCTAACCCTCACCCTAACACTTACCCTCACCTTAACACTAACCGTAACCCAAACACTAAGCCTCACACTAACCCTAACTATCACCCTAACCCTATACCTCACCCTAACACTAACCCTAAACCTCAACCTAACCTTAGCCCTAACCCTAACCTTAACACTCATCCTCACGGTAAACCTCACACTAACCCTAACACTAATCCTCAATCTACACCTCACACTCAACCTAACCCTAACCCTAACCCTCAACCTAACCCTAACCCTCACCCTTATCGTGACCCTCACCCTCAGTCAAAACTTCACCTTACCCTTAGTGTCACCCCCACCCCAACCCTCACCCTAAGCCTAACACTCAGCCTAACATTAACTCTACTCCTAAACCTCACCCTCACCCTAACCCTAAATCTAACCCTAACCCTAACACTAAACCTCACAGTAACCATAACCCTAAACCTCACACTCACCATCACGCTCAGCTTAACCCTAAGCCTAAGCTAAACCCTAACCCTAACCCTCACCCTCACCCTAGCCCTCACCCTAAAACAAATCCTAACTGTAACCCTCAATCTAACCCTAAACCTCAACCTCACCCTAACCCTAATTTTAAGCCTAAACCTCAACCTAACCCTAACCATCAACCTCACAGTAACCCTTCCCTAACCCTCACCCTAACCCTAAACTTAACCCGAATCCTAATCTCCCCTAACCATAACGCTACCTCTCACCCTAACCCTAACCCTAAAGCTCACCCTCACTCTAGCCCTCACCCTAACCCTAATCCTAACCCTAACCCTCATCCTAACCCTGCTCCTAACCCTTAAACTAACCCTCAGACTAACCCTAACCCTCACCCTCACCCTCACCCTCAGTGTAACCCTAACCCAAACCCGAACCCTAACCCTAACACTCACAATCACCCTAAACCTTACCCTAATCCTAATCCTAATCCTAACCTTAACCCTAACCCTCACCATCAGCCTCACCTTAACCCTAACTCTAACCCTAAACCGCACCCTCACCCTATCCCTAAACCTAACCCTAACCCTAAACCTCACCCTAACCCTAACCCTAAACCTGACCCTCACCCTAGCCCTCACCCTAAACCTAATCCTAAACCTAACACAAATCTTAACCCTCCCCATAACCCTAAGACTTACCATCACCGAACCCTAACCCTCACTCTCACCCTAAACCTCAACCTAACCCTAAGCCAAACCCTAATCTTAACCCTAACCCTCACACTCACCATAACCCTAACCCTAATCCTAATCCTAATCCTAACCCTAACCCTCACCCTCAGCCTAACCCTCACCTTAACCCTAACCCTAAACCTAACACTAACACTAACCCTAACCCTCACCCTCAGCCTCACCATAACACTAACTCTAAAACTAAACCTCACCCTCACCCTAACCCTAACACTAACCGTAACTCTAAACTTCACCCTAAAACTAACAATAAACCTAACCCTCACCTTAGCCCTCACCCTAACCCTGACCGTCATTCTCACCCTAAACCTCACACTAACCCTAACACTTATCCTCACTCTAACCCTCACCCTCACTCTAACCCTAACCCTAACCCTCACCCTAACCCTAACACTAAACCTTACCATAACCCTCAACTTCAGCCTAACCCTCACCTTAACCTTTCCGTCACCCCCACCCTAACACTCAACCTAACCCTAACTCTAACCCTAAACCTCACCAAAACCCTAACCCTAACTCTAACCCTACCCCTAACACAAAACCTCATCCTAACCCTAGTCCTAACCCTTATCCTCACCCAAAAGCTCAGCCTAACCCTAAGCCTATGCCTAAAACATACCCTAACCCACACCCTCATCCTAGCCCTCACCCTAACCCTAATCCTAACCCTAACCCTCATCCTAACCCTCACACTAATCCTAACCCTAACCATCACCCTAGCCCTAATCCTCACCCCCACCCTCACCCTCAGCCTATCCCTAATCCTAAGCCTAAGCCTAACCCTAACCCTCAAACTCACCCTCACCCTAACCTTAATCCTAACCATTAATCTAACACTAAACCTAAACCTCCACCTAAACCTCACCCTAACCTTAACCCAAAAACTTACCCTAACCCGAACACTTGACCTAACCCTCCAACTAACACTAAACCTAACCATAAACCTCACCCTCACCCTAACCCTAATCCTAACCCTAAACCTAAAACTCACCCTAACCCTAATGCTAACCCTCACCCTCACCCTCACCCTCACGCTCACCATAACTCTAACCCTAACCCTAACTGCCGCGGACCGGGTTCTGTCGGGGCGACGGAGGACACCTAAGGGAGGAACCTGGAATAGGTGGGGAGATGGCAAACAGACAACTCACACACATTAGGAGTGGATGCTGAGTGCTGAGTGCGATTTAATGCAGAGGATAACAAACTTTTATAACAGAAGTCTCATGAGAAAGGGCAAAAGGTTACACAATCTTGCTGCATGGCTTCTTTCTTGGGTGGTCACCAGCTGGGCACCTGATAGGCATTTGTCTCCGGCTTATCTCTAAGGAATACAATGGGTTTGGGTTTCGATGTTTGTCACCAATTAACCATTACCTATTTTTATAGAGGCCTTAACTTTCCCATAAGATCTTTCCTGTCTCTTCTTTAATAGTAAACTTTAAGGAGACCTGGATCTAGCAATTCTCTAGGTTTAGCAATTCTCTTAGTAAACAGCAGGAAATTCTCTCTCCTAAATAATTATCTCAGCAATTGCCATACATTCTTTCTGTTTTAGCTGAGCCTATAGCTTTTTGTAAATCCCTTACAAATAATTCCTTCTGCTGAAGTGACTTTGTGAAACCCCCAATACTTTTATATTTACTTATAACTTGTCTACTAGCCTTCATAAGAGGGGTTTCAGGGTAGCACTTAACTCTGGTGAGTTAGTCATAATTTTTAAGACACTCATCAGATATTGGAGTCGTCAACACTCTTAAGAAAGAGCTTTGAATAAGGGAATGTTGACAATGAGCAAGTACATAAAGCAGTAGAAGCAGTAAAAGATTAACAGGCACTCTTATACAGTGAAGAAAGGCAGAGACACATCTTTTCCCAGGAGTAGGCCTCTTAGAAGCCCTATTCTCCGAGGTAGACTTCGGTGAAGTCCCAAAACTTGGAGATAGGTTTCTGTAAAGCCCCATTCTCTGAGGTAGACTTCGGTGAAGTCCCAAAACTCAGAGATAGGTCTCGAAGCCCCTATCATGGTCTGATAGATGGTTTCCCATGCTAAGCAGACTCTACTGGGGTCGGCGTGGCATTTGCCCCCTTTTTTTTTTTTTTTTTTTTTTTTACCAGTCCTGACTCCGTGTATCAGTTAACTCAATTTTATACCAGCTGTACTTGTAAGCTCCAATTTTAAGACATACTCATACCATTTGTGACATACTCAAACTTTTTGAGGTTTGTCTTAAAGACAATCCTTACTTTTTAAATTTCCCCAATTCTCTTTTCAAGGCTTTCTTTACTCCCTTCTTTCTTTACAATTTCTTTCCCAAGGCTTTCTTTACCACCCTCTTTCTTTACAATCCCTTGAGCATCTTTGTGGCTGGAGTTTAAAACTGCCCAATTTTTCTTTAGCTTGCGGAACCTTTATCTTAGAACAGCCTTAAGGCACCACTGTGATGCAGAAGCTTGCTAGATTTTAAGGCTAAGAGTATTACCTCCATTGATAACACACTCAGGTTATTACCATATCAGAGTCAAACTAGGCTGTGACCCTAGAGTGGATTTTCAGTCACTATGCACTGAAGTGCCTAAGACAAGCAAGCCAGTGATATCCATGTCCCCAATATCCACTGTGGGAAGAGAGAGGGTTTCTGGATATCTTCCAAAAAAATGTCCCACAAGATTTTAGATTTAGCAGCAGTCAACCAGGAAGCAGACTCAGGTGATGGAATCAGGCAGGAGTTTTTCCAGGTGGCTGTCAGGCCGTCGTTGAACTTTACCCATTAGGGTATGCAGCAACAGCAGCAGCAGCAGCAACCGCAACAGCCAGGTCTCTCAGTGGCTCCAAGGGACTGTCACACCTCATGCTGGGCTGTAAATTCCTATACAGACTGGTTAAGGATACGTTGCATAGGCTTGGCAGGCTTTGATCCTGCTGGTTTTTAAGATCTTTAAACAATAGCTCAGGACAATTTACTAAAACCACAACTTTTTTTACTAACCAGATATTTTTGTAAATCTTAGTCTTGTAATCATCTCTGACAGATGCAGTTTCCACACCTTGCACACCAACAACTGTTAACACTATTTTTTATGCCTTTTTTTTAAAATCTATTTTGCCTCATTTTTCCAAAACTGACTCTGGACCCTTGATCTTAAAATGGGGGTAGAAGGGCGAAGGTCCATCTTCTGTAACTTCTTCAAGCTGACTTTAGGGGCGTTGATCTTACCTAGCCAGGAACCTATAACCTTAGCCTATTTTACAAAGAGGCTATCAGGGTTAGATGTCATTAAGAACAATATTTTAACTTTTGACAACTGCACAGACCTTTTTTTCGGCTACAGCAGTGTAGCTTGTTTAGCACTCTGGTTTGTAAAAACATCTTTTTAGATGGCTTAGGAATGTGATCTCTAATGTCCCAAACAATGTTTAAGTTACCTTTGTAGGCCTTTAGACAGATATCAATAGAAACACACTCTCAGGTTTACAAACTTTTTCCTGAGCAGATGAACTTCATGTAACTGATGTCAGCTCAATAGTTACTGCCAATTAAAGGGGTTGAGATTTAAACTATCCCCCACATTTTATAACATTAGCTTTTTATTATCACAGAGGACTGGCAAGTTTTTGTTCCTTACAAGGTAGTCATGAACATTAGGCATGCTTCCAAACTATCTTCCTATGACCTCCCGGCTCTGACCAGTTTTGAAGGGCCACGCACAAATGACTCTAGGATCTGACATTATTTTTGTCATCCAAGCAGTGGCTTTACTGCCTCTGGATGCTCCTCCATTGTTCTTGTCCCAGGATTGTCTTTTCCACACTGGGATAAATGCCTCATTGGCATTTCCCTTTAGCTAGTTGTTGGACTCAAACTCGGGGCCTGAGCACTGTCCCTCAGCTCTACAGCTCAAGGCTAGCACTCTGTCACTTTGAGTCCCAGACTCGGGGCTTGAATGCTGTCCCCTAACTCTTTAGTCCAGGGCTAGCACTCTGCCACTGTGAGTCTCGAGCTTGGGGCTTGAGTACTGTCCCCCGACTCTTTAGTCCAGGGCTAGTACTCTGCTGGCTGAATAGAGGTGACAGTCTCACAGGGACCTTTTTGTGCCAGGGCTGGCTTTGAACCAGTTTGTAGATCAGTGAGTCTTACAAAAGGCCATTTTACTCCAATTGAAAGCAACAAGGTGGTCAACATAGAAGTAGCTTTTAAGCATGCTCTTACCTGAAACTTATTAACAGTCAAAGTTACATCTAACAACTTGTAAGAATCCTCTGTGCTTTGCTCTGGTCTTGTTGGAAACTTAAAAAAAACCTATAAGAGCAAACTAGAATAGCAATTATTTTGGTAATCCTAATTTTTTCTTTGTGTACATTGAGGCCAATGTCAAGAACAATTTTATATTTAAACTTTATATCCAAAAATCCATTCCTAATTTTTTTTAAAACCTCTTATTAATCACCTTTAATATTTTATACTTTAGTTTTTATTTGTATTTTGAAAAGATCCCTTGAAATCTTGAGGCCAAGTGTCACTCATTGCCTCTTGGTTGCTTGTTTTAAAACAGATACACATTAAGATTTTTTAACTCAAATGACAATTTTTCCTTAATGCAAAAATAACAATCATCATAACTGAACCAAAAAGCTAGACTTAGCGTCTTTATGACTTTTAAAAACATCCTAATTGTAAAACATTAAAAACAAGTCACATTATACAAATAACTTTTTAGCTCTCTTTTTAAGGCCTTTTTAATTTTAATATTAACACATCCAAGGGGAAGTTTTAGCAATACTAATCAGATCATCACATCATTCATTTTAACCATCATGTTTTCAGTGTCTATCTGCAGGGAAAAGAGCGAACAAAGATGGGCCACTCAGCCCCTTCTATGGAATGGCCACACACTCAATCTGACTCTTTAGGGTTAGATGAACTGCGTTTGTGCCAGCTTGCCCTCTTTTACCATGCGTGGACTCCTCCCAGGGCCTGTCCCACCATGCATGACCAGCTGAACTGCACTTCTGCTTGTTCACCCCTCACCCCTAAAGATAGGTCTTCTGTTGGCTTCTAAGTTTTTCCCCATCTCTTCTCTTGGTTTTCAAATGAAGTACACAGTTTTAGACAGAACAGGTAACATCTTTGACAGTGTTAAACTAACCTTTACATTTAAATTTCTAATATCTATCCCCAAATTTTAGCGAAGGGAATTAGATCCCAAACTGCCAATGCATTTTTGTTAAGCCAGATAACTTGATTACAGTATAAACAGTCTTATGCATTTTAAAACATTAGTCTTTAAAATACCAGATTTTCTAATTTGTAAGTTAAAGAATCTTTAAAAAGCCATTTAAAACAATGTGAAGATTTTTTAATTTTTTGGTAATGTCCAAACTTCATAACCTTTTGAATTTTTAAATTAAAATTCACCCAATTGTTACAGCATGCTGACAATTTTTATCTTTGAACACGTTCACAGACACACACAAAACACTTACACAGATCTTAAAGCGCGCAAAAATCAAAATCAGTTGTACATACACCTTTTAAAGTTTTTAAACAAAAATTTAAGACAGTATTCCTTTTAAACTAGGTACCTTTGTTGGGCTTCATTTTCCCAGAGCTTGCTTGTTAGCAAGGCAATTCACTAATTAGTCTTTTGAATCTTAGCAAGCTGAATCCAGAGTCTGCTGAGTGAGCCTGTCACACTCACCCAAATCTTCCCTACCTCAGAAGACATAAAATGAACACACACACTAAACAAGACAAACAAGTGGCCACAAAGACAAAATCAGGTCTCAGTGAATGGGATGACATCTCACCACTTACCAGGGGACTAGAACCCCCCTCTACCCGATCTCGAGGACAGCCCCACCCAGGGGTCCAGGGGACGTCTCCCACTGGCCCTGCTGGCAGTCTTATAGCGCGTCCGCCAAGACTCTCCGCCAGCCCCAAGACCATACCTGCAGGCTTTCACCATTCCTGAAATATGAAAATTGTATTAAATGATCTAATTGTTTCTTATTCTCTTGTGGAGGGGCTGGTTGCCCCTCTGCCTGTTTTTTGTTTCCTCTCGAAGAGGAGTTCCCTCTTTATGGAACTTAGATTTACGTTCACTTTTTCAATGGTTCCCTTTTTCCTGTGGGAACCAAGGATTAGTTTGTTCTCCCACTCCTGCTGTGGAGGCTTTAGTGCCTCGTGCTTTTAGCATATGTTTTAAAATAGAGACAAACTATCCTTATTTTTAGAAGATGAACTCCCCATGATTTACTCGTTATCTTTCTCAGTCACAACTGAGGGGCCTGCAGCACCCCAACGAGCTTCTGACTACTATTCCAGGTGAAAGGAAAAGAAAGAGAGAGAGAGAGATGCTTACCTCCCAAGGTTCCTTGACTGAAGAAACTGCTTCGTGCCCCGCTCTGAGCCCCGCTTCGAGCCCCACGTTGGGCGCCACCTGCCGCGGACCGGGTTCTGTCGGGGCGACGGAGGACACCTAAGGGAGGAACCTGGAATAGGTGGGGAGATGGCAAACAGACAACTCACACACATTAGGAGTGGATGCTGAGTGCTGAGTGCGATTTAATGCAGAGGATAACAAACTTTTATAACAGAAGTCTCATGAGAAAGGGCAAAAGGTTACACAATCTTGCTGCATGGCTTCTTTCTTGGGTGGTCACCAGCTGGGCACCTGATAGGCATTTGTCTCCGGCTTATCTCTAAGGAATACAATGGGTTTGGGTTTCGATGTTTGTCACCAATTAACCATTACCTATTTTTATAGAGGCCTTAACTTTCCCATAAGATCTTTCCTGTCTCTTCTTTAATAGTAAACTTTAAGGAGACCTGGATCTAGCAATTCTCTAGGTTTAGCAATTCTCTTAGTAAACAGCAGGAAATTCTCTCTCCTAAATAATTATCTCAGCAATTGCCATACATTCTTTCTGTTTTAGCTGAGCCTATAGCTTTTTGTAAATCCCTTACAAATAATTCCTTCTGCTGAAGTGACTTTGTGAAACCCCCAATACTTTTATATTTACTTATAACTTGTCTACTAGCCTTCATAAGAGGGGTTTCAGGGTAGCACTTAACTCTGGTGAGTTAGTCATATTTTTTAAGACACTCATCAGATATTGGAGTCGTCAACACTCTTAAGAAAGAGCTTTGAATAAGGGAATGTTGACAATGAGCAAGTACATAAAGCAGTAGAAGCAGTAAAAGATTAACAGGCACTCTTATACAGTGAAGAAAGGCAGAGACACATCTTTTCCCAGGAGTAGGCCTCTTAGAAGCCCTATTCTCCGAGGTAGACTTCGGTGAAGTCCCAAAACTTGGAGATAGGTTTCTGTAAAGCCCCATTCTCTGAGGTAGACTTCGGTGAAGTCCCAAAACTCAGAGATAGGTCTCGAAGCCCCTATCATGGTCTGATAGATGGTTTCCCATGCTAAGCAGACTCTACTGGGGTCGGCGTGGCACCTAACAATAACACTAATCCTAACCCTAAACCTAACCCTAACCCTAACCCTAATGCTAACACTCACCCTCACCCTAACCCTAATCCTAACGCTAATACTCAACCTCACTCTAACCCTAAACCTCACCCTAACCCTCACCCTTACACTAATCCTCAACCTCACCATAACCCTAACCCTCATCCTAACCCTCATCCTAAACCTAACCCTAAACTTAAACCTTACCCTAACACTAACCCTAATCCTCACCCTCACCCTAGCCCTCAACCTAACCCTAATTGTAACCCTAATCCTCATCCTAACCCTCACCCTAACCCTAATCCTAATCCTCACCCTAACCCTAACGCTAACCTCACCCTAACCCTAACCCTCATCCTAACCCTCATCCTAACCCTAACCCTAACCCTAACCCTCATCCTAACACTCACCCTCACCCTAACACTAACCCTCACCCTATTACTCACAATAATCCTAACTCTATCCCTCACCCTCACTCTAACCCTCACTTTAAACCTTACCCTCACCCTTGCCCTAAACCTAACGCTCACCGAAACCCTCACCCTAAACTTAACCCTAAACCTAACCCTAACCCTCACCCTCACCCTCCCCATAACCCTAACCCTAACAATAATCCTCACCCTCACACTAAACCTGACCCTAATCCTTACCCTCACCCTAAACATAACCCTAACCCACACAGTAATCCTAACTCTCACCCTAACCCTATCCCTCCCTGTAACACTCACCTAACACTAACCCTAAGCCTAAACCTCACCCTAACCCTACCCCTACCCCTAATGCTCACCCTAAACTTCAACTTCAACATCACCCTCACCCTAACCCTAACCCTCACCCAAACCCTAACCCTCACGAGAACCCTCACCCTCACCCTCAGCCTCACTCTCACCTTAAACATCACACCAACCCTAAGCCTCACCCTAACCCTAAACCTAACACTCAGCCTAAACCGAACGGTCACCCTAACCCAAAACCTCACCCTAATCCTCAAACTAACCCAAAAGCTAACCATTTCCCTAACCCTAACCCTCACCCTCACCATCATACTAAACCTAACACTAACCCTCACCCTCACCCTAATCCTTAACTTCACCCTAACCCTAACCCTTACCCTTACTCTAACCGTCACCCTAATCCTAATATTCACCATAACCCTAACCCTACCCCTTACCCTAACCCTCATCCTAACCCTAACCCAACCCTAACCATCACCCTAAAACTAACTCTAAACCTACACCTAATCTTCAAAAACACCCTATCCCTCACCCTAACCCTAATGCAAACCGAACCCTAAACCTAACCCTAATCCTAACCCTCACCCTAAACCTCACACTAACTCTAACCATCACTCTAACCCTAAACTTCATCCTATCCCTGATCCTCCCCCTAATCCTCCCCCTAACCCTAACCTTAACCCTTACCTAACCGAAACGCTCACCTTCACCGTCACCCTCAACAAAACCCTCAACCTCACATTAGACCTCACCATAAACCTTACGCTAAACCAAACAATAACCCTCACACTAACCCTCACTGTCACCCTAAACCTAACCCTAAGCATTACCCTCAACCTAACCCTAACCCTAACTCAAACCCTCACACTAACCCTAACCCTCATCCTAACCCTAACCATCACCCTCACCCTAAACCGCACCCTAATCCTTACACTCAACATAACCATAACCCTGACTCTAACCCTCAAACTAACCCTAACCTTCATCCTAACCCTCACTCTAACACTTACCCACAACCTAACCATAACCCTAAACCTCTCCCTAACCCTAACCCTAACCCTAACCCTAACACTAACCATAACCCTTACTTCACCCTAATCATCACCCTAACCGTTACTGTCACCCTCACCGTGAAAATCACACTAACCCTAATCCTCACCCTAACCACAACCCTACCACTCACTCTCACCCTCAGCCTCAGCCTAACAAATATCCTAAACCTAAACCTCACCCTCACCCTCACCCTCACCCTAACACTAACCCTAACCATCATCCTAACCCTAACCCTAACCCTCACCCTCATCCTCAGCCTAACCGTAACCCTAAAGCTAAACCTAACCCTCACCCTCACTCTAACCCTAACCGTACTCCTCACCCTAACCCTCATCTTCACTCTAACCCAAACACTAATCCTAAACCTCACCCTCACCTTCAGCCTAACCCTAAACTTAACCCTCACCCTCACCCTAAACCTCAACCTAACCCTAATACTCACAATAACACATAACATCACCCTAATCCTAATATTAACCCTAACCCTCACCCTATCCTTCATCCTAATCCTAACCCTAACCCTAACCCTAACCTCACCCTAATGCTAACACTAACCCTCACCCTCACTCTAGCCCTCAACCTAACCCTAATCTTAACCCTAAACCTCACCCTCAGTCTCACCTTAATCCTAACACCCTAACCCTCACCCTCACACTTATGCTCGGCCTAAGCCTAAGCCTTAGCCTAAGACTAACCCTAAGCCTCACATTCACCTTCACCCTACCCCTAACCATAACACTAACCCTTACCCTAAACCTCACACTAACTCTCACCCTAACGCTAACTGTAACTTCTACCTCACCCTAACCCTAACCCTCACCTTCACCCTAGCCCTCCGCCTAACACTAAGCCAAACCCTAACACTAACCCTAACCATGAATCTCAACCTAACCCTCACCCTAACCCTAACCCTCACCCTCACGCTAGTCCATACCCTAACTCTAAGCCTAAGCCTAACCCTCAATGTAAACCTCACTCTAACCCTAACCCAAACCCACAACCTAAACTTAACACTCACCCTGACCCTCACCCTAAATCTAATCCTAAGCCTAACCCTAAACCTAATCCTCAAACTCACCCTCACCTTAACCCTAATCCTAATCCTAATCCTAGCCCTAACCCTCACCCTAAACCTCACACTAACACTACCTCTAACACTAAACCTAACCATAAACCTCACCCTCAGCCTCACCCTCACCACAAACTTAACCCTAACCATAAAAATAACAATAATCCTAAAACTAACCCTAACCCTAACACTCACTGTAAACCTAACCCTAACCCTAACCATAACCCTAAACCTTACCCTAACCCTAACCCTAACCCTAACCCTAATCATCACCCTCACCCTCACCCTAACCCAAACCCTAACCCTAACCCTCACCCTAACCCTAACCCTAACCCTAAACCTACCCTAACCCTAACCATAAACCTAAACCTAACCCTAACCCTGAAACTCATCCAAACCCTCACCCTACCCCTAACCCTAACCCTCACACTAAACCTCACCCTCATGCTCGGCCTAAGCCTAACCCTAACCCTAACCCTAACCCTCACCCTAAACCTAACCCTAACAATAACCCTAACTCTAACCCTAAACCTCACCCTAACACTAACCCTAACCCTAACCCTAAATCTCACCCTCACAGTAACTTTAAACCTAATCCTAATCCTACCAATAACCTTAACCCTAACCCTAACACTCACCCTATCCATAAACCTTACCCTAACCCTAACCCGAACCCTAACCCGAACCCTCACTCTCACCCTTAGGCTTGGCCAAAACCTAAGCCTAAGACTAAGACTAACCCTTACCCTCACACTCAACCTCACCCTAACGCTAACAGTAACACTCACCCTAACCCTAACCCTCACCCTCACGCTCACCCTCCGCCTAACACTAAGACTATCACTAACCCCAACCCTAACCCTAATACTAACCCTAAACCTAACCCTCACACTAAACTTCACCCTAACCCTCACCCTCACCCAAGCCCATAACCTAACCCTAAGCCTAATCCTAACCCTCACCCTAAACCTCACTCTAACCCTAACCCCAACCCTCACCCTAACCCTAACCCTCACCCTCACCCTCTGCATAACTCTAATCCTATCACCAACCCTAACCCTCACCTTAAACCTCACTTTAACGCTAACCCCAACACTAACCCTAACCCTAAACCTAACCATAAACCTCACTCTCAGCCTCACCCTCACTGTAAAATTAACTCTAACCATAACACTAACAATAACCCTAACGCTAACCCTAACCATAACCCTAACCATCACTGTAACCCTACCCTTAACCCTAATCCTAACTGTAACCCTAAAACTTACCCTAACCCTAACCCTAACTCTAAACCTAATTCTCACCCTCAACCTCACCCTAAACCAAACACTAACCCTAACCCTCACCATAACCCTAACCCAAACGCTAAACCTAACCCTAACCCTAACCCAAAACCTAAACCTTACCCTAACCGTACACCTAACCCTAACCCTAAACCTCATCGGAACCCTCACCCTAACCCTAACCCTCACACTAAACCTAACCCTAACCCTCACCTTCATGCTCGGCCAAAGCATATGCTTAAGCTGAAGCCTAACCCTAACCCTAACCCTAACCCTCACCCTAACCCTAACCCTAAAAATAACCCTAACCCTCACCCTGTCCATAACCCTCACCCTAATCCTAACCCTCACACTCACCCTTAGGCTCGGAATAAGCCTAAGCCTAAGACTAAGAGTAACCCTTACCCTCACACGCACCCTCACCCTAACCCTAACAGTAACACACACCCTAACACTAACCCTCACCCTAACACTAACACTAACCCTAAACCTCACCCAAACCCTAACCCTAACCCTCACCCTCACCCTCCGCCTAACACTAAGCTTATTCCTAACCCCAACCCTAACCCTAACACTAACCCCAATCCTAACCCTCACCCTAACCCTCATTCGAAACTTGACCCTAAACCTCACCCTCACCCTAGCCCATACCCTAACCCTAAACCTAATCCTAAACTTCACCCTAACCCTCACTCTAACCCTAACCGCAACCCTCACCCTAACCCTAACCCTCAACCTCACCCTCAACATAACTCTAATCCTAACCCTAACCCTAACCCTAATCCTCACACTCACCCTCACCTTAACCCTAATCCTAATCCTAACCCTAACACTCAGCCCAACCCTAAACCTCACCCTAAAACTAACCCTAACCCTAACCCTCACCCTAACCCTAACTCTAACCCTAAACCTCACCCTAACCCTAAACCTCTCCCTAACACTTACCTTCACCCTAAAACTAACCTTAACCTGAACACTAACACTCACACTAACCCTAACCATCACCCTAAACTTAAAACTCACTCCAACCCTAACCCTAACCTTCAACATAGCCCTAACGCTAACCTTTACACTAACCTTAACACTCATCCTAACCCTAATCCTCACACTCACCCTCAAGCTGGGCCAAAGCCTAAGCATAAGTCTAAGACTAACCATAACCCTCACACTCACCCTCATCCTAACCCTAAACGTAACCCTATCCCTAAACCTAACCCTCACACTAACCCTCACCCTAAAACTAAAACTAACTCTAAACATAAACCTCACTCTCAGCCTCACCTTCACCGTAAACTTAACCCTAAACATAACACTAAGAATTACCCTAACCCTAACCTTAATCCTCACCATAACCCTAAACCTAACCCTAACACTAACCCTAACCATAACCCTAACCCTAAACCTAACCCTAACCCTAAACCTAACCCTAATCCTTATCCTCACCCTCACCCTAACCCAAACCGAAAACCTAACCCTCACCCTATCCCTAACAGTAATCCTAAACCTAACCCTAACCCTAACCCTAACCCTAAACCTAATCCTAACCGTAACCCTAACCCTAAATCTCATCCTACCCTTCACCCTAACCCTAACCCTAACCCTCAACCTAACCCTAACACTAACCCTCACCCTCATGCTCGGCCTAAGCCTAAGCCTAAGCCTAACCATAACCATAAGCCTAACCATCACCATAACCATAAACCTAACACTAACCCTAACTCTAACCCTAAACCTCACCCTCACCCTAACTCCAACTCTAACCCTAACCCAAAATCTAAACCTCACTCTAACCCTAACCCTAACCCTCACCCCCACACTCACCAAAAACGTAAACCTAACCCTAATCCTAACAATAACCCTAACCCTCACCTTCAGCCTCACCCTAACCCTAATTCTAACCCTAAACCTCACCCTCATCCTAACCATAACCCTAACCCTAAACCTCACCCTAAACCTAACCCTAAACCTCACCCTCACCCTAGCCCTCACCCTAACCCTAACTCTCATCCTCACCCTAAACCTCACACTAACCCTAACATTAATGCTCAATCTAACCCTCACACTCACCCTAACCCTAAACCTAACCCTCACCCTAACCCTAACCTTCACCATTACCATAACACTCACCCTCAGCCTAACCCTCACCTTTACCCTTACTGTCCCCCTCACCCTAAGCCTAACCCTCACCCTCAACGTAACCCTAACCATAACCCTAAACATCACCCTAACGCTAACCTTAACCCTCACCCTCACTCTAGCCCTCACACTAACCCTAAACCTAACTCTAACCCTAAACTTCATCCTAAGCCTCACCCTAACCCTAAAACCCTAAACCTCATCCTAACCCTAACCCTCTCCCTTACACTCATGCGCGGCCTAAGCCTAAGACTAAGCCTAAGACTAACCTTAACCATCACACTCAACCTAATCCTCACACTAACCCTAAAACTAACCTCACCCTCACCCTAGCCCATACTCTAAGCCTAAGCCTAAGCCTAACCCTCACCCTAACCCTCACCCTCACCCTAAGTCTAATCTTAACCCTAACCCTCACACTCACCCTCACCCTAACCCTAACTGTAACACTAACCCTAACCCTAACACTAAACCTCACCCTAATGATAACTCTAACCCTAAACCTCATCCTCAGCCTAACCCTAAAAATCACTCTCAGTCTAACCCTCCACCTAACACTAAGCCTATCCCTAACCCCAACCCTAACCATAACATTAACACTTAACCTATCCCTCACACTAACCTTCACCCTAACCCTGACCCTAAACCTCACCCTAACCTTAGCCCATAACCTAACCCTAAGCCTAATCCTAAACCTCACCCTAACCCTCACTCTAACCCTAAAACCTGCCCGAATCTAACGCTAACCCTCACCCTCACCCTCACCCACAGCCTAAACCTAAGCCTAACAGTAACCCTAACCCTAAACCTCACACTCACCCTAAACCTAAGCCTAACCCTAACCCTAACCCTAACACTAACCCTAACCCTAACCCTCACCCTAAACCTAATTCTAACCCTAATCCTCACCCTAACCCTAACCCTAACCCTCACCCTCACAGTAACTTTAAACCTAACCCTAATCCTAACAATAACCCTAACCCTAACCCTAACCCTCACCCTGTCCATAACCCTCCCCCTAAACCTAACCCTCACCCTAACCCTAACCCTCACCCTCACCCTTTGGCTCGGAATAAGCCTAAGCCTAAGACTAAGTCTAACCCTTACCCTCACACTCACCCTTACCCTAACCCTAATACTAACACTCAACCTAAATCTAATGTTCACACTAACCCTCACTCTAACACTAACACTAAACCTAAACCTCACCCAAAACCTAAACCTAACCCTCACCCTCAACCTCCGCCTAACATTAAGCCTATCCCTAACCCCAACCCTAACCCTAACACTAACCCTAAACCTAACCCTCATCGTAACCCTCACCCTAACCCTGACCCTAACCCTCACCCTCACCCTAGCCCATACCCTAACCCTAAGCCTAATCTTTAGCCTTACCCTGACACTGACTCTATCCCTAACCCCAACCCTCACCCTAACCCTAAACCTCACCCTCACCCTCACCATAACGCTAATCCAAACCCTAAACTTAACCCTAACCCTCACACTCACCCTCACATTAACCCTAATCCTAATCCTAACCCTAACCTTAACACTCACCCCCACCCTAAACATCACACTAACACTAACCTAACACCCTAACCCTAACCCTCACCCTAACTCTAACCCTAAATCTCACCCTTACCCTAAACCTCACCCTAACACTTACATTTACCCTAAAACTAACCTTATCCCGATAGCTAACCCTCACACTAAACCAAACCATCACCCTAAACTTAAAACTCACCCTAACCCTAAACCTAACCCTAATCCTAACCCTCACCCTCACCCTAAGGCTAACCGTAAACATAACACTAACCCTCACACTCACCCAAACCCTAACCCTCAACTTCACGCTAAAGCTAACCCTAATCCTCACCCTCACACTAATAATCACTCTAACCGTAACTGTAACCATAACCCTATAGCTAAATCTAACCACCACCCTAACCCTAACACTAACCATAACCCTACCCCTCACCCTAACCCTTATAGCTACACTACCGCTAAACCTAACACTCACAATAACCCTCACGGCAACCCTGACCCTAACCCTAAACGTCAAACTCACCCTCACCCGTAATCTCACCCAAACCCAAACCCTAACCCTTAACCTAACCCTAAACTTAACCCTAACACTCAACCTTATCTTAAACCTCACCCTCAGCCTAAACCTCACCTTTACCATTACCATCATCCTCACCCAAACCCTAAACCTCACCCTAACCATAACCCTAACCATCACCCTAAACCTAATCCTCATCCCCACCCTAACCCTCAGCCTAACCCTAAGCCTAAGCCTAACCCTAACCCTAACCCTCACACTCACCCTCATCCTAACCCTAATCCTAATGCTAACCCTAACCCTAAACCTAAACCTAAACCTGATCCTCACACTCACCCTAACCCTAATCTTAACCCTAACCCTCACCCTAATACTAACCCTCATACTTACCGTAACCCTAACCCTCATCCAAACCCTCATCCTATCCCTCACCCTAAACCTAAACCTCAGCCTATCCCTAATCCTAACCCTCACCTTCACTGTGACCCTAAACCTAATCCAAACCCTCACCCTAACCCTAAACCTAACCCTGACCCTAACCCTAACCCTAACCCTCACCCACATCCTCACCCTCAACCTCACCCTCAATATAAACTTAACCCTAACCGTAAAACTAAAAATAACCCTAACCCTAAACCTAATCCTAACCCTCACCCTCACCCTAACCTAATCCTAAACCTCAGCCTAACCCTAACCTTCACCCTCAAAGAAACCCTAACCCTAACCTTAAACAACACCCTAACGCTAACCCTATACCTCACCCTCACTCTAGCCCTCACCCTAACCCTAATCCTAACCCTAAACCTCATCCTAACACTCAACCTAACCCTAAAACCCTAACCTTCATCCTAACCCTAACCCTCTCCCTCACACTCATGATCCGCCTAAGCCTAAGCCTAAGACTAAGACTAAACCTAAACCTCACACTCACCCTAACACTCACCCTAACCCTAACACTAACCCTCACCCTCACCCTAGCCCATACTCTATGCCTAAGCCTAAGCCTAACCCTCACCCTAACCCTCACCCTCACCCTAAGTCTAATCCTAACCTAACCCTCACACTCACCCTCACTCTAACCCTAACTGTGACACTAACCCTAACCCTAACCCTCACCCTAATGCTAAATCTAACCCTAAACCTCATCCTCACACTAACCCTAACTCTCACCCTCACCCTCACCCTCCACCTAACACTAAGCCTATCCCTAACCCCAACCCTAACCCTAAACCTAACCCTCAAACTAACCGTCACCCTAACCCTGACCCTAACCCTCACCCTCACCCTAGCCCATACCCTAAACATAAGCCTAATCCTAACCCTCACCCTACCCTGACCCTCACTCTAATGCTCAGCATAAGCCTAAGCCTAACCATAGCCATAAACCTAACCCTCACCCTAACCATAAACCTAACTTTAACCCTAACTCTAACCCTAAACCTCACCCTCACCCTAACACTAAATCTAACCCTAAAACTCAAACTAGCACTCATCTTATCCCTAACCCTAACCCTGACCCTCACCCTCACCCTAACCCTTACTTCACCATAACCATAACCCTAAAACTCACCCTCACTCTAACCATCACCCTAACACTCACGATTACCCGAACCCTCACTCTCATCCTAAACCTCACCCTCACACTCACCCTAGCCCTAACCCGAACCCTAACCCCTAGCCTAACGCAATCACTAACCCTCACCATAACCCTCACCCTCACCCTATCCCTAACAATAACGCTAACCATAACCCTAACCCTAACCCTTAAGCTCACCCTAAACCTAAACCTAACCCTAATCCTCACCCTCATACTAAAACTCACTCTAACCATAACTCTAACCCTAACCCTATCCCTAACTCTAACCACCACCCTAACCCTAAGCCTAACCCTAAACCTACCCCACACCCTAAATCTTACCCCTACCCTACCCCTAAACCTAAACCTCACAATAACCCTCACGCTAAACATAACCCTAACCCTAAACGTCAACCTCACCCTCACCCTCAAACGCACCCAAACCCAAACCATAACACTTACCCTAACCCTAAAATTAACCCTAACACTCAGCCTTATCTTAACCCTCACCTTCAGCCTAAACCTCACCTTTACCATTACCATCATCCTCACACTAACCCTAAACCTCTTCCTAAACCTCACCCTAACTGTAACCCTAACCATCACCCTGACCCTAATCCTCACCCCCACCCTCACCCTCAGCCTAAACCTAAGCCTAAGCCTAACCCTCACACTCACCCTCATCCTAACCCTAATCCAAACGCTAACCCTAACCCTAAACCTAAACCTAAACATACCCCTCACCCACACCCTAACCCTAATCCTAACCCTAACCCTCACCCTAACCCTCACCCTCAGCCTAACACTAAGCCTATCCCTAATCCAAACCCTAACCCTAACACTAACCCTAAACCTAACCCTCAACCTAACCCTGACACTAACCCTCACCTTCACCATACCCCATACCCTAACCCTAAGCCTAATCCTAACCCTCACCCTATCCCTCACTCTAAACTTAACCACAACCCTCACTCTAACCCTAACCCTCACCCTCACCCTCACCCACAGCCTAAACCTAAGCCTAACAGTAACCCTAACCCTAAAACTCACACTCACACTAAACCTCCACCTTATGCTAACCCTAACACTAACCTTAACCCTAACCCTCACCATAACGCTAACAAACCCTAAACCTCACCCTAATCCTAACCCTCAACCTCACCCTCAAGCTGGGCCTAAGCATACGCATAAGCCTAAGACTAACCTTAAACCTCACACTCACCCTCACCCTAACTCTAAACGTAACCCTAACCCTAACCCTAACCTTCACACTCACCCTAATGCTAACCCTAACCCTAACCCTAAACAAAACCGTCACTCTCAGCCTCACCTTCACCGCAAACTTAACCCTAACCATAACACTAACAATAACCCTGACCCTAACCCTAAACCTCACCATAACCCTAAACGTAACCCTAACACTAACCCTCACCATAACCCTAACCCTAATCTTTACCCTCACGCTCACCCTAACCCAAACCCTAACCCTCACCCTTACCCTAAACCTAACCATATCCCTAAACCTAACCCTAACCCTAATCCTAACCCTAAAACTAACCCTAACAGTAATCCTAACCCTAAATCTCATCCTACCGCTCACCCTAACCCTAACCCTAACCCTCACCCTAATACTAACCCTAACACTCACCCTCATGCGCCGCCTAAGCCTAAGCCTAACCATAGCCAAAACCCTTACCCTCACCCTAACCATAAACCTAACTCTAATCCTAACTCTATCCCTAAACCTCACCCTCACCCTAACCCTAACTCTAAACCTAACCCTCAACCTAGTACTCATCCTAACCCTAAACCTAACCCTCATCCTCACCCTCAACTTCACCCTCACCCTAACCCTAAACCTAACCCTAACAATAACCCTAACCCTAACCCAAACCCTAATCATAACCCTCACCCTCACCCTAAGGCTAACCCTAAACATAACACTAACCCTCACCCTCACCCAAACCCTAACCCTCAACTTCACCCTAACCCTAACCCTAAAACTCACCCTCACTCTAACCATCACCCTAACACTCAAGATTACCCTAACCCTCACTCTCATCCTAAACCTCACACTAACCCTCAACCTACCCCTAACCTGAACCCTTACCCCTAGCCTAACGCTATCACCAACCCTCACCATAACCCTCACCCTCAACCTATCCCTAACCATAACGCTAACCCTAACCCTAACCCTCACACTAACCCTTAAGCTCACCCTAACCCTAACCCTAATCCTCACCCTCACACTAACCCTCACTCTAACCATAACTCTAACCCTAAACCTATCCCTAACTCTAACCACCACCCTAACCCTAACCCTAACCCAAACCCTACCCCTCACCCTAATCCTTACCCCTACGCTACCACTAAACCTAACCCTCACAATAACCCTCACCCTAACCCTAACCCTAACCCTAAACATCAACCTAACCCTCACACTCAACCTCACCCAAACCGAAACCCTAACCATTACCCTAACCCTAAACCTAACCATAACACTCACCCTTATCTTAACCCACACCCTCAGCCTAAACCTCACCTTAACCAATACCATCATCCTCACCCTAACCCTACATCTCATCCTAAACCTCACCCTAACCATAACCCTAAACCTAATCCTCACCCCCACCCTCACCCTCAGCCTACCCTAAGCCTAACCCTAAACCAAAACCTAAGCCTAACCCTCACCCTCACCCTAACCCTAATCCTAACCGTAACCCTCACAATAATCCTAACCCTCACCCTCACCTTAACCATAACCCTCATCCTAACCCTCACCCTATCCCTCACCCTAACCCTAAACCTCAGCCTAACCCTCACCCTCACTGTGACCCTAAACCTAATCCAAACCCTCACCCTAACCCTAACCCTAAACCTAACCCTACCCCTCACCCTAACCCTTACCCCTAACCTACCCCTAAACCTAACGCTCACAATAACACTCACCCTAACCCTAACCCTAACCCTAAATATCAACCTATCCCTCACCCTCAACCTCACCCGAAATGAAACCCTAACCCTTACCCTAACCCTAAACCTATCCCTAACACTCAACCTTATCTTAACCCTCACCCTCAGTCTATACCTCACCTTAACCATTACAATCATCCTCACCCTAACCCTAAATCTCATCCTAAACCTCAGCCTAACCTTAACCCTAACCATCACCCTAAACCTAATCTTCACCCCCACCCTCACCGTCAGCCTAACCCTAAGCCTAAGCCTAAGCTTAACCCTAACCCTCACACTCACACTCACCCTCCTCCTAACCCTAATCCTAACGCTAACCCTAACCCTGAACCTAAACCTAAAGCTAACCCTCACCCTCAGCCTAACCCTAATCCTAACCCTAACCCTCACACTAATCCTAAACCTCAACCTCACTGTAACCATAACCCTCATCCTAACAATCACCCTATCCCTCACCCTAACCTTAAACCTCAGCCTAACCCTCAGCCTCACTGTGACCCTAACCATAATCCAAACCCTCACCCTAACCCTAACCCTAACCCTAACCCTAAACCTCACCCTAACCCTAATCCTAACCCTCACCCTCATCCTCACCCTCATTGTAAACTTAACCCTAACCATAAAACTAACAATAACCCTAACCCTAAACCTAATCCTAACCCTCACCCTCACCCTAACCTTCACACTAACCCTTACCCTAACCCTAACCCTCACCCTCAACGTAACCCTAACCCTAACCCTAAACCTCACACTAACGTTAACCCTAACCCTCACCCTCAATCTAGCCCTCACCCTAACCCTAATCCTAACCCTAAACCTCATCCTAACACTCAACCTAACCCTAAAAATCTAACTCTCATCCTAACCCTAACCTCTCCCTCACACTCATGCTCGGCCTAAGCCTAAGCCTAAACCTAAGACTAAACATAACCCTCACACTCACCCTAACCCTCACCCTAACCCTAACACTAACCCTCAACCTCACCCTAGCCCATACTCTAACCCTAAGACTAAGCCTAAACCTCATGCTAACCCTCTCCCTCACCCTAACTCTAATCCTAACCCTAAACCTCACACTCACCCCCACCCTAACCCTAACTGTGACACTAACCCTAACCCTAACACTAACCTTCACCATAAAGCTAACTCTAAACCTAAACTTCATCCTCACCCTAACCCTAACACTCACCCTCACACTCACCCTCCGCCGAACACTAAGCCTATCCCTAACACTAACATTAACCCGAAACCTAACCCTCACATTAACCCTCACCCTAACCCTGACCCTAACCCTCACCCTCACCCTAGCCCATACTCTAAACCTAAGCCTATTCCTAAACCTCACCCTAACCCTCACTCTAACCCTAACCCCAACCCTCACCCTAACCCTCACCCTCACCCTCACCCTCAGCCTAAATCTAAGCCTAACAGTAACCCTAACCCTAAACCTAACACTCACCCTAAACCTTACCCTAACACCAACCCTAACACTAACCCTAACCCTAAGCCTCACCCTAACCCTAACTCTAACCCTAATCCTCACCCTAAGCCTATCCCTCACCCTCACCCTCAAGCTGGGCCTAAGCCTAAGCATAAGCCTAAAACTAAACCTAACCCTCACACTCACCCTCACCCTAACTCTAAACGTAACCCAAACCCTCACACTAACCCTCAACCTAATGCTAAAGCTAACTCTAACCCTATCCATAACAATAACCCTCACCCTCAGCCTCACGCTCACCGCAAACTTAACCCTAACCATAACACTAACAATAACCCTAATCCTCACCATAACCCTAACCCTAAACCTAACCCGAACCCGAACCCTAGACCTAATCCTTACCCTTACCCTCACCCTAACCCAAACCCTAACCCTAACCCTCACCCTAACCCTAACCTTAACCCTAAAACTAACCCTAACCCTAATCCTAACCCTAAACCTAATCCTAACCATAACCTTAACCCTAAATCTTATCCTAACCCTCACCCTAACCCTAACCCTACCCCTCACCCTAACCCTAATCTTAACCCTCACCCTCATGCTCGGCTGAAGCCTAAGCCTAAGCCTAACCCTAACCTTCACCCTAACCATAAACCTAACACTAACCCTAACTCTAACCCTAAACCTCCCCCTCCCCCTAACTCTAACTCTAACCCTAACCCTAACCCTAAAACTCACCCTAACCATAACCCTAACCATCACCCTCACACCCACCGAAAATGTAACCCTAACCCCAATCCTAACAATAACCCCAACCCTTACCCTAACCCTCACCCTATCCATAACCTTCACCCTACCACTAACCCTCAACCTAACATTAACCCTAACCCTAAAACTAACACTCACACTGACCCTAAACATCAAACTAACCCTAAACCTCACCCTAAACCTAACCCTAAACCTCACCCTCACCCTAGCCCTCACCCTAACCCTAATCCTCATCCTCACCCTAAACCTCACACTAATCCTAACACTAATCCTCAATCTAACCCTCCCCCTCCCCCTAACCCTAACCCTAACCCGCACCCTCACCCTCACCCTAACCCTAACCTTCACCATTACCATAACACTCACACTCAGCCTAACCCTCACCTTTACCTCTACTGTCCCCCTCACCCTAACCCTCACCCTAACCCTCATCCTCATCCTAACCCTCACCCTAAACCTAACCCTAACCCTCACCCTCAATGTAACCCTAACCCTAATCCTAAACTCACCCTAATGCTAACCCTAACACTCACCCTCACTCTAGCCCTCACCCTAACCCTATTCCTAATGCTAAAACTCATCCTAACCCTCACCCTAATCATAACACCCTATCCCTCACCCTCATCCTAGTCCATAACCTAACCCTAAGCCAAAGCCTACCCCTCACACTAACCCTCACTCTAACCCTAACCCAAAGCCACACCCTAAGCCTAACCCTCACCCTAACCCTAACTCAATTCCTAAGCCTAACCCTAACCCTAATCCTCAAACTCACCCTCAACTTAACCCTAATTCTAATCCTAAACCTAACCCTAACCCTAAACCTAATCCTTACCCTCACCCTCACCCTAACTCAAACCCTAATCCTAACCCTCACCCTAACCCTAACCTTAACCCTAAACCTAACCCTAACCCTAATCCTAACCCTAAACCAAATCCTAACCGTAACCTTTACCCTAAATCTCATCCTACCCCTCACCCTAACCCTAACCCTAACCCTCACACTAACCCTAACCCTAACCCTCACCCTCATGCTCGGACTAAGCCTAAGCCTAAGCCTAACCATAACCCTAACCCTAACCTTCACCCAAACCATAAACCTAACACTAACCCTAACTCTAACCCTAAACCTCACCCTCACCCTAACCCTAAACCTAAACCTGATCCTAACCCCAAACTTAACCCTCACCCTTACCCTCACCGTAATGTAACCCTAACCCTAACCCTAACAATAACCCTCACCCTAATCCTAACACTCAACCTAACCATAACCCTCACCCTAACCCTAAACCTCACTATAACACTAACCCTAACACTAACACTAACGCTCACACTAACCCTAACCATCACCCTATCCCTAATCCTCACCCTAACACTAACCCTAAACTTCACCCTCACCCTAGCCCTCACACTAACCCTAACCCTCATCCTCACCCTAAACCTCACACTAAGCCTAACACTAATCCTCAATCTAACCCTAACACTAAACCTTACCCTAAACCTCACCCAAAACCTAGACCTCATCCTTACCGTAACCCTCGCCCTCAGCCTAACCTACATCTTCACCCTTTCCCTCAGCCTAACCCTAAGCCTAACCCTAACCATAACGCTAAGGCTCACACTCACCCTCACCCTCACACTAATCCTAAAGCTAACCCTATACCTAACCCTAAACCTCACCCTAAACCTAACCCTCACCTAACCTCACCCTAACACTTATCTTAACCTTCACTCTAATCCTAACCATAACACTTAGAAGAACACTCACCCTCAGCCTTACCCTGATCTTTACTCTTACCGTCCGCTCACCCTAACCCTCACCCTAACCCTAACCCTCATCCTAACATTCACTCTAACCCTAACCCTATCCATCACCCTAACATTAACCCTCATCCTCACCTTCACCCTCAGCCTAACCCTAAGCCTAAGAAAAATGCTAACCCTCACCCGCACCCTAGCCCTAAACCTAAACCTAAGCCTAACCCTAACCCTCATCTTAACACTCACCCTAACCCTAACCCTAACCATCAATCAAAACCTATTCCTAACCCCCAACCTCACCCTCAGCCTAACCCTAATCCTAAGCCTAACCCTAACCCTAACCCTCATCCTCACCCTAGCCCGCACCCGAACCCTAATCCAAACCATAACCCTCACCCTAAACCTAACCCTAAACCTCACAATAAACCTAACCCTAACCCTCAACCTAACCCAAACCCTCACCCTTACCGTAACCCTAACCCTAAACCTCACCCTAAAACTAAGCCTAACCCTAACCCTAAACCTCACCCTAAACCTA
Source organism: Dipodomys merriami (assembly GCF_024711535.1). Taxonomy (NCBI): domain Eukaryota; kingdom Metazoa; phylum Chordata; class Mammalia; order Rodentia; family Heteromyidae; genus Dipodomys; species Dipodomys merriami. The sequence goes on from NW_027202771.1 coordinate 1,609,267, forward strand.
ATCCTAACCTTAACCCTCACGCTAGCCCTCACCTTAACCCGAATCCTAAAACTATACCACATCCTAACCCTCACCCTAACCCTAACCCTAACCCTCACCCTAACCATAACCCTCACCCTCACCCTCAGCCTAAACCTAAGCCTAAGCTTAACCCTAACCCTAAACCTCACATTCAACCTCACCCTACCCTTAATCCTAAATCTAACCCCATCCCTAACCCTAACCTTCACCCTCACCCTAGCCCTAAACCTAAACCTAATCCTAACCATAACCCTAATCCTAACCCTCACCCTAACCCTAACCCTAACCATCACCCAAAACCAATTTCTCACGCCCACCCTCACCCTCAGCCTAACCCTAAGCCTAAGCGTAACCCTAACCTTAACCCTCACCCTCACCCTACCCTGCACCCTAACCCTAATCCAAACCATAAACCTCACCCTCAACCTAAACCTAAACCTCACCCTCACCCTCAGCCTAAACCTCGGCCTAACCCTAACCCTAACACTAATCCTCACACTCACCCTCACCCTAACCCTAATGACAGCCCTAAACCTAACCCTCAACCTAACCCTAATCCTCACCCTAACCCTAAACCTAACACTGACCCTAAACCTAACCCTCAACCTAACCCTAACTCGAAACCTAAACCTCAACTTCATCTTAAGCCTAACCCTAACCCTAACCCTAAACCACCCTAAACATAACCCTAAACCTAACCTTCATCCTAACCCTCATCTTAATCCTCACCCTAACCCTAACCCTAACCATCACCTTAACCCAAACTCTCAACCTCAACCTCACCCTCAGCCTAACCCTAAGCCTAAACCTAAACCTAACCCTAACCCACACACTCACCCTCACCCTAACCCTAATCCTAATCTTAACCCTAAGAATAACCCTAACCCTAACATTAACCCTCACCCCAAACATAACCCTCACCCTAAACATAACCCTCACCCTAACACTTACCCTCACCCTAACACTAACCCTTACTCTAACACTAACCCTCACACTAACCCTAACCCTCACCCTAACCCTAAACCTCACCCTAACCCTAACGCTAAAATTCACCCTCACCCAAGCCCTCACCCTAACCCTAATTCTAAACCTAACCCTCAACCTAACGATAACCCTCATCCTCACCCCAAACCTCACACTAACCCTATCCTTAATCCTCAATCTAACCCTCACCCTAACCCTAACCTGAACCCTTAACCTAACCCTCACTCTAATCCTAACCCTCACCCTTATCTTAAACCTCACCCTCAGCCTAACCCTCACCTTTACCCTTACAATCACCCTCACCCTAACCCTCACCTTTACCCTAACCCTCACCATAGCCCTCCCACAACCCTAACCCTAACCCTCACCCTCACCCTCACCCCCATCGTAATACTAACCCCATCAAAATTCATAACCCTAAACCTCAACTTCACCCTAACTGTCACCCTAATTCTTAACCTCACACTAATCCTAACCCTAACCCTAACCATAACTCTCACACTAAACCTAAATCTCACCCTATCCATAACGCTACCCCTTACCCTAACTCTCACATTAACCCTAACTCTAAGCCTCACCCTCACCCTCACCCTAACCTTCACCCTAACCCTCACCCTAATCCTAATCCTAACCCTCAGCCTAACCCTTACACTAACCCTAAGTATAAACCTAGCCCTAACCCTCACCCTAACCCAAACCCTAACCCTAACCCTCACCCGTATCCTAACCCTCACTCTAAGTCTTAACCTCAGCCCCACCCTAAACCTCACACGTAACGGAAACCTCACCTTAACTCTAAATCTAATCATCACCCTCACCGTCACCCTCATGCTAAACCTAATCCTAACGCTCACCCTAACCCTAAAACTCACCCTAAACCTCACCTTAAACCTCACTCTCACCCGCACCTTCACCCTAACCCTAAACCTAACCCTCACCCTAACCCTCACCCTAAACCTAATGCTAACTCTAACACTCACCCCAAACCTCATGCTATCACTTATCCACACCACAAACCTAACCCTAACCTTAACCCTCACACTCACCCTAAATCTCACCGTAACCCTAAACCTAATCATAACCCTCACCCTCAACATAACCCTAACCCTAACCCTCATCCTCACCCTAACCCTCTCCATAAACCTTACCCTCACCCTCACCCTCACCCTCACCATAACCCTCACACTAAACCTAACTCTCACCCTAAACCTAACCCTACCCCTCACCCTAACCCTCACCCTAAACTTAACCCGAACCCTATCCCTTACCTTAACCCTCACCCTTACTGTAACCCTCACCTTTACTCTTACCATCACGCTCATACTAACCCTCACCCTAACGCGAACCCACATCCTAACCCTTACCCTAACCCTAACCCTAACCATCAACATAACCCTAAATCTCACCCTCACCATCACCCTCAGCCTAAACCTAACCTTAACACTAACCCTCACCCTCACCCTAGCATTCAGCCTAACCCTAATTCTAACCCTAACTCTCATCCTAAACCTCACCCTAACCTTAAGGATAACCATCACCCTAAGACTAATCCTCACCCCCACCCTCACCCTCAGCCTAACCCTAAGCCTAAGCCTAATCTTAAACCTAACCCTCACACTCACCCTCACCCTAAACCTAATCCTAACCCTAACCCTAACACTAACCCCAAACCTCAAAGTAACCCTCACCCTAACCCTAAAGCTAACCCTAACACTAACCCTAACCCTAACCCTCAACCTAACCCTCCCCCTCAACCTAACTCTAACCCTAAACCTCACCCTGACCCTATCCCTAATCCTAAACCTAACCCTAAACCTCACCCTAACCCTAACCCTAACGCTCACGATCAACCTCACTTAAACCTCACACTAACCCTAACCATAATCCTCAATCTAATTCTCACCCTAAACCTAACCCTAACCCTTACCCTAACCCTAATCCTAAACTTCACACTCACCCTAAACTTAATCCTAACCCTAACCCTAACCCTCACCCTAACCTTAACCCTCACCCTTAAGGGAACCCTAACACTCATCCTAACCCTCACCCTAACCCTAATCCTAAACCTCACCCTAACACTCACCCTCACCCTAGCACTCACCCTAACCCTAAACCTAACCCTAATCCTCATGCTTCCCATCACCCTAACCCTAACCCTAACCCTCACCCTAACCTTAACAAAAGCCCTCAACCTAACCCTAATCCTCACGCTCACCATAACCCTAACCCTAACCCTAAACTCAACCCGAACCCTAACTCTCACACTATCCCTAACCCTAGCACTCAACCTAAACCTAACCCTCACACTTACCCTCACCCTCAGCAAAACCCTAAGCCTAAACCTAACCCTTAACCTAACCCTCACACTCACCCTAACCCTTATCCTAATCCTAATCCTAACCCTAAGCCTAACCATCAACCTGACCCTAACACTCACCCTAACCCTAACACTAACCCTAACCTTAACCCTCGACCTAACTCTCCCCCTAAGGCTAAGTCTAACCATAAACCTCAACCTAAACCTAACCCTAATCCTAACCCTAACCCTAAAACTCACCCTAACCCTAAACCTAACCCTCACCCTCACCCTTACTGTAACTCTAAACCTAACCCTAACAATAACACTATTCCTAACCCTAACAATAACACTATTCCTAACCCTAAACCTAAACTTAACCCTAACCCTAACCCTAATCCAAACACTCACCATCAACCTAACTCTAACTATCACCCCCACCCTTACACTCAGCCTCAGCCTAAGCCTAAGCCTAACCCTAACCCTAACCCTCACATTCACCCTAACACTAAACCTAATCCTAAACCTAACCCTAACCCTAACCTTCACCCTCACCCTAACCCTCACCTTAACCTTAACCCTAACATTAACCCCAAACCTAACCCACACCCTCAGATTCACCCTAAACCTAACTCTAACCCTAAATGTCATCCTGACCGTCTCCCTAAACCTAACCCTAACCCTACACCGCACTGTAACCCTAAAACTCAAACTCACTCTCAGCCTAGCCCTCAACCTAACCCTAATCCTAACCATAAACCTCATCCTAAACCTCTCCATAATCCTAAGCCTAACCCTCACCCTAACCCTAACTATCTCACCATCAACCTGACCCTCAGCCTAACCCTAAGCCTAACCATAAACCTAACCCTAACACACACAATCACCCTCATCCTAACCCTAAGCCTAACCCTAAACCTAACCCTAACCTACACACTCACACTCACCCTATCATTAATTCTAACCCTAACCATATTCCTCCCACTAACTCTCAACCTAACCCTAACCCTACCCCTCACAAAAACTCTAACCCTAACCCTCACCCTCAGCCTTAGCCTAAACCTAAGCCTAAACCTAACCCTAACCCTCACACTCACCCTAACTCTAAACCTAATCCTAACCCTAACCCTAACCCTCACCCTCACCCTAACCCTCACCTTAACCTTAACCCTAACACTAACCCTAACCCTAACCCTCACCCTCAGCCTCACCCTAACCCTAACTCTAACCCTAAATCTCACCCTCACACTTACCCTGACCCTAATCCTATCCTTAAACGTGAACTTCACCCTAACCCTAAACCTAAACTTCACACTCAACCTAGCCCTCCCCCTAACCTCAATCCTAACCCTAACCCTCATACTAACCCTCCCCCTAACCCTAACCCTAAACCTAACACTAATCCTAACCCTCACCCTCAAACTCAACCTCAGCCTAATCCTAACATTAACCCTAACCCACACTCTAACCCTAACCCTCACCCTCACCCTCACCCTAACTCTAATCCTAACCCTAGCCATAACCCTCAAACTCACCTCACCTTAACACTAATCCTAATACTAACCCTATCACGAACCCTCAGCCACACACTAAACCTCACCCTAATCCTTACCCTAACAGTAACCCTAACCTTAAAACTAACTCTAAACCTAAACCTCACCCTCACCTTAACCCTGAAACTAACCCTAATCCTAAACCTCACCCTAAACCTAAACCTTATCCTAACACTTACCCTCACCCTAACACTAACACTAACCCTATCACTAACCCTCACACTAATGCTAACCATCACCCTAAACCTAAACCTCACCCTAACCCTAACCCTAAACCTCAACTTCGCCTTAGCCCTCACCCTAAGCCTAACCTTCATCCTCACCCTAAACCTCACACTAACCCTAACACTAATCCTCAATTTAACCCTCACCCTCACCCTAAATTCTAACCCGACCCTCACCCTTACCATAACCCTCAACCTCAGCCTAACCCTCACCTTTACTCTAATAGTCACCCTCATCCTGACCCTCACCCTAACCATAACCCTCATCCTAACCCTCACCCTAACCGTAACCCTAACCATCAACCTAACCCTAACCCTCGGCTCACCTTCAGCCTCAGCATAATCCTAAGCCTAACCCTAAACCTATCCCTAAACCTCACAGTCATTGTAGCCCTCACTCTAACTCTTATCCTAACCCTAACCCTCATCCTAACCCTAAACCTAACCATAAACTAAACCAGCACTCTAAACCTAATCCTCATCCCCACCCTCACACCTCAGCCTAAACCTAAGCCTAAGCTTAACACTAATCCTAACCCTCACACTCACCCTCACCCTAAACCTAATCCTAACCCTAACCCTAACCCTAAACCTAAACCTCATCCTAACCCTCACCGTAAACCTAACCCTAAACCTAACCCTCACCCTGACCTTAGTTCTCACCCTAACCCTCACACCAAACCTAACCCTCACCCTCACCCAAACCCGAACCTTAACCCTCACCCTAAGCCTAACCCTAACATTAACCCTAAACCTCACCCTAACCCTAACAGTAACCCTAACAATCACCCTAGCCCTCAATCTAACCCTACTTGTAACCCTAAACCTCATCCTAACCCTCACCCTAAACCTAACCTTAACCCTCACCCTAAACCTAAACCTGATTCTCACCCTCAAACTAAACCTAACCCTAACCCTCACCAAAACCCTAACCCTAAACCTCACCCTAACCCTAAACCTAACCCTAACCCTCACCCTAGCCCTCATCCTAACCCTAATCCTAACCATAACCCTCATGTTAACCCTCACACTAACCCTAAACCTAACTCTCACACTAAACCAAGCCCTACTCCTAAACCTCAACCTATACCTAAACTTAACCCTAACCCTAAACCTCACCCTCATGATAGCCCTCACACTAACCCTAATCCTAAACCTAACCCCCATTATAAACATCACCCTAAACCTAACCCTAACCCTCACCCTAACCCTAACCCTCACCCTCACTCTCAGCCTAACCCTAAGCCTACCTCTAACCCTAACCCGAACCTTAACCCTCACACTCACCCTCACCCAAGCCCTAACCTAAACCTCACCCTAAAACTCAACCTAAACCTAAACCTAAAACTAATCCAACACTAACCCTCACACTAACCCTCACCTTAAGTCAAGCTCTAACCCTAAACCTCACCCCCACCCTAACCCTAACCCTCACCCTCACCCTCTCCCTCAGCCTATCCCTAAGCCTAAACCTAACCCAAACCCAAACCCTCACACTCACCCTCACCCTAAACCTCAGCCTTACCCTAAGACTAAGCTTAAGCCTAACCCTAACCCTAACCCTCACCCTCACCAACACCCTCACCCTAACCGTAACCCTCACCCTCACCCTAAATCAAACCCTAACCCTAACCCTCACCCAAACCCTAAGCCTAACTCTAAACCTAACCCTAACCCTCACACTCACCCTCAACCTAAATTAATCCTAAACCTAACCCTAATCCTAACCCTAACCCTCACACTAACCCTCACCCTAGTGCTCACCTTAACCCTAATCCTAACCCTAAACCTCAACCTAACCCTCACCCTAACCCAAACCCTCACCCTAACCCTAACTTTAAGCCTCACTTTCATGCTAGGCCTAGGCCTAAGCCTAAGCTTAAGCCTAACCCTAACACTCACCTAACCCTAAAACGAACACTAACCTTAACTCTAACCCTAAACCTCACCCACACCCTAACCCTAAACCTAACACTAACTCTAAAACTCAACCTAACCCTAACCCTCACCCTCACCCTAGCCCTCAGCCTAAACCTAATCCTAACATTAATCCTCATCCTAAACCTCACCCTAACCCTAAACCTAACCCTCACCCTAACCCTAGCCCTAACCCTAACCCTAACCCTCAACCTAATCATAACCGTCACTCTCACCGTAACCCTAACCCTCACCCTAAACCCAAACTTAACTGGAACCCTAACTCTCACCCGAACCCTAACCCTAACCCTCAGCCTAATCCTAAGCCTCACCCTCACCCTCACCCTAATAATAAATCTAACAATAACCCTCACCCAAACCCTCACAATCAGCCTCACCCTAACCCTAACTTTAACCATAAAAATCACTTTCACCATAACCCTAACCCTAACCCTAACCCTAAACCTCACCCTAACCCTAACCCTAACCCTAAACCTCATCCTCAACCTAGCCCTCACCCTCACCCTAATCCTAACCCTCAACCTAACCCTCACCCTAACCCTAAAACTCAACCTCATTGAAACCCTTACCCTACCCCTCATCCTAACCCTAAACTTAACCCAAACCCTAACTCTCACCCTAACGCTAACCCTAACCCTCACCCTAAGCCTAACACTCACCCTCAGCCTCAGCCTCAGTCCAAGCCTAAGCCTAAGCCTAACCCTAACACTAACCCTCACACTCTCCCTAACCCTAACCCTAATCCTATTCCTAAACTTAACCCTAACCCTCACCCTCACCCTATCCCTCACCTTAACCCTAACCCTAACACTAACCCTAAACCTAAGCCTCACCCTCAGCCTCACCCTAACCCTAACTCTAACCCTAAATCTCATCCTCACCCTAACCCTATCCCTAAACGTCACCCTATACCTAAGCATAAACCTCACCCTCAACCTAGACCTCCCCCTAAACCTAACCCTCATCCTAACCCTCCCCCTAACCCTAACATTAACTTTCATCCTAACACTAACCCTCACCCTCAGCCTCACCCTCAGCCTAAGCCTAAACCTAACCCTAAACCTCACACTCACCATAACCCTAACCCTAATCCTAATGCTGACACTAACCCTAATCCTCACCCTCACCCTAACCCTCAACTTAACAATAACCCTAACATTTACCCTCAACCTAACCCACACAGACAGCCTTACCCTAACCCTAACTCTAACCCTAAACATCACCCTGACACTAACCCTAAGCCTCACCCTAACCCTAAACCTAAAACTCACCCTCACCCTAACAATAAAACTAACCCTAACCCTAAACCTCATCCTAACCCTCCCCCTAACCCTAACTCTAAACCTAAACCTCACCCTCATCCTAACCTCAACCCTAAACTTAAACCTCACCCTAAACCGCACCCTAAGCCTAATCCTCACCCTCACCTTCACCCTCCACCTCACCTTAACTGTAACCCTAACCCTAACTATAACACAAACCCTAACGCTAACACTAACCCTAACCCTAACCATATCCCTCACCCTCAACCTCACCCTCACCGCAATCTTAACCCTAACCATAACACTAACAATAACCCTAACCCTAAACCTAACCCTAATTCTCACCCCCACCCTCATCCTCAGCCTAACCCTAAGCCTAACCCTCACCGTATACCTAACCCTAAACCTAAATCTAACCCTAACACTAAACCTAACACTAATCCTAAGCTTCACCCTCACCCTAACACAAACCCTAACCCGAACCCTCACCCTAACCCTAAGCCTAACCCTAACCCTAACCCTAACCTTCACACTCAATCTACCCTAACGCTAATCCTAAACCTAACCATATCCCTAAACATAACCCTCACCGTAACCCTCACAATATCCCTCACCCTAACCCTAATCCTAACCCTAAACCTCATCCTAAAACTCACCCTAACCCTAACCCTAACCCTCACCGTCATGCTAGGCCTAAGCCTAAGCCTTAGCCTAAGGCTAACCTTACACCTGACCCTAACCCTAACCCTAACCTTAACACTAACCCTAACTCTAAACCTAAACCTCACTCTCACCATAACTCTAACTCTAACCCTAAACCTAAACCTAAACCTCATCCTAACCCTAAACCTAACCTTCACCCTCACCCTCACCTTAACCCTCAACCTAACCCTAACCCACACCCTAACACTTACCCTCACCCTAACACAAACCCTAACACTAACACTGACCCTCACACTAAGCTAACCATCAAACTAACCCTAAACCTAAACCTAAACCTAACCTTCACCCTCACCCTATCCCTAACCCCCATCTTCCCCCTAAACCTCACCATAACCCTAACACTAATCCTCAATCTAACCCTCACCCTCACTCTACCCCGAACCCGAAACCTCACCCTAACCCTAACCCTGACCCTTACAGTAACCTTCAACCTCAGCCTAACCCTCATGTTGACCCTTACGGTCACCCCCACCCTAACCCTCACCCTAACCCTAACCCTCACACTCATGCTCAGCCTATGCCTAAGCCTAAGCCCAAGCATAACTGTAAACCTGACCCTCACCCTAACCCTAAACCTAACACTAACCATAACTCTAAACCTAAACCTCATACTCAATCACACCCTCAGCATAAACCTAAGGCTAACCCTAACCCTAACACTAACCCTCACACTCACACTAACCCTAACCCTAATCCTAATCCTAACCCTAACCATGACCCTCACACTAACCATAACCCTCACCCTAACCCTAACCCTAACACTAACCCCAAACCTAACCCTAACCCTCACCCTCAGCCTCACCTTAACCCTAATTCTAAACCTAAACGTCACACTCACCTTAATCCTACCGCTAAACCTAACCCTAACCTTAACCCTAACCCTAGCCCTCCCCCTAACTATCACCCTAACCCTAACACTAACAACAACCCTAACTCTAACCCTTACCCTAACACTAAACCTCACCCTATCCCTAACCCTAAGCCTCACCCTAACCCTAAACCTCACCCTCATCCTCACCCTCAGCCTAAACTTAAGCCTAACCCTAACCCTAACCATAACTCTCACACTAACCCTGAACCTAAGCCTAATCCTAATCCTAACCCTCAACCTAACCCTCACCCTAACCCTAAACCTCACCCTAATACTAACCTTAAACCTAACCCTAACCCTAACCCTAACACTAACCCTCACACTCACCCAAACCCTAACCCTAATACTAATCCTAACCCTAACCCTAAACCTCACCCTCACTCTCACCCTCACCGTAACCCTAACCCTCACCATAACCCTAACTCTAACCCTAACCCTCACCCTCAGCCTCACCTTAACCCTAATTCTAACCCTAAACTTCACCCTCACCCTAACCCTACCACTAAACCTAACCCTAAACTTAACCCTAACCCTAGCCCTCCCCCTAACTATCACCCTAACCCAAACACTAACACGAACCCTAACTCTAACCCTTACCCTAACACTAAACCTCACCCTAACCCTAACCCTAAGCCTCATCCTAACCCTAAACCTCACCCTCATCCTCACCCTCAGCCTAACCTTAAGCCTAACCCTAAACCTAACCCTAACCCTCACACTAACCCTAAACCTAACCCTAATCCTAATCCTAACCCTAACCCTAACCCTCACCCTAAACCTAAACCTAACCCTAACACTAACCCTAACCCTAACCCTCACCTTCAACCTCACCCTCAGCCTAACCCTAAGCCTAACCCTAATCCTAACCCTAACACACACACTCACCCTTACCCTAACTCTAATCCTAACCCTAACCCTAACCCTAACCCTCACCCTCATGCTCGGCCTAAGCCTAACCCTAAGCCTAAGCTTAAGCCTAACCCTAACCCTCACAGTAATGCTCACACTAACCCTAACCCTAACACAAAAGTTAACTCTAACCCGAAACCTCACTCTCACCCTAACCCTAACTCTAACCCTAACTCTAAACATAAGCCTAACCCTCTCCCTAACCGTAACCTTCACCCTCACCCTAGACATCAACCTAACCCTAATCCTAACCCTAACCCTAAACCTAACCCTAAACCTAAACCTAACCCTAAACATCACCCTTAACCTAATCCTCAAACCCACCCTCACCCTCAGCCTAACACTAAGCCTAAGCCTAATCCTAAACCTAAACCTCACACTCAGCCTCACCATAACCCTAATCCTAAATCCAACCCTAACACTAACCCTAAACCTCAACCTAACCCTCACCCTAACCCTAACAATAACCCTAAACCTAACCCTCACCCTAACCCTCACCCTAAATCTAAAACTAACCCTCACCCTCACCGTAACTCTAACCCTAACCCTAAAAATAACACTAACCCAAACCCTCACCCTAAACCTAACCCTAAATTAAACCCTCACCCTAACCGTAACTCTAACCCTAACCCTAAACCTCACCCTAACCCTAACCCTAACCCTCACCGTCAGCTTCACCCTAACCGTAAACTTAAACTTAACCATAACACTAACAATAACCCTAACCCTAACCCTAATCCTAAACCTGACGCTCACCCTAACCCTAACCCTAACACTCACCGTAACCCTAACACTAACCCTCACCCTAACCCTGAAATTAACACAAACCCTAACTCTCACCCAAACGCTAACCCTAACTCGAATCCTAAACGTAACCCTCACCCTATCCCTATCCCTAAGCCCAACCTAAGCATTCACCCTAACACTAACCCTAATCCTAATCCTAACCCTAACCCTAACCCTCACCCTCCTCCTAACCCTCACCCTAACTCTAACCCTAACACTAACCCTAACCCTTACCCTAACCCTCACCCTAACACTTACCCTAATCCTAACTCTCAACCTTAGGGGAACACTCACCCTCAGCCTAACCCTCACCTTTATTCTTACCGTCACACTCACAATAACCTTAACCCTAACCCTCACCCTAAACCTAACCCTCATCCTAACTCTCAGCCTAACCCTAACGCTATCCATCACCCTAACCCAAAACCTCACCCTCACCCTCACCCTAAGCCTAACCCTAAGCCTAAGCCTAAGCCTAACCCTAACCCTCACCCTCACCCTAGCCCTCTCCCTAAACCTAATCCTAACGCTAAGCCTCATCCTAACACTCACCCTATCACCCAAAATCTATTCTTCACCTCCACCCTCACCCTCAACCTAACCCTAAGACTAAGCTTAACCCTAACCATAACCCTCAACCTCAGGCTCACCCTCACCACAAACTAAACCCAAAACACAACATTAAAAATAACCCTAATTTTAACCCTCACCCTCAGCCTAACCCTAACTCTAAACCTAATCCTAAACCTAACCCTAATCCTCAGCCTCACCCTCACCCTAACACAAACCCTAACCCTAATCCTCACACTAGAACTCACCCTAACTCCAATCCTAAACGTAAACCTCATCCTAACCCTCACCCTCACCCTAGCCCTCACCCTCATCCTACCCCTCAAACTAACCCTAATCCTAACCATCACCCTAACCCTAATCCTCACCCCCATCCTCACCCTCAGCCTAAGCCTAACCCGAACCCTAACCCTCAAACTCACCCTGACCCTAACCTTAATAGTAACTCTAACCCTAACCCTAACAATAAACCTCAACTTAACCCTCACCCTAACCCTAACCCTAACACTAACCCTAAACCTGCCTTCAAACTAATCCTCACCCTAACCCTAACTCTAAACCTGAATCTCACCCTCACCCTCACTGTAACTCTAACCCTAACCCTACCCCTACCCCTAATCCTAGCCCTCAACCTCACACTAACCCTAGTCCTAACCCCAACCCTCACCCTAACCCTAACCCACACCCTCACCGTAATGCTAACCCTCATCCTAACCCTCACCCTAACCCTAACTAATCCTAAACATCAACCTAACAATAACCCTAATGCCCACCCTCACCCTAGCCCTCACTCTAACCCTATTCCCAACCCTAATCCTCATTAGAACACTCTCCCTAACCCTAACCCTAACCCTAACCCTCAACCTAATGCTAACCCTCAGCCTCACCAAAGCCCTTATGCTAACCCTCACCCTAACCCTAAACTTAACCCTAAACATAACCCTCATCGTAACCCTAAACCACACCCTCAGCCTCACCCTCAACCTAACCCTAAGCCTAACCCTAAACCTAACCCTAACACCCACACGCACCCTCACCCTAACCCTAACGCTAAAGCTAACTCTCCCCCTAACTCTCACCGTAAACTTAACCCTAACACGAACCCTAAAACTAACCCTCAACGTAACCCTCACCCTAAAACTAACTCTAACCCAAAACCTCACCCTCACCCTAAACTTAACTCTAAGCCTAACCCAAACCCTAAACCTCACCCTAACCCTAACCCTAACACCAACCCTCAACCTAACCCTCACCCTAACCCTAATTCTATCCCAAAACCTCACCCTCACCCAAAACCTAACTCTAACCCTAACCCAAACCCTAAATCTTACACTAACCTTAACCATAACCCTTACCCTAACCATAACCCGCACCCTGATCCAAACCCTCACCCTAACACTTACCCTGACGCTAACACTAATCCTAACCCTAACACTAACCCTCACACTAACCCTAACCCTAACCCAAAAACTCAAACTAACCCTCACCCTCACCCTAACCCTAACACTAACCCGCACACTAACACTCACCCTAACCCTCCCCCTAACCCTATATCTAACCCTAAACTTCACCCTCACCCTAAACCTAACCCTAAACTTAACCCTAAATCCCACCCTCACCCTCACCGGTATTCTAACCCTAACCCTAACAAAAACAGTACCCCTAACGCGAACCATCACCCTAACCCTAATCCTCACACCCACACTCACCCTCAGCATAACACTAAGCCTAAGCCTAACCCTCACCCTAACCCTTACACTCACCCTCACCCTAACCCTAATCCTAACCCTAAACATATCCCTAAACCTCATCCTAACCCTCACCCTCACCCTAACCCCAACGCTAAACCTAACCCTAAACCTCACCCTAACCCTCCAGCTAACCCTAACTTTAACCCTAAACCTCACCCTCACCCTAACCCTAACACTAAACCTAACCTTAAACCTCACCATAAACCTTACCCTCACCCTCAACCTCAACTTCACCGTAACTCTAAGTCTAACCATAACAATAACACTTACCCTAACCCTAACCCTAACCATAACCATAACCCTCACCCTCAGCCTCACCCTCACCACAAACTTCACCCTAAACATAACACTAACAATAACCCTAAACCTAACCCTTACCCTAGTCCTTAACCCCACCTTCCCACTCAGCCTAAACCTAAGCGTAATCCTAAGCCTAACCCTAAGCCTCACCATAACTCTAACCCTATTCCTCACCCAAACTCTAAACCTAACACTAAACCTCACCTTAAGGCTAACTCTAACCATAACCCGAACCCTAACCAGCATCCTAACCCTAACCCTCACACTTAACCTCTACCTCAGCCTAACCCTAAGCCTAAACCTAACCCTAACCCTAACCCACACACTCACCCTCACCCTAACCCTAGTCCTAAACATAAACCTAACCCTTCCCTTCACACTAACCCTCACCCTAACCCTAAACCTAAAACTAACCCTAACCCTAAACCTCAACCTAACCCTCACCCTAACCCTAACTCTAACCCTAAACCTCACACTCACCCTAACCCTAACTCAAACCCTAACCCTAACCCTAATCCTCACCCTAACCCTAACCCTCATACTCCCCCTCACTGTAAACTTAACCCTAAACCTAACAATAACCCTAAACCTAACCCTAAACCTCACCGTAACCATAACATTCACCCTAACCCTCACCTTCACCCTAACACTTACCCTCACCCTTACCCTAACCCTAACTCTAACACTAACACTCACAGTAACCGTAACTCTCACCCTAATCCTAAACCACACCCTAACCCTAACCCACACTCTCACCATAACCCTAACCCTAATCCTAACCCTCACACTAGCCCTCTCCCTAACCCTAATTCTAAACATAACCCTCACCATAACTCTAACAATCATCCTCACCCTAAACCTCACAGTAACCCTAACCTTACTCCTCAATCTAACCCTCACCCTCACCCTAACCCTCACCCTAACCCTTACACTAACCCTCACCCTAATCCTAATAATCACCCTTAGGGGAACACTCACCCTCAGCCTAAACCTCACCTTTACTGTTACCGTCATGCTCACCCTAAGCCTCACCCTAACCCTAATCCTCATCCTAAAACTCAGCCTAACGCTAACCCTATGCATCACCCTAACCCTATCCCTCACCCTCACCCTCACCCTCAAGCTAAACCTAAGCCTAAGCCTAAGCCTAACCATAACCCTCACCTTCACCCTAGCCCTCACCCTAAACCTAATCCTAACCCTTACTCTCATCCTCACTCTCACCCTAACCCTAACCCTAACCATCACCCAAAACCTATTCCTAACCCCCACTCTCACCCTCAGCCTACCCTAACCCAAACCTAACACTAAACCTAACCCTCACCCTCACCCTAGCCCGCAACGTAACCCTAATCCTAACCATAACCCTCATCGGTAACTGTCACCCTAAACCTAACCCCAAACCTCACCCTAACCTAACCCTAACCCTAACCCTCAACCTAACCCTAACCCTCACCCTCACCGTAACCCTAACCGTAACCCTGACCCTAACCCTAAACCTTACCCAAAACTTAAACCTCACCCTAAACGTAACTCTAATCTTAACCCTCACCCTAGCTCTCACCCTAACCCTATACCTCATCCTAACCCTCACCCTAAACCTAACTCTAACCCTCACCCTAATCCTAACACTCAACCTCACCCTCAGCCTAACCCTAACCCTCACCCTAACATTAACCCTCACACTCACACTCACCCTAACCCTAATCCTAAATCTAACCCTATCGCTAACCATAACCCTCACCCTAACCCTCACCCTAACTCTTACCCTAACACCAATCCTAACACTAACTCTCACACTAACCCTAACTGTAACCCTAAACCTTACCCTCACCCTCACCTTAACCCTCACCCTCACCCTCAGCCTAAACCTAAGCCTAAGCCTAAGCCTAACTCTAACCCTAACACTCACACTCACCCTCACACTCACACTAATCCTAATCCAAGCCCTAACCCTAAACCTCACCCTAACCCTAACCCTCACCCTCACCCTAAACCTAACACTAACCCTAACCCTAAACCTAATCCTAACCCTCACCTTAACCCTAACCCTAACACTAACCCTCACCTAACCCTAACCCTAGCCTTATACCTAACCCTAAACATCACCATCACCCGAACCCTCACCCTAACCCTAATTCTCACCCACACCCTAAACCTCAACCTCACCCTTACCCTAGCCCTCAACTAATCCTCACCCTAACCCTAACCATTACCTAACCAAGACCCTCACCATCACCCTCACCTTCACCCTAACCCTCACCCTCACCCTAGACCTCACCCTAAACATAACCCTAACCCTAAACCTCACCGTCTCCCTCACCCTCAACCTCAGCCTATACCTAACCCTATCCCAAATCCAAACCCTAACCCTCACCCTCACTGTAACCCTCACCATAACCCTTACCCTCACCCTCACCCTCACCCTAACCATAACCCTCATAGTAAACCTAACCCTCACCCTAAACCTAAACTTACCCCTCACCCTAAACCTAACCTCACCATAAACTTAACCCTAACCCTAACCCTTACTCTCACGCTAGAACTCACCCAAACCCTAATTCTAACCTAACCCTCATCCACACCATAAGCCTCACAATTACCCTAAACCTAATCCCCAATCTAACCCTAACCCTAACCCTAACATTTACCATAACCCTCAACGTAACACTAACCCTCACCCTTAACGTAACCCTCACCCTTAGCCCAACCCTCAACTTTACTCTTACTGACACGATCACCCTAACCGGAACCCTAACCCTATCCATCACCATAACCCTAACCCTCACCCTCACCATCACCCTCAGCATAAAAGTATGCCTAAGCCTAACCCTAACCTTAAACCTCCCCTCACCCTAGCCCTCACCCTAATCCTAATCCTAACCCTAACCCTCATCCTAACTCTCACCCTAACCATAAGGCTAACCATCACCCTAAGCCTAATCCTCAGACCCACCCTCACCCTCAGCCTAACCCTTAGCCTTAGCCTAATCCTAACCCTAACCCTCACACTCACCCTAACCCTAATCATAACCCTAAACCTAAGCATAACCCTAAACCTCAATCTTACACTAACCCTAAACCTAACGCTAACCCTAACACTAGCCCTAACTCTAACCCTCACCCTTACCCTCCCCCTCAACCTAACTCTAACCCTAAAAGTCTCCCTCATCCTATCCCTAATCCTAACCCTAACTCTAAACCTCACCCTAAACCTAATCCTAACCCTCACCCTCACCCTCACCCATACCATAAGTCTAACCCTAACCCTAACATTAACACTAACTCTAATATTAACCTAACCCTATCTCTAACCATAATCCTCACCCTCATCCTCACCCTCACTGCAAACTTAACCCTAAACATAACACTAAAAATAACCCTAACCTTAACCCTAAACCTAACCCTAATCCTCACCCCCACCCTGACCCTAAACCTAACCGTAACCCAAACCCTAACTCTAATCCTCTCCCTAAACCTAAGCCTAACCCTAACCCCTAACCATAAACCTCACACTCACTCTCACCCTAAACCAAATCCTAAACCTAACCGTATCCCTAACACTAACCTTCAACCTAAACCTCACCCTAGCCCTTACCCTAAACCAAACCCTAACCCGAACCCTCACCCGAACCCTAAACCTCAGCCTCAACCTCACCGTCAGCCTAACCCTAAACCTAAGCCTAAGCCTAACCCTAACCCTCACACTCACACTCATCCTAACCTTAATCCTAACCCTAAACCTCACCCTAACACTAAACCTCACCCTAAACTTAACCCTAACACTAACCGTAACCCTAACCCTCACCATAACCCTAACCCTCATCCTCACCATAAAACTCACACTAACCCTAACTCTAAGCCTACTCACCAATCTACCCCTCACACTAACCATAACCCTCACCCTAACCCTACCCATCACCCTAACACTTACCCTCACCCTAACACTAACCCTAACCCTAACACTAACCCTAACCATCACCCTAATCCTAAAACTCATCCTAACCCTAACCCTAACTCTAACCCTCACAATCACCCTAGACCTCACCCTAAACATAATTCTAACGCTAACCCTCACCCTAACCCTAACACTCATCCTCACCCTAAACCTCACACTAACCTTAACTCTAACCCTAATTCCAATCTAACCCTCACCCTAAACCTAACCCTAAACCTAACCCAAAACCTACTTACCCAAAACCTAAAACTCACCCTAACCCTAATCCAAACCCTCACCCTAACCATAACCCTCACCCTAAACCAAACCCTCACCCTAACACTAATCATCACCTTAACCGTCACCCTAAACCTCACACTCACCCTCACCCTAACCCTAATCCTAAAAATAACCCTATCCCTAAACTTCAACCTAACCCTCACCCTCACCCTAACACTAACCCCAACCCTAAACCTCACCCTAATACTCCCCCTAACCCTAACTCTAATCCAAATCCTCCCCCTCAACCTCCCCCTCAACCTAACCATAAATCGCAACCAAAAGGTCACACTAACCCTAAACCTCACCCTCACCCTCAACCTCACTGTTACTCTAACCCTAACCCTAACCCTAAACATAACCATAACCCTCACCCTAAGCCTCACCCTCACCACAAACTTAACCCTAACTATAACACTAACAATAACCTTAGCCCTAACCATAACAGTAACCCTCAAAGTAACCCTAACCCTAACCCTGATCCTTAACCTAACCCTTTCCCTAAGCCTAACCCTAACCCTAACCCTCCCACTCACCCTCAACCTAACCCTAATCCGAAACCTAACCCAATGCCTAAACCTAATCCTCATCATAACCCTCACACTATCCCTCACCCTAACCCTAACACTAATCCTAACCGTAACCTCATCCTAGCACTCAACCTAACCCTAATACAAACCCTCACCCTCACCCTAATCCTAACCCTCACCCTCACCCTAAACATCAGCAAAACCCTATCACCCTAACCGTCACGCTAAACCTCACACTCACCCTATCCTTTACCCTAATCCTAATGCTAACCCTAACCCTACCCTGCACCCTCAGCCTCAACTTAACCCTAACTCTAACCCTAAACCTTACCCTCACCCTAACCATAACCCTAAACCTAAACCTCACCATAACCCTAACCCTAACCATCACACTCACACTAAAACTTACCCAAATCCTAATAGTAAAACTAAGCCTAACCCTCAACCTCAACCTAACACACAACCTAACCCTAACCCTAACACTAACTCTCACCCTAACCCTATACCCTAACCCTCAAACTAACCCTAACCCTCACTCTCACCCTCACCCTCAGCCTAAACCTAAGGCTAACACTAACCCTAAACCTAACCCTCACACTCACCCTAACCCTAAACCTAATCCCAATAATAACCCTAAACCTAATCCTCACCTTCACCCTCAGCCTCACCCTAAACCTAATTCTAAACCTAAACTTCACCCTCACTCTAACTCTAACGCTAAATCTAAACCTAACCCTAACCCTAACACTCACCCTAACCCTCATCTTAACCCTAACTCTACCCCTAAACCTCACCCTCACCCTAACCCTAAATCTAACACTAACCCTAACACTAAACCTCATCCTAACCTTAACCCTAACCCTCAAACTAACCCTAACCCTCACGCTCACCCTCACCCTCAGCCTAAACCTAAGGCTAACCCTAACCCTAACCTAACCCTCACACTCACCCTAACCCTAACACTAATGAAATCCTAACCCTCACCCTCAGCCTCACCCTATCCCTAATTCTAACGCTGAACTTCACCCTCACACTAACCCTAACACTAACACTAACCATAACCCTAACCCTATACCAGCCCTCCCCCTAATTCTCACCATAACCCTAACCCTAACACTAAACCTAAAACTGAACCTAACCCTCACCCAAACCCTAACTCTAAGCCTAAACCTCATCCTCACCCTACCCCTAACCCTAAACCTAATCCTAAACCTCACCCTAAACCTAAACCTAACCCTCACCCTCACCCTCAATCTCACTGTAACTCTAACCCTAACCCTAAGAATAACACTAACCCTAAACCTAACCATAACCATAACATTAACCCTCACCCACAGCCTCACCCTCACTGTAAATTTAACCCTAAACATAACACAAAAAATAACCCTAACCCTAACCCTAATCCTAACTCTAACCTCACCCACACCCTCACATTCAGCCTAACCCGAAGCCTAAACGTAACCCTAACCCTAACCCTAAACCTCACCCTAACCTTAACCCTAACCCTAACCCTAACCCTAACCCTAAACCTAACCCTAATCCTCAGCCTCAACCTCACCCTAAACCAAATCCTAACCCTAACCCTCACCCTAACCCTAAGCCTATATCTAACCCTAAACCTCACCCTCACCCTAACCCTAACCCTAACCCTAACACTAAACCCCACCCTAACCCTACCCTAACCCTCACCCGCACCCTTACCCTCACCGTAACTCTAACCCTAACCCTAACAATAACAATAACACTAATCCTCACCCCCACCCTCACCCTCAGCCTAATGCTAAGCCTAAACCTAACTCTCACCCTAACCCTCACACTCACGCTCACCCTAATCCTAATTCTAAACATAACCCTATCCCTAAACCTCAACCAAACCCTCACCCTCACCCTATCCCTAACACTAACCCAAACCCTAAACCTCACCCTAACCCTCCCGAAAACCATAACTCTAACCCTAAACCTCACACTCACCCTAACCCTAACCCTAAACCTACCCTAAACCTCACCCTAACCCTAACCCTCACGCTCATCCTCAACTTCACCGTAACTCTAACCCTATCCTTAACAATAACACTAACTCTAATCCTAACCCTAACCCTCACTCTCAGCCTCACCCTCACTGCAAACTTAACCCTAACCATAACACTAAAAATAATCCTCACCCTAACAGTAACCCTATCCCTAATCCTCACCCCCACCCTAACCCTCAGCCTAACCCTAAGCCTAACCCTAACCCTAACCCTCCCTGTAAACCTAACAGTAACACTAAAACTAACACTAACTCTGACCCTAAACCTAAGCCTAACCCAAACCCTAACCCTAATCCTCACCCTAACCATAAGCCTGAACCTATCCTTAACCCTAACCCTCACACTCACTCTCACCCTAACCCAAATCCTAAACCTAACCGTATCACTAACCCTAACCCTCAACCTAACCCTCATACTAGCCGTCACCCTAAACCTAACCCTAACCCTCACCCTAACCCGAACCCTGACCCTCTTCCTCATGCTCCACCTAAGCTTAAGCCTAAACCTAAGCCTAACCCTAACCCTAAACTTCACCCTATCCCTAACCCTAACACTAACCCTAACTCTAACCCTAAATGTCACCCTCACACTAAGCCCAACTCTAACTCTGACCCTAAACCTAAACCTAACCCTAAAACTAACCTTCACCCTAACATATACCCTCACCCTAACACTAACCCTAACGCTAACACTAACGCTCACACTAACCCTAACCATCACCCTAACCCTTAAACTCACCCTAACACTAACACTAACCCTCACCCTCACTCTAGCCCTCACCCTAATCCTAACCCTCATCCTCACCCTAAACCTCACACTAACCCTAACACTAACCCTCAATCTAACCCTCACCCTCACCCTAACCCTAACTCAAACCCTAACCCTAACCCTAACCCTCACCCTTACCGTAACCCTCACCCTCAGCTTAACCCTCATCTTTACCCTTACTGTTACCCGCACCGCAACCCTTACCCTAACCCTCACACTCACCCTAACCCTAAATCTACCCCTAAACCTCATCCTCAACCTAACCCTAACTCTAACCCTTACCATAACACTAAACCTCACCCTAACCCTGTCCCTAACCCTCACACTCAACTTCACCCTCAGCCTAACCCTAAGCCTAAGCCAAACCCTAACCCTAACCCTCACACTCACCCTCACCCTAACCCTAATCCTAACCCTAACCCTAACCCTAACCCTAAACCTCAACCTAAACCTCACCCTAACCTTAACCCTAACCCTAACCCTAACCCTAACCCTCACCATAAACCTAACACTCATCCTCACCATAAAACTCATACTAACACTATCTCTAAGCCTAATCCCCAATCTAACACTCACACTAACCATAACCCTCACCCTAACACTTACCCTAACCATAACACTAACCCTAACCCTAACACTAACCCTAACACTAAACCTAACCATCACCCTAATGCTAAACCTCATCCTAACCCAAACCCTAACTCTAACCCTGACCCTCACCCTAGACCTCACCGTAAACCTAATTCTAACCCTTGACCCTCACCCTAACCCTAACACTTATCCTCACCCTAAACCTCACACTAACCCTAACTCTAACCCTAATCCCCTATCTAACCCTCACCCTAACCCTAAACCTAACCCTAAATCTCACCCTTATCTAAAACGTCACGCTCAGCTTAACCCTCAACTTTACTCTTACCATCATCCTCACCCTAACCCTAAACCTCATCCTAACCCTCACCCGAACCGTATACCTAACCATCAACCTAACCCTAACCCTCAACCTCAAACTCACGCTCAGCCTAAACCTATCCCTAAGCTTAACACTTAACCTAACACTGACCCTCACCCTAGCAATCACCCTAACTCTAATCCTAATCCTAACCCTCACCTTAACCCTAACCCTAACCATCACCCTAACCTTAATCCTCACCCCCACCCTCACGCTCAGCCTAAACCTAATCCTTAACCTAACCCTAACCCTAACACTAAACCTCAACCTAACCGTCACCCAAAACTTATCCCTAACAATAACCCTAACCCTAACCCTCGACCTAACACTCCAAGTAACCCTAAATCTATCTTTAAACCTCACCCTCACCATAACCCTAATCCTAACCCTAAACTCACCCTAACCGTAACCCTAACCCTCAACTTCACCCTCACCCTCACCCTCTCCATAACCCTAACCCTAACCTCAATAAGAACACTAATTCTAACCCTAATCCTAAACATCACCCTAACCCTAACCCTAACCCTAACCCTCACTCTAACCCTAAACTTAACCGAACCCTAACACTCACCCTAACACTAACCATAACCCTCACACTAACCCTAACCCTCACCCTCACCCACACCCACAGCCTAAGCCTAAGACTAACCCTAACCGTAACCCTAACCGTCACACTCACCCTAACCCTTACCCTACTCCTAATCGTAATCATAAGCCTAACCCTCAACATCAACCTAACACTCTACCTAACCCTAACTCTAACACTAACCCTAACACTAACCCTCACCCTAAACCTAACCCTAACCCTCAACCTAACAATAACCCTCACGCTCACCGTAACACTTACCCTAACCCTCACTCTAACCCTAAACTTAACCGAACCCTAACTCCCACCCTAAACCTAACCCTCACCCTCACCGTAACCCTAACACTCACCCTAATCCTCAGCCTAACCCTAACTCTACACCTAAACCTCAGCCTCACCCTAACGCTAAATCTAACCCTAACCCTAACACTAAACCTCACCCTAACCCTAACCCTAATCCTCAAACGAACCCTAACACTCACCCTCACCCTCACCCTCAGCCTAAACCTAAGGCTAGCCCTAACCCTAACCCTAACCCTCACACTCACCCTAACCCTAACCCTAATCCAAATCCTATCCCGAAACCTATTCTTCACCTTCACCCTCAGCCTCACCCTAACCCTAATTCTAAACCTAAACGTCACCCTCACCCTAACCCTAACGCTAACACTAACCATAACCCTAACCCTAACCCTCCCCCTAACACTCACCGTAACACTAACACTAACACTAACACTAACCCTAAACCTCAACCTAACCCTCACCAGAACCCTAACTCTAACCCTAAACCTCACCCTCACCCTAACCCTCACTCTAACACTTACCCAAATCGTAAAAATCACCCTAACCCTAATCCAAACCATCAACCTAACCATAACCCTCACCCTAAACCAAACCCTCACCCTAACAATTACCATCACCCTAACCCTCACCTTAAACTTCAACCTAACCTTCACCCTCACCCTAACACTAACCCTAACCCTAAACCTCACCCTAATACTCCCCCTAACCCTAAACCTCACCCTCAACCTACCCCTAACCCTAAACCTAAACCTCAACCTAAAGGTCACACTAACTCTAAACCTCAACTTCACCCTCAAACTCACTGTAACTCTAACCCTAAAACTAACTGTAAACATAACCATAAAACTCACCCTAAGCCTTACCCTCACCACAAACTTAACCCTAACCATAACACTAACAATAACACTAGCCCTAACCGTAACCATAACCCTCACCATAACCCTAACCCTAAACCTAATCCTAAACCTAACCCTATCCCTAAGCCTAACCCTAACCCTAACCCTCACACTCACCCACAACCTAACCCTAATCCTAAACCTAACGCTAGCCTAAACCTAACGCTCACCATAACCCTCAAACTAGCCCTCACCCTAACCCTAATCCTAACCTTAAAACTCATCCTAGCACTTACCCTAACCCTAAACCTAATCCTCAAACTCACCCTAACCCTAAACCTCAGCCTCACCCTCAACCTCAACATAACCCTAAACCTAACCCTAAACCTAAACTTAACCCTCACAATCACCCTATGCTTTACCCTAATCCTAAACCTAACCCTAACCCTACCCTGCACCCTCAGCCTCAACTTAACCCTAACTCTAACCCAAAAACTCACCCTCACCCTAACCCTAACACTAAACCTAAACCTCACCCTAACGCTAACAGTAAAACTCACCCTCACCCTAGCCCTCACCCTAACCCTAATACAAACCATAAACCTAAACCTAACCCTCCCCATAACCCTAACCCAAAACCTCACCTAATCCTCATCCTCACCCTCATCCTCACCCTCACCCTCACCCTCAGCCTAACTGTAACCCTAACGCTCACACTCACCCTATCCCTAACGCTAATCCTAATCCTAACCCTAAACCTAACCCTCACCCTCAACCTAATGCTCACCTTAATCCTAACCCTAACCCTCAACTTCTGCCTCACTCTAACCCTAACTCTAACCCGAAACCTAACCCTAACCCTAACCCTAACCCTATCCCTAAACCTCATCCGACCCATAACACTAACCCTCACCTCACCCTCACAGTAACCGTAACCCTAACCCAAACCCTCACCCTAAAAGGTACCCTCATCATAATACTTACCCTCACCCTAACACTAACCCTCACACTAACGCTAATCATCACCTTAACCCTAAACCTCACCCTAACACTATCCCTAAACCTTACCCTCACTCTAGGCCTCACCCTAACCCTAACTCTCTTCCTCACCCTAAACGTCACACTAACCCTAACAATAATCCTCAATCTAATCCTCACCCTCACCATAACCCTAAACCTAACCCTAACCCTAACACTAAACCTCACCCTAACCCTAACCCTAACCCTCAAATTAACCCTAAACTTCACCCTCACCCTCACCCTCAGCCTAAACCTAAGGCTAACCTTAACCCCTACCCTGACCCTCACACTCACCCTAACCCTAATCCTAATCCAAATCCTAACCCTAACCCTAATCCTCACCTTCACCCTCAGCCTCACCCTAAACCTAATTCTAAACCAAAATTTCACCCTCCCCCTAACCCTAACGCTAACACTAACCATAACCCTAACCCTAACTCTTAACCTCCCTCTAACTCTCACTGTAACCCTAACCCTAACACTAACCCTAAACCTCAACCTAACCCTCACCAGAACCCTAACTCTAACCCTAAACCTCACCCTCACCCTCATCCTCACTCTAACACTTACCCACATCCTAAAACTCACCCTAACCCTAATCCAAACCCTCACCCTAAACATAACCCTCACCCTAAACCAAACCCTCATCCTAACACTTACCATCACAATAACCCTCACCCTAAACCTCACACTCACCCTCACCCTAACCCTAATCCTAAATCTAACCCTATCCCTAAACCTCAACTTCACCCTCACACTCACCCTAACACTAACCCTAACCCTAAACCTCACCCTAACACTCCCCCTAACCCTAACTCTAAACCTAAACCTCACCCTCAACCTACCCCTAACCCTAACTCTACACCTCAACCTAAAGGTCACACTAACCCTAACCCTCACCGTCACCCTCAAACTCACTGTAACTCTGACCCTAAACCTGACAATAACACTAAACCTAACAGTAACCCTAACCTTAAGCATAACCCTTACCCTCAACCTAAGGCTCATCCTCACCACAAACTTAACCATAACCATAACACTAACAATAACCCTAGCCCTAAACCTAAACATAACCCTCACCATAACTCTAACCCTAATCCTAATCCTAAACCTAAACCTATCCCTAAGCCTAATCCTAACCCTAACTCTCACACTCACCCTCAACCTAACGCTAATCCTAAACCTAACCCTAGGCCTTAACCTAAAACTCCCCATAACCCTCAGACTAACCCTCACCCTAAACCTAATCCTAACACTAAACCTCATCCTAGCACTCACCCTAACCCTAAACCTAACCCTCACCCTCACCCTAACCCTAACCCTCACATTCACCCTCAACTTCAGCATAACCCTAAGCCTAACTCTAACCCTAAACTTAACCCTCACACTCACCCTATCCCTTACCCTAATCCTAAAACTAAAACTAACCCTACCCCGCACCCTCAGCCTCAACTTAACCCTAACTCTAACCCTAAACCCCACCCTCACCCTAACATTAACACTAAACCTAAACCTCACCCTAACCCTAACCCTAAACCTCACCCTCACCCTAGCCCTGACCCTAACCCTAATCATAACCCTAAACCTAATCCTAAGTCTCCACATAACCCTAACCCTAACACTCGCCCGAACCCGAACCCGAACCCGAACCCTCACCCTCAGCCTAACCCTAACCCTAACCCTCACACTCACCCTAACCCTAACCCTAATCCTAATCCTAACCTAAACCTAATCCTCACCCTCAACCTAACCCTCACCTTAAGCCTAACCCTAACATTAATCCTAACCCTAACCCTCAACTTCTGCCTCACCCTCACCCTAACCCTAACCCTAAACCTCACCATAAACCTAACCCTAACTCTATCCCTAAACTTCATCCAAACCATAACCCTAACCCTCACATTCACCCTCACAGTAACTGTAACCCCAACCCTAACGCTAACAATAGCCCTAACCCTAACCCTCACCCTAACACTTACCCTCAGCCTAACACTAACCCTCACACTAACCCTAATCATCACCTTAACACTAAACCTCACCCTAACACTAACCCTAAAACTTACCCTCACCCTAGCCCTCACCCTAAGCCTAACTCTCATCCTCATCCTAAGCCTCACACTAACCCTAACACTAACCCTCAATCTAAACCTCACCCTCACCATAACCCGAACCCTAACCCTAACACTAAACCTCACCCTAACCCTAACCCTCAAACTCACCCTAACCCTCACTCTCATACTCAGCCTAAACCTAAGGCTAAACCTTACCCTAAAACTAACCCTCACACTCACCCTAACCCTAACCCTAATCCAAATCCTAACCCTAACCCTAACCCTAATCCTCACCTTCACACTCAGCCTCACCCTAACCCTAATTCTAAACCTAAACTTCACCCTCACCCTAACCCTAACCCTAACCCTAACCCTAAACCACACCCTAAACCTAACCCTAACACTATCCCTAAACCTCATCCGAACCATAACCCTAACCCTCACCCTCACAGTAACCGAAACCCTAACCCTAACCCTTACCCTAACTCTTACCCTCATTATAACACTTACCCTCACCCAAACACTAACCCTCACACTAACCTTAATCATCACCTTAACCCTAAACCTCACACTATCCCTAAACCTTACCTTCACCCTAGCCCTCACCCTAACCCTAACTCTCATCCTCACCCTAAACCTCACACTAACCCTAACAATCCTCAATCTAATCCTCACTCTCACCATAACCCTAACCCTAACCCTAACCCTAACACTAAACCTCACCCTAACCCTAACCCTAACCCTCAAAGTGACCCTAACCCTCACCCTCACCCTCACCCTCAACCTAAACCTAAGGCTAACCCTAACCCTAACCCTAACCCTCACACTCACCCTAACCATAACCATAATCCAAATCCTAACCCTATCCCTAATCCTCACCTTCACCCTCAGCCTCACCCTAACCCTAATTCTAAACCTAAACTTCACCCTCACCCTAACCCTAACGCTAACACTAACCATAACCCTAACCCTAACCCTTACCCTCCCTCAAACTCTCACTGTAACCCTAACCCTAACACTAACCCTAAATCTCAACCTAACCCTCACCAGAACCCTAACTCTAACCCTAAACCTCACCCTCACCCTCACCCTCACTCTAACACTTACTCAAATCCTAAAACTCAACCTAACCCTAATCCAAAACCTCACCCTAACCATAACCCTCACCCTAAACCAAACCCTCACCCTAACACTTACCATCACCCTAACCCTCACCCTAAACCTCACACTCACCCTCACCCTAACCCTAATCCTAAATCTAACCCTATCCCCAAGCTCAACCTAACCCTCACCCTCACCCTAACACTAACCCTAACCCTAAACCTCACCCTAACACTCCCCCTAACCCTAAATCTAACCCTAAACCTCACCCTCAACCTACCCCTAACCCTAAACCTACACCTCAACCTAAAGGTCACACAAACCCTAACCCTCACCGTCACCCTCAAACTCACTGTAACTCTAACCCTAAACCTAACAATAACACTATACCTAAGCCTAACCCTAACCCTAAACATAACCCTTAACCTCACCCTAAGCCTCATCCTCACCACAAATTTAACCCTAACCATAACACTAACAATAACCCTAGCCCTAACCCTAACTGTAACCCTTACCGAAACCCAACCCTAACCCTAATCCAAAACCTAACCCTATCCCTAAGCCTAATCCTAACCCTAACTCTCACACTCACCCTCAACCTAACGCTAATCCTAAACCTAACCCTATACCTAAACCTAAAACTCACCATAACCCTCAGACTAACCCTCACCCTAACCCTAATCCTAACACTAAACCTCATCCTAGCACTCACGCTAACCCTAAACCTAACCCTCACCCTCACCCTAACCCTAACCCTCACATTCACCCTCAACCTCTGCATAACCCTAAGCCTAAGCCTAACCCTAAACTTAACCCTCACACTCACCCTATCCCTTACCCTAATCCTAAAACTAACACTAACCCTACCCGGCACACTCAGCCTCAACTTAACCCTAACTCTAACCCTAAACCTCACCCTCACCCTAACATTAACACTAAACATAAACCTCACCCTAACCCTAACCCTTAACCTATCCCTAAACCTCATGCAAACCATAACCCTAACCGTGAGGGTGAGCCTCACCCTCACAGTAACTGTAACCCTAACCCTAAAGCTATCAATAACCCTAACCCTAACCCTCACCCTAACACTTACCCTCACCCTAACACTAACCCTCACACTAACCCTAATCATCACCTTAACCCTAAACCTCACCCTAACACTAACCCTAAAACTTACCCTCACCCTAGCCCTTACCATAAGCCTAAATCTCATCCGCACCCTAAGCCTCACACTAACCCTAACACTAAACCTCAATCTAAACCTCAACCTCACCATAACCCTAACCCTAACCCTAACACTAAACCTCACCCTAACCCTAACCCTAACCGTCAAACTAACCCTAACCCCCACTCTCACCCTCAGCCTAAACCTAACCCTAAAACTAACCCTCATACTCACCCTAACCCTAACCCTAATGCAAATCCTAACCCTAACCCTAATCCTCACCTTCACCCTCAGCCTCACCTTAACCCTAATTCTAAACCTAAACTTCACCTCACCCTAACCCTAACGCTAACACTAACCATAAACCTAACCCTCCCCCTAACTCTCACCATGACCCTAACCCTAACACTAACCCTGAACCTCAACCTAACCCTCACCAGAACCCTAACTCTAACCCTAAACCTCACCCTCACCCTCACCCTCACTCTAACACTCAAATCCTAAAACTCACCCTAACTCTAATCCAAACCCTCACCCTAACCATAACCCTCACCTTAAACCAAACCCTCAGCCTAATACTTACCATCACCCTAACCCTCACCCTAAATCTCACACCTCACCCTAAACATAATCCTAAACCTAACCCTATCCCAAAACCTCAATCTAACACTCACCCTCACCCTAACACTAACCCTAACCCTAAACCTCACCCTAATACTCCCCCTAACCCTAACTCTAACGCTAAACCTCACCCTCAACCTACCCCTAACCCTAACCCTAAACCTCAACCTAAAGGTCACACTAACCCTAACCCTCACCGTCACCTTCAAACTCACTGTAACTCTAACCCTAAACCTAACAATAACACTAAACCTAACCCTAACCCTAACCCTAAACATAAATCTTACCCTCACCCTAAGACTTACCCTCACCACAAACTTAACCCTAACCATCACACTAACAATAACCCTAGCCCTAACCCTAACTGTAACACTCACCGTAACCCTAATCCTAATCCTAACCCTATCTCTAAGCCTAACCCTAACCCTAACTCTCACACTCACCCTCAACCTAACGCTAATCCTAAACCTAACCCTATGCCTAAACCTAAAACTCACCATAACCCTCAGACTAACCCTCACCCTAAACCTAATCTTAACATTAAACCTCATCCTAGCACTCACGCTAACCCTAAACCTAACCCTCACCCTCACCCTAACCCTAACCCTCACATTCACCCTCAACCTCAGCATAACCCTAAGCCTAACCCTAACCCTAAACTTAACCCTCACACTCACCCTATCCCTTACCCTAATCCTAAAACTAATCCTAACCCTACCCTGCTCCCTCAGCCTCAACTTAACCCTAACTCTAACCCTAAACCTCACCCTCACCCTAACCCTAAAACTAAACCTAAACCTCACCCTAACCCTAACCCTAAAACTCACCCTCACCCTAGCCCTCACCCTAACCCTAATCCTAAACCTAAACCTAATCCTAACCCTCCCCATAACCCTAACCATAACACTCACCCTAACGTTCACCCTCACCCTCACCCTCAGCCTATCCCTAAGCCTAACACTAACCCTAACCCTCACACTAACAATAACCCTAACCCTAATCCTAATCCTAACCCTAAACTTAACCCTCACCCTCAACCTAACCCTCAACTTAAGCCTAACCCTAACATTAATCCTAACCATAACCCTCAACTTCTGCCTCACCCTAACCCTAAATCTAACCCTAAACCTCACCCTAACCCTAACCCTAACCCTAACCCTATCCCTAAACCTCATCCGAACCATAACCCTAACCCTCACCCTCACCCTCACAGTAACCTTAACCCTAACCCTAATGCTAACAATAAGCCTAACCCTAACCCTAACCCTCACCCTAACATTTACCCTCACCCTAACAGTAACCCTAACCCTAACACTAACACTCACACTAACTCTAATCATCATCTTAACCTTAAACCTCACCCTAACACTTACCGTAAACCTTACCCTCACCCTAGCCCTCACCCTAACCCTAACTCTCATCCTCACCCTAAACCTCACACTAACCCTAACACTAAATCTCAATCTAACCCTCACCCTCACAATAACCCTCACCCTAACCCTCACCCTAACCTTAACCCTCACCCTTACCGTAACCCTCACCCTCCGCCTAACCATCACCTTTACCCTTACCATCTCCTCCACACTAACCCTAACACTAAACCTCACCCTAACCCTAACCATAACCCTCACCCTCAACCTCACGCTCAGCCTAACGCTAAGCCTAAGCCTAACCCTTACCGTAAACCTCACCCTCACCCTAGCACTCACCCTAATCCTAATCCTAACTCTAACCCTCACCCTAACCCTAACCCTAATGATCATCCTAACCCTAATCCTTACCCCCACCCTCACCCTCAACCCTAAGCGTAAGCCTAAACCTAACCCTCACACTCACCCTCACGCTAACCCTAATCCTAAACCTAACCCTAACACTAAACCTCAACCTAACCCTCACCCTAACCTTATCCCAAACACAAACCCTAACCCTAACCCTCGACCTAATCCTCCAACTAACCCTAAATCTAACTCTAAACCTCACCCTCAGCCTAACCCTAATCCTAACCCTAACCCTAAACCTCACCCGAAATCTAAGCCTAACCCTCACCCTCACCCTCACCATAACTCTAACCCTAACAGTAACAATAACACTAATCCTAACCATAATCCTAACCCTCATGCTCACCTT
The DNA here is from genome assembly GCF_024711535.1 of Dipodomys merriami. Taxonomy (NCBI): domain Eukaryota; kingdom Metazoa; phylum Chordata; class Mammalia; order Rodentia; family Heteromyidae; genus Dipodomys; species Dipodomys merriami. The sequence goes on from NW_027202771.1 coordinate 1,641,764, forward strand.
AACCCTAACCCTAACCCTCACGCTAACCCTAAACTTAACCGAACCCTAAATCTCACCCTAACCCTAACCCTAAACCTCACCCCAACCCTAACCCTCACCCTCACCTTAAATCTAAACCTACCCCTAAGAATAACACTAACCCTAAACCTGACCATAACTCTAACCATAAACCTCACCCACAGCCTCCCCCTCATTTCAAATTTAACCCTAACCATAACACTAAAAATAACCCTAACCCTAACCCTAATAGTAACTCTAACCTCACCCCCACCCTCACCCTCAACCTAACCCAAAGACTAAATGTAACCCTAACCCTAACCCTAACCCTAAACCTCACCACAACCCTAACCCTAACCCTAATCCTAAACCTAACCCTATGCCTAAACCTAACCCTCACCATAACCCTCACCCTAGCCCTCAACTTAACCCTAATCCTAACCCTAAACCTCATCCTAACTCTCACACTAACCCTAAACCTAACCTTCACCCTCTTGCTTGGCCTAAGCCTAAGCCTAAGCCTATTGCTAAACCTAACCCTCACCCTACCCCTAACCCTAACACTAACCCTAACTCTAACCCTAAAAATAACCCTAACCCCAACCCTAAATCTACCCCTGAACCTCATGCTCACCCTAACCCTAACTCTAACCCTAACCCAAACACTAAAACTCACCCTAATCCTAACCTTAACCCTCACCCTAAACCTAACTCTAACCCTCACACTTACGCTAACACTAACCCTAATCCTAATCCTAACCCTAAACCTAACCCTCACCCTCAACCTAACCCTCACCTTAAGCCTAACCCGAACACTAATCCTACCCTAACCCTCAACTTCTGCCTCACCCTAACCCTAACTCTAACCCTAAAACTCACCCTAAACCTAACCCTAACCCTATCCCTAAACCTCATCTGAACCATAACCCTAACTGTCACCCACACCCTCACAGTAACCGTAACCTTAACCCTAACGCTAACAATAACGCTAACCCTAACCCTCACCCTAACACTTACCCTCATGCTAACACTAACCCTCACACTAACCCTAATCATCACCTTAACCCTAAACCCCACCCTAACACTAACCCTAAACCTTACGTTCACCCTAGCCCTCACCCTAAACCTAACTCTCATCCTCACCCTAAACCTCACACTAACCCTAACACTAATCCTCAATCTAAACCTCACCCTCACCATAACCCTAACCCTAACAATAACCCTAACACTAAACCACACCCTAACCATAACCCTAACCCTCAAACTAACCCTAAACCTCACCCTCACCCTCAGCCTAAACCTAAGGCTAAACCTAACCCTAACCCTAACCCTCACACTCACCCTAACCCTAACCCTAATCCAAATCCTAACCCTAACCCGAATCCTCACCTTCACCCTCAGCCTCACCCTAACCCTAATTCTAAACCTAAACTTCACCCTCACCCTAACCCTAACGCTAAGCCTAACCATAACCCTAACCCACCCCCTAACTCTCACCGTAATCCCTAACCCTAAAACTAACTCTAAACCTCAACCTAACCCTCACCAGAACCCTAAATCTAACCCTAAACCTCACCCTAACCCTCACCCTCACTCTAACACTTACTCAAATCCTAAAACTCACCCTAACCCTAATCCAAACCCTCACCCTAAAAATAACCCGCACCCTAAACCAAACCCTCACCCTAAACCTCACACTCACCCTCACCCTAAACCTAATCATAAAACTAACCCTATCCCTAAACCTCAACCTAACCCTCACCCTCACCCTAACACTAACCCTAACCCTAAACCTCACCCTAACATTCCCCCTAACCTAACTCTAACCCTAAACCTCACCCTCAACCTACCCCTAACCCTAACCCTAAACCTCAACCTAAAGGTCACACTAACCCTAAACCTCACCCTCACCCTCAACCTCACTGTAACTCTAACCCTAACCCTAACCCTAAACATAACTCTTACCCTCACCCTAAGACTTACCCTCACCACAAACTTAACCCTAACCATCACACTAACAATAAGCTTAGCCCTAATCCTAACCATAACCCTCACCGTCACTGTAACCCTAACCCTAATCCTAAACCTAACCCTATCCCTAAGCCTAACCCTAACCCTAACTCTCACACTCACCCTCAACCTAACGCTAATCCTAAACCTAACCCTATGCCTAAACTTAAAACTCACCATAACCCTCAGACTAACCCTCACCCTAAACCTAATCCTAACCTTAAACCTCATCCTAGCACTCACCCTAACCCTAAACCTAACCCTCACCCTCACCCTAACCCTCACATTCACCCTCAACCTCAGCATAACCCTAAGCCTAACCCTAACCCTAAACTTAACCCTCACACTCACCCTATCCCTTACCCTAATCCTTTAACTAACCCTAACCCTACCCCGCTCCCTCAGCCTGAACTTAACCCTAACTCTAACCCTAAACCTCACCCTCACCCTAACCCTTACTCTTACCCTAACCCTAACACTAAACCTCACTGTAACCCTAAACCTAACGCTCACCCTCACCGTAACCGTAACCCTAACCCTAAACCTAACAGTAACCCTCAACCTAACCCAAACCCTCACCCTAAACATAACACTCACCCCAAACCTAACCCTCACCCTAACACTTACCCTCACCCTAACACTAACCCTAACCCTAACCCTAACCCTCAAACTAACCCTAATCCTCACACTAATCCTAAAAGTCAACCTAAACCTAACCCTAACCCTAATCCTCACCCTCATCCTAACCCTCACAGTTACCCTAATCCTAACCCTCATCCTCACCATATACCTCAGACTAACCCTAACCCTAATCCTCAATCTAACCCTCACACTAATCCTAACCCTAACCTTTACCCTAACCCTATACCTAACCCTAACACTCACCCTTACCTTAACCCTCACCCTCAGCCGAAACCTCACCATTACCCTTACCATCATCCTCACCCTAACCCTCACCCTAACCCTAAACCTCATCCTAACCCTCACCCCAACCGTAAACCTAACCATCACCCTAACCCTAAACCTCACCCTCACCCTAGCCCTCACCCTAACCCTAATCCAAATCCTAAACCTCATCCTAAACTCAAACTAACCCTAACCCTAACCATCACCTTAAACGTAAACCTCACCCCCACCCTCACCCTCAGCCTTACCCTATACCTAAACCTAACCATAACCATAACCCTCAAACTCACCCTCACCCCAATCCTAACACTAATCCTAACCATAACCCTAAACCTCACCCTAACCCTCACCCTATCCTTAACCCTAAAACTAACCCTAACCCTAACCCTCGACCTAACCATCCAACTAATCTAAATCTAACCCTAATTCTCACCCACACCCTAACCCTAATCCTAACCCTAACCCTAAACCTCACCCTAATCCTAACCCTAACCCTCACCCTCACCCTCACCATATCTCTAACCATACCACTAACAATAACACTAACTCTAACCCGAAACCTAACCCTAACCCTACCCCTAATCCTAGCACACACCCTCATGCTAACCCTAATCCCAACCATAACCCTCAAACTCACCCTCACCCCAATCCTAACACTAATCCTAACCATAACCCTAAACCTCACCCTAACCCTCACCCTATCCTTAACCCTAAAACTAACCCTAACCCTAACCCTCGACCTAACCATACAACTAACCTGAATCTAACCCTAATCCTCACCCACACCCTAACCCTAATCCTAACCCTAACTCTAAACCTCACCCTAATCCTAACCCTAACCCTCACCCTCACCCTCACCATAACTCTAACCATACCCCTAACAATAACACTAACCCTAACCGGAAACCTAACCCTAACCCTAACCCTAATCCTAGCACACACCCTCATGCTAACCGTAATCCTAACCCTAACCCTCACACTAACCCTAATCCTCACCCTCACTGTAACCCTAACCCTCAACCTAACCCTCACCCTAACACTAACCCTAACCCTAAACCTTAATCTAACACTAACCCTAACCCTCAGCCTCACCCTAGCCCTCACCCTAACAGTAATCCTAACCCTAATCATCATCCTTACCCTCACCCTAACCCTAACCTTAAACCTCACCCAAACCCTAACCCTAACTCTAATTCTCAACCTAACCCTAAACCTCAAGCTCAGCCTAACACTAAGCCTAACCCTAATCCTAACGCTCACACCCACCCTAACCCTTACCCTAAAACTAATCCTTACACTAAGCCTAACCCTCACCCTCAACTTAACCCTAAATCTAACACTAACCCCAACCCTAACCCTAACTCTAAACCTCACCCTCACAATAGCCCCAACCCTAACCCTAATCCTAACCCTAAAACTCACCCTAACACTAAACCTAACCAACACCCTCACCCGCACCCTAACCCTAATCTGAACCCAAACCCTCAACCTAACCCTAAACTTAAACCGAACCCTAACTCTCACCCTTAACCTAACTCTAACCCTCACCCTAACCCTAACACTAAACCTCACCCTCACCCTAGCCCTCATCCTCAAACTCTCCCTCAGCCTAAACCTAAGCCTAACCCTAAACATAACCATAACACACACACTCACCCTCACCCTAACCCTAATCCTAACGCGAACCTTCATCCTAACCCTCCCCATAACCCTAACCGTCACAGTAAACTTAAACCACACCCTCACCCTCAGCCTAATCCTAAGGATAACCCTAACCCTAAACCTCACACTCACCCTAACCCTAACCCTCAATCTCACCCTAACCCTAACCCTCACCATCAACATCAGCCTAACACTAAGCCTATCCCTAACCCTAACAATAACTCGTACACTCACCCTAACACTAACCCTAATCCAACTCCTAACCCTTACCCTAACCCTCACCCTCAAACTAACCCTCACCTTAAGCCTAACCCTAACATTAATCCTAACCCTAAACCTCACCTTCAGCCGCACCCTAACCCTAACTCTAACACTAAACCTCACCCTGACCCTAACCCTAACCCTAACCCTAACCCTCACTCTCACCGTAACCCTCACACTCAGCCTAACCCTCACATTTAACCTTAGGGTCACCCCCACCCTAACCCTCACTCTAACCCTAACCCTCAACTTAACCCTAACTCTACGCCTAAACCTCACCCTCACACTAACCCTAACTCTAAACCTAACCCTAACACTATCCCTCACCCTAACCCTAACCCAAACCATCACCGTAACCCTTATCCTCACCCCCACTCTCACCCTCAGCCTAAGCCTAAGCCTAAGCCTAACCCTAACACTAAACCTCACACTCACCCTCACCCTAACCCTAATCCTAACCCTAAACCTAACCCTAAACCTCAACCTAACCCTCAACCTAACCTTAACCCTAACACTTACCCTAACCCTAACCCTCGAAGTAACTTTCCAACTAAACCTGAATGTAACCATAAACCTCACCCTCACCCTAAACCTAATCCTAACCCTAACCCTAAACCTCACCCTCACCCTAGCCCTCACCCTAACCCTAATCCTAACCCTAACCCTCATCCTAACCCTCACCCTAACCCTAACCCTCATCCTCACCCTAAGCCTCAAACTAACCCTAACCCTAATCCTCAATCTAACCCTCACGCTCACCCTAACCCTAACCCTAACACTTACCCTAACCCTAACCCTAACCCTAACCCTCACTCTTATCTTAACCCTCACCTTCAGCCTAAACCTAACCTTTACCCTTACCAACATCCTCACCCTAAAACTCACCCTAACCCTAAACCTCATCCTAATCCTCACCCTAACTGTAAACCTAACCATCACCCTAACCATAACACTCACCTCAACCTCATGCTCAGCCTAACCCTAAAACTAAGCCTAATCCTTACCCTAACCCTGACCCTCAACCTAGCCCTCTCCCTAACACTAATCCTAAACCTAACCCTCATCCTAACCCTCACCCTAGCCCCAACCCTAACCATCACCCTAAACCTAATCTTCAACCCCACTGTCACCCTCAGCCTAACCCTAAGCCTAAGCTTAAGCCTAACCCACACACTCAACTTCACTTTCACCCTCACCCTACTCTTAACCCTAACCCTAACCATAACCCTAAACCTCAACCTAACTCTCACCCTAACCTTAACCCTAAAACTAACCCTAACCCTAACCCTCAACCTCACCCTGCAACTAACCCTAAATCTAACCTAAACTTCACCCTCACCCTAACCCTAATCCTAATCCTAACCTAAACCTCACCCTAACATTCACCCTATCCCTTATCCTAACCCTAATCCTAACCCTAACCCTCATCCTAACCCTCCCCATAACCCTAAGGCTCAGCTTCAACCTCAACCTCTGCCTAATCCTAAGCCCAACCCTAAACCTAAACCTAACACACACCCTCCCCATCACTCTAGCTCTAATCCTATCCCTAAACCTAACCCTAATCCTAACCGTCCCCCTAACTCTTACCGTAACACTAACCCTAAAACTAACACTTATAATAACCCTCTACGTAAACCTCACCCTAACACTAACTCTAAACCTAAACCTCACCCTCACCCTAACCCTAACTCTAACCCTAATCCAAACCATAAACCTCACCCTAACATTAACCCTAACCCTAACCCTCGACCTAGGCCTCCAACTAAACCTAAATCTAATCATAAACCTCACCCTCACCCTAACCTTAATCCTAAACCTAACCCTAAACCTCACCCTAACCCTAACCCTAACTGTCAAACTAACCCTCACCCTAACCCACACCCTCACCCTCAGGCTAATCCTAAACCTAAGCCTAACCCTAACCCTCTCACTCACCCTAACCCTAACCCTAAAACTCACCCTAACCCTAAACCTAAACCTCAACCTTAGCCTAAACCTAAGCCTATCCCTAACCCTAACCCTAACCCTCACACTCACCCTAACCCTAACCCCAATCCTACTCCTCACCCTAACCCTAACCCTCACCCTCAACCTAACCCTCACCTTAAGCCTAACCCTAACATTAATCCTAACCCTAACCCTCACCCTCAGCCTCACCCTACCCCTAAATCTAACACTAAACCTCACCCTGACCCTAACCCTAACCAGAACCCTATCCCTAAACTTCTTCCTAGCCCTAAACCTAACCTTCACCCTCACCCTCACCATAATCTTAACCCTAACCCTAATGCTATCAATAATCCTAACCCTAACCCTAACCCTCACCCTAAGCATAACCCTCACCCTAACCCTAACCCTCACCCTAACATTTACCTTCACCCTAACGCTAACCCTCACCCTAAGACTTACCCTCAACCTTACACTAGCCCTAACCCTAACACTAACCCTAACCATCAACCTAACCCTAAACCTCACTCTAACCTTAACCCTAAACCTCACCCTCTCGCTAGCCCTCACCCTCATACTCACCCTAAACTTCACACTAGTCGTAACAGTAATCCTCAATCTAACCCTCACCCTCACCCTAACCCTCACCCTAACGCTCACCCTAACCCTCACCCTCACCCTTACTGTACCCCTCACCCTCAGCCTAAAACTCACCTTTACCCTTACCGTCACCCCCACCCTAACCCTCACTCTAACGCTAACCCTCACCCTAACCCTAACTCTACCCCTAAACCTCACCCACACCCTAAAACTAACTCTAATCCTAACCCTAACACTAACCCTCACCATAACCCTAACCCTAACCATCACCCTAACCATAATCCTCACCCCAACCCTCACCCTCAGCCTAACCATAAGCCTAAGCCTAACCCTAACCCTAAACCTCACACTCAACCTCACCCTAACCCTAATCCTAACCCTAAACCTAACCCTAACCCTAAACCTCAACCTCACCCTGACCCTAACTTTAAACCTAACACTAACCCTAACCCTAACTCTCGACCTAACCCTCCAACTAAACCTAAATCTAACCTAATCCTCACCCTCACCCTCACCCTAATCCTAACCCTAACCCTAAACCTCACCCTAACCCTAACCCTAACCCTCACCCCAACCCTCACCCTCACCATAACTCTAACCCTAACCCTAACAATAACAATAATCCTAACCCTAAACTTAACCCTATCCCTAACAGTAACCCTAATGCTAACACTCAACCTCACACTAACCCTAATCCTAACCCTAACCCTCACCCTAACCCTAACTCTAAATCTAACCCTAACACTAACCATCACCCTAACCCTAATCCTCACCCCCACCCTCACCCTCAGCCTAACCCTAAGCCTAAGCCTAAGCCTAACGCTAAACCTCACCCTCACCCTCACCCTTACCCTAATACTAAACCTAATTCTAACCCTAACCCTAAACCTCAACCTAACCCTCAACCTAAATTTAACCCTAACACTTACCATAACACTAACTCTCCACCTAAGCCTCCAACTAAACCTAAATCTAATCATAAACCTCACCCTCACCCTAACCCTAATCCTAACCCTAACTCTAAACCTCACCCTAACCTTAACACTCACCCTCACCCTCACCAGAACTCTAACCCTAACCCTAACAATAACAGTAATCCTAACCCTAAACCTAACCCTAACCATAACCCTAACCCTAATGCTAACACTCAACCTCACCCTAACCCTAAACCTAACCCTAATCCTCAACCTCACCCTAACCCTCATCCTCACTGTAACCCTAACGCTCATCCTAACCCTCACCCTAACTCTAACACTAACCCTAAATCTTACCCTAACACTAACCCTAATCCTCACCTTCACCCTAACCCTGACCCTAACCCTAATCGTAAGCCTAATCTTCATTCTAACCTTCACCCTAACTCTAAGCCTAAACCTAATCCTACCCCTAATCCCAACCCTCACTGGATCCCTAACACTAACCCTAACACTAACACTGACGCTAAACCTAACCCAAACCTAACCCTAAACCTAACCCTAATCCTCAGCCTCACCCTCACCCTAACCCAAACCCTAACCCTAAACCTCATCCTAACTCTAAGCCTAACCCTAAACCTCATCCTAACTCTAAGCCTAATCATAACCCTAGTCCTAACCCTCACCCTAACCCTAATCCTAAACCTATCCCTATCCCTAACCCTAACCATCAGCCTAACCCTTAGCCTAGTCCTCACCCTTAAACTTATACTAACCCTAACACTCACCCTAACAATAAAACTTACCCTAACCCTAAACCTCACCCTAACACTTACCCTCACCCTAACACTAACCCTAATTCTAACACTAACTCTCACACTAACCCTAAATATCACCCTAAACCTAAACCTCACCCTAACACTATAACTAACCCTCACACTCACACTAGACTTCAGGGTAACCCCAACCCTCATCCTCTCCATAAATCACACACTAACCCTAACACTAATCCTCAATCGAACTCCCAACCTCACCCTAACGCTAGCACTGACCCTCACCCTAACCTAACACTCACCGTTACCGTAACCCTCAGCATCAGCCTAAACCTCACCTTTACCTTTACCGTCACCCCCACATTAACCCGTACCCAAACCCTAACCCTCGCCCTAACCCTAAATGTACCCCTATACCTCACCCTCTCCCTAACCCTAAAATTTACCCTAACCCTAACACTAAACCTCACTCTAATCCTAATCCTAACCCTCACCCTCACCCTAACCATAACCCTCACCCTAACCCTAACACTCAACCTAACATTTAACCTCACTCTAACACTAACCATAACCTAACACTAACCCTCACCCTAGCCCTCACCCTAACCCTAATCCTAAACCTCACCCTAACCCTAACCCTAAACCTCATCCTCACCCTAAACCTCACACTAACCCTAATCCTCAATCTAAACCTCACCCTAACTCTAACCGTAACCCTAACCCTTACCCTAACCCTAAACCTAACCCTAACCCTCACCCTTATCTTAACCTCACCCTCAGCCTAAACCTCATCTTTACCCTTACCATCATCATCACCCTAACCCTCACCCTAACGCTAAACCTCATCCTAACACTCACCCTAACCGTAAACTTAAACATCACCCTAACCCTAACCCTCACCCTCAACCTCACGCTCAGCCTAACCCTAAGCCTAAGACTAAGCCTAAGCCTAACCCTCAACCTCACCCTCACCCTCACCCTAATCCTAACACTAACCCTAACCATAACCCTAAATCTCAACCTCAACCTCACTCTAACCTAAACCCTAAAACTAATCCTAAACCTATCCCTCCATCTAACCCTCCAACTAACCCTAAATCTAACCCTAAACCTCAATCTCACCCTAACCCTAAACCTAACCCTAACCCTAAACCTCACCCTAACTGTAAACCTAACCCTCACCCTCACCCTCACCCTCACCATATCTTTAACCATAACCCTAACAATAACACTACTCCTAACCCTCAACCTAACCCTAACCCTAACCATAACTGTAATCCTAACACTCACCCTCATGTTTACACTAATCCTAACCCAAACCCTCAAGCTAACCCTAATCCTCACCCTCACTGTAACCCTAACCCTCAACCTAACCCTCACCCTAACCCGAACCCTACCCCTAAACCTTAACCTAACACTAACCCTAACCCTCACCCTCAACCTAGCCCTCACCCTAACCATAATGCTAAACCTAATCCTCATCCTTACCCTCACCCTAACCCTAACCTTAACCCTCACCCTAACCCTAATCCTAACCCTGACCCTCAACCAAACCCTAAACCTCACGCACACCGTAACTCTAACCCTCACCCTTACCCTAAACATAAACGAACCCTAACTCTCACCCTAAACCTAACCCTAACCCTCCACCTAACCCTAAGTCTCACCCTCACCCTCACCCTCAGCCTGACCCTAAGCGTAACTGTAACCCTCACACTCACCCTAACCCTTACCCTAAACCTAATCCTAACCCTAACTCTAACCCTCACCCTCAGCCTCACTGTAACCCTAACTCTAACCTAAACCTCACCCTGACCCTAACCCTAACCCTAACCATAACCTTAACCTCACTCTCACACTCACCCTAGACCTTACCCTAACCCTATTCTTAATGCTAACCCTCATCCTAACCCTCCCCCTAAACCTAACCATCAACCTCAACCTCACCCTCAGCCTAACACTAAGCCTATCCTAAACCTAAACCTAACACACACACTCCCCCTCACTCTAACCTTAATCCTATACCTAAACCTAACAATATTCCTAACCCTTCCCCTAACTCTCACCCTAACCCTAACCCTAAAAATAACGCTTACCATAACCCTCAACCTAAACCTCAACCTAACCCTAACTCTAACCCTAAAACTCACCCTCACCCTAACCCTAACTCTAACCCTAATCCAAACCGTAAACCTCACCATAACACTAAGCCTACCCCTAATCCACACCCTAACACTAAGCCTAATCCTAAGCCTAACCCTAACCCTAATCCTCACACTCAACCTAACCCTAACCCTAAACCTCACCCTAACCCTAACCCTCACCCTCAACCTCAGCTTGACCCTAAGCCTGTCCCTAAGCCTAAGCCTAAGCCTAACCCTAACCGTCACCCTAAAACTAAACCTAATCCTACTCCTAATCCTAACCCTAACCCTCATTCTCAAACTAACCCTCACCTTAAGCCTAACCCTAACATTAATCCTAAACCTCACCCGCAGCCTCACCCTAACCCTAACACTAACCCTAAACCTCACCCTAACCCTAAGCTTAACTAAAACCCTATCCTTAAACCTCATCCTAGACCTAAACCTAACCCTCATCCTCACCCTCACCATAACCTTAACCCTAACCCTAACACTAACAATAACCCTAACGCTAACCCTAAACTTCACCCTAAACATAACCCTCACCCTAACCGTAAAACTCACCCTCACCTTGACCCTCACCATAACTCTAATCCTAAACCTAACAATAACAGTAATCCTAACCCTCAACCTAACCCTAACCATAACCCTAACACTAATGATAACACTCAACCTCACCCTAAATCTAATCCTAACCCTAATCCTCACCCTAACCCTAATCCTCACCCTCATCTTAAACCTAACCTTCATCCTAACCCTCACCCTCACCCTAACCCTAACCCTAAAGCTCACCCAAACACTAACCCTAAACATCACCCTCACCCTAGCCCTCACCCTAACCCTAATTCTAACCCTAATCCTCAACCTAACCCTCACCCTAACCCTAAATCTAACCCTCATGGTCATACTAACCCTAACCCTCACCTTAACCCTAGCCCTCACCCTCACCCTCATCCTAACCCTAAGCCTAACCCACACCCTAACCCGGACCCTCACACTCACCCTAAATCTAACCCTAATCCTCATCCTCACACTCACGTTCACCCTAACCCTAATCCTACTCCTAACCCTAATCCTAACCCTCACCCTCAGCCTAACCCACATCTTTACCCTTACCATCACCCCCACATTAACCCGCACCCTAACCCTAACCCTCACCCTAACCCTAAATGTACCCCTAAACCTCACCCTCTCCCTAACCCTAACTCTAACCCTAACAGTAAACCTCACTCTAACCCTAATCCTAACCCTTACCCTCACCCTAACCATAACCCTCACACTAACCCTAACCATCACCCTAACACTTACCCTCACCCTAACACTAACCCTAACCCTAACACTAACCCTCACACTAACCCTAAAGCTCACCATCACCCTCACCCTCAGCCTGACCCTAACCCTAACCTTAACCCTCACACTCACCCTAACCCTTACCCTAAACCTAATCCTAACCCTAACTGTAACCCTCACCCTCAGGCTCACCGAAACCCTAACTCTAACCTAAACCTCACTCTCACCCTAACCCTAACCCTAACCATAACCTTAAACCTCACACTCACACTCACCCTAGACCTTAGCCTAATCCTAATCCTAACCCTACCCCTCATCCTAACCCTCCCCCTAACCCTAACCCTCACCCTCAACCTCACCCTCAACCTAACCTAAGCCTATCCCTAAACCTAAACATAACACACACACTCCCCCTCACTCTAACCTTAATCCTATACCTAAACCTAACCCTAAGCCTAACCCTTCCCCTAACTCTCACCCTAACCCTAAAACTATCCCTTACCATAACCCTCAACCTAAACCTCACCCTAACCCTAACTCTAAACCTGAACCTCACCCTCACCCTAACCCTAACTCTAACCCTAATCCAAACCCTAAACCTCACCCTAACACTAAGCCTAACCCTAATCCACACCCTAACACTAAGCCTAATCCTAAGCCTAACCCTAACACTAACTCTCACACTCACCCTAAATCTAACCCTAAACCTCACCCTAACCCTAACCCTCACCCTCAACCTCAGCTGGACCCTAAGCCTGTCCCTAACCCTAACCCTAACCCTAATCCTAAACCTCACCCTAACACTAAACCTAATCCTACTCCTAATCCTAACCCTTACCCTCACTCTCAACCTAACCCTCACCTTAAGCCTAACCCTAACATTAATCCTAACCCTAACCCTCACCCTCAGCCTCAACCTAACCCTAACACTAACACTAAAACTCACACTAACCCTAACCCTATCCCTAAACCTCATCCTAGACCTAAACCTAACCCTCATTCTCACCCTCACCATAACCTTAACCCTAACCTTAACACTAACAATAACCCTAACACTAACCCTAAACTTCACCCTAAATATAACCCTCACCGTAACCCTAACCCTCACCCTAACCCTTACACTCACCCTAACACTAACCCTAATCCTAACACTAAACCTCACATTAAACCTAACCATCACCCTAACCATAAACCTCACCCTAAATCTAACCCTAAACCTCAATCTCTCGCTAGACCTCGCCCTAACCCTAACCCTCATCCTCACCTTAAACTTCACACTAACCCTAACGCTAATCCTCAATCTAACTCTCACCCTCACCCTAACCCTAACCCTAACCCGCACCCTTACTGTAACACTTACCCTCAGCCTAACCCTGACCTTTACCCTTACCGTCACCCCCACCCTAACCCTCACTCTAACCCTATTCCTCACCCTAACCCTAACTCTACCCCTAAACCTCACCCTCACTCTAACCCTAACTCTAACCCTAACCCTAACACTAACCCTCACCATAACCCTAACCCTAACCATCACCCTAACCCTAATCCTCACCCCCAACGTCACCCTCAGCCTAACCCTAAGCATAAGCCTAACCCTACCCCTAAAACTCACATTCACCCTCACCCTCACCCTAATCCTAAACCTAACGCTAATCCTAACCCTAAACCTCAACCTAACCCTCAACCTAACCTTAATCCTAACACTTACCCTTACCCTAACCCTCGACTTAACCCTCCATCTAAACCTAAATCTAACCATAAACCTCACACTCACACTAACCCTAATCCTAACCCTGACCCTAAACCTCACCCTAACCGTAACACTCACCCTCACCCTCACCCTCACCATAACTCTAACCCTAAACCTAACAATAACAGTAATCCTAACCCTCAACCTAACCCTAACCATAACCCTTACACTAATGCTAACACTCAACCTCACCGTAACCCTAATCCTAACCCTAACCCTCACCCTAACCCTAATCCTCACCCTCACCCTAACCCTAACCTTCATCCTAACTCTCACCCTCACCCTCACCCTAACCCTAAAGCTCACCCAAACACTAACCCTAACCGTCACCCTCACCCTAGCCCTCACCCTAACCCTAATTCTAACCCTAATCCTCAACCTAACCCTCACCCTAATCCTAAACCTAAGCCTCATGGTAATGGTAACCCTAACCCTCACCTTAACCCTAACCCTCACCCTCACCCTCAACCGAACCCTAAGTCTAAACCACACCCTAACCTGAACCCTCACACTCATCCTAAATCTAACCCTAATCCTCATCCTCACACTCATGATCACCCTAACCCTAATCCTACTCCTAACCCTAATCCTAACCCTCACCCTCAGCCTAACCCTCACCTTTACCCTTACCGTCACCCCCACGCTAACCCGCACCCTAACCCTAACCCTCACCCTAACCCTAAATGTACCCCTAAACCTCACCCTGTCCCTAACCCTAACTCTAACCCTAAACCTAACACTAAACCTCACTCTAACCCTAATCCTAACCCTTACCCTCACCCTAACCATAACCCTCACCCTAACCCTAACCATCACCCTAAAACTTACCCTCACCCTAACCCTAACCCTAACCCTCATCCTCATCCTAAACCTCACACTAACCCTAACCCTAATCCTCAATCTAACCCTCACCCTAACCCTAACCTAACCCTAATCCTTACCATAACCCTAAACCTAACCCTAACCCTCACCCTTATGTTAACCCTCAACCTCAGACTAAACCTCATCTTTACCCTTACCATCATAATCACCCTAATGCTCACCCTAACGCTAAACCTCATCCTAACACTCACCCTAACCGTAAACCTAACCATCACCCTAACACTAACCCTCACCCTGAACCTCATGCTCAGTCTAACCCTAAGCCTAAGCCTAAGCCTCACTCTAACCCTCAACCTCACCCTGATCCTAACCCTAATCCTAACCCTAACCCTAAACCTCAACCTAACCCTCATTCTAACCTTAAGCCTAAAACTAACCCTAACCATAACCCTCGACTTAACCCTCCGACTAACCCTAAATCTAACCCTAAACCTCAATCTCAACCTAACCCTAATCCTAACCCTAACCCTAAACCTCAGCCTCACCCTCAACCTCACCCTCACCATAACTCTAACCCTAACCCTAACAATAACACTAATCCTAAACCTAAACCTAACCCTAACACTAACTCTAACTGTAATCCTAACACTCACCTTCTTGCTAACCCTAATTCTAACCCTAACCCTCACCCTACCCCTAACAATATCCCTCAACCAAACCCTAAACCTCACGCTCCCCGTAACTCTAACCCTCACCCTAACCCTAAACATAAACGAAAACTAACTCTCACTCTAACCCTAACCCTAAACCTCACCATCACCCTCACCCTCAGCCTGACCCAAAGCATAACCGTAACCCTCACACTCACCCTAACCCTTACCCTAAACCTAATCCTAACCCTAACTCTAACCCTTACCCTCAGCCTCACCCTAACCCTAAATCTAACCCTAAACCTCACCCTCACCCTCACCCTAACCCTAACCATAACCTTAAACTTCACCCTCACACTCACCCTAGACCTTACCCTAACCCTAATCCTAACCCTAACCCTCATCCTAACCCTCCCCCTAACCCTAACCCTCACCCTCAACCTCACCCTCAGCCTAACACTAAGCCTATCCCTAAACCAAAACCTAACACACAACTCCCCCTCACTCTAACCCTAATCCTATACCTAACCCTAACCCTAACCCTAACCCTTCCCTTAACTCTCACCCTAACCCTAACCCTAAAACTAACCCTTACCATAACCCTCAACCTAAACCTCACCCTAACCCTAACTCTAACCCTAAAACTCACCCTCACCCTAACCCTAACTCTAACCCTAACCCAAACCCTAAACCTCACCCTAACACTAACCCTAACCCTAATCCACACCCTAACTATCAGCCTAATCCTAAGCCCAACCCTAACGCTAACCCTCACACTCACCCTAACCCTAACCCTAAACCTCACCCTAACCCTAACCCTGACCCTCAAACTCAGCTTAACCCTAAGCCTGTCCCTAAACCTAACACCCAGGCTTACCCTAACATTAACCCTAATCCTATTCCTAATCCTAACCCTAACCCTCACCCTCAAACTAACCCTCACCTTAAGCCTAACACTAACATTAATCCTAACCCTAACCCTCACCCTCAGCCTCACCCTAACACTAACTCTAACACTGAACCTCACCCTGACCCTAACCCTAACCCTATCCCTAAACCTCATCCTAGACCTAACCCTAACCCTCACCCTCACCCTCACCATAACGTTAACCCTAACCCTAACACTAACAATAACCCTAACACTAACCCTAAACTTCACCCTAAACATAACCCTCACCCTCACCCTAACCCTCACCCTAACCCTTACCCTCACCCTAACACTAACCCTAACACTAACACTAAACCTCACACTAACCCTAACAATCACCCTAACCATAAACCTCACCCTAATACTAACCCTAAACCTCAAACTCTCCCTAGACCTCGCCCTAAACCCCAAAGCTCATCCTCACTCTAAACTTCCCACTAAACCTAACACTAATCCTCAATCTAATCGTCACGCTCGCCCTAACCCTAACCCTAACCCTCACCCTAACCTAACGCTCACCCTTACTGTAACCCTCACCCTCAGCCTAAACCTGACATTTACCCTTACCGTCCCTCCAACCCTAACCCTCACTCTAACCCTAACCCTCACCCTAATCCTAACTTTACCCCGAAACCTCACCCTCACCCTAAGCCTAACTCTAACCCTAACACTAACACTAACCCACACCATAACCCTAAACCTAACAATCACCCTAACCCTAATCCTCACCCCAACCCTCACCCTCAGCCTAACCCTAAACCTAAGCCTAACCCTAACCCTAAACCTCACACTCACCCTCACCCTAATGCTAAGCCTAACCCTAAACCTCAACCTAACCCTCAACCTAACCTTAATCCTAACACTTTCCCTAACCCTAACCCTCGACCTAATCCTCCAACTAAAACTAAATCTAACCATAAACCTCACCCTCACACTAACCCTAATCCTAACCCTGACCCTAAACCTCACCCTAACGGTAACACTCACCCTCACCCTCAACCTCATCATAACTCTAACCCTGAACCTAACAATAACAGTAATCCTAACCCTCAACCTAAACCTAACCATAACCCTAACACTAATGCTAATACTCAAGCTCACCCTAACCCTAATCCTAACACTAACCCTCATGGTAAACTTAATCCTCACCCTCAGTGTAACTCTAACCCTCATCCTAACCCTCACCCTAACCCTAACCCTAACCCTAAACCTCACCCAAACACTAACCCTAACCGTCACCCTCACCATAGCTCTCACCCTAACCCTAATTCTAACCCTAATCCTCATACTAACCCTCACCCTAACCCTAACCCTAACCCTCACCCTAACCCTAACTCTAACCCTCACCTTAACCCTAACCCTCACCCTCACCCTCATCCTAAACCTAAGCCTAACCCAATCCATAACCCGAACCCTCACACTCAACCTAAATCTAACCCTAATCCTCATCCTAACACTCACCCTCACACTAACCCTAATCCTGCTCCTAATCCTAATCCTAACCCTCACCATCAAACTAACCCTCATCTTAAGCCAAAGCCTAACATTAATCCTAACCCTAACCCTCAGCCTCAGCCTCACCCTAACCTTAACTCTAACACTAAACCTCACCCTGAAACCTAATCCTAAACCTCGCCCTCAAACTAGCCCTCACACTAACCAGAATCCTAACCCTAACCCTCACCCTAAACCTAACCATAACCCTCACCCTCAACCTAAACCTAACCCTCACCCTCAACCTCACCCTCAGCCTAACCCTAAGCCTAACCCTAAACCGAATTCTAACACACACATTCATCCTCACCCTAACCCTAAGAATAACCCTAACCCTCACCCTCACCGTCACCCTCAGTGTAACCCTAAGCCTAAACCTAACCCTATCCCTAACACTCACACTCACCCGAAACCTTACCCTAATCCTAATCCTAACCCTAACCCTAACCCTCAACCTCAGCCTCACCTTAACCCTAACTATAACCCTAAAACTCACCTTCACCCTAACCCTAAAGTAACCCTAACCATAAACCTCACTCTAACCCTAACCCTAAGCCTCACCCTCACCATAGCCCTCACCCTAACCCTAATCCTAACCCTAACCCTCATCCTAACCCTCCGCCTAACCCTAAACCTAACCCTCACTCTTGACCTAAACCTCACCCTAACCCTAAACCTCACCCTCACCCTCAGCCTAACACTAAGCCTAACCCTAACCCTAACCTTCACACTCAGCCTAACCCTACCCCTAGTACTAATGCTAACCCTAACCTTCACCCTCATGCTAACGCAAATCCTAACCCTAACCTTAATCCTAACCCTCCCTCTAACTCTCACCCTAACCCTAACCCTAACACTAACCCTAACCCTAAACCTCAACCTAACCCTCACCCTAACCCTACTTCTAACCCTAAACCTCACCCTCACCCTAAACCTCACCCTAAACCTATGCCTAACCCTCACCCTCACCGTAAACTTAACCTTAAACCGAAACCTAAAAATAACCCTTACCCTAATCCTAACCCTCACCCTAACCATAACCCTCATCCTAACCAAAACCCTCATCCTAAGACTTACCTCACCCTAACACTAACCTTAACACTAAAACTAACACTCACCCTAACACTAACACTAAGCATCTCCCTCACACTCACCGTAACTCTAAAACTAACCCTAAAAATAACACTATCCCTAAACCAAACCATCTCCCTAACCCTAATCCTCACACCTACCCTCACCCTCCGCCTAATCCTAAGCCTAAGCCTAACCCTCACCCTAACACTCATACTCACCCTCACTCTAACTCTAATCCTAAACGTAACCCTATCCCTAAACCTCTACCTAAGCCTCACCCTCACCCTAACCCTAACACTAACCCTAACCCGAAACCTCACCCTAACCCTTCCCCTAATCCTAACTCTAACCCTAAACCTCACCCTCACCCTAACCCTAACCCTAACCCTAAACCTCACAGTAAACCTCACCCTAAACCTAAACCTCACCCTTACCCTCAACCTCACTGTATCTGTAACCCTAACAATAAAAATAACGCTAACCCTATCCCTAAACCTAATCTTAACCCTAACCATAACCCTCACCCTCAGCCCTACCATCACTGCAAACTTAACTCTAACCCGAATCCGCACCCCCACCCTTACCCTCAGCCTAACACTAAGCCTAACCCTAAACCTATCCCTAACCCTCACTGTAACCCTAACCCTAACCCTAAACCTAAACCTAACCCTAACCCTAACCCTAAAGCTAACACTAATCCTCTTCCTCACCCTGAACCTAAACCAAGCCCTAACCCTAACCCTCACCCTAACCCTAAGCCTAACCCCAACCCTAAAACTTACTCTCACTCTCACATTAACCCTAATCCTAAACCTAACCCTAAACCTAACCCTCACCCTAACCCTCACACTAGTCCTCACCCTAACCCTAATCCTAACACTAAAACTCATCCTAACACTCACCCTAACGCTAAACCTAACCCTCACCTAACCCTAACCCTAACCCTCACCCTCATGCTCGGCCTAAGCCTAAGCCTAAGCCTAACCCTAACCCTCACTCTCACCCTAACCCTAACACTAACCCTAAATCTAACCATAAACCTCACTCTCAACCTGGCCCTAACTCTAACCCTAACCCTAAACCTAAACCTCATCCTAACCCTAAACCTAACCCTAAACCTAATCATAACCCTCACCATAACCTTAAACCTCACCCTAACATTTACCCTCACCCTAACACTAACCCTAACCCTAACACTAACCCTCACCCTCACCCTCACCATAACCGTAACCGTAAACCTAACTAACCCTAACAATAATCCTAAACCTAACCCTAACCCTCAACCTAACCATAACCCTAACCCTAACCCTAACCCTAACCCTCACCCTAACATTTACCCTCACCCTAACACTAACCCTCACACTAACCCTAACCATCACCCTAACCCTAAACCTCACCCTAAACCTAAACCTAACCCTCACCCTCACCCTAACCCTCACACTAACCATAACCCTCATTCTCACCCTAAACCCCAAACTAACCCTAAAACTAATCCTCAATCTAAACCTCACCCACACCCTTCCCCTAACCCTAACCTCACCCTAACCCTAACCCTCACCCCACCATAACACTCACCTTCAGCCTAACCCTCACGTTTACACTTATAATCAACCCCACCCTAAAACGTCACCCTAACCCTAAACCTCACCCTAACACAAACGCTAACCCTCACCATAGCCATAACCCTCACCCTAACCCTAACCCTCACCCTAACCCTAATCCTCAATCTAACACTAACCCTAACCCTAACCCTAACCCTTACCCTAACGCTAAACCTAAAGCTAAGTCTCACCCTTATCTTAAACATCACCCTAAGCCTAAACCTCACCATTACCCTTACAATCATCCTCACCCTAAACCTCCCCCTAAACGTAAACATCATCCTAACCCAAACCGTAATCCTAACCATCACCCTAACCCTAACCCTCACCCTCAACCTCACACTCAGCCTAAACCTAAGACTAAGCCTAACCCTTACTCTAACCTTCACCCTCACCTTAGCCCTCAACCTAACCCTAAACCTAATCCTCACACTCACTCACCCTAACCCTAATCCTAACCCTAAATCTCAACCTAACCCTAAACCTCACCCTCACCATAACCCTTACCCTAACCCTCACCCTAAACCTAAACCTAACCCGAACCCTAACTGTCACCCTAAATCTAACCCTAACCCTCACCCTAACCCTAACCCTTACCCTCACCCTCACTCTAACCCTCACCCTAACCCTAATCCTAAACTTAACCCTCACCCTAACCCTAACCCTAAACCTAACCCTCACCCTAACACTAACCCTCACCCTAAACCTCACCCTCAGCCTAACCCTAAGCCTAAACCTAAACCTAAACATAACACACACACTCACCTTCACCCTCACCCTAACCCTAACCCTAACCTTAACCCTAACCCTCCCCCTAACTATCACCCTAACCCTAACCCTAACCCTAACCCTCAACCTAACCCTCACCCTAAACCTAACACTAACCCTAAACCTCAAACTCACCCTAAACCTCACCCTAAACCTAATCCTCATCCTCACCCTCACAGTAAACTTAACCTTAACCCGAACCCTAACAATAACCCTAACCTTCATCCTAACCCTCACCCTAACCATAACCCTCACCCTAACCCAAACCCTCACCCTAACTCTTAACCTAACCCTAACACTAACCCTAACCCTAACACTAACCCTCACCTAACACAAACCTTAAATCTAACCCTAAACCTCTCCCTCAACCTAACCCTAATCCTAACCCTAACTGTAAACCCCACCCTAACCCTAACCCTATCACAAACCCTACCTCTAACCCTAAACATCACTATCAACCTAACCTTAATTCTAACCATAAACCTAAACCTAAACCTCATCCTAAAACTAACCATAAACTTCACCCTCATCCTAACTAAAACCTAAACCCTAACCCTAACCCTAACCATAAACCAAACCCTAACCCTCACCCTAACACTTACCCTAACCCTAACACTACCCTAACCCTAACACTAAACCTCACACTAACCCTAACCATCACCCTAAACCCAAACCTCACGCTAACCGTATCCCTAAACCTCACCCTCACCTCAGCCCTCACCCTCACCCTAACCCTCAACCTCACCCTAACCCTCACTCTCACCCTCACCCTCACCCTCAGCCTAACCTTAACCCTAATCCTAATCCTAAGCATAATCCTCACCCTAACCTTAACCCTCACCCTAACAGTAACCCTTAACGTAACACTAACCCTATACCTAACCCTCACCCTAACTAACCCTAACAATAACCCTCAAGCTCAGCCTCACCCTAACCCTAAATCTAACCCTAAACTTCACTCTCACCCTAACCGTAACCATAAACCTCACCCTAACCCTCACCCTAAAACTCACCCTCAACCTAGCACTTGCCCTAACCCTAATGCTAACCCTATCCCTCATCCTAACCCTAACCCTCATCCTAACCCTAAACCTCACACTCAACTTCACCCTCTGCCTAACCCTAAGCATAACCCTAGACCTAACCCTAACACACACACTCAACTTCACACTAACCCTAATCCTATCCCTAAGCCTAATCATAACCATAACCTTCCCCCTAACTCTCAAACTAACACTAACCCTATCCCTCACCCTAACCCTAACTCTAACCCTAAACCTCACCCTCAGCCTAACCCTAACTCTAACCCTAACCCAAACCCTAAACCTCAACCTAACCGTAAGCCTAACCCTCAACCTCACCCTTACCGTAACCGTAACCCTAAACCTAAACCTAACAATAACCCTATTCCTAACCCTAACCCTCACCCTAAACATAACTCGCACCCTAACCCATACTCGCACCCTAACACTTACTCTCACCCTAACACTAACCCTAACCCTCACACTAACCCTAACACTAACCCTATACCTCAACATAACCCTCACCCTCAAACTAACCCTAACACTACCCCTAAACCTAACCGTCACTCTAACCCTCCACCTAACCCTATATCTAAACCTCACCCTCACCCTAACCCTAACCCTCATCCTAACCCTAACACTCACCCTAAACCTAACCCTCACCCTAAAACTTACCCTAACCCTAACACTAACCCTAACCCTAACACTAACACTCACACTAACCCTAATCATCACCCTAACGCCAAACCTCAAGCTAACCCTATCCCTAACCCTCAACCGCACCCTAGCCCTCACTCTAACCCTAACCCTCATCCTCACCCTAACCCTCACCCTCACTCTCACACTCAGGCTAAACCTAACCCTAATCCTAATCCTAACCCTAACCCTCACCCTAATCGTAACCCTCACCCTAACCCTAACCCTAACCCTAACACTAACCCTAACCCTAAACCTAACCATAATCCTCAGCCTCAGCCTCACCATATACCAAACCCTAACCCTAACCCTCACCCTAACTCTAAGCCTAAACCTAAGCCTAAACCTAACCCTCACACTCACCCTCACCATAACCCTAATCCTAAAACTAACCCTATCCATAACCCTAGCCCTCTCCCTAACCCTCACCCTAGCCCTCACCCTTACCCTAATCCTAACCCTAAAACTCATCCTAACCCTCACACTAACCCTAATTCTAACACTAACCCTAACTCTAACCCTCAACGTCAGCCTAACACTAACTCTAAATCTAACCCTAAACCTCACCCTCACCCTAACCCTAACCCTAACCCTAAACCTCACGCTAATCCTAACCCTAAACCTCACCCTCACCCTAGCCCTCACCTTAACCCTAATCCTAACCCTAAACCTCTTCCTAGCCCTCACCCTAACACTAACCCTAAACCTCACCATCACCCTAACCATAATCCTAACCCTAACCGTCAACCTAAACCTAACCGTCAACCTCACCGTAACACTTACTCTAACCCTCACCCTAACCCTAAGCTTAACCCGAACCTTAACTCTAACCCTAACCCTAACCCTAACATTAACCCACACCCTAACCCTAACCTTCAACCTTACCATAACCCTCACCTTCAGCCAAACCCTCACTTTTACCCCTACCTTACCGTCACCCCTACCCTAACCCTCACCCTAACCCAAACACTCACCCTAACCCTCACCCTAAAACTAACTCTACGCCTAAACCTCACCCTCACCCAAACCATAACTCTAACCCTAACCATAACACTAAACCTCACCTTAACCCTAACTCTAACCCTCAAACTAACCCTAACCTTCACCCTCAACCAAACCCTCAGCCTAAACCTAATGCTAACCCTAACCCTAAACTTAACCCTCACCCTCACCCTAACCCTAACCCTAATCCTAATCCTAACCCTAACCCTAACCCTCACCCTCACCCTCAGCCTCACCCTAACCCTAATTCTAACCCTAAACCTCATCTTCACCCTAACCCTAATCCTAACCCTCACCCTCACCCTCACTGAAAACCTAAACCTAACCCTAACCCTAACCCTAACTCTAACCTCCCCCTAACTCTCAACCTATCACTAACACTAACCCTAACCCTAAACCTCACGGTAACCCTAACTCTAACACTAACCCTCATCCTAACCCTCACCCTAACCCTAACTCCACCCTAAACCTCACCCTCACCCTAACCCTAACTCTAACCCTAACCCAAATACTGAACCTCAACTTAACCCTAACCCTAACCCTCACCCTAACAATAACTCTCACCCTAACCCTAACCCTCACCCTAACCCTCATCCTCACTCTAAACCTCACACTAACCCTAACCCTAATCCTCAATCTAACCCTCACCCTAACCCTAACTCTAGCCCTTAATCAAACCCTAAACCTAACCCTAACGCTCACCCTTATCTTAACCCTCACCCTCAGCCTAAATTTCACCATTACACTTACCATCATCCTCACTCTAAAAATCCCCCTAACCCTAAACCTCATACTAACTCTACCACTACTTGTAAACCTAACCATCACCCTAACCCTAACACTCACCCTCAACCTCACACTCAGCCTAACACTAAGACTAAGCCTTACACTTACCCTAACCCTCACCCTCACCCTAGCCCTCCCCCAAACCCTAATCTTAACCCTAACCCTCATCCAAACCCTCACCCTAACCCTAACACTAACCCTCACCCACAACCTCACACTAACCCTAATCCTAACCCTAACCCTCAACTTAACCCTAAACCTCACCCTCACTGTAACCTTTACCCTAACGCTCACCCTAACCCTAAACGTAACCCGAACCCTAACGCTCACCCTAAACAAAACCCTAACCCTCACCCTAACCCTAACCCTAAACCTTACCCTCACCATAGCCTTCACCCTAAACCTAATCCTAAACTTAACCCTCATCTTAACCCTCCCCCTAACCCTAATCCTAACATTAACCCTCACCCTCAACCTCACCCTCAGCCTAACCCTACGCCTAACCCTAAACCAAACCCTAACACACACACTCACCCTCATCTTAACCCTAATCTTAAACTTAACCCTAACCCTAACCCTCCCCCTAACTCTCACCCTAACCCTAACACTAACCCTAACCCTCATCCTAACCCTCACCCTAAACCTAACTCCACCCTAAACCTCAACCTCACCTTAACCCTAACTCTAACCCTAACCCTAACACTGAACCTCACCCTAACGCTAACCCTAACCCTCAACCTAACAATAACTCTCACACTAACCCTCACCCTCACCCTAACCCTCATCCTCACTCTAAACCTCACACTAATCCTAACCCTAATCCTCAATCTAACCCTCACCCTAACCCTAACTCTAGCCCTTAATCTAACCCTAAACCTAACCCTAACGCTCACCCTTATCTTAACCCTCACCCTCAGCCTAAAACTCACCATTACCCTTACCATCATTCTCACCCTAAAAATCCTCCAAACACTAAACCTCATACTAACTCTAACACTAACTGTAAACCTAACCATCACCTTAACCCTAACCCTCACCCTCAACCTCACACTCAGCCTAACACTAAGACTAAGCCTTACACTTACCCTAACCCTCACCCTCAACCTAGCCCTAACCCTAACCCTAATCTTAACCCTAAACCTCATCCTAACCATCACCCTAAACCTAACCCTAACCCTCATCCACACCCTGACACTAACCCTAATCCTAACCCTAACCCTCAACCTAATCCTAAACCTCACCCTCAGTGTAACCCTTACCATAACGCTCACCCTAACCCTATACTTAACCCAAACCTAAACGCTCACCCTAAACAAAAGCCTAACCCTCACCCTTACCCTAACCCTAAACCTTACCCTCACCCTAGCCCTCACCCTAACACTAATCCTAAACTTAACCCTCATCCTAACCCTCCCCCTAAACCTAATCCTAACCCTAACCCTAACCCTAACCCTCACCCTCAACCTCACCCTCAGCCTAACCCTAAGCCTAACCCTAACCCTCACCTGTACCCTCAACCTCACTGTAACTCTAAACCTAACCCTAACAATAACACTAATCCTAACCAGAACCATCACCCTAACCCTAAACCTCACCCTCATGCTCGGCCTAACCCTAACCCTAACCCTAACCCTAACCCTCAGCCTAAGCCTAACACTAACCCTAACCCTGACTCTAACCCTAACTATAACCCTAACCCTAAACCTAAACCTCATCCTAACCCTAACCCTAATCCTCACCCTCACCCTCACAGTAACTGTAACCCTACCCCTAAACCTAACAATAAATCTAACCCTAACCCTAACCCTCACCCTCTCC
Organism: Dipodomys merriami; assembly: GCF_024711535.1. Taxonomy (NCBI): domain Eukaryota; kingdom Metazoa; phylum Chordata; class Mammalia; order Rodentia; family Heteromyidae; genus Dipodomys; species Dipodomys merriami. Next base: position 1,668,682 of record NW_027202771.1, read on the forward strand.
CTCACACTCACAATAACTCTAACCCTAACCCTAACAATACTAATCCTAACCCTAAACCTAAACCTAACCCTCACCCTAAAACTAATGCTTACTCACCCTCAAGCTAACCTTAATCATAACCCTAACCCTAACCCTAATCCTCACCCTCACTGTAACCCTAATCCTCAAACTAATCCTCACCCTAACCCTAATCCTAACCCTAAACCTTAATCTTACACGAACCCTAACCCTCAACCTCACCCTAGCCCTCACCCTAACCCTCATCCTAACCTTAATCCTCATCCTTACCCTCACCCTAACGCTAACCTTAACCCTCACCCTAACCCTAAGACTAACCCTAACTATCAACCTAACCCTAACCCTCACGCTCACTCTAACCCTAACCCTAACCCTCACCCTAACCCTAACCCTCACACTCACCCTTAACCTAACCCTCACCCCAGCCCTCACTCTCAGTCTAACCCTAAGCCTAACCCTTACCCTAACCATATCGCTCACACTCACCCTAACCCTTACACTAAACCTAAACCTAACCCTAAGCCTAACCCTCACACTCAACTTAACCCTCACCCTAACCCTATATCTAACACTAACACTAACCCTAACCCTCAAACTCAGCCTCCCCCTAACCCTAACACTAACCCTAAACCTTACACTCACCCTAACCCTAACACTAACCCTAACCCTAAACCTCACCATAGCTCTAACCCTAAACCTCACCCTCACCCTAGCCCTCACCCTAACACTAATCCTAACCCTAACCCTTATCCTAACCCTCACCCTAACACTAAACTTAACCCTCACCGTCACCCTCACCCAACCCCTAATCCGAACCATAACCCTCACCCTCAGCCGCACCCTAACCCTAACTCTAACACTAAACTTCACCCTAAAACTAACCCTAAATCTAACCCTAAACCTCACCCTCAACCTAACACTAACCCTAACTCTAACGGTAAACCCCACCCTAACCCTAACCCTAACCCTCACCTGCACCCTCACCCTCACTGTAACTCTAACCCTAACCCTAACAATAACACTAATCCTAACCAGAAGCATCACCCTAACCCTAACCCTCACCCTCATGCTCAGCCTAAGCCTAAGCATAAGACTAACCCTAACCCTCACCCTAACCCTAACCCTATCACAAACCCTAACTCTAACCCTAAACCTCATTGTCACCCGAACCCTAATTCTATCCTTAACCCTAAACCTAAACCTCATCCTAACCCTAACCGTAACCCTCACCCTCACCCTCACCATAACCCTAAGCCTAACCCTAACAATAACCTTAACCATAACCCTAACCCTCACCCTAACTATAACCCTCACCCTAACCCTAAACCTCACCCTAACACTTACCCCAACCCTAACAATAACCCTAAACCTAACACTAACCCTCACACTAACCCTAAACATCACCCTAACCCTAAAACTTACGATAACCCTATCCTTAACCCTCACCCAACCCTAGCCCTCACCCTAACCCTAACCCTCATCCTCACCCTAACCCTCACCCTCACCCTCACCCTCAGCCTAAACCTAACCCTAAACCTAAGCCTAACCCTCACCCTAACCCTAACCCTAACCATAAACCTAACACTAACCCTAACCCTAACCCTCACCCTCAGCCTCACCCTAACCCTAACTCTAACCCTAAACCTCACCCTCACCTTAATCCTTACCCTAACCATAAACCTCACCCTAACTCTAACCCTAAACCTCAACCTCACCCTAGCCATTACCCTAACCCTAATCCTAACCTTAACCGTCATCCTAACACTCCCCCTAAACCTAACACTAACCCTAACCCTAACCCTAACCATCACCCTCACCTTCAGCCTAAACCTAAGCCTAACCCCAGAACTAACCCTAACAAACACACGGACCCTCACACTAACCCTAAACGTAATCCTATCCCTAACCATAACACTAAGCCTTACCCTCCCCTTAACTCTCTCCCTACCTAACCCTAACCATCACCATAAACTTAACTCTCACCCTAAACCTCACCCTCACCCTAACCCTAACTATAACCCTAACCCAAACACTAAACCTCAAGCTAACCCTAACCCTAACCCTCACACTCACCCTCACTGTAACCGTAAACCTAAACCTAACAATAACCCTAACCCTAACCCTAACCCTAACCCTATCCATAACCGTCACCCTAACCTATAACCTCACCCGAAAACTTACCCTCTCCCTAACACTAACACTAACACTAACACTAACCCTCACAATGACCCTAACCCTAACCCTAACCCTAAACCTCAACATAAACCTCACCCTCAACCTAAACCTAACACTACCCCTAACCCTAACCCTCACCCTAACCCACCCCCTAACCCTATATCTAAACCTCATCCTCAACCTAAACCTAACACTAAACCTAACACTAATCCTCAGCCTCAATATCACCCTAACCCAAAACCTAACCCTAACACTCATCCTAACTCTAAACCTAACCCTAACCCTAATCCTAACCCTCACACTCACCCTCACCCTAACCCTAATCCTAAACCTAACCCTATCCCTAATCCTAACCCTCACCCTAAACCTCAGCCTACCCCTCACCCTTAAACTTATCCTAACCCTAAACCTCAACCTAATTCTCAACCTAACCCTAAACCTAACCCTAACCCTCACCCGAACCCGAACCCGAAACTTCAACCTCATGCTCGGCCAAAGCCTGAGCCTAAGCCTAAGCCTAAGCCTAACCCTCACCCTAACCCTGACTCTAAACCTAAACCTAAACCTAAACCTCATCCTAACCCTAACCCTAATCCTCACCCTCACCCTCACAGCAACCGTAACCCTACCCCGAAACCTAACAATAAACCTAACCCTAACCCTAACCCTCACCCTAAGCATAACCCTCACCCTAACCTTAACCCTCACCCTAACACTTACCCTCACCCTAAACCTAACCCTAAACCTCACACTCACCCTAGCCTTCACCCTAACCCTAACCCTCATCCTCACCCTAAATCTCACACTAACCCTAACACTAATCCTCAATCTAACCCTCACCCTCACCCTAATGTTAACACTAACCCTCACTCTAACCTTAACCTTCACCCTTACCGGAACCCTCACCCTCAGCCTAACCCTCACCTTTACCCTTACCGTCACCCCTAGGCTAACCTGCAACCTAACCCTAAACCTCATCCTAACCCTAACTGTACCCCTGAACCTCATCCTCACCATAACCCTAAGTCTAACCCTAACCCTAACTCTAAACCTCAACCTAACCCTCACCCTAACCCTAAACCTCATCCTAACCCTCACCCTAACTGTAAACCTAAACATCACCCTAACCTTAACACTCACCCTCAATCTCACTCTCAGCCTAATCCTAAGCCTAAGCCTAACCCTTACCCTCACCCTCACCTTCACCCTAGCCCTCACCCTAACCCTAATTCTAACCTTCACCCTCACCTTAACCCTAACCCTCATCCTCACTCTAAACCTCACAATAACGCTAACCCTCATCCTCAATCTAACAATCCCCCTGACCCTAATACTACCCCTTACTCTAAACCTCAGCCTAAACCTAACCCTCACCCTTATCTTAACCCTCACCCTCACCCTAAACCTCACCTTTACCCTTACCATCATCCTCACCCTAACCCTCACCCTAAACCTAAACCTAAACCTAACCCTAAACCGAACCCTAATCCTAACACTCACTCTCACCCTAACCCTAATCCTAACCCTAACCCTCACCCTAACATTAACCCTCACACTCACTGTAACCCTAACCTCAACCTAACCCTCAACCTAAAGCTATCCCTAACCCTAAACCTTAATCTAACACTAACCCTAACCCTCACCCTCATACTAGCCCTCACCATAACCCTAATCCTAACCCTTATCCTCATCCTTACCCTCACCCTAACCCTAAACTTAACCCTCACCCTAACCCTAATCCTAAACCTAACCCTCAACCTAACCCTAACACTCAACCTAACCCTAACCCTCAAACTGACACTCACCCTCAGCCTAAACCTAATCCTAATGCTAAGCCTAACCTTCACCCACAACCTAACCCTTGCTCTAACCCTAACTCTAACACTAATCCTAACACTAAACCTCACCCTAACCCTAACCCTCAACCTCAGCCTCACCCTAACCCTAACTCTAACCCTAAACTCAACTTCCCCCTAACCTTAACCCTAACCTAACCGTAAACCTCACCCTAACCCTCACCGTAAACCTCACCTGCCACTAGCCCACACCCTAACCCTAATCCTAACCCTAACCCTCATCCTAACCCTCACCCTAACACTAACCCTAACACTAACCCTCACCCTATCCCTAATCCTAACCCTAACTCTCAAACTCACACTAACCCTCACACTCACCGAAACTCTTAGCCTAACCCTAACCCTAACCCTAAACTTAAACCTCACCCTAACCCTAACCCTCAACCTCAGCCTCACCCTAACCCTAACTCTAACCCTAAACTCAACTTCCCCCTAACCTTAACCCTAACCTAACCGTAAACCTCACCCTAACCCTCACCGTAAACCTCACCTGCCACAAGCCCACACCCTAACCCTCATCCTAACCCTCACCCTAACACTAACCCTAACACTAACCCTCACCCTATCCCTAATCCTAACCCTAACTCGCAAACTCACACTAACCCTTACCCTCACCGAAACTCTTAGCCTAACACTAACCCTAACCCTAAACTTAACCCGAATCCTAACTCTCACACTAACCCTAACCCTAACTCTCACCCTAACCCTAATTCTCACCCTTGCCATAACCCTCACACTCAGCCTAACTGTCACGTTTACCCTTACCTTCACAACAACCCTAACCCTAACCCGAACTCTCAACCTAACCTTCACCCTAAGCCTAACTCTACCCCTAAACCTCACCCTCACTCTAACCCTAACTCTAACATTAACCCTAGCACTAAACCTCACCCTAACCCTAACCCTAACCCTTAAACTAACCCTAACCCTCACCCTCACCCTCACCCTCAGCCTAAACCTAAGGCTAACCCTAACCCTAACCCTAACCCTCAATCTCACCCTAACCCAAACCCTAATCCTAATGCTAACAATAATCCTAAACCTCACTCTCACCCTCAGCCTCACCCTAACCCTAATTCTAACTCTAAACCTCACCCTCACCCTAACACTAAGGCTAACCCTAACTATAAACCTAACCCTAACTGTAATCCCAACCCTCCCCCTAACTCTCAGCCTAACCCTAACCATAACACTAACCCTAACCCTAAACGTCAAAGTAACCTTCACCCTAACCCTAACTCTAACCCTAATCCTCACACTCACCCTAACCCTCACTCTAACCCTAAACCAAACCCTAAACCTCGCTCTAACCCTAACCCTAACCCTCACTCTCACCGTAACCGAAACACTAAACCTAACCCTAACAATAACCCTAACCCTTATCCTAACCCTCATCCCAACGATAACCCTCACAATAACCCAAACCCTAACAACCCTCACCCTTAAACTAACCCTAACCATAACATTAACCCTCACACTAACCGTAATCCTAACCCTAACCCTAAACCTCAACCTAACCCTCACCCTCACCCTAACCCTAACAATAACCCTATCCATGACCCTCACCCTAACCATCCCCCTAACACTGTATCTAACCCTAAACCTCACCCTCACCCTAACCATAATCCTATCCCAACCCTAAACCCCACCCTAACCCTAACCCTAACCCTCACCCGCACCCTCACACTCATCGTAACTCTAACCCAAACCCTAACAATAACACTAACCCTAACCATCACCCTAACCCTAATCCTCACCCCCACCCTCACCCCCACCCTCACCCTTAGCCTAACTGTAAGCCTAAGCCTAATCCTCAGCCTAAACCTCACACTCAGCCTCACCCTAAACCTAACCCTCACCCTTAACTTAACCCTCACCCTCACCTTAACCCTCACCCTCATCTTAACCCTTACCCTCAGCATAAACCTCACCTTTACCCTTACCATCATCCTCACCCTAACCTCACCCGAACCCTAAACCTCATCCTAACCCTCACCCTAACAATAAACCTAGCCATCACGCTAACCCTAACCCTCACCCTCAAACTCACCCTCAGCCTAACTGGAAGCCTAAGCCTAAGCCTTACCCTAACCCTTACCCTCACCCGAGCCCTCACCCTTACCCTAATCCAAACGATCACACTAACCCTAATCCTCACCTCCATCCTCACACTCAGCCTAACCATAAGCCCAAGCCTAGTCCTAACCCTAATCCTCACCGCCACCCTCATTCTTAGCCTAACCATAAGCCTAAGCCTAATCCTCACCCTAAACCTCACACTCAGTCTCACCCTAACCCTAATCCTAAACCTAACCCTATCCCTAAACCTCAACCTAACCCTCACCCTCACACTTACCCTAACACTAACCCTAACCCTAAACCTCCTCCTATCCCTCCCCCTAACCCTAACCCTACCCATAACCCTCACATTCAGCCTCATGCTCACCTCAAACTTAACCCTAATCATAACAATAACAATAAACCTAACACTAAGCCTAACCCAAACCCTAACTCTAATCCTCAACCCCACCCTCACCCTCATCCTAAGCCTAAGCCTAACCATAACTCTAACCCTAAACCTAACCCTAAAACTAACCCTAATCCTCACCTCACCCTCAAACTAATCCAAACCCTAACCGTAACCCTCACCCTAATTCTAAGCCTAACCCTAACCATAAACTTCACACTCACCCTCACCCTAACCCTAATCCTAAACCTAACCCTATCCCTAACCCTAGCCCATACCCTAACCCTAACCCTAGCCCTCACCCTTACCCTAATCCTAACCCTAAACCTCAATTTAAACTTCACACTAACCCGAACCCTAACCCGAACCCTAACCCGAACCCTCATGCTCGGCCTAAGCCCATGCCTAAGCCTAAGCCTAAGCCTAAACCTAACCTTAACCCTCACACTAACACTAACACTAACACTAAAGCTAACTCTATCCCTAAATCTCACCTTCACCCTAAGCTTAACTCTAATCCTAAGACTAAAACTAAACCTCATCCTAACCCTAACCCTAACCCTAACACTAACACTAACCATAACCCTAAACCTAACCCTAACAATAAACCTAACCCTAACCCTCACACTCACCCTAACCATAACTCCCACCCTAAATCTAACCCTCACCCAAACACTTACCTTCACCTTAACATAAACCCTAACGCTAACACTAACGCTCACACTAACCCTAAGCATCACCCTAACAGTAAACCTCATCCTAACACTAACCCTAACCCTCAAGCTCACCCTAAAACTCACACTAACCCTAACACTAATCCTCAATCTTACCCTCATCCTCATCCTAATCCTAACACTAACCCTCACCCTAACCCTAACCCTCATCATTACTGTAACCCTCACCCTCAGCCAAACCCTCAAATTTACCCTTACCCTCAACCCCACCCTAACCCGCACCCTAACCCTAACCTTGACCCTAACTCTCACCCTAAACCTAACTCTACTCCTAAACCTCACCCTCACCTTAACCCTAACCCTAACCCTAACACTAACACTAAACTTCACCCTAAACCTAACCCTAACTCTCATCCTCACACTCACCGTAAACGTATCTCTAAACCTAACCCTAACAATAACCCTAACCCTAACCCTCACCCAACCATAACCCTCACTCAAAACCTAACACTCACCCTAACACTTACCCTCACCCTAACACTGACCCTAAGCCGAACACTAACCCTCACACTAACCCTAACCCTCAACCTAATCCTAAACCTCACCATAACCCTATCCCGAACCCTAACACTCACCCTCACCCTAGCCCTCACCATAACCCTAATTTTAACCCTCACCTTCACCCTAACCCTCATCCTCACCCTAAACCTCACACTAACCCTAACCCTAATCCTCAATCTAACACTCACCCTGAACCTAACCCTAACCCTTACCCTAACCCTAAACCTAACCCTAACCCTCACCCTAACACTCAAACTCAGCCTAAACCTCAACTTTACCCTTACCATCATCCTCACCCTAACCCTCACCCTAATCCTAACCCTCACCCTCACCATAAACCTAACCCTCAACCTAACCCTCTCCCTAAGCCTAACTCTAACCCTAAACCTTAATCTAACACTAACACTAAACCTCACCCTCAACCTAGCCCTCAACCTATCCCTAATCTTCATTCTTAACTTTACCCTAACCCTAACCTTAACCCTTACCTTAACCATAATCCTAACCCTAAGCCTCAACCTTACCCTAAAACTCAAGCTCACCATAAACCTAACCCTAACCCTCACCCTAACCCTAAATTTACCCGAACCCTAACTCTCACCGTAAACCTAACCCTAACTCTCACTCTCAATCTCACCCTCAGCCTAACCCTAAGCCTAACCCTAACCCTAACCCTCACACTCACCCTAACCCTTATGCTAATCCTAATCCTAACCTTTAGCCTAACCCTCAGCCTCAACCTAACCCTCAACCTAACCCTAACTCTAACACTAATCCTAACCCTAACCCTCAATTTCAGCCTCACCCTAACCATAACTCTAACCGTAAACCTCAACCTCATCCTAACCCGAACCCTAACCCTAACCCTAAACCTCACCCTAACGCTAACCCTAAACCTCAACCTCAAACTAGCCCTCACCCTAACCCTAATCCTATCCCTAACCCTCATCCTAACCCTCACCCTAACACTAACCTTAAACTTCACCTCACACTAACCCTAATCCTAACACTAACCCTGAACCTAACCCTAACTCTCACCGTCACCGTAACCCTTACCCTAACGCTCAACCTAACCCTAAATTGAACCCGAACCCTAACTCTCACCACAACCCTAAACCTAACCCTCACCCTAAGCCTAACCCTCACCCTTACCTTAACCCTCAAGCTCAGGCTAACCCTCACCTTTAACCTTACCGACACCCTCACCCTAACCCTAATCCTAAACCTAAACCTATCCCTAACCCAAGCCCTCACCCTTACCCTAACCCTAAAACTCAATCTAACCTTCACCCTTACGCGAACCCTAAGCAGAACCCTACCCTAAACCAAATCCTAACCCTAACCCTCACCATAACCCTAAGCCTAACCTTAAACCTAACTCTCACACTCACCCTCACCCTCAACCAAACCCTCACCCTCACCCTAACCATAACCCTCACCCTAACCCTAACCCTCACCCTACCACTTACCGTCACCATAACACTAACCCTAACCCTAACACGAACCCTCACACTAACCCTAATCCTCACCCTCACCCTAGGCCTCACCCTAACCCTAATCCTAACCCTAACCATAAACCTCACCCTAACCCTCACCCTAACCCACACCCTCACCCTCACCCTCACCCTCACTGTTACTCTAACCATAAACCTAAAAATAACACTAATCCTAACCCTAAACCTAACCCTAACCCTAACCTTAATCCTAACACTCACCATCAACCTAACCCTAACACTAACCCTAAACCTCACCCTCACCCTAACACTCACATCACCGTAACCCTAACTCTCATCCTAACCCTCACCCTAACCCTAACCCTAAACCTAAACCCCATCCTAACACTAACCCTCACCCTCACCCTCACACTAGCCCTCACTCTAACCCTAATCCTAACCCTAATCCGCATCCTAACCCTCACACTAAGCCAAACCTTAACCCTCACCCTAACCCTATTATTAACCCTAATCCTCACCCTAACCCTTAACTTAACCCAAACCCTAAGTCTCACCCTAACACTAAACCTAACACTCTCGCTAACCCTAACCCTCACCCTCACCCTCACCCTCAGTCTAAAACTAGCCTAACCCTAATCCTAAACATAACCTTCACACTCACCCTAACCCTTACCCTAATCCTAACCCTCACCCTCAGCCTCACCCTAACCCTAATTCTAACCTTAAACCTCACCCTCACCCTAACCCTAACCCTAAACCTAAACCTCACCCTAACCCTAACCCTAAACCTCACCCTCACTATAGCCCTCACCATAACCTAATCCTAACCCTAACAATCATCCTAACCCTCACTCTTAACCTAACGCTAAACCTCACCCTCACCATCACCCTAATTCTAACACTAACCATCAAATTTACCCTAACCCTCAACTTCACCATAACCCTTACCCTAACCATCACCCCATCCCTAAAATCAACCCAAACCCTACCCCTCACCCTAAACCTAACCCTCAACCTCAACCTCACCCTCAGCTTAACCATAAGCTGAAACGTAAACCTAACCCTAACACACACAGGAACCCTCACCCTAAAACTAATCCTAAACCTAAACCTAACCCAAACCCTAACCCTCCACCTCTCACTGTAACCCTAACCATAGCACTAAACCTAACCCTCAACCTAACTGTGACTCTAACCCTAACCCTAACCCTAACCCTAAACCTCCCGCTCACCCTAAACCTAACTCTAACCCTAACCCAAACCCTAAACCTCACCCTAACCCTAACCCTAATCCTAACCTCACCCTAACCCTAAACCTAAACCTAACCCTCACAATAAACCTAACCCTAACCCTTACCCTCACCCTCACCCTCAGCCTAAACCTAAGCCTAATTCTAACCCTTACCCTACCCCTACCCCTAACCCTCACCGTAACCCTAACCCTAACACTAACACTAACCCAAAACCTCAACATAACCCTAAACGTAACCCTAAACCTAACCTAATCCTCAGCCTCACCCTCACCCTAACCCTAACCCTAACCCTAACCCTCACCCTAACTCTAAGCCTAATCCTAAACCTAACCCTAACTCTCACACTCACACTCACCCTAACCCTATACCTAAACCTAACCCTACCCCTATCCCTAGCCTCACCATAACCCTCACCCTAGCCCTCACCCTTACCATAATCCAAACCCTAAATCTCATCCTAAACCTCACCCTAAACCTAACTCCAACCCTCACCATAACCCGAAGCCTAACCCTCACCCTCATGCTCGGCCTAAGCCTAACCCTAACATTAACCCTCAACCTAAGCCTAACCCTAACACTAACCCTAACTCTAACCCTAAATCTCACCCTCATCCAAAACCTAACTCTAAACCTAACCCTAAAACTAAACCTCATTCTAACCCTAACCCTCACCCTCACCCTCAATATAACTGTAACCCTAATCCTAACCCTAACCCTCACCCTAACCCTAAGCATAACCCTCATTTTTAACCTAACCCTAATCCTCACTTTAACCCTAACCCTAACCCTAACTCTAAACCTAACCCTAATCCTCAGCTGCACCCTCACCCTAACACAAATACTAACCCTAACCCTCACCCTAACCGTAAGCCTAACCCTAACCCAAAACCTAACGCTCAAACTCACCCTCACCCTAAACCTAATCCTAAACCTAACCCTATCCCTAACCCTAACCCTCACCCACAGCCTCACCCTAGCCCTCACCCCAACCCTAAATCTAAACCTAAACCTCATCCTAACCCTAACCCTAACCCTCACCCTAACCCTAAACTTAACCAAACCCTAACTCTCACCCTAATCCTAACATTTACCCTCACACTTACCCTAACCCTCACCCTAAACCAAACCCTAAACCTAACCCTATACCTAACCCTCATCCTAACCCTAACCCTAATCCTAATCCTCACCCTCACTGTAACACTAACCCTCACCCCCACACTCACCCTCAGCCTAACCCGAAGCCTAAGCCTAACCCTAAATCTATCCCTAAACCCCAACCTAACCTCAACCTCACCCTAAGTCTAACACTAACCCTAAACCTAACCCTCACCCTAACCCTCCCACTAACCCTTACTCTAACCCTAAACCTCAACCTCAACCTCACCCTAAGCCTAAACCTAAACCTCACTGTAAACCCCACCCTAAACCTAACACTCACCCTCACCCTCACTGTAACTCTAAACCTAACCCTAACCATAACACTAACCCTAACCCTAACCCTAAACCTAACCCTAACCATAAACCATCCTCAGCGTCACCCTCACCGCAAACTTAACCCTAACCATAACACTAACAATAACCCTAACCCTAACCCTAACCCTAACCCTAACTCTAATCCTAACCCTAAACCTAACCCTAATCCTCACCCCCACCTTCATCCTTAGCCTAACGCTAAGCCTAAACCTAACACTAACCCTAACTCTAACCCTAAACCTCACCCTCACCCTTACCCTAACTCTAACCCTAACCCTAAACCTCACCCTAAACCTAACCCTAACCCTCACCCGCACTCTCACACTCAACATAACACTAAACCTAACAATAACAATAATCCTAACCCTCACCCTAACCCTCACCCTAACTCTTACCCTCACACGAACCCTAACTCTCAGCCTAACCCTCATCCTAACTCTAACCCTAACTCTACCCCTCACCCTAACCTTAACACTAACCATAAACCTAACCCTCATATTAACCCTAACCCTCACCCTCACCCTCAACCTCACCCTCAGCCTAACCTTATCCCTAACCCTAATTTAAACCCTAACCCTCACCCTCAACCTCTTCTTAGCTCTAAACCTAACCCTAACCAAAACCCTCACCTTAATCCTAACCCTATCCCTAACCCTCATGCTAACCCTAAACCTAATCCTAAAGCTAAGCCTCACCATCATCATAAACCTTATGCTCACTCTAACCCTAACCCTAACCCTCAGCCTAACCCTCCTCCTAAACCTAACCCTAACCCTAACCCTCACCCTAACATTAAACCTAACCCTAACTGTCACCCAAACCCTAACCCGAACCCTCAGCCTCAACCTCACCCTCAACCTCACCCTAACCTTCACCCTCACCCTCACCCTAACCCTAACCATAACCCTAACCCTCACCCTAAACCTACCTCTGACATTCACCCTCACCGTCACCCTAAGCCTAACCCTATACCTAAGCCTAATCCTACACCTAACCCTCACCCTTACCCTCACCCTAAACCTAAAGCTTACCCTAACCATAATCCTAGCCCTCACCTAATCCTAACCCTAACCCTAACCCTAACCCTCACCCTCACATTAACCTTATCTCTAATGCTAACCCTAACACTCACCCTCAACATAACCCTAACCTTAAGCCTCACCCTAAACCTAACCTTAACCCTAATACTATATGTAACCCTCACTCTCACCTTAAACCGCACTGTAACCCTTACCATAACCCTAACCCTAACCCTAACCCTAACACTAAACCTCAACCTAACCCTCACCCTATCCCTAAACCTAAACCTAACCCTCACGCTAACGCTCAACCTAACCCTCAAACTAAACATAAACCACAACCTCACCCTAACCCTCACCCTAAAACTTACACTCACCCTAACCCTAACAATAACACTCACCCTAATCCTCACAGTAACCCTAAGCCTGAACATCACCCTAACCATCACTGTCACCTTAACCCTCACCCGAACCCGAACCATCACTCTCACCCTAAAACTCAACCTCTCCTGAACCCGAACCCTCACCTTAACCATACCCTAAACCTCACCCTAACCCTAACCTTCACCCTAATCCGAACTATAAACCTCACCCCCATACTAACCCAAACCCTCACCTTAAACCTCACACTAACCCTCACCCTAACCCTAAAGCTAACCCTAACTCTCACTCCCACCCTAAACCTCACCCTAACCCTTATCCTCACACTAACCATAACCCTAACCCTAATCCTCACATTAATGCTAACCCTCACCCTAACCCTAATCCTACCCCTCACCCTATCCCTCACCATAACCCTAACCCTAACACTCACCCTCACCCTCACCCTAACCGTAACTCTAAACTTAACCCTCACCCTCGCTCTCACACTAATCCTAACCCTAAAACCCTAACCATAACAATAACACTAACCCTAACCCTAAACCTCACCCTCACCCTCACCCTAACCATAACCCTAACCCTATCCCTCACCCTCAACGTCACCCTCAACCTCACCCTGACCCTCAACCTCACCCTCAACCTAACCCTCACACTGCCCCTAACCCTCACCCTAACCCTAACCCTAACCCTCAGCCTCACCCTCAGTCTAACCCTTACACTAACCCTAATCCTAACCCTAACCCTTACCCTCACCCTAAAACTAACCTTAACCATAACCCTCATCGTCACCCTCACACTCACACTCACAGTCAACCTAACCCTCATGCTCAAGCTCTCCCTCACCCTAACCCTCACCGTCAACCTAAAAATCAACCTAACCCTAACCCTCACCCTCAGCCTAACCCTTACACTAACCCTAATCCTAACCCTAAATCTTACCCTCACCCTAAACCTAACCTTAAACATAACCCTCATCATCACACTCACATTCACACTCACACTCCACCTAACCCTCATGCTCAAGCTCACCCTCACCCTAACCCTCACCGTCACCCTAAAAATCACCCTCACCCTAACCCTAACCCTTACCCTAACCCTAAGCCTAACCCTAACCCTCACCTAACACTATCCCTAAGCCTCACCCTCACCCTAATGCTAACCCTAACCCTAAGCCTAAACCTAACCCTTACCCTAACCCTAACCCTAACCCTTAAACTAAAACTAACCCTAACCTTCACCCTAACCCTAATGCTAACCCTAACCCTCAACCTCACCCTAATCCTCACCCTAACCCTTATCCTCACACTAACCCTAACCCCCAGACTCACCCTCGCCCTAACCGTAACCCTAAACCTAACCCTCAACCTAATCCTAAATCTTACCCCAACTATAAACCTAAACCTAATCCTCACCCTAACTGTAACCCTAACCCTAAAACTCACCCTCACCCTCACCCTAACCCTAATCCTCACCCTCACCCTAACCCTAACCCTAAACCTAATACTCACCCTAAACCTAACCCTTACCCTAACCCGAACCCTATCCCTCACCCTAAACCTCACATTCACCCTAACCCTAACACTTACCCTAAACCTAACCCTAACCCTAACCTTAACCCTAACCCTAACCCTAACCCTAAACCTCACCCTAAATTTTATCCTCATACTAAACCTAACTCTAACCATAACCCTAACCCTCAAACAAACCCTAACCCTCTCCCTAAACCTAACCCTACCCCTCACCATAACCCTCACCCTAACCCTAACCTTCACCCTAAACCATAACCTAAATCTCACCCTCACACTAACCCTCACCTTAACACTAACCCTCACCCTAAACCAAACCCTAACTCACAACCTAAATTTTACCCTCACCCTCACCCTCACCCTTAACCTAAACCTCACACTAACCCTAACCCTAACCCTCACCCTAACCCTAACCATAACCCTAAGCCACATCCTAACCCTCAACCTAAACCTAACGCTAACCCTCACCCTCTCCTTAATTCTTAACCTCACCCTAACCCTAACCCTTACCCTTACCCTAACCCTCACCCTAATCCTAACATTCAGCCTAACACTAACCCTATCCCTTACCCTAACCCTCATCCTAACCCTAATCCTAACCCTAACCCTCACCTTAAAACTAATCCTAACCCTATCCCTAACCCTCAAAAACACTCTAACCCTCACCCTCACACTATCCCTAACCCTAAACATAATCCTAAATTTCACCCTCACCCTCACCCTCACTGTAACTCTAACCCCCACCCTATTACTAATCCTCACCCTCACCCTAACCCTAACCCTCACCCTCACCCTAACCCTAACCCTAACTCTCAACCCTCACCAAAAACCTCACCCTAAAACTAACCCTAACCCTCATCCTCATCCTAGCGCACAACCTAAATCTAACTCTAACCCTAACCCTAACCCTAAACCTCAACTTCACCCTCACCCTCACCCTCAACCTCAGCCTAATCCTAACCCTAACCCTAATCCTAAACCTAACCTTCACACTCACACTCACTCTAACCCTAACCCTAAACCTCACACTCACCCTAAGGCTAACCCTAACCCTCACACTCACCCACACCCTAACCATTAATCTCACCCTAACCCTAACCCTAACCCTAACCCTCACCCAGCCCTAAAACTACCCCTCAGCCTAACCCTAACCCTCACCCTCACCCCAACACTGATGCTAATACAAATGCTCATTCGCAACATAAGCCTCAGCCTAACCCTATCCCTGACCGTAACCCTTACCTTACCCCCACCCTCACTCTCACCCTAACCCTAACCCTTACCCTCACCATAAACATATACCTCACCCTCAACCTAACCCTCACACTAACCCTTACGCTCACCCTAACCCTCACCCAAACCTAACCAGAACCCTAACCCCCAACTTAACCTTCACCCTAACCCTAACTCTAACCCTAACCCTCAGTCTCAACTTAACACTCATCCTAACACTTACCCTCACACCAACACTAACCCTAACCGTAACTCTCACAGTAAGCCTAACCCTCATCCTAACCCTAAGCTTAACCCTCACCCTAACCCTAACTCTAACCCTAACCCTCACCCTGACCCTAATCCACACCCTAAACCTAACCCTAACCGTTCCCTAACCGAAAACCTCACCCTCACCCTACCCTCAGCCTAACCCTTACCCTAAACCTAATCCTAATAATAACTCTTATTCTCACCCTAAACCTAACCCTAAACCTCACTGTCACCCTCCAACTCACTCTCACCCTAACTCTCACGCTCAACCTCACCCTCACCCTAACCCTCAACATCATCCTAAACATCACCCTAACACTAACCCTAACACTAACCCTAACCTTACCCTAACCCTAAACTTAACCCTAACCCTCACCCTAACCCTAACCCTAAGCCTAACCCTGACCCTAACCCTAACCATAACCCTAACCCTAAGCCTAACACTAACCCTTACCCTAACCCTAACCCTAACACTAACCCTAACCCTCACCCTAAACCTTATGCTAATCCTAACCCTCACCCTCACCCTAATCCTCACCCTAACCCTTATCCTCACACTAACCCTAACCCTAACCCTCAGCATCACCCTCACCCTAAACCTAAACCTAAAACTAATCCTCACCCTAAACCTAACCCTTACCCTAAACCTCACCCTAACCCTCACCCTAACCCTAAACCTAACCCTCACCCTAACCCTAACCCTTACCCTATCCCTAACCCTACCCCTCAACCTAACCCTCACCCTCGTCCTAATCCTAAGCCTAACCCTCACTCTAAACATAACCCTAACCCTAACCCTCACCCTAACCCTAAACCTAACCCTCACCCTAACCCTGACCCTAACCCTTACCCTAAACGTAAACCTAATCCTAAACCTAACCCTAACCCTAACCCTCACCCTCACCCTCACCCTCACCCTCATCCTAAACCTAACCCTAAGCCTAACTCTCAACCTAACCCTAACCCGAATCCTAACCCTAACCCTCACCGTCACTATCACCCTCACCCTAACCCTCAACCTCAAACTCACCTTCACCCTAACCCTCAAACTAACCCTAACCTTCACCCTAACCCTAACCCTCTTCCTAACCCTAACCCTACCCCTCACCCTAACACTCACCCTAAACCTATCCCTCACCCTAACCCCAATCCTAAACCTCACCCTCATCATAACCCTCACCGTCACCCTAACCCTCACCCTAAACCTAAACCTGACCCACACCCCAACCCTCAACCTCACCCGAACTCTCACGCTCACCCGAACCCTCATGCTCTCCCTCACCCTCACCCTCACCCTAACCCTCACCCTCAACTTAACACTCAACCTAAACCTCATCCTCACCCTAATCCTCACCCTAACCCTAACCGTAACCCTTACCTAACCAAAACCCTCAACCTCACCCTCAGACTCACCTTAATACTCACCCTCACCAAAGCCCTCACCCTAAACCTAAAACTCACCCTAAACCTACCCTAACCCTCAGCCTAAACCTTAGCCTCAACCTAACCCTAACCCTAACCCTCACCGTAACCCTAAAACTCACCCTAACCCTCACCCTAACCCTAACCTTAAAGCTCACCCTAACCCTCAACCTCCTTCTCACCCTCACCCTAATTCTCACCCTAACCCTGATCCTCACACTAACCCTAACCCTAATCCTAACCCTAAGCCTCACCCTCACTCTCACCCTAACCCTAACCATAATTCTAACCCTAATCCTAACCCTAACCCTTATGCTCACCCTCACCCTAATTCTAACCCAAACCCTAACTAACCCTCATCCTCACTCTCACCTAACTCTAACCCTAACCCTAATCCTAATTCTAACCCTCACCATCACCCTCATCCTAAATCTAAGCCTAACCCTAACCCTAACACAGATCCTCAACCTCACACTAACCCTAACCCACACGCTCACCCTAACCCTAACCCTAACACTCAACTCTCACCCTAAACCTCACCCTAAAACTAACGCTAACCCTAACCCTCACCGTCATCCTACCGCTCAACCTAACCCTAACTCTACCCATAACCCTAACCCTAAACCTCACATTCACCCTCACCCTCACCCTCAACCTCAGCCTAATCCTAACCCTAACCCTAATCCTAACCCTAAATCTAACCCTAACTTTACCTCTACCCCTAACCCTAGACCTCACCCTCACTCATAACCTCAACCTCAGCCTAACCTTAACCCTAACCCTAAACCTAAACCTAACCCTCACACTCACACTCACCCTAACCCTAAACCTAACCCTCATCCTCACCCTAAGTCTAGCCTTAACCTCACCCTCACCCACACCCTAACCCTTAACCTCACCCTAACCCTAACCCTAACCCTCACCCTAACCCTAAAACTACCCCTCAGCCTAACACTAACCCTCACCCTCAACCCAACCCTGATGCTAACACAAATGCTCATTCTCAACCTAAGCCTCAGCCTAAATCTTACCCTCACCATAACCCTATCCCTCACCTTCTCCCTAACCATCACCCTACTCCTTCTCACCTAACCCTCACCCTAACCCAAACCCTAAACCTAACCTTCACCCTAACCTTCACCCTAACCCTCACCCTAACCCTAAAACTAACCCTCACCCTAACACTCACCCTAATCCTAAACCTAAACTTAACCCTCACCCTCACACTAACTGTCATCCTAACACTTACACTTCCCCTAAACCTAACCGTTACCCTAACACTAACCATCACCCTAACCCTAACCCTCACCCGAACCCTCACTCTCACCTTCACCCTCAACCTAAACATCACCCTAACCCTAACCCTCACCCAAACCCTAAACCTAACCCTCACCTTAAACCTCACCCCCACACTAATCCTCACGCTAAACCTAACCCTAGACCTATCCTAAACAAAAACATCACCCTCACCCTAGCCCTCACCCTAAATCTAACCCTAAACTTAACCCTCACCATCACCCTCACCCTCAGCCTCACTTTCAGCCTCACCCTAACACTAAACCTAATCCAAACCCTAACCCTGACCCTCACCCTCACTCTAACCCTAACCTTAACCTGCACCCTAACCCTAAACTTAACACTCAACCTAACCCTAACCCTAACCCTAATGCAAACTCTAAACCTCACCCTCACCCTAACCCTGACCCTAACCCTAACCCTTACCCTCACACTCACTCTCACCCTAACCCTAACCCTTACCCTCATCCTAAACCTCACCCAACCCTAACCCGAAACCTAACCCTCACCCTAATCCCCACTCTAACCTTCAAACTAACCCTAACGCTAACCCTAACAATCAGTCTCAACCTAACACTCACCCTAACCCTTATCTTCACACTAACCCTAAACCTAACCAGAACACTCACACTAAGCCTAAACCTCATCCTAACCTTAACCCTAACTCTCACCATAACCCTCACCCTAACCCTAACCCTAACCCTCAACGTAACACTAACCCTCACCCTCACCCTAATCCTCACCCTAAACCTAACCCTAACACTTACCTAACCTCACCCTCACCCTCAGCTTAACCCTTTCCCTAACACTAATCCTAACCCTAAATCTTACCCTCACCATAAACCTAACCCTCACCCTCACCCTAACCCTCAAGCTCAACCTCAACATCACCCTAACCCTCACCGTCACCCTAAACATCACCCTAACCCTAAACCTCATGCTAACCCTAACCTTACCCTAACCCTAAACTTAACCCTAACCCTAACTCTAAGACTAACACTCAACCTAACACTAACCCTAACCCTAACCCTAACCCTTACCTAACCCTAATCCTTACCCTAACCCTAACCCTAACCCTCACCCTAAACCTTATGCTAACCATAACCCTCACACTCACCCTAATCCTCAACCTAACCCTTATCCTCAAACTAACCCTAACCCTAACCCTCAGCATCACCCTCACCCTAACCCTAAACGTCACCAACACCCTAACATTCACACTCACCTGAACCCGAATCCTCATCCTCACCCTAACCCTAACCCTAACCCTCACCTCAACCCTAACCCTCACCCTAAACCTAACTTTAACTCTCACCCTCACCCGAACCCTCACCCTCACCTGAATCCTCACCCACACCCTAACCCTCAGCCTCAACTAACCTCACCCTAAACCTCACTCTCACCCTAATCCTCACCATAACCATAACCCTAAACCTTACCTAACCGAACCCATCACCTTCACCCTCACACTCACACTCACACTCACCCTCACCCTAACACTTAACCTCATCCTAAACCTGACCCTAACCATAACCCTCACCCTCACCCTAATCCTCACCCTAACCCTAACCCTAACCCTTACATAACTGAAACCCTCACACTCACACTCACCCTAACCCTCACCCTCAACCTCACCCTAACCCTAACCCTAACCCTAACCCTCACCCTCACCCTAACCCTAATCCTAAATCTAACCCTAACCTTCACCGTAACACCAACCCTTACACTAACCCTAACCCTAACCCTAAACCTCACCCTCACCCTAACACTTACCCTAACCCTAACCCTCACCATAACCCTAACCCTTACCCTATACCTAACCCTCAGCCTCAAACTAACCATAACCCTTACACTATACCTAACCCTCAGCCTCAAACTAACCCTAACCCTTACCCTATACCTAACCCTCAGCCTCAACCTAACCCTAACCGTAACCCTCACCGTAACCCTAACTCTCACCCAACCCTGAGCCTCACCCTAACACTCACCCTCACCCTAATCCTCACCCTAACCCTAAACATAACCCTTACCTAACCAAAACCCTCAACCTCACCCGCACACTCACCCTAAAACTCACCCGCACTGTAGCCCTCACCGTAAACCTAACCTTCATCCTAACTCTAAGCCTAAGCCTCACTCTCACCCTCACCGTAACCCTCACCATAACCCTAACCCTAATCTTAAACCTAAACCTCACGCTCACCCTCACCCTAATTCTATCCCAAACCCTAACCCTCACCCTGAATCTCACCTTACTCTAACCCTAACCCCATTCTTAATTCTAATGCTCACCCTCACCCTCACCCTAAATCTAACCCTAACCCTTACCCAGACCCTAAACCTCACACTAACCTTAAACCTCCACCTATCCCTAACCGTAACCCTAACCCTCACCAAAACCCTCACCCTCAAACTAACCCTAATGCTAACCCGAACCCAAACCCTCACAATAACCCTCACCCTAACCCTTACCCTCACCCTAACCCTAACACTCACCCTCAAAATAACTCTCACTGTAATCCTTACCCTCACCCTTACCCTAACCGAAACATTAACCCTAAACCTCACCCTAACCCTCACCCTAACCCTAACCCTCACCCTCACCTCACTCTAAATATAACCGTAACCCTAACCCTCACCCTCAACGTCATTCTCAACCTCACGCTGACCCTCAACCTCACCCTAACCCTCACACTACCCCTAACCCTCACCCTAAACCTAACCCTAACCCTCACCCTCACCCTCACCCTCAGCCTAACACTTACACTAACCCTCAGCTAACCCTAACCCTTACCCTCACCCTAAACCTAACCCTAGCGGTAACCCTCACCGTCACCCTCACACTCACCCTCACCCTCAACCTAACCCTCATGCTCAACCTCACCCTCACCCTAACCCTCACCGTCACCCTAAAAATCACCCTAACCCTAACCCTCACCCTAACCCTAACCCTTACCCTAACCGTAAGCCTAACCCTAACCCTCACCCTAACCCTGATGCTAACCCTAAACCTCAACCTCACTCTAACCCTAAACATAACCGTTACCCTCACTATCAACCTCAACCTGAACCTAACCCTAATCCTAACCCTCACACTAACCCTAACCCTCACCGTAACGCTAAACCTAACCCTAGACCTCAGCCTTACCCTCACCCTAAACCTAACCCTAACCCTAATCCAAACTGTATCCCTAAGCATAACCATAACACTCACCCTAACCCTCACCCTCCCAGTAACCCTAATGCTAACATTATTCCACAACCTCACGCTAAACCTCGCCCTAACCCTTACCCTCACTCTAAACCTCATCCTCACCCTAACCCAAACCCTAACCCTAATACTAACACTAGCCCTCACCCTCACCCTAACCGTAACCCTAAGCCTAAACCTAATGCTAACCCTAAACCTCAACCTCTCAATAACCCTCACATTAACCCTAACCCTCACCCTGAACCACACCCTAACCTAACCCTAACATTAACCCACTCCCTAACACTCACCCTAACACTAACCCTAACCCTACCCCTCAGCCTAACTCTCACTCTAAACCTATCCCTAACCTTAATCTTCACCCTATCCCTAACCCTAACTCTAACCCTCACCCTAACCCTCACCCTCACCATACCCCTAATGTTAACATTAACCCTCAGCCTCACCCTAAACCTCGCCCTAACCCTTACCCTCACTTTAATATTATCCATCACCAACAACCTAACCCTAACCCTAACCCTTACCGTCACCCTAACCCTCACTCTAACCCTAACCCTAACACTAACACTAAACCTCACCCTAACCGGCACCCTCACCCTAAGCCTAAGCCTAACCCTCACTCTCACCCTAACCCTTACCCTTACCGAACCCTAAACCTAAACCTCAACCTCACCCTCAGCCTAACCCTAAACCTAACCCTAATACAAAACCTATCCCTTACCCTCACCCTCACCCTCACTCTAAACCTAACCCTAACCAAAACCCTCACCCTAACCCTAGCCCTATCCCTTACCCTCACCATAACCATATCCTTCATCCCCACACTAACCCTCACCCTAACACTTTCCCTCACCCAACCCTATCCCTAACCCTAACCCTCACCCTATCCCTAAGCTAACCCTAACCCTCACCCTCACCATAACCCTCACCCTAACCCTTATCCTCACCCTAACACTAATCCTAACCCTCAGCCTAATCCTGATCCAAACCCTAACCCTAACCCTATCCCTCACCCTAACATTAACCCTAACCCTACCCCTAACTCTCAAACTCACCCTCACCCTTATCCTCATCCTCAGAGTAAACCTAAACCTAACCCTAATCCAAAACCTAATACTCACCCTCACTCTCATCTTAACTCTATACCTAACCCTAACCATCACCCTCACACTAACCCACACCCTCATCCTCACCCTCACCTTAACCTTCTCCCTAACCCTTACCCTCCCACTAACCCTAAACCTAAACCTACCCCTCACCCTTACCCTCACCCTAACCCTAATCCTCACCCTAACATTAACCCTAACCCTACCCCCCACCTTAACCTTCACCCTCAGCATAAACCTAACCCTAACCATCACACTAACCCTAAACTGAAGCCTAAACCTATCCCTCACCATCACGCTAACCCTTACCCTCACCCTAAGCCTAAAACTAACACTCAGCCTACCCCTCATCCTAACCCTAACCCTAACCCTAACCCTCACCCTCACCTTAACCCTAACCATAACCCTAACCCTCACCCAAACCCTAAAACTCACCCTCACCCTCAACCTCACCCTCAGCATAACCCTAAACCTAACCCTAATTCAAACGCTAACCCTCAACCTCACCCTCATCCTAACTCTAACCCTAACCCTAACCCTCACCCAAACCCTAACCCTAACACTAACCCTCACCATAACCATCATCCTAATACTAAACCTAACCCAAACCCTCAACCAATCCCTCCCCTCACCCTAAACCTAACCCTAACCCTCACTCTCACCGTAAACAAAACCCTAACCCTAACCATCACACTAACACTAAGCCTCACCCTAACCCTAAACCTAACCCTCAGCCAAACCCTCATCCTAAACCTAACCCTAACAATCAACATAACCCTAACCCTAAACCTCACCCTAACCCTCACGCTAAACCTAACCCTCACCCTCAGCCTAACCATATACCTAATCCTAAACCTAACTCTAACCCTCACCCTCTCCCTAACTCTAACCCGACCCCTAACTCTGACCCTCACCCAAACCCTAACCTTATCCCTAGACCTCACCCTAACCCTAAACCTCACCCTAACCCTAACCCTAACAGGCACCCTCACCCTAACCCTAACCCTCACCATAAACCTCACCCTAACCCGTACCCTCACCATAACCCTAACTCTAACCCTAATCCTCACATTTCGCCTGACCCTAACCCTAAACCTAACACTCACTCTCTCAACCTAACACTCAACATCACCTTAACGATCACCCTAACCCTAAACTTCACCCACATTGTAAAACATACCCTCACCCTCACCCTCACCCTCACCCTAACCTTCATCCTAACCCTCACCCTAAATCTCACCTTAACCGTAACGCTAACCCTAACCTTCAGTCTCACCCTAACCCTCACCCGAACCCTTATCCTCACACTAACCCTAACCCTAACCCTAACGTCACATTAAACCTAACCCTCACCCTAACCCTAACCCTCCCTCTCACCCTAATTCTTTCCCTAACCCTCACCCTAAACCTAACCGTAATCCTCACCTTCACCTTAAACCTCACTGTCCCCTAACCCTAACCCTAACCCTAATCCTCACCAACAACCTCACCCTCACCCTCACCCTCACCCTAACCCTCACCCTCACACTAAACATCACCCTAAACCTAAACCTCACCCTAAACCTAACCCTAATCCTCACCCTAACCCTAATCCTCGCCTTAAACCTCACCCTCACCCTAATCCTCACCGTAAACCGAACCCTAAGCCTTTCCTAACCTAAAACCTCACCCTCACCCTAACCCTCACCCTAGCCCACACCATAAACCTAATCCTAACCCTAACCCTCACCCTCATCCCCATAATCAGCCTAACCCTAACCTTAACCATAATCCTAACCCTACCCTAATCCTAACCCTCTAACTAAACCTAACCGTAACCCTAATGCTAACTCTAAATGTCACCCTCAACCTAACTCTAACACTAACCCTCACCTTAACCCTAACACTAAACCTAATGCTATCCCTAAACCTCTCCCTCACCCTAACCCTCACCAAAACCTTTACCATCCCCCTTTCCCTCACTCTAACACTAATCCTACCCCTCAGTCTAAGCCTCACCTTAACCCTATCTCTAACTCTAATCCAAACACTAACCCTCACACTGAACCTCACCCTAACTCTAAATCTAACCCTAACCCTAACCCTAAGCCTATCCCTAAACCTCACCCTAACCCTAACCCTAATCCTAAACCTAACCATCACCCTCACCCTCACCATAACCTTAACTCTCTAACCCTAAACCTAACCCTAGCCCTCACCCTAAAACTTACCCTCACCCTCAACCTGAACTTAACCCTCACCCTAAGCCTTACCCATACCCTGACTCTAAACCTAAGTTAAGCCCTAAATCTCACCCTAACCCTAACCCTATCCCTAACCCTCACCCTAATCCTAACACTCACACTAACCCTAACCCTAAACCTTACCCTCACCCTCACACTAACACTAACACTCACACTCACCCTAAACCTTACCCTAGCACTTACCCTCCCCATAACAATAACCCTAAACCTAACCTTAAATCTAACACTAACCCTAACACTAACCGGCACCCTCACCGTCACCCTAACACTAATCCTCACCCTCATCCTAAACCTTACCATCACTTAAACCCTAAACCTAACCGTCACCCACACACTCACCCTCACCCTCACCCGAACCCTCACTCTCACCCTAAGCCTAACCCGAACCCTCACCCAACCCTAACCCTAACTCTAACCCATACCCTCACCCTAACCCTAACCCTAACCCTAACCATTACCCTGACCATTACCATAAACCTAACGCTAGCCCTACCCCTCATTCTCACCCTAACCCTCACCCTAACCCTTATCCTCACACAAACCCTAACCCTAAAACTAACCCTCACACTAACCCTAACCCTAACCCTAACCCTTACCCTAACCCTGACCCTAAACCTCACCCTAACCCAACCTAAAACAAACGATAAGCCTAAACCTCACCCACAACCTAACCCTCATCCTAACCCTTATCCTCATACTAACCCTAACCCTAACGCTAAACCTAACCCTCACACTAAACCTAAACCTCACCCTAACCCTAACCCTACCCCTCCCCCTAACCCTAACCCTGACACTCACCCTGACACTAACCCTCTACCTAACCCTCCCCCTCCCTTAATCCTCACCCTAACCCTAACCCTATCGCTTGCCTACTGAAACACTCACCCTCACACTCAACCTAAACCTCACCCTCACCCTAGCCCTCACCCTATCCGTAACCGTACCCCTCAACCTAACACTTACCCTCACCATAACCCTAACCCTCACACTAATCCTAACCCTCACCCTAACCCTAACCCTACCCCCTCACACTAACCCTCACCCTAACCCTAACCCTAACCCTAAACCTCACCCTCAACCTAACCCTAACCCTCACATTCAACCTAACCCTCACCGTCACCTTAACACTCAACTTAAACCTAACCCTCACCCACACCCTAACCCTCACCCTCACCGGACCCCTAACCCCACTCTAACTCTAAACCTCACTCTAAACATAACCCTAACACCAACACTCACCCAAATCCTAACCCTAACCCTCAACCTAACACTAACATTCACACTAACCCTCAAGCTCAACCTAATCCTTACCCTAAAATTAACCCTAAACCTTACCTAACCGAAACTCTTACCCTCACCCTCAGCCTAACCCTCAACCTCACCCTAGGCTTTAACCTAACCATAACCCTAACCCTCACCTTAAATCTCCCCCTCCCACTCAGCCTAACCCTAACCCTAACCCTAATCCTAACCCTAACCCTCACCCCCATCCTCACCGTAACCCTAACACTAACGCTAATGCTCAACCTCACCCTCACCCTCACCCTAACCCTAACTCTAACCCTAATAATAACCCTAACCCTAACCATAATGCCTCACCCACACCCTAACCCTAAACGTAACCATAAAACTCACCCTAACCCTAATACTAAACCTAACCCTTACAATCACACTCACCCTAACCGTCACCCTCACGCTCACCCTCAGCATCACACTAACCCTAACACTAAATCTAACCCGCACCCTAACACTCACAGTCACCCTACCCTCACTCTAACCCTAACTCTCAACCACAGCTTAACCCTCACGATCAACCAAACCCTCACCCTCACCCTGAAACTCACCCTCACCCTAACACTCACCCTCACAATAAACATCACCCTAACGCTAAACTTCACCCTAACCATAACCCTCACCCTAACCCTAACCCTCACCCTAACCAAAACCCTCAACCTCACTCTAACAATAACCCTAACACTAATCCTAACACTAAATCTCACCCTCACCTTCAAACTCACCCTAACCCTAACCCTAATCCTAACCCTCACCCTAACCATCATCCTACCTCTAATGCTAACCCTAACCATCATCTTCACCGTAACCCTCACAGTAAGCCTAACCCTCATCCTAACCTTAAGCCTACCTCTCACCCTAACCTTCACCTTAATCCTAACCCTAAACCTAATCCTCAGCCTAACCCTAACCCTCACACACACCTTAACCCTCACAATCACCCGAACCCACATCCTGACCCTAACATTCACACTAAGCAAAACCCTAACCCTAATCCTAAACCTAACCCTCATCCTCACGCTCACCCTAAACTTAACCCTAACCCTTAACCTAACCTTCACCCTAACCCTCACCCTAACACTCACCTTCACCATAAATATCAACCTAACCCTAACCCTCAGCCTAAACCTAACCCTACCCTCACCCTAAACCTAACCCTCACCCAAACCCTCACCGTCACCTTATCCCTCAACCTAACCCTAACCGTCACCCACACCCTAACACTCACACTCACCCTAACCCTCACCCAACCCCTAACCCTAACCCTCACCCCAACCCTAACCCTCACCCTAACCTTAACTTTAACCCTCACACTCACCCTAACCCTAACCCTAACCCTTACCCTAACCCTCATCCTAACACTTAATCTAACCCTAACCCTCACTCTCACCCTAATCCTCAACCTAAACCTTATCCTTACACCAACCCTAACCTAACCCTCACACTAACCCTAATCCTCACACTATCCCTAACCATAACCCTCACCCTAACCCTCACCCTAACCCTAACCCTAACCCTCATCCTAATCCTACCCTTAACCCTAACATTCACCATCACCCTAACCCTCACCAACACACTAACTCTCACCCTCACCCGAACCCTCAATCTCAAAATAACCCTCACCAACACCCTAAGCCACACCCTCAACCGAATCCTCACTCTCACCCTCACCCTCACCATAAACATCACCCTAACCCAAACCTAACCCTACCCCTCACCCTCACCCTAACTGTCATCCTAACCCTTATCCTCACCCTAACCCTAACCCTAACCCTCACCCTCACCCTAACCCTCACCTGAACCCTCACTCTCACCTTCACCCTCACCCTAAACATCACCCTAACCCTAAACCTCACGCTAACCCTAACCCTAACCCTCACCCTAACCCTAACCCTCATCTTAAATCTCACCCTCACCCAAATCCTCACCCTAAACCTAACAATAACCCTTTCCTAACCAAAAATATCACCCTCACCCTAGCCCTCACCCTAAAACTAACCCTAACCTTAACCCTCACCCTCACTCTCACCCTCACACTCAGCCAAACCTAACCCTACCCTAACACTAACCCTCACCCTCACCCGCAACCTAACACTAACAATAACCCTAACCCTCACACTAACACTGAACCTCAACCTCACCCTCACCCTAACCCTAATCCCAACCCTAACTCTAATCCTAACCCTCACCCTCACACTAACCCTCACCCTAACCCTTAACCTCTCTTTTACCTAACCTTAACCCTAACCCTCACACTAACCCGAACCCTCACCCTAACCATACCACTAACCCTAACCCTTACCCTCACCCTCACCCTAACCCTAACAGTAACCCTAACCCTAAACCTAGTCCTCACACTAACCCTAACCCTCACCCACACATTAACCCAAACACTCACCCGAACCCGAACCCTAACCCTAACCCTAAACCTAATCCTAACACTCCCACTAAACCTAACCCTCTCCCTAACTGTAACCCTACACATCAGCCTAAACCTCACCCTAACACTAACCCTAACGCTAATCCTTACCCTATCCCTAAATAAAACTTTAACCCTCACACTCACCCTAGCCGTCACCCTAACGCTACCCCAAACCCTAATCCTCACACTAAACCTAACCCTCACCCTATCCCTAACCCTTCACCTCAGCCTAAGACTGACCCTAACCCTAACCCTAAACCTAAACCTAATCCTCACCCTATCCCTAACCCTAAACCTAACCCACACACTCTCCCTAGCCCTCACCCTAACCTCATCCTAACCCTATCCCTAAACTTAAACCTCACCCTCATCCTAACCCTCACCCTAACCCTTACCCCTAACCTAATCCTCTCCCTGACCCTAACCTTAACCCTAAAACTCACACTAACCCTAACCCTCACCCTAAACCTAACCCTACCCCACAGCCTATCACTCATCCTAATACTAACCCTAATCCTATCCCTCAACCTAACCCTAACCCTAACATTAACCCGAACCCTCACCCAAAACCTAACCCTTACCCTCACCCTCACACTCACCCTCAGCCTAATCCTAACACTAACCCTAATCCTAAACCTAACCCTCACCCACAGCCTCACCCTAACTCTAAACCCAACCCTAACCATAAACCTCCCCCTTCACCCAAACCCTCACCCGAACCCTCACTCTCACCCTACGGCTCACCCTCACCTTAACCCTAAACCTAACCCTCAACCTAACCCTAAACCTCACCCTCACCCTCAAACTCACGCTAACACTAAGCCTCACTGTTACCCTAAACCTCACCCTAACCCTTAACCTTACACTAACCCTAACCCTCACACTAAACCTAAGCCTCATCCTCACCCTTACCGTAACCTTACCCTCACCCTATAACGCTAACCCTCACCCTACCCCTACCCCTAACCCTAACCCTCACCCTAAACCTAACCCTCACCCTCACCCTCAAACTCACACTAACCCTAACCCTCACACTAAACCTAACCCTCACCCTCACCCTAACCTTAACCCTACCCCTCACCCTACCCCTCACCCTCAACCTAGCCCTCACCCCTACCCTAATCCTAACCCTGATCCTAACACTCACCCTAAAGCTAACACTAAACCTAAACCTCACCCTCACCCTAACCCCCACCATCACCCTAACCCTCACCCATACATGAACCCTCATCTCAACCTAACCCTCACTCTCACCCTAACCGTAACCCTAACCCTAATCCTCTCCCTAACCCTCAACCTGACCCTCACCTTAAGCCTAACCCTAACCCTAATCCTAAAACTAACCCTCACCCTCACCCTAACCCTAACCCTAACCCTAACACTCAACCTAATCCTAAACCTAACCCGAATGGAAACCCTAACCCTCACCCTCACCCTAATTCTGACCCTAACACTTACCCTTACCTTCACTCTCACTCTCAACCTAACCCTAACCCTTACCCTCACGATAAACCTATCCCTCACCTTCAACCTAACCCTCACCCTAAACCTTATGCTCACCCTTACCCTCACCCAACCCTAAACCGAACCCTAACCCGAACCCTAACCCCCATCCTAAACTTCACCCTAACCCTAACGCTAACCCTAACCCTCAGTATCAACCTAAACGTAACCCTAACACTTACGTAAGCGAGACCCTCACCCTCACCCTCACCCTCAACCTCACAATCAACCTAACCCTTACCATAACTCTAATAGTAACCCAAACACTTACCCTCACCCTATCCCTGACCCTAATCCTAAACCTCACACTAACCCTAGCCCTCACCCTAACCTCAGCCTAACCATATCCCTAACCATAAACCTCACCCTCATCCTAACCCTCACACTAACCCTTACCCTCACCCTAATACTAACCCTGACCCAAATCTTAACCCTAAATCTCACACTAACCCTTACCCTCACCCTAACACTAACCCTCATCCTAAAACTAATCCTAACCCTATCCCTCACCCTCACCCTAACCCTAACATTAAGCCTAACTCTCACACTAACCCTAACCCTCACCCTCACACTCACACTCACCCTCAGCCTAAACCTAACCCTAACCCTAATCCTAAACCTAAACCTCACCCACACACTCACCCTAACTCTATCCCGAACACTAACCATAAACCTCCCCCTCCCCTTCCCCCTCACCAGAACTCTCACTCTCACCCTAATACTGACCCTCACCCTAACCCTAACCCTATCCCTAACCCTCACCCTAACCTTAAACCTCACACTCACCATCAACCTCACACTCACCCTAACCCTCACCATCACCCTAACCCTAACCCTAACCATAAACCTCACGCTAACCCTAAACCTAACCCCTCCCCTAACCTGAAACTTCACCCTCACCCTCACCCTAACAATAACCATCACCTTAATCCTAACCCTAACACTCACCCTAACCCTAACCCTCACCTCAGCCCTCAACCTCATCCTAATCCTCACCCTAAACTTACCCTAACCCTTACCTAAGGTAAACCCTCACCCTCACCCTAACCCAACCCTAAAACTAACCTCATACTAACCCTAACCCTAATCCTCAGCCTAACGTTCCTCCTAAACCTAACCCTAACCCTAACCCTCACCCTAACCCTAACCATAATCCTAACCCTCACCCTATCCCTAACCCTCACCCTCACCTTGACCCTAACCCTAATCCTAAACTTAACCCTCACCCTCACCCTAAAATTAATCCTAACCATAACCCTCACACTCACCCTTATCCTAACCCTCATCCTAAACCTAAGCCTCACCCTAACCCTAAACGTAGCGCTAACCATCACCTTCATCCTCATCCTCACCCTAAACCTAACCCTAACCCTCACCCTAACCCTAACCGTGACCCTCACACTAAACCTAACCCTCACCCTCACCGTAACCCTAACCCTACCCCTCACCCTAACCCTCATGCTCACCCTAACTCTAACCCTAAACCTAACCCTAACCCTCACACTAACCCTAAACCTAACCCTCCCCCTCACCCGAACCTTCACCCTTACCCTCACCCTAAACATCACCCTAACATTAACCCTCACCCTAATCGTAACCCTAAGTCTCACCCTAACCCTAACCCTCAACTTAACCCTCAATCTCACCCTAATCCTCACCCTAACCTAACCTTAACTCTTACCTAAACTAAAACCTCAACCTAACCCTCACCCTCACCCTAGCCCACACTCTAACCTTAACGTTAAATGTAACCCTCACACTAACTCTAAACCTAACCGTCAGCCGAAACCTTATCCTAAACCTAAAACTAACCTTTACCCTAACCAAATCCTAACCCTAACATTAACCTTAACCCTAACCCTCACACAAAACCTAAACCGAACCCTCAGCCTATTGCTCATCCTAACCCTAACCCTAACCCTAACCCTCACCCTAAACCTCACCCTAACCTTTACTCTCACCATAACCTTAATCCTAACCCACACCCTAACCCTCACCTGAACCCTCACCCTCACCCTCACCCTAAACGTAACCCTAACCCTCACCCCAACCCTAACCCTCACCCTAACCCGAACTCTAACCCTCACCCTCAACTGAACCCTAACCCGAACCTCACCCTAAAACTAACTCTAAATGTAACCCTAACACTTAATCTCATCCTAATCCTCACCCTAAGCCTTTTCCTCACACTAACCCTAAACCTAACCCTCACCATCACCCTAACCCTCACCCTCACCCTAACCCTCACCTACACCCTAACCCTCACCTTCAACCTCACCCTCACCCTAAACATCACCCTAATCATCACCCAAACCCTAACGCTCAGCCTAACGTTAACCCTAACCCCCACCTTAACCCTAAACCTCACCTTCAACCTCACCCTCAGCCTAATCCTCTCCCTAAACCTAACCCTAACCCTTCCTAACAGAAAAACGCACCCTCGCCCTCACCCTAGCCCTCACCCTAACCCTAAGCCTAAGCCAAACCCTAACCCTCACCTTCAACCTCATCCTCAACCGCAGCCTCACCCTAACACTAAACCTAATCCTAACCCTAACCCTCACCCTCACCCTCACACTAATCCTAACCCTAAACCTAATGCTAACCCTAAAACTCACCCTCACCTTAACACTAATCCTAACCCACACCCGAACCCTAATCCTAACCCTAATGCTATACCTAAACCTAACCCTCACTCTAAGACTAATGCTGACCTTAATACTCAACCAAAACCTAAATCTCACCCTAACACTTACCCTCACCCTAACCCTCACCCTAACCCTAAACATAAACCTAACGCTCACCCAAACACTCACCCTAACCCTTACACTAACCCTATTCCTCACCCTCACCCTAACCCTCACCATATCCCTTTTCCTCACACTAACCCTAACCCTTACCCTACACCTCATCCTAATTCTTACCCTATACTCAACCCTAACCCTAACCCTCACCCTAACCCTAAACCTAACCCTCATCCAAACGCTCACCCTAACCCCAACACTAACCGTATCCCTCACCCTCACCCTAACCCTCACCCTTTACCCTCACCCTAAGCCTAACACTACCCCTAAAACTAATCCTAACCCTAACACTCACCCTCACCCTAACTCGAACCCTAACTGTAAACCTAACCCTCAACCTAACCATAAACCTATCCCTAACCCACACCCTAACCCTAAACATCACCCTAAACCTATCCCTAACGCTCACCCTCACCCTAACCATAACACTCACCCTCACTCTTAACCTCACCATCACCTTATCCCTCACCCTAAACCTAACCGTGACCCACACCCTAACACTCACACTCACCCGAACCCTCACCCTCAGCCTCACCCTAACCCTAAGCCTAACCCTCACCCCGACCCTAACCCTCACCCTAACCCTAACTTTAACCCTCACACTCACCCTAACCCTAAGCCTAACCCTTACCCTAACCCTCACCCTAACCCTTAATCTAACCTTAACCCTCACTCTCACCCTAATCCTCAACCTAACCCTTATCCTTACACTAACCCTAACCCTAACCCTCACACTAAACCAAATCCTCACCTTAACCATAACCATAACCCTCACCCTTACCCTAACCCTAACCCTAACCCTAACCCTAATCCTATCCCTAAACCTAACCCTCACCCTCACCCTAACCCTCAACTTCAAACTAACTCTCACCCTAAACCTAATCCTCACCAGCACCCTAACTCTAACCCTCACCCTAACCTTCACTCTCACCCTGACCCTCACCAACAACCTAAGCCACACACTCAACCGAATGCTCACTCTCACCCTCACCCTAAACATCACCCTAACCCAAACCCTCAACTTAACCCTAACCCTAACCCGCACCCTAAACCTAATCTTCAACTTAAACCTCACCCACACCCTAAACCTAATCCTAAACTATTCCTAACCGAAAACCTCACCTTCACCCTAACCCTCACCCTATCCCTCACCCTCACCCTAGCCCTCACCCTAAACCTAACGCTAAACTTAACCCTCACCCTCATGCTCACCCTCACCCTCACCCTCACTCTCAGTCTCACCCTAACCCTAAACCTAATCCTATGCCTAACCCTGACCCTCACCCTCACTCTAAACCTAACCCTAACCTGCATCCTAAGCCTAACCCTAACCCTAATGCTTACCTTAACACTCAACCTCACCCTAACCCTAACCATAACACTCAACCTAAACCTAATCCTAACTCTAATGCTAACCCTAACCCTCACCCTCACCATAACCCTAACCATAACCCTTACCCTAACCCTCACCCTCACTCTATCCCTAACCCTAACACTCACACTAATTCTCACCCTCTCACTAACATTAATGCTAACTCTAACCATCAAACTCACCCTAACCGTCACTCTAACCCTTACCCTCACCATAACCCTATCCCTCAACCTCAACCTAACCCTCACCGTAAACCTTACACTCACTCTAACCCTCATCCAACCCTAACCCTAACCCTAACCTTCACCCTAACCCCCACCCTAACCTTCACCATAACCCTAAGGCTAACCCTAACCCTCAGTCTCACCCTAACCATCACCCTAACCCTTATGCTCACACTAACCCTAACCGTAACCATAAACTTCACAATAGGCATAACCCTTATACTAACCCTAAGCTTACCACTCACCCTAACACTCAACCTAACCTTAACTTTTACCCTAACCCGAACCCTAACATAAACCCTAACCCTCACCCTAACCCTCACCCTGACCCTAAACCTAACCCTCACCCTAACTGTCATACTCAGCCTAAACCTAACCCTAACCCTCACCCTCACACCAACTGTCATCCTAACCCTTACTCTCACCCTAACCCTAACCCAAACCCTAACCCTCACCCTAACCCTAACCTTCACCCGAACCCTCACTCTCACCTGCACCCTCAACCTAAACATCACCCTAACCCTAACCCTCACCCTAAACCTAACCCTAACCCTCACCCTAAAACTTTCCCTCACCTCAAACCTCATGCTCACCCTAATCCTCACCCTAAACCTAACCCTAACCAAAAATATCACCCTCACCCTAGCCTTCACCCTAAACCTAACCCTAACCTTAACCCTCACACTCACCCTCACACTCAGCCTCACCCTCAGCCTCACAATAACACTAAACCTAATCCTAACCCTAACCTTGACCCTCACCCTCACCCTAAACCTCACCCTAACACTTACTCTCACAATAAACCTAACCGTGACACTATACCTAAGCGTCACCCTAAACCTAACCATAATCCTCACCTTAAACCTCATCCTAAGCCTAACCCTAACCCTCAACCTAACCCTAACCATAAACATTACATTAACACTAACACTAAACCTCACCTTCACCCTCAGCCTAACAATAACCCTAACCCTAATCCTAACCCTAACACTCACCCTCACACTCACCCTAACTCGAACCCTAATCGTAAACCTAACCCACACCCTAACCATAAAACTAACCCTAACCCACACCCTAACCCTAAACATCACCGTAACCCTAAACCTAACCCTCACCCTCACCCTAACCATAACCCTCACCCTAACTCTTACCTTAACCCTAACGATAACCCTAACCCTCACCCTCACGCTAAAACTCACCCTAACCCATACTGTCACCATAACCCTAAGGGTAACCCTAAACCTAATATTCACACTCACCCTAACCCTAAGCATCAACCTATCGCTCACCTTAACCCTAACCCTCACCCTCACCCTAACCCTCACCGTCACCCTAACCCTCACCCTAACCCTAAACTTCACCCACACCCTAACACTCACACTCACCCGAAACCTCACCCTCACCCTCACCATAACCCTAACCCTATCACTCACCCCAACCCTAACCCTCACACTAACCCTACCTTTAAGCCTCACACTCACCCTAACCCTAACCCTATCCTTAACCCTTACCCTAACCCTAACCCTTAATCTAACCCTAAGCCTCACTCTCACCCTAATCCTCAACCTATCACTTATCCTTACACTAAGCCTAACTGTAAACCTCACACTAACCCTATCCCTCACCCTAACCCTAACCATAACACTCACGTTAAACCTCACACTAACCCGAAACCTCACCAACATCCTAACCCTCACTCTCACCCTCACCCTCACCCTAACCCTCACCAACAACCTAACCCACACCCTCACCCGAACCCTCACTCTCACCCTCACCCTCACCCTAAACATCAACCTCACCTAACCCTAACCCTCACCCTAACCCTAACTCTCACCTTAAACCTCACCCTCACCCCAATCTTCACCATAACCCTAACCCTAACCCTTTCCTAACCGAAAACCTCACCTTCACCCTAACTTTCATCCTAGCCCTCCCCATAACCCTAGACCTCACCCTAAACCTAATGCTAAACTTAACCCTCACCTTCACGCTCACCCTCACCCTCAGCCTCACCATAAACCTAAACCTAAACCTAATCCTAACCCGGACCCTTACCCTCACTCTAACCCTAACCCTAACCTGCAACCTAACCCTAACCCTAACCCTAATGCTAAACCTTACCCTCAACCTTATCATAACCCTAACCCTAACACTCACCCTAAACCTAACCCTAACCCTAATGCTAACCATAACCCTCACCCTCACCCTAACCATGACCCTAACAATAACCCTACCCCTCAGCCTACCCCTCAACTTCACCCTAACCTTCACCCTCACCCTAACACTAATGCTAACCCTAATCCTCAACCTCACCCTAACCGTTTCCCTAACCCTTACCCTCACCATAACCCTATCCCTCAACCTCAACCTAACCCTCACCCTAACCCTTTCGCTCACCCTAACCCTCACCCAACCGTAACCCTAACCCTAACCCTCACGCTAACCCCCACCCTAAACTTCACCCTAACCCTAAGGGTAACCCTAACCCTCAGTCTCAACCTAACCCTCACCCTAACCCTTATCCTCACACTAATCCTAACCCTAACCCGAAACCCTCACACTAAGCCTAACCCTCATACTAACCCTAACCCTACCTCTCACCCTAACACTCACCCTAACCCTAACCCTAACCCCAACCCAAGCCCTAACCCTAACCCTAATCCTCACCTGAACCCTAACACTCACGGTCACCCTAAGCCCCACCCTTACCCTAACCCTCACCTACACCCTAACAATTCCTCTACCCTGAACCCTAACTCTCACCCTAAACCTCACCCTCACTCTAAACATCACCCTAACCCTTACCCTCACCCTAACCCTCACCCTCACCCACACCCTAACCCTCACCATCACCGGAAACCTCTCACTCTCTCTAAATTTTACCTTCACCTTAAACATCACCCTAACCCTCACTCTTACTCTAACCCTCACTCTAACACTTAACATCACCCTAACCCTAACCCTAACCCTAACTCTCACACTAAACCTAACCCTCACCCTAAATCTAACACTAAATCTACCCGTCCCCCATACCCTCACCCTAACCATAGCCATGAAAGCTAGGGTGAGTCTCAATCATATCCTCAACCTCACCCTCACCCTAACCATAACCCTCATCCTAGCGCTCAACCTAACCATAACTCTAACCTAACCCTAACTCTAAACCTCACCTTCACCCTCACCCTCACCCTCACCCTAAGCCTAATCCTAACCCTAACCCTAATACTAACCCTAAACCTAACACTAAATCTACATCTACCCCTACCCCTAACCCTAACCCTCACCCTCACCCTCACCCTTACCTCACCCTCACCCTAAACCTCACATTAACTCCAATCCTCACCCTCACCCTAAACCAAACACTCACCCTAAACCAAACACTCACCCTCATCCTACACCTAAACCTAACCCACAACCTCAACATCACCCTCACCCTCGCACTCACCCTAACCCTAACCCTAACCCTAACACTCACCATAACCCTAACCATAACCCTCACCCTCACCCTCACCGTCACCCTAAACCTAAACCTCACCCTAACCCTCAACCGAACCCTAATGCAAACCCTAAACCTCACCCTCACCTTAACCCGAAAGCTAACCCTAACCCTCAGCCTCACCCTAACCCTCACAATAACCCTTACCCTCA
Organism: Dipodomys merriami; assembly: GCF_024711535.1. Taxonomy (NCBI): domain Eukaryota; kingdom Metazoa; phylum Chordata; class Mammalia; order Rodentia; family Heteromyidae; genus Dipodomys; species Dipodomys merriami. The sequence continues at coordinate 1,707,568 of NW_027202771.1, forward strand.
CCCTAACCCTAACCCTCACCCTCATTCTAACCCTCAAGCTAACACTTACCCACAACCCAACCCTAACCGTAACCCTCACCCTATCCCTAACCCTAACCCTAAACTTCACCTTAAACCTCACCCTCACCCTAATCCTCACCCTAAACCTAACCCTAAACCTTTCCTAACCAAAAATATCACCCTCATCCTAGCCCTCACCCTAAACCTAACCCTAAACTTAATCCTCATTCTCACCCTCAACCTCAGCCTCAACCTAACCCTAAACCTAATCCTATCCCTAACTCTGAACCTCACTCTCAGCGTAATCCTAACCCTAACCTGCACCCTAACCTTAACCCTAACCCTAATCCTAACACTCAACCTTACCCAGCCCTAACTCTAATGCTAACCCTAACTCTCACCCTCACCCTAACCCTGACCCTAACCCTTACTCTTACCCTCACCCTCGCTCTCACCATAACCCTAACACTTACCCTCACCAAAACCCTATTCCTCACCCTCAACATAATCCTCATCGTAACCCTAACCCTACCTCACACCCTAACCCTCACCCTCACCCTAACCCTAACCCTAACCCTAACACTCAACCTAACCCTAACCCTAACGTCACCCTAATCCTCACCCTAAACCTAATCCTAACACTTACCGATCCAAAAACCTCACCCTCAACCGCACCCTCTCCCTCACCCTCAGCCTAACCCTTACCCTAACCCTAATCCTAACCCTAATGCTTACCCTTACCCTAAACCTAAACCTAACCCTAACCCTCACCGTCACCATCCCACTCACCCTCAACCTTACCCTAACCCTCACTCTCAAATTCACACTCACCCTAAACCTCACCGTCACCCTAAACATCACCCTAACCCTAAACCTCACACTAACCCTAACCCTTACCCTAACCCTAAAATTAACCCTAAACCTCAACCTAACTCTAACCCTAAGCCTAAACATCACCCTAACCCTAACCCTAACCCTTACCCTAAGCCGAACCCTAATCCTTACCTTAACCCTAACCCTTACCCTAAACTTAACCCTAACCCTAACTTTCACACTAAACCTTATGCTAACCCTAACCCTCATCCTCACCCTAATCCTTACCCTAACCCTTATCCTCACACAAAACCTAACCATAACCCTCAGCATTAACTTCAACCTATTCCTAAACGTAAAACTATCGCTCACCCTAAACCTAACCCTTACCCTAACCCTAAACCTAAACCTCACACTAACCCTCACACTAACCCTCACCCTAAAATTATCCCTCACTCACCCTAACCCTAACCCTAACCATAACCCTTACCCTATCTCTAACCCTGCCCCTCAAACTAACCCTCATCCTCACCCTAATCCTAACACTAACACTCACCTTAAACCTAACTCTAACCCTAACCCTCATCCTAACCCTAAACCTAAACCTCAACCTAACCCTAACCCTTACCCTAAACCTAACTCTAATCCTAAACCTAACCCTAAACCTAACCCTCACCCTCACCCTCACCCTAACCCTAAACCTAACATTAACCCTCACCCTAACCCTAACCCGTATGTTATCGCTAAACCTTACCGTCACCATCACCCTCACCCTAACTCTCAACCTCAAACTCACCTTCACCCTAACCCTCAAACTAACCCAAACCCTCACCCTAACACTAACCTTCTTCCTAACCCTAACTCTACCCCTCACCCTCACCCTAAGCCTTACCCAGACCCTTACCCACACCCTAACCCTCACCCTATCCCTAATGCTAAATCTAACCTTAACCCTCACCCAACCCTTAACCTCACCTTAACCCTAACCCTAAGCCTAACCCGAATCCTCACATTAAACCTAACCCTAACACTACCGCTCAGCCTAACTCTCAACCAAATCATAACACTAATTCTCACCCTATCCCTAACCCTAACCCTAACACTCACCCTCACCCTAGACCTCACCCTAATACTAACCCTAACCCTAACCATCACCCTCACACTAACACTCACACTAACCCCAAACCTAACACTAACCTAAACTCTCACCCTAACCCTCACCCTCACCCTAACCCTAACCGTTACCCTTTCCCTCACCCAAACCCTAATCCTAACACTCAACCTCACTCTAACCCTCACTCTAAACCTTACCCTCACCCTAACCCTAACCCTAACCCTCACCATAACCCTCACCCTAAACTTAAAACCTAACCCTAACCCTAACCCTCCCCATAACCCTCACCTAACACTAACCCTAAACCTAAACCTCAACCTAACCCTACCCCTCACCCTCAACCTAACCTTCAACCTCACCCTAACCCGCACCCTAACCCTAACCGTCACACAATCGTTAACTCTCATGAGAAACCGAACCCTTACCCTGAGCCTCACCCTCACCCTAAACATCACACTAACCCTAATCCTAAACCTAACACTCAGCCTATACCTAACGGTCACCCTAACCCAAAACTTCACCCTAATACTCAAACTAACCCTAACCCTAACCCTAACCCTAACCCTAACCTTCACCCTCACCCTCACCCTAAACTTCAACCTCACCCTCACCCTAACCCTAACCCTGACCCTGACCCTCACCCTCACCCTCAACCTAAACCTACCCCTAAACCTAAACCTCAACCTAAACCTAACACTCACCATAACCCTAAACCTAACCCTCACCCTCACCCTCACCCTAACCCTAACTCTAAACCTCACCTTCACCCTCACCCTCACCCTCACCCTCAGCCTAAACCTAACCCTAAACCTAACCCTAACCCTACCTCTATCCCTCACCCTAAACCTAACTCTCAACCTAACCCTCAAACTAACCCTTACCCTCACACTCACCCTAAACATCACATTAATCCTAACACAAAAACTAGCCCTAACCCTAACCCTAACCCTAACCCTCACCCTCACCCTCACCCTAACCCTAACCATCACCCACACCCTCACCCTAACCCTAAACCTAACCCTTACCCTAACCCTAACCCTAAACCTAAACATAAACCTAAACCTCACTCTCACCCTCACCCTAAACCTAACCCTAACCCTCACCCTCACCCTCACCCTCACCCTAAACCTCACCCTCACCCTCACCCTCACCCTCACCCTAATCCTAACCCTAACCCTCACCCTAAACCTAACACTCAACATAACCCTAAACCTAAACTTCAACCTCACCCTCACCCTAACCCTAACCATAACCCTCACCATAACCCTCACCCTAACCCTAATGCAAACTCGAAACCTCACCCCACCCTAAAACAAAAGCTAACCCAAACTGTCATCCTCACCCTAAACCTCACAGTAACCCTTACCCTCACCCTAACTCTAACCCTAACCCTCACACTAACCCTAACGTTCAACCTAACCCTAAACCTACCTGTGACCCTAACCCTCACCCTATCCCTCACCCTAACCCTATCCCTCTCCCTAAACCTAACCCTAACCCTCATCCTAAACCTAACCCTAAACCTCACCCTAAGCCTAACCCTCACACTCACCATCTGCCTACCACTAACCATAACCCTAATCCTAACCCTAAAGCTCACCCTAATACTCACCCTAACTCAAACCGTAACCCTAACCCTAAACCTCACAATAACCCTAACCCTATCCCTAAACCTCATCCTAACCCTAAACCTCATCCTAACCCTAATCCTAACCCTCATCCTAACCCTAACCTTAATCCTAATTCTAACACTAACCCTCACCCTAACCCTCACCCTAACTCTAAACCTAAACCTAAACCTAACACTCACCCTCACCCTCACCCTAACCTAAAAATATCCCTAACCCATACCCTAACCTTAAAACTCACCCTATACCTCACACTCACCCTAAAGCTAACCCTAACTCTAACCCTCAACCTTACCCTCACCCTAGCCCTGACAATAACCCTAACACTCATCCACACACTAAACCTCACCCTAACACTTACCCTCAACATAACCTTAACCCTAAACCTAAACCTAAACCTAACCCTCACCCTCAAACTCAACCCACCCCTAACTCTAACCCTAACCCTCACCCTAACCCTAACCCTCAACCTAACCCTAACCCTCACACTCACCCTAAACCTCACCCGTACCCTAACATTACCCCTCTCCCTAACCCTCACCCTCACCCTCACCCTAACCCTAATCTTTACCCTAACCCTCACCCTAACACTAACCCTTACCCTATCCCTAACCCTGCCCCTCAACCTAACCCTCATCCTCACCCTTATCCTAACACTAACCCTCACCTAAACCTAAAACTAACCCTAACACTCACCGTAACCCTAAACCTAACCCTCACCCTAACGCTATCCCTTACCCTAAACCTCACCTTAATCCTAAACCTAACCCTAACCCTAACCCTCACCCTCACCCTCAACCTCACCCTAACATTAAACCTAACCCTAACCCTAACCCGTATGCTATCCCTAAACCTTATCGTCACCCTCACCCTAACCCTAACTCTCAACCTCATACTCACCTTCACCCTAACCCTCAAACTAACCCAAACCCTCACCCTAACACTATACTTCTATCTAACCCTAACCCTACACCTCACCCTCACCCTAACCCTTACCCAAACCCTTACCCACAACCTAACCCTCACCCTATCCCTAATGCTAACCCTAAACTTCACCCGCACCCTAACCCTCAACCTAACCCTAACCCTCACCTTAACCCTAATCCTAACCCTAATCCGAATCCTCACACTAAACCTAACCCTAACCCTACCGCTCAGCCTAACCATCACACAAAGCATAACACTAATACTCACCCTATACCTAACCCTAACACTAACACTAAACCTCACCTTCACCCTAGACCTCACCCTAATACTAACCCTAACCATAACCATCACCCTCACACTAACACTAACCCTAAACCCTAACACTAACCAAAATTCTCACCCTAACCTCACCATCAACCTAACCCTAACCCTCACCCTTTCCCTCACCCAAACCCTAACCTAATCCTCACCCTCAATCTAACCCTCATTCTAAACCTTACCTTCACCATAACCCTAACCCTAAACCTCACCGTAACCCTCACCCTAAACTTAACCCTAAACCTAACCCTAACCCTCACCCTAACCCTCCCCATAACCCTCACCTAACACTAACCCTAAACCTAAAAATCACCCTAACCCTAACCCTACCCCTCCCCCTCACCCTAAATTTCAACCTCACCCTAACCCTAACCCTAACCCTAACCGTCACACAAAAGCTAACCCTCATGAGAACCCGAACTCTCACCCTCAGCCTAAATATCACACTAACCCTAACCCTCACCCTAACCCTAAACCTAACACTCAGCCTATACCTAACGGCCACCCTAACCCAAAACCTCACCCTAATCCTCAAACTAATCTTAACGCTAACCATGACCCTAACCCTAACCCTCACCCTCACCCTAACCCTCACACTAACCCTTACCCACAACCTCACCCTAAACTCACATTAACCCTAACCCTCAAACTAACACTAACCCTAACCCTAACCCTCACCCTCATTCTAACCCTTACTTTCACCCTCACCCTCACCCTAAACCTAGCCCTAACCCTCACCCTCACCCTCAAACTTAACCTCACCCTAACCCTCACTCTCACCTTCAGCCTAATCCTAAAGCTAAACCTAACCCTAACCCTACCTCTACCCCTCACCATAAACTTAACCCTCACCCTAACCCTCACACTAACCCTTACCCTCACCCTCACCCTAAACCTCACATTAACCTTAACCCTCAAACTGATACTAACCCTAACACTAAACCTCACTCTCAACCTCACCCTAATCCTAACTCTCACCCTCACCCTCACCCTAAATCTAACCCTAACCCTAAACCTAAACCTAAACATAAACCTCACACTCACCCTCACGCTAAACCACACCCTCACCCTCACCCTCACCTAATCCTAACCCTCACCCTCACCCTGACCCTAACCCTAACCCTAAACCTCACCATAACCCTCACCCTAACCCTAATGCAAACCCGAAACCTCAACTCACCCTCAACCTAAAGCTAACCCTAACTGTCAACCTCACCCTAAACCTCACAGTAACCCTTACCCTCACCCTAACACTAACCCTAACCCTCACACTAACCCTAATCCTCAACCTAATCCTAAACCTACCCGTGACCCTAACCCTCACCCTATCCCTCACCCTAAACCTATTCCTCTCCCTAACCCTGACCCTACCCCTCACCCTCACCCTAACCCTAAACCTGACCCTAACCCTAAACCTCACCCTCAACCTCACCCTCACCCTCTGCCTAACACTAACACTAACCCTAATCCTAACCCTAAAGCTCACCCTCATACTCACCCAACTCAAAACGTAACCCTAACCCTAACCCTCACCATAACCCTAACCCTATCCCTAACCCTCACCCTAACCCTAAACCTCATCCTAACCCTAATCCTAAACCTCAACTTCACCCTAACCCTAACCCTAACCCTACCCCTCACCATAACCCTAACACTAACTCTAACTCTCACCCTCACCCTAAACCTCACCCTGATCCTTACCCTCTCCATAACCTTAACCCAAACCCTAAAGCTAATACTCACACTAACTCTAACCATCACCCTCATCCTAACATTCACTGTCACCTTGAACCTCACCCTAACACTAACCGTCACCCACACCCTAACCCTCACCCGAAACCCAACCCTCACCATCACCCTCACCCTAACCGTAGCACTAACACTCACCCCAACCTAACCCTCATCCGAACCCTAACTCTAACCCTCACCCTCAACTTAACCCTAACCTGAACCCTAACCCTAATCCTCACCCTAACCCTAAAGCTAAACCTAACCGTAAATCTTACTCTCATCCTAATCCTCACCCTAACCCTTTTCCTCACACTAACCCTAAACCTAACCCGTACACTAACTCAAACCCTCACCCTAAACCTAACCCTAACCCTCATCCTGAACCGAACCTAACCTTTTTCCACACCCTCACCCTAACCCTTACCGTCACGCTAACCCTCACCCGAAACCTAAACCTCACCTATACCCTAACCCTCACCCTCACCCTCACACTTACCCTCACCCTAATCATCAACCTAAACCTAACCCTCAGCCTAACCCTAACCCTAACCCTCACCTTAACACTAACGCTAATCCTAACCCTCACCCTCACCCTAAACCTCAAACTAACCTATACCCTCACCATAAACCTAAGGGTAACACTAACCCTAAACCTCACCCTCACCCTAAACCTCACCCTAACCCATAACCTCACCATAACCCTAAGGGTAACCCTAACCCTAATCCTCACACTCACCCTAACCCTAACCCTAACCCTCACCCTCCACCTAACACTCAACGTCACCTTAACCCTCACCCTAACCCTAACCGTCACCCACAACCTAACACTCACACTCACCGGAAACCTCACCCTAAGCCTCACCCTAAACCTAACCCTAACCCTCATCCCAACCATAACCCTCACCTTAACCCTAACTTTAACCCTCATACTCACCCTTACCCGAACCCTAACCCTTACCCTAACCCTCACCCTAAACCTTAATCTAACCCTAACCCTAACCCTAATACTCACTCTAACCCTAACCTTCATCCTAACCCTCACCCTCACCCTAACCCTAACTTTAACCCTAAACCTCACCTTAAACATAACATTAACCCTGACTCTCACCACAAGCCTCACCCTAGCCCTAACCAGAACGTTAAAACTCACCCTAACCCTCACCCAAACCCTTACTCTCACCCTCACCCTCACCCTAACACTCACAACTAATATTAAACCTCACCCTAACCCTAACACTAACACTAAACAAAACCCTCATCCTATCCCTCAAACTAAGCCTAAACCTAACCCTAACCCTCACGCTCACCATCACCCTAAACCTAACACTAAACCTCACCCTCACCCTAATCCTTAACCTCACCCTAAACCTAACCCTTAACCTTTCCCTAACCCTCTCCCTAATCCTAACTTTCTCCCTACCCCTAAACCTACCCCTTACCCTAACCCTCATCCTAAACCTAATCCTAACCCTAACCCTCACCCTAACACTAACCCTAACCCTATCCCTAACCCTCAAAAACAACCTAACCCTCACCCTAACCCTAATGCAAAACCGAACCCTAAAACTCACTCTAACCCTAACCCTAAACCTAAACCTCACACTAACCCTAACCATCAGCCTAACCCTAAATTTCATCCTATCCCTAACTCTCACCCTAATCCTCACCCTGACCCGAATCCTAACACTTACCTAACTGACACGCTCTCCCTCACCCTCTTGCTCTCCCTAACCCGCAACCTCATATTAGACCTCACCATAAACCTTACACTAAACCTAACAAAAACCTTCACACTAACCCTAACCCTCACACTAAACCTCACCCTAATCCATACCCTCACCCTAACCCTAACCCTAACTCTAACCATCACACTAACCCTAACCCTCTTCCTAACCCTACCCCTCACCCTAAGCTTCACCCTATAACTAACCCTAACCCTAAAACCAAACCTTAACTCTGACCATCACCCTAACCCTCACCCTCAACCTAACCCGAACATTAACCCTAACCCTCACCCTAACCCTCACCTAAACCTAACCCTAACCCTAAACCTCACACTAACAAGCACCCTAACCGTAAACCTAACCCTCACCCTAATCCTAACACTCACACTAACCCTAACCCTCACCCTAAATCTAAACCTAACCCTATCCCTCACCCTCAAGCTCACCATCAGGGAACCCTAACCCTAACACTAACCCTCACCCACACCCTCACCCTCACCCTAACCCTATCCCTAAACCTCAACCTCACCCTCAGCCTCAACATAACACTCACCCTCACCCTAACCCTAACCCTAACCCTATCCCGATCGCTCACCCTAACCCTAACCCTAACCCTAATGCTAACCCTAACCCTAACCCTAACCCTAACGCTAACCTTAACACTAACACTAACACAACCCTAACCCTCACCCTCACCCTGACCCTCATCCTAACCTAACCCTAACCCTCACCCTCACCCTAACGTTGACGCTAACCCTAACCTGTACCCTCACCCTAACCCTCTCACCAACCCTAACCCTCAACCTAAACCTAACCCTCACATGAAAGGTAACCCTCACCGTAACCCAAACCCTCACCCTAACCCTAAACCTAATGCTCACCCTAAACCTAACCCTCACCTTAGCCCTAATCCTAACCCTCACCCTAACCCTAATGCTATACCTAAACCTAAACCTCACCCTAAGAATGATGCTAAGCCTAATACTCAACCTCACCCTAAACCTCACCCAAACACTTACCGTCAGCCTAACCCTCACCCTAAACCTATCCCTAAGCCTAAACCTAACCCTCAGCCTTAACATTATGCTAACACTAACCCTAACCCTAACCCTCATCCGAACCCTAACCCTAACACTAATCCTAACCGTCACCCTCACCGTCACCCTAACTCTAAACCTAAACCTAAACCTAACACTCACCCTCACTCTCACCCTAACCTAACACTATCCCTAACCCTCACCCTAACCCTAAACCTCACCCTATACCTCACCCTCACCCTAATGCTAACCCTCACCCTAACCCTCACCCTAGCCCTAATAATAACCCTAACCCTCATCCACACACTAAACCTCACCCTAACACTTACCCTCACCATAACCTTAACCTTAAGCCTAAACCTAAACCTAACCCTCACCCTCAAACTCACCTTACCCCTAACTCTAACCCTAAACCTCACCCTAACCCTAACCCTAAACCTAACCCTCAACCTAACCCTAACCCTCACACTCATCCTAAACCTCACCCTAACCCTAACATTACCCCTCTCCCTAACCATCACCCTAAACCTAACCCTAACACTCAACCTAACCCTACCCCTACCCCTCACCCTCACTGTCACAATAACCCTAAACCTAATGCTAACCCTCACCATAACTTAATCCCACCCACACCCTAACCCGATCCCTCACCCTCACCCAAATACTCATCCTCACCCTAACCCTCATCCTCACCCTAAACATCACCCAAACCCTAACCCTCACCCTAACCCTGACCCTCACTCTCAGCCTAACCCTAACCCTAACCCTATTCCTAATCCTAACTCTCACCCTCACACTCACCCTAAACCTAACCCTAACACTCACCCTCATCCTCACCCAAACTCTAACCCTATCCCTAACCCTCACCCTAACACTAACCCTCAGCCTATACCTCACCCTCATCCTAACCCAAACCCTAACCCTAACCCTCACCCTAACACTCACCCTAACCCTCACACTAACCCTAATCCTCATCCTCAAACTAAACCTCACCTTAACCCTCACCCTCACCCTAACTCTAATGCTAACCCTACCCTCACCTTCACACTCACTCTCAACCTAACCCTTACCCTTACCTAACCCTAACCCTCATCCTCAACCTAAACCTCACCCTAGCCTTTACCCTCACCATAACCCGCAAACTAACCCTAACCCTAAACCTACCGCTCACCCTAAACATAACCCTAACCATAACCGTAACGCTCACCCTAACCCTAAATTTGACCCTCACCCTAACACTCACCCTAACCCTTACCCTCACACTAAACTTATCCCTGACCCTAACCCTAATCCTAACTCTCAGCAGAACACTCACCCTCATCCTAACCCTCACACGGACCCTAAACATCACCCTAAAGTTAACCCTCAACCTAATGCTAAACCTAACCCTCACCCTCACCCTAAACCTCACCATAATCCTAACCCTCACAGTAACCCTAAACCTAACGCTCACCCTACCCCTCACCCCTACCCTCATACTAACTCTAACCTTCACCCTCACCCTCACCCTAACCCTAAACCTAACCCTAACACTCATCCTAAACCTAACGCTAAAACTAATGCTAACCCTAAAACTCACACTCACCCTAAACCTCACACTAACCCTTACCATCACCCTAACCCTAACCCTAACTCTCACACTAATCCTAACCTTCACCCTAACCCTAAACCTAATGCTAACCCTAAACCTCACACTCACCTTAGACCTAATCCTTACCTCACCCTAATCCTAACCCTAATCCTAATGCTATACCTAAACCTAAACCTCACCCTAAGAATGATGCTAAGCCTAATACTCAACCTCACCCTAAACCTCACCCTAACACTTACTGTCAGCCTAACCCTCATCCTAAACCTATACCTAAGCCTAACCCTAAACCTCAGCCTAAACATTATGCTAACCCTAACCCTAACCCTAACCCTCAGCCTAACCCTCATCCTAACCCTAACCCTAACACTAATCCTAACCCTCACCCTCACCCTCACCCTAACTCTAAACCTAAACCTAAACCTAACACTCACCCTCACCTGACACTATCCCTAACCCTCACCCTAACCCTAAACCTCACCCTATACCTCACCCTCACCCTAACGCTAACCCTAACCCTAACCCTCACCCTAACCCTCACCCTAGCCCTAATAATAACCCTAACCCTCATCCACACACTAAACCTCACCCTAACACTTACCCTCACCATAACCTTAACCCTAAGCCTAAACCTAAACCTAACCCTCACCCTCAAACTCACCTTACCCCTAACTCTAACCCTAAACCTCACCATAACCCTAACCCTAAACCTAACACTCAACCTAACTCTAACCCTCACACTCATCCTAAACCTCACCCTAACCCTAACATTACCCCTCTCCCTAACCATCACCCTAAACCTAACCCTAACACTCAATCTAACCCTACCCCTACACCTCACCCTCACTGTCGCACTAACCCTAAACCTAATGCTAACCCTCACCATAACCCTAATCCCACCCACACCCTAACCCGATCCCTCACCCTCACCCAAATCCTCATCCTCACCCTAACCCTCATCCTCACCCTAAACATCACCCAAACCCTAACCCTCACCCTAACCCTGACCCTCACTCTCAGCCTAACCCTAACCCTAAACCTATTCCTAATCCTCTCACCCTCACACTCACCCTAAACCAAACCCTAACACTCACCCTCAACCTCACCCTAACTCTAACCCTATCCCTAACCCTCACCCTAACACTAACCCTCACCCTATACCTCACCCTCACCCTAACCCAAACCCTAACCCTAACCCTCACCCTAACACTCACCCTAACCCTCATACTAACCCTAATCCTCATCCTCAAACTAAACCTCACCTTAACCCTCACCCTCACCCTAACTCCAATGCTAACCCTAACCCTCACCTTCACACTCACTCTCAACCTAACCCTTACCCTTACCCTAACCCTAACCTTCATCCTCAACCTAAACCTCCCCCTAACCCTTACCCTCACCATAACCCACAAAGTAAACCTAACCCTAAACCTACCGCTCACCCTAACCCTCACCCTAAACATAACCCTAACCCTAACCCTAACGATCACCCTAACCCTAAACTTGACCCTCACCCTAACACTCACCCTAACCCTTACCCTCACACTAAACTTATCCCTGACCCTAACCCTAATCCTAACTCTCAGCAGAACACTCACCCTCATCCTAACCCTCACCTGGACACTAGGTTTAGGGTGATGGTTAGGGAGAGGGGTAATGTTAGGGTTAGGGTGAGGTTTAGGATGAGTGTGAGGGTTAGAGTTAGGTTGAGTGTTAGCTTTAGGGTTAAAGCTAACCCTCACCCTAATGCTAAACCTAACCCTCACCCTCACCCTAAACCTCACCATAATCCTAACCCTCACAGTAACCCTACCCCTAACGCTCACCCTACCCCTAACCCCTACCCTCATCCTAACTCTAATCTTCACCCTCACCCTCACCCTAACCCTAAACCTAACCCTAACACTCATCCTAAACCTAACGCTAAAGCTAATGCTAACCCTAAACCTCACACTCACCCTAACCCTCATAATAAACCTTACCATCACCCTAACCCTAACCCTAACTCTCACACTAAACCTAACCTTCACCCTAACCCTAATCCTACCCCTCCTCCTAACCCTCAACTTAAAACTAACTCTAAAGCTAATCCTCACCCTACCTTTAAACTTAACCCAAACCCTCACCCTAACCCTAACCCTCACCCTAAACTTAATGCTAACCCTAATCCTAACCCTCACCCTAACCCTCACCCTTACACTAACCCACAATCTAACCTTCACCCTAACCCTAACCGTAAACCTAACCTTCACCCTAACCCTCACCCTAACCCTAACCCTCACACTCACCCTAACCCTCACCCTAAACATTAGACTTACCCTAACCCTACACCTAACCCTCAGACTAACCCTAACCTTAACCCTCAGCCTAACCCTTATGCTAACCCTAAATAAAATCCTAACCCTCACCCAAAACATAAACCTAACCCTAACCCACACGCTAAGCTTAACCCTCACTCTAACTATAACCCTAACTCGAACTTTCACCCTCACCCTGACCCTCACCTCAGCCTGATCCTAACACTAACCCTATTCCTAATCCTAACTCTCAGCCTCACCCTCACCCTAACCATCACCCTAACCCTAACCCTCACCCTCACCTTAACCCTAACCATCAGGCTAAACCTAACCTCAGGTTAACCCTCACCCTCACCCTAATCCTCACACTAACCCTAACACTTACATAACTGAAACGCTCACCCTCACCCTCACCCAAACCTCACACTCACCCTAGCCCTCACCCTAACTCTAACACTAATCCTAACCCTAACCCTCAACCGACCCTCACCCTAACACTAAACCTAACCCTAATGCTGAACCTCACCCTGACCCTCACCCTAAACCTAACCATAACCCTCACCCTAAACCTAACCCTCACCCTTAAGCTCACCCTATCCCTAACACTAACCCAACACCACACCCTCACTCTAACCCCCACCCTAACCCTTATCCTCACAATAAACTTAATCCTAACCCTCACACTAACCCTAATCCTCACCCTATCCCTAACCCTGACCCGAAACGTCACCCTAACCCTCACCCTAACCCTTACCCTCACCCTAACCATAACCCTCACCCTAAACCTAAAATTCACCCTAATCCTTACCCTCGCCCTAACTCGCAAAATAAGCCTAACGGTAAACCTACAGCTCACCCTAACCCTCACCTTAAGCATAACCCTAACCCTAACCATCACCCTAAACTTAACCCTCACCCTCACCCTAACCCTCACCCTAACACTTATCCTCACACAGACACTAATCCTAACCCTCACCCTAACTCTCACACTAACACTAATCCTTACCCTATCACTAACCCTAACCCTAATCCTCACCCTAACCCTCACCCTAAAACTTAATCTCACCCTAACCCTAAAACTCACCTTCACCCTTAACCTCACCCTAACCCTCACCCTAAAACTTAATCTCACCCTAACCCTAAAACTCACCCTCACCCCTAACCTCACCCTAACCCTTACCCTCACCCTAACCCGCAAACTAACCCTAACCCTAAACCTACGGCTCACCCTAACCCTCACCCTCATCATAACCCTAAACCTAACACTCACCCTAAACCTAAACCTCACCCTCACCCTAACCCTCACCTTAACACTTACCCTCACACTAACCCAATCCCTAACCCTAACCCTAATTCTCAACAGAACACTCACCCTCACCCTAACCGTCACCCTCACACTAAACATCACTCAACCCTAACCCTCACCGTAACCATAACCCTACTCCTCACCCTAACCCTAACCCTCACCGTAACCCTAAATCTCACACTAACCCTAACCCTAAACCTTACCCTCACCCTCACCCTAACCCTAACCCTAATCCTCATCCTAACACTAACCTTGACCCTCAGCCTCACCCTAACCCTAACCCTAACCCCAACCCACACCCTCACCCTACACCTCACCCTAACTCTAACCCTAACACTTACTTAAATGAAAACCTCACCCTAACCCTCACCCTCACCCTTAACCTCACCCTCACCCTTGCCCTCACCCTAAAACTAACCCTAACCCTAAACCTAACCCTAACCCTCACCCTCACCTTAAGCCTAACCCTAAACATAAACCTAACATTCAACCTAACCCTAACTCTAAACCTAATGCTAACCATAAACCACACAATCACCCTAACCTTCACCCTAACAATTACCGTCACCCTAAACCTAACACTAAACCTCACCCTGACCCTCACACTAAACCTAACCATAACACTAACCCTCACCCTAACACTTACCCTGACCCTAACCATCACCCTAAACCTAACCCGAACCCTCACCTTAACCCTAACCCTCATCCTAAACATCAGCCTCACCCTCACCCTCACCCTAACCCTAACCCTAACCCTCATCCTAACCTTAAACCTAAACCTAACGCTAACCCTAAACCTCACCCTCACCCTAAAACTCACCCTAACCCTTACCCTCACCCTAACACTAACCCTCACACTAAACCTAAACCTCACCCTAAACCTAACCCTAATCCTCACACTAAACCTAACCCTCACCTTAAACCTAACACTACCCCTCAGCCTAACCCTCAACCTATTCCTAACTCTAACCCTAATCCTCACCTTATCCCTAACCTTAACCCTAACCCTCACCTTAACACTCACCCTAAACCTAACCCTCACCCTCACCCTAACCCTAATGCTAACACTAACCCTCACCCTCCTCCTAACCCTCACCCTCACCCTAACCCTCACTCTAACACTTACCCACACCCTAACCCACACCCGAAGCCTAACCCTAAACCTAACCTTCACCCAAACCCTCACGCTACCCCTAACCATAACCCTAACCCTAACCCTCACCCGAACCCTCACGGTAACCCTAACCCTCATCCTCTCCATAAACCTTACTCTAAACTTTACCCTCAACCTAACCCAAACCCTTTCCCTAAACCTAACACTCACACTAACCCTAACCCTTACCCTCAGCCTAGCCCTTATACTAACCCTAAACCTAACAGTAACCCTCACCCTAACCGTAATCCTAACCCAAAACCTCACACTCAACCTCCACTTCCCCCTCAGCCTTACCCTTTACATAATCCTAACCCTAACCCTGAACCCCACCCTCACCCTAACCCTAACCCTAACCCTAACCCTAACGCTAACCCTCACCCTCACCCTCACCTAACCCAAACCCTAAACCTAACAATAAACCTAACCCTAACCCTCACCCTAAAACTCACCTTAATCTAATCCTAACCCTAAACCTCACCCTCAACCTCAACCTCATTCTAACACTCACCCTCAGCCTGACCCTCACCATCACACTAACCCTCCCACTAACTCGATTCCTCTCCCTAACACTAACCCTAACCCTCACCCTCACTTTCATCCTCACCCTCAGCCTAACCTTAACACTAATCCTAACCCTAACCCTCACCCTCACCCTAAACCTAACACTAACCCTCACCCTCACCCGCACCCGCACCCTCACACTAACCCTTACCCTCACTCTCACCCTCAACCTCATCCTAAACATCACCCTAACACTAACCCTCACACTAACCCTAATCCTAACCCTCACCCTAACCCTAAACTTCACCATAATGCTCACCCTAACCCTAACGCTAACCCTAACCCTCACCCTCACACTAACCCACACCCTAACTCTTATCCTCACACAAACGCTAAACCTAACCCTAACTCTAACCTTCACACTAACCCTAACCCTCACTCTAACCCTATACCTACACTTCACCCTGACTCTCATACTAACCCTAACCCTCAGCCACACCCTAATCCTCACCCTCACCCGAACACTCACCCTCACCCGAACACTCACACTCGCCCTAACACTCACCTTCACAATAAACATCACCCTAACCCAAACCCTAAACCTCACCCTATATCTAATCCTCAACCTAAACCTATACCTCACCCTGACCCTCATCCTAATCCTAACCCTAACCCTAACCCTCACCCTTCCCCTAACCCTAATACTCACCCTAAACCTAACCCTCACCCTCACACTAAACCTAATCCTCACCCTCACACTAAACCTAACCCACATCCTAACCCTTATCCTCACCCTCACCCTCTCCCTCACCCTAACCCTAATCCTAACCCTAACCTTAAACCTAATGCTAACCCTAAACCTCACCCTCACCCTAACCCTTACCCTCAACCTAACCCTAACCCTAACCAACACACTAAACCTAACCCTCACTCTAACCCTAACCCTGAACGTCACACTAAACCTAACCCTCAACCTAACCCTAACCCTACCGCTGAACCTAACCCTCACCCTAAATCTAACCTTAACCCGAATCCTCACCCTATCAGTAACCTTAACCCTAACGCTCACCTTCAACCTCTCCTTCCCCCTCAGCCTTACCCTAACCATAACCATAATCCTAACACTCAACCTAACCCTCACCATAAACCTATCCCTCAGCCTCACCCTAACCCTCACCCTAACCATTACCCTCAACCTAACCTAAACCTAACGCTCATATTAACCGTAACCCTAACCCTCACCCTATCCCTTATACTAACCCAAAACCTAAATCCAACCCTCACCATAACCTGAACCCTCACACTAACCCTAAACCTAACCCTAACCCTCAGGCTAAACCTCATCTTAACCCTAAACCTAACCCTAAAACTCAAGCTAACCCTAATCATCACCCTCACCCTAAACTTTAGCTAAAACCTAACCCTATCCCTAACCCTAACCCTAACCCTAACTCTACCTGAACACTCACCCACACCCTAATCCTCACCCTCACACTAAACATCAACCTAACACTAATCCTCAACCTAACCCTAACCCTAACCCTCACCCTAACCATAACCCTCACCGTAAACCTAAACCTCACACTAACCCTAAGCCTAACCCTCACCCTCAACCGCAACCTCACCCTAACCCTATCCCTAACCCTCATCCTAACACTAACCCTGACCCTCACCCTCACCCTCACCCTAACCCTAACCCACAACCTCACCCTAATCCTCACCCTAACCCTAACCCTAAAACTTACCTAACTGAAAACCTCACACTCACTCTCACCCTCAACCTATCCCTCAACCTAGCCCTCCCCCTAAAACTAACCCTCACCTTAACCCTAACCCTCACACTCTGAATAACTCTCACCCTAAACCTAACCCTAACTCTCAGACTAACCCTCACCTTTACCCTAACTCTAACCCTCACCCTAACCCTAACCCTATCACTAACCCTCACACTAACCCTAACCTTAATACTGAACCTAACCCTCACCCTCACCCTCACCATAACCCTAACACTCACCCTAATCCTAAACCTAACACTAGTCCTCATGCTAACACTTAGCCTCACCCTCACCCTAACCCTAACTCTCATCCTCACCCTAACCCTCACCCGAAGCCTTACCGTCACCCTAACTCTAATCCTAACCCTAACCCTAACCCTCACCCTAACCCTAAACCTATCCCTAAACCTCACCCTAACCCTAACCCTCATCCTACCTCACACTCAACCTAACCGTCACCCTAACCCTTACCCTCACCCTAAATCAACCCTAACCCTCAAAGTAAAACTAACCCTCACCCATACTCTAATGTTACCCCTAACCCTAACCCTCACCCTCAACCTAACCCTAACCCTAAAACTCACCGTGTCCTTAACCTTAACCCAAAGCTACACCCTAAGCCTCACCCTCACCCTAAGTCTAACCATAACCCTCAGCCTCACCGTAACTCTCTCCCTAACACTTTACCCTCACCCTAACCCTCACCCTCACCCTAAAACTCACCCTAACACTCACCCAAACCCTAACCCTCACCTTAACCTTAATCCTAATCTTAACCTTAACCCTCACCCTCACTCTAAACCTCACCCTAACACTTACCCACACCCTTACCCTCACTCTAACCCTAACCCTAAACCTAAAATTGACCCTAACCCTCACGCTAACCCTAAACCTAACCCTCACCCTAACCCTCACCCTAAACTTTACCCTCACCCTAACTCTTACCCTAACACTAAACCTAACCCTCACACTAACCCGAACCCTAATCCTCAGCCTAATCCTTATCCTAACCCTAAACCTCACCCTAACCCTAACCCTAACCCTTAGCCTAACCCTCATCCTAACCATAACCCTAATCCTAACCCTCACCCTAACCCTAACCGGAAACCTAAACCTCACCCTAACCCTAACCCTCACCCTCATCCTCTCGATCAACCTCAGCCTAACCCTAAATCTAACCTAATCCTAACCCTCACCCTCACCCTCACCCTAACTCTATCCCTAAACGTAAACCTAACACTCACCCTCAACCTTACCCTAACCCTAACACTATCTCTAACCCTCAACCTAACCCTAACACTCACCCTAATCCTAAACCTAACCCTCACCCTCAAACTCACCCTAAGTCTAACGCAAACCCTAACCCTAACCCTCACCCTCACCCTCAACCTAACCCTCACACTCACCCTAAACCTCACCCTAAACCTGACCCTACCCCTGTCCGTACCCCTCACCCTAACCCTAACCCTAACCCTCAACCTAACCCTAAATCTACCCCTAATGCTAACCCTCACCCTAAACCTAATCCTCACCCACACCCTAACCCTCACCCTCAACCGAACCCTCACCCTCACCCGAACCATCATCCTCACCCTAACCCTCACGCTCATTCTAAACATCACCCAAATACTAACCCTCACCCTAAATCTAACACAAACCCTAATCCAAACCCTCACACTCACCCTAACCCTCACCCTAATCTTTACTCTCACCCTAATCCTTACCCTCACCCTAACCCTAACCATTACCCTCACACTAACCGTAACCCTCACTCTAACCCTAATCCTAACCCTGACACTAACCTTCACCCTCACCCTGACCCTCAGCATCACCTTAACCCTAACCCTAATCCTATTCCTAATCCTAACCCTCACAATCACCCTCAACCTCAACCTAACCCTAACACTAACCCTCACCCTCACCCTCACCCTCACCGTACACTCACCCTCACAATCAACATCACCCTAACCCTAACCATCACCCTAACCCTAACCTCAGAGACCTAATCCTCACCCTAACCGTAACACTAATGTAAAGGAAACCCTCACCCTCACACTAACCCTCACACTAACCCTCACCCTCACCCTAGCCCTATCCCTAACCCTAACCATAACACTTAACCACAACCTAACCCTCACCCTCATCCTCACTCTAACCTTAATCCTAACCCTAATGCTCACCCTGCCCCTCTCCCTAATCCTAACTGTAACCCTAACCCTCAACCTCATACTAACCCTCATGCTCACCCAAAAAGTCACCTTCACCCTAAACGATACTCTCGCAATAAACATCACCCTAACCCTAACCCTCAATCTAACCCTAACCCTAACCCCCACCCTAACCCTAAACCTCACGCTAACCCTCAACCTAACCCTTACCCACAACATAATCCTATCCCTCACCCTCAACCTTACCATCACCCTAACCCTTACCCTCACCCTAACCCTTATCCTAACCCTCACCCTAACCCTCACCCTCACCCTCGCCCTAACCCTCACACTAACCTTTACCCTCACCCTCACCCTAAACCTCACCCTAACTTTACCCTGACCCTAACCCTACCCTAACCCTTAACTTAACCCTCACACTAAACCTAAACCTAACCCTCAACCTAACCCTGATCCTAACCCTAAACGTAAACCTAACCCTCGCCCTAACCCTAACCCTAATCCTCACACTAACCCTAACCCTCACCCTCACCCTCAGGCTAACTCTAATACTAACCCTAACCCTCACCCTCAACCTAACTCTAACCCTAAACCTAACCCTAACCCTCACCCTCACCCTCACCCTCAACCTAACCCTAAACCTATCCCTAACCCTCACCCTAACTGTAACCCAAAACCCATACCTCACCCTCACCCTAACCCTAACCCTAAACCTCACACTAAACCTCACCCTAACCCTTACCCTCAACATAAACTTAACTCTAACCCTAATCTTCACCCTAAACCTAACATTCACCCGCACCCTAACCCTAACCCTATTCCTAAACCTAAACCTCACCCTTAAACTAACCCTAACCCTACACCTAACATTATCCCTAACCCACACCCTCACCCTATCCCTGACCCTCACTCTAAACCTCACCCAAACCCTAAACCTACCATTCACCCTCACCCTCAGACTCACCCTAACCCTAATCCAAACCCTCAACCTAACCCTAATGCTACCCATAACCCTCACCCTCACACTGAACCTAAACCTAACACTAACACTCAACCTAACCCTAATCCTCACCCACCCCCTGACCCTCACCCTCACCTTAACCCTCACCCCCATGCTAAACATCACCCAAACCCTAACCCTCACCCTAACCCTAGCCCTAACCCTCATCCTAACCCTAACCCAAAACATAATTCTCAACCTCACCCTATTCCTCACCATAACCCAAATCCTTGGCTAAAATAAACCCTCAACTTAAAACTCACACTAACACTCACCCTCACCCTAGCCTTCACCCTAACCCTAACAATAACCCTAACCCTAACCCTAACCATAACCTTCGCAGTAACCATTACCCTCACCCTAACCCTAAACCTATCATTAACCCTAACCCTAACCCTCAGCCTCAACCTCACCCTCACCCTCACTTTCATCCCAACCCTAACCCTAACCTATTCCCAATCCAAAACCTCACCCTGACACTTGCCCTAATCTTCACCCTCACCCTAACCTTCACCCTCACCCTAAACATCACACTAACCGTAAACCTCAGGTTAACCCTTACCCTAACCATAACGTCATCTTAACCCGAAACCTCACGTAAACAAAAACCTCACCCTCACCCTCACCCTCACCCGCACCCCAACCCTAACCCGAACCCTATGACTCACCCCAACCCTAACCTTCACCCTAACACTAACCCTCACCCACAACCTCACCCTAATCTTAACCCTAACTCTAATCCTAACCATCACCCTCACCGTAACCCTCACCCTAACCGTTACCCTCACCCTCACGCTTAGCGTAACCCTAAACCTCACAGTAAACCTAACCCTAACCCTAACCCTTACGCTCACCTTAACCCTCAACCTCACCCTAATCCTCAACCTAACCTTACTTTAACCCTTACATAAACTAAACCCTCACCCTCACCTTCACCCTCACCCTAGCCCACATCCTAACCCTAACCCTAAATCTAACCGTCACAATAATCCTAACCATAAGACTCAGGATAAAACTTATCCTACCCCTAAACCTAAAACAAAACTTCACCCTAACTAAACCCTAATCCTAACCCTAACCCTAATCCTAACCCTCACACTAACCCTAACCCTAACCCTCAGCCTCACGCTCATCCTAACCCTAACCCTAACACTAACACTCACCCTAAACCTAATCCTAACCCTAACCCTCACCCTAACCCTAAACCTCACACTCAACCTCACCCTCACCCTCAGCCTAAACCTAGTTCTAACCCTACTACTAAGCCTCAAACTCACCCTAACTCTAACCCTAAACCAAACCCTCACACTCCCCCTCACCCTCACCCTAACCCTCACCCAAACCCTCAGCCTAACCCTAACCCTCACCCTCACCCTAACTCTCACCCAAACATTTACCCTGACCCTAAACCTAACTCTAACCCTAAACCTAACACTCACACTAACACTAAACCTAACCCTCAAACTAAACCTTATCCTAATCCTAAACCTAACCCCAGCCCTCACCCTAACCCTAACCCTAACCCTAATTCTTAACCCTCAAACTAACCCTAAACATAAACCTCAGCCTAACGCTCATCCTAACCCTAACCCTAACCCTAACACTTACCCTAAACCTAACCCTCACCCTAACCCTCAGGCTAACTCAAATATTAACCCTAATACTAACCCTCACCCTCACCCTAACTCTAACCCTAAACCTTACCCTAACCCTCACCCTCACTCTCACCCTAACCGTAAACCTATCACTAACCCTCACCCTAACCCTAACCCAAACCCTATACCTCACCCTCACCCTCACCCTAACCCTAACCCTAACCCTAAGCCTCACACTAAACCTCACCCTAACCCTTACCCTCACCATTAACCTAACTCTAACCCTAATCCTTACCTTAAACCTAACCCTCACCCATACCCTTACCCTGATCCTCACTCTAACACTCACCGACACCCTAACACTCTTCCTAACACTAACCCTAACCCTACCCTTCACCCTAACAATCCTACTTAACCTAACGCTAATCCTAACCGTCAACCTAAACCTAATCCTAGCCCTAACCCTCACCCTCACACTAACCCTAAATCTAATGCTAATACTCAACCTAACACTAATCCTCAACCACACCCTAACTCTTACCCTCACTCGAACCCTGACCCTCACCCGAAAACTCATCCTCACCATAACCCTCACCCTTATGCTAAACATCACCCAAACCATAACCCTCACTCTAACCCTTGCCCTAACCCTCACCCTAAACCTAACCCTCAACCTAACCCTCACCCTCACCCTAATCCTCACCATAACACTAAACTCTGGCTAAAAGAACACCTCACCCTTACGTTTACACTAACCCTCACCCTCACACAAGCCCTCACCCTAAATCTAACCCTAACCCTAAACCTCACCCTCACCCTAAACCTCACTCGAACCCTTCCCCTCACCCTAACCCTAACCCTAACCCTAACCATAACCCTCACAGAAACCGTAACCCTCACCCTAACCCTAAACCTAACCTATCCCAAACCCTCACCCTCACCCTCACCCTCAACTTCAGTCTAACCCTAACCCTAACCGTATTCCCAATCTTAACCCTCACCCTCACCCATACCGTAATCCTCACCCTCACCCATACCGTAATCCTCACCCTCACCCTAAACATCACCTAACACTAAACCTCACCTTACTTCTAAACCTAACACTCACCCTAAACCTAACCTCAGATTAACCCTATCCTTGACATAAACGAAAACCTCACCCTCATGCTCACAATAACCATCACCCTCACCCTATCCCTCACCATCACTCTAACCATAACCCTAAAGCTCAACGTCACCCTCACCCTCACCTTCAGCCTATTCCTAACACTAACCCTAACCCTAAACCTCACCCTCACCCTAACCCTAACCCTAACCCTAAACTTCACCCCAACCCTAACCCTCACCCTAACACTAACCCTAATCCTCTACCTCACCCTAATCCTAACCGTAACTCTAATCCTAAACAGCACCCTCACCCTAACCCTCACACTAACCCTTACCCTCACCCTCACCTTAACCCTAATCCTAACCCTCACATTAACCCTACCCCGCACCCTAACCCTAACCCTCACCTTAACCCACAACCTCATCATAATCCTCATCCTAACCTAATCTTAACACTTACCTAAACTAAACCTTCACCCTCATCCTCACCCTAACCCTCACCATCAGCCTAGCCCACACCCTAACTCTAACCCTAAACCTAACCCTCACACTAACCCTAACCCTAAACCTCAGCCTAAACCTTAATCTAAGCCTAAACCTAAAATTAACCTTCACCCTAACCAAACCCTAACTCTAACCCTAACCCTAAACCTCACCCTAAAACTAACCCTAACCCTAAACCTCACCCTAACCCTAAACCTCACCCTCAACCTCACCCTCACCCTCCGCCTAAACCTAGTTCTAACCCTAATTCTAAACCTTACCCTCAACCTAACTCTAACCCTAAACCAAAATCTCCCCCTCTTTCTCACCCTTAATCTAACCCTCACTCTAACCCTAACCCTCACCCTCAGCCTAACCCCTAGTCCTTAACCTAATCCTAATCCTTAACCTACCCCTGAACCTAACCATAACCCTAACACTAACCCTAACCCTCACCCTCACCATAGTCCACACCCTAAACCTAACCCTAAACCTATCCCTCACACTAACCCATACCCTAACCCTCAGCCTAAACCTTATGCTAACCCTAAACCTAAAACTAACCTTCACCCTAAACAAACCCTAACCCTAACCCTAAACTAAACCTAACCCTCACACTAACCCTAACCCTAACCCTCAGCCTAACGATCATCCTAACCCTAAACCTAACCCTAACCCTAAACCTCAACCTAACATTCATCCTAACCCTAACCCTAACACTAACCCTAACCCTTACACTCAATTTAACCCTCCCCATAACCCTAACTCTAACACTAAACCTCACCCTCACCCTAAACCTAATCCTAACACTAACCCTAAACCTCACCCTAACTCTCACCCTAACCCTCACCCTCACCCTAAACATCACAATAACCTTAACCCACACCTTAACCCTAACCCTAACCCTCACTGTAACCCTAACCTCACTTAACCCTAACCTGATGTAAACGAAACCCTCACCCTCACCCTCACCCTAATCCTCACCTTAACCCGAAACCTGACATAAAGGAAACCCTCACCCTCACCCTCACACTAACTCTCACCCTCACCCTAGCCCTCACCCTTACCCGAACACTATCCATCAACCTCACCCTCAGCCTAAACCTAACCCTACCCTAACCCTAACCCTCACCCTCACCCGCACCCTCACCCGCACCCTAACCCTAACAATACCCCTAACCCTCACCCTAAAACTAAACCTCAAGTTCACCCTAACCCTAAACCTAACCCTAATTCTAATCCTAACCCTCACCCTCACCCTAACCCTCACCCTAACCCTTACCCTCACCTTCACCTAACCCTAACCCTAACCCTCACACTAACCCAAACACTCACCCTAACCGTAACACTAACCCTAACCCTTACCCTCAAAATCACGCTAACCCTAACCCTTACCCTCAGCCTAACCCTAACCCTAACAGTAACCCTAACCCAAAAACTAGTCCTCACACTAACCCTAATCCTCAACCACACCTTAACCCGAACCCTCACCCGAACCCTCACCCTAATACTAACCCTAAACTTAAACCTAACCCTCCCACTTAACCTATCCCTCACACTAACTGTATCCCTACCCATCAGCCTAAACCTCACCCTAACCCTAAACCTAACCCTAATCCTCACCCTATCCCTAAACCTAACCCTCACCCTCACACTCACCCTAGCTCTCACCCTAACCCTACACCAAACACTAACCATCACACTAAACTTAACCCTCACCCTATACCTAACCCTACACCTCAGCCTAAGACTCCCCCTAACCCTAACCCTAACCCTAAACCTAATCCTAGCCCTATCCCTAACCCTAACCCTAACCCTCACACTCAACCTAGCTCTCACCTTAACCTCACCATAATCCTACCCCTAACCCTAAACCTCACCCTCAATGTAACCCTCAAGCTAACCCTTACCCTCACCCTAATCCTAACCCTGACCCTAACCTTAACCCTAAAACTCACACTGAACCTAACCCACACCCTAACCCTAACCCTACCCCACAGCCTAACCCTCATCCTAAACCTAACCCTAACCCTATCCCTCAGCTTAACCCTAACCCTGACATTAACCATAACCCTCAACCTAACCCTAAACCTCACCCTCACCCTCACACTCACACTCAGCCTAACCCTAACCCTAACACTAATCCTAAACCTAACCCTCACCCACACCCTCACCCTAACTCTAACCCGAAACCAAACCATAACCCTTCCCTTACCCCTCACCCTCAACTGAACCCTCACTCTCACCCTAATGCTCACCCTCACTCTAAACCTAACCCTAACCATTACCCTCAATCTCACGCTCATGCTCACACTAACCCTAATCCTCACACTAACCCTCACCCTCACCCTAACCCTAACCCAAACACTAAACCTAACCCTCACCCTCACCCTAACCATAAACCTACCCCTCACCCTAACCCTCACGCTCACCCTACCTCTAACCCTAACCCTAACCCTCCCTCTCACCCGAAACTTCACACTCAACCTCACCCTAAACATCACCCTAACACTAAACCTAATCATAACCCTAATACTCACCCTAACCCTAACCCTCACCTTAACCCTCAACCTCACGCTAATCCTCACCCTAACATAACCTTTACCCTTACCTAAACTAAACAATCAACCTAACCTTCACCCTCACACTAGCCCACAGCCTAACCCTAACGCTAAACATAACCCTCACACTAACCCTAACCCTAACCGTCAGCCTAAACTTTATCCTAACCCTAAACCTAAAACTAACCTTCACCCTATACAAACCCTAACCCTAACCCTAACCCTAAACCTCACCCTAATCCTAATCCTCAACCTCAACCTCAACCTCACCATCAGCCTAAACCTAGTCCTAAACTAATCCTAACCCTCAACCTCACCCTTACTCTAACCCTAAACCTAACCCTCACCCTCTGACTCCCACTCACCCTAACCCTCACCCTAACCCTAAACCTCACCCTAAACCTCACCCTCATACTCAGCCTAATCCTCGTCCTAACCCTCACGCTATACCTCACCCTCAAACTAACCCTAACCCTAACCCTAACCCTCAACCTCATCCTCACCCTCACCTTACCATAACTCTATCCGTCACCCTCAACCTAAACCTGACCCTAACACTTGCCCTCACCCTAACCCTCACCCTAACCCTAACCATGAACCTAACAGTCACCCAAATGCTCAACCTAACCCTAACACTAAACCTAACCCTCACCCTTAGTCTAACCCTCACACTAACGCTTACCCTCACACTAAACCTAATTCTCAAACTAACCCTAAACCTAACCCTAACCCTAACCCTCAACTTAACCCTCACATTAATATTAACCCTGACCCTAACCGTCACCCTAACTCTAACACTAAACCTAAACCTCACCCACACCTAACCCTCACCGTCACCCTAACCCTCACCCTAAACCTAACCCTCACCCACACGCTAAACCTCAGCTTCACCCTCACCCTCACCCTTACCCTAAACCCAAACCTAACCCTCAGCCTAACCCTAACCCTCAAACTCCCCCTCACCCTAACCCTAATTATAACCCTAACCCTCACCCTAAACCTCACCATAAACCTAACCCTAACCCTAACACACACCCTAAACCTAACCCTACCCTAAACCTCACCCTCACCCTAACCTTCACCCTCACACGAAACCTCACCCTCATCCTAACCCTCACCCTCACCCTAAACATCACCCTAACCCTAACTCTCACTCTAACCCTAAACATAACTCTCACCCTCACCCAAACACTAACCCTAACCCTAACCCTCCCCCTCAAACTCATGCTAACCCTAAACCTCACTCTTACCTTAAACCTCACCCTAACCCTTAAACTTACCATAACCCTAACACTAAACATGAGCCTCACACTAAACCTAACCCTCACCCTCACACAAACACTAACCCTACCCCTCACCCTAAACCTCAGCCTAACCCTAAACCTCACCCTTAACCTAGCCCTCACCCTTACCCTAATCCTAACACTTACCCTAACCCTAACCATAAACCTAACCCTCACCCTCACCCTCACCCTAAATCTAACCCTAACCCTAACCCTCACCCTCACCCTAACCCTAAACCTAACCCTAACCCTCACCTTAACCCTCCCCCTAATCCTAAACCTGATCCTAACCATCACCCTAAAGCTAACACTAAACCTAAACCTCACCCTCACCCTAACCGTCACCGTCACCCTAACCCTCACTCAAACCTGAACCCTCACCTCAACCTAATCTTCACACTCACCCTAACCATAAACCTAACCCTAATCCTCTCCCTATCCCTCACCTTCACCCTCACCTTACCTAAAGCCTAACCTTAAACCTAATCCTAATCCAACCCTCACTCTCACCATAAACCTAACCCTAACCTTAATCGTATACCGAACCCTCACCTTCACCATAACCTAACAGTAACCATCACCCTCACACGCACCCTTACCCTAACCTTAACCCTAAGCCTTACCCTAACCCCAACCCTCACCCGAACCCTTACCCTAACCATAACCCTCACCTTCATTCTCACCCTAACCCTAACAATAACCCTATCCCTCACCCTAACCATTATCCTCACACTTACCCTAAACCTAACCCTAAACCTTACACTAACCCTAAACCTCACCCTAACCCTGAACCTACCCCTCACCCTAAACCTCACCCTAATCCTAACCCTAACCCTAACCCACACGCTAAACCTAACCCTAACCCTCACCCTCACCCTAACCCTCATCCACACCCTAATCTGAACCCAAACCCGAACCCTCACAGTCACCCTAACACTCACCTCTCTCGGAAAATCACCCTAAACCTAACCCGCACCCTAACCCTAAACATAACCCTCACCCTCACCCCAACCCTAATCCTAACTCAAACACGAACTCTCACCGTAACGCTCACCGCACACTCACACTAACCCTAACCCTCACTCTCATCCTAACCTTCACCCTAAACATTACCCTAACTCTACCCCTCACAATAACACTTACCATAACCCTAACCCAAACCCTAATCCTCACCCTCACCCTAGCCCTCATCCATACGCTCAACCTAACCTTAACAATCACCCTATCGCTCACCCTCACCCTAACCCTCACCCTAACGCTTACCCTCACCCTAACCCTAACCCTCACACAAACCCTAACTCTCTCCCTAAACTTAACCCTATCCCGCACTCTAACCCTCACCCTAACACTTATCCTAACCCTCACCTTCAAACTAACGCTCACCTTCACCCTAACCCTCACCCTAAACTGAACCCTAAAGAACACCCTAACCCTCAACATCACCCTCACCCTCACCCTCACCCTCAACCTCACCCTCAACCTAATCCTCACCCTAATCCTAACCCTAACCCTAACCCTCACCCTCACACTAATCCTTAACCTCACCCTAACCCTAACCCTTACCTTGACGCTAACCCTCACCCTAATCCTAACATTCAGCCTAACCCTAACCCTACCCCTTTCCCTAACACTCATCCTAACCCTCACTCTCACCCTAACCCTAACCCTCAAAAACACCCTATCCCTCATCCTCAACCTGATTCTATCCCTAACCCTAACCCTAATCCTAAACTTCATCCTCACCCTCACCTTCACTGTAACTCTAACACCCAGCCTCACCCTAAACCTAACCCTCATCCTAACCTTAAACCTAAACCTAATGCTAACCCTAAACCTCAGGCT
Organism: Dipodomys merriami; assembly: GCF_024711535.1. Lineage (NCBI taxonomy): Eukaryota > Metazoa > Chordata > Mammalia > Rodentia > Heteromyidae > Dipodomys > Dipodomys merriami. Next base: position 1,737,522 of record NW_027202771.1, read on the forward strand.
CACCCTAAACCTCTACCTAACCCTTACCCTCACCATAACCCTAACCCTAACCCTCACACTAAACCTAACCCTCACCTTAAACCTAACCCTAACCCTCAGCCCTGACCTCACCCTATAAATAACCCTAACCCTAATCCACACTCTATCCCTAAACTCAACCCTAATCCTCAACCTAACCCTCACCCTCACCCTAACCCTAATGCTAACACTAACCCTCACCCTCCCCCTAACACTAACCTCAACCTAACCCTCACTCTAACACTTACTGACACCCTAACCTTCACCCTAACCCTAAAAATAAACCTAAACTTCCCCTTACCCTCACGCTAACCCTAAAAATAACCCTAATCCTAACCATAACCCGAACCCTCACCATAACTCTAATCCTCACCCTTTCCCTAACCCTCACCCTAACCTTTACCCTCAACATAACCCAAACCCTAACCCTAAACCTAACACTCAAACTAACCCTAAGCCTTACCCTCAGCCTAACCTATATACAAAGCCTAAACCTAACAGTAACCCTCACCCTAACCCTAACCCTCAACCTAGCCCTCCCTCTAACACTAATGCTCATCCTAACCCTAACCATCACACTCACCCTCACCCTCACCCTAAATCTAACCCTAACCCTCACCCTAACCCTAACCCTCACACTAAGCCTAACCCTCACCCTAACCCTAACCCTACCTCTCAGACTAACCCTCACCTTAACCCTAATTCTAACACTCACCCTAATCCTAACCATATCACTAACCCTCACACTAACCCTAACCCTAATACTGAACCTAACCCTCACCCTCACCCTCACCATAACACTAACACTCACCCTAATCCAAACACTAACCATAGTCCTCACGCTAACACTTATCCTCAAACTCACCCTAACCCTAACCCTCAACCTCACCCTAACACTCACCCTAAGCCTTACCCTCACCCTAACTCTAATCCTAACCCTAACCCTCACCCTCACCCTAATGCTAACCCTAACCAGCAGACTCACCCTAACCCTCACCCTAACACTTACCCTCACCCTAACCCTAACCCTCACTCTCACCCTAAACCTCACCCAAACACTTACCCAAACCCTAGCACTCACCCTAACCCTAACCCTAAACCTAATCTTGACGCTAACCCTCACCCTCACCCTAAACCTCACCCTAACACTTACCCAAACACTTACCCTCACCCTAAACCTAACCCAAAACCTAAACTTGACCCTAACCCTCACCGTAACTCTCACCCTAATGTTTACCCTCTCCCTAACTCTTACTGTAACACTAAACCTAACCCTCACACTAACCCTAACCCTAACCCTCAGCCTAACACTTATCCTAACACTAAACCTAGCCCTAAACCTCACCTTAACCCTAACCCTAACCCTCAGCCTAACCCTCATCCTAACCCTAACCCTAATCCTAACCCTCATCCTAAACCTAACCTTAAACCTAAACCTCACCCTAACCCTAACCCTCACCTTCACCCTCCCCATCACCGTCAGCCTAACCCTAATCCCAACTCTAACCCTAAACCTAACCCTAACACTCACCTCACCCTTACCATAAGCTCTCCCCTCTCCCTACCCCTCATCCTAACCCTCAACCTAACCCTAACCCTACCCCTAACGCTAACCCTCACCCTAACCTAATCCTCACCCACAAGCTAACCCTCACCCTCAACCGAACCCTCACCCTCACCCAAACACTCATCCTCACCCTAACCCTCACACTCACTGTAAATGTCACCCAAACACTAACCCTCAACCTAACCCTAACCCAAACCCTAATCTAAACCCTCACCCTCACCCTTACCCTCAGCCTAACCCTTACCCTCACCCTAACCATAACCATAACACTCACAATAACCGTAACCCTCACTCTAACCCTAACCCTAACCCTCACCCTAACCTTCATCCACACCCTGATCCTCACACTCAGCTTAACCCTAACCCTAAACCTAACCCTCACCATAAACCCTAAACCTAACCCTAACCCTAAACCTCACCCTCATCCTCAACCTAACCCTAACCCTCACCCTAAACATCATCCTAATCCTAACACTCACCCTAACCCTAACCAGAAGCTTCACCCTGAACCTAAACTCAGCATAATCTTCAAACTAACCCTAACCTTTACCTAACCAAAACCCTCACCCTCACCCATAGCCTAACCCTCACCCTCACCGAAGAACTCACCCTAACCCTAAACTTAGCCCTAACCCTCACCCTCAAACTCCCCTACACCCTCAGCCTTACCCTAACCATAACCCTAATCGTAACACTAATACTCAACCCCAACCTCAACCTAACCCTAACCCTAACCCTAACTATAACCCTCACCCTCATCCTAACCCTAACCCTAACCCTAACAATAACTCTAACCCTAAACCTAACCCTAAAACTCATCCTAACCCTAATCCTAACCCTAAATCTCAACCTCATCCTCACCCTCACACTAACCCTCAACCTCACCCTAAATATCACCTTAACCCTAACCTTCACAATGAACCTAACCCTAACGCTCACCCTAACTCTCACCCACAAACTAACCCTCAGCCTAAACATTATCCTCACACTAAACCAAACCCTAACCCTAACCTTCACACTAACCCTAACCCTCAAGCTAACCGTATCCCGACACCTCACCCTAACTCTCACCCAAACCCTAACCCTAACCCTAACACTCACCCTAACCCTAACTCTAAACCTAACCCTCACCCTCACCCTAACCCTCACCATCACCCTAACGCTTACCCTAACCCTAACCCTCACCCTAAACCTAACCCTCAACCTAAACATAACCCTCACCCTGACCCTCGCCCTAACCCTAACCCTAACGCTAACCCTCACCCTAACCCTTACTTTAACCCTAACCCTCACCCTAAACCTAATGCTCACCCTAACAATAACCCTCACACTCACCCTAACCCTAGACCTCACCCTCACCCTCAACCTCAACCTAACCCTAACACTCATCCTAACCCTAACCCTAAACCTAAACCTCACACTAAACTTAAACTTCACCCTAACCCTAATCCTCACACTAAACCTAACAGTAACTCTATCCCTAACTCTACCCCTCAGCCTAACCCTCACCCTAAACCTAACCCTAACCCTAATCGTCACCCTATCCCTAACCTTAACCCTAACCCTAATCCTAACCCTCACCCTGACCCTAACTCTAAACCTAACCATCATCCTCACCCTTACCCTCACCCTAACCCTAACCATCACCCTCACAATAACCGTAACCCTCATCTAACCCTAACCCTCACCCTCACCCTAACCTTCATCCACACCCTGATCCTCACACTCAGCTTAACCCTAACCCTAAACCTAACCCTCACCCTAAACCCTAAACCTAACCCTAACCCTAAACCTCACCCTCACCCTCACCCTAAGCCTAAGCCTCACCCTAAACATCACCCTAATCCTAACACTAACCCTAAACCTAACCCGAAGCTTCACCCTGAACCTAAACTCAGCATAATCTTCAACCTAACCCTAACCTCTACCTAACCGAAACCATCAACCTCATCCTTAGCCTAACCCTCACCCTCACCGAAGAACTCACCCTAACCCTAACCTTAACCCTAACCCTCAACCTCATACTCCCCTACACCCTCAGCCTTACCCTAAACATAACCCTAATCGTAACACTAACGCTCAACCCCAACCTCACCCTAACCCTAACCCTCACCCTAACTATAACCCTCACCCTCATCCTAACCCTAACCCTAACCCTAACAATAACTCTAACCCTAAACCTAACCCTAAAACTCATCCTAACCCTAATCCTAACCCTAAATCTCAACCTCAACCTCGCCTTCACACTAACCCTCAACCTCACCCTAAATATCACCTTATCCCTAACCTTCACAATGAACCTAACCCTAACGCTCACCCTAACTCTCACCCACAAACTAACCCTCAGCCTAAACATTATCCTCACACTAAACCAAACCCTAACCCTAACCTGCACACTAACCCTAACCCTCAAGCTAACCGTATCCTGACACCTCACCCTAACTCTCACCCTAACCCTAACCCTAACCCTAACACTCACCCTAACCCTAACTCTAAACCTAAACCTCACCCTCACCCTAACCCTAACCATCACCCTAACGCTTACCCTAACCCTAACCCTCACCCTAAACCTAACCCTCAACCTGAACATAACTCTCACCCTGACCCTCGCCCTAACCCTAACCATAACGCTAACCCTCACCCTAACCCTTACTTTAACCCTAACCCTCACCCTAAACCTAATTCTCACCCTAACAATAACCCTCACACTAACCCTAACCCTAGCCCTCACCCTCACCCTCACCCTCAACCTAACCCTAACACTCATCCTAACCCTAACCCTAAACCTAAACCTCACACTAAACTTAAACTTCACCCTAACCCTAATCCTCACACTAAACCTAACTGTCACTCTAACCCTAACCCTGCCCCTCAGCCTAACACTCACCCTAAACCTAACCCTAACCCTAATCGTCACCCTATCCCTAACCTTAACCCTAACCCTAATCCTAACACTCACCCTCACCCTAACTCTAAACCTAACCCTCATCTTCACCCTAACCATAAACCTAACCCTAACCCTAACACTAACACGCACCCTATACCTCACCCTCACCCTAACCCTAAACCAAACCCTAACCCTAACGCTAAACCTAATCCTATCGGTAAACCTGACCCTCACCCTCACTCTAAACCTAATCCTAACCTGCACCCTTAGCATAACCCTAACCCTAATGCTAACCCTAACCTTCAACCTCACCCTAAACCTAACCCTAACACTCAAACTAAACCTAACACTAACCCTAATGTTAACCCTAACCCTCACCCTAACTCTAATCCTGAACCTAACCCTTATCCTAACCCTCACCCTCACCCTATCTATAACACTAACACTCACCCTAACCCTAACTCTAATCCTAAACCTAATCCTACCACTCAGCCTAAACCTTACCCTCACTCTAACCCTCACCCTCTCCCTAACATTAATGCTAACCCTAAATATCAACCTCACCCTAACCGTCGCCCTAAACCTTACCCTCACCATAACCCTATCCCTCAACTTCAACCTAACCCTCACCCTAACCCTTACACTCACCCTAACCCTCACCCAAACTTAACCCTAACACTAACCCTCACCCTAACCTCCACCCTAACCTTCACCCTAACCCTAATGCTAACCCTAACCCTCAGTCTCACCCTAACCCTCACCCTAACTCTTATCCTCACACTAACCCTAACAATAACCCTAAGCTTAACCCTCACACTAAGACTAATCCTCATCCTAACCCTAACCCTACCTCTCACCCTAACACTCACCCTAACCCTAACCTTATCCCTAACCTGAACCCTAACCCTAATTCGCCCCCGAACCCGAACCCTCACCTACACCTTAACCCTTCCACTTCCCTGAACCCTAACTCTCACCCTAAAACTCACCCTCACCCTAAACATCACCCTAACACTTACCCTCAACCTAAAACTCAACCTCACCCACAACCTAACCCTGCCCCCCTCCATAATCCTCACCCTAAACCTAACCCTAACCCTTACCTAACCGAAACCCTCACTCACAACCTCATCCTCTCCCTCAACCTCAGCCTAAACCTTACCCTAACCCTAAACTTAACCCTAAATCTTACCCTCACCCTAAACTTAACCCTAACACTAATCCTCACCGTCACCCTCCCACTCACCCTCACCCTCACCCTAACACTCACCTTCACACTCACCCTCACCCTAACCCTCACCGTCACCCTAAACATCACTCTAAACCTAACCCTCACGCTAACCTAACCCCTACCCTAACCCTAACCCTAAACCAAACTCTCACCCTAACATTAACCCTCACCCTAACACTTACCCTCAACCTAACCCCAACCTTAAGCTTAACACTAACCCTCACCCGAACCCGAACCCTAACCCTAATTCTAACCCTAACCCTAACCTTTACCCTAACTCTAACACTTACACAAACCCTAAGCCTAACCCTAAACCTCACCCTAACTTTAAACTTAACCCTCATCCTCACCCTAACACTTGCCCTAACCCTAACCCTCACCATAACCCGAACCCTTAACCTATACCTAAACCTCATCCTCAACCTAACCCTAACCCTAAACCTCACTGTAACCCTAACCCTCCCCCTAAACCTCAGCCTCACCCTAACCCTCACCCTAAACCTAACCCTCAGCCTAAACCTCACCCTCACCCTAAACCTCACACTAACCCTAACCCTAAATCTTACCTAACCGAAACACTCAACCTCAACCTCACCCTCTCCCTAACCCTCATTCTCACCATAGCCCTCACCCTAACCCTCACCCTCACCCTCATCCTAACCCTTACACTAACCCTAATCCTAACCCTAACCCTTATCCTCACCCTAAACCTAACCCTAACCGTCACCCTCACACTCACCCTCACCCTCACCCTAACCCTCATGCTCAATCTCACCCTCACCCTAACCCTCACCATCACACTAAAAATCACCCTAACCCTAATGCTAACCCTAAACCTCAACCTCACCCTAAACCTCACCCTAATCCTTATCCTCAAACTAACCCTAAACCTAAACCTCGGCCTCACCCTCACTCTAACCCTAACCATAAACATAACCCTCACTCTAACCGTAACCCTTACTCTAAGCCTGAACCTAACCTTAATCCTCACCCTAACCATAACCCTAACCCTAACCCTCACCCTAAACCTAACCCTAAACATAACCCTCACCCTAACCCTGTCCCTTACCCTAACCCTAACCCTACCCCTCACCCTAAACCTCACACTCACCCAAACCCGAACCCTGACACTCACCCTAAACCCAACCCTAACCATAACCCTAACGCTAACCCTAAACCTAACCCTCACCCTAACTCTAACACTTACCCTAAACCTAACCCTAACCCTAACCCTCACACTAAGCCTAACCCTCACCCTAAACCTCACCCTAACCTTTATCCTCATACTAAAGCTAACTCTAACCCTAACCCTAACCCTCACACAAACCCTAACCCTCTCCCTAACCTTAACCCTACTCCTCGCCCTAACCCTCACCCTAACCCTAACCCTCACCCTAACCCTTATCCTAAACCTCACCCTCACCCTAACCATCACCATCACCTTAACCCTCAACCTAAACCGAACTTTAACCCACACCCTAACCCTCACCCTCACCCTCACCCTCACCCTCCCTCTAAACCTAAACCTAACCCTCATCCTAACACTAACCCTCACCCTCACCCTCACACTAACCCTAACCCAAAGCCTCACCCTAACCCTAACCGTAAACCTTAACTAACCGAAAACCTCACCATCACCCAAACCCTAACCCTCTACCTAGCCCCCCCAACACTATCCCTCACCCTAACCCTAACCCTCACCCTCACACTCACCCTCACCCTAACCCTAAACCTAACCCTAACCCTAATGCTAACCCTAAACCTACCTCTCAGACTAACCCTCACCCTAACCCTAACCCTATCACTAACCCTCACACTAACCCTAACCCTAATACTGAACCTAACCCTCACCCTCACCATAACCCTAACACTTACCCTAACCCAAACCCTATCCGTAGTCCTCACCCTAACACTTACCCTCACCCTCAACCTCACCCTAACCCTCACCCTAAGCTATACCCTCACCATAACTCTAATCCTAACCCTAACCCTCACCTTCACCCTTACCCTAATGCTAACCATAACCCTCAGACTCACCCTAACCCTCACCCTAACACTTACCCTCACCCTAACCCTAACCCTCACCCTCACCTAAACCTCACCCTAACACTTTCCCAAACCCTAACCCTCACCCTAACCCTAACCCTAAACCCAACCTTGACGCTAAACCTCACCCTCATTTTAAACTTCACCCTAACACTTAGCAAAACCCTTACACTCACGCTAACCCTAACCCTAAACCTAAACTTGACCCTAACCGTCACCCTAACCCTAAACCTCACCTTCACCCTAACTCTCACCCTAACATTTACCCTCACCCTAACTCTTACCCTAACTCTAAACCTAATGCTCACACTAACCCTAACCCTAACCCTCAGCTCAAACCTTATCCTAACCCTAAACCTCACCCAAACACTAACCCTAAGCCTCAGCCTAACCCTCATCCTAACCCTAACCCTAATACTAACTCTCACCCTAAACCTAAACCTCACCATCATCCTAACGCTCACCCTAACCCTCACCCTAACCCTAACCCTCACCCTAAACCTAACCCTCAACCTAAACATAACCCTCACCCTAACCCTAACCCTCACCATAAACCTAACCCTCAACCTAAACATAACCCTCACCCTGACCCTCACCCTAACCCTAACCCTAACGCTAACCCGCACCCTAACCCTTACTTTAACCCTAACACTCACCTTAAACCTAACGCTCACCCTAACACTAACGCTCAAACTAACCCTACAAATACCCTCACCCTCACCCTCACCCTCAACCTAAACCTCACCCTAACCCTAAACCTCACACTAAACCTAACAGTCACTCTATCCCTAACCCTACCCCTCAGCCTAACCCTCACCCTAAACCTAACCCTAAGCCTAACCCTCACCCTAACCCTAACACTAACCGTAACCATAAGCCTAACCCTAACCCTAACACTAACACTAACCGTAACAATATGCCTAACCCTAACCCTTACCATAACCCTAACCCTAACCCTAACCCTCACCCTAAACCTTATGCTAAACCTAACACTCACCCTCACCCTAATCCTCACCCTAACCCTTATCCTCACACTAACTCTAACCCTATCCCTCAGCATCAACCTCACCCTAACCCTAAACCTGAAACTAACCCTCACCATAAACCTAACCCTTACCCTAAACCTAAACCTAATCCTAGCCCTAACCCTAATCCTCACCCTCACCCTCATCTTAACCCTAACCCTAAACCTAACCCTCACCCTAACCCTAACCCTTACCCTATCCCTAAACCTACCCCTCAACCTAACACTCACGGTCACCCTAATCCTAACCCTAACCCTCACCCTAAACCTAAACCAAACCCTAACCCTCACCCTAACCCTAAACCTAACCCTCAACCTCACCCTAACCCTTACCCTAAACCTAACCCTAATCCTATTGCCAAACCAAACCCTAACCCTCATCCTCAACCTCACCCTCACCCTAACACTCACTGTCACCCTAACCCTCACCCTAAACCGAACCTTAACCCACACCCTAACTCTCACCCGAACCCTCACCCGAACCCTCACACTCACCCTAAGGCTAACGGTAACCCTCATCCTAAAACTAACACTGACCCTCACCCTCACCCTAAACCTAACCCACAACCTCACCCTAATCCTCACAATAACCCTAACCATAAACATTACCTAAACGAACTCCTCACCATCAGCCAAACCCTTACCCTCAACCTAGCCCTCCCCCAACACTAACCCTCACCCTAACCCAAACCCTCACCCTCACCCTCAAACTCACCCTCACCCTAATCCTAAACCTAAACCTAACCCTCACACTAAGCCTAACCCTCACCCTAACCCTAACCCTACCTCTCAGACTAACCCTCACCTTAACCCTAACTATGACCCTCACCCTAACCCTAACCCTATCACAAACCCTCACACTAACCCTAAACCTAATACTGAACCTAACCCTCACCCTCACCCTCACAATAACCCTAACACTCACCCTAATCTTAACCCTAAAATTAGTCCTCACCCTAACACTTACCCTCCCACTCACCCTAACACTAACCCTCAACCTCACCCTAACCCTCACACTAAGCTTTACTCTCACACTAACTCTAATCCTAACCCTAACCCTCACCCTCACCCTAATGCTAAACCTAACCCTCAGACTCACACTAACCCTCACCCTAACACTTACCCTCACCCTAACCCTAACCCTCACCCTCACCCTAAACCTCACCCTAACACTTACCCAAACCCTAACTATCACCCTAAACCTTACCTTGACGCTAACCCTCATCCTCACCCTAAACCTCACCCTAACACTTACTCACACCCTTACCCTCACCCTAACCCTAACCCTAAACCTAAATTTTACCCTAACCCTCACCCTAACCGTAAACCTCACCCTCACTCTAACTCTCACCCTAACCTTTACCCTCACCCTAACCCTAAGCCTATCCCTCAAACTAACCCTAACCCTAACCCTCAGCCTAACCCTTATCCTAACCCTAAACCTAGCCCTAAACCTCACCCTAATCCTAACCCTAACCCTCAGCCTAACCCTCATCCTAAACCTAACCCTAATCCTAACCCTCACCCTAACCCTAACCGTAAACCTAAACCTCACCCTAAACATAACCCTCACCCTCACCCTCTCCTTCACCTTCAGCCTAACCCCAATCCTAAACTAATCATAACCCTCACCCTCACACTCACCCTAACTCTAACCCTAAACCTAACCCTAACACCCACCCTCACCCTTACCTTAACCCTAACAATATACCTAACCCTCAACCTAACCCTAACCCTCACCCTAATCCTAAACCTAACCCTCACTCTCAAATTCACTCTATCTCTAACCCAAACCCTAACCCTAACCCTCACCCTCACCCTCAACCGAACCCTCACCCTAACCCTAATCTTCACCCACACCCTAACCCTCACCCTCAACCGAACCCTCACCCTCAACCGAACCGTCATCCTCACCCTAACCATCACCCTCAATCTAAACATCACCCAAAACCTAACCCTCACCCTAACCCTAACCCAAACCCTATTCCAAACCCTCACACTCACCCTAACACTCACCCTAACCCTTACCCTCACCCTAACCCTTAACCTCACCCTAACCCTAACCATAACCCTCAAAATAACTGTAACCCTCACTCTAGCCCTAAACGTAACCCTGACCCTGACCTTCACCCACACCCTGATCCTCACCCTCAGCTGAACCCTAACCCTAATCCTATTCCTATTCCTAACCCTCAGCCTCACATTAAACCTAACCCTAACCCTAACCCTCACCCTCACTCTAACCTTCACCTTCACCCTAAACATCATCCTAACCCTAACCCTCACCCTAACCCTAACCCGAACCCTCACCCTGAACCTAACCTCAGCTTAATCCTCACCCTCGCCCTAATCCTCACCATAACCCTAACCTTAAACTAACCGAAACCCTCACCCTCACCCTCAGCCTAACCCTCACCCTCACCCAAGCCCTCACCCTAACCCTAACCTTAACCTTAACACTCACATTCAAATTCCCCTTCCCCCTCAGACTTACCCTAACAATAACCCTAATCCTAACACTAACCCTCAACCCCACCCTCACCCTAACCCTAACCATAACAATAACCCTCACCCTTAACCTAACCCAAACCCTAACCCTAACAATAACTCTAAACCTAATCCTAACCCTAAAACTCACCCTAACCCTACTCCTAACCCTAAACCTCAACCTCACCCTCACCCTCACACTAACCCTCAACCTCACCCTAAACATCACCTTAACCCTAACCCTCACACTGAACCTAACCTGATCGTTCACTCTAACTCTCACCCTAAAACTAAACCTCACCCTAAACATTATCCTCACACTAATCCTAACCCTAACCTTCACACTAACCCTAACCCTCAACCTAACTGTATCCCGACACCTCACCCTAACTCTCACCCTTAACCTAACCCTAACCCTAACACTTACCCTAACCCTCAACATCACCCTAACGCTCACCCTAACCCTAACCCTCACCCAAAACCTAACCCTCAACCTAAACCTAACCCTCACCCTGACCCTCACCCTAAAACTAACCCAAACGCTAACCCTCACCCTAACCCTTACTTTAACCCTAACTCTAACATTAAACCTAACGCTCACCCTAACAATAAGCCTCAAACTAACACTAACCCTAGCCCTCAACCTCACCCTCACCCTCAACCTAATCCTAACACTCATCCTAAGCCTAACCCTAAACCTAAACCTCACACTAAAACTAAACCACACTCTAACCCTAATCCTCACCATATCCCTAAACTTAACCCTAACCCTCACCCTAAACCTCAACCTCACCCTAAACCTAATGCTAACCCTAACCCTCACCCAGAACCTAACCCTCAACCTAACCCTTACCCTCACCCTAACCCTTATCCTCACCCTAACCCTAACCCTCAACCTCGCCCTAACCCTCAACCTAACACTTTCCCACACCCTCACCCTAACCCTATCACTCACCCTAATCCTAACCCTAACCATAGTCCTCACCCTAACACTTACCCTCACCCTCACCCTAACCCTAACCCTCAACCTCACCCTAACCCTCACCCTAAGCCTTACCCTCACCCTAACTCTAATCCTAACACTAACCCTAACCCTCACCCTCACCCTAATGCTAACCCTAACCCTAAGACTCACCCTAACCCTCACCCTAACACTTACCCTCACCCTAAACATAACCCTCACCCTCAACCTAAACCTCACCCTAACAATTACCCAAAACCTAACCCTCTCCCTAAACAGACCCTAAACCTAACCTTGATGCTAACACTCACCCTCACCCTAAACCTTACCCTAACACTTACCCATACCCTTACCCTCACCATCACCCTAACCCTAAACCTCACCCTTCCCCTGACTCTCACCCTTACCTTTACCCTCACCCTAACTCTTACCCTAACCCTAAACCTAACCCTAACCCTACCCCTAACGCTTACCCTCACCCTAAGCCTATTCCTCACCCACAACCTAACCCTCACAGTCAACCGAACCCTCACGCTCACCCAAACCTTCATCCTCACCCTAACCCTCACCCTCACTCAAAATATCACCCAAACACTTAACCTCACCCTAACCCTAACACAAACCCTAATCCAAACTCTCACACTCACCCTAACCCTCACCTTAACCCTTACCCTCACCCTAACCCTTAACCTCACCCTAACCCTAACCATAACACTCACAATAACCGTAACCCTCACTCTAACCCTAACCCTAACCCTGAGCCTAACGTTCACCCTCACCCTGATCCTCACACTAAGCTTAATCCTAACCCTAATCATAGCCCTCAGGCTCACCCTAACCCTCACCCTCAGCCTAAACATCACCCAAACCCTAACCCGAACCCTAACCCTAACCCGAACCCAAACCCTGAACCTAACTTCAACTTAATCCTCACCCTAATCCTGACCCTAACCCTAACCTTTATGTAACATAAAACCTCACCCTCACCCTCAGCCTAACCCTCACCCTCACTCAAGCCCTCAACTTAACCCTAACCTTAACCCTAACCCTCACCCTCAAACTCCCCTTCCCCCTCAGCCTTACCTTAACCATAACCCTAATCCTAACACTAACCCTCAACATCACCCTCACCCTAACCCTAACCCTAACCCTAACAATTACCCTCACCCTCATCCTAACCCTAACCCTAACAATAACTCTAACCCTAACCCGAACCCTAAAACTCACCCTAACCCTAATCCTAACCCTAACCCTCACCCTCACCCTCACCCTCACACTAACCCTCAACCTCACCCCAAACATCATGTTAACCCTAACTCTAAACCTAACCCTCACCCTTACCCTAACCCTCACCATCACCCTAATGCTCACCCTAACCCTAACCCTCACCCTAAACCTAACCCTCACCCTAAACCTAACCCTCACCCTGACCCTCACCCTAACCCTAATCCTAACTCTAACCCTCACCCTAACCCTTTCTTTAACCCTAACCCTCACGTAAAACCTAACGCTCACTCTAACACTAAACCTCAAACTAACTCTAACCCTAGCCCTCACCCTCACACTCACCCTCAACCTAACCCTAACACTCATCCTTACCCTAACCCTAATCCTAAACCTTACACTAAACCTAAACCTCACCCTAACCCTAATCCTCACACTAAACCTAACAGTCACTCTATCCTTAACCTTACCTCTCAGCCTAACCCTCACCCTAAACCTCATCCTAAACCAAACACTAACACTAACCCTCACAATAAACCTCACCCTATACCATACCCTCAACATAACCCTAAACCTAACTCTAACAATAATCCTTAAACACACCCTAACCTTCACCCTCACCCTAAACATCACCCAAACCTTAACTCTCACCCTAACCCTAACCCTAACCCTTACCCTAAATCTAACCCTCACCCTCAAGCTAATCCTCACCATAAACCTAACTATGACCTAAGAGAAACCCTCACACCCTCACCCTCACCCTAGCCCTCACCCTAACCCGAACCCGAACCCTAACACTCACCTTCACCCTAACCCTTACCCTTACTGTAACCCTAAACCTAACCCTAATCATAACCCTCACACTAACCGTAACCTTCACACTAACCATAACCCTAACCCTAACCCTAAGCTTCACCCTCACACTGACCCTCACACAAACCCTAACCCTATTCCTAATCCTAAGCCTCACAATCACCCTCAACCTAAACCTAACCCTAACACTAACCCTCACCCTCAACCTCACGGAACACTCACCCTCACCCTAAATATCACCCTAACCCTAACCCTCACCCTAAACCTAACCTCAGCTTAACCCTCACCCTCAACCTAATCCTCACCCTATCCCTAACCCTAACTTAAACAAAACCCTCACCCACACACTAACACTCACCCTCACCCTAGCCCTAACACTAACCCTAACCATAACACTTACCCACACACTAACTCTCACACTGATCCTCACTCTAACCCTAATCATAACCCTAATCCTAACCCTAATGCTCACCCTACCCCTGTCCCTAACCCTAACTGTAAACCTAACGCTCACTCTCATCCTAAACCTCATGCTGACCCGAGCACTCACCCTAACCCCAAACCATACTCTCACATTAAACATTACCTTAACCCTAACCCTCAACCTAACCCTAACCCTAACCCCCACTCTAACCCAAACCCTCACCCTAACCTTTACCCACAACATAATCCTATCCCTCAAACTCAATCTTACAATCACCCTAACCCTTACCCTTACCATAACCCTCACAATAACCCTCACCCTAAACCTAAACCTCAGCCTCGCCCTAACCCTCACACTAAACTTTATCCTCACCTTCACCCTAACGCTCACCTTCACCCGAGCCATCACCCTCACTCTAACCCTAACTATAACCCTGAACCTCACCCTCAACCTCAGCCTAAACCTAATCCTAACCCTAACCCTAAACCTCACCCTCACCCTCACCCCAACCCTAACCCTCACCCCAACACTAAACCTCACCCTAACACTAACCCTCACCCTCACCCTCACCCTAATCCTAACCCTAACTCTAATCCTAACCCTCAACCTCACCATAACCCTCACCCTAACCCTTACCCTCACTCTCACCCTAAACCTAAACCTCACAGTAACCCTGACCCTCACCCTAACCCTAACCCTCACCTTAACCCTCATCCTCACCCTAATCCTCAACCTAACCTTACCTTAACCCTTACCTAAACTAAACCGTCACCCTTACACTCACCCTAACACTCACCCCCACCCTAGCCCACACCCTAACCCTAACGCTAAACCTAACCCTCACACTAACCCTAACCATAACCCTCAGAATAAACCTTATCCTAACCCTAAACCTAAAACAAATCTTCACCCTAACCAAACCCTAAACCTCACCCTAACCCTAACCCTCACACTAACCCTAACCCTAACCCTCAGCCTAATGCTCATCCTAATCCTAACCCTAACCCTTACCCTAAACCTAATCCTAACCCTAACCCTCACACTAACCCTAAACCTCACCCTCAACCTCAACCTCACCCTCACGCTAAACCTAGTGCTAACCCTAATCCTAACCCTCACACTCACCCTAACTCTAACCCTAAACCAAACCCTCACACTCCCCCTCACACTCACCCTGAAACTCACCCTGACCCTAAGCCTCACCGTAATCTTTACCCTCACCATCACCCTAACCCTCACCCTAACCTTTACCGTGACCCTAACCCTAACCCTAAACCTAAACCTAACCCTCACACTAACCCTAAACCTAACCCTCAACCTAACCCTTATCCTAAACCTAAACCTAACCCTAACCCTCACCCTAACCCTAAACCTAAACCTCACATTAACTCAAACCCTAAACCTCAGCCTAACGCTCATCCTAACCCTTACCCTAATCCTAACCCTCACCTTCACCGTACCCCTAACCCTAACACTCACCCTAAACCTAAACCTTACCCTCATGCTCAGGCTAACTCTAAAACTAACCCTAATACTAACCCTCACCCTCACCCTAACTCTAACACTAAACCTAACCCTAACCCTAACCCTCACCCTCACACTCACCCTAACCCTAAACCTATCCCTAACCCTCACCCTAACCCTAACCCAAACCCTATACCTCACCCTCACCATCACCCTAACCCTAACCCTAACCCTCACACTAAACCTCACCCTAACCCTTATCCTCACCATAAACCTAACTCTAACATTAATGCTCACCCTAAAACTAACCCTCACCCACACCTTAACCCAGACCCTCACCCAAACCCTCACCGACACCCAAACTCTCTTCCTAACCCTAACCATAATCCTAATCCTAAACCTAAGCCTCACCCTCAAATTCACCCTAACCCTACACCTAACCCTAAACCTCACCAACACCCTCACCCTAATCTTCACCCTCACCCTAACCCTCAACCTCACCCTAACCCTCCCCTTCACCCTAACCCTCATACTAAGCCTAACCCTAATCCTAACCGTCAACCTAACCCTATCCCTAGCCCTAACCCTCACCCTAACACTAATCCTAAACCTAACCCTAACACTCAACCTAACACTAATCCTCACCCACACCCTAACTCTCACCCTCACTCGAACCCTTACCCTCACTCGAACCCTCATCCTCACCCTCACACTAAACAACAACCAAACCCTAACCCACACCCTAACCCTTGCCCTAACTCTCACCATAACCTTAACCCTAACCCTAAACCTCAATCTCACCTTAATCTTCACCATAACACTAAACCTTGGCTAAAAGAAACCCTCACACTAACCTTCACACTCACCCTAGCCCTCACCCTAATCCTAACCCTAACCCTAAAACTCACCCTCAGCCTAAAGCTCACTCTAACCCTTCCCCTCACCCTTACCCTAACCCTAAACCTAACCATAACCCAAACCCACAACCTCACCCTACCCCTCACCCTCACCTTATCCTAAACCTTATCCTAACCCTAAACCTAAAAGCAACCTTCACTCTAACCAAACCCTAACCCTAACCCTCAGTCTAATGCTCATCCTAACCCTAACCCTAACCCTTACAGTTACCCTAAAATTAACCCTAACCCTAACCCTCACCCTAACCCTAAACCTCACCCTCAAACTCACCCTAACCCTCAGCCTAAACCTAGTGCTAACCCTAATCATAACACTCACCCTCAACCTAACTCTAACCCTAAACCAAACACTCCCACTCCCCCTCACCCACACTCTAACCCTCACTCTAACAGTAACCCTCACCCTCAACCTCACCCACAACTTCAGCCTAACCCTAGTCTATACCCTAATCCTAACCCTCAGCCTACCCCTGACGCTAACCTCAGCCCTAACCTTAACCCTCACCCTAACCCTCACCCTCACCATAGTCCACACCCTAACCCTAAACCTAACCCTCACACTAAACCTAAACCTAACCCTCAGCCTAAACCTTATACTAACCCTATACCTAAAACTAACCTTCACCCTAACCAAACCGTAATCCTAACCCTAACCTAACCCTAACCCTCACAATAACCGTAACCCTAATCCTCAGCCTAACCCTCATGCTAACCCTAACCCTAACACTAACATAAACCCTGACCCTCAATTTAACCCTCCCCATAACCCTAACTCTAACCCTAAACCTCACCCTCACCCTAACCCTAATCCTAACACTAACCCTAAACTTCATCCTAACTCTGAACCTAACACTCACCCTCACCCTAAACTTAACCCATACCCTAACTCTAACCCTAACCCTCACCCTAACCCTAACCTCAGCTTAATCCTAACCCTGATGTAAACGAAAACCTCACCCTCACCCTCACCCTAATCCTCACGCTAACCCTAACCCTGACTTAAACGAAAGCATCATCCTCAATCTCACACTAACCCTCACCTTCACCTTAGGCCTCACCCTCACCCTAACCCTAACACTAACCATCAACCTCACCCTCACCCTCACCCTCAGCCTAAACCTAACCCTACCCTAACCCAAACCCTCACCCTCCCCTGCACCCTAACCCTAACAATAACCCTAACCCTCGCCCTAACACTAAACCTCAACCTCACCCTAACCCTAATTCTAACCCTAACTCTAATCCTAACCCTCACCCTCACCCTAACCCTCACCCTAACCCTTACACTCACCTTGACCTAAACCTAACCCTAACCCTCACACTAACCCGAACCCTCACCCTAACGGTAACACTCACCCTAACCCTTACCATCACAATCACCCTAACCCTAACCCTTACCCTCACCCTAAACCTAAACCTAAGAGTAACCCTAACCCTAAAAATAGTCCTCACACTAACCCTAACCTTCATCCACACCTTAACCCAAACCCTCACCCGAACCCGAACCCTAACCCTAACGCTAAACCTAACCCTAACACTCCTACTAAACCTAACCCTCACCCTAAATGTAACCCTACCAATCAGCCTAAACCTCACCCGAAGCCTAACCCTAAATCTCAACCTCACCCTATCCCTAAACCTAACCCTAACCCTCACACTCACCCTAGCCCTCACCCTAACCCTATCCCAAACCCTAAACCTCACACTAAACATAACCCTCACCCTATACCTATCCCTAAACCTCAGCCTATGATTCACCTTAACCCTAACCCTAACCCTCACCCTAAACCTCACCCTATCCCTAACCCTAACCCTAACCCTCACACTTACCCTAGCCCTCAACCTAACCTCACCCTAATCCTATCCCTAACCCTAAACCTCACCCTCATCCTAACCCTCACCCTAACCCTTCTCCTCACACTAATCCTAACTCGACCCTAACCTTTATCCTAAAACTCACACTAAACCTAACCCTTACTCTAAACCTAACCCTACCCCACAGCCTAACCCTCATCCTAACCTTAACCCTAACCCTATGCCTCAACCTAACCCTAACCCTAACCCTAACCCTCACCCTAACCCTCACCCTCACCCTCACCCTCACACTCACCCTCAGCCTTACCATAACCCTAACACTAATCCTAAACCTAACCCTCAACCACACCCTCACCCTACCTCTAAACCGAACCCTAACCATAACCCTCCCACTGCCCCGCACCCTCCCCTGAACCCTCACTCTCACCCTAACGCTCACCCTCACTCTAACCCTCACCCTAACTCTCATCCTAACCCTCACCCTCAACCTCACACTCACCCTAACACTCACCATCACCCTAACCATAACCATAACCCTTAAGCTAACCCTAACCCTAAGCCTCCCCCTCACCCGAACCTTCACCCTCACCCTCACCCTAAACATCACCGTAACAATAACCCTCACCCTAATCCTAACCCTAACGCTCACCCTAACCGAAACCCTCACCTTGACCCTCAACCTCATCCTAAACGTCACCCTAATCTTACCCTAAACGTTACCTAAACTAAACCCTCACCCTCACCCTAACCTTAACCCTAAACCTAACCTGCACACTAACCCTAACCCTAACCCTCAGCATAACGCTCATCCTAACCCTAACCATACCCATAATCCTCACCCTAACCATAACCATAAACCTAACCCTCACCCTAACCCTAACCCTCACCCACATCCTCACCCTCACCCTCACACTAAGCCTAACCCTAACCCTAATCCTAAACCAAAACATCACCCTCACCCTAAACCTAACACTAACCATTACTCTGATCCTCACCCTCAACTTAACCCTAACCCTAACCATCACCATCACCCTAAAACTCACCCAAACCCGAACCCCCACCTCAACCTAACCCTCACTCTCACCCTAACCCTAAACCTAACCTTAATCTTCTGCCTAACCCTAACAATAACCCTATCCCTCACCCTAACCGTTATCCTCACACTTACCCTAAACCTAACCCTAAACCTCACACTAACCCCAAAACTCACCCTATCCCTGATTTTACCCCTCACCCTAATCCTAACCTTAACCCTAACCCACACCCTAAATCTAACCCTAACCCTCACCCTCACCCTAACCCTCATCCACACCCTAATCCTCACCCTCACCCGAACCATCACTGTCACCCTAACCCTCACCCTCACCCTAAACATCACCCTAAACCTAACCCTCACCCTAACCCTAAACATAACTCTCACCCTCCCCCCAACCCTAATCCTAATCCTAACATGAACCCTCACCCTAACCCTGACCCTCACACTCACGCTAACCCTAACCCTCACCCTCACCCTAACCCTAACCCTACCGCTCACACTACCCCTCACCCTAACACTTAACCTCACCCTAACACAAACCCTAACCCTCACCCTCACCCTAGCCCTCACCCTAACACTAATCCTAACTCTAACCCTAACCCTAAAGCTTACCCTCACCCTAACCCTCACCTTGACCCTCACCCTAACCCTTAACCTAACCCTAACCCTAACCCTCACCCTCACCCTAACCCTAACTCTAATTCAAACCCTAATATTCACCGAGACCCTAAACCTCACCCTAATCCTTAGCCTCACCCTCACCCTAACCGGAACCCACACCTTAAACTTAACCCTCACTCTACCCCTAACCCTAACCCTCAACCTCACACTCACCCTAACTCTAACCCCAAACCTCACCCTCACCCTAACCCTAAACCTAATGCTAACCCTAACCCTCATCCTCACCCTAACATTAACCCTACCCCTCATCCTAACCCAAAACCTAACCCTAATGCTAAACCTAACCCTCACCCTCACCCTAACCCTTACCCTCAACCTCTCCCTAACCCTTACTTTAAATATACACATGAGCCTAACCCTCACCTTAACCCTTACCCTCACTATAAACCTAACACTAACCCTAATCCTCACACTAACCCTAAACCTATGCCTAACCCTAACCCTCACTTTAACCCTCACCCTAATCCTAACCCTGACCCTCACCCTCACTGTAACACTAACACTAAACCTAAACCTCACCCTCACCCTAACCCCCACTGTCACCCTAACCCTCAATGTCACCCTAACCCTAACCCTCACCCTAAACCTCACCCTAACCCTTACCCTAACCCACAGCCTAAACCTCACCCGAAACCTCACCGTCACCCTCACCCTCACCCCAACTGTAAGCCTAAGACTCACCACAACCCTAACCCTCACTCTAACCCTAAGTCTAACCCTCACCCTCAACCTAACCCTAACCCGAACTCTAACCCTATACCTCAACCTAACCCTAAGGCTAAACCTAACCCTAACTCTTACTCTCATCCTAATCCTCACCCTAACCCTTTTCCTCACACTAACCGTAATCCTAACCCTCACACTAAACCTAACCCTCAACCTAAACCTCAGCATCACCCTAACCCTCACCCTAACCCTAACCCTCACCGACACCCTAAACCTCTCCCTCACCCTCACCCTCACCCTCACCCTAAACATCACCTTAACCCTAACCCTCAGCCTAACCCTAACCCTAAACCTCACCTTAACCCTAACCCTCACCTTCAACCTCACTTTCAGCCTAATCCTCACCTTAAACTTAAACCTAACCCTTTCCTAACCGAAAACCCCACCCTCAACCTAACCCGCACCCTAACCCTCGCCCTCACCCTACCCCTCACCCTAAGCCAAACCCTAACCCTAACCCTCAAACTCAACCTCATCCTCAACCTCAGCCTCAACCTAACCCTAAACATATTCCTAACCCTAACCCTCACCCTCACCCTCACTCTAACCCTAACTGTAAACCTAATGCTAACCCTAAACCTCACCCTCACCTTAACCCTAATTCTAACCCTCACCCTAACCCTAACCCTAACCATAATGCTATACGTAACCCTAACACTCACAATAAGACTAATGCTAACCCTAATACTCAACCACAACCTAAACCTCACCCTAACACTTACCCTCATCTTAACCTTCAACCTAACCCTAAACCTAAACCTAAACCTCACCCAAACACTCACCCTAAACTTTACCCTAAACCTCACCCTCACCCTGACCCTCACCCTAACCTTTACCCACACCCTCACCCTAAACCTAACCATAACCCTCACACTAAACCTAACCCACACCCTAACCCTAACCATAATCCTCACCCTAAACCTCATCCTAACCCTAAACCTAACCCTACCCCAAAACCTAACCCTCACACTACACCTAACCCTCACCCTATCCCTAACCCCACCCCTCAGCCTAAGACTCAGTCGAACCCTAACCCTAACCCTAACCCTAAACCTCACACCCACGCTAGCCCTCACCCTAAACTTACCCTAACCCTATCCCAAACCCTAAACCTCACCCTCATCCTAACCCTCACCCTAAACCTTCTCCTCACCATAAACCTAACCCTGAACCTAACCTTAACCCTAAAACTCACACTAAACCTAACCCTCACCCTAACCCTAACCCTACCCCACAGCCTAAACCTCATCCTAACCCTAACCCTAACCCTATCACTCACCCTAACCCTAACCCTAACATTAACCTAACTCTCCCCCTAACCCGAACTCTAACCTCACCCTCAACCTAATCCTAAACCTAACCCTAATCCTAAACCTAACCCTCACCTCCACCCTCAACCTAACTCTAACCCGAACACTAACCATAACCCTCCCCCTCCCCCTCCCCCTCACCGGAAACCACACTCTCACCCTAACGCTCACCCTCACCCTAACCCTCATCCTCACCCTCACCCTCAACCTCACCCTCAACCTCACCATCACCCTAAAACTAACCAAAACCATAACCCTCATGCTAACCCTAACTCTAAACCTAACACTCACACTCACCTTAACCCTAATCCTCACCTTAACACTAACACTAACCCACACCCTAACCCTCACCCTCACCCTCAACCTCAACCTCACACTCACCCTAACCCTCACCATCACCCTAACCCTAACCCTAACCAAAACCCTCACGCTAACCCTAACTCTAAACCTAAACCTCACACTCACCTTAACCCTAACCCTCACCCTCACACTTACCGTAATCCTAACACTTACCCTAACCCTCACCGTCAACCTCACCCTCACCCTCACCCTCACCCTAAGCCTAACCCTAACCCTAATCCTAAACTTAATCCCCACCCTCACCCTAAACCTAATCCTAAACGTAACCTTCACCCTCACCCTCACCCTAACCCTCATCCTAAATCTAACACTCACCCTCACCCTAAACCTAATCCTAACAATCACCCTCATCCTAACCGTAACCCTCACCCTCACCCTAACCCTAACACTCACCCTAAACCTAACCCGCACCCTCACCCTAACCCTAACCCTAAACCTCACCCTAAACCTAACCCTCACCCTCATCCTAACCCTAACCCTACGCCTCAACCCAACCCTCACGCTCACCCTAACTCTAACCCTAAACCTAACCTCAAGCTAACCCTAACCCGAATCCTCCCCCTCACCCTAACCTTAACCCTAACCCTCACACTGAACCCTAAACCTAACCCTCAGCCTAACGCTCATCCTAACCCTAAACCTAAATCTCATCCTAACCTAACATTAACACTCAACCTCACCCTCACCGTTACCGTAACACTAACCCTAAAAATAAACCTGACCCTAACCCTCACCCTAACCATAACACTCACCCTAACCCATACCCTCACCCTAACACTTACCCTCACACTAACCCTAACCCTAACACTAACACTAACCCTCCCACTAACCCTAAACCTTACTCTAACCCTAAACCTCAACCTCACCCTCACCCTCAGCCTAACACTAGTACTTACCCTCAACCTATACCTTACCCTCAACCTAACACTAACCCTAACCCTCACCTTCACCCTCACCCTCACCTCACCATAACCCTATCCCTCACCGTCCACCTAAACCTAACCCTAACACTTGCCCTCACCTTAGCACTCACTCTAACCCTAACCCTGAACCTAACCCTCACCCAAATGCTCACCCTAACACTAACACTAAACCTATCCCTCACCCTCAGTCTAACCCTCACACTAAAGCTTACCCTCACCCTAAACCTAATCCTCACACCAACCCTAAACCTAAATCTAACCCTAACCCTCACCTTAACCCTCACCTTAATCCTGACCCTGATCTTAAACCTCAGCCTAACTCTAACATTAAACCTACATCTCACCCTCACCTAACCCTCACCATCACCCTAACCCTCACCCTAAACCTAACCGTCACCCACACCCTAAACCTCACCCTCACGCTCACCCTCGCCCCAAAGCTAACACTAACTGTAAACTTCACCCTCACCATCATACTAACACTAATCCTAAACCTAACCCTCACACTCACCCTGAAACTAACACTAACCCTCACCGTCATCCTCACCCTTACCCTAACCCCAAACTTAACCATCAGAATAACCCTAAACCTAAACCTAACCCACACCCTAAACCTAACCCTAACCCTAAACTTCACCCTCACCCTAACCTTCAACCTCACCCTAAACCTCACCCTCATCCTAACCCTCACCTTAACCCTAAACATAAGCCTCTCCCTCACCCTAACCCTCACCCTAACCCTAACCCTCACCCTCAAACTCACGCTAACCCTAACCCTCACTCTTACCCTAAACCACACCCTAACCCTTAACCTTACCCTAACCCTAACACTAACCCTAACCCTCACACTAAACCTAAACCTCACCCTCACCCTAACTCTAACCCTACCCCTCACATTAACCTTAAACCTTACCCTAACTCTAACCCTAACCCTCACCCTCACCCAAACCCGAACCCTCACCTCAACCTAACCCTCACTCTCACGCTAACCCTAAACCTAACCCTAATCCTCTCCCTAGCCCTCACCCTCACACTCACCCTCAACTTAAGACTAACCCTAACCCTAATCCTAAACCTAACCCTCACACTCATCCTAAAACTAACCCTAACCTTAATCCTAAACCAAACCCTCACCTTCACCATAAACCTAACACTAACCATCACCCTCACACGCACCCTTACCCTAACCCCAACCCTATGCCTTACCCTAACCCTAAACCTCACCCTAACCCTAACCCTAACCGAACCCGAACCCTCACCCTCACCCTAACCCTAACCCTTACAATAACCCTATCCCTCACTCTAAACCTTATCCTCACACTTACCCTAAACCTAACCCAAAACCTCACACTAACCCTAAACCTCACACTAACCCTGACCCAACCCCTCACCCTAAAACTCACCCTAATCCTAACCCTAACCATAACCCACACCTTAAACCTAACCCTAACCCTCACCCTCACTTTAACCCTCACCTTAATCCTAACCCTGACCCTAACCCTCACTGTAACGCTAACACTAAACCTAAACCTAACCCTCACCCTAACGCTCACTGTCACCCTAAACATCACCCTAAACCTCACCTTCACACTCACGCTAACCCTAGCACTCACTCTCACCCTAACCCTCACTTTAACCCTTAACCTTACCCTAACCCTAACCCACACCCTAACCCAAACCCTAACCCTCACCCTCATCTAGCGCTCAACCTTACACTAATCCTAACCCTAAAACTAACCCTCACCCTCCCTGACCCTCACTCTAACCCTAACCCTCACCCTAACCCTCACCCTCACCTTCACCGTAACCCTATCTCTAATTCAAACCCTAACCCTCAACCACACCTTAAACCTCACCCGAATCCTTACCCTCACGCTCAACCTAATTGGAACCCACACCTTAACCTTAACCCTCACTCTACCCCTGACCCTAAACCTGAACCTAACACTCACCCTAAAACTAACCCTAACCCTCACCCTCAACCTAACCCTAAACCTAATGCTAACCGTAAACTTCATCCTCACCCTAAGCCTAACCCTACACCTCACCCTAACCCAAACCCTAACCCTAATGCTAACCCTAACACTCAACCTCACCCTAACCCTCACTCTAATCCTTGCCCTCACCCTTTCCCTCACCCTTACGCTAAACCTACCCATCAGCCTAAACCTCACCTTAACCCTTACCCTCACTATAAACTTAAAACTAACCCTAATCCTCACACTAACCCTAAACCTAAACCTAACCCTAACCCTCACTTTAACCCTCACTCTAAGCCTAAACCTGAACCTAACCCTCACTGTCACTCTAACACTCAACGTCACCCTAACCCTCAACCTAACCCTAACCCTCAACCTAAATCTCACCCTAACCCTTAACCTCACCACAACCTTAACCCTAACCCACACCCTAACCCTCACCCGAAACCAAACCCTCACCCTCACCCTCACCCTAACCGTAACACTAACACTCACCCGAACCCTAACACTCACCCTAACCGTAACTCTAACCCTCACCGTCAACCTAACCTACACCCGAACTCTAACCCTATACCTCACACTACCCTTAATGCTAAACATAACCCTAAATCTTAGTCTCATCCTAATCCTCACCCTAAACCTTTTCCTCACACTAACCCTAATCCTAACCCTCACACTAGCCCTAACCGTCAACCTAACCCTCACTGTCACCCTAAACCTCACCCTAACCCTAACCCTCACCTACACCCTAACCCTCACCCTCACCCTCACCCTAAAAATCACCCTAACCCAAACCCTCAGCCTAACCCTAATCCTAACCCTCACCTTAACCCTAACCCTCAACTTCAACCTCACCCTCAGCCTAATCCTCACCCTAAACCTAACCCTAACCCTTTCCTAACTGAAAACCGCACCCTCACCCTAACCCTCATCCTAACCTTTGCCCTCACCCTAGCCCTCACCTTAAGCCTAACCCTAACCCTAACCCTCAACCTCAACCTCATCCTCAAACTCAGCCTCACCCTAACCCTAAACCTAATC
Organism: Dipodomys merriami; assembly: GCF_024711535.1. Classification (NCBI taxonomy): domain Eukaryota; kingdom Metazoa; phylum Chordata; class Mammalia; order Rodentia; family Heteromyidae; genus Dipodomys; species Dipodomys merriami. The sequence continues at coordinate 1,764,456 of NW_027202771.1, forward strand.
CTAAACCTAACCCTCACACAAATCCAAACTATAACCCTAACTGTAAACCTAATGCTAACCCTAAACCTCACCCTCACCTTAGCCCTAATCCTAACCCTCACCCTAACCCTAACCCTAAGCCTAATGCCATACCTAACCCTAACCCTCACACTAAGACTAATGCTAACCCTAATACTCAACCACAAACTAAACATCAACCTAACACTTACCCTCATTCTAACCCTCACCTTAACCCTAAAACTGAACCTAATCCTCATCCAAACACTCACCCTAACCCTTACAGTAACCCTATCCTTCACCCTCACCCTAACCCTCACCATATCCCTTATCCTTACACTAACCCTAACCCTACACCTCACACTAACGCTAACCCTTAACTCAACCCTAAAACTAACCCCCACCCTAACCCTAAACCTGAACCTAATCCTCATCCAAATGCTCACCCTAACCCTAACACTAACCTTATCCCTCACCCTCACCGTAACCCTCACCCTAACGCATACCCTCACCCTAACCCTAACCCTAACCCTAACACTCAACCTAACCTTAACCCTAACACTAATGCTAACCCAAACCCTCACCATCAACCGAACCCACACCCTCACCCTAACACTCACCTAATCCTCACCCTAACCCTAACATTACCTAACCAAGACCCTCACCCTCACACTCACCTTCACCCTAACCCTCACCCTCTCCCTAGCCCTCACCCTAACCGTAACCCTAACCCTAAACCTCACCCTCATCCTCAACCTCAGCCTAACCCTATCCCTATCCCTAATCCTAACCGTCACCCTCAACCTAAGCCAAACCCTAACACTCAACCCTCACCCTAAGCCTCACCCTAACCCTAGTTCAAACCCTAACCCTCAACCTCATCCTAGTGCTCAACATAACCCTAACTCTAATCCTAACTCTAACCCTAAACCTCATCTTCACCCTCACCCTCACCCTCACCCTCAGCCTAATCCTAACCCTAACCCTAATACTAACTCTAAACCTAACCCTAACCCTACCTCTACCCCGAACCCTAGCCCTCACCCTCACTCATACCCTCAACCTCAGCCTAACCCTAACCCTAATCCTAAACCTAACCCTCACACTCACACTCACTCTTACCCTAAACCTAATCCTCACCCTCACCCTATGTCTAACCCTAAACCTCACCCTCACCCTAACCCTTAACCTCCCCCGAAACCTAACCCTAACCAAAACCCTTAAACTACCCCTCAGCCTAACTCTAACCCTCACCCTTAACCCAAACCTGATGCTAACTCAAATGTTCACTCTCAACCTAAGCCTCAGCCTAACATTTACCCTCACCATAACCATATCCCTCCTCTCTCCCTAACACTCACCCTACCCCCTCCCCTCACCCTAACCCTCACCCTAACCCAAAGCCTAACCCTAATCCTAACCTTCACCCTAAGCCTCACCATAACACTCACCCTAACCCTAACCTTAACCCTCACCCTCAAACTCACCCTAACCCTAAACCTAAACTTAACCCTCACCCTCACCCTAACTGTCATCCTAACCCTTACCCTCACCCTAACCCTAACCCTAACCCTAACCCTAACACTCAACCTAAACCAAACCCTAACCCTAATGCTAACCCTAACCCTCACCCTCACCCTAACCTGAACCCTAACCCTTACCCTTACCATCACCCTCACTCTCACCCTAACCCTAACCCTTACCTTCACCATAACCCTATCCCTCACTCTCAACCTAACCCTCACCCTAAACCTTATGCTCAGCCTAACCCTCACCCAACCCTAACTGAACCCTAACCCACACCCTAACCCCCACACTAACCTTCACCCTAACCCTAACGCTAACCCTAAACCTCACTCTCAACCTAACCCTCATCCTAAAACTTATCCTCACATTAACCCTAATCCTAACAGTAACCCTCACACTAAGCCTAACCCTCAACCTAACCCTAATCCTCTCCCTCACCATAATCCTCACCCTAAACATAACCCTAACCCTTACCTAACCAAAACCGAAACCTCCCCCTCCCCCTCACCCACAGCCTAACCCTTACCCTAACCCTAATAGTACCCTAACTCTTATCCTCACCCTACATCTAACCCTAACCCTAACCCTCATGGTCACCCTCCCACTCATGCTCAACCTCACGCTCAACCTCACCCTCACACTAACCCTCACCGTCAACCTAAACATCACCCTACCCCTAACCCTCACGCTAACCCTAACCCTTACCCTACCCTAACCCTAACCCTAACACTAACCCTAACCCTTGCCCCAAACCTTATGCTAACCCTAACTCTCATCCTCACACTAATCCTCACCCTAACCCTTATCCTCACACTAACCCTAACCCTAACCCTCAGCATCACCCTAACCCTAAACCTAACCCTCAGCATCACCCTAACCCTAAACCCTAAACCTAAACCTAAAACTAATTCTCACCCTGAACCTAACCCTTACCCTTACCCTAACCCGAAACCTCTCACTAACTCTCACCCTAACCCTCACCCTAAACCTAACCCTCACCCTAAACCTAACCCTCACCCTAAACCTAAATCTAACCCTCATCCTAACCCTAAACCTTACCTGAAACCTAACCCTAACGCTAAACCTAACCATAACCCTAACCCTTACCCTCAAACTCACCCTCACCCTAACCCTAAACCTAACCCTAACCCTCACCCTAACCCTAACCAGAATCCTAACCCTAACCCTCACCGTCACCATCACCCTCACCCTAACCCTCAATCTCAAACTTACCTTCACCCTAACCCTCAAACTAACCCAAACTCTCACCCTAACCATAACAATCTCCCTAACCCTAACCCTACCTTTCACCCTAACTTTAACCCTAAATATCACCCTAACCCTAACCCTCACCCTCACACTCACCCTCTGCCTAACACTAACCGTAACCCTAATCCTAACCCTAACTCTCACCCTCATACTCACCCTAACTCAAACACTAACCCTAACCCTAACCCTATCCCTAATTCTCACCCTAATCCTAAACCTCATCCTAACCCTAAACTTAACCCTCTATCTCACCCTAACCCTAACCTTATCCCCCACCGTAACCCTAATGGTAACCCTATCCCTCACCCTCACCCTAAACCGCACCCTAAACCTTACCCTCACCATAACCTTAACCCTAAACCTAATACTCACACTAACTCTAACCATCACCCTCACCCTAACCCTCACTGTCACCTTAAACTTCACCCGAACACTAACCATCACCCACACACTAACCCTCACCCGAAACCGAAACCTCTACCTCACCCTCACCCTAACCGAAACCCTAACACTCACCCCAAACCTAACCCCCAACCTAACCCTAATTCTAACCCTCACCCTCAACTTAACCCTAACCCTAATCCTAACCCTAAACCTCACCCTAACCTTAACACTAAACCTAACCTTAACTCTTACTTTCATCCTAATCCTCACCCTAAACCTTTTCCTCACACTAACCCGAACCCTAACCCTCACACTAACCAGAACACTCACCCTAACCCTAACCCTAACCCTCACCCTGAACCTAACCCTAACCCTTTTCCACACCCACACCCTAACCCTCACCGTCTCCCTAACCCTCACCCTAAAACTAACCCTCACCTATACCCTAAAACTCACCCTCACCATCACCCTAACCCTAAACATCACCCTAACCCTAAACCTCACCTTCAACTTCACCCTCACCCTAAATCTCACCCTCACCCTAGCCCTCACCCTAAACCTAACCCTAACCCAAAAACTCACCCTCAAGCTCATCCTCAACCTCAGCCTCACCCTAACCCTAAACCTAATCCTAAACCTAATCCTCACCCTAACCCTCACTCTAACGATAACCTTAAACCTAATGCTAACCCTAAACCTTACCCTCAACTTTACCCTAATCCTAACCCTCACCCTCACCCTACCCGTAACCCTAATGCTATACCTAACCCTAACACTTACCCTAAGACTAATTCTAAGCCTAATACTCAACCTCACCCGAAACCTCACCCTAACACTTACCCTCAGCCAACCCCTCACCCTAACCCTAAACCTAAACCTAAACCTAACCTTCACCAAATAGTCACCCTAACCCTTACACTCACCCTATCCCTCACCCGCACCCTAACCCTCACCCTAACCCTTATCCTCACACTAAACCTAAACGTAACCCTAAACCTCACACTAAAGCTAATCCTCTCCCAAAACCTAACACTAAACCTCACACTAACCCTAACCCTAATCTCAAACCTAACCCTAACCCTCACCCTAAACCCAATCCTAATCATCACCCAAACGCTCACCCTCACCCTAACAGTAAACCTATACCTCACCCTCACCCTAACCCTCACCCTAATGCTTACCCTCACACTAACCCTAAAAATCAAACTAAACCTAACCCTCACCCTAACCCTAACCATAATCCTCACCCTAACCCTCATCCTAACCCTAACCCTAACCCTCAAACTATCCCTAACCCTAAACATTACCCTAAACCTAAACCTCACCGTCACTCTCACCCACACCCTCAGCCTAACAGTAACACAAACCCTAATCCTAACCCTAACGCTCACACTCACACTCACCCTAACTTGAACCCTAACCATAAACCTAACTCTCACCCTATACATAAACCTATCCCTAACACACACCCTAACCCTAAACGTCACCCTAACCCTAGCCCAAATCCTCACCCTAACTCTAACCCTCACCCTAATCTCAACTTAACCCTAACGCTCACCCTAAACCTCACCCTCACCCTAAATCTAACCCTAACTGATACCCTCACCATAAACCTAAGGGTAATCCGAACCCTAATCCTCACACTCAATCTGACCCTAACCCTCACCCTATCACTCACCCTAACCCTAACACTCACCCTCACATTAACACTCACCGTTATCTTAACCCTCACCATAAACCTAACCGTAACCCACACCCTAACACTCACACTCACCCTCAACCTCATCCTAACCTTCACCCTAGCCCTAACCTAACCCTAACCCCAACCATGACCCTCACCCTAACCCTAACTTTAACCCTCACACTCACCCTAACCCTAACCCAAACCCTTACCCTAAACCTCAACTTAACCCTTAATCAAATCCTAACCCTCACTCTCACCCTAATCCTCAACCTAACCCTAACCATAACCCTCACCCTAACCCTCACCCTAACCCTAACCCTAATCCTAACCCTAACCTTAACCCTCACCCTCACCCTAAACCTCACCCTAACCTTAAAACTCATCCTAATCCGAAACCTCACCAACACCCTAACCCTCACCCTCACTCTCACCCTCACTCTCACCCTAACCTTCACCAACACCCTAACCCACACCCTCACCCGAACCTTAACTCTCAACCTCACCCTCACCCTAAACATCACCCTAAGCCTAACCCTCACCCTAACCCTCACCCTAACCCTAACCCTCACCTTAAACCTCACCCTCACCCTAATCCTCACCCTAAACCTAACCCTAACCCTTTCCAAACCGAAAACCTCACCTTCACCCTCACCCTCACCCTAGCCCTCACCCTCACCCTATACCTCACCCTAAACATAACCATAAACTTAACCCTCACCTTCACACTCACCCTAATGCTCACCCTCACCCTCAGCCTCACCCTAAACCTACACCTAATCCTAACCCTAAACCTGACCCTTACCCTCACTCTAACCCTAACCCTAACCTGCATCCTAACCCTAACCCTTACCCTAATGCTAACCCTAACCTTCATCCTCACCCTAACTGTAACACTCAACCTAAACCTAACCCTAACCGTAATGCTAACCCTAAACCTCACCCTCACCCTAACAGTGACCCTAACCTTTACCCTAACCCTCACCCTCACCCTAACCCTAACTCTAAACCACACGATAACACTAACCATAAACCTAACCCTAACCCTCAGTCTACCCCTCACCCTCACCCTAACTCTCACCCTCACCCTAACACTAATGCTAACCCTAACCCTCAACCTCACCCTAACCGTCGCCCTAAACCTTGACCTCACAAAATCCCTATTCCTCAACCTCAACCTAACCCTCACCCTAACCCTTACAATCACCCTAACCCTCACCCAACCCTAACCCTCATACTAACCCTCACCCTAACCCCCATCCTAACCTTAACCCAAACCCTAAGGCTAACCCTAACCCTCAGTTTCACCCTAACCCTCACCCTAACCCTTATCCTCACATAAACCCTAACCCTAACCGTAACCGTAACCCTCACAAAAAGCCTAACCCTCATCCTAAACCTAACCCTACCTCTCACCCTAACACTCACCCTAACCCTAACCCTAACCTGAACCCGAACCCTAACCCTAACCCTAACCCTAATCCTCCCCTGAACCCTAACACCCATGGTCACCCTAAGCCTCACCCTTACACTAACCCTCACCTACACCCTAACCCTACCCATTCCCTGAACCCTAACTCTCACCCTAAACCTCACCCTCAACCTAAACATCACCCTAACCCTTATTCTCACACTAACCCTCACCCTCAACCAAACCATAACCCTCACTCTCACCCAAAACCTCTCACACTCCCTAACTTTCACCTTCAGCTTAAACATCACCCTAAACCTCACTCTCACACTAACCCTCACTCTAACACTTACAATCACCCTAACCCTCACATTAAACCTAAACCTCACCCTAAATCTAACCCTAAACCTACCACTCACCCTAACCCTAGCCGTGAGGGCTAGGGTGAGCCTCACTCATACCCTCAACCGCAGCCTTACCCTAACCCTAACCATTACCCTCACACTAACCCTTACCCTACCCCTCAGCCTAACCCTCACCCTCACCCTAATCCTAACCCTAACCCTCACCCTAAACCAAACCCAAACCCTAACCCTCACCCTAACCCTAAACCTAACCGTCACCCTAAACCTAACCCTTACCCTAAATCTAACCCTAACCCTAAAACTATCCCTAACTCTCACCCTCACCCTTATCTTCACCCTAAACCTAACCGTAACCCTAAACCTCACCCTAACCCTAACCCGAATCCTAACCCTAACCCTCACCGTCACCATCACCCTGACCCTAACCCTCAACCTCAAACTCACTTTCACCCTAACCCTCAAACTAACCCTAACAGTCACCCGAACCTTAACCCTTACCCTAACCCTAACCTTACCCCTCACCCTAACCCTCAACCTAAACCTAACACTCACCCTAACCCTAATCCTAACCCTCACCCTCATCCTAACCCTCAATGTCACACTAAACTTCATCCTAAGCATAACCCTAACCCACACCCGAAACTTCACCCTCACCCGAAACCTCACCCTCACCTGAACCCTCACCCTCACCCTAACCCTCAGCCTCACCCTAACTCTCACACTACCCGTAACCCTCAACCTAAGCCTCACTCTCAACCTAATCCTCACCCTAAACCTAACCCTAACCCTTACCTAAAAAAATTCCTCACCCTCACTCTCACACTCACCCTAAACCTCACCCTCACTGTAGCCCTCACCCTAAAGCTAAACCTCACCCTAACCCTAACCCTAACCCTCACCCTCACCCTAACCCTAACCCTCAAAAACAGCCTAACCCTCACCCTGATCCTATCCCTAAACCTAACCCTAATCCTAACCTTCACCCTCACCCTCACTGTAACTCTAAACCCCACCCTAAACCGAACCCTCACCCTCACCTTAATCCTAACCCTCACCCTCACGCTAACAGTAACCCTAACACTCAACCCTCACCCTAAGCCTCACAATAACCCTAACGGTAACCCTAACACTCACCCTCATCCTAGCGCTCAACATAACCCTAACTCTAAACCTAACCCTCACCCTAAAACTCAACTTCACCCTCACCCTCACCAAGACCCTCAGCCTAATTCTAACCCTAACACTAATACTAACCCTAAACCTAACCCTAACCCTACATCTACACCTAACCCTAGCCCTCACCCTCACTCATAACCTCAACCTCAGCCTAACCCTAATCCTAACCCTAATCCTAAACCTAACCCTCACACTCACACTCACCCTAACCCTAACCCTAACCCTCACCCTAAGGCTAAGGCTAACCCTAACCCTCACCCTCACCCTCACCCTAAACCTTAATCTCACCCTAACCCAAACCCTACCCCTCACCCTAACCCTAAAACTACCCCTCAGCCTATCCCTAACCCTCACCATCAGCCCAAACCTGATGCTAACACAAATGCTCACTCTCAACCTAAGCCTAAGCCTAACACTTATTCTCACAATAACCCTATCCCTCACCCTCTCCTTAAACCTCAACCTACCCCATCCCCTCAACCTAACCCTCACCCTAACCCAATCCCTAACCCTAACCCTAAACTTCACCCTAAGCTTCACTCTAACCCTCACCTTAACCCTCACCTTAACCCTCAACCTAACCCTAAACCTAACCCTAACCCTCACCCTCACCGTAAATGTCATCCTAACCCTTACCCTCACCCTAATCCTAACCCTCACCCTAACCCTAACCCGAACCCGAACCCTCACTCTCACCTTCACCCTCACCCTAAACATCACCCTAACCCTAACCCTCACCCTAACCCTAACCCTAACACTCACCCTAACCTTAACCCTCACCTTAAATTTCACCCTCACAATAGCCCTCACCCTAAAACTAACCCTCATATTAACCCTCACCCTCACCCTCACCCTCAGCCTCACCCTCAGCCCCAACATAACCCTAAACCTAATCCTAACATTAACCCTGACCTTCACCCTCACTCTAACCCTAACCCTAACATGCACCCTAAACCTAACCCTAACCATAAACCTAACACTCATCCTAACCCTCACCCAACCCTAACCCTAACCCTAACCCTCACCTTAACCCCCACCCTAAACTTCACCCTAACCCTAACTCTAACCCTAACCCTGAATCTCAACCTTACCCTCACCCTAATCCTTATCCTCACACTAAACCTAACCCTAACCATGACCCTCACACTAAGCCTAACACTCAACCTAACCCTATGCCTCACACTCAACCTAATCGTCACCCTAAACATAACCCTTACCCTTACCTAACATATACGCACACCCTGAACCTCACCGTCACCCTAACCCTCAGCCTAACCATTACCCTAACCCTAATAGTAACCCTAAATCTTACCCTCACCCTAAACCTAACCCTATCCCTAACCCTCACCGTCACCCTCCCACTCACGTTCACCCTCACACTAACCCTCACGCTCAACCTCACGCTCACCCTAACCCTCACCGTCACCCTAAACATCACCCTAACCCTAACCCTCACGCTAACCATAACCCTCACCCTAACTCTAACCCTAAACCTATCCCTCACCCTAACCCTAACCCTAACCCTAAACCTTACCCTAACCCTAACCCTTATCCTAAACCTAACCCTAACCCTAACCCTCACCCTAAAACTTATGCTAACCCTAACCCTCACCCTCACCCTGAACCTAACCCTAACCCTTTTCCACACACTCAACCTAACCCTCACCGTCACCCCTGCCCTCACCTTGAACCTAACCCTCAACTATACCCTCACCCTGACCCTCAGCCTCACCCTAAACATCACCCTAACTCTAACCCTCAAGACTAACCCTAACCCTTACCCTCACCTTAAGCCTAAACCTCACCTTCAACGTCACCCTCACCCTAACCCTCACCCTAAACCTCACCTTCACCGTAGACCTCACCCTAAACCTAACCCTAACCCTAAACCTCACCCTCAACCTCATTCTCAACCTCAGCCTCACCCTAACCCTAAACCTAACCCTCACCCTCACTCTAAAACTTACCCTAATCGATAATCTCACCATAACCCTAAGAATAACCCTAACCCTAATCCTCACACTAACCCTTACTGTCACCTTAACCCTCACTCTAACATTAACCGTAACCCACACCCTAACACTCACACTCAACCGAAACCGAACACTCACCCTCACCCTAACCCTAACCCTAAACCTCACCCCAAACCAAACCCTAACACTTACCTAACCGCAACCCTCACCTTATCCCTCACACTCACCCTAACCCTAACCCTCACCGTAGCCCTCACCCAAAACCTAAACCTCACCCTAACCCTAAACCTAAACCTCACCCTAAACCTCACCCTAACCCGAACCCTCAACCTCACCGTCAACCTCACCGTAACTCTAACCCTAAACCTAACAATAACACTAACCCTAACCCTAAACCTAATCCGCATCCCCACCCTCACCCTCACCCTCAGCCTAACCTAAGCCTAAGGCTAAGGCTAACCCTAACCCTCACCATAATCCTAACCCTAAGCCTAAACCTAAAAATAACCCTAACCCTAAACCTAACACTAAACCTAACCCTAATCCTTAGCCTCACCCTCACCCTTACCCAAACCCTAACCCTAACCCTCACTCAAACCCTAAGCATAACTCTAACCTTAACCCTCACACTCACCCTCACCATAACCCTAATCCTAAACCTAACCACATCCCTAACCCTAACCCTGACCTAAAACCTCACCCTAACCCTAACCCTAATACTAACTTTCACCCTCACACTAGCCCTCACACTAACCCTAATTCTAACCCTCACCTTCAACCTAACCCTGAACCTCAGCCTCGCCCTAAACCTCACACTAACCCTAAACCTAATACTCAATCTAACCCTCACCCTAACCCTAAACCTAAGCCTAAACCTAACCCTAACCCTCACCCCTATCTTAACCCTCACCCTCAGTGTAAAGGTCATCTTTACCCTTACCATCATCCTCACCCTGACCCTCCCCTAACCCTAAATCTCATCCTAACACTCACCCTAATCGTAAACCTAACCATCACCCTAAGCCTAACCTTCACCATCAATCTCAAGCTCAACCTAACCCTAAGCCTAAGTCTATGCCTTACCCTAACACTCACCCTCACCCTACCCCTCACCTAAACCTAAACCTAACCATCACCAGAAACCTAATCCTCACACCCACCCTCACCCTCAGCCTAAACCTAAGCCTAAGCCTAACCGTAACCCTCACCCTCAGCCTCAGCCTAACCCTAATACTAAACTTAACCCTAACCCTAAACCTCAACCTAACCCTCACCCTAGCATTAACCCTAACACCAACCCTAACCCAAAACCTCTACCTAACCCTCCTCATAACTGGAAATCTAACCCTAAACCTCAACCTCACCCTAACCCTAACACTTACCTTAAACCTAAACCTCACCCTAACCCTCACCCTCACCCTCACCCTCACGGTAACTCTAACCCTAACCCTAACAATAACACTAATCCTAAGCCTAAGCCTAACCCTAACCCTAACCCTAACCCTAACCCTAATCCTAACACTCACGCTCACCCTAACCCTTACTCTCATCCTAGCCCTCACCCTAACCCTAAACCTAACCCTCACCCTAACCTTAAAATTAACCCGAACCCTAACTCTCAACCTAACCTGAACCCTAACCCTCACCCTAACCCTCACCCTCAACCTAACCCTAAGCCTAACCCTAACCCTAAACCTAACCCTCACACTCACTGTAACCCTTACCCTAATCCTAATCCTAACTCTAAGCCTAACCCTCAACCTCAAACTAAACCTCACCCTAACCCTAAATCTAACACTAACCCTAAACCTAACCCTCACCCTCAGCCTCACTCTAACCCTAACTCTAACCCTAAACCTAACCCTCACCCTAAACCTAACCCTAACCCTAACCCTAAACCTCAGCTAACCCTAACCCTAAACCTCACCCTCACAATAGCCCTCACCCTAAACCTCATGCTAAACCTAACACTCATCCTAACACTAACCCTAACACTAACCCTAACCCTAACTCTAACACTAAACCTTACACTACCCCTAAACCAAACTCTAACCCTAAACCTAATCCTAAACTGAATCCTAACCCCAACCGTAAGCCTCACCCTTACCCTCACCGTAACCCTAACGCTAACCCTAAACCTAACTCTAACCCTAACCCTAACCCTAACCCTCACCCTAACAATAACACTTACCCTAACACTAACCCTAACCCTCATGTTCAGGCTAAGCCTAAGCCTAAGCCTAAGCCTAAGCCTAACCCTCACCCTCACCCTAACCCTAACCCTAACACTAACCCTAACTCTAACCCTAAACCTCACCCTCACCCTAACCTAACTCTAACCCCAAACCTAAACCTAAAACTCATCCTAACCCCAACCCTAACCGTCAACCTTACCCTCACCATAACCCTAACCCTCACACTAACCCTAACTCTAACCCTAACACTAACCCTGACCCTCACTCTAACCATAACCCTCACCCTAAGACTAACCCGCACCCTAACATTAACCTGAACCCTAACACTAACCCTCACACCAACCCTAACCATCACTCTAACCCTAAACCTCACCCTAACAATAACCCTAACCCTCATCCTCACCCTAGCCCTCACCCTAACTCTAAACCTCATCCTCGACCTAACCCTCAATTTTACCCTTACCATCACCCCCACCCTAACCCTCACCCTAATCCTAACCCTCACCCTAACCCCCACCCTAACCCTAACTCTACCCCTAAACCTCACCCTCACCCTAACCCTAAATCTAACCCTAACCCTAACACTAAACCTCAGCCTAACCCTAACCCTCACATTCACCCTCAACGTAAATGTAACCCCAAACCTAACCCTAACCATAAACCTCACCCTAAACCTAACCCTCAACCTAACAATTACCCTCCCCTAACACTAACCCTAACCCTCACACTAACCCTAACTCTCACCCTACTCCTAAACCTCACCCTAACCCTAACCCTAACCCTCACCCTCACACTATCCATCACGCTAACCCTAATTCTAACCCTCACCCTCAGGCTAACCCTAATCCTCATCCTCACCCTAAACCTCACACTAACCCTAACCCTAATCTTCAATTTCACCCTCACCCTAAACCTAACCCGAACCCTTTCCCAAACCCTCACCCTAAACCTAACCCTCACCCTTATCTTAACCCTCACCCTCAGTCTAACCCTCACTTTTACACTTAATATCACCCTCAACCTAACGCTCACCCTAACCCTAATCCTCATCCTAACCCTCACCCTCAGCTTAACCCTAAGCCTAAGCGTAAACCTAACCCTAACCCTCACACTCACCTTAACCCTAACGCAAAACCTAACCCTAACCCTAAACCTCAACCTAATCCTCACCCTAACCCTAACCCTAACCATAACCATAACCCTGACCCTAACCCTAACTCTAACCTTAACCCTAACATTACACCTAACCCTAATCCTCTACCTAACACTACCCCTAACCATAAATGTAACCCTAAAACTCACCCTAACCCTAACCCAAATCCTAACCCTAACACTCACCGTACCCCTAAACCTCACTCAAACCGTAACCCTAACCCTAATCCTACCCCTAACCCTAATCCTAAACCTCACCCAAACACTAACCCTAGCCCTCACCCTCACCCTAGCCCTCACACTAAGCCTAATCCTAACCCTAATCCTCATCCTAACCCTCACCATAACCCTAAGCCTAACCCTCACCCTATCCCTAAACTTAACCTGAACCCTAAATTTCACCCTAACCCTGACCCTAACACTCACCCTAACCCTAACCATCACCCACACCCTCAGCCTAAACCTAAGCTTAAGCCTAACCCTAACACTAAACCTCACACTCACCCTAACCCTCACCCTAACCCTAATCCTAACTCTAACCCTAACCTTAAACCTAAACCTCAAGCTAACCCTCACCCTAAACCTAACACTAACCTTAACCCTAAACCTCGACGTAACCCTCACCCTAACCCAAACTCTAACCCTAACCCTAACCCAACCCTCACGCTCAGCCTCACCCTAACCCTAATTCTAACCTTAAATCTCACACTCAACCTAACACTAACCCTAACCCTAACCCTAAATTTCACCTTAACTCTAACACGAAAACTCAACCTCACCCTGGCCCTCACCCTAACCCTAATCCTAACCCTAACCCTCATCCTAATCTTCACCCTAACACTAACCCTAACCCTTACCCTCACACTCACCCTAACCCTAATCCTAACCCTAACCCTCAACCTAACCCAACCCTTACCCTGAATATAACCCTTACCCTAACCCTCAACCTAACCGTAAACTTAAACCAAACCCTAACTCTCACCCTAACCCTAACCCTAAACCTCACCCTAACCCTAACCCTAAACCTCACCCTCACCCTAGCCCTCACCCTAACCCTAATCCTAACCTTAACACTCATCCTAACCCTCCAACTAACCCTTACCCTAAACCTCACCCTAACCCTAACCCTCACCCTCAACCTCACCCTCATCCTAAACCTAAGCCTAAGCCTAAACCTAACCCCAACACACACACTCAACTTAACCCTAAACCTAATCCTAAACCTAACCCTAACCCTAACACTCCTACTAACTCTCACCCTAACTCTAACCCTAACACTAACCCTAACCCTAACCCTCAACCTAACCTTCACCCTAACCCTAACATTAACCCTAAACCTCACCCTCACCCAAAACCTAACTCTAACCCTAACGCAAACCCTAAAACTCACCCTAACCCTAACCTTAACCCTCACCCTCACCCTCACTGTAACCTTAAACCTAAACCTATCCCTAACAATAACCCTAACTCTAATCCTAACCCTCAACCTAACCATAACCCTCACCCTAACCCAAATCCTGACCCTAACACTTACCCTCACCGTAACACTAACGCTAACTCCAACTCTAACCCTCACACTAACCCTAACCTCACCCTAACCCTAAACCTAACCTTCAACCTAACCCTAACCCTTAAGCTCAACGTAACCATAACCCTAACCCTACCCTCAGCCTAACACTAACCCTAACCCTAATCCTAAACCTCACCCTCACTCTCACCGTAACTGTAACCCTAAATGAAAGGCTAACAATAACCCTAATCCTAACCTGAACCCGAACCCTAACCATAACCCTCACCCTAAACCTAACCCCCACCCTAACACTTACTCTCACCTTAACCCTAATCCTCATCCTCACACTAAACCTCACACTAACCCTAACACTTATACTCAATCTAACCCACACACTCACCCTAACACTAACCCTCACCCTAACACTAAACCTCACCCTTATCATAACCCTAACTCTCAGGCTAAACCTCACCTTTACCCTTAACATCACCCCCACCCTAAACCTCACCCTAACCTTAACCCTCACCCTAACCCGAATTCTACCCCTAAACCTCACACTCACCCTAACCCTAAATCTAACCCTAAAGCTAACACTAAAGCTCACCCTAACCATAACCCTAACCCTCACCCTAAACGAAACCCTCAGCCTAACACTAAGCCTAACCCTAACACTAACTTAACACTAACGCTCACACTAACCCTCACCGTCACCCTAACCCTAATCCTAACCCTAACCCTCATCCTAACCCTCATCCTAACACTAACCCTAACAATCACCCTAAATCTAATCCTCACTCCCACCCTCACCCTCAGCCTAACCCTAAGCCTAAGCCTATGCCTAATCCTAACCCTCACACTCACCCTCACCCTAACCCCAATCCTAACCCTAACTCTAACACTAACCCTAAATCTCAACCTAACCCTAACCCTAACCTTAACCCTAAAACTAACCCTAACCCTAACCCTCGAACTAACCTTCCAACTAATCCTAAACCTAACCCTAAATCTAACCCTCACCCTAACCCTACTCCTAAGCCTAAACCTAAACCTCAACCTAACCCTAAACCTAACCTTCACCCTCACCATAACTCTAACCCTAACCCTAACAATAACACTAATTCTAACCCTAAACCTAACCCTAAACCTAACCCTAATACTAACACTCACCCACACCCTAACCCTAATCCTAACCATAACCTTCACCCTAACACTAACCCTCACTCTCACTGTAACCCTTACCCTCATCCTAACCCTCCCCCTAAACCTAACCCTAATCTTAATGCTTACCCTAACACTAAACCTAATCCTCACTCTCACTCTAGCCCTCAACCTAACCCTAATCGTAACTTTAATCCTCATCCTAACCCTCACCCTAACCCTAATCCTAACCCTCACCCTAACACTAACCCTAACCCTCAACCTAACCCTAACCCTAACCCTCCCCGTAACCCTTACCCTAACCCTCACCCTAAACATAAACTTAACTCGAATCCTAACTCTCACCCTAAACCTAACCCTAACCCTCACCCTAACCCTAACCCTAAACCTCACCCTAACCCTAGCCCTCACCCTAACCCTAATCCTACCCCTAACTCTCATCCTAACCCTCCCTCTAAACCTTACCCTAACACTCACCCTAACCCTAACCTTCACCCTCAACCTCAGCCTCAGCATAAACCTAAGCCTAAGGATAACCCTCACCCTAACCCTCACACTCACAATCACCCTAACCCTAATCGTAAACCTAACCCTATCCCTAAACCTCAACCTAACCCTCACCCTCACCCTAACCCGAACACTAACCCTAACCCTAATCCACACCCTAACCCTCCCCCTAAACCTAACTCTAACACTAAACCTCATCCTCAAACTAACCCTAACCCTAAACCTAACGCTAAAGCTCAACCTAAACCTCAGCCTAAGCCTAACCCTCACCCTCACCCTCAACCTATTCGTAACTGTAACCCTAACCCTAACAATAACACTAAACCTAACCCTAAACATAACCCTAACCCTCACCCTAACCCTAATAATAACCCTAACCATAAACCTCACCCAAACCCTCACCCTAACCCTCACCTTCACCCTCACTTTCACCCTCACCCTCACTGTAAGTCTAACCCTAACCCTAACAATAACACTAATCCTAACACGAAACTTAACACTAACCCTAATCTTAAAACTCACCCTCACCCTAACCCTAATTCTAACCCTCACCCTCACCCTATCACTAACCCTCATGTCACGGTAACCCTAACTCTCATCCTAACCCTCACCCTAAACCTAAAACTCACCCCAACAGTAAACCTAAACGTCACCATCACCCTAGCCCTCACCCTAACTCTAATCCAAACCCTAATCCTCATACGAACCCTCATCCGAACCCTAACCCTAAATCTCACCCTAACCCTTTCTTCAACCTTAACTCTAACCCTAAACCTCACGCTCACCCCAACCCTAACCCTAACCCTAACCCTAAACCTCACCTTAAAAATCACCATAACCCTAACACTCACAATCACCCTCAAACTCAGAATAACCCTAAAAATAACCCTAACCCTAACCCTCACCCTAACCATAACCCTCACCCTAACCCAAACCCTCACTCTAAAACTTACCCTCACCATAAAACTAACCCTAACCTTAACACTAACCCTCACATTAACCCTAACCCTAACCCTAACCCTAAACCTCAACCTAACCCTCAAACTCACCATAAACCTAACACTAACCCTAACCCTCACCCTCACCCTAACCCTCCCCCTAACCCTATACCTAACCCTAAACCTCACCCTCACAATAACCCTAACAATAACCCTAAACCTAAACCTCACACTAACCTTAAAACTAACCCTCACCCCCACCCTCACCCTCAGAGTAACTCTAACCCAAACCCTAACAATAACACTAACCCTAACCCTTACTATCCGCCTAACCCTAATCTCACCCCCACCCTCACCCTCAGCCTAACCCTCAGCCTAAGCATAACCCTCACCCTAACCCTCACACTCACCCTCACCTGAACCCTAATCCTAAACCTAAACGTAACCCTGAACCTCAAGCGAACCCTCATCCTCACCCTAACCCTAAACTTAAACCTCCCCCTAACCCTCCCCCTAACCCTAATTCTAACCCAAAACATCATCCTCACCCTAACCCTAACCCTAACCCTAAACCTCACTCTAAACCTCACCCTAACCCTAACCCTCACCGCACCCTCAACCTACCCTTAACTCTAACTCTAACCCTAAATATAACACTAACCCTAAACCTAACCCTAACCATAACCCTCACCCTCAGCCTCACCCTCACCGCAAACATAACCCTAACAATAAAACTAACAATAACCCTAAACCAAACAACAACCCTAACCCTAACTCTAACCCTAACCCTAACACTAACCCTAACCGTAAACCTCACCCTAACCCTGCCCCTAAACCTAACTCTAACCCTAAACCTCACCCTCACCCTAATCCTAAGCCTAACCCTAAAACTCAACCTAACCCTAACCCCCAAGCTCACCGTAATCGTAACCCTAAACCTCACCCTAACCCTGTCCCTAAACCTAACGTTAACACTAAACCTCACCCTCACCCTCACCCTAACCCTAACCCTAACCCTAATCCAAAACCTTACCCTAAACCTCACCCTAACCCTAACCCTAACTCTCACCCTAATCCTAAGCCTAACCCTAACCCTCAACCTAACCCTAACCCTCATGCTCACGGTAACCCTACCTAACCCTCACCCTAACCCTAAACTTAACCTGAAACCTAAATCTCACCCTAACCCTACCCCTAAAACTTACCCTAACCCTAACCCTCACCCTCACCCTCACCCTAATCCTAAGCCTAACCCTAACCCTTAACCTAAACCTAACAATCACGCTCACAGTAACCCTAATATTCACACGCACCCTAAGCCTTACCCTAATCCTAATCCTAACACTAAGCCTAACCCAACACCCTCACCATAACCCTCCCTGAAACCCTATATCTAACACTAACACTGAACCTAAAACTCACCCTCAGCCTCACCCAAACCCTAACTCTAAACCTAAACCTCACCATCACCCTATCCCTAACCGTAACCCTAACCCTAAACGTCACCCTAACCCTAACCCTAAACCTCACCCTCACCCTAGCCTTCATCCTAACCCTAATTCTAACCCTAAACCTCGTCCTAACCCTCACCATAATCCTCACCCTCAACCTAACCCTCACCTTAAGCCTAAACCTAACATTAATCCTAACCTAAACCCTAACACTAAACCTCACCCTAACACTAACCCTAAACATCACCCTAACCCCAAACCTCACCCTAAAACTAACCCTATACCTCATCCTCACCCTAGACCTCACCCTAATCCTAACCCGCATCCTCACCCTAAACCTCACACTAACCCTAACAATAATCCTCAATCTAACCCTAACCCTCACCCTCACCCTAACCCTAACCCTATCACTCCCCCTAATCCTAACCCTAACCCTTACCGTAAACCTCACCCTCAGCCTAACCCTCACCTTTACTCTTACCCTCACACCCAAACTAAACCTCACCCTAAGCCTAACCCTCACATAACCCTAACCCTATCTCTACCCCTAAACCTCACCCTTACCCTAATCCTAACTCTAAACTTAACACTAAAAATAACACTAACCCTAACCCTTACCATCACCCTAACCTTAATCCTCACCCCCAACATCAGCCTCAGTCTAACCCTAAGCCTCACCCTAACCCTCATACTCACCCTCACCCTAACCCTAATCCTTAACCTAACCCTATCCCTAAACCTCAACCTAACCCTCACCCTCATCTTAACCCTAAGCTTAAACCTAACCCTAAACTTCCCCTTAACCTTAACTCTAACCCTAAACCTGACCCTCACCCTAACCCTAACCCTAACCCTAACCCTAAACCTCACCCTAAAACTCACCATAACCTTAACACTCATCCTCACCCTCAACCTAAACTTAAATCTAACCCTAACCCAAACAATAACACTAACACTAACTATAACCATAACCATAACCATAACCCTCACCCGCAGCCTCACCCTCACCGCAAACTTCACCCTAACCATAACACTAACAATAACCCAAACCCTAACCCTAACCGTAACCCTCACCCTAACCTTAACACTAACCCTAACCTTAACCTCACCCTAACCCTGCCCCTAAACCTAACTCTAACCCAAAACCTCACCCTAAACCTCACCCTAACCCTAACCCTAACCCTAACCCTAACCCTAACCCTAATCCTAAGCCTAACCCTAACCCTCAACCTAGCCCCAACCCTCACGCTCACCGTAACCCTAACCGTAATCCTCACCCTCACCCTAAACTTAACCAGAACCCTAAATCTCACCCTAACCCTACCCCTAAACTTTACCCTAACCCTAAACCTCACCCTCACCCTCACCCAAACCCTTACCCTAATCGTAATCCTAACATTAAGCCTAAACCTCACTCTCACCCTAAACCTCACCGTATCCCTAACTCTAACACTAACCGTAACACTAACCCTCACCCTCAGCCTCAACCTAACCCTAACTCTAACCCTAAACCTCAACTTCACCCTATCCCTAACACTAAACCTAAACCTAAGCCTCACCCTAACCCTAAACCTAAATCTCACCTTCACCCTAGCCTTCACCCTAAACCTAATCCGAACCCTAACCCTAATCCTAAGCCTAACCCTATCCCTCAACCTAACCCTAACCCTCATCCTCACTGTAACCCTTACCCTAATCCTCACTCTAACCCTAAACTTAACCGGAACCTTAACTCTCACCCTAACCCTAAACCTAACCCTCACCCTAACAATAACCCTCACCCTCACACTCACCCTCAGCCTAACCCTAAGCCTAACCATAACGCTAACCCTAAACCTCACACTCACCCTAAACCTAACCTTATTCCTAATCCTAACCCAAACCCTAAACCTCACCCTCACCCTAACCCTCACATTAAGCCTAACCCTAACATTAATCCTATCCCTAAACCTAACACTAAACCTCACCCTAACACTAACCTAACCATCACCCTAACGCTAAGCCTCACCCTAACACTTACCATAACCCTCATCCTCACCCTAGACCTCACCATAATCCTAACCCATGTCCTCACCCTAAACCTCACACTAATCCTAACACTAATCCTCAATCTAACCCTCACCCTCACCCTAACCCAAACCCTATCCCTCTCCCTAACCCTAAAACTAACCCTTAGCGTAACCCTCACCCTCAGCCTAAACCTCACTTTACCCTTACCGTCACACCCACCCTAACCCTTACCATCACCATAACCTTAATCCGTACACCCACCATCACCCTCAGCCTAACCCTAAGACTAAGTCTAAACCTCAGCCTAACCCTCACACTCCCCCTCACCCTAACCCTAATCCTAAAACTAACCCTATCCCTAAACCTCAACCTAACCCTCACCCTCATCCTAAACCTAACCCTAAATCTCACCCTAACCCTCTCTTCAACCCTAACTCTAACCGTAAACCTCACACTCACCCGAGCCCTAACCCTAACCCTAAACCTAAACCTCACCCTAAAAATCACCCTAACCCTAACACTCATACGCACCCTCAACCTAACCTTAATTCTAACCCTAACCCTAACAATAACACTAACACTAACCCTAACCCTAAACATAACCAAAACCCTCACCCTAACATTAACCCTCACCCTCACCCTCACCCTCAGAATAACCCTAAACCTAACCCTAACAATAATCCTAACCCTAAACCTCACCCTAACCATAACCCTGAACCTAACCATAACCCTCACCCTAACCCAAACCCTCACCCTAACACTAACTCTAATCCTAACACTAACCCTCACACTAACCCTAACCCTAAGCCTAACCCTAAACCTCAACCTAAAGCTCAACCTCACCATAAACCTAACACTAACCCTAACCCTCACCCTCACCCTAACCCTCCCCCTAACCCTATATCTAACCCTAAACCTCACCCTCACAATAACCCTAACAATAACCCTAAACCTAAACCTCACACTAACCCTAACATTAACCTCACCCCCACCCTCACACTAAGAGTAACTCTAACCCTAACCCTAACAATAACACTAACACTAACCCTTACCATTCCGCTAACCCTAATCCTCACCCCCACCCTCACCCTCAGCCTAACCCTCAGCCTAAGCCTAACCCTCACCCTAACCCTCACACTCACCCTCACCTGAACCTAATCCTAAACCTAACCCTATCACTAAACCGCAAGCGAAACCTCATCCTCAACCTAACCCTAAACCTGAACCTCACCCTAACCCTCCCCCTAACCCTAACTCTACCCCTAAACCTCACCCTCACCCTAACCCTAACCCTAACCCTAAACCTCGATCTAAACCTCACCCTAAACCTAACCCTCACCTTAACCCTCAACCTACCCTTAAATCTAACCCTAACCCTAACAATAAAACTAACCCTAACCCTAACCCTAACCCTAAACCTCACCCTCAGCCTCACCCTCACTGCAAAGTTAACCCTAACCATACCACTAACAATAACAATAACCCAAACAATAACCCTTACCCTAACCCTCACCCTAACCCTAACACTAACCCTAATCCTAAACCTCACCCTTAACTCTAACCCTAACCCTAACAATAACACTAACCCTAACCCTAACCCTAACCATAAACCTCACCCTCAGCCTCACCCTCACTGCAAAGTTAACCCTAACCATACCACTAACAATAACAATAACCCAAACAATAACACTAACCCTAACCCTCACCCTAACCCTAACAGTAACCCTAATCCTAAACCTCACCCAAACCCTGCCCCTAAACCTAACTCTATCCCTAAACCTCACCCTCACCCTAAACCTAACCCTAACCCTAGTCCAAAAACTCACCTTAAACCTCACCCTAACCCTGACCCTAACCCTCACAATAATCCTAAGCCTAACCCTAACCTCAATCTGACCCTAACATTCATGCTCACCCTAATCCTAAACCTAATCCTCACCCTAACCCTAAACTTAACCTGAAACCTAACTCTCATCCTAACCCTACCCCTATCCCTTACCATAACCCTAACCCTCACACTCACCGTCACCCTAAGCCTAAGCCTAACCCTAACCCTCAACCTAAACCTAACAATCACGCTCACTGTAACCCTAACCCTCACACTCACCCTAAACCTTACCCTAAACCTAATCCTAACACTAAGCCTAACCCTCACCCTCACCGTAATCCTAACTGTGACCCTATTTCTAACACTAACACTAAACCTAACACTCACTCTCAGCCTCACCCTAACCCTAACAATAACCCTTAACCTCACCGTCACCCCATCAGTAACCCTAACCCTAACCCTAAACGTCACCCTAACCCTAACCCTAAACCTCAACCTTACCCTAGCCCTCACGCTAACCCTAATTTTAACCTTAACCCTCATCCTAACCCTCACCCTAAACCTCACCCTCACCCTAACCTTCACCTTAAGCCTAACCCTAACATTAATCCTAACCCTAACCCTAACACTAAACCTCACCATAACACTAACTCTAATCATCACCCTAACCCTAAACCTCACACTTACACTAACCCTGAACCTCATCCTCACCCTAGACCTCACCATAATCCTAACCCTCATCCTCACCCTAAACCTCACGATAACCCTGACACTAATCCTCAATCTAACCCTCACCCTCACCCTAAACCTAACCCTATCCCTCACTCTAACCCTAACACTAACCCTTACCGTAACCATCACCCTCAGCCTAACCCTCACCTTTACCCTTATCCTCACAACCACCCTAACCCTCACCCTAAGCCTATCACTCACCCTAACCCTATATCTACCCCTAAACCTCACACTCACTCTATTCCTAACTCTAACCCTAACCCTAAAATTAACACTAACCCTAACCTTACCATCAACCTAACCTTAATCCTCACCCCCAACATCACCTTCAGCCTAAACCTAAGCCACACCCTAACCCTCATACTCACCCTCACTCTAACCCTAATCCTAAACGTAACCCTATGCCTAAACCTCAACCTAACCCTTACCCTCATTCTAACCCAAACCCTAAACCTAACCCTAACCTTCCCCTCAACCTTAACTCTAACCCTAAACCTCACCCTCACCCTAACCCTAACCCTAACCCTAACCCTAAACCTCACCCTACTACTCACTCTAACCCTAACACTCACCCTCACCCTCACCCTCAATCTAACTTTAACTCTAAACCTAACCCTAACAATAACACTAACCCTAACCCTAACCATAACCATAACCATAACCATAACCCTCACCCTCAGCCTCACCCTAACCGCAACACTAACAATAACCCTAACCCTAACCCTAACCCTAACACTCACCCTAACCTTAACACTAACCCTAACCCTAAACCTCACCCTAACCCTGCCCCTAAACCTAACTCTAACCCAAAACCTCACCCTAAACCTCACCCTAACCCTAAACCTAACCCTCAACCTAATCCTAAACCAAACCCTAACCCTCAACCTAACCCTAACCATCACGCTCACCATAACCCTAACCCTAACCATCACCCTAACCCTAAGTTTAACCCGAACCCTAAATCTCAAACTAACCCTATCCCTAAACCTTACCCTATCCCTAACGCTCATCCTCACCCTCACCCTCACCCTCATGCTAACCCTTACCCTAATCCTAAGACTAACACTAAGCCTAACCCTCACTCTCACCCTAACGCTCACCGTAAACCTAACTCTAATACTAACCCTAACCCTAACCCTCACCCTCAGCCTCAACCTAACCCTAACTCTAACCCTAAACCTCACCCTCACCCTATCCGTAACCCTAAACCTAAACCTATACCTCACCCTAACCCTAACCCTAAACCTCACCCTCACCCTAGCCCTCACCCTAAACCTAATCCAAACCCTAATCCTCATCCTAAACTTCACCCTAACCCTAACCCAAACCCTCAACTTAAAACTAACCCTCACCCTTACTGTAACCCTTACCCTAATCCTCACTCTAACCCTAAACTTAAACCAAAACCTAACTCTCACCCTAACCCTAACCCTAACCCTCACTCTAACAATAACCCTCACCCTCACCCTCAGCTTAACCCTAAGCCTAACACTAACGCTAAACCTAAACCACACACTCACCCTAACCCTAAACCTATACCTAATCCAAACCCCAACCCTAAAACTCACCCTCACCCTAACCCTCACCTTAAGCCTAACCCTCACATTAATCCTAACCCTAAACCTAACACTTAACCTCACCCTAACACTAACCCTAACCATCACCCTAACCCTAAACCTCACTCTAACACTAACCCTAACCCTCATCCTCACCCTAGACCTCACCCTAACCCTAACCCGCATCCTCACACTATACCTCACACTAACCCTAACACTAATCTTCAATCTAACCCTATCCCTCACCTTCACCCTAACCCTAACCCTATCCCTCACCATAACGGTAACCCTAACCCTTACCGTAAACCTCACCCACAGCCTAAACCTCACCTTTACCCTTACCGTCACCCCCACTCTAACACTCACCCTAAGCCTAACACTCACCCTAACCCTATCTCTACCCCTAAAACTCACCCTCACCCTAATCCTAACTCTAAACCTAACCCTAACAATAACACTAACACTAACCCTTACCATCACCCTAACTTTAATCCTCACCCCCACCATCACCCTCAGACAAACCCTAAGCCTAAGCCTAACCCTCACCCTAACCCTCACACTCACCCTCACCCTAACCCTAATCCTAAACCTAACCCTATCCCTAAACCTCAACCTAACCCTCACCTTCATCCTAACACTAACCCTAAACCTCACCCTAACCCTCCCCTCAAAACTAACTCTAACACTAAACCTCACCCTCACCCTAAACCTAACTCAAACCCTAACCCTAAACCTCACCCTAAAACACACCCTAAACCTAACACTCACCCTCACCCTCAAGCTAACCTTAACTCTAACCCTAACCCTAACAATAACACTAAAACTAACCCTAACTATAACCATAACCATGACCCTCACCCACAGCCTCACCCTCACCGCAAACTTCACCCTAAACATAACACTAACAATAACCCTAACCCTAACCCTAAACCTCACCCTAACCTTAACACTAACCCTAACCCTAACCCTCACCCTAACCCTGCCCCTAAACCTAACTCTAACCCAAACCTCACCCTAAAACTCACCCTAACCCTAACCCTACCCCTCACCCTAATCCTAAGCCTAACCCAAACCCTCAACCTAACCCTAACCCGCACGCTCACCGTAACCCTAACCCTAACCCTCACCCTAACCCTAAACTTAACCCGAACACTAAATCTCAAACTAACCCTACCACTAAGCCTTACCCTATCCCTAACCCTCACCCTCACCCTCAACCTCACCCTCACCCTCACCCTAACCATTACCCTAATCCTAATCCTAACACTAAGCCTAACCCTCACTCTCACCCTAACCCTCATCATAAACCTAACTCTAACACTAACCCTAACCCTAACCCTCACCCTCAGCCTAAACCTAACCCTAACTCTAACACTAAACCTCACCCTCACCCTAACCCTAACACTAACCCTAACCCTAAACCTCACCCTAACCCTAAACCTCACCCTCACCCTAGCCCTCACCCTAACCCTCATCCTAACCCTCACCCTAACACTAAACCTAACCCTCACTGTCACACTCACCCTAACCCTAATCCGAACCCTAACCCTCAAACTAACCCTAACCCTCACCCTCACCGTAACCCTTACCCTAACCGTCAACTTAACCCTAAACTCAACCCAAACCCTAACTCTCACCCTAACCCTAAACCTAACCCTCACCCTAACAATAACCTCAACTTCACCCTCAGCCTAACCCTATTCCTAACCCTAACCCTCCTCCTAATCCTCACCCTAACCTAACCCTAACCATCACCCTAACCCTAATCCTCACCCCCAACCTCACCCTCAGCCTAACCCTAAGCCTAAGCCTAACCCTAACCCTAACACTCACCCTTACCGTAAATCTCAACCTAACCCTCAACCTTACCCTAACCCTAACCCTAAACCTAACCCTCAAATTAACCCTCCCCCTAACCCTATATCTAAAACTAAACCTCTCCCTCATCCTTATCCTAATCCTAACCCAAACCCTAAACCTGACCCTAACCCAAACACTAATCCTCACCCTCACCCTCAACCTCACCCGGACCATAACTCTAAACCTAACCCTAACAATAACATTAATCCTAACCCTAAACCTAACCTTAACCGAAATCCTAAACATAATCCTAACACTCACCCAACCCTAACACTTATCCTAACCCTAAACCTCAAGCTAACTCTAACCCTCACCGTAACCCTAACCCTCATCCTAACCCTCACCCGAATCCTAATCCTAACCATAAACCTTACCCTTACACTAACCCTAACCCTCACTCTCACACTAGTCCTCACCCTAACCCTAATCCTAACCCTCATCCTCACCCTAACCTTAAAATTAACCAAAACCTAACACTCACCCTAAACCTAACCGTAACCCTCACCCTAACCCTAACCCTCAAACTCACCCTCACCCTCAGCCTAACCCTAAGCCTAAGCCTAACCCAAACCCTAACCCTCACACTCACCCTAACCCTAACCCTAAGCTTAATCCTAACCCAAACCCTAAAACTCATGCTAACCCTCACCCTAACCCTAACCCTAAACATAACACTAAACCTTACCCTCAACCTAACCCTAAACCTCAATTTCACCCTAGACCTCACCCTAACCTTAAACCTAAAACTAACCCTAACCCTCACATTCACCCGCACCCTCACCCTCACCGTAACTCTAACCCTAACCCAACCCCTAACCCTAAAGCTCACTCTAACACTAACCCTAACCCTAACTCTAAGACTCACCATCACCGTAAGCCTAACACTAACCCTAAACCATACCCTCCCCCTAACCCTCTCCTAACTCTATATCTAGCCCTAAACCTCACACTAACCCTAACCCTAACCCTAACCCTAAACCTAACCCTCAACCTCAGCCTCACCCTTACCATCACCCTCACCATAACTCTGAAACTAACCAAAAAATTAACACTAATCCGAACCCTAAACCTAACCCTAACCCTAACCCTAATGCTAACACTCACCCTCACCCTAACCCTAATCCTAACCCTAACCTTCACCCTAACCCTAAACCTCAAACTCACGGTAACCCTAGCCTTCATCCTAACCCTCACCCTAAACCTAACCCTAACCTTAAACCTTACCCTAACACTAACCCTAATCCTAACCCTCACCCTAACCTAACTGTAACCCTCAACCTAACCCTAACCCTCACGCTAACCGTAACCCTAACCCTAACCCTCACCCTAACCCTTAACTTAACCTGAACCCTAACTCTCAAGCTAACCCTAACCCTAACCTTCAACCTAAAGCTAACCCTCACCCTCACCCTCTCCCTCAGCCTAACCCTAAGCCTAAGCCTAACCCTAACCCTAAACCTAACACTCACCCTAACCATTACCCTAATCCTAATCCTAAACCTAAGCCTAACCCTCACCCTCTCCTTAACCCTCACCCTAACCCTAACTCTAACACTAACCCTAAACCTAAACCTCAACCTCAGCCTCATCCTTACCCTAACTCTAACCCTAAACCTCACCCTCAGCCTAACCCTAATCCTAACCCTCATCCTAACCCTCACCCTAACACTAACCCTAACCCACACCCTCAACCTCACCCTAACGCTAATAACTAACCCTAACGCTCAAACTAACCCTAACCCTCACCCTCACCATAACCCTTACTCTAACCCTTACCCTAAACATAAACTTAACCTGAATCCCAACTCTCACCCTAACCCTAACCCTCACCCTAACCCTAACCCTAAACCTCACCCTCACCATAGCCCTCACCCTAACCATAATCCTAATCCTAACCATTATTCTAACCCTCCCCCTAACCCTTACACTAACCCTCACCCTAACCCTAAACCTCACCCTCAACCTCACCCTCACCCTAACCCTAAGCATAAACCTAAGCCTAACACTAACACACACCCTCACCCTAACCCTAATCCTAAACCTTACCCTCACCCTCACCCTCACTCTCAGTGTAAACCTAAGTCTAATCCTAACACTAAACGTAACACTCACACTCACCCTAACCCTTACCCTAAACCTAATCCTAACCCTAAACCTCACCCTCACCCTCAGCCTCAACTTAAGCCTAACTCTAAGACTAAAACTCACCCTTACCCTAACCCTAACACTAACCCTAAACCTCACCCTCACCCTAGCCCTCACCCTAACCCTAATCCTAACCCTAACCCTCATCCTAACCCTCACCATAACCCTAAACCTCACCCTCACCCTAACCCTAACACTCACTCTCACCCTAACCCTAACCCTAATCCTAATTCTAAACTTAACCCTAACTCTCACCCTCACCCTAACCCTCACCCTCACCCTAACCCTAACCCTAAACCTAAACCTCCTACTAACTCTCACCCCAACCCTAACCATAACACTAACCCTAACCTAACCCACAAGCAAACCCTTACCCTAACCCTAACTCTAACCCTAAACCTCACCCTCACCCAAAACCTAACTCTAACCCTAACGCAAACCCTAACTTCACCCTAACCCTAAACCTAGCCCTCACCCTCATACTCACTGTAACCTTAATCCCAAACCTAACCCTAACAATAACTGTAACCCTAATCCTAACCCTCAACCTAACCATAACCCTCACCCTATCCCAAACTCTGACCCTAACACTTACCTCACCCTCACAGTAACCCTAACTGTAACCTCACACTAACCCTCATCCTAACAATTACCCTCACCATAACACTAACCCTAACCCTAACACTAACCCTCACACTAACCCTAACCATCACCCTAACCCTAAACCTCACCCTAAAACTAACCCTAAACCTCACCCTCACCTTAGCCCTCACCCTAACCCTAACCCTCATCCTCACCCTAAACCTCACACTAACCCTAAAACTTTTCCTCAATCTAACCCTCACCTTCACTCTAACCCTAACCCTAATGCTCACCCTAACCTTAACTCTCACCCTTACAATAACCCTCACCCTCAGTCTAACCATCATCTTTACCATTACCGTAACCCCCACCCTAAACCTCACCCAAACCCAAACACTCACCCTAACCCGAACTCTACCCCTAAACCTCACCCTCAACCTCACCCTAACTCTAAACCCACCCTAACACTAAATCTCACCCTAAACCTAACCCTAACCCTTATCCTCAACCAAACGTTCAGCCTAACCCTAAGTCTAAGCCTAACACTTAACCTAACCCACACCCTCAACCTAGCACTCACCCTAACCATAATCCTAAACCTAACCCTCATACAAACCCTCACCCTAACCCTAACCCTAACCCTAACCCCCACCCTAACCCTCACCCTAAACCTAACCCTAACCCTAACCCTAACCCTAACCCTAACCCTAACCCTAACCAAAACCTAACTCTCACCCTAAACCTAACCATAACCCTCACCCTAACCCTAACCCTCAACCTCACCCTCACCCTCAGCCTAAACCTAAGCCTAAGCCTAACCCAAACCCTAACACTCACACTCACCCTAACCCTAACCCTAAGCCTAATCCTAACCAAAACCCTAAAACTCACGCTAACACTCAACCTAACCCTAAACTTAACAATAACCCTAACCCTAACCCTAACCCTCACTCTCAGCCTCACCTTAACCCTAACTCTAAACCTAAACCTCACACTCACCCTAACCCTAAACTTAACCCTAACACTAATCCTTACCCTAAACCTAACCCTAAACCTCATCTTCACCCTAGCCCTCACCCTAACCTTAAACCTAAAACTAACCCTAACCCTCACACTCACCTGCACCCTCACCCTCACCGTAACTCTAACCCTAACCCAACCCCTAACCCTAAAGCTCACTCTAACCCTAACCCTAACCCTAACTCTAACACTCACCCTCACCCTCACCCTAACCCTAACACTAACCCTAAACCAAACCCTCCCCCTAACCCTCTCCTAACCCTATATCTAACCTTAACCTCACACTAACCCTAACCCTAACCCTAACCCTAAACCTAACCCTCAACCTCTGCCTCACCCTCACCATCACCCTCAACATAACTCTAAAACTAACCATAAAATTAACACTAATCCTAACCTTAAACCTAACCCTAACCCTAACCCTAATGCTAACACTCAACCTCACCCTAACCCTAAACCTAACACTAACCCTCACCCTAACCCTAAACCTCAAACTCACGGTAACCCTAACCTTCATCCTAACCCTCACCCTAAACCTAACCCTAACCTTAAACCTTACCCTAACACTAACCCTAATCCTAACCCTCACCCTAACCTAACTGTAAACCTCAACCTAACCCTAATCCTCACGCTAACCGTAACCCTAACCTTAACCCTCACCCTAACCCTTAACT
Source organism: Dipodomys merriami (assembly GCF_024711535.1). NCBI lineage: Eukaryota > Metazoa > Chordata > Mammalia > Rodentia > Heteromyidae > Dipodomys > Dipodomys merriami. The sequence continues at coordinate 1,795,557 of NW_027202771.1, forward strand.
TAACCTGAACCCTAACTCTCAAGCTAACCCTAACCCTAAACCTCAACCTAAAGCTAACCCTCACCCTCACCCTCTTCCTCAGCCTACCCTAAGCCTAAGCCTAACCCTAACCCTAAACCTAACACTCAGCCTAATCATTACCGTAATCCTAATCCTAACCCTAAGCCTAACCCTCACCCTCACATTAACCCTCAACCTAACCCTAACTCTAACACTAACCCTAAACCTAACCCTCAACCTCAGCCTCACCCTTACCCTAACTCTAACCCTAAACCTCACCCTCAGCCTAACCCTAATCCTAACCCTCATCCTAACCCTCACCCTATCACTAACCCTAACCCACACCCTCACCCTCACCCTAACGCTAATAACTAACCCTAACCCTCAAACTAACCCTAACCCTCACCCTCACCATAACCCTTACTCTAACCCTTACCCTAAACATAAACTTAACCTGAATCCCAACTCTCACCCTAACCCTAACCCTCACCCTAACCCTAACCCTAAACCTCACCCTCACCATAGCTCTCACCCTAACCATAATCCTAATCCTAACCATTATTCTAACCCTCCCCCTAACCCTTACCCTAACCCTCACCCTAACCCTAAACCTCACCCTCCACCTCACCCTCACCCTAACCCTAAGCATAAACCTAAGCCTAACCCTAACACACACACTCACACTCACCCTAACCCTAATCCTGAACCTTACCCTCACCCTCACCCTCACTCTCAGTGTAACCCTAAGTCTAATCCTAACACTAAACCTAACCCTCACACTCACCCTAACCCTTACCCTAATCCTAATCCTAACCCTAACCCTCACCCTCACCCTCAGCCTCAACTTAAGCCTAACTCTAAGACTAAAACTCACCCTTACCCTAACCCTAACACTAACCCTAAACCTCACCCTCACCCTAGCCCTCACCCTAACCCTAATCCTAACCCTAACCCTCATCCTAACCCTCACCATAACCCTAAACCTCACCCTCACCCTAACCCTAACACTCACTCTCACCCTAACCCTAACCCTAATCCTAATTCTAAACTTAACCCTAACTCTCACCCTCACCCTAACCCTCACCCTCACCCTAACCCTAACCCTAAACCTAAACCTCCTACTAACTCTCACCCCAACCCTAACCATAACACTAACCCTAACCTAACCCACAAGCAAACCCTTACCCTAACCCTAACTCTAACCCTAAACCTCACCCTCACCCAAAACCTAACTCTAACCCTAACGCAAACCCTAACTTCACCCTAACCCTAAACCTAGCCCTCACCCTCATACTCACTGTAACCTTAATCCCAAACCTAACCCTAACAATAACTGTAACCCTAATCCTAACCCTCAACCTAACCATAACCCTCACCCTATCCCAAACTCTGACCCTAACACTTACCTCACCCTCACAGTAACCCTAACTGTAACCTCACACTAACCCTCATCCTAACAATTACCCTCACCATAACACTAACCCTAACCCTAACACTAACCCTCACACTAACCCTAACCATCACCCTAACCCTAAACCTCACCCTAAAACTAACCCTAAACCTCACCCTCACCTTAGCCCTCACCCTAACCCTAACCCTCATCCTCACCCTAAACCTCACACTAACCCTAAAACTTTTCCTTAATCTAAACCTCACCTTCTCTCTAACCCTAACCCTAATGCTCACCCTAACCTTAACTCTCACCCTTACAATAACCCTCACGCTCACTCTAACCACCATCTTTACCATTACCGTAAACCCCACCCTAACCCTCACCCTAACCCTAACCCTCACCCTAACACCCTCTCTACCCCTAAACCTCACCCTCACCCTCACCCTAACTCTAAACTGACCCTAACACTAAATCTCACCCTAAACCTAACCCTAACCCATATCCTCAACCAAACATTCAGCCTAACCCTAAGATTAAGCCTAACACTTAACCTAACCCACACCCTCAACCTAGCACTCACCCTAACCCTAATCCTAAACCTAACCCTCATCCTAACCCTCTCCCTATCCCTAACCTTAACCATCACCCTAACTCTAATCCTGAGCCCCACCCTCACCCTCAGTATAAACCTAAGTCTAAGCCTAAGCCTAACCATAAACCTCACAATCACCCTCACCCTAACCCTAATCCTAACACTAACTCTAAAACTAATCCTAAACCTCAAACTAACCCTCACCCTAAAACTAACCCTAACCCTAAACCTCGACCTAACCCTCCAACAAACCCTAAACCTAACAGTAACCCTCACCCTAACCCTAACCCTCAACGTCACCCTCACCCTCAGCCTAACCCTAAGCCTTAGCCTAACCGAAACCATAACCCTCACACTCAACCTAAACCTAACCCTAAGCCTAATCCTAACCCAAACCCTAAACCTCACCCTAACCCTCACCCTAAAACTAAACCTAACAGTAACCCTCACCCTAACCCTAACCCTCACCCTCAGCCTCACCTTAACCCTAACTCTAACCCTAAAACTCACACTCACCCTAACCCTAAACCTAACCCGAACACTAAACCTCACCCTAACCTTAACCCTAACCCTCACCCTCACTCTAGCCCTCACCCTAACCCTAACCATATACCTAATCCTAACCCTAACCCTCACACTAACCTGCACCCTCACACTCACCGTAACTCTAACCCTAACACAACCCCTAACCCTAAAGCTCACTCTAACCCTAACCCTAACCCTAACTCTAACCCTCACCCTCACCCTAACCCTAACACTAACCCTAAACCAAACCCTCCCCCTAACCCTCTCCTAACCCTATATCTAACCCTAAACCTCACACTAACCCTAACCCTAACCCTAACCCAAACCTAACCCTCACCCTCAGCCTCACCCTCACCATCACCCTCAACATAACTCTAAAACTAACCCTAAAATTAACACTAATCCTAACCCTAAACCTAACCCTAACCGTAACCCTAATGCTAACACTCACCCTCACCCTAAACCTAATCCTAACCCTAACCCTCACCCTAACCCTAAACCTCAAACTCACGGTAACCCTAACCTTCATCCTAACCCTCACCCTAAACCTAACTCTAATCTTAAAACTTACACTAACACTAACCCTAATCCTCACCCTCACCCTAGCCCTCAACCTAACCCTAATCATAACTATAATCCTCATCCTAACCCTCATCCTAACCCTAATACTAACCCTCACCCTAACCTAACTCTAACCCTCAACTTAACCCTAACCCTCACGCTCTCGGTAACCCTAACCCTAACCCTCACCCTAACCCTTATTTAACCTGAACCCTAACTCTCAAGCTAACCCTAACCCTAAACCTCAACCTAAAGCTAACCCTCACCCTCACCCTCTCCCTCAGCCTATCCCTAAGCCTAAGTCTAACCCTGACCCTAAACCTAACACTCACCCTATACATTACCCTAATCCTAATCCTAACCCGAAGCCTAACCCTCACCCTCACATTAACCCTCACCCTAACCCTAACTCTAACACTAACCCTAAACCTAACCCTCAACCTCAGCCTCACCCTTACCCTAAATCTAACCCTAAACCTCACCCTCAGCCTAACCCTAATCCTAACCCTCATCCTAACCCTCACCCTAACACTAACCCTAACCCACACCCTCAACCTCACCCTAACCCTAATAACTAACCCTAACCCTCAAACTAACCCTAACCCTCACCCTCACCATAACCCTTACTCTAACCCTTACCCTAAACATAAACTTAACCTGAATCCCAACTCTCACCCTAACCCTAACCCTCACCCTAACCCTAACCCTAAACCTCACCCTCACCATAGCCCTCACCCTAACCATAATCCTAATCCTAACCATTATTCTAACCCTCCCCCTAACCCTTACCCTAACCCTCACCCTAACCCTACACCTCACCCTCCACCTCACCCTCACCCTAACTCTAAGCATAAACCTAAGCCTAACCCTAACACACACACTCACCCTCACCCTAACCCTAATCCTGAACCTTACCCTCACCCTCACCCTCACTGTCAGTGTAACCCTTACCCTAATCCTAATCCTAACCCTAACACTCACCCTCACCCGAAGCCTCACCTTAAGCCTAACTCTAACCCTAAAACTAACACTCACCCTAACCCTAACCCTAACCCTAAACCTCACCCTCACCCTAGCCCTCACCCTAACTCTAATCCTAACCCTAACCCTCATCCTAACCCTCACCATAACCCTAAACCTCACCCTCACCCTAACCCTAACCCTCACTCTCACCCTAACCCTAACCCTAATCCTAATCCTAAACTTAACCCTAACCCTCACCCTCATCCTAACCCTCACCCTAACCCTAACCCTAACCCTCCTAACTCTCAACCCAACCCTAACCATAACACTAACCCTAACCTAACCCACACCCAAACCCTCACCCTAACCTTAACTCTAACCCTAAACCTCACCGTCACCCAAAACCTAACTCTAATCCTAACACAAACCCTAACTTCACCCTAACCCTAAACCTCACCCTAACACTAACCCTGAACCTCAAACTAAGCCTAGCACTAACCCTAACCCCAACACTCATCCTCACGGTAAACCTCAAACTAACCCTAACACTAATCCTCAATCTAACCCTCATCCTCACCCTAACCCTAACACTAACCATCACCCAAACCCTAAACCTCACCCTTACCGCAACCCTTACCCTCAGCAAAAACTTCACCTTACCCTTACTGTCACCCCCACCCTAACGCTAACCCTATCCTAATCCTCACCCTAACACTAACTCCACCCCTAAACCTCACCCTCACCCTAATCCTAACTGTAATCCTAACCCTAACACTAAACTTCACACTACTCCTAACCCTAACACTTACCCTCAACCTCACGCTCAGCTTAAACCTAATCCTAAGCCAAACCCTTACCCTAACCCTCACGCTCACCCTAGCCCTCACCCTAACACAAATCCTAACTCTAAACCTAATCCTCACCCTCACCCTCACCCTAAACCTTATCCTAACCCTAACCCTCACCCTACCCTAAACCTAATCTTATCCCTAAAGCTCAACCTAACCCTAACCCTCAACCTCACCGTAACCCTAACCCTAACCCACACTCTAACCCTAAACTTAACCTGAATCCTACTCTCACCCTAACCCTAACCCTAACTCTCACACTAACCCTAATATTAAACCTCACCCTCACCCTAAAACTCACCCTCACCCTAACCCTTTCCCTAACCCTAAAACGCACCCTAAACCTATCCTTTACCCTCACCCTCAACCTCACCATAACTCTAGCCCTAACCCTATCAATAACACTAACCCTAACCCTAAACCTCACCCTTACCCTCAGCCTCACCCTCACTGCAAACTTAACCCTAAACATAGCACTAACAATAAACCTAACCCTAAGCCTAAGCCTAACCCTAACTCTAATTCTCACCTCCACAGACACCCTCAGCCTAAACCTAAGCCTAACCCTAACCCTTACCCTAACCCTCACCATAACCCTAAACCTAACACTAACCCTAACCCTAAACCTAAACCTAAAACTAACCCTAAACCTAACCCTAATCCTTAGCCTCACCTGCACCCTAACCCAAACTCTAACCCTAACCCTCACCCTAACTCTAAGCCTAATCCTAACCCTAACCCTAATCCTCACACTCACCCTCACCCTAACCCTAATCCTAAACCTAACCCTATCCCTAACCTGAACCCTCACCCTAACCCTCACCCTAGCCCTCACCCTAACCCTAACCCTAAACCTAAACCTCATCCTAAACCTGACACTAACCATAAACCTAACCCTCACCCTAACCCGCACACTAACACTCACACTCATGCTCGGCCTAAGCCTAAGCCTAAGCCTAACCCTCACCCTAACCCTAACAGATACCCTAACTCTAACCTTAAATCTCACCCTCACCCTAACCCTAACTCTAACCCTAACCCTAACCCTAACAATAACCCTAACCCTCACCCTAAACATAATCCTCACCCTAACATTAAACATTACACTAACACTTAACCTCACCCTACCAGTAACCCTAACCCTAACATTAACCCTCACACTAACCCTAAACCTAAACTCACCCGAACCCTAACCCTAACCCTAACCATCAACCTAACCCTAACCCTCACGCTCAATGTAACGCTAACCCTAACCCTGACCTTCACCCTAACCATAAACCTCACCCTAACCCTAACCCTCACCCTAACACTTACCCTCACCCTAACACTAACCCTAATACTAATCCTAACCCTAACCCTAACACTCACCCTCACAGTAACAGTAACCCAAACCATAATCCTAACAAATTTCCTAAACATAACCCTAACCCTAACCCTAACCATTACCCTCACCCTAAACCTAACCCTCACCCTAACAGTTACCCTCACCTTAACACTAACTGCAAACCGAACACTAAGCCTCACACTAACCCTAACCATCGCCCTAACCCTAAACCTTACCCTAACACTAACCCTAAACCTCAACCTAACCTTAGCCCTATCCCTAACCCTAACACTGATCCTCACAGTAAACCTCACACTAACCCTAACACTAATCCTCAATCTAACACTCACCCTCACCCTAACCCTAACCCTAACCCTCACCCTAACCCTAAACCTCACCCTTACCGTAACCCTCACCCTCAGCCTAACCTTCACGTTACCCTTACTGTCTACCCCACCCTATCCCTCACCCTAAGCCTAACCCTCACCCTAACACTAACTCTACCCCTAAACCTCACCCTAAACCTAATCCTAACTGTAACCCTAAAACTAACACTAAACCTCACACTAACCCTAAACCTAACCCTCACCCTCAATCTCACCCTCACCATAACTCTAACCCTAACCCTAACAATAACACTAATCCTAACCCTAAACCTAACCCTAACCCTAACGATAATGCTAAAACTCACCCTAACCCTAACCCTAATCCTAACCCTAACCCTCACCCTAACTCTAACCCTCACCGTAAATCTAAGCCTTATTCTAACCCTCACCCTAAACCTAACCCTAACCATAAACCTTCCCCTAACACTAACCCTAAACCTCACCCTCACCCTAGCCCTCAACTTAACCCTAATCCTAACCCTAAACCTCATCCTAACCCTATCCCTAACCCTAATCCTAACCCTCACCCTAAGCCTAACCCTAACCCTCAAACTAACCCTAAACATCACCCTCACTGTAACCGTAACCCTAACCCTCACCCTAACCCTAAACTTAACCTGAACCCTAACTCTCAAGCTAACCCTAACCCTAACCGTCAATCTAAAGCTAAACCTCACCCTCTCCCTCAGCCTAACCCTAAGTCTAAGCCTAACCCTAACCCTAAACCTCACACTCACACCTAAACATTACCCTAATCCTAAACCTAACCCTAAGCCTAACCCTCACCCTCATCTTAACCCTCACCCTAACCCTAACTCTAACACTAATCCTAACCCTAACACTCAACCTCAGCCTCACCGTTAACCTAACTCTAAACCTAAACCGCACCCTCACCCTAACCCTAACCCTAACGCTCACCCTAAACCTAACTCTAAACCTCACCCTCAAGCTAGCCCTCACCCTAAGCCTAATCCTACCCTCATCCTAACCCTTACCCTAACACTAACTCTACCCCTAAACCTCACCCTAATCCTAACTCTAACCCTAACCCTAACACTAAAACTCACCCTAACCCTAACCCTAACTCTCACCCTAAACCTAAACCTCACCCTTAACGTAAACCTCACCCTCAGCCTAACCTTCACCTTACCCTTACTGTCAACCCCACCCTATCCCTCACCCTAAGCCTAACACTCACCCTAACACTAACTCAACCCCTAAACCTCACCCTCACCCTAATCCTAACTGTAACGCTAAAATTAACACTAAACCTCACACTAACCCTAAGCCTAACCCTCACCCTCAACCTCACCCTCACCATAACTCCAACCCTAACCCTAACAATAACACTAATCCTAACCCTAAACCTAACCCTAACCCTAACGATAATGCTAAAACTCACCCTCACCCTAACCCTAATCCTAACCCTAACCCTCACACTAACTCTAACCCTCACCGTAAATCTAAGCCTCATCCTAACCCTCACCCTAAACCTAACCCTAACCTTAAACCTTCCCCTAACACTAACCCTAAACCTCACCCTCACCCTAGCCCTCAACCTAACCCTAATCCTAACCCTAATCCTCATCCTAACCCTAACCCTAACCCTAATCCTAACCCTCACCCTAAGCCTAACCCTAACCCTCAAACTAACCCTAAACATCACCCTCACCGTAACCGTAACCCTAACCCTCACCCTAACCCTAAACTTAACCTGAACCCTAACTCTCAAGCTAACCCTAACCCTAACCATCAGTCTAAAGCTAAACCTCACCCTCTCCCTCAGCCTATAAGTCTAAGCCTAACCCTAACCCTAAACATCACACTCACTCTAAACATTACCCTAATCCTAAACCTAACCCTAAGCCTAACCCTCACCCTCACCTTAACCCTCACCCTAACCCTAACTCTAACACTAATCCTAACCCTAACCCTCAACCTCAGCCTCCCCGTTAACCTAACTCTAAACCTAAACCGCACCCTCACCCTAATCCAAACCCTAAACCTCACCCTAACCCTAACTCTAAACCTCACCCTCAAACTAGCCCTCACCCTAAGCCTAATCCTAACCCTCATCCTAACCCTTACCCTAACACTAACTCTACCCCTAAACCTCACCCTAATCCTAACTCTAACCCTAACCCTAACACTCAGCCTCAACCTCACGCTCAGCATAACCCTAAGCCTAAGCCAAAGCCTTACCATAACCCTCACCCTCACCCTAGCCCTCACCCTAACAAAAATCCTAAACCTAACCCTAACCCAAAGCCTCACCCTCACCGTAAATCTTACCCTAACCCTAAACCTCACCATCACCCTAATCCTAATTTTAACCCTAAACCTCAACCTAAACCTAACCCTCAACCTCACCGTAACCCTTAACCTAACACTCAGTCCAACCCTAAACTTAACCCGAATCCTACTCTCACCCTAACCCTAACCCTAAATCTAACCCTAACCCTAACAGTAAAACTCACCCTCACCCTAAAACTCACCCTCACCCTAACAATAACCCTAACCCTAACCCTAAAACTCACCCTAACCCTAACCTTCACCATCACCCTCAACCTCACCATAACTCTAGCCCTAACCCTAACAATAACAATAACCCTAACCCTAACTCTAACCCTCAACCTTACCCTCAGACTCACCCTCACTGGATACTTAACCCTAACCATTACACTAACAATAAACCTAACCCTAAGCCTAACCCTAACCCTAACTCTAATTCTCACACCCACAGACACCCTCAGCCTAACCCTAAGCCTAACCCTAAGCCTAACCCTAACCTTCACCGTAATCCTACACCTATCACTAACCCTAACCCTAAACCTAACCCTAAATCTAACCCTAAACCTAACCCTAATCCTTAGCCTCACCTGCACCCTAAACCAAACTATAACCCTAACCCTCACCCTAACTCTAAGCCTAATCCTAAACCTAACCCTAAGCCTCACACTCACCCTCACCCTAACCCTAATCCTAAACCTCATCCTAAACTTGACACTAACCATAACCCTAACTCTAACCCTGACCCAAACCCTAACACTCACCCTCATGCCCGGCCTAAGCCTAAGCCTAAGCCTAAGCCTAATCCTAACCCTCACCCTAACCTAACACTAACCCTAATTCTAACCCTAAATATCACCCTGACCCTAACCCTAACTCTAACCCTAACCCTAACCCTAACAATAACCCTAACACTCACCCTAAACATAATCCTCACCCTAATCCTAAACCTCACACTAACACTTACCCTCACCTACCACTAACCCTTACCCTAACACTAACCCTCACAATAACCCTAAACCTAAACTCACCGTAACCCTAACCCTAACCCTCAACCTAACCCTAGCACTCAGCCTAACCCTAACTCTCACCCTAAAACCTACCCTCACCCTAACACTAACCCTAATACTAATCCTAAACCTATCGCTAACACTCACCCTCACAGTAACAGTAATCCTAACCATAATCCTAACAAAAACCCTAACCTTAACCCTAACACTCACCCTAACCATTAACCTCACTCTAAACCAACCCTCACCCTAACACTTACCCTCACCTTAACACTAACCTTAACACGAACACTAAGCCTCACAATAACCCTAACCATCACCCTAACCCTAAAACTCATCCTATCACTAACCCTAAACCTCAACTAAACGCTAGCCCTAACACTAACCCTAACACTCATCATCATGGTGAACCTCACACAAACCCTAACACTAATCCTCATTCTAAACCACACCCTCACCCTCACCCTAACCCTAACCCTCACCCTAAACCTAAACCTCACCCTTACCATAACCTTCACCCTCAGGCTAACCTTCACCTTACCCTTACTGTCAACCCCACCCTAACCCTCACCCTAACCATAACCTTCACACTAACACTAACTGTACCGCTAAACCTCACCCTCACCCTAATCCTAACTGTAACCCTAAAACTAACACTAAACCTCACACTAACCTTAACCCTAACCCTCACCCTCAACCTCATGCTCAGCTTAACCCTAAGACAAACCCTTACCCTAACAATCACCCTGACCATAGCCCTCACCCTAACACAAATCCAAACCTAACCCTCAACCTAACCCTAACCCTCACCCTCAACGTAACCTTGACCCTAACCCTAACCCTCACCCTAACCTTAATCTTAACCCTAAACCTCAACCTAACCCTAACCCTCAACCTCACCTTAACCCTTACCCTAACCCTCACCTTAACCCTAAACTTAACCCGAATCCTACTCTCACACTAACCCTAACACTAACTCTCACACTAACCCTAACATTAAACCTCAACCTCACCCTAGCCCTCACCCTAACCCTAATCCTAACCCTTAGCCTCATCCTAACCCTCCCCCTAACCCTTAACCTAACCCTTAAACTAACCCTAAACATCAGCCTCAACCGCACCATCAGCCTAACCCTGAACCTAACCCTAAACCTAACACTAACACACACACTCACCCTAACCTGAACCCTAATCCTAACCCTAAACCTCACCCTCACCCTCAGTGTAACCCTAAGCCAAACCCGAACCCTAACCCTAAGCCTCACAATCACCCTAAACCTCACCTTAATCCTAATCCTAACCCTAACCCTAACCCTCACCCTCAGCCTAACCTTAACCCTAACTCTAACCCTAAACCTCACCCTCACCCTAACCCTAACCCAAAACATCACCCTAACCCTAACCATAAACCTGACCCTCACCCTAGCCCTCACCCTAACCCTAATAATAACCCTAACCCTAATCCTAACCCTAATAATAACCCTAACCCTCATCCTAACCCTCCCCATAACCATAAACATAACCCTCACCCTAACCCTAACCCTCACCCTCACCCTAACCCTCAGCCTAACGCTAAGCCGAACCCTAACCCTAACCCTATCCCTAACCCTCACATTCACCCTAACCCTACCCCTAAACCAAATCCTAAACCTAACCCTAACCCTCACCCTCAGCCTAACCCTCACCCTAACCCTAACCCTGAACCTAATACTAACCCTAACCCTAACCCTCACCCTCAGCCTCACCCTAAACCTAACTCTAACTCTAAACCTCACCCTCACCCTAAACCTAAACCTAACTTCACCCTAACGCTAACACTAAAGCTCACCCTCACCCTAGCCCTTACCCTAACCCTAATCCTAACCGTAACCCTCATCCCCTAACACTAACCTCACACTCATCCTCACCGTAACCATAACCCTAACAATAACGCTAACAATAACACTAACCCTAACGTAACCCTCACCCTAACCCTAAACCTCACCCTAACACTAACCCTAAACATAACCCTCAACTTAGCCCTCACCCTAACCCTAACCCTCATCCTTACCCTAAACCTCACACTAACCCTAACACTTATCCTCAATCTAACCCTCACCCTTATCTAACCCTGCCCTAACACTCACGCTAACCCTAACCCTCACCCTTACCATAACCCTCACCCTCAGTCTAACCTTCACCTTTACCCTTACCGTAACACCCACCCTAACCCTGACCCTAACCCTAACCCTCACCCTAAACCTAACTCTACCCCTAAACCTCACCCTCACTCTAACCCTAACTCTAACCCTAACCCTAACACTAACCTCACCCTAAGCCTAACCCTAACCCTTATCCTCAACCAAACGCTCAGACTAACCCTAAGCCTAAGCCTAACAATTACCTTAACCCGCACCCTCACCCTAAACCTCACCCTATCTCTAATCCTAATCCTAACCCTCATCCTAACCCGCACCCTAACCCTAACCCTAACCATCACCCTAACTCTAATCCTCAACCCCACCATCACCCTCAGCCTAACCCTAAACCTAAGCCTAAGCCTAACCCTAAACCTCACACTCACCCACACCCTAACCTTAATCCTAACCCTAACTCTAACACTAACTCTAAACCTCAACCTAACCCTCACCCTAACCTTAACCCTAAAATTAACCATAAACCTACCCCTCGACCTAAGCCAACAACTAAACCTAAACCTAAACCTAAACCTCACCCTCACCCTAATACTAATCCTGACCCTAAACCTAAACCTCACCCTAACCCTAAACCTAACCCTAACCCTCACCCTCACCCTCACCCTCACCATAACTCTAACCCTAAACCTAACAATAACACTAATCCTAACCCCAAATCTAACCCTAACACTAAACCTAATGCTAAAACTCACCCTCACCCTATCCCTAATCCTAAACCTAACCCTCACCCTAACCCTAACCCTCACACTAACCCTAAACTTAACCTGAACCCTAACTCTCAAGCTAACCCTAACAATAACCGTCAACCTAAACTAACACTCACCCTTTCCCTCAGCCTTAACCTAAGCCTAAGCCTAACCCTAACCCTAAACCTCACACTCACCTTAACTATTACCCTAAACCTAAACCTAAACCTAAGCCTAACCCTCACCCTCACCTTAACCCTCACCCTAACCCTACCTCTAACACTAACCCTAACCCTAACCCTCACCCTCAGTCTCACACTTACCCTAATTCTAAACCTAAACCTCACCCTCACCCCAAACCTAACCTTAACCCTAATCCTCAACCTCACCTTAATCCTAACCCTAAAGCTCACCCTCAACCTAGCCCTCAACCTAAGCCTAAGCCTAACACTAAACCTAACCCTAACACACACACTCACCCTCAACCTAACCCTAAACCTAACCCTTACTCTCACCCTCACCCTCACCCTCAGTGTAACCCTAAGCATAACCCTAACCCTAATCCTAACACTCAAAGTCATCCTAACCCTTACCCTAATCCTAATCCTAACCCTAACACTCACCCTCACCCTCAGCCTCACCTTAAGCCTAACTCTAACCTAAAAACTCACCCTCACCTTAACCCTAACCCTAACTCTAAACCTCACCTTCAACCTAGCCCTCATCCTAACCCTAATCCTAAATCTAACAATCATCTTAACCCTCCCCATAATCCTAACCCTAACCCTCACACTAACCCTAATCCTCACACTCACCCTCAGCCTCAGCCAAAACCTAAGCCTAACCCTAATACTCACCCTAACCCTACCCCTCACACTCACCCTAACCCTAACCCTAATCCTAAACCTAACACTATCCCTAACCCTAACCCTCACCCTAACCCTCACCGTAACCCTAAACCTAACACTAAACCTAACCCTAAACCTAACCCTAAATCTAACCCTAAACCTAAACCTAATCCTCAGCCTCACCTGCACCCTAAGTGAAACTCTAACCCTAACCCTCACCCTAAGTCTAAGCCTAATCCTAACCCTAACCCTAAGCCTCATACTCACCCTCACCCTAACCCTAAACCTAACCCTAAACCTATCCCTAACCCTAACCCTCACCCTAACCCTAACCCTAGCCCTCATCCTAACCCTAACACTAGCCCTCACCCTAACCCTAACCTAAGCCGAAATCTCATCCTTAAACGGACACTAACCATAACCCTAACCCTCAACCTCATGCTTGGCCTAAGCCTAAGCCTAACCCTAACCCTCACACTCACCCTAACCCTAACTCTAACCCTAAATCTTATCCTCACCCTAACTCTAACTCTAACCCTAACCCTAACCCTAACAATAACCCTAACCCTCACCCTAAACATAATCCTCACCCTAACCCTAAACCTCACACTAACACTTACCTTCACCTACCACTAACCCTAACCCTAACACTAACCCTCACACTAAGCCTAACCCTAAACTCACCCTAACCCTAACCCTAAACCTAACCCTCAACCTAACCCTAACCTTCACGCTCAATGTAACCCTAACCCTAACCCTGACCATCACCATAACCATAACCCTCACCCTCACCCTAACCCTCACCCTAACACTTACCCTCATCCTAACACTAACCCTAATACTAATCCTAACCCTATCGCTAACAATCACCCTCACAGTAACAGTAACCCAAACCATAATCCTAACAAAAACCCTAACCTTAACCCTAACCCTCACCCTAACCATTACCCTCACCCTAAAACTAAACCTCACCCTAAAAATTACCCTCACCTTGACACTAATCGTAACCCGAACACTAAGACTCACATTACCCCTAACCATCACCCTAACCCTAAACCTCACCCTAAAACTAACCCTAAACCTCAACCTAACCCTAGCCCTAACCCTAACCCTAAGACTCATCCTCACGGTAAACCTCACACTAACCCTAACACTAATCCTCAGTCTAACCCACACCCTCACCCTAACCCTAACCCTAAGCCTCACTCTAAACCTAAACCACACCCTTATCGTAACCCTCACCCTCAACCTAACCCTCACCTTACCTTTACTGTCACCCCCACCCTAACCCTCATCCTAACCCTAACACTCAAACTAACACTAACTCTAAACCTAAACCTCACCCTCACCCTAATCCTAACTGTAACCCTAAAACTAACACTAAACCTCACATTAACCCTAACCCTAACTCTCACCCTCAACCTCACGCTCAGCTTAAAACTAAGCCTAAGCCAAACCCTTACCCTAACCCTCACCCTCACCCTTGCACTCACCCTAACACAAATCCGAACCCTAACCCTCAACCTAACCCTCACCCTCACCGTAACCCTTACCTAACCCTAACCCTCATATTCACCCTAACCCTAATCTTAACCCTAAACCTCAACCTAACCCTAACCCTCAACCTCACCGTAACCCTTACCCTAACCCTCACCTTAACCCTAAACTTAACCTGAATCCTACTCTCACACTAACCCTAACACTAACTCTCACACTAACCCTAACATTAAACCTCAACCTCACCTTAGCCCTCACCCTAACCCTAACCCTAACCCTAACCCTCATCCGAACTCTCCCCCTAACCTGTAACCTTACCCTCAAACTAAAACTGAAACTCACCCTCACCCTCACAATCAGCCTAACCCTAAACCTAACCCTAAACCTAACCCTAACACACACACTCACACTCACCCGAACCCTAATCCTAACCCTAAACCTCACCCTCACCCTCACCCACAGTGTAACCCTAAGCCAAACCCAAACCCTAACCCTAACCCTCAAAATCACCCTAAACCTTACCCTAATCCTAATCCTAACCCTAACACTAACCCTCACCGTCAACCTCATCTTAACCTTAACTCTAACCCTAAACCTCAACCTCACCCTAACCCTAAACCTAACCCAAACCGAAACCTCACCCTCACCCTAACCCTAAACCTGACCCTCACCCTAGCCCTCACCCTAACCCTAATACTAACCCTGACCCTCATTCTAACCTTCCCCATAACCATAAACCTAACCCTCACCCTAAACCTAACCCTCACCCTCACCCTAAACCTCAGGCTAACCCTAAGCCTAACCCTAACCCTAACCCTACCCCTAACCCTCACATTCACCCTAACCCTACCCTTAAACCAAATCCTAAACCTAACCCTAACCCCCACCCTCAGCCTAAACCTCACCCTAAACCTAACTCTAAACCTAACAGTAACCCTAACCCTAACCCTCACCCTCAGCCTCACCTTAAACCTAACTCTAACTCTAAACCTCACCCTCACCCTAAACCTAACCCAACCCCTAAACTTCACCCTAACGCTAACCCTAAAGCTCACCCTTACCCTAGCCCTTAACTAACCCTAATCCTAACCCCAACCCTCATCCTAACACTTCCCCTAACACTAACCCTCAACCTCAACCTCACCCTCACCCTCACCGTAATCATAACCCTAAAAATAACGCTAACAATAACCCTAAACCTAACCCTAAGCCTCACCCTAACCACAAGCCTCACCCTAAAACTAACCCTCAGCCTAACAATTACCCTCACCCTAACACTAACCCTAACCTTAACACTAACCCTCAAACTAACCCTAACCATCCCCCTAATCCTAAAGCTCACCCTAACACTAATCCTAAACCTAACCCTCACCTTAGCCCTCACCCTAACCCTAACCCTCATCCTTACCCTAAACCTCACAATAACCCTAACACTTATCCTCAATCTAACCCTCACCCTCACTCTAACCCTAACCCTAACCCTCACCCTAACCCTAACCCTCACCCTTACCATAACCCTCACCCTCAGTCTAACCTTCACCTTTACCCTTACAGTAACCCCCACCCTAATCCTGACCATAACTCTAACCCTCACCCTAACCCTAACTCTACCCCTAAACCTCACCCTCACTTAACCCTAACCCTACCACTAAACCTCACCCTAACCCTAACTCTAAACCTTATCCTCAACCAAACGCTCAGCCTAACCCTAACCCTAAGCCTAACACTTAGCTTAACCCACATCCTCACCCTAGCCCTCACCCAACCCTAATCCTAATCCTAACCCTCACCCTAACCGTAACGCTAACCATCAACCTAAATCTAATCCTCAGCCCCACCCTCACCCTCAGCCTAACCCTAAGCCTAAGCCTAAGCCTAACCCTAACCCTCACACACACCCTCACCCTAACCCTAATCCTAACCCTAACTCTAACACTAATCCTAAACCTCAACCTAACCCTCACCCTAACCTTAACCCTAAAATTAACCCTAACCCTAACCCTCGACCTAACCCTCCAACTAACCCTAAACCTAACCCTAAACCTTATCCTCACCCTAACCCTAATCCTAACCCTAAACCTAAACCTCACCCTAACCCGAAATCTAACCCTCACCCTCACCCTCACCCTCACCATAACTCAAACCCTAACCCTAACCATAACACTAATCCTAACCCTAACCCTAACCCTAACCCTAATGCTAACACTCAGCCATACCCTAACCCTAATCCTAACACTGACCCACACCCTAACCCTAAACCTCACCCTCACCATAACCCTAACCCTCATACTAACCCTCACCCTAAACCTAACCCTAACCTTAAACCTTACCCTAACACTAACCTTAATCCTCACCCTCACCCTAGCCCTCAACCTAAACCTTATCTTAACCCTAATCTTCATCCTAACCCTCACCCTAACCCTAATCCTATCCCTCACCCTAACCCTAAACCTAACCCTCAACCTAACCCTAAACAGCACCCTCACTGTAACCCTAACCCTAACCTTCACCCTAACCCTAAACTTAACCTGAACCCTAACTGTCAAGCTAACCCTAACCCTAACGGACAAGCTAAAGCTAACCCTCACCCTCTCCCTCATCCTAACCCTAAGCCTAAGCCTAACCCTAACCCTAACCCTCACCTTAACCCTAACTCTACCCCTAAACCTCACCCTCACTCTAACCCTAACTCTAACCCTAACACTAAACCATACCCTAACATAACCCTAACCCTTATCCTCAACCAAATGCACAGCCTAACCATAAGCCTAAGCCTAACACTTACCCTAACCCACACCCTCACCCTAGCCCTCACCTGAAACCTAATCCTAACCCTAACCCTCATCCTAATTCACAAACTAACCCTAACCCTAACCATCACCCTAATTCTTATCCTCACCCCCACCCTCACCCTCAGCCTAAACCTATTCCTAACCCTAACTCTAATAGTAATCCTAAACTTCAACCTAACCCTCACCCTTACTTAACCCTAAACGAACCCTAAACCTAACCCTCGACCTAAGCCTCCAACTAACCCTAAACCTAAACCTCACCCTAACCCTAAACCTAACCCTCACCCTCACACTCACCCTCACCCTCACCATAACTCAAACCCTAACCCTAACAATACCACTAATCCTAACCCTAAACCTAACCCTAACCCTAACCCTAATGCTAAATCTCACCCTCAACCTAACCCTAATCCTAACCCTAACCCTCACCCTAACCCTAACCCTCACCCTCACCGTAACCCTAACACTCATCCTAACCCTCACCCTAAACCAACCCCTAACCTTAAACCTTACCCTAACTCTAACCCTAAGCCTCACCCTCACCCTAGCCCTCAACCTAACACTAATCGTAAACCTAATCCTCATCCTAAACCTCACTCTAACCCTAACCCTAACCCTCACCCTAACCCTAACGCAAACTCTCAACCTAACCCTAAACATCACCCTCACCATAACCCTAATCCTAACCCTCACTCTAACCCTAAACTTAACTTGAAACATAACTCTTAAGCTAACCCTAACCCTAACCGTCAACCTAAAGCTAACCCTCACCCTCTCCCTCAGCCTAACCCTAAGCCTAAGCCTAACCCTAACCCTAAACCTCACACTCACCCTAAACATTACCCTAAACCTAAATATAACACTAAGCCTAACCCTCACACTCTCCTTAACCCTCACCCTAATACTAACTCTAACACTAACTCTAACCCTAACCCTCATCCTCAGCCTCACCCTTACCCTAACTCTAAACCTAAACCTCACTCTCACCCTAACCCTAATCCTAAACCTCACCCTAATCTTAACCCTAAACCTCACCCTCAGCCTAGCCCTCACCCTAAGCCTAATCCTAACCCTCATCCTAACCCTCACCCTAACAATAACCCTACCCCTCACCCTACCCCTCACCCAAACCCTAATCCTAACCTTACCCCTCAACTTAAACCTAACCCTCACCCTCACCCTCACCGTAACCCTTACCTAACTCTCACCCCAAACATATAATTAACACAAATCCTAACTATCACCCTAACCCTATCCCTATCCCTAAAGCTCACCCTAACCCTAACCCTAAACCTCACCCTCACCCTAGACCTCACCCTAACCCTAATCCTAACCCTAACCCTCATCCTAAACTTCCCCCTAACCCTTACCATAACCCTCACCCTCACCCTAACCCTAAACCTAACCCTTACCCTCACCCTGAGCCTCAACCTCAGTGTAATCCTAAGCCTAATCCTAACCCTAATCCTAACACTCACACTCACCTTACCCTAAACCTAATCCTAACCCTAACCCTCACCCTCACCCTCAGCCTCACCTTAAGCCTAACTCTAATCCTAAAACTCACCCTCACCCTAACCCTCACCCTAACACTCACCCTAAACCTAACCCTAAGCCTAACACTAACCCTAACCCTAACCCTCGCCCTCAGCCTCACCCTAACCCTAACTCTAACCCTAAACCTCACCTTCACCATAACCCCAACCTTAACCCTAACCCGAAACCTCACCCTAACCCTAACCCTAACCCTAACTCTAACCCTAAACCTCACCCTCACCCTCACCCTAACCCTAACCCTAACCCTAAAACTTACCTTAACCCTAAACTTCACCCTCACCCTCAACCTCACTGTAACTCTCGCCCTAACCTTAACAATAATACTAACCCTAACCCTAACCCTCACCCTCACCCTCATCCTCACCCTCACCGCAAACTTAACCCTAAACATAACAATAACATTAACCCTAACCATAAACCTAAACCTAACTCTAAGTCTAATCCTCACCCCCACAATCACCCTCAGCCTAACCCTAAACCTAACCCTAACACTAACACTAACACTAACCCCAAACCTAAACCTAACCCTGAATCTAACCCTAAACCTAACCCTAATCTTCAACCTCACCTGCACCCTAAACCACACCCTAACCGTCACTCTAACTCTAAGCCTAACCCTAACCCTAAACCTAAGCCTCACACTCACCATCACCCTAACCCTAAACCTAAACCTAACCCTATCCCTAACCCTAACACTTACCCTAACCCTACCCCTCACCCTCACCCTAACCCTAACCTTAAACTTCATCCTAAACCTGACACTAATCATAACCCTAACCCGCAACCTAACCCGAACCCTAACCCTAAACCTACACTAACATTAACTCGAACCCTAAATCTCACCCTCACCCTCACCCTAAACCTAACTCTAACTGTAATTCTAACCCTAACAATAACCCTAACCCTAACCATAACCATAATCCTCACCCTAACCCTAACCCTCATCCTAAGACTTACCCTCACCATAAGCCTAACCCTAACGCTAACAATAACCCTAACCCTCACCCTCACCCTAACCATAACCCTCACCCAAACCCTAAGCTCACCCTAACACTAACCCTAACACTTATCCTCAATCTAACCCTCACCCTCACTCTAACCCTAACCCTAACCCTCACCCTGACCCTAACCCTCACCATTACATTAACCCTTACCCTCAGTCTAACCCTCACCTTTACCTTTACTGTAACCCCCACCCTAACCCTGACCCTAAACCTAACCCTAACCCTAACCCTAACTCTACCCCTAAACCTCACCCTCACTCTAACCCTAACTCTAATACTAACCCTAACACTAAAACTCACCCTAACCCTTATCCTCAACCAAATCTTCAGCCTAAACCTAAGCCTAACATTTACCCTAACCCACACCCTCACCCTACTCCTCACCCTAACCCTAATCCTAACCCTCATCCTAACCCTCACCCTAACCCTAACCCTAAACATCACCCTAACTCTAATCCTCACCCCCACCCTCACCCTCAGCCTAACCCTAAGCCTAATACTAAACCTAACCCTAACCCTCACACCCTCACCCTAACCCTAATCCTAAACCTAACTCTAACATTAACCCTAAACCTCAACCTAACCCTCACCCTAACCTTAACCCTAAAACTAAGCCTCAACCTAACCCTCGACCTAATGCTCCAACTAACCCTAAACCTCACCCTCACCCTAACCCTAAACCTAACCCCAAACCTAAACCTCACCCTAAACCTAAACTTAAACCTCACCCTCACCATCACTCTCACCATCACCATAAATCTAACCCTAACCCTAACAATAACACTAATCCTAACCCTAAACCTAACCCTAACACTAACCCTACAGCTAACACTCACCCTCACCCTAACCCTAAAATCCTAACCCTAACCCTCACCCTAACCCTAACCCTCACCCTCACCATAACCCTAACCCTCATCCTAACCCTCACCCTAAACCTGACCCTAACCTTAAACCTTACACTAACACTAATCCTAATCCTCACCCTCACCCTAGCCCTCAACCTAACCCTAATTGTAAGCCTAATCCTCATCCTAACATTCACCCTAATCCTAATCCAAACCCTCACCCTAACCCTAACCCTAAACCTAACTCTCAACTTAACCCTAATCATCACCCTCACAGTTCCCTAAACCTAACCCTCACCCTAACTCTAAACTTAAACTGAAACCTAACTCTCAAGCTAACCCTAAACCTAACCCTCAACCTAAAGCTAAACCTCACCCTCATCCTCTCCCTCAACCTAATTCTAAGCCTAAGCCCAACCCTAACACTATACCTCACACTCACCCTAAACATTACCCTAAACCTAATCCTAACCGTAAGCCTAACCCTCACCCTCACATTAACCCTCACCCTAACCCTAACTCTAACACTAACCCTAAACTTAACCCTCAACCTCAGCCTCACCCTTACCCTAACTCTAAACCTAAACCTCACCCTCACCCTAAACCTAACCCTAACCCTAAACCTAAACCTCACCCTAAACCTAACCCTAAACCTCACCCTCAGCCTAGCCCTCACCCTAAACCTAATCCTAAACATCATCTTAACCCTCACCCTAACACTAACCCTAACACTCACCCTCACCCTCACCCTAATCCTAATCCTAACCCTAAACCTCAACCTAACCCTAACCCTCACCCTCAACCTCACCTTAACACTTACCCTAACCCTCACCCTAAACATAAACTTAAAACGAATCCTAACTCTCACCCTAACCCTATCCATAACTCTCAACCTAACCCTAAACCTAAAGGTCACCCTCACCCTAGTCCTCACCCTAACACTAATCCTAACCCTAACCCTCATCCTAACCCTCCCTGTAACCCTTACCTTAATCCTGACATTAACCCAAACCATCACCCTCAACCTCACACTCATCCTAACCCAAAGCATAACCCTAAACCCAACTCTAACACACACACTCACCCTCACACTAACCCTAATCCTAACCCTTACTCTCACCCTCACCCTCACCCTCAGTGTAACCCTAAGCATAATCCTAACCCTAACCCTAACCCTTACCCTAATCCTAATATTAACCCTAACCCTCACACTCACATTCAGCCTCAACTTAAGCCTAACTCTAACCCTAAAACTCACCCTCACCCTAACCCTAAACCTAACGCTAAACCTCACCCTCACCCTAGCCCTCAACCTAACCCTAATCCTAACCCTAACAATCATCCTAACCCTCCCCATAACCCTAACCCTAACCTTCACCCTAACCCTAATCCTCACACTCACACTCACCCTCAGCCTAACCCTAAGCCTAACCCTAATACTAACCGTAACCCTAACCCTCACACTCACCCTAAATCTAACCCTAATCCTAATCCTAACCTTAACCCTCACCTCACCCTCACCCTAACCCTCACCCTAACCTTAACCCTAAACCTAACACTAACCTTAACCCTCACACTCAGCCTCACCCTAACCCTAACTCTAAACCTAAACCTAACCCTCATCATAACCCCATCACTAACCCTAACCGGAAACCTCACCTTAACCCTAACCCTAACCCTAAATCTAACCCTAAAACTCAACCTCACCCTAATCCTAATCCTAACCCTAAAACTCAACCTAACCCTAACCTTCACCCTCACCCTCAACCTCACCATAACTCTAGCCCTAACCCTAACAATAATACTAACCCTAACCCTAGCCCTAACTCTAAACCTCACCCTCGGCCTCACCCGCACTGCAAACTTAACCCTAACCATAACACTAACATTAACCCTAACCCTAAGCCTAAACCTAACCCTAACTCTATTCCTCACCCCCAGATTCACCCTTCGCCTAACCCTAACCCTAACACTAACACTAACCCTAACACTAAACCTAACCCTAAATCTAAACCTAAACCTAACCCTAAACCTCAGCCTCACCTGCACCCTATAACCCAAACCCTAACCCTCACCCTAACTCTAAGCCTAACCCTAACCCTAACACTAAGCCTCACACTCACCCTCACCCTAACCCTATTCGTAAACCTAACCCTATCCCTAACCCTAACACTAACCCTAACCCTCAACTTAGCCCTCACCCTAACCCTAAAGCTAACCCTAAAGCTCATCCTAAACCTGACACTAACCATAACCCTAACCCTCACCCTAACCCTAACCCTAACCCTCACCCTCATGTTCTGCCTAAGCCTAAGCCTAAGCCTAAGCCTAAGTCTAACCCTCACCCTAACACTAACCCTAACACTAAACCTAAATCCAACCCTAAATCTCACAATAACCCTAACCCTAACTCTAAACCTAAACCTAACCCTAACAATAACCCTAACACTCACCCTAATCATAATCCTCACCCTAACCCTAAACCTCAACCTAACACTTACCCTCACCCTAACACTAACCCTAACCCTAACACTACCCTCACACTAACTCTAACCCTAACCTCACCTTAACCTGAACCCCAACCCTAACCCTCAACCTACGCCTAACCCTCATGCTCAACGTAACCCTAACCCTAACCCTGAACTTCAACCTAAGCATAACCTTCACCGTAACCCTAACCCTCACCCTAACACCCTCAACCTAACCCTAACCCTAATCCTAATCCTAACCCTAAACCTAACCCTCACCCTCACAGTAACCTTAACCCTAACCCTAAACCTAACAAAACCACTAAACCTAACCCTAACACTAACCCTAACCATTACCCTAACCCTAAACCTAACCCTCACCCTAACATTTATCCTCACCTTAACAATAACCGTAACCCGAACACTAAGCCTCAAACTAACACTATCCATCACCCTAACCCCAAACCTCACTCTAACACTAACCCTAAACCTCAACCTAACCCTAGCCCTAACCCTAACCCTAACACTCATCCTCCCTGTAAACCTCACACTAACCCTAACACTAATCCTCAATCTAACCCTCACCCTCACTATCATGCTCACCCTAACCCTAATCCTAAAACTAACCCTCATCCTAAGACTCCGCCTAAACCTGACCCTAATATTAATGCTAACCCGAAGCATAACCCTCACCCTCAGCCTCACCTTAACCCTAACTCTAACCCTAAATCTCACCCTCACCCTACCCCTAAACCTAACCCTAAACCTAAACCTTACCCTAACCCTAAACCTCAACCTCACCCTTCCCTAGCCCTCACCCTAACTCTAATCCTAACCCTAATCCTCATCCTAACAATCCCCATTACCCTAAAACTAACCCTGACCCTAACCCTAACCCTCACCCTCACCCTAACCCTCAGCCTAACCCTAAGCCTAACCCTAACTCTAACCCTAACCCTCACACTCACCCTAACCCTAAACCTAATCCTAATCCTAACCCTAACCCTACCCTCACCCACTGCCTAACACTCACCCTAACCCTAACCCTAAACCTAACACTAACCCTAACCCTAACCCTCACCCTCAGCCTCAGCCTAACCCTAACTCTAACCCTAAACCTCACCCTCACCCTACCCTTAACCCTAACCTAACCCTAAGCTTCACCCTAACGCTAACCCTAAATCTCACACTAGCCCTTACCCTAACCCTAATCCTAACCCTAACCCTAATCCTAACCCTTCCCCTAAACTTAACCCTCACCCTCAACCTCACCCTCAGCCTAAGACTAAGCCTAAAACTAAACCTAACCCTAACACAAACACTTACCCTCACCCTAAACCTAATCCTATCCCTAACCCTAACCCACCCCTAACTCTCACCCTAACCTTAACCCTAACAATAACCCTAACCCTAACCCTCAACCCAACCCTCACCCTAACCCTTACTCTAATCTTAAACCTCACCCTCACCCTAACCCTAACTCTAACACTAACCCAAACCCTAAACCTCACCCTAACCCTAACCCTAAACCTCACCCTCATTCTCAACCTAACCTTAACACTAAACCTAATCCTAAAAATAACGCTAACCCTAATCCTAAACCTCACCCTAACCATTACCCTCACCCTAACCCATACCCTCACCCTAACACTTACCCTCACCCTAACACTAATCCTAATCCTAACACTAAACCTCACACTAACCCTAACCCTCACCTTAAACCTAAATCTCACCCTAAACCTAACCCCAAACCTCACCCTTACCCTTTCCCTCACCTTAACCCTAATTCTAAAGCTCACCCTCATTCTAACCCTAACCTTAACCCTAAACCCCACCCTAAACCTAAACCTAACCCTCACCCGCACCCTCACCCTCACTGTAACTCTAACCCTAACACTAACAATTACACTAACCTTAACCCGAACCATCACCCTAACCCTAATACTCTCCTCCAACCTCACCCTCAGCCTAACCCTAAGCCTCAGCCTAACCCTCAACCTAACCCTCACACTCACCCTCACCCTAACCCTAGTCCTAAAGGTAATCCTATCTCTAAACCTCAACCTAACCCTCACCCTCACCCTAACCCTAACACTAACCCTAACCCTAAACCTCACCGTAACCCTCCCCCAAACCCTAACTCTAACCATAAACCTCACCCTCACCCTAAACCTAACCCTAAACTTAATCCTAAAACTAACCCTAACCCTAATCCTCACCCTCACCCTCAACCTCACTGTAACTCTAACACTAACCCTAACAATAACAGTAACCCTAACCCTAACCCTCAAACTAACCATAACCCTCACCCTCAGCCTCACCCTACCTGCAAACTTAACCCTCACCATAACACTAACAATAATCCTAACCCTAACCCTAACCCTAACCCTAACCTTAACCCTAACCCTAATCCTCAACCCAACCCTCACCCTCAGCCTAACCCTAACTGAACCCTAACCCTAACCCTAACCCTCACCGTAACCCTAACGCTAACCCTAACCCTAACACAAACCCTAACCCTCACCATAACCCTAACCCTATCCCTAACCCTAACACAAACCCTAACCCTAAACCAAACCCTAAACCTAAACCTAATCCTCAGCCTCACCCTCACCCTAACCCAAAACATAACCCTAACCCTCACACTAACCCTAAGCCTAACCCAACCCTAACCCTCACACTCACCCTCACCCTAACCCAAATCCTATACCTAAGCCTATCCTAACCCTAACCCTCACCCTAACCCTCACCCTAGCCCTCACCTTAAACCTAATCCTAACTGTAAACCTCATCCTAACACTCTCGCTAACCCTAACCCTAAACCTCAACCTAACCGAACCCTAACCCTCCCCCTCATGCTCGGCCTAAGCCTAAGCCTAATCCTAAGACTAACCCTAACCCTCACCCTATCCCTAACCCTAACACTAACCCTAACTCTAACCCTAAACCTCACCCTCACCCTAACCCTAACGCTAACATGAACCCGAAACCTAAACCTCATCCTAACCCTAAACCTAACCCACACCCTCACCCTCACCGTACCCGTATAAACCTAACCCTAACAATAACCCTAACCCTAACCCTAACCCTCACCCTAAGCCTAACCCTCAGCCTAATATTTACCCTCACCCTAACACTAACCCTAACGCTAACACTACCGCTCACACTAACCCTAACAATCACCCTAAACCTCACCATAACCCTAATTCTACCCCTAAACCGCACCCTCACCCTAACCCTAACCATCGCCCTAACCCTAAACCTCAACCTCACCCTCACCCTCAGCCTAACCCTAAGCCTAACCCTAACCCTAACCCTAACCCTCACACTCACCTAAACCTTACCCTAATCCTAATCCTAACCCTAAGCCTAACCCTTACGTCACCCTAACCCTAAATCTAACACTAACCCTAACTCTAAACCTCACCCTTAGCCTCACTCTAACCCTAATCCTAAACCTAACCCTCACCCTAAACCTAACCCTAACCCTCACCCTCACCCTGTCCCTAACCCTAACCCTTACCCTAACCCTCAACCTAACCCTCACCCTCACCCTCACAGTAACCCTTACCCAAACCTTCACCCTAACCCTAAACTTAACCCGAACCATAACTCTCACACTAACCCTAACCCTAACCCTAACCGTAACCCTACACCTCACCCTCTCTCTCAGCCTAAGCTTAAACCTAAACCTAACCCTAACCCTAACACACACACACTTTTCCTCAGCCTAACCCTAAGCCCAAACCTAAATCTAACCCTATCTCACACACTCACATTCTCCCTAACCCTAATCCTAACTCTAAACCTAACCCTCAACCTAATGCTGATCCTAACCCTGACTCTAACCCTAAACCTCACCCTCACCCTCACCCTAACTCAAACCCTAAAACTCACCCTAACCCTAACTCTAACCCTCAACCTAACCATAACCATAAACATAAACCTTACCCTAATAATAACCCTAACCCTAATCCTAAGCCTCACCCAAACCATAACACTAACCCTAACAGTAAACCTCCCCCCTAATCCTCCCCCTAATCCCAACTCTAACCCTAAACCTCACCCTCACCCTCACCTTAACACAAACCGTAACCATAACCCCAAACCTCACCGTACACCTAAACCTCACCCGCACCCTCACCCACACAGTAACTCTAACCCTAACCCAAACAATAACACTAACCATAACCCTAACTATCACCCTAATCTTAATCCTCAACCCCACACTCACGCTCAGCCTTAGTCTAAGCCGAAGCCTAATCATAGCCCTAACCCTCACAATCAGCCTCACCCTAACCCTAATCCTAACTTAAACCTATCCCTAAACATCAACCTAACCCTCACCCTTACCCTAACAATAAACCTAACCCTAACCCTCACCCTAACCCTCCCCCTAACCCTAACTTTAACACTAAACCTCACCCTAGCCCTCACCCTAACCCTAATCCTAACCCTAAACCTCATCCTAAAACTCACCCTAACCCTAACCCTAACCCTCACCCTCACCCTAACCGTAACCCTAAATCTCACCCTAACCCTAAACCTAATCCTCACCCTCACCCTAACTCTGAACTTAACTCTAACCCTAACACTAACAATAACCCAAACCCTAAACCTCACCCTAATGCTAACCATAAGCCTCACCCTCTCTCTAGCCCTCACCCTAACCCTCATCCTAACCCTAAACCTCATCATAACCCTCACCCTAACCCTAAAACCCTAACCCTGACACTATACCTAACCCTCACACTCAACCTCATGCTTGGCCTTGAGCCTAAGCCTAAGACTAAGACTAAACCTAACCCTCACACTCACCATCACCCTAAACCTAACATTAACCCTAACCCTAACCCTCAAACTAGCCCTCAATCTAATGCTTAATCTAACCCTAAAACTCGCCCTCAGCTAACCCTAAAGCTCACCCTCACCCTCACCCTCTGCCTAATACTAAGCCTAAGCCTAACCCCAGCCCTAACCCTAACACTAACCCTAACCGTAACCCTCAGCCTAACCCTCACCCTAACTCTCACCCTCACCCTAACCCACACCCTAAACCTAAGCCTAAGCCTAACCCTCACCCTAACCGTTACTCTAACCCTAACCCCAACCCTCACCCTAACCCTAACTCTCATCCTCACCCTCACCCTAACTCTAATGCTAACCCAAACCCTAATCCTAACCCTCACACTCACCCTCACCTTAACCCTAGTCCTAAACCTAACCTTAACCCTAACCCTCAACCTCACCCTAAACCACAACCTAACCATAAACCTAACACTAACCCTAACCCTAACCCAAACTCTAACCCTAACCCTAAACCTAAACCTCAACCCTGATCCTCACCGTAACCATAACCCCAATCCTAACCCTAACAATAACCCTAACCCTAACCCTCATCCTAACCATATTCTTCACTCTAAATATAACCCTCACCCTAATACATACTGTCACCCTAACCCTAACCCTAACCCTCACACTCACCCTAACCCTTACCATAATCTTAATCGTAACCCTAAGCCTAACCCTCACCCTCACCCTGAATCTCACCCTAACCCTAAACCTCACCATCACCCTCAGCTTAATGCTAAGCCTAATCCTCACTCTCACCCGCACCCTCACCCTCACAGTAACTCTAACCCGAACCCAAACCCTAAACCTCACTCTATCCCTAACCCTAAGCCTAACCCTAATCCTCACGCTCACCCTAACCCTAACAATAACCCTAAACCTAACCCTCAACCTAACCCTCCCCTAAATCTATATCTAACCCTAAACCTCACCCTCACCCTCACCCTAACCCTAACCCTAAACCCCACCCTAACCCAAACCCTAACCCTCACCCACACCTTCACCCTCACCATAACTCTAACCCTAACCCTAACAATAACCCTAACCCTAACCGTAAACATCACTCTAACCCTAATACTCAACCCCACCCTCACCCTCAGCCTAACCCTATGCCTCAGCCTAACCCTCAACCTAACCCTCAACTCACCCTCACCCTAACCCTAACCCTAACCATAACCATAAACCTAATCCTCACCCCCACCCTCACCCTCAGCCTAACGCTAACTTAACCCTAACCCTAACCCTAAACCTAACCTTCTCCAGAACCCTAACCCTAACCCTGACCCTAAAAAAAACCTAACCCTCACCGTAACCCTAACCGTAACCCTAACCCTGACACAAACCCTATCCCTAAACCAAACCCTAAACCTAAACCTAATCCTCAGCCTCACCCTCACCCTAACCCAAAACATAACCCTAACCCTCACCCTAACCATAAGCCTAACCCAACCCTAACCCTCACCGTAACCCTAACCCTAACCCTATCACAAACCCTAAACCTAACCCTAACCCTCACCGTAACCCTATATCTAACCCTAACCCTAACACAAACCCTAACCCTAACCCTAACCCTAACCCTAAACCTCAGCCTAACCCGAACCCTAACCCTCCCCCTCATGCTCGGCCCAAGCCTAAGCCTAAGCCTAACCCTCACCCTATCCCGAACCCTAACACTAACCCTAACTCTAACCCTAAACCTCACCCTTACCCTAACCCTAACTCTAACACAAACCCGAAACCTAAACCGCATCCTAACCCTAAACCTAACCCACACCCTCACCCTCACCGTAACCATATAACCCTAACCCTAACAATAACCCTAACCCTAACCCTAACCCTCACCGTAACCCTAACCCTCATTGTAATATTTACCCTCACGCTTACACTAACCATAACGCTAACACTACCGCTCACACTAACCCTAAAAATCACCCTAATCCTCATCCTAACCCTCACCCTAACCCTAACTCAAAATCTCACCCTAACCCTAACCCTATCCCTTACCCTCAACTTAACCCTAACCCTCACGCTCAACTTAAGCCTAACGCTAACCCTCACCCTAACCCTAAACTTAAACTGAACCCTAACTCTCACCCTAACACTAACCCTAACACTAATCCTAAGCCTCACCCTCACCCTCACACTCACCCGCACCCTCACCCTCACAGTAACGCTAATGCTAACCCAAACCCGAACCCTAAACATCACCCTAACCCTAAAACTCACCCTCATCCTAGCTCTCACCCTAATTCTAATCCTAACCCTAACCCTCATCCTAACCCTCCCTATAACCCTAACCAAAAACCTCACCCTATCCCTAACCCTCATCCCCACCCTCACACTCAGCCTAATCCTAAGCCTAAACCTAAGCCTAACCCTAAACCTAACAATAACCCCCACACTCACCCGCACCCTCACCCTCACAGTAACTCTAACCCTAACCCAAACGCTAACCCTAAACTTCACTCTAACCCTAACCCTAAGCCTAACCCTAACCCTTACCCTCAACTTAATCCTAACAATAACCCTAAAACTAACCGTCACCCTAACCCTCCCCCTAACACTATATCTAACCCTAAACCTCACCCTCATCTTCACCCTAACCCTAACCCTAAACCCCACCCTAACCCTAAACCTAACCCTCACCCGGACCCTCACCCTCACCATAATTATAACCCTAACCCTAACAATAACCCTAACCCTAACCTAACCCTAACCCGCACCCTCACCCTCACCATAACTCTAACCCTAACCCTAACCCTAACCCTAACCCTAACCCTAACCGTAACCCTAACCCTCACCCTAACCATAACCCTCACCCTAACCGTAACCCTCATGCTAATATTTACCCTCACTCTAACACTAACCCTAACGCTAAAACTACCGCCCACACTTACCCTAAAAATCACTCTAAGCCTAAACCTCACCCTAACACTAACCCTAACCCTCAAAATCACCCTACCACTCACCCTAACCCTATCATCCTCACCCTAAACCTCAAACTAACCCTAACACTAATCCTCAATCTAATCCTCATCCTCACCCTAACACTAAACCTAACGCTCACCTTCATCTTTATCGTAACGCTCATCCTCAGCCTAACCCTCATCTTTACCCTTACCGTCACCCCCACCCTAGCCCTCTCCGTAACCCTAACCCTCACCCTAACCCTCACCTAAACCTAATTCTACCCTTAAACCTCACCCTCACCCTAACCCTAACTCTAACTCTAACCCTAACACTAAACCTCACCCTAACCCTAACCCTAACCCTCACCCTCAACCTCACCGTAACTGTAAACCTAACCCTAAACCTAACAATAACCATAACTCTAAACCTAACCCTCACCTCAGCCTAAACATAACTCTTACCCTAACCCTAACCCTCACCCTAACACTTACTCTCCCCCAAACACTAACCCTAACCCTATCACTAACCCTCACACTAACCCTAACCCTCACCCTAATCCTAAACCTAACCCTAATAATAACCCTAACTCTAACCCTAAACCTCACCCTAGCCCTCACCTCAAACCTAAGACCTACCCCCACCCTTACCCTAACCCTAACCCTCATCCTCACCCTAAACCTCACACTAACCCTAATCCTCAATCTAGCCCTCACTCTAACCCTAACACTTACCCTAAACCTAACCCTAAACCTCACCTTTATCTTAACCCTCACCCTTAGCCTAAATCTCAACTTTACCCTTACCATCATCCTCACCCTAACCATAAACCTCATCCTAACCCCCACCCTAACCATAAACCTAACAATCACCCTAACCCTAAACCTCACCCTCAACCTCATGCTGAGCCTAACCCTAAGCCTAAGCCTAACCCTGACTCTAACACTCAGGAGAGCCCTCTCGCTTACCCTAATCTTAAACCTAACCCTCATCCTAACCTTCAAACTATCCCTAACCCTCAACCTAACCCTGTCCACCACCCTAACCCTAACCCTAATCCTAATCCTAACCCTAACCCTCGCACTCACCATAACCCTAACCCTAACCCTAATCCTAACCCTAACCCTAAACCTCAACCTCACCCTAGCCCTCACCCTAACCCTAATCCTAATCCTAACCCTCATCCTAATCCTCACCCTAACACTAACCCTAAATGTCACCCTCACCATCAGCCTAACCCTAATCTTAACCCTAACCCTCAACCTAAACCTAACCCTCACCCTCAACATAAACCTTACCCTAACCCTCAACCTAACACTAAAGTTAACCCGAACCCTAACTCTCACCCTCACCCTAACCCTAACCCTCACCCTAAACCTAACCCTAAAATTCACCCTTAGCCTAGCCCTCACCCTATCCTTAATCCGAAACCTAACACTCATCCTATCCCTCTCCCTAAAACTTTCCCTAACCGTAACCCTAACCCTAACCCTAACCTACAACCTCACCCACAGCCTAACTCTAAGCCTAACCCTAAACCTAACCCTAACACACAGACTCACACTCACCCTAACCCTAATCCTAAACCTAACGCTAACCCTAACCCTACTACTCTCACCCTAACCCTAACCCTATTACTAACCCTAAACATAACCCTAACCTAACCCTCACCCTAACCCTAACTCTAAACCTAAACGTCACCCTCACCCAAAACCTAACTCTAACCCTAATGCAAACGCTAAACCTCACCATAACCCTAAGTCTATCCCTAACCCTCACCCTCACCGTAACCTTAACCCTAAACCTCACCCTAACAATAATCCTAAACCTAATCCTAACCTTCAACCTACCCATAAACCTCACCCTAACCCAAAACCTGACCCTAACACTTACCCTCAACCTAACACTAACCTAACCCCAACACGAACCCTCAAACTAACCCTAACCCTAAACTCACCCTAACCCTAACCCTAACCCTAAAACTCACCCTAACACTAACCTTCACCCTCACCCTCAACCTCACCGTAATTCTAGCTCTAACCCTTACAATAACCCTAACCCTAAGCCCAACCCTAACCCTCACCCTCAGCGTCACCCTCACAGCAAACTTTAGCCTAATCATAACACTATCAATAACCCTAACTCTAAGCCTAACCCTAACACTAATTCTAATCCTCACCCACACAGTCACCCTCATCTTAACCCTAAACCTAAACCTAACCCTCATCATAACCCTAAACCTAACCCTAACCCGAACACTAACCCTAACCCTAATGCTAACCCTAAATCTAAACCTAAACCTAAACCTAATCCTCAGCCTCATCTGCAACAGAACCCAAACCTTAACGCTAACCCTCACCCTAACTCTAAGCCTAACCCTAACCCTCACCCTAAACCTCACACTCACCCTCACCCTAACCCTAATCCTAAACCTAACCATAACCCTAACCCTAACCCTAACCCTAATCCTAACCCTAACCCTAACCCTAAAACTCACACTAACACTAACCCTAACCCTCACCCTCAAACTCAACCTCAGCTAAACCCTAAGCCTAAGCCAAACCCTTACCCTAACCCTCACCCTCATCCTAGCCTTCAGCCTAACACAAATCCTAACCCTAACCATCAACCTAACCCTAACCCTCACCCTCACAGTAACCCTTACCTAACCCTAACCCTCACCCTCACCCTAACCCTAATCTTAACCCTAAACCTCAACCTAACCCTAATCCTCATCCTATCCCTCCCTGTAACTTTAACCTAACCCTCACACTAACCCTAACCCTCACCTTCAACATCACCATCAGCCTAACCCTAAGTCTAACGCTAAACCTAAACCTAACAAACACATTCACCCTCAACCTATCCCTAATGCTAACCCTAAACCTCACCCTCACCCTCACTGTCAGTGTAACCCTAAGACAAACCCGAACCCTAACCCTAACACTGACATTCACTCTAACCCGTACCCTAATCCTAATTCTAACCCTAACCCTAACCCTCACCCTCAGCCTCAACTTAACCCTAACTCTAACCGTAAACCTCACCTTCACCCTAACCCTAAACTTAACCCTAACTCTAAACCGCACCCTAACCCCAAGCCTAAACCTCACCCTCACCATAGCCCTCACCCTAACCCTAATGCTAACACTAACCCTCATCCTAACCCTCCCCATAATCCTAACCCCAACCCACACCCTAACCCTAATCCTCACCCTCACCCTAACCCTCAGCCTAAACCTAACCCTAAAACTAACCCTCATACTCACCCTTACCCTAACCCTAATCCTAATCCTAAACCTAACCCTCACCCTCAGCCTAACCCCCACCCTCACCCAAGCCTAAACCTAACACTAACCCTAACCCAAAACCTCACCCTCAGCCTCACCCTAACCCTAACTCTAACCCTAAACCTCACACTCACCCTAACCCTAACCCTAACGCTAACCCTAAACTTCACCCAAACGCTAACCCTAAACCTCACTCTCACCCTAGACCTGACCCTAACCCTAATCCTAACGCTAACCCTCATCCTAACCCTACACCTAACCTTAACCCTCACCCACAACCTCACCCTCAGCCTAATCCAAAGCCTAACACTAAACCTAACCCTAACACACAAACTCACCCTCACCCTAGCACTGTCCCTAACCCTAATCCTAAACCTAACCCTCATCCTAACCCTCACCCTAACCCTAACCATCAACCTCACCCTAATCCTCACCCCCACCCACACCCTCAGCCTAACCCTAAGCCTAAGCTTAAACCTAACCCTAACTCTCACACTCACCCTCACCCTAATCCTAATCCTAAACCTAACCCTAAACCCCAAGCTAACCCTCACCCTAACTTTAACCCTAACACTAACTCTAACCCTCGACCTAACCCTCACCCTAAACCTAAATGTAACCCTTAACCTCACCCTAACCCTAACCCTCATGCTCACCATAACTCTAACCCTCATCCTAACCCTAATGCTAACCGTAAACCTCACCCAAACACTTATACTAAACCTCATTCTCACCCTAGCCCTCATACTAAACCTAATCCTAACCCTAACCCTAACCCTCATCCTAACCCTCACCCTAACCCTAACCCTAACAATAACCCTACCCCTAACCCTAACCAACACCCTAACCCTAATCCTCACACCCACCGTGACCCTCAGCCTAACCCTAAGCCTCAGCCTAACCCTCAACCTAACCCTCACACTCACCCTTACACTAACCCTAGTCCTAAATGTAAATCTATCCCTAAACCTCAACCTAACCTTCACCCTCACCCTCACCCTAACCCTAACCCTAACCATAACCCTGTCCCGCAGCCTCACCCTCACTGCAAACTTAACCCTAACCATAACACTAACAATAACCCTAACCCTAAACATAACCATAACCCTAATCCTCACCCTCACCCTCACCCTCAGCCTAATCCTAACTTAACCCTAACCCTAACCCTAACCCTCACCATAACCATAACCCTCACACTCACCCTCACCCTAACTCAAATCCTAAACCTAACCCTGTCCTAACCCTAACCCTCACCCACACCCTCACCCTAACCCTCACCCTAAACCTAATCCTAACCCTAAACCTCATCCTAACACTCACGCTAACCCTAACCCTAAATCTCACCCTAACCTGAACCCTAAACCTCCCTCTCATGCTTGGCCTAAGCCTTAGCTTAAGCCAAAGCCTAACCCTAACACTCTTCCTATCCCTAACTCTAACACTAACCCTAACTCTAACCCTAAAACTCACCCTCACCCTCACCCTAACTCTAACACTAACCCGGAAGCTAAACCTCATCCTAAACCTAACACTAAACCACACCCTCACCCTCACCGTAACCGTATAACCCTAACACTAACAATAACCCTAACCCTAACCCTAACACTCACCCTAACCATAACCCTCACCCTAACCCTAACCCTCACCCTAATATTTAGCCTCACCCTAACACTAACCCTAATGCTAACACTACCGCTCACACTAAACCTAAAAATCACCCTTACCCTAAACCTCACCCTAACACTAACCCTAAACCTCAACCTCGCCCTATCACTCACCCTAACCCTAACCCTCATCCTAACCCTAAACCTCTCACTAACTCTAACACTAATCCTCAATCTAACCCTCACCCTCACCCTAACCCTAAACCTAACCCTCACCCTAACCCTAACCCTCATCTTTACTGTAACGCTCACCCTCAGCCTAACTCTCATCTTTACCCTTACCGTCAACCCCACCGTAACCCTCACCCTAACCCTAACGCTCACCCTAACCCTAATTCTACACCTAAACCTCACGCTCACCCTAACCCTAACTCTAACACTAACACTAACACTAAACCAACCTCACTCTAACACTAACCCTAACCCTCACCCTCACCCTCAATGTAACCGTAACCCTAACAATAAACCTAACAATAATCATGACCCTAACCCTAACACTCACCCTAACCATAACCCTCATCCTAACCCTAAACATCAACCTAACACTTACCCTCACACTAACACTAACCCTAACCCTAACAATAACCCTCACACTAACCCTAAACCTCACCCTAATTCTAAACCTAATCCTAAACCTAAACCTAACACTAACCCTAACCCTCGAACTAGCCCTCACCCTAACCCTAAGTCCTACCCTCACCCTCACCCTAACCCTAACCCTCATCCTCACCCTAAACCTCACACTAACCCTAACCCTAATCCTCAATCTAATCCTCACCCTAACCCTAACCCTAACCCTAACCCTCAACCTAACCCTATACCTAACCCTAACTCTAACCCTAAACCTCACACTCACCCGTAACCTTACCCTAACCCTAAAACTCACCCTAACACTAAACTTCATCCTCACCCTTAACCTCACCGTAATACTAGCCCTAACACTAAAAATAACACTAACCCTAACCCTAACTCTAACCTTCACCCTCAGCCTCACCCTCACCACAAAATTAACGCTAACCATAACACTAAAAATAAGCCTACCCTAAGAATAACCCTAAACCTAAATCTAATCCTAACCCCCACCTTCACCCTGATCCTAAAACTCACACTAACCCTAAAAGTAATCCTCAATCTAAACCACACCATCACCCTAAACCTAACCGTAACCCTCACCCTAACCCTAACACTCACCCTTACCGTAATCCTCACTCTCAGCCTAACCCTCAACTTTACCCTTACTGTCACCCTCACCCTAACCCTCACACTAACCCTAACCCTCATCCTAACCCTAACACTAACCCTCACTCCCTACTAAACCTCACCCTAACCCTAACCCTAACACTAAACCTAACCCTAACCCTAACCCAAAACCTCACCCTAACACTAACTCTAACCCTAAACCTCACGCTGACCCTAACCCTAACCCTAATACTAAACCTCACCTTAAACCTAAACCTTACCCTAACACTTACCCTCAACCTAACAGTAACACTAATACTAACACTAACCCTCACACTAACGCTAACCATCACCCTAAACCTAACATCACCCTAATCCTAACCCTAAATCTAAAACTAACCCTCATCCTAACCCTCACCCTAACCTTAACCCTAAACATCACCCTAACCCTAACCCTCACCCTCACTTTTAGCCTCACCCTAACCCTAAGCCTAAGCCTAAACCTAACCCTAAACCTCACACTCACCGTAGCCCTCACCCTAACCCTAATCCTAACTCTAACTCTCATCCTAACCCTCAACCTAACCATAACCAGAACCATCACTCTAAACCTAATCCTCATCCCCACCCTCACCTTCAGTGTAACCCTAACCCTAAGACTAACCCTAACCATAACCCTCACATTCACCCTCAGCCTAACCCTAAACCTAACCCTAACACTAACCTTAAACCTAAGCCTCAACCTAACCCTCACCCTAACCCTAACCTTAACCCTAACCCTCACCGTCACTTTAGTCCTCACCCTAACCATCAACTCAAAACTAACCCACACCTTCACCGTAACCCAAACGCTAAACCTGACCCTAACCCTACCCCTAACCCTAACACTAAACCTGACCCTAATCCTAACACTAACCCTCACCCTCACATTAGCCCTCATCCTAACCCTAATTGTAACCCTAAAACTCATCCGAAACCTCACCCTCACCCTTACACTAACCCTTACGCTAACCCTAAACCTAATTCTAACCCTCACCCTAAATCTACCCGGACCATAACCCTAACCATAACCCTTACCTCAACCTCACCCTCAGCCTAACACTAAGCCTAACCCAAACCCTAACCCTCACACTCACCCTCACCCTAACCCTAATCCTACCACTAACCCTAACCCGAACCCTAAACCTCAACCTAACCCTCACCCTAACCCTAACCCTAACACTAACCCTAACCCTAACCCACACCCTAACCCTCTCCCTAAACATAATTCTAACCCTAAACCTCACACTCACCCTAATCCAAATCCTAACCTTGACCCTAAATCTCACCCTAACCCTAACCCTCACCCTTACCCTCACCCTCACCCTCACCATAACCCTAACCCTCACCCTAACCCTAACACTAAACCTCACCCTACCACTAATTCTAACACTCACCCTCACCCTAGCCCTCACTCTAACCCTAATCCTAACCCTAATCCTCATCCTAACACTCACCCTAACCCTAACCCTAACCCTCACCCTAACCCTAATCCTAACCCTAACCCTCACCCTCACCCTTACCCTCACCCTCACCCTCACCATAACCCTAAACCTCACCCAAACCCTAAACATAAACCTCACCCTAACACTAACCCTAACACTCACCCTCACCCTAGCCCTCACCCTAACCCTAATCCAAACCCTTACCCTAACCATAACCCTCACCCTCACCCTCATGGTAACTCAAACCCTAAACCTAACAATAACACTAATCCTAACCCTAAACCTAACCCTAACCCTAATCCTATCCCTAATCCTCACCCTCAGCCTCACCCTCACTGCAAATGTAACCATGCCCATATCACTAACAATAATCCTAACCCTAAACCTAATCCTAACAATCACCCTCACCCTAACCCTAATCCTAAACTTAACCCTCACTCTAACCCTAACCCTAACCCTCACCGTAACCCTAACCCTCATCCTAACCCTCACCCTAACCCTAAACCTCACCCTAACACTAACCCAAATCCTCACCCTCAACCTAGCCCTCACCCTAACCACCATCCTAAACCTAATCCTCATCCTAACACTCACCCTAACCCTAATCCTAACCCTCACCATAACCCTAATAGTAACCCAAACCATCAACCTAACCCGACCCCTCACCTTCACTGTAACCCTAACCCTAACCCTCACCCTAACGCTAAACTTAACCCGAACCATAATTCTCACCCAAATGCTAACCCTAAGCGGAACACTTACCCTAACCCTCACCCTCACCCTCAGCTTAATGCTAAGCCTAACCCTAACCCTAAGCCTAACACAAGCACTCACCCTAACACTAACCCTAATCCTAATCCTAACCCTAACCCCAACCCTCACCCAAATCCTAACCCTCACCCTAACCCTAACACTAACACTAACCCTAACCATAAACCTAACACTAACACTAACCCTCACCCTAACCCTCACCCTAACCGTAACTCTAACCCTAAATCTCACCCTCACCCTCACCCTAACCCTCACCATCACCCTCACCCTCAGCTTAACCCAAAGCCAAAGCCTAACGCTAACCCTAACCCTCACCCTCACACTAGCCCTCAACATAACCCTAACTGTAACACTAACCCTAACCCTAACCCTAACACTAACCCTCACCCTAACCCTCACCCTAACCGTAACTCTAACCCTAAATCTCACCCTCACCCTCACCCTAACCCTCACCCTCACCCTCACCCTCAGCTTAACCCAAAGCCAAAGCCTAACGCTAACCCTAACCCTCACCCTCAAACTAGCCCACAACATAACCCTAACTGTAACACTAACCCTAACCCTAACACTCACACTAACCCTAACCCTAACCCTAACTCTAACCCTAAACCTCACCCTGACCCTAACCCTAACCCTAACTCTAAACCTCATCCTAACCCTAACCCTAACCCTCAACATCACCCTCACCCTTACCCTTACCTTAACCTTAACCCTAACCCTAGCCCTAAGAATAACCCTAACCCTTAACCTAACCCTAAACCTCACCCTCACCGTAACTATAACCCTAACACAAACTCACACACTAACCCAAACTCTGACACTAAACCTAATGCTAAACATCACCCTAACCCTAAAATTAACCCTAACCCTTACCCTAGCACATACCCTAACCCTAATCTTAACCCTAACCCTCACTCTAACCCTCACTCTAAACATAAACCATACCCTAACCCTAAATCTAACCCTCAACTTCACCCTCAGCCTCAGCCTAACACTAACCCTAACCCTAACCCTCACACTCACAGTCACAGTAACCCTAATCCTAACACTAACTCCAAACCTAACCCTAATACTAACCCTAACCCTAACCCTGACCCTAAACCTCACTCTAAACCTAACCTTAACCCTTAACCTCACCCTCACCCTAACCCTAATCCTAACCCTAACCATAACACTAACCCTCACCTTAAACTTAATCCTAATCCCAACCCTAACCCTAACTGTAACCCTAACTATAACCCTAACCTTAACACTAACACTAACCCTAATCCTCAACCCTACCCTCACTCTCAGCCTAACCCTAAGCCTGTCCCTAACACTAACCCTAACTCTAACCCTAAACCTCACCCTCACCCTAACCCTATCTCTAAACCTAACCCTAAACCTCACCCTGACCCTAACCCTATCCCTCACCTGCAACCTCAGCCTCGCCGTAACTCTAACCCTAACCCTAACAATAACACTAACCCTAAACCTAACGATCACCCTAAAGCTAATCCTCACCCCCACCCTCACCCTCAGCCTAATCCTAAGCCTACCCTAACCCTAACACTAATCCTCACTCTCACTCTCACCCTAACCCTAACACTAAGCCTAAGCCTAAGCCTAAGCCTAACCCTAACCCTAACCCTAACCCTAACCCTCACCCTAACCTAACCCTAACCCTAAAACTAACTCTAACCCTAAAACAAAACCTAACCCTCACCCTAAACCTAACCCTAAACCTCATCCTAACACTCACCCTAAACCTAACCCTAATCCTCACCCTAACCTTAACCCTAACCCTCACCCTCACTCTCGGCCTAAGCCTAAGCCTAAGCCTAAGCCTAACCCGAACTCTAAACCTCATCCTAACCCTCACCTTATACCTAACCCTAACACTAACCCTAAACCTCACCATCACCCTAACCCTAACTCTAACCCTAAACCTAAAACTAAACTTCACCCTAAACCTAAACCTAACCCTCACCCTCAACCTCACCTTAAACCTAACCCTAACCCTAACAATAACCCTAACACTAAACCTAACCCTCACCCTAACCATAAGCCTCAACATAACCCTAACCCTCAATCTAACCCTCACCCTCACCCTAACCCTAACCCTAACCCTCACCCTAACCCTAATGCTAAACGTAACCCTTACCCTCACCTTAACCCTCAGCCTAAATCTAACCCTAAACCTAACCCTAACCCTCACACTCATCCTCATCATAACACTAATCCTAAACCTAAGCATAACCCTACCCCTAAGCCTCAACCTAACCCTCCCCCTAATCATAACCCTAACACTAACCCTAGCCCTAACCCTCAACCTAACCCTCCCCATAACCCTAACTCTAACTCTAAACCTCACCCTCATCCTAACACACACCCTAACCCTAAACCTCGCCCTAACCCTCACCTTCACCGTAACCCTAAACCTAACCCAAACCCGAACCCTACCCCTAAACCTAACGCGAACCCTAAACCTCACCCTATCCCTAACAATAACCCTAAACCTAACCCTAAACCTAACACTCCCCCTACCGCTATATATAACCCTCAACCTCACCCTCACCTGACCCTAACTCTAACATTAACACTAACCCTAACTCTAACCCTAAACCTCACCCTAACCCTAACACTAACTCTAACTCTAACCTGAAACCTAAACCTAAACCTAACCCTAACTCTCACCCTCACCCTCACCCTCAACATAACCCTAACCATAAAAATAACTCTAACCCTAACCCTCATCCTAACCATAACATTCACCCTAAACCTAACCCTCACCCTAACACTTACCCTCACCCTAACACTAACCCCAACCATAACACTAACCCTCACACTAACCCTAACCATCACTCTAACCCTAAACCAAACCCTAACCCTAACTCTCACCCTCACCCTAGCCCTCAGCCTAACCCTAACCCTCTTCCTCACCCTTAACCTCACACTAACCCTAACACTAATCCTGAATCTAACCCTCACCCTCACCTTAATCCTAACACTCACTTGTACCTTAACCCTCACCATCAGCCTAAACCTCACCTTTACCCTTACGGTCACCCTCACCCTAACCCTCACCATAGCATAAATCCTCATCCTAGCCCTCACCCTAACGGCAACCCCAACCATCACCCTAACCCTAACCCTCACCCTCACGCTCAGCCTAAGCCTAACGCTAAGACTAAGCCTAAGCCTAACCCTAACCCTCACCCTCACCCTAGCCCTCACCCTAACCCTAATACTAACCCTAACCCCCATCCTAACCCTTAACCTAACCATAACCCTAACCATCATACTAAACCTAATCCTCATCCCCACCCATACCCTCAGCCTATCTGTAAGCCTAAGCCAAACCCTAACCCTAACCTTCACATTCACCCTCACCATCAACGTAATCCTAAACCTAACCCTAACCCTAATATTAAAACTCAACCTAACCCTCACCCTAACCCTAACACTAACCCTAACCCTAACACTCAACCTAACCCTCCCCCTAAACTTAACTCTAACCCTAAACCTCACACTCACCCTAACCATAATCCTAACCCTAAACCCCATCCTAACCCTGATCCTAACCCTCACCCTCACCCTCACCCTTACTGTAACTCTAAACCTAACCTTAGCTATAACACTAACCCTGAACACTAACACTAACCCTGAACCTCACCCTAACTCTAACCCTAACACCAAGCCTCACCCTAATCCTAATCCTAACCCTCAGCCTCACCTTAACCCTAACCCTAACCCTATCCCTAAACCTCACCCTCACCATAACCCTAACCCTAACCCTAAACCTCACCCTAACGCTAACCCTAAACGTCCCCCTAACTCTAGTCCTCCCCCTAACCCTAATGCTAGCCATA
Source organism: Dipodomys merriami (assembly GCF_024711535.1). Taxonomy (NCBI): domain Eukaryota; kingdom Metazoa; phylum Chordata; class Mammalia; order Rodentia; family Heteromyidae; genus Dipodomys; species Dipodomys merriami. Next base: position 1,839,337 of record NW_027202771.1, read on the forward strand.
AACCTCATCCTAACACTCACCCTAACCCTAAAACCCTAACACTAACCCTTAACCTCACACTCAAGCTCTGCCTAAGCCTCCGCCTCAGCCTAAGACTAACCCTGACCCTCACACTCACCCTCACCCTAACCCTAACCCTAACACTAACCCTAACCCTAACCCTCACACTAACCCTCACTCTAACGCTAACTATAAACTTTAACCTCACCGTCAACCTAACCCTAAATCTCACCCTGACCATCACCCTCTGTCTAACATTAAGCCTAACCCTAACCCCAACCCTAACCCTAACACTAACCCTAACCCTCACCCTACCCCTCACCCTAACCCTAACCCTAACCCTCACCCTCACCCTAGCCCATACACAAACCCTAAGCCTAAGCCTAACCCTCACCCTAATCCTCACTCTAACTCTAACCCCAACACTCACGCTAACTTTAACCCTCATCCTCACCCTAACTCAAATTCTAATCCTAACCCTAACCCTAACCCTCACACTCACCCTCACCTTAACCCTAACCCTAATCCTAACCCTAACACTAATCCTCAACCCCACACTAAACCTCACCCTATCCCCAAATCTAACCCTAACACTAACTCTAACCCTCACCCTATCCCTCACCCTAACCCTAATCCTAAACCTCACCCTCAACCTAGCCCATACCCAAATCCTAAGCCTAAGCCTAACCATCACACTAACCCTCACTCTAACCCTAACCCCAACACTCACCCTAACCGTAAACCTCACCCTCACACTTGCCCTAACTCTAACCCTAACCCTAACCCTAACCCTAACCCTCACACTCACCCTAACCCTAATCCTAAATCTCACACTAAACCTAAACCTTACCGTAACACTTACCCTCACCCTAACACTAACACTAAACCTAACACTAACCCTCACACTAACGCTAAAAAATCACCCTAAACCTAAACCTCACCCTAACCCTAAAGCTAACCCTCACCTTCACCCTAGCCCTCAACCTAACCCTAACAGGAATCCTCACCCTAAACCTCACACTAACCGTAACACTAATCCTCAACCTAAACTTCACCCTCACCCTAACCCTAACCCCGACCCTCACCCTAACCATAACCCTCAGCTCAATCTCACCCTCAGGCTAACACTAAGCCTAACCCAAATGCTAACCCTAACCCTCACACTCACCCTCACCCTAACCCTAATCCTAACACTAACCCTAACCCTAACCCTAAAACTCAACCTAACCCTCCCCCTAATCCTAATCCTAACACTAAACCTATCCCTAACCCTCACGCTAACCCTCCCCCTAACCCTAACTCTAACCCTAAACCTCACACTCACCCTAACCCAAATCCTAACCCTGACCCTAAACCTCACCCTAACCCTAACCCTAACCCTCACCCTTACCCTCACCCTCACCCTCACCGTAACTCTAACCATAAACCTAACAATAACACTAATCCTAACCCTAAACCAAACCCTAACAATAATCCTATCCCTAACCCTCACCCTCAGCCTCACCCTCGCTGCAAAGGTAGCCAGAACAATAACACTTACAATAATCCTAACCCTAACCCTAATCCTAACCCTCACCCTCACCCTAACCCTCATCCTAACCCTAACCCTCACCCTAAACCTAAGCCGCACCCTTATCATAACCATAACCCTCACCCTAACCCTAACCCTAACTCTCACCCTAACACTAACTCTAACCCTAAATTTCACCCTCACCCTCACCCTAACCCTCACTCTCACCCTGAGCCTCAGCTTAACCCAAAGCCATAGCCTAACCCTAACCTTAACACTCACCCTCACACTAGCCCTCACCATAACCCTAACTGTAACAGTAACCCTAACCCTAACACTCACACTAACCCTAACCCTAACCCTACCTCTAACCCTAAACCTCACCCTGACCCTAACCCTAACCCTAACCATAACTCTAAATCTCATCCTAACCCTAACCCTAACCCTCAACATCACCCTCAACCTCACCCTTACCTTGACCTTAACCCTAACCCTAACCCTAAAAATAACCCTAACCCTAAAACTAAACCTAAACCTCACCCTCACCCTTACTCTAACCCTAACCCAAACCCTCACCCTAACCTGAACTCTGACACTAAAATTAACGCTAAATGTCACCCTAACCCTTACCCTAACCCTAACCCTCATGGTAGCACATACCCTAACCCTAATCCTAACATTAACCCTAACTCTAACCCTCACACTCACCCTCTCCTTAACCTTAATCCTAATCCTAACCCTAACCCTTACCCTAACCCAAACTCTAACCCTAACCCGAACCCTAACCCGAACCCTAATCCTCAACCCCACCCTCACCCTCAGCCTAACCCTAAGCCTGTCCCTAACACTAACCCTAAAGCTAACCCTAAACCTCACCCTTACCCTAACCCTATCTCTAAACCTAACCCTAAACCTCACCCTGACCCTAATCCTAACCCTCACCCCCACCCTCAGCCTCAATGTAACTCCAACCCTAACCCTAACAATAACACTAACCCTAACCCTAACTATCACCCTAAACCTAAACCTCACCCCCACCCTCAACCTCAGCCTAACCCTCAGCCTAAGGCTAACCCTAACACTAACCCTCACCCTCATTCTCACCCTAACCCTAATCCTAATCCTAACCCTATCCCTAAACCTCAACCTAACCCTCACCCTTACCCTAATGCTAACACTAAACCTAACCCTCACCCTCACCCTAACCATCCCCGTAACCTGAACTGTAACCCTAAACCTCAACAGCACCCTAACACTAACCCTAACCCTAAACCTAAACCTCAGCGTAAAACTCACCTTAATCCTCATCCTCACCCTCACTCTCACCAAGCCCATAACTATAACCCTAACCCTAACAATAATAGTAACCCTAACCCTAACCCTAACAATAACCATAAACTTCACCCTGTGCCTCACCCTCACCGCAAATGTAACACTAACCATAACACTAACAATAACCCTAAACATAACCCTAAGCCTAAGCCTAACCCTAAGTCTAAGCCTAACCCTCACCTTAACCCTAACCCTAACCCTAACACTAACACTAAACCTAAACCTAACCCTAACCCTAAACCTCATCCTAACACTCATCCTAAACCTAAACCTAACCCTAACCCTCACTCTCGGCCTAAGACTAAGCCTAAGCTTAAGCCTAACCCGAACTCTAAACCTCAACCTAACCCTCAACTTAACCCTAACCCTAACACTAACTCTAACTCTAACCCTAAACCTCACAATCACCCTAACCCTAACTCTAACCCTAACCCTAAAACTAAACCTCACCCTAATCCTAAACCTAACCCTCACCTTCAACCTCACCGTAACCCTAACCCTAACCCTAACAATAACCCTAACACTAAACCTAACCCTCACCCTAAACATAACCCTCCACATAACCCTAACCCTCAATCTAACCCTCACCCTCACCCTAACCCTAACCCTAACCCTCACCCTCACTCTAACCCTAAACGTAACCCTAAACCTCACCATAACCCTCACCCTAACCCTTACCCTAATCCTAACCCTAACGCTAATTCTAAACCAAAACCTAACCCTAACCCTAACCATCACCCTAAACCTATTCCTCATCCCCACCCTCACCCTGAGCCTAAACCTAAGCCTAAACCTAACCCTAACCCTAACCCCCACACTTACCCTCACCCTAACCAGAACACTAACACTAACCCTAACTCTAACCCTAAACCTCACCCTCACCCTAACCCTAACTCTAACCCTAACCTGAAACCTAAAACTCATCCTAACTCTAACCCTCACCCTCACCCTCAACATAACCCTAACCCTAACCCTAACAATAACCCTAACCCTAACACTAACCCTCATCCTAACCATAGCCTTCACCCTAACCCTAACCCTCACTCTAATACTTACCCTCACCCTAACACTAACCCTAACCATTACACTAACCCTTACACTAACCCTAACCATCACCCTAACCCTAAACCTCACCCTAACCCTAACTCTCACCCTCAACCTATCCCTCAACCTACCCTAACCCTCATCCTCACCCTTAACCTCACACTAACCATAACACTAATCCTGAATCTAACCCTCAACCTCACCCTAACCCTAACACTCACCGTACCATAAACCTCACCCTCAGCCTAGCCCTAACCTTAACCCTAATACTAACCCTAACACTCATCCTAACCCTTAACCTACCATAACCCTAACCATCATTCTAAACCTAATCCTCATCCCCACCCATACCCTCAGCCTAACCGTAAGCCTAAGCCAAACCCTAACCCTAAACCTCAGACTCACCCTACCGTCAACCTAACCCTAAACCTAATCCTAACCCTAACATTAAAACTCAACCTAACCCTCCCCCTAACCCTAACTCTAACCCTAAACCTCACCCTCACCCTAACCATAATCCTAAAACTAAACCTCACCCTAATCCTGATCCTAACACTCACCCTCACCCTTACCCTTACTGTAACTCTAACCCTAACCTTAACTATAACACTAACCCTAAACCTAACCCAAACCCTGAACCTCACCGTAACTCTAACCCTAACACAAACCCTCACCCTAATCCTAATCCTAACCCTCAGCCTCACCTTAACCCTAACCCTAACCATAACCATAACCCTAACCCTCACTCTCAACATAACCCTAACCCTAACCCTAAACATCACCCTAACGCAAACCCTAATACTCACGCTAACTCTAGCCCTCCCCCTAACCCTAATTCTATACATCATCGTAACACTCACCATAACTCTAAAACCCTAACACTAACACTCACCCTCAGCCTCACGCTCCGCCTAAGCCTCCGCCTCAGCCTAAGACTAACCCTGACCCTCACACTCACCCTCATCCTAACCCTAACCATAACACTAACCCTAACCCTAACCTTCACATTAACCCTCCCCCTAACCCTAACTCTAACCCTAAACCTCACACTCACCCTAACCCTAATCCTAAACCTGACCCTAAATCTCACCCTAACCCTAACCCTAACCCTCACCCTTACCCTCACCCTCACCCTCACCATAACTCTAAACCTAACCCTAACAATAACACTAATCATAACTCGAAACCTAAACCTAACCCTAATCCTATCCATAACCATCACCCTCAGCCTCACCATCACTGCAAAAGTCACCAGAACCATAACACTAACAATAATCCTAACCCTAACCCTAATCCTAACTATCACCCTCACCCTAACCCTCATCTTAACCCTTACCCTAACAATAACCCTAACCCTCACCCTCACCCTAGCCTTCACCCTAATCCTAATCCTAACCCTATCCCTCACTCTAACCCTAACCCTAAACCTCACCATAAACCTCACACTCACCATAACCCTCATCCTCACACTCACCCTCACCCTAACCCTAACCCTCACTCTCACCATAACCCTAAACCTCATCCTAACCCTCGCCCTAACCCTAACTCTAAAACTAAACCTCACCCTAACAATAACCCTAACCCTCACCCTCACCCTAGCCCTCACCCTAAACCTAATCCTAACCCTAATCCTCATTCTAACACTCACCCTAACCCTAACCCTAACAGTCACCCTAACCCTAATCCTAACCCTAACCCTCAACCTAACCCTAACCCTCACCCTCACTGTAACCCGAACCCTAAACCTCATCCAACCCTAAACTAATCACAAAACCTAACTCTCACCCTAACGCTAACCCTAACCCAAACCCTAACCCTAAACCTCAACCTTAACCTCACTCTCAGCTTAAGCATTAGACTAACCCTAACCCTAAGCCTAACCCAAACACTCACCCTCATACTAACCCTAATCCTAATCCTAACCCAAACCCTAACCCTCACCCTCATCCTAACCCTCACCCTAACCCTAACACTAACCCTCAACCTAACCATCACCCTAACCCTAAATCTAACCCTAAACCTCACCCTCACCCTAACCCTAACCTAACCCTAAACCTAAACCTCACACTAACCTTAACCCCTACCCTCAGCCCCACCGTCAGCCTAACCCTCACCCTAAACCAAACCCTCACCATAACCCTAACCCTAACCCTAACCCTAAACCTCACCCTAACCCTAACCTTAATCCTCACCCTCATCCTCACTCTCACTGTAAACTTAACCCTAACCATAACACTAACAATAACCCTAACTCTAACCCTAATCTAACCCTCACCTTCACCCTCACCCTCAACATAACCCTAACCTTAACCCTAACAATAAACCTAAACCTATCCCTAACCCTCATCCTAACCATAACCTTCACCCTAAACCTAACCCTCACCCTAACACTTACCCTCACCCTAACACTAACCCTAACCATAACACTAACCCTAACCATCACCCTAACCCTAAACCTCACCCTAACACTAACTCTCACCCTCAACCTAGCCCTCAACCTAACCCTAACCCTGATTCCCACCCTGAACCTCACACTAACCCTAACACTAATACTGAATCTAACCCTCACCCTCACCCTAACCCTAACCGTCACCCTTACCGTAACCCTCACCCTCAGCCTAACCTTCACCTTTACCCTTACGGTCACCCTCACCCTAATCCTCACCATAACCTAAATCCTCATCCTAACCCTCACCGTAAAGGCAAACCCAACCATCACCCTAACCCTAACCCTCACATCACCCTCAGCCTCAGCCTAACCCTAAGCCTAAGCCTAACACTAACCCTAAACCTAAACCTCAACCTAACCCTCCCCCTAACCATAACTCTAACCCTAATCCTCACCCTCACCCTAACAATAATCCTAACCCTAAACCTCACCCTAACCCTGATCCTAACCCTCACGCTCACCCTCATCTTATTGTAACTCTAATCCTAACTTTAACTATAACACTAACCCTAAACCTAACCCAAACCCTGACCCTCACTGTAACTCTAACCCTAATCCTTACCCTCAGCCTCACCTTAACCTTTACCCTAACCCTAACCCTAAATCTCACCCTAACGCTAACCCTAACCCTCACCCTAACTCTAGCCCTCACCCTAACCCTAATGCTAACCCTAAACCTCATCCTAACACTCACCCTAACCCTAAAACCCTAACCCTAACCCTCACCCTCACCCTCACGCTCTGACTAAGCCTCCGCCTCAGTCTAAGACTAACCCTGACCTTCACACTCACCCTCATCCTAACCCTAACAGTAACACTAACCCTAACCCTAACCCTCACACTAACCCTTACCCTAACGCTAACTCTAACCCTAAACCTCACCCTCACCCTAACCCTAACCCTCACCCACACCTTCCCCATCCGCCTAACATTAAGCCTAAGCCTAACCCCAACCCTAACCCTAACACTAACCCTACCCCTTAACCTACCCCTCACCCAAACCCTAACCCTCACCCTCACCCTAGCCCATACCCAAACCATAAGCCTAAGACTAACACTCACCCTAACCCTCACTCTAACCCTAACCCCAACACTCACCCTAACCGTAACCCTCACACTCACCCTCACCGTAACTCTAAACCTAACCCTAACCCTAACCCTAACCCTAACCCTCACACTCACCCTCACCTTAACCCTAACCCTAATTCAAACTAACACTAACCCTCAACCCCACACTAAAACTCACCCTATCCCTAACCCTAAACCTAACACTAACCCTTACCCTCACCCTACCCCTCACACTAACCCTAACACTAACCCTCCTCCTCAACCTAGCCCATACCCAAACCCTAAGCCTAAGCCTAAACCTCAACCTACCCTCATTCTAACCCTAACCCCAACACTCACCCTACCCGTAACCCTCACCCTCACCCTCACCCTAATTCTAAACCTAAACCTAACCTTAACCCTAACCCTCACACTCACCCTCACCTTAACCCTAACCCTAATCCTAACCCTAACACTAACCCTCACACCCACACTAAACCTCACCCTAACTCTAACCCTAACACTAACCCTAACCCTAACCTTAAACCTCAGCCTCACCCTAACCCTAACTCTAACCCTAAACCTCACCCTCACCCTAACCCTAACCCTAACGCTAATCCTAAACCTCACCCTAAACCTAAACCTTACCCTAACAGTTACCTTCACCCTAACATGTACACTAACCTTAATACTAACCCTCACACTAACGCTAACAATCACCCTAAACCTAAACCTCACCCTAACCCAAACCCTAACCCTCAACTTCACCCTAGACCTCACCCTAAACCTAACACGCATCCTCACCCTAAACCTCACATTAACCCTAACACTAATCCTCAATCTAACCCTCACCCTCACCCTAACCCTAACCAGAACCCTCACCCTTACAATAATCCTCACCTTCAGCCTAACCCACACCTTTACTCTGTCACCCTCATCCTAACCCTCACCCCAAAGCTAACCCTCATCCTAACCCTCACACTAACCGTAACCCTAACCATCACCCTAACCCTAACCCTCACCCTCGACTTCAGCCTCAGCCTAACCCTAAGCCTAAGCCTAATCCTAACCCTCATCCTAACTCTCAACCTAACCATTAACGGAACCATCACTCTAAACCTAATCCTCATCCCCAACATCACCCTCAGCCCAACCCTATTCCTAAACCTAACCCTAACCCTAAACCTAAACCTCAACCTAACCCTCACCCTAACCCTAATCCTAACCCTCACCCTCACTTTAGTACTCAACATAACCCTCACCTCAAACTTAACCCACACCCTCAATGTAACCCGAAACTTAACCCTCCCCCTAACACTCCCCCTAAACCTAAACCTCACCCTAACCCTAACAATAAACCTCACCCTCACCCTAGCCCTCACCCTAACCCTAATTGTAACCCTAAAACTCATTCTAACCCAAACCCTAACCCTAACCTTAAACCTCAACCTAATCCTAAACCTAATTGTAACCCTCAAACTAATGCTAACCCTGACACTCACTGTAATCCTAACCCTAAACCTCAAACTAACACCAACCCTCACACTCACCCTCGCCCTTAGCCTAAACCTAAGCCAAACCCTAATCATAACCCTAACCCTCATACTCACCCTCACCCTAAACCTAAGCCTAACCCTGACACTAAACCTCACCCTAACCCTAACCCTAACCCTCATGCTTACCCTCACCCTCACCTTCACCGGAACTCTAACCCTAACCCTAACAATAACACTAATCCTAACTCGAAACCTAAACCTAACCCTAATCCTATCCCTAACCCTCACCCTCAGCCTCACCATCTCTGCCAAGGTAACCAGAACCATAACACTAACAATAATCCTAACCATAACCCTAATCCTAACCCTCACCCTCACCCTGACCCTCATCCTCAACCTAACTCTCACCCTAACCCTAACCCTCTCTCTCACCATAACCCTAACCCTCATCCTAACCCTCACCCTAACCCTAACCCTAACCCTTAACCTCTCCCTAACAATAACCCTAATCCTCACCCTCAACCTAGCCATCGCCCTAACAATAATCCTAAACCTAATCCTCATCCTAACACTCCCCCTAATCCTTAACCGAAAACCTAATTCAAAACCATCACCCTAACCCTAAACTTAACCCGAACACTAACTGTCACCCAAATGCTAACCCTAACCTGAACCCTAAACCTAACACTCACCCTCACCCTCAGCTTAATGCTAAGCCTAATCCTAACCCTAAGCCTAACCCAAGCACTCACCCTAACACTACCCCTAATCATAATCCTAACCCTAACCCTAACCCTCACCCTCATCCTAACCCTCACCCTAACCCTAACCCTAACACTAACCCTTACCCTAACCCTCACCCTAACCCTAACACTAACACTGACCCTAACCCTAAACCTCACCCTAACCCTAACCCTAACCCTCAAGCTCACCCTAACCCTAACACTAACACGAACCCTCACACTCACCCTCAACTTAATCCTAATCCTAATCCTAACCCTAATCCTCACCTTCACCCTAACCCTCACCCTAACCCTACCCCTAACACCAACACCAGCCCTAACCCTAACCCTAACTCTCACCCTAACCCTAAGCCTAACCCTACCTCTAACCATAACCCTCACACTCACCTTCAATCTAAACCTGATCCTAACCCAAACCCTCACCTTTACCCTTACTGTCACCCTCACCTTAACCCTACCCCTAACACTAACCCTAACCCTAACCCTAACACTCACGCTCGGTCTAAGCCTAAGCCTAACCCTAAGCTTAAGCCTAACCCTGACCCTCACACTGACCCTCACCCTAACCCTAACACTATCACTAATGCTAACTCTAACTCTAAACTTAACCCTCACCCTAAACCTAACTCTAACCCTAACCCTAAACATAAACCACACCCTGACCCAAACCCTAACTCTCACCCTCACCGTAAATGTAACACTAACCCTGACCTAACAGTAACCCTAACCCTAACCCTAACCCTCATTCTAACCATAACCCTCACCCTAAACCTAACCCTCAAACTAACTCTTACCCTCATCCTAACACTAACCCTAACCTTAACAATAACACTCACACTAACCCTAACCATCACCCTAACATTAAACCTCACCCTTAGCCTAACCCTAACCCTCACCCTCAACCTACCCTCACCCTAACCCTAACCCTCATCCTCACTCTAAACCACACACTAACCCTAAAATTAATCATCAATCTTAACCTCACCCTCACCCTAACACTAACACTCACCCTAACCCTAGACCTTACCTTAATCCTCACACTCAGCCTAACCCTCAGCTTTACCCTTACCATCACCCTCACCCAAATCCCTCACCCTAACCATAACCCTCATCCTAACCTTCACCTGACCATAATCCTAAGCATCGCCCTAACACTAACCCTGACCCTCAACCTCAACATCAGCCTAACCCTAAAGCCTGAGCCTAACCCTAACACTAACCCTCACCCTCACCCTAGCCCTCACCCTAACCCTAATCCTAACCCTAAACTTAATCATAACCCTAAACCTAACACTAACACTAACCATCACCCAAAACCTAATCCTAATCCCCACTCTCACCCACAGCCTAACTCTAAGTCTAAGCCTATCCCTAACACTAACCCTCACACTCACCCTCACCATAACCCTAATCCTAAACCTAACCCTAACCCTAACCCTAAACCTAAACCTAACCCTCACCCTAACCCTAACAATAACACAAAACCTAACCCTAACCTTCACCCTAACTATCTCCCTAACCCTAATTCTAAACCTAAAACTTACCCTCACCCTCAACCTAAACCTCAAACTCACCCTCACCCTCACCATAACTCTAACCCTAACCCTAACACTAAACCTAACCCTAACCTTCACCCTAACTCTCCCCCTAACCCTAATTCTAACAATAAACCTAACCCTCACCCTAACCCTAAACCTCACCCTCACCTTACCCTCACCATAACTCTAAACCTAACCCTAACAATAACACTAACCCTAACACTAACCTTAACCCTCACCCTCACCGTAACCCTAAACCTAAACCAGGCCCTCACCCTAAACCTAACCCTAACCCTAACACTCACCCTCAGCCTCACCCTCATTGAAAACTTAACCATAACACTAACAATAACCCTAATCCTAACCCTAATCCTAACCATCACCCTCACCCTAAACCTAACCCTAACCTTCACCCTAATCCTAAACCTCAACCTCACCGTAACCCTAATCCTAACACTCACCCAAGCCCTAAACCTAATCCTAATCCTAAACGTTGCCATAATGCTAACCCTAACCATCACACACACCCTTGCCCTCATCCTAACCCTAATCCTAACCCTAAACCTCATCCTATCCCTCACCCTAATCCTAACCCTAAACCTCACCCTAACCCTAACCCTCATCCTCACCCTCAGCCTAACCCTAAGCCTAACCCTAACCCTAACCCTCACACTCAACCTCATCCTAACCCTAATCCTAATCCTAACACTAACACTAACCCTAACAATAGCCCTCCCCCTAACCCTCCCCCAAACCTAACCCTAAACCTAAACCTCACCCTCAACCTAACCCTAACCCTCACCCTCATCCTCACCCTCAGCCTAACCCTAAGCCTAACCCTAACCCTTAGCCTAACCTTCTCCCTAACCCACCCACTAACCCTAACTCTAAACCTAATCCTCACCCTCAACCTAACCCTAACCCTAAACCTCACCCTAAATCTCACCTTAAGCCTAACCCGCACCCTCACCCTCACCCTAACCATAACTCTAACCCCAACCCTAACAATAACACTAACCCTAACCCTAACCCTAACCATAAATCTCACCCTCAGCCTCACTCTCACTGCAAACTTAAACCTAAACATAACACTAATATTAACCCTTACCCTAACCCTAACCCTAACACTAACTCTAACCCTAACCCTAACCCTAATCCTAACCCCACCCTCACCCTCAGCCTAACCCTAAGTCTAACCCTAACCCTAACCCTACCTTTAACCCTAAACCTCACCCTCACCCTAACCCTATCTCAAACCTAACCCTAAACCTCAGCCTAACCCTAACCCTAACCCTACCCGCACACTCATCCTCATGGTAATTCTAACTCTAACCCTAACAATAACACTAACCCTAACCCTAACCATCACCCTAACCCTAATCCTCACCCACAGCCTCACCCTCAGCCTAGCTTTAAGCCTAAGCCTAACCCTAACCCTCACCCTCACCCTAACCGTAATTGTAACAATAACCCTATCCCTAAACCTCAACCTAACTCTCACCCTCACCCTAATGCTAACACTAAACCTAACCCTAACCCTCACACTCACCCTCACCCTCACCCGAATTATAACCCTAAACCTCACGAGCACCCTAACCATAACCCTAAACCTAACCCTAAACCTCACCCTAAAACTCACCCAAACCCTCACCCTCACTCTCACCATGACCTTAACTCTAACCCTAACCCTAACAATAATACTAACCTTAACCCTAACCCTAACACTAACCGTAAACCTCACCCTGAGCCTCACCCTCACCGCAAACTTAACACTAACCATAACACTAACAATAACCCTAACCCTAACGCTAAACCTAAACCTCACCCTAACCCTAAACCTTACCCTTAACCTCACCCTCACCGTAACCTTAACCCTAACCCTAACCTTAACAATAACCCTAAACCTAACACTAACCTTAACCATAACCATAACCATCACCATAAAACTAACAATAGTCCTAACACTAACCCTCACCATAACCTTAACCCTCATCCTCACCCTAAACCTCACTCTAACCTTAACACTACTCCTCAATCTAATCCTCACCCTCACCCTAACCGTAAACCTAATCCTCACCCTAACCCTCAACTTGACCCTTAATGTCACCCTCACCCTAACCCTAATCCTCATCCTAACCCTCACCCTAACCATGACCCTAACCATCATGCTAACCCTAACCCTCAACCTCACCCTCAGCCTCAGCCTAACACTAAGCCTATGCCTAAATCTACACTAAACCTCACCCTCACCCTAGCCCTCACCCTAACCCTAATCCTAACCCTGACTCTCATCCTAACCCAAACGCTAACCCTAAAAATAACCCTAAACCTAACACTAACCCTCATTCTAAACATAAACCTCACCCTAACACTAACTCTCACCCTAACACTTACCCTCACACTAACCCTAACAATCACCCTAACATTAACACTCACCCTAACCCTAACCTAACCCTCATCCTCACCCTAGACCTCAACTTAATCCTAACCCTCATCCTCACTCTAAACCTCACACTAACCCCAAAAACGAATCCTCAATCTAAACCACACCCTAACCCTAACCCTAAACCTCACCCTAACCCTAACCCTCACCCTTACTGTAATCCTCATTCTCAGCCTAACCCTCACCTTTACCCTTACTGTCACCCTCACCCTAACCCTCAAACTAACCCTAACCCTCATCCTAACCCTCACCCTGATCATAACCCTAAGCATCACCCTAATCCTAACCCTCACCCACAACCTAACCCTAACACTCACTCTCACACTAACGCTCAAATTAACACTTACTCTAACCCTAAACCTCACCCTCACCTTAACCCTAAACCTCAACCTCACACTCACCCTCAGCCTAACCCTAAACCTAAGCCTAACCCTCACCCTAACCCTCACACTCACCCTCACAGTAACCTAAACCTAATCCTAAACATAACCCTAACCCTCACCCTAACCTTAACACTAACCATAACATTAACCCTAACACTAATCCTAAACCTAACCCTCACCCTAACACTAACTCTAAAATTGAACCTCACCCTCAACCTAACCCTAACTCTAAACCTCACACTAAACCTAACCCTAAACCTCACCCTCACCCTAGCGCTCACCTAACCCTAATCCTAAACCTAACCCTCACCCTAAACCTCACCCTAAGCCTCACCCTAACCCACACCCTAAACCTAATTCTAACATTCACCCTAAACCTAAACCTCACCCTCAGCCTAACCCTAAGCCTAACCATTAACCTAACCCTAAACCACACACTCACCCTCACCCTTACCCTAATCCTAACTCTAACCCTAACTCTAACCCTAACCCTCACACTAACCTTCATCCTAACCCTAACTAAACACTAACCCTAACCCTAACCGTCAACCTAACCCTCACCCTAAGCCTATCAAACCCTAAACCTCACCCTACCCCTAATCCTAACTCTAACTCTAATCCTAACCCTAAACCTCACACTTACCCTAACCCTAACCCTCACCCTCACCCTCACCCTCACCCTCAACATAACCCTAAACCTAAAATTAAAAATAACCCTAACACGAACCCTAACCCTCAACCTAACTGTAACCCTCACCGTAACCCTAACCATCACCCTAACACTAACCCTAACCCTAACACTAACCCTCACTGTAACCCTAACACTCACACTCACCCTCACCCTAAACCTCACCCTAACACTAACCCTAACCCTAACCATCAACCTCACCCTAGCCCTCACCCTAACCCTAATTCTAACTCTTACCCTCACCTAACCCTCAACCCTTATCCTCACCCGAAACCTCACACTAACCCTAACCCTAATCCTCAATCTAGCCCTCCCCCTCCCCCTAACCCCTAACCGTCACACTTACCCTAACCGTCACACTTATCTTAACCCTCACCTACAGCCTAACCCTCAACTTTACCCTTACCTTCACCCTCACCTTAACACTCAATCTATCCCTAAACCTCATCCTAACCTTCAAGCTAACCATAACACTAACCATCACCCTAACCCTACCCCTCACCCTCAATCTCACCCTCACCCTAACTCTAATCCTAACCATAACCCTAATGCTAACCCTAACCCTCACCCTCAGCCTCATGCTCACTCCAAAAGTAACCTTAACCATAACACCAACAATAAACCTAACCCTAACCTCAATCCTAACCCTAACCCTCACCCTAACCCTAACGCTCCCCCTCACTGTAACTCTAACCCTCATCCTAACCCTCACACTAACCCTAATCCTCAGCCTCAGTGTAACACTAACCCTCACCCCCAACATCACCCTCAGCCTAAGCCTGAGCCTAACCCTAACCCTAACCCTAACCCTCACACACAACCTCACCTAACCCTAATCCTAACCCTAACCCTATCCCTAAGAATCAACCTAACCCTAACCCTCAACCTAACTTTCCCAATAGCCCAAACTCTAAACCTAATCCTCACTCTCAACCTAACCCTAACCCTAAACCTTACAATAAATCTCACTGTAACCCTAACCCTCACCATCACCCTCACCCTCACCAAAATCTAACCCTAACCCTAACAATAACACTAACCCTAACCTTTACCCTAACCATAAACTTCACCCTCAGCCTCACTCTCACTGCAAACTTAAACCTAACCATAACATTAACATTAACCCTTACCCTAACCCTAACCCTAACCCTAACAATCACCCTAAACCAAATACTCAACCCCAGTCTCACCCTCAGCTTAACCCTAAGCCTAAGCCTAACCATAACCCTTACCATCACCCTCACCCTAACCCTAATCCTAACCCTAACCCTATCCCTAAACCACAACCTAACCCTCACCCTCACCCTAATGCTAACACTAAACCTAACCCTAACCCTCACCCTAACCCTCCCCCTCCCCCTAACTCTAACCCTAAACCTCACCAGTACCCTAAACCTAACCCTAACCCTAAGCCTAAACCTCACCCTAAACCTCACCCTAACCCTCACCCTCACTCTCACCATGACCGTAACTCTAACCCAAACCCTAATAATAATACTAACCCTAAACCAAACACTAACACTAACCATAACCCTCACCCTGAGCCTCACCCTCGCCGCAAACTTAACACTAACCATAACACTAACAATAACCCTAACCCTAACCCTAAGCCAAACCCTAACCCTTACCCTAACCCTAACCCTCACCCTAACCCTAACCCTAACACTAATCCTAGCCCTAAAACTAACCCTAACCCTAAACCTAACCCTAAACCTCATCCTAAACCTCACCCTAAACATAACCCTAACCCTCACCCTAAAGCTAACCATAACCGTCACTCTAACCCACACCCTAACCCTCACACTAACCCTAACCCTAACACTAACCCTAACTCTAACCTTAAACCTCTCCATCACCCTAAACCTAACTCTAACCCTAACCCTAAACCTAAACCTCACCCTAACCCTAACCTAACCCTCACCCTTACCCTCAGCTTAACCGTTACCCAAACCCTAAAATAACCCTAACCCAAACCCTAACCCTAATCCTCACCCTCACCGTAACCCTAACCCTAACCCAAGCCCTCACCCTAAACCTAACCTTAAACCTAACCCGAAACCTCACCATAACCCTAACCCTAAACCTCACCCTGAGCCTCACCCTCACCTTAAATTTAACATTAATCATAACACTAACAATAACCCTAACCCTAAACCTAATCCTAACCCTCACACTCACCCTAACACTAACCCCAACCCTAACCCTCACCCTAACACTAAACCTAACCCTAATCCTAAACCTCGCCATAATTCTAACCCTAACCCTCACCCTCACACTTGCCCTCATGCTAACCCTAATCCTTACACTAAACCTCATCCTAAACCTCACCTTAATCCTAACCCTAACCCATCCCTCACCCTAACCCTAACCCTCAACCTCACACTCAGCCTAACCCTAACACTAACCCTCACACTCAACCTCACCCTAAACCTAATCCTAACACTAAACCTAACCCTAACGCTAACCCTTACAGACACCCTAACGCTCACCCTAACCCTAACTCTAAACCTAAACCTCACCCTCACCCTAACCCTAACTCTAACCCTAACCCTAAACCTAAGCCTCACCTTAATCCTAACCCTTATCCTCACCCTCACTTTCACCGCAACCTTAACGCTAACCCTAACCCTAACAATAACCCTAAACCTAACACTAACCCTAACCCTAACCATAACCCTCACCCTAAATCTTCCCATAACCTTAACTCTAACCCGAAACCTCACCATCACCCTAATCCTAAACCTCACCCTCACCCTCACGCTCACCATATCTCTAACCCAAACCCTAAAAATAAACCTAACCCTAACACTAACACTAACCCTCATCCTCACTGTAAACCTAAACCTAACTCAAACCCTCATCCTAACCCTAACCCTAATCCTAACCCTCACCCTAACCTTAAACCTCAACCTCACCGTAACCCTAACCCTAACAGTCACCCTAACCCTAAACCTAACCCTAATCCTAAACCTTGCCATAATGCCAACCCAAACCCTCAAACTCACCCTTGCCCTCATCCTAACCCTAATCCTAACCCTAAACCTCATCCTAACCCTCACCCTAACCCTAAACCTCATCATAACCCTAACCATAACCCTAACCATCATGCTAACCCTAACCCTCAACCTCACCCTCAGTCTCAGCCTAACCCTAAACCTAACCCTAACCCTAACCCTAAAAATAACACTAAACCTAACCCTAACCCTCATTCTAACCATAAACCTCACCCTAACCCTAACCCTCACGGTAACCCTAACCCTCACCCTTACTGTAATCCTCATTCTCAGCCTAACCCTCACCTTTAACCTTACAGTCACCCTCACCCTAACCCTCACACTAACACTAACGCTCCTTCTAAACCTCACCCTGACCGTTACCCTAAGCATCACCCTAACCCTAAACCACACCCAAAACCTAACCCTAACACTAACCCTCACACTAACACTAACTCTAACCCTAAACCTCTCCCAAACCCTAACCCTCACCCTCACCCTAACTTTAACCTAACACTAAGCCTAACCATAACCCGAACCGTCACACTGACCCTCACTCTCACCCTAAACCTAATCCTAACCATAACCCTAACCCTCAACCTAACACTAACACTAAACCTAAACCTAACCCAAACACTAACCCTAACCCTAACCCTCACCCTAACCCTAACTCTAAAATTAAACCTCACCCTCACCCTAACCCTAACCCTACACCTCACCCTAACCCTAACCCAAAACTTCACCTTCACCCCAGCAATCACCCTAACCCTCATCCTATCCCTAACCCTCAACCTAACCCTCACCCTAACCCTAATCCTAACACTCACCCTAAACCAAAACCTCACCATCAACTTCATCATCAGCCTAAACCTAAGCCTAACCCTAAACCGAACTCTAACCCACACTCTCACCCTCACCCTAACCCTAATCCTAACACTAACCCTAACTCTAACCCTAACCCTCACACTAACCCCCACTCTAACTGTAACATAACACTAACCCTAACCCTAACCCTCACACTAACCCTCACCGTAAGCCTCAATCTAACCCTAAACCTCACCCTAAAGCTAACCCTAACTCTAACACTAATCCTAACCCTAAAGGTCACCCTAACTCTAACCCTAACCCACACCCTGACCCTCACCCTATATATAACCCTAAACCTAAAATTAAAAATAACCTTAACACTAAACCTAAACCTCACCCTAACTGTAACCCTCACCCTAACCATAACCCTCACCCTAACACTTACCCTCACCCTAACCCTAACCCTAACACTAACCCTCACACTAACCCTAACACTCACCCTAACCCTAAACCTCACCCTAACCCTAACCCTTACACTAACCCTCACCCTCACCCTAGCCCACAACCTAACCCTAATTCTAACCCTTATCCTCACCTAACCCTAACCCTCATCCTCATCCTAAGCCTCACATTAAACCTAACCCTCACCCTCACCCTAACCCCTAACCCTCACACTTACCCTAACCCTCACCCTAACCCTAACCCTCAACCTTATCTTAACCCTCACCCACACCTTAACCCTCAACTTTCCCCTTACCATCACCCTCACCCTAACACTCACCCTATCCCTAAACCTCATTCTAACCTTCAAGCTAACCGTAATCCTAACCATCAACCTAACCATAACCCTCACCCTCAATCTCACCCTCTGCCTAAACCTCAGCCTAAGCCTAACCCTAACACTAACTCTCACCCTCACCTTAGCCCTCACCCTAATCGTAACCCTAAACCTCATCCTAACCGTCACTTTAATTCTATACCTAACTATCACCAAACACTAATCCTCACACCCACCCTCACCCTCAGCCTAAGCCTAAGTGTAACCCTAACCCTCACACTCACCCTCACCCAAACCTAATCCTAAACCTTACCCTAACCCTAAACCTCAAATTAACCCTCACCCTAACCCTAACCCTAACACTAACCCTAACCCTAACCCTGACCCTAACCCTAACCCTGACCCTAAACCTAACCATAACCCTAACACTAACCCTCACACTAACCCTAACCCTCACCCTAAACCTAAACCTCACCCTAAACCTAACCCTAACCCTCAACCTCACCCTTAACCCTCAACCTCACCCTAACCCTAATCCTAACCCTAACCCTCACCCTCTCTTCAAAGGTAACCTTAACCATAACACTAACAATAACCCTAACCCTAACCCTAACCCTAACCCTCACCCTCACCCTAACCCTAATCCTAACCCTAACCCTCACCCTAACCCTAAACCTTACCCTCACCATAACACTAACCCTCATCCTAACACTCAACCTAACCCTAATCCTCACCCTCAACATGACACTAACCCTAACCCCCACCCTCACCCTCAGCCTAACCCTAAGCCTAAGCCTAACCCTATCCCTAACCCTCACACTCACAGTCACAGTAACTCTAATCCTAACCCTAACCCTAACCATAAACCTCACCCTCAGCCTCACTCTCACTGCAAACTTAACCCTAACCATAACACTAACAATAACCCAAACTCTAACCCTAACCCTAACCCTAACCCTAACTCTAACCCTAAACCTAACCCTAACCCTAATCTTCACCCCCACCCTCAGCCTCAGCCTAACCCTAAGCCTAACCCTAACACTAACCCTAACTCTAATCCTAAACCTCACCCTCACCCTAACTCTATCTCTAAACCTAACCCTAAACCTCACCTTAACCCTAACCCTAAACCTCACCCGCACCCTCACCTTCACCGTAACTCTAACCCTAACCCTAACAATAACATTAACCCTAAGAATAACCATCACCCTAACCCTAATCATCATTCCCATCCTCACCCTTAGCCTAAGCCTAAGCCTAAGCCTAAGCCTAAACCTAACCCTCACCCTCACACTGACCCTAACCCTAACCCTAACCCTAACCCTATCCCTGAACCTTAACCTAACCCTCACCCTATTGCTAACACTAAACCTAAACCTAACCCTCACCCTAACCCTCCCCTTAACCCTAACTCTAAACCTAAACCTCACCAGCACCCTGACCCTAACCTTAAACCTAAACCTCACCCTAAAACTCACCCTAACCCTCACCCTCACCCTCACTCTCACCGTGACCGTAACTCTAACCCTAACCCTAACAATAACAGTAACCTTAAACCTAACCCTAAACATAACCCTCAAATGAGCCTCACCCTCACTGCAAAATTAACACTAACCATAGCACTAACAATAACCCTAACCTTAACCCTAAGCCTAACCCTAAAACTAACCCTCACCTTAACCCTAACCATAAACCTAACCCTAACCCTGAAAGTAACACTAACCCTAACCATAACCAAAAACCTCATCCAAACCCTCACCCTAAACCTAAGGCTAACCCTCACCCTAACCCTAACCCTCACCTTGACAATCCGCATAAGCCTAACCCGAACTCTAACCCTCACCCTAACCCTCACCCTAAACCTAACCCTAACACTAACCCTAACTCTAACCCTAAATCTCACTATCAACCTAACCCTAACTCTAACTCTAACCCTATACCTAAACTTCAACCTAAACCTAACCCTAACCCTCAGATTAACCCTCACCCTAACCCTAACCTAACACTAACCCTAACCCTAACCCTCACACTAACCCTCACTCTAAGCCTAACCCTAACCCTAACCCTCACCCTCATCCTCAACATAACCCTAAACATAAAATTGAAAATAACCCTAGCAGGAACCCTAACCCTCAACCTATCTTTAACCCTAATCCTAAACCTAACCCTCACCCTAACCCTCCCCTTAACCCTAACTCTAAACCTAAACCTCACCAGCACCCTAACCCTAACCTTAAAACTAAAGCTCATCCTAAACCTCACCCTAACCCTCACCCTCACCCTCACTCTCACCGTGACCGTAACTCTAACCCTAACCCTAATAATAACACTAACCTTAACCCTAAACCTAACCCTAACACTAACCATAACCCTCAACCTGAGCTTCACCCTCACTGCAAAATTAACACTAACAATAAACCTAACCTTAACCCTAGGCCTAACCCTAACCCTAAACCTCACCTTAACCCTAACCATAAACCTAAACCTAACACTAACCCTAACCCTAAAAGTAACATTAACCCTAACCATAACCAAAAACCTCATCCAAAACCTCACCCTAAACCTAACGCTAAGCCTCACCCTAATCCTAACCCTCACCCTCACAATCCGCCTAAGCCTAACCCGAACACTAACCCTCACACTAATCATCACCCTAAACCTAACACTAACACTAACCCTAACTCCAACCCTAAACCTCACAATCAACCTAACCCTAACTCTAACCCTAACCCTATACCTAAACCTCAACCTAAACCTAACCCTAACCCTCACACTAACCCTCACCCTAACCCTAACCTAACACTAACCCTAACCCTATTCCTCACACTAACCCTCATGCTAAGCCTAACTCTAACCCTAAACCTGACCCTAACCCTAACCCTAACTCTAACCTAATCCTAACCTTAAACCTCACCCTAACCCTAACCCTAACCTTCACCCTCACCCTCACCCTCAGCGTAACCCTAAATTTAAAATTAAAAATAATCCTAGCAGGATACCTAACCCTCAACCAATCTGTAACCCTAAACCTAAACCTAACCCTCACCCTAACACTTACCCTCACCCTAACCCTAACCCTAATTCTAACCCTAATCCTAAACCTAAATCTCTCCCTAAACCTAACCCAAACCCTCACCCTCACCCTCAATCTCACACTCACCCTAACCCTAATCCTAACCCTAACCCTAATCCTAACCATAACCCTCACCCTCAGCCTCACCCTCACTCCAAAAATAACCTTAACCATAACACTAACAATAAACCTAACTCTAAACCTAATCCTAACCCTCACCCACACCCTAACCCTAATCCTAACCCTAACCCTCACACTAAGCCTAACCCTCATGCTCACTGTAACCCTAACCCTCATCCTAACCCTCACCCTAACTCTAATCCTAACCGTCACTGTAACACAAACGCTCACTCCCACCCTCACCCTCAGCCTAACCCTAAGCCTAAGCCTAAACCTAACCCTAACCCACACAATCACCCTCACCCTAACCCTAATCCTAACCCTAACCATATCCCTAAAAATCAACCTAACCCTAACCCTCACCCTAACCCTCCCACTAACCCTAACTCTAAACCTAATCCTCACCCTCAACCTAACCCTAACCCTAAACCTCACCCTAAATCTCACCTAACCCTCACCCTCACGCTCACCCTCACCGTAACTCTAACCCTAACCCTAACAATAACACTAACCATAACCCTAACCCTAACCATAAACCTCACACTCAGCCTCACCCTCACTGCAAACTTAAACCTAACACTAACCATAACACTAACATTAACCCTTACCCTAACCCTAACCCTAACCCTAACCCTGACTCTAACCCTAACCCTAAACCTAACCTTAATCCTCACGCCCACGCTCAGCCTCATTCTAACCCTAAGCCTAACCCTAACATTAACCCTAACTTTAACCCTAAACCTCACCCTCACCTTAACCCTATCTCTAAACCTAACCCTAAACCTCAGCTTAACCCTAACCCTAACCCTAACCGCACCCTCACCCTCACTTTAACTCTAACCCTAACCCTAACTATAACACTAACCCTAACCCTAACCATCACCCTAACCCTAATCCTCACCCCCAGCCTCACCCTCAGCCTAACCCTAAGCCTAAGCCTAACCCTAACCCTCACCCTCACCCTAACCCTAATCCTAACCCTAACCCTCACCCTCACTCTCACAATGACAGTAAATCTAACCCTAACCCTAACAGTAATACTAACCCTAACTCAAACCCTAACACTAACCATAACCCTCATTCTGAGCCTCACCCTCACCGCAAACTTAACACTAACCAAAACACTAACAATAACCCTAACCCTAACCCTAATCCTAAACTTAACCTTAACCCTAACCCAAACCCTCACCCTAACCCTAACCCTAAAACTAACCCTAATCGTAACCCTAAAACTAACCCTAAGCATAACCATATCCACAAACCTCATCCTAACCCTCACCGTAAACCTAACCCTAACCCTCACCCCCACGATCGGCCTAAGCCTAAGCCTAAGCCTAACCCGAACTCTAACCCTCACCCTAACCCTCACAAACCCTCACCCTAACCCTAACTGTAACACTAACCCTAACTCTAAGCCTAAACCTCACCCTCACCCTAACCCTAACTCTAACCCTCACCCTAACCCAAAAGCTCACCCTCACTGTAACCCTAACAGTAACCCTCACCCTAAACATAAACCTAACCCTAATCCTAAATCTCACCATAATGCTAACCCTAACTCTCACCCTCACACTTGCTCTCATCCTAACCCTAATCCTAACCTTAACCTCATCCTAAACCTCACCCAAATCCTAAACCAATCCCTCACCCTCACCCTCAGACTAACCCTAACCCTAACCCTAACCCTAACCTCACCCTAAACCTAATCCTAACACTAACCCTAACCCTAACCCTAACCCTCACCCTAACCCTCCCCCTAACACTAACTATAACCTAAACCTCACCCTCACCCTAAACCTAACTGTAACCCTAACCCTAAACCTAAACCTCAACCTAACCCTAAACCTTAACCTCACCCTCACCCTTACCGTAACCTTAACCCTAACCCTAACCCTAACAATAACCCTAAACCTAACACTAACCCTAACCCTAACCATAACCCTCACCCTAACGGTAACCCTCACCCTAACACTTACCCTAACTCTCACCCTCAACGTAACCTTATCCCTAACCCAAACAATAACCCTAAAGCTAACACTAACCCTAACCATAACTATAACCCTCACCCTAACGCTATAACTCACCCTAACACTAACCCTCATCCTAAAACTAACCCTAGTCCTAACACTAACCCTCACACTAACCCTAATCATCACCTTAACCCTAAACCTCAACCTAAACCTATCCCTAACCCTCACCCTCACCGTAGCCCTCACCCTAACCCTAACCCTCATTATCACCCTAAAACTCACTCTAACCTTAACACTATCCTCAATCTTATCCCTCACCCTCACCCTAACCCTAAACCTAATCCTCACTCTAACCCTCATCTTGACCCTTACTGTCACCCTCACCTTAAACCTCACCCTAAACCTAACCCTCATCCTAACCCTCACCCTAACCATGACCCTAACCATCATGCTAACCCGAACCCTCAACCTCACCCTCAGCCTCAGCCTAACACTAAGCCTAAGCCTAACCCTAAACCTAATCCTCACTCTCACCCTAGCCCTCACCCTAACCCTAATCCTAACCCTGACCCTCATCCTAACCCTAACCCTAACCCTAAAAATAACCCTAAACCTAACCCTAACCCTCATTCTAACCATAACACTCACCCTAACCCTAAACCTCACCCTAACACTTACCCTCACCCTAACACTAACCCTAACCCTAACACTAACCCTCACAATAACCCTAAAGATCACCCAAAACCTAACACTCACCCTAACCCTAATCCTAACCCTCATCCTCACCCTAGCCCTCAACCCAACCTTAACCCTCATTCTCACCCTAAACCTCACACTAACCCCAAAAACGAATCCTCAATCTAAACCACACCCTAACCCTAACCCTAACCCTAACACTCACCCTAGCCCCAACACTCACCCTTACCGTAATCCTCACTCTCAGCCTATCCTTCAACTTTACCCTTACTGTCACCCTCACCCTAATCCTCACAATAAGCCTAACCCTCATCCTAACCCTCACCCTGACCATAAGCCTAAGCATCACCCTAATCCTGACCCTCACCCACAACCTAAACCTAACACTCACTCTCACACTAACCCTCACACTAACACTAACTCTAACCCTAAACCTCAACCTCACCCTAACCGAACTCTCACCCTCATAATCACCCTCAGGCTAACCCTAAGACCAACCCTAACCCTCACCATAACCCTCACACTCACCCTCACAGTAACCCTAATCCTAATCCTAACCATAACCCTAACCCTCACACTTACCCTAACACTAACCCTAACCCTAACCCTCACCCTAACACTAACTCTAAAATTAAACCTCACCCTCAACCTAAACCTAACCTTAAACCTCACCCTAAGCATAAACCTAAACCTCACCCTCACCCTAGCCCTCAGCCTAACCCTAATCCTAACCCATATCCCTCACCCTTACCCTCACCCTAACCCTAATCCTAACACTCAGCCTAAACCTAACCCTCACCTTCAACCTCACCCTCAGCCTAATGCTAAGCCTTATTCTAAACCTAAGCCTAGCCCACACACTCACCCTCACCCTAATCATAATCCTAACCCTAACCCTAACTCTAACCCTAACCCTCACACTAACCCTCACCCTAACCTTAACCCTAACTCTAACGCTAACACTCACCCTAACCCTAACCCTAACTCTAACCCTAATCCTAACCCTAAACCTCACACTAACCCTAACCCTCACCCTCACCCTCACCCTCAACCTAACCCTTAACCTAAAATTAAAAATAACCCTAACACGAACCCTAACCCTCAACCTAACTGTAACCCTCACCCTAACCCTAACCATCACGCTAACACATACCCCCACCCTAACACTAATCATAACCTTAACACTAACCCTCACACTAACCCTAACACTCATCCTAACCCTAAACCTCACCCTAACCCTAACACTAATCCTAACCCCCAGCCTCACCCTAGCCCTCACCCTAACCCTAACCCTAATTCTAACTCTTATCCTCACCTAACCCTAAACCCTTATCCTCACCCTAAACCTCACACTAACCCTAACCCTAATCCTCAATCTAACCCTCACCCTCACCCTAACCCCTAACCCTCACACTTACCCTAACCCTCACCCTAACCCTAACCCTGACCCTTTTCTTAACCCTCACCCATAGCCTAACCCTCAACTTTACCCTTACCTTCACCCTCACCCTAACAATCAATCTATCCCTAACCCTCATCGTAACCTTCAAGCTAACCGTAACACTAAACGTCACCCTTACCCTAAACTTCACCCTCAATCTCACCCTCACCCTAACACTAATCCTAACCCTAAACCTAATCCTAACCCTAACCCTCACCCTCAGCCTCACACTCACTCCAAAAGTAACCTTAACCATAAAACTAACAATAAACCTAACTCTAACCCTAATCCTAACCCTCACCCTCACCCTAACCCTAATCCTAAAGGTAACCCTCACCCTAACCCTAACCTTCACCCTCACTGTAACCCTAACCCTCATCCTAACCCTTACCCTAAATCTAATCCTCACCGTCAGTGTAACACAAACGCTCACTCCCACCCTCACCCTCAGCCTAACCCTAAGCCTAAGCCTAACCCTAACCCTAACCCTCACACTCAACCTCGCACTAACCCTAATCCTAATCCTAACCCTATCCCTAAAAATCAACCTAACCCTAAGCCTCCCACAAACCCTCCCACTAACCCTAACTCTAAACCTAATCCTCACCCTCAACCTAGCCCTAACCCTAAACCTCACCCTAAATGTCACCTAACCCTAACCCTCTCCCTCACCCTCACCCTCACCGTAACTCTAACCCTAACCCTAACAATAACACTAACCATAACCCTAACCCTAACCATAAACCTCACACTCAGCCTCACCCTCACTGCAAACTTAAACCTAACACTAACCATAACACTAACCTTAACCCTTACCCTAACCCTAACCCTAACCCTAACTCTAACCCTAACCCTAACCCTAACCCGAATCCTCACGCCCACGCTCAGTCTCATTCTAACCCTAAGCCTAACCCTAACATTAACCCTAACTTTAACCCTAAACCTCACCCTCACCCTAACCCTATCTCTAAACCTAAACCTAAACCTCAGCTTAACCCTAACCCTAACCCTACCCGCACCCTCACCCTCACTTTAACTCTAACCCTAACCCTAACAATAACACTAACCCTAACCCTAACCATCACTCTAAACCTAATCTTCACCCCCAGCCTCACCCTCAGCCTAACCCTAAGCCTAAGCCTAACCCTAACCCTCACAGTCACCCTAACCCTAATCCTAACACTAACCCTATCCTTAAACCTCAACCAAACCCTCACCTTCACCCTAATGCTAACACTAAACCTAACCCTAACCGTCACCCTAATACTCCCCCTCACCCTAGTTCTAACCCTAAACCTCACCAGCACCCTAACCCTTACCCTAACCATAAACCTTACCCTAAACCTCACCCTAACCCTCACCCTCACTCTCACCATGACCGTAACTCTAACCCGAACCCTAACAATAATACTAACCCTAACCCAAACTCTAGCACTAACCATAACCCATACCCTGAGCCTCACCCTCACCGCAAACTTAACACTAACCATAACACTAACAATAACCCTAACTCTAACCCTAATCCTAAACTTAACCCTAAACCTAACCCAAAACCTCACCCTAACCCTAACCCTAAAACTAACCCTAATTGTAACCCTAAAACTAACCCTAACCATAACCATAACCACAAACCTCATCCTAACCCTCACCTTAAATCTAACCCTAACACTCACCCTAAACCTAGCCCTAAACCTCACCCCCACGCTCAGCCTAAGCCTAAGCCTAAGCCTAACCCGACCTCTAACCCTCACCCTAACCCACACCCTAACACTCACCCTAACTCTAACCCTAACACTAACCCTAACTCTAACCCTAAACCTCACCCTCACCCTAACCCTACCACTAACCATCACCCTAACACTAAACCTCACCCTCACTGTAACCCTAACAGTAACCCTCACCCTAACCATAAACCTAACCCTAATCCTAAACCTCACCATAATGCTAACCCTAAACCTCACCCTCACACCTGCCCTCATCCTAACCCTAATCCTAACCTTAACCTCATCCTAAACCTCACCCAAATCCTAAACCTAACCCTCACCCTCACCCTCAGACTAACCCTAACCCTAACCTTCACACTCAACCTCACCCTACCCCTAATCCTAACACTAACCCTAACCCCAACCCTAACCCTCACCCTAACCCTCCCCCTAACACTAACTCTAAACCTCACCCTCACCCTCACCCTCACCCTAACCCTAACTCTAACCCTAACCTTAAACCTAAACCTCCACCTAACCCTAAAACTTACCCTCACACTCACCCTCACCGTAACCTTAACCCTAACCCTAACCCTAACAAAAACCCTTAACCTAACACTAACCCTAATGCTAACCATAACCCTCACCCTAATGGTAACCCTCACCCTAACACTTAACCTCACCCTCACCCTCAACGTAACCTTAACCCTAACCCAAACAATAACTCTAAAGCTAACACTAACCCTAACCCTAACCATAACACTCACCCTAACGCTATAAGTCACCCTAACACTAACCCTCACCCTAAAATTAACCCTAGTCCTAACACTAACACTCACACTAACCCTAACCATCACCTGAACCCTAAACCTCAACCTAACCCTATCCCTAACCCTCACCCTCACCCTAGCCCTCACCCTAACCCTTACCCTCATCCTAACCCTAAACCTAACCCTCACCCTAACCTTAACGCTAAACCTCACATTAACCCTAACCCTCATCCTCAACATCAACCTCAGCTTAACCCTAACCCTAACCTTAATCCAAACGCGAACCCTCACCCTCACTCTCACCCTGACTCTAAACCTAACCCTAAACAAAACCCTCACCATAATCCTAACCCTATCCCTGACCTTCACCCTAACCCAAACCCTAATCCTACCCCTAACCCTCACCCTCACACTAAACTTTACCCTCACCCTAACCCTAAACCTAACCCTCATCCTAACACTAAACATAACCCTAACCCTCACACTAACCTTAACCCTAATACTATCCCTCACCAAAACCTTAACCCTCAACCTCACCCTCAACCTCACCCTAACCCTCACCCTCACTCTCACCCTAAAAATAACCATAACCCTAACCCTCACACTAAACCTAACTCTGACACTCACCCTCACCCTCAACCTAAGCCTAAGCCTACACCTAAGCCTAATCCTAAACCTAACTCTCACTCTCACCCTCACCCTAAACCTAAACCTTACCTTAACCCTAAACCTAACCCTAGTACTCACCCTAACCCTTACCCTCACCGTCACCCTAACCCTAAACCTAACCCTCACCCTAACCCTAACACTAACCCTAACTCTCACCGTAAACCTATCCTTAACCTTAATGCTATCCCTAACCCTCACCCTTCCGCTAAACCTCCCTCTAACCCTTACCCTCACCCTATCCTTCACCCTAACCCTAACCCTAACACTAAACCTAAACCCCATCCTCACTCTAAACCTAACCGTAAGTCTCACCCTCTCCCTCAACCTCACCCTAACCCTAACCCAAACCCTCAACTGAACCCTCACCCTAACGCTCACCCTAACCCTCAAATTAACCCTAACCCTCACCCTCACCCTAACCCTCACCTTAAACCTTACCCTCACCCTAAACCTAACCCTAAACCTAACGATAACCCTCACCCTCACCTAACCTAACCTGGATCCTAACCCTCACCCTAAACCTCAACCTAACTCTAACGCTATACCTAAAACTCACCCTCAAACTAAACCTCATCCTAACCCTTACCCTGACTATAACCCTAACCCTAACCCTAATCCTCACCTTAACCCTCACCCTAAAACTCACCGTAACCCTAATGCTAACACTAAACCTCACTCTCATCCTAACCCTCACACTTATCCTTATCCTCACACTAACCCTAACCCTAACCCTACACCTCACCCTACCCCTAACCCTCACCCTAACCCTAACCCTAACCCTCACCCTAACTCTAACGTTATCCCTAAACCTCACCCTCACCCTAAACCTCATCCTAACACTTACCCTCACTATAACCTTAACCCTAACCCTAACCCTAATCCTCACCATAACCCTAACCCTCACCCTAACCCTAACCGTCACCCACACCATAAAACTCACCCGAACCCGAACCCTCACCCTCACCCTAAACCGATCCTAAACCTCACCCTAACCCTAACCCTCAGTCTAAACCTAACTCTAACCCTCATCCTCATACTAAACCAAACCCTCACCTTAACCTTCACACTAACCCTCACCCTAATTCTAACGCTTACCCTAAACCTCACTCTCACCCTAACCCTCACTCTTATCCTTATCCTCACACTAACCCTAACCCTAACCCTAAACCTCAAATTAACCTTATACCTCACCCTAACCCTACCCCTACCCCCTCAACCTACCCTTCACCCTAACCCTAACCCTAAGCCTAACTCTGACACTAACCCTATCCCAAACCCTCAACTTCACCCTAACCCTTACTGTCACCGTCACCCTAAACCTCACCCTAAACCTAACCCTCAACTACACCTCACCCTAACCCTAACCCTAACCCTAACCCTCACCCTAACCCTCACCCTAATCCTAACCCTATCCCTAACGCTCACCCTAACCCTAAACCTAACCCTAAACCTAACCCTCACCCTCACCCTAACCCTTACCCTCACCCTAACACTAAAACTAACACTCGGCCTAATTATCATCCTAACCCTCACACTAACCCTAAACCTCAACCTAACCATAACCGTAAACCTCAGCCAAACCCACTTCTTAAACCTAACCCTAACCCTCAACCCAACCCTAACCCTAACCCTAACTCTAACCCTCATCCTAACCCTAAACCTCACCCTCACCCTCACCCTCACCCTCAGCCTAACCCTAACCCTAAATCTAAACCTAAACCTAACCCTCACACTCACCCTCACCCTAACTCTAACACTAACCCTAACAATGACCCTGACCCTAACCTCAACCCTATCACTAACCCTCACCCTCACCCTCAACCTAAACCTCACTCTCACCCTAAACCTAACCCTAACACTCACCCTAAACCTAAGCCTTAACCTAAACCTCACCCTCACCCTAAACCTCACCCTAACCCTTACCCTCACCTGAACCCTAAACCTAACCCTCAGCCTAACCTTATCCTAACCCTAACCCTAAACTTAACCCTCACCCCAACCTTAACGCTAATCCTAACCCTAACCCTCACATTAACCCTAACCCTCAACCTCACCCTCAACCTCACCCACATCCTAACCCTAAGCCTACCCCTAATCCAAACACTAACTCTAACCCTCAACCTAACTCTAAACCAAACCAAAACCCTCACACTAATCATAAATCTAACCCTAAACCCTCACCCTAACCCTAACCCTAATCCAAAACCTAACCCTCACCCTCACTGTAACCCTTACCCTCACTCTAAACCTTACCCTCACCCTAACCCTAAACGTAACCCTCAGCCTAACCCTCATCCTAACCCTAACCGTCACCCTAACATTAACCCTAACCGTAAACCTGACCCTCACCTAAACCCTAACCCTCAACCTCACCCTCAACCTCACCCTCATGCTCACACTAACCCTCACACTAACCCTCACTCTAACCCTAACCCTAACCCTAATCCTCACCCTAAACCTAACTCTAACCCTCACCCTCATACTAACCCTAAACCTCACCTTAACCCTCATCCTAAACCTAACCCTAACCCTAACGCTAACCCTAACCCTCACCCTAACACTTATCCTCACAGTAACCCTAACCCTAACCCTAACCCTCACCCTAACCCTAACCGAAACCTCACCCTCACCTTTACCCTAACCCTCGCCATCACCCCAACCATCACCACCACCCTAACACTCACCTACACCCTCACACTCACTCTCAGGCTCACCCCCACCCTAACCATCACCCTCACCCTAAACATCACTCTAACCCTAACCCAAACACTAACGTTAGCCCTAATCCTCACCCTAACCCTAATCCTCAACTTATACCTCACCCTCACCCTAATCCTCAACCTAACCCTAACCCTAAGCCTTTCCTAAGCAAATCCCTCACCCTCACCCTAACCCTAATCAGAACCCTAACCCTAATCCTAAACCTAACCCTAATGCTAACCTTAAACCTCAACCTCTCCATAACCCTCACCCTAACCCTTACCCTCACATTAAACATAACCCTAATCCTAACCCTCACCCTCACCCTAACCGTAATACTCACCCTAACCCTAATCCTTAGCCGAAACCTAACCGTCAGCCTAAACATCACCCTAACTCTAACTGTCAACCTAAGCCTCACACTCACACTAACCCTAACCCTAATCCTAGCCCTAACTCTAACACTAACCCTAAACCTCAACCTAACCCTCACCCTAACCTTAACCCTAAAACTAACCCTAACCCTAACCCTCAACCTAACCCTCAAACTAACCCTAAACCTAACCCTAAACCTCACCCTCAGCCTCACCCTAATCCTAACCCTAAAACTAAACCTCACCCTAACCCTAAACCTAAGCCTCAACCTCACCCTCACCCTCACCATAACTCTAACCCTAACACTGAAAATAACACTAATCCTTACCCTAAACCTAACCCTAACCCTAACCATAATGCAAACACTCACCCTCACCCTGACCCTAATCCTCACCCTAACCCTCACCCTCACAGTAACTCTAACCCTCATACTAACTCTCACCCTAAACCTAACCCTAACCTTAAACCTTACCCTAACACTAACCCTAATCCTCACCCTCACCATAGCTCTCAACCTAACCTTAATTGTAACCCTAATCCTCATCCTAACCCTCACCCTAACCCTAACCCTAACCCTCACCCTAACCCTAAACCTAACCCTAAACCTCACCCTAACCCTAAACCTAATCCTCACCCTCACCCTTACCCTCAACTTCACTCTAACCCTAACACTAACAATAAACCTATCACTAAGCCTAACCCTAAACTTCGCACTCACCTTCACCCGTACCTGAATCATAACCCTAAACCTAACCCTTACCCTAACCCTCTCCCTAACTCTCACCCTAATACTAACCCGAACCCTAACACTAACCCTACCCCTGACCCTCACCCTAACGCTAACTCTAACCCTAAACTTCACCCTCACCCGAAACCTCATTCTAACCCTAACCCAAACCCTAAACCTAACCCTAACAATAACGCTAACACAAATCCTAACCCTCACCCTAACCATAAACATCACCCTAACCCAAAACCTCACCCTAACACTTACACTCACACTAACACTAAACCTAACCCTAAAACTAACCCTCACACTAACTCTAACCCTAAGCCTAATCCTAAACTTCAATGTAACCCTCACCCTCACCCTAAACCTAACACTAACCCTATCACTAAAGCTCACCCTCACCCTCACCCTAACACTATATCTAACCATAAACCTCACCCTCACCCTCACTCAAACCCTAACCCTAAACCCCACCCTAACCCTAACCCTAACCCTCACCCGAACCCTCATGCTCACTGTAACTCTAACCCTAACCCTAACAATAGCATGAACCCTAACCCTAACCATCAACCTAACCCTAATCCTCACCCCAACCCTCACCCTCAGCCTAACCCTAAGCCTAAACTTAACCCTCACCCTAACCCTCACACTCAACCTCACCCTAACCCTAATCCTAAACTTAATCCTATCCCTAAACCTCAACCTAAACCTCACCATCACCCTAACCCTAACACTAATGCTATCCCTAAACCTCACCCTAACCCTCCCTCTAACACTAACTCTAACCCTAAACCTCACCCTCACCCTAACCCTAAACCTCACCCTAAACCTCACTCTAACCCTAAACCTCACCCTCCACCTCACCGTACCTCGAAACCTAATCCTAACAATAACACTAACCCTAACAGTAACACTAACCCTAACCGTAACCGTAACCCTAAGGGTAACCATAAACCTCACCCTCAGCCTCATCCTCAGCCTAACCCTAAGCCTAACCCTAACCCTAACCCTGACCATAAACCTAACCCTAACCCTAACCCTATACCTAACCTTAACACTAAACCTAACCCTGACACTAAACCTAACCCTAATCCTCAGCTTAACCCTCACCCTAATGCAAACCCTAATCTGAACCCTCACCATAACCCTAAGCCTAACCCTAACTCTAATCCTAAGCTTCAAACAAACTCTACCCTAAACCTAATCCTAAACCTAACCTTATCCCTAAACCTAACCCTCACTGTAACCCTCAACCTAGCCCTCACCCTAACCCTAATCCTAACCCTAAACCTCATCTTAACTCTCACTCTAACCCTAACCCTAACCCTCACCTTCATGCTCGGCCTAAGCCTAAACCTAAGCCTAACCCTAACCCTAAACCTCACCAGAACCCTAAACCTACCACTAACCCGAACTCTAACCCTAAACCTCACTCTCACGCTGACACTAAATCTAACCCTAACCCTAAACCTCATCCTAACCCTCATCCTCAACCTAACCTGAACCGTAACCCTAACCCTAAACCTAACAGTACCCCTAACCCTAACAGTAACCCTCACCTTAACAATAACCCTCACCCTAACACTAATCCTAACACTCACAGTAACTCTCAAACTAACCCTAACCATCACCCTAACCCTAAAACTCACCCTAACCCTAACACTAACCCTCACCCTCACCCAAGCCCTCACCTTAAACCCTAAGCCTCATCCTCACCCTAAACCTCACCCTAATCCTAACACTAATCCTCAATCTAACCCTCACCCTATCCCTAACCCTCACCCTAACCCTAACTCTAGCCATAAACATCACCCTCACCCTAACCCTAACTATAACCCTAACCCTAACACTAAACTTCACCCTAACCCTAACACTAACCCTCACATTAACCCTAACACTCACCCTCACTCTCACCCTCAGCATTACCCTAAGCCTAAGCCTAACACTAACCCTAACCCTCACACTAACCCTAAACCTAACATTAACCTTAACCCTAACCCTCAACTTCAACCTCACCCTCAGCCTAACCCTAAACCGAACGCTAAATCTAACCCTAATACACACACTCACCCTCACCCTAATCCTAATCCTAACGCTAACCTTAACCCTAACTCTAACCATCCCCCTAACTCTCACCCTAACCCTAACGCTATCACTAACCCTAACCTAACCCTCAACCTAACCCTCATCCTAACCCTACTCTAACCCTAAATCTCACCTTCAGCCTAACCCTAACTCTAAACCTAACCCAAACCTTAAACCTCACCCTAACACTAATCCTAAACGTCATCCTTACCCTCACCCTCACCCTACCCTTAACCCTAAACCTAACCCTAACAATAACCCTAACCCTATTCCTAACCCTCACCCTAACCATAAAACTCACCCAAAACCAAACCCTCAACCTAAAACTTACCCTCACCCTAACACAAACTCTAACCCAAAAACAAACCTTCACCCTAAACCTCCCCCTAACCCTATATCTAACCCTCAACCTGACCCTCACCCTCACCCTAACCCTAACCCTAAACCCCACCCTAACCCTAACCCTAGCACTCAACCTCATGTTCGGCCTAAGCCTAAGCATAAGCATAAGCCTAACCCTAACCCTAACCCTCACCCTAACCCTAATACTAACACTAACCCTAACTCTAACCCTAAACCTCACACTCACCATAACCCTAACTATAACCCTAACCCAAAACCTAAACCTAAGCCTAAACCTAACCCTCACCCTCACCCTCACCATAACCCTAACCCTAACCCTAACCCTAACAATAACCCTCATCCTAACCATAACCTTCACCCTAAACCTAACCCTCACCCTAACACCCACCCTCACACTAACCCTAACCATCACCCTAACCCTAAACCTCACCCTAACCCTAACCCTCACCCTCAACCTAGCCCTCAACCTAACCCTAAACCTAACCATCATTCTAAACCTAATCCTCATCCCCACCCACACCCTAAGCCTAACCCTAAGCCTAAGCCAAACCCTAACCCTAACCCTCACATTCACCCTTACTGCAAACCTAATCCTAAACCTAACCCTAACTCTAATATTAAACCTAAACCTAAACCTCACCCTAATTCTAACTCTAACCCTAACCCTAACCATCTGCCAAACCCTCCCCCTAACCCTAACTCTAACCCTAAACCTCACCCTCACCCTAACCATAACCCTAATCCTAAACCTCACCCTAACCCTAATCCTAACCCTCACCCTCACCCTCACCCTCACTGTTACTCTAACCCTAACCCTAACTGTAACACTAACCCTAACCCTATCCCAAACCTTGACCCTCACCGTAACTCTAACGCTAACCCAAACCCTCACCCTAACCCTAATCCTAACCCTCACCCTCACCCTAACCCTCACCCTCACTGTAACCCTAACCCAAATCCTAACCATAAACCTCACCCTAACGCTAACCATAACCCTCACCCTAACTCTAACCCTCACCCTCACACTAATGCTAACCCTAAACCTTATCCTAACACTCACCCTAACCCTAAAACCCTAACCTTAACCCCCACCCTCACCGTCACACTCAGCCTAAGCCTTAGCCTAAGCCTAAGATTAACCCTAACCCTCACACTCACCCTCACCTTATCCCTAACCATAATACTAACCCTAACCCTAACCCTCAGACTAACCCTCACCCTAATGCTAAATCTAACCCCAAACCTCACACTCACCCTAACCCTAACCCTCACACTCAGCCTCAACCTCCGCCTAACATTAAGCCTTACCCTAACCCCAACATTAACACTAACACTAACCCTAACCCTCACCCTACCCCTCACTCTAACCCTAACCCTAACCCTCACCATCAGCCTAGCCCATACCCAAACCCTAAGCCTAAGCCTAACCCTCACCTTAACCCTCGCTCTAAACCTAACCCCAACACTCACCCTAACCATAACCCTCACACTCACGCTCACCCTAACTCTAATCCTAACCCTAACCCTAACTGTAACCCTCATACTCACCCTCACCTTAACCCTAACCCTTATCCTAAACCTAACACTAACCCTCACCCCTACACTAAACCTCACCCTAACCTTAACGCTAACAATAAACTTAACCCTAAGCCTAACCCGAAACCACACCGTAAGCCTAACTCTAACCCTAAACCTCACCCTCACCCTAACCCTAACACTAACCCTAATCCTAAACCTCACCCTAAACCTAAACATTACCCTAACACTTACCCTCACCCTAACACTAACACTGAACCTAACACTAACGCTCACACTAATGCTAACCATCACGCTAAACCTAAACCTCACCCTAATCCTAACCCTAACCCTCAACTTCACCCTAGCCCCACCTAAACCTAACACTCATCCTCAACCTAAACCTCACACTAATGCTAACACTAATCCTCAATCTAACCCTCACCCTCACCCTAACCCTAACCCTCGCGCTAACAATAACCCTCATCCTCACCCTAACCCTCATCTTTACTATTACTGTCACCCTCATCCTAACCCTCAGCTTAAACCTAACCCTCATCCTAACCCTCACCCTAACCGTAACCCTAAACATCACCCTAACCCTAACCCTCACCCTGACATTCAGCCTCAGCCTAACAATAAGCCTAAGCCTAAAACTAACCCTAAACCTCACACTCACCCTAGCCCTCACCCTAACACTAATCCTAACCCTAACCCTCATCCTAACCCTCAACATAACCATAATCAGAACCATCACTCTAAACCTAATCCTCATCCCCACCCTCACCATCAGCTTAACCCTAAGCCTAAGCCTAACCCTTAAACTAACCCTCACACTCACCCTCAGCCTAACCCTAATCCTAACCCTAACCCTAACCCTAACCCTAAACCTAAACCTAAAGCCCAACCTAACCCTCACCCTAACCCTAACCCTCACCCTCACTTTAGTCCTCACCCTAACCCTCAGCTCAAAACTAACCCACACCTTCACCGTAACCCGAACCCTAACACTCATCCTAACCCTACCCCTAACCCTAACCCTCACCCTAACCCTCACCCTCCACCTAACACTAAGCGTAACCCTAAACCCAACCCTAACCCTAACACTAAACCTAACCCTAAGACTAACACTAAACATAAACCTCACCCTGAGCATCACCCTCAATGCAAACTTAAAACTAACCATAACACTAACAATAACCCTAACCCTAACCCTAACCCTAACCCTAACCCTCACCCAAACCCTAACCCTAACCCTAAACCCAAACCTAACCCTAATCCTAAACCTAACCCTAAGCCTAACCATAAACCTCATCCTAACACTCACCCTAAACCTAACGCTAACCCTCACCCTAACCCTAAACCTAACCCTCACTATCATGCTCGGCCTAAGCCTAAGCCTAAGCCTAAGCCTAACCTGAACTCTAACCCTCACCCTAAACCTCACCCTAAACCTAACCCTAAACCTCACCATCACCCTAACCCTAACTCTAACCCTAACCCTAACCCTCAACCTCACCATCACCCTAACCTTAACTCTAACCCTAACACTAAACCTAAACCTCACCCTAACCCTAACCCAAACTTCACCATCAACCTCACCTTAACCGTAACCCTAACCCTAACCCTAACAATAACCCTAAAACTAAACCTAACCCTCACCTTAAACATAACCCTCAACATAACCCTAAACCTCAATCTAAACCTCACCCTCACCCTAACCGTAACCCTCAACATCACCCTAACCCTCAGCCTAACCCTAACCCTCATCCTCACCTTAACCCTCACCCTAATCCTAACCCTCATCTTTACCCTTACCGTCACCCTCACCCTAACCCACTCCCTAACCCTAACTCTCATCCTAACCCTCACCCTAACCGTAACCCTAACAATCACCCTAACCCTAACACTTAATCTCAACCTCAGTCTCAGCCTAACCCTAATCCTAAGCCTACCCCTAACCCTAACCCTCACCCACACCTTAGCCCTCACCATAACCCTAATCCTAACCCTAACCCTCACCCTAACCCTCAACGTAACCATAACCTTAACCATCACTCTAAACCTAATCCTCATCCCCACACTCACCATCAGCCTAACCTAAGCCTAACCATACCCCTAAACCTAAACCTAACCCTACTGTAACCCTAACCCTAACCATAACCCTACCCCTAATCCTCACCCTCACCCTCACCCTAAACCAAATCCTAACCCTAACACTACCTTCATCCTAACCCTCACCCTAACACTAATCCTCACCCTCACCATAACACTAACCCTCACCCCCACCCTAACCCTCAGCCTAACCCAAAGACTAAGCCTAATCCTATCCCTAACCCTCACACTCACACTCCACCTAACCCTAATCCTAACCCGAACACTATCCCTAAACCTCAACCTAACACTCACCCTCACCCTAAGACTAACACTAACTCTAAACCTAACCCTCACACTAACTGTCCCACTACCACTCACTCTAACCCTAAACCTCACCCTCAACCTAACCCTAACCCTAAACCTCACCCTCACCCTCAACATGACTATAACCCTAACCCTATCAATAACAGTAACCCTAACCCTAACCCTAAACCTAACCCTAACCATAAACCTCAACCTCAAACTCACCCTCACTGCAAAATTAACCCTAACCATAACACTAACAATAACTCTAACCCAGAAGCTAACCCTAACCCTAATCCTCACCCCCACCCTCACACTCAGCCTAACCCTATCTCTAACCCTAACCCTAAACCTCACCCTAACATTAACCCTAACCCGCACCTGCAACCTCACCCTCACCGTAACTCTAACCCATACCCTAACAATAACACTAACCCTAAACCTATCCATCAACCTAACCCTAATCCTCACCCCCACACTCACCCTCAGCCTAACCGTAACCCTAAGCCTAACCCTAACCCTAACCCTCACCCTCAATCTCACGCTAACCTTAATCCTAACCCTAACCCTATCCCTAAACCTCAACCTAACCCTCACCCTCACCCTAATGCTAACACTAAACCTAAATCTAACTCTTTCCCTAACCCTCCCCCTATCCCTAACTCTAAACCTAAACCTCACCAGCACCCAAAACCTAACCCTAACCCTAAACCTCACGCTAAACCTCACCCTAACCCTAAACCTCACCCTCACTCTCACCCTGACCGTAACTCTAATCCTAACCCAACAATAATGCTAAACCTAACCCTAACCCTAACACTAACCATAACCCTCACCCTGAGCCTCACCCTCACCCCAAACTTAACCCTAAACATAACACTAAAAATAACCCTAAACCTAACCCTAACCCTCACTGTAACCCTAACCCTAACCCTAACACTAACACTAACCCTAACCATAATCCTCACCCTCACCCTCACCCTAACCCAAACCCTAACCCTAACCCTCACCCTATCCCTAACCCTAATCCTAAACCTAACCCTAACCCTAAACCCAACCCTAACACTAACCCTAACCCTAACCCTAAACCTCATCCTAACCCTCAACCTAAACGTAACCCTAAACCTAACCCTAACCCTCACCCTCATGCTCAGCCTAAGCCTAAGCCTAACCTGAACTCTAACCCTCACCCTAACCCTCACCGTAACCCTAACCCTAACACTAACCTTAACTCTAACCCTAAACCTCACCCTCACCCTAACCCTAACTCTAACCCTAACCCTAAACTTAAACATCACCCTAACCCTCACCCTGACCCTCACCCTCACCCTCACCTTAACCGTAACCCTAACCCTAATGCTAACAATAACCCTAAACCTAAACATAACCCTTACCCTAAACATAACCCTCAACATAACCCTAACCCTCAATCTAAACCTCAACCTCACCCTAACCCTAACCCTAACACTCACCCTAACCCTCACCCTAACCCTAAGCTTAACACTCACCCAATCCCTCACCCTAACCCTAACCTTAATCCTAGTCCTCACCCTAAAGGTAACCCTAACCATCACTCTAAACCTAACCCTCACCCTCACCCTCAGACTCAGCATAACCCTAATCCTAAACCTAACCCTCACCCTAAACCTCACCCTCACCTTAGCAGTCACCATAACCCTAATCCTAACACAAACCTTCACCTTAACACTCAATGTAACCATAACCCTATCCATCATTCTAAACCTTAACCTCATCCCCACCCTCACCATAAGCCTAACCCTAAGCCTAAGCCTAAACCTAACCCTAATACTAACCCTAACCGTCACTCTAACCCTAACCCTAACCCTCACCCTAACACTAACACTAACCCTAATCCTCAACCTCACCCTTAACCTAAACCAAACCCTAACCCTAACCCTAAGCCTAAGCCTAATCCTAACCCTAACCCTAACCCTCAGACTCACCCTGAACCTAACCCTAATCCTAAACCTAGCACTATCCCTAACCCTATCCCTCACACGAAACTTCACCCCAGCGCTGACCCTAACCATAATCCTAAACCTAACCCTCATCCTAACCCTCAACCTAACCCTAAGCCTAACCCTCACTCTAAACATAACCCTCACCCTCAACCTCACCCTTAGTGTAAATCTAAGCCTAACCTTAACCTAACCCTAACCCACAGACACACCCTCACCCTCACCCTAACCCTAACCCTGACTCTAACCCTAACCCTGACTCTAACCCTCACCCTAACCCTAACATTAACCCTAACCCTAAACCTCAAACTAACCCTCACCCTATGCCTAACTCTAACACTAAACCTCACCCTCACCCTCACCCTAACCCTAACTCGAACCCAAATCTTAACCCTAAACCTCACCCTAACCCTAACCCTAACCCTCAACCTCACCCTAACCCTAACCCTAACCCTCACCCACACCCTAACCCTAATGCTAACCCTAACACTCACCCTCAAAGTAACCCTAACACTAACTCTCACCCTAAACGTAACCTTAACTCTAATACTATCCATAACCCTAACCCTCACCTTATACCTCACTCTAACCCTTACCCTAACCCTAACCCTCACTCTAACCCTAACCCTAACACAAACACTAAACCTCACCCTAAGCCTCACCCTATCCCTAAACCTAAACCTAACCCTCACCCTAAAGCTCACCCTAACCCTTAACCTAAACCTAAACCATACACTCCCCCTAGCACTCACCCTAATGTTAACCCTAAACCTAACCCTCACCCTAAATTTAACCCTAACCCTAACCCTCACACAAACCCTAACCCTCACACTTACCCTCAACCTCAGCTTCACCCTCACCCTAACCCTCACCCTCAACCTTACCCTAACCCTAACCATAACCCTAACCCTCAAACTAAACCTAACTCTGACACTCACCCTCATCCTCACCATAAGCCTAAACCTACACCTAAGCCTAATCCTACACCTAACCCTCACCCTCACTCTCACCCTAAACGTAAACCTTACCCTAAGCCTAAACCTAGCCCTCACCCTAAACCTAACCCTAACCCTAACCCTCACCCTAAATCTAACCCTAACCCGAATGCTAACCCTAACACTCACCCTCACCATAACCCTAACCCTAACCCTCACCCTAAACCTAACCTTAACCCTAATACTATTCATAACACTCACCCTCACCCTAATCCTCACTCTAACCCTTACCCTAACCCTAACCCTCACCCTAAACCTAACCTGAACACTAACACTAAACCTCACCCTAACCCTCACACTATCCCTAAACCTAAACCTAACCCTCACCCTAACGCTCACCCTAACCCTCACCTAAACCTATACTACAGCCGCACCCTAACCCTCACCCTAAAACTTACCCTCACCCTAACCCTAACACTAACCCTAACCCTAATCCTCACCGAAACCCTAACCCTGAACCTCACTCTAATCCTCACCATCACCTTAACCCTCACCCTAACCCTAACCATCACTCTCACCCTAAAACTCACCCTCTCCAGAACCCGACCCTCACCCTAACCCTACCTTAAACCTCACCCTAACCCTAACCCTAACCCTCAGCCTAGCCCTATCCCTAACCCTCCCCTTCGCACTACCCTCAATATCACCCTCACCCTCACCCTAACCCATACCCTCACCCTAAACGTTACCCTAATCCTAACCCTCACCCTAAACCTAACCGTAATCCTCACCCTAACACTAATGCTCACCTAAAAGCTCACCCTAATCCTCACTCTCACACTAACCCTAACCCTAAGCTTTTCCTAACCCAAACCCTCAACCTAACCCTCACACTAAACCTCACCCTCACCCTAGCCCTCACGCTAAAAATAACCCTAAACCTAATCCTCACCCTCAACCTCACCCCCCCAGTTTAACCCTAAACCTAATCCTAACCCTAACCCTAACCCTCACCCTGAACCCCACTCTAACCCTAACCATAACCCTAACCCTAATGCTAACACAATCCCTCACCCTCACCCTAACCCTAATCATAACCCTAACCCTCACCCTAACCCTAAACCTAACCCTAATGCTAACACTAAACCTCAAACTCACCCTAACCCTCATCCTAACCCTTACACTCACCCTCAACCTCAGCCTCACCATAACTTTAACCCTAACCCTAAACCTCACCCTAACCCTCAACCTAAGCCTAAGACTAACCCTCAGCTTAACCCTCACCCTAAACCTAACCCTAACCCTAATCCTCAAGGTATCCCTAACCATAACCCTAACACTCACCCTAAACCTCGCCCTCACCGTAACCCAAATGCTAACATTAATCATCAACCTCACACTAAACCTCGCCCTAACCCTTACACTCACCTTAACCCTATCACTCACCCACACACTAACCCTCACCCTAACGCTTCCCCTCACCCTAACCCTCACTCTAACCTTAACCCTAACCTTCACCCTAACCCTCACCCTAACACTAACACTCAACTGCACCCTCACCCTAACCCTCACCCTCACCCTAAACGTCACCCTAACCCTTACCATCACACGAACCTTAACTCTCACCCTCAGACAAACC
Source organism: Dipodomys merriami (assembly GCF_024711535.1). Classification (NCBI taxonomy): domain Eukaryota; kingdom Metazoa; phylum Chordata; class Mammalia; order Rodentia; family Heteromyidae; genus Dipodomys; species Dipodomys merriami. Next base: position 1,883,751 of record NW_027202771.1, read on the forward strand.
CTCATCCTAAACCTAAACCTAACCCTAACCTTCACCCTAACCTTAACTCTAATCCTAACCCTAACCCTCACCTTAACCCTAACCCTCGCCCTCACCCTGAACCTCACCCTGAGCCTAACCCTAACCCTAACACTAATCCAAACACAACCCCTCAACCTTACCCTAACTCTAAACCTAACCGTAACCAAAACCCTCACCCTAAACCTAACTCAATTCCCCACCCTCATCCTTAGCCTAACCCTAAACCTAAACCTAACCCTCACCCTCACCCTAACCCTTACCCTCACACTAATCCTAACCTTAACCCTCAGCCTAACCCTCATCCTAACACTAACACTAAACCTCACCCTAACCCTCACCCTAAACCTAAACCTAAACCTAACCCTCACCCTAAAGCTCACCTAACCCTCACCTAACCAAAACACTAACCCTAACTCTAACCCTCACCTTCACCCTAATCTAACCCTCACCCTAACCCACACCCTAACTCTAACGCTATCCCTAAACCTCAGCCTCACCCTAAACCTCATACTAACCCTTACCTCACAATAACCCTAAAACCAACCCGAACACTAATCCTCACCGTAACCGTAACCCTCACCCTCACCCTAACCCTCAACATCACCTTAACCCTCATCCTAACCCTAACTGTCACCCACACCCTAAAACTCACACTAACCGAACCCTCACCCTCACCCTAACCCTACCCTAAACCTCACCCTAACCCTCATCCTCACCCTACCCTCACCCTAAAACTAACCTTAACCCTAACCTTCACCCATAACCTCAACCCCACCCTCACCCTCACCATCACCCTCAGCCTAATCCTCAAACTAACCCTAACACTAATCATTACCCTATCCCTAACCCTCACCCTCAGCCTCACCCTCACCATTAACCCTCACCATCACCCTAAACCTAACACTAACCCTAACCCTCACTCTAATCCTTAACCTCACCCTAACCCTATCCCTTACCATTACCCTAACCATCACCCTAATCCTAACATTCACCCTAATCCTAACCCTACCCCTTATCCTAACCCTCATCCTAACCCTAACCCTAACCCTCACCCTCACCCTAACACTAATCCTAACCCTAACCCTAACCCTCAAAAACACCCTAACCCTCACCCTAACCCTAATGCAAACCCGAACCCTAAAACTCACCCTAACCCTAACCCTAACCCTAAACCTCACACTAACCCTAACCATCACTCTAACCCTAAACTTCATCCTATCCCTGACCCTCACCCTAATCCTCACCCTAACCCTAATCTTAACACTTACCTAACCGAAAAGCTCACCCTCACCCTCACCTTCACCCTAACCCTCAACTTCACCCTAAACCTAACCCTAAGCCTTACCCTCATCCTAGCCCTAACCCTAACTCTAACGCTCACACTAACCCTAACCCTCACCCTAACCCTAAACCTAACTCTAACCCTCAAACTAACCCTAACCCTCATCCTAACCATCACTCTAACACTTATCCACAACCTAACCCTAACCCTAACCCTAACCCTCACACTAACACTCACCCTAACCGTAACATTAACCCTCCCCCTCAGCCTAACCCTCACACTAACCCTAACCCTCACCTTAAACCTAAACCAAACCCTCACCCTCACCCGCAAGCTCACCCTCAGCTTAACCCTAACGCTAACACTAATCCTAACCCTAACCCTCACCTGCACCCTCACCCTCACCTGAACCATAATCCTAACCCTCAACCTCACACTCAGCCTCAACCTAAAACTCACCCTCACCCTAACCCTAACCTTAAACCTATCCCTATTGCTCACCCTAACCCTAATGCTAACCCTAACCCTCACCCTCACCCTAACCCTAATGCTAACCCTAACACTCAACCTCACCCTAACCCTCACCCTAACCCTAACACTAAAACTAACACCAACCCTAACCCTCACTCTCACCCTCACCCTCACCCTCACCCTAACCTAAACCTAACCCTCATCCTAACCCTAACCCTAATGCTAACCCTAACACTCAACCTCACCCTAACCCTCACCCTAACCCTAACACTAAAATTAACACCAACCCTAACCCTCACTCTCACCCTCACCCTCACCCTCACCCTAACCTAACCCTAACCCTCATCCTAACCCTAATGCTAACCCTAACCTTCACCCTCACCCTAAACCTCTCACCAACCATAACCCTCATCCTAACCCTAACCCTCACATGCAACCTAACCCTCACCCTAACACAAAACCTCACCCTAACCATATCCCTAAACCGAACCCTCACTTCACCCTAATCATCACCCTAACCGTTATAGTCACCCTCACACTAACAATCACACTAACACTAACGCTCAACCTAACCCCAACCCTAACACTCACCTCACCCTCACCTCAGCCTAACAAAAACCCTAACCCTAAACCTCACACTCACCCTCACCCTAACCCTAACCCAAACCCGAACACTCACCCTAACACTCATCATAAACCTAAGCCTCACCCTCACCCTAAACCTAAACCTAACCTTCACCCTAACCCTTACGCCAACCTTAACCATAACCCTAACCCTAACCCTCACCCGAACCCTCAACATAACACTAAACCTCACCCTCTCCCTAACTTTCACCCTAATCTTTACCCTCAACCTAACCCAAACCCTAAGCCTAAACCTAACACTCACACCAACCATAACCCTCACCCTCAGCCTAACACTTACACTAACCCTTAACCTAACAGTAACATTCATGCTAACCCTAACCCTAACCGTAAACCTCACCCTCAACAGCACCTTCACCCTCAGCCTTACCCTAACCCTAACCCTAATCCTAACCCTAACCCTCAACCACACCCTCACCCTAACCCTAACCCTAACCAAAACACTAACACTCACCCTTACCCTCACCTAACCCTATTCCCAACCCTAACAATAACCCTAACCCTAACACTAAAACTCACCCTAACCTAATCCTAACCCTTACCCTCACCCTCATTCTAACACTCACCCTCATCCTGACCCTCACCATCACACTAACCCTCCCCCTCCCCCTAACCCTCACACTAACCCTAACCCTCACCTTAAACCTAAACCAAACCCTCACCCTCACCCTAACCATAATCCTAACCCTCAAACTCACACTCAGCCTCACCCTAACCCTCACATTAACCGGATACCTCACCCTAACTCTAACCCTAAACCTCACCCTCAATTTCATCCTCACCCTCAGCCTAACTCTAACCCTAATCCTAACACTATCCCTCACACTCACCCTAAACCTAACCCTAACTCTCACCCTCACCCTCAGCCTCACACGCACCCCCACCCTCACCCTCACCCTCACATTAATCCTCAACCTCACCCTAAACATCACCCTAACCCTAACCCTCACACTAACCCTAAACATAACATCCACCCTAACACTAAATCTCATCCTAAACCTCACCCTAACCCTTAAGCTAACCCTAACGCTCACCCTCACACTAAACCACACCCTAACTCTTATCCTCACACTAACCCTAACCCTAACCCTAACCCTAATCTTCACACTAACCCTAACCCTAACCCTATCCCTACACCTCACCCTGACTCTCATCCTAAACCTAACCCTCACCACACCCTAATCCTCACCCTCACCAGAACCCTCACCCTCACACGAACACCCACCCTCACACGAACACTCACCATCACAATAAATATCACCCTAACCATAACTCTCGCCTAACCCTAACCCTAACCCTCACCCTAACCCTAAGCCTCAACATAAACCTAACCTTCACCCTGACTCTCACCCTAAGCCTAACCCTCTCCCTAACCCTCACCCTAACCCTAACCCTCACCCTAAACCTAAACCTCACCCTCACACTAACCCTAACCCTCATCCTAACCCTAAACCTCACCCTCACCCTCTCCACAACCCTAAACCTCATCCTGATCCTAACCTTTTACCTAATGCTAACCCTAAACCTCACCCTCTCCCTAACCCTTACCCTCACCCTAACCCTATCCCTAACCAACACACTAAACCTAACCCTCACCCTAACCCTAACCCTAAACCTCACACTAAACCTAACACTCAACCCTAACCCTAACCCTACCCCTCAGCCTAACCCTAAACCTAAATCTAACTGTAACCCAAATCCTCACCCTATCCCTAACTTTAACCCTAACCTTCACCCTCAACCTCCCCTTCCCCCTCAGCCTTACCCTAACTGTAACCCTAATCCTAACCCTGAACCTAACCTCACCCTAACCCTAACCCTCAGCATCACCCTAACCCTCACCCTAACATTTACCCTCAACCTAACCCAAATCCTAACCATAAACCTAACAATCACACTAACCGTAACCCTAACCATCACCCTATCCTTTATACTAACCCTAAACCTAACCCTAACCCTCAACCTAACCTGAACGCTCACACTACCCTAAACCTAAACCTAAACCTAACTCTCTCGCTAACCCTAAACCTCACCCTCAACCTAACTCTCACCCTCTCCCAAACTCTCACTCTAAACCTTACCCTCACCCTAAACCTAACCCTAAACCTAACGATAACCCTCACCCTCACCTAACCTAACCTGGATCCTAACCCTCACCCTAACCCTCACCCTAACACTAACGCTATCCCTAAAACTCACCCTCACCCTAAACCTCATCCTAACCCTTACCCTCACTATAACCCTAACCCTAACCCTAACCCTAATCCTCACCGTAACCCTAACCCTCACCCTAACCTTAACCGTCACCCACACCCTAAAACTCACCCGAACCCGAACCCTCACCCTCACCCTAACCGGAACCTAAACCTCACCCTAACCCTAACCCTCAATCTAAACCTAACTCTAACCCTCACCCTCATACTAAACCTAACCCTCACCTTAACCTTCACAATAACCCTCACCTTAAACCTAACGCTAACCCTAAAACTCACTCTCACCCTAAACCTCAATATTATCCTTATCCTCACACTAACCCTAACCCTAACCGTAATCCTCACATTAACGCTATCCCTCAACCTAACCCGAACCCTACCCCTCACCCTACCCCTCACCCTAATACTAACCCTAATCCTAACCCACACACTAACCCTATCCCAAACCCTCAACTTCACCCTAACCCTCACCGTCACCGTCACATTAACCCTCACCCTAACCCTAACCCTCAACTACACCTTCAACCTCACCCTCACACTAAACCTCACCCTCACCCTAAGTATAACCCTAATCATAAACCTCACCCTAAACCTAATACTAGTCATCATCCTAACCCTAACCCTCACCTTAAAACTCACCATCACCCGAATGCTAACCCTAACCCTAACCTTTACCCTAACCCTCACCCTAATCCTAACCCTATCCCTTACCCTCACCCTAATAATAAACCTAATCCTAAAACTAAACTTCACTCTCACCCTAACCCTTACCCTCACCCCAACCCTAACACTAACACTCAGCCTAACCTTCATCCTAACCCTCACACTAACCCTAAACCTCACCCTAACCATAAACATAACCCTCAGCCAAACCCACTTTCTAACCCTAAACCTAACCCTCAACCCAACCCTAACCCTAACCCAAAATCTAACCCTCATCCTAACCCTAAACCTCACCCTCACCCTCACCCTCAGCCTAACCCTAACCTAACCCTAAACCTAACCCTAAACCTCACACTCACCCTCACCCTAACTCTAACCCTAACCCTAACCCTAAACTTCAACCTAACCCCAACCCTATCCCTAACCCTCACCTAAACCTAACCCTCACCCTCACCGTCACCCTAAACCTCACCCTCACCCTAACCCTAACCCTAACCCTCACCCTAAGCCTAAGCCTTAACCTAACCCTCACCTTCACCCTAAAACTCACCCTAACCCTTACCCTCACCTGAAACCTAAACCTAACCCTCAGCCTAACCCTCATTCTAACCCTAAACCTAAACCTAACCCTCACCCTAACCTTAAAGCTGATCCTAACCCTAAACCTCACATTAACCCTAACCCTCACCCTCACCCTCAACCTCACCCTCAGCCTAACCCTAATCCTAACACTAATCCAAACACTAACCCTAACCCTCACCCTAACTCTAAACCTAAACCTAACCAAAACCCTCACACTAATCATAACCCTATCCCTAACCCTAACCCTAATCCAAAACCTAACCCTCACCCTCACCCTAACCCAAAACTTAACTCTCAGCCTAACCCTCATCCTAACCCTAACCCTCACACTAACCCTCACTCTAACCCCTAACCCTAACCCTAACCCTCACCCTAAACCTAACTCTAACCCTCACCCTCATACTAACCCTAAACCTCACCTTAACCCTCATCCTAAACCTAACCCTAACCCTAACGCTAACCCTAACCCTCACTCTCACCCTAACCCTCGCCCTAACCCGTATCCTCACACTAACCCTAACCCTAACCCTAAACCTCACCCTAACCCTAACCGAACCCTCACCCTCACCTTTACCCTAACCCTCACCATCACCCCAACCATCAACATCACCCTAACCCTCACCTACACCCTCACCCACACTCTCAGCCTCACCCTCACCCTAACCATCACCCTCACCCTAAACATCACCCTAACCCTAACCCAAACCCTAACCTTAACCCCAATCTTCACCCTAACCCTAATCCTCAACTTAAACCTCACACTCTCCCTAATCCTCACCCTAACCCTAATCCTAAGCCTTTCCTAACCAAATACCTCACCCTCACCCTAACCCTCAAACTAACCCTCTCCCTCACCCTAAACCTCACCCTCACCTTAACCCTAATCCTAACCCTAATGGTAACACTAGCCCTCACCTCACCCTAACCCTAATCTTAACCCTAACCCTAACCCTAATGCTAACCCTTAACCTCAACCTCACCATAACCCTCACCCTAACCCTTACCCTCACCCTCAACCTCACCCTAACCCTAACCCTAACATTAACCCACACCCTAACCCTCACCCTAACACTAACCCTAACCCTACCCCTTAGCATAAGCGTCACCCTAAACCTAACCCTAACCCTAATAGTCACCCAATCCCTAACACTTATGCTAAGCCTCACCATCACCCTCACCCTCACCTTACACCTAATGCTACATTAACCCTCAGCCTCACCCTAAAACTCGCCCTAACCCTTACCCTCACCTTAAACCTATCCCTCACCATCACCCTAACACTCATCCTAAACCTCACACTAACCCTAAACCTCACCCTAACCATAAACATAACCCTCAGCCAAACCCACTTCCTAACCCTAAACCTAACCCTCAACCCAACCCTAACCCTAACCCAAAATCTAACCCTCATCCTAACCCTAAACTTCACCCACACCCTCACCCTCACCCTCAGCCTAACCCTAACCTAACCCTAAACCTCACACTCACCCTCACCCTAACTCTAACCCTAACCCTAACCCTAAACTTCAACCTAACCCCAACCCTATCCCTAACCCTCACCTAACCCTAACCCTCACCCTCACCGTCACCCGAAACCTCACCCTCACCCTTACCCTAACCCTAACCCTCACCCTAACCCTAAGCCTTAACCTAACCCTCACCTTCACCCTAAAACTCACCCTAACCCTTACCCTCACCTGAAACCTAAACCTAACCCTCAGCCTAACCCTCATTCTAACCCTAAACCTAAACCTAACCCTCAGCCTAACCTTAAAGCTAATCCTAACCCTAAACCTCACATTAACCCTAACCCTCACCCTCACCCTCAACCTCACCCTCAGCCTAACCCTAATCCTAACACTAATCCAAACACTAACCCTAACCCTCACCCTAACTCTAAACCTAAACCTAACCAAAACCCTCACACTAATCATAACCCTATCCCTAACCTTAACCCTAATCCAAAACCTAACCTCACCCTCACCCTAACCCAAAACTTAACTCTCAGCCTAACCCTCATCCTAACCCTAACCCTCACACTAACCCTCACTCTAACCCTAACCCTAACCCTAACCCTCACCCTAAACCTAACTCTAACCCTCACCCTCATACTAACCCTAAACCTCACCTTAACCCTCATCCTAAACCTAACCCTAACCCTAACGCTAACCCTAACCCTCACCTTCGCCCTAACCCGTATCCTCACACTAACCCTAACCCTAACCCTAACCCTCACCCTAACCCTAACCGAACCCTCACCCTCACCTTTACCCTAACCCTCACCATCACCCCAATCATCAACATCACCCTAACCCTCACCTACACCCTCACCCACACTCTCAGCCTCACCCTCACCCTAACCATCACCCTCACCCTAAACATCACCCTAACCCTAACCCAAACCCTAACCTTAACCCCAATCCTCACCCTAACCCTAATCCTCAACTTAAACCTCACACTCTTCCTAATCCTCACCCTAACCCTAACCCTAAGCCTTTCCTAACCAAATACCTCACCCTCACCCTAACCCTCAAACTAACCCTCTCCCTCACCCTAAACCTCACCCTCACCTTAACCCTAATCCTAACCCTAATGGTTACACTAGCCCTCACCCTCACCCTAACCCTAATCTTAACCCTAACCCTAACCCTAATGCTAACCCTTAACCTCAACCTCACCATAACCCTCACCCTAACCCTTACCCTCACCCTCAACCTCACCCTAACCCTAACATTAACCCACACCCTAACCCTCACCCTAACACTAACCCTAACCCTACCCCTTAGCATAAGCGTCACCCTAAACCTAACCCTAACCCTAATAGTCACCCAATCCCTAACACTTATGCTAAGCCTCACCATCACCCTCACCCTCACCTTACACCTAATGCTACATTAACCCTCAGCCTCACCCTAAAACTCGCCCTAACCCTTACCCTCACCTTAACCCTATCCCTCACCATCACCCTAACACTCATACTAACCCTTACCCTAACGCTAACACTCACACTAACCCTAAACCTAAACCAAACACTAAACCTCACACTAACCGTCACCCTAACCCTAAGCCTAACCCTAAACCTCACTCCCACCCTAACACTTATCCTTTCCCGAACAATAACCCTAACGCTCAGCCTAACCCTCATCCTAAACCTAACCCTAAACCTAACCCTCACCCTAACCGTCACCCTCAAGCTCAACCTCACCCTCAGCCTTACACTAACCCTAAACCTAATACAAAACCTAACCCTAACCCTCACCCTCACCCTAACTCTAAACCTAACCCTAACCCTCACCCTCAGACTAACCCTAACCCTATCACTTACCCTCACCCTAAAACTAACCGTAATCCCAATCCTAACCCTCACCTCACCCTAAACCTCACCCTAACCCTAACCCTCACCATAGCCCTAACCCGAACCATAACCCTAAACCTCACCCTAAACCCTAACTCTGACCCTCACACTAAGCCTAACCCTACACCCAAGCGTAATCCTATACCTAACCTTCACCCTCACCCTCACGCTAAACCTAAACCTCACCCTAACCATAACCCTAACCCTAGCCCTCACCCTAACCATAACCCTCACCTACACCCTAACCCTCACCCTCACCCTCACCCACGCCCTAAACCTTACCCTCACCCTAAACATCACCCTAATTCTCACCCTTAACCTAACCCTAACCCTAATCCTCACCCTAACCCTAATCCTCAACTTAAACCTCAGCCTCACCCAAATCCTCACCCTAACCCTAACTCTAACCCTTTCCTAACCGAAACTAATACCCTCACAATATCCCTCAACCAAACCCTCAACCTCACCCTAGCCCTCACGCTAAAACTAACCCTAACCCTAACCCTCACCCTCACCCTCACCATAACCCTAACCCTTACCCTCATCCTTACCATAAGCCTATCCCTAACCCTCACACTAACCCTAATCCTAAACCTAACCCTATTGCTAACACTAGCCCTCACCCACACCCCAACCCTAATCCTAACCCTAAAACTTAGCCTAAGGCTAACTCTAAACCTAATGCTAACCCTAAACCTCAACCTCACCCTAACCATCACCCTAAACCTTACCCTCAACCTCAACCTCACCCTAACGCTAACCCTAACCCTAACCCTAACCCTAACCCTCACCCTAACCCGAAACCTACCCTTCAGCATAACACTCACCCTAAACTTAACCCTAACCCTAATCCTTACCCTATCCCTAACCCTAACCCTACACTTCAGCCTAAACCTAACACTCATCCTCAACCTCACCCTCACCCTAATCCTAACGCTAAAACTCACCTAACCCTAACCCTTATCCTAATGCAAACCCTAAACCTCAACTCACCCTAACACTCACCCTAAACCTCACCCTCATTTTAATCATAACCCTAACCCTCACTCTATACCTAACCCTCAACCTCACCCTCACCCTTACCATCACCCAAACCCTCACCCTCACCGTAACCCTAACCATAACACTAACCCTCACGCTAAACCTAACTCTTACCCTCAACCTCACCCTCACCCAAAGCCTAACCCTAAACCTAAGCCTCATCCTAAACCAAACCCTCAACCTCACACTCACCCTAAACCTTAACCTCAACCTAACCCTAACCCTAAACCTAGCCCTCACCCTAACCCTTACCCTCACCGTCACCCTAACCTTAACCCTCACCTTAATCCTAACCCTCACCCTAAACCTAACCCTAACCCTCACCCTCACCCTCATCCTAACCCTAACCCTATCCCTAACCCTCACCCTAAACCTAACCCTAACCGTAAGGATAACCATAACCCTCACCCTCAACCTAATCCCAAACCTAACCCTAACCTTAACTGTAAACCTAATCCTAACCCTTACACTATCCCTAACCCTCAACCTCTCCCTAACCCTCACTCTAACCCTAAACCTCCCCCTAACGCTCACACTAACCCTAACCCTAACACTAACACTAAACCTCACCCTAACCCTCACCCTAACCCTAAACCTAACCCTAACCCTCACTCTAATGCTCAACTTAACCCTCACCCTAACCCTAACCTTAACCCTCACACTAAACCTAAAACTCACCTTAACCCTATCCCTAAACCTACCTCTCAAACTAACCCTCACCCTAATCCCCACACTAACCCTAACACTCACCCTCACCCTAACCCTAACCCTCAACCAAACCCTTTTCCTAATTCTAACCCTAAGCCTCAACCTGACCCTTACACTAACCCTAATCCTCAACCTATCCCTATCCCTCACCCTCAGACTCACCCTCAGCCTAACCCTAACCCTAACCCTAATCCTAACCCTAAACCTCACCCTCACCCTCAACCTAACTCTAAACCTCACCATAACCCTGACCCTCACCCTAAACCCAACCCTATCCCGAACACTCACACTAACTCCAACCCTCACCCTAACCCTAACCCTAATCCTCACCCTCACCATAAGCCTAAACCTCACCGTAACATCACCCTAACCATAAAACTAACACTAACCCTCACCCTCAACCTCACCCTAAACCTCACCTTAACCATTACCATCACCATAACCCTAACCCTAACCCTAATCCTCACACATACCCTAATCCTAACCCTCACCCTAATGCTCACCTTAACCGTAACTCTCACCCTCACCCTAACCCTAACTGTCACCTTAACTCTCAATCTAACCCTAACCATCACCCACACCCTAACACTCAAGCTCACCTGAACCCTAACCCTCACCCTAAACCTAATCCTAAACCTCACCATAACCCTAACCCTCACTTAAACCTAACTCTAACCCTCACCCTCAACCTAAGCCTCACCCTCATCCTAACCCTCACCCTAACCCTCACCCTAACACTAAAGCTAACCCTAATCCCCACTCTCACCCTAAGCCCCACCTAACCTCACACTAACCCTAACCCTAACCCTAACTGTCACATTAAACATAACCCTCAACCTAACCCTAACCCTCACCCTCACCCTCACCTTCCGCCTAAAACTAATCCTATCCCTAACCCCAACCCTAAACTTAACACTAACGCTAAGCCTAACCCTCATCCTAACCCTCAACCTCACCCTAGCCGATACCCTAACCCTATGCCTAACCCTAACCCTAACACTAAACCTAACCCTAAACCTAACCATAAACCTCACCCTCAGCCTCACCCTCACTGTAAACTTAACACTAACCTAACACTAACAATAACCCTAACCCTAACCCTCACTGCAACCCTAACCTTAACCTTTAGCCTTACCCTCACCATAACCCTCACAATAACCCTAACCCTCAACCTAACCCTAATCCTAACCCTCACTCTCACCCTCACGCTCACACTCAGCCTAACTTTAAAACTAACGCTGCTCCTAACACTAACCCTCAACTTCACCCTCACACTAACACTAAACCTAACCCTAAGCCTAACCCTCACACTCACCCTCACCCACACCTAAGCCTCACTCTCACCATCACACTCATCCTCACCCTAACCCTAACCCTAACACTAAACCTAACTCTAAACCTAAACCTCACCCTTACCCTAACCCTAACTCTAACCCTATCCCTAAACCTAAACTTCACCCTAACCCTAACCCTAACCCTCACCCTCACAGTAACTTTCAACCTAACCTTAATCCTACCAATAACCCTAACCCTAACGCTAACCCTCACCCTGTCCATAACCCTCACCCTAACCCTAACCCTCACCCTCACCCTTAGGCTCAGCCTAAACCTAAGCCTAAGACTAAGACTAAACCTTACCCTCACACTCACCCTCACCCTAACCCTAACAGTAACACTCTCCCTAACCCTAATCCTCACAATCACCCTCCCCCTCTGCCTAACACTAAGCCTACCCTAACCCCAACCCTAAACTTAACAATAACCCGAAACCTAACCCTCACCCTAACCCTCACCCTCCCCTAGCCCATATCTTAACCCTAAGCCTAATCCTAACCCTAACCCTAACCCTAACCCTAAACCTAACCATAAACCTCACCCTCAGCCTCACCATCACCGCAAAATTAACACTAACCTAACACTAGACATAACCCTAATCCTAACCCTAACCCTCACTGTAACCTTAACCTTTAGACTTTCCCTCACCATAACCCTCACAATAACCCTAACCCTCAACCTAAACCTAACCCTAACCGTCACTCTCACACTCACGCTCACCCTCAGCCTAACTTTAAACCTAACGTTACTCCTAACACTAACCCTCAACTTCACCCTCACACTAAACCTAACCCTAACCCTAAGCCTAACACTCACACTCACCCTCACCCACACCCTAAGCCTCACTGTCACCCTCACACTCATCCTAACCCTAAACCTAACCCTAACACTAAACCTAACTCTAACCCTAAACCTCACCCTTACCCTAACCATAACTCTAACCCTATCACTAAACCTAAATTTCACCCTAATCCTAACCCTTACACTCACCCTCACAGTAACTTACAACCTAACCTAATCCTACCAATAACCCTAACCCTAACGCTAACCCTCACCCTGTCCATAACCCTCAACCTAACCCTAACCCTCACCCTCACCCTTAGGCTCAGCCTAAAACTAAGCCTAAGCCTAAGACAAACCTTACCCTCACACTCACCCTCACACTAACTCTAACAGTAACACTCTCCCTAACCCTAACCCTCACCCTCACCCTCACCCTCCGCCTAACACTAAGCCTATCCCTAACCCCAACCCTAAACTTAAAACTAACCCGAAACCTAACTCTCACCCTAACCCTCACCCTCACCCTAGCCCATAACTTAACCATAAGCCTAATCCTAACCCTAACCCTAACCCTAACCCTAAACCTAACCATAAACCTCACCCTCAGCCTCACCCTCACCGCAAAATTAACACTAACCTAACACTAACAATAACCCTAACCCTAACCCTAACCCTCACTGTAACCCTAACCTTAACCTTTAGCCTTACCCTCACCATAACCCTCACAATAACCCTAACCCTCAACCTAACCCTAACTCTAACCGTCACCCTCACCCTCACGCTCAACCTCAGTCTAAATTGAAACCTAACGCTACTCCTAAAACTAACCCTCAACTTCACCCTCACCCTAACACTAACCCAAACCCTAACCCTAACCCTCACACTCACCCTCACCAACACCCTAAGCCTCACTGTCACCATCACGCTCACCCTCACCCTAAAACTAACCCTCACCCTCACACTAAACCTATCTCTCACCCTAACCATAAACCTCACAATCACCCTCACCCTCACCTCACCCAAAACCTAAACATAATCCTAACCCTCACCCTAAACCTCACCCTAACCCTAATGCTAACTGTAACCCTCACACTCATCCTAAACCTCACGTTAACCCTAACTCTCACCATAAATCTAACCCTAACCCTAACCCTCACCCTGACCCTAACTCTCACCCTAACCCTAACCATAACCATAACCTTCACCCGAACCCTGACCCTAACCTTAAACCTAACCCTAACCCTCATCCTAAACCTCACCCTAACCCTAACGTTATCCCCAACCCTAACGTTAACCCTAACGCTCATCCTAACCATAACCTTACCCCTCAAACTAACTCTCATCCTAAACTTAACCCTAACACTAACCCTCACCCTAACCGTAACCATAGCACTCAACCTAACCGTAATCCTCACCCACACTCTCAGACTCATCTTCAGACTAAACTTAATCCTAACCCTAATCTTAAACTAATCCTCACCCTCATCCTAACTGTAACCCTAAACTTCACCCTCAACCTAAACTTCAAACCTCACCCAAACCCTAACCCGAACCCTAACACGAACCCTCACCCTAACCCTCATCCTAACCCTCTCCCAAACCCTCATCCTTACCCTAACCCTAACCCTTATCATAACCCTAAATCTCACCTTCACCCAAACCCTAACCCTAACTCTAGATCTCACACTCACCATAACCCTCACCCTAAACCTTACCATCACCCTAACCCTCACCCAACCCTCAACATATCCCTAAACCTAACCCTCAACCTAACCCTTACACTCACTCTAACACTAAGCCTAACCCTAACACTAACTCTCACACTAACCCTCACCCTAAATATCACCCTATCATTAACCCTAATCCTAACACTCACCCTAACCGTAACCCTCACCCTCACCCTCAGCCTAAAACTCAGCCTAAAGCCTAACCCTAACACTAACTCTAAGAGTCACCCTCACCCTCACCCTAACCCTAAGCCTCACCCTCACCCTCAACCTCACCCTAAACCTAAAGCAAACCCTCAAACTAACCCTCAACCTCACCATAAATATCACCGTTACTCTAACACTCACCCTAATCCGCACCATAACCCGAACACTCACCCTAACGCTAACCCTCACCCTAACCCTAAACCTAACCGTCACCCTAATCCTAACCCTGACCCTCATCTATCCCTCACCCTAAACCAAACCCTAACCCTCACCCTAACCGTCAACCACACCCTCACCCTAAACCTAACCCTAATGTTCACACTCAACATAACCCTAAACCTCACACTCACCATCACCCTCAGCTTAAATCTAAGCCTAACAATAAACCTAACCCTAACCCTCACACTCACCCTCACCCTAAACCTAATACTAACCCTAAACCTAACACTCTCATTCACCGTCACACTCAACCTAAACCTAACACAAACCCTCAACTGAACCTTCACCCTCACCCTAACCCTAACCCTCACCCTCAACCTAAACATCACCCTAAACCTAACACTCACCCTAATCCTTAGCTTAACCCTCACCCTAAACCTAACCCTCACACTCACCTTCATCCTCAGGCTCACCTTAATCCTAATCCTAACCCTAACCCTCACCCTCACCCTCAACCTAACCCTACCCCTAACGCTAACCCTCACCCTAACACTAACCTCCAACCTAACCCTAACCTTAACCCGAACCCTAACCCTCACCCAAACCCTAACACTCACCCCAACCCTTACGCTCACCCTGACCCCAAACCTAATTCTCACCATAACCCTAACCCTCAAGCTCACAATCACCCTCAGCCTAACCCTAAAACTAAGCCTAACCCTATCCCTAAACCTCACATTCACCCTCAACCTAACCCTAATCGTAAACCTATCCCTAACCCTAACGCTCCACCCAACTCTCACCCTAACACTATCACTAACATTATCCTAAAACTCACCCTAACCCTAAACTAATCCTCACCCTCACCCTTATTCTAAGTCTAACCCTAACGATAACACTAACCCTAACCCTAACCCTAAAACTCATCCTCACCCTAAACCTAACCCTAAGTCTCAAAATCACCATAACCCTAACACAAACCCTCAACTGAATCCTCACCTTCACCCTCACCCTAACCCTCACCCTCACCCTAAACATCACCCTAACCCTAACCCTCACCCTTACCTTCACCCTAGCACTAACCCTCATACTAACCCTAAACCTCACCCTAACCTAACCCTCAACCTAACGCTTACCTTCACCCTAACACTAAGGCTAAACCTAACATGAACCCTCACAGTAACCCTAAACCTCAGCCTAACCCTAACCCTCACACTATCCCTAACCCTCACCCTAACGCTAACCCTCACACTCACCCTAACCCTAACCCTCACCCTCATCTAACCCTCACCCTAACCCTCACCCTAACCTTCACCCTAACACTCAACCACAACCTCACCCCAAACTTAACCCTAATGCTCACACTCAACATAACCCTAAACCTCACACTCACCCTCACCCTCAGCTTAAACCTAAGCCTAACAATAACACGAACCCTAACCCTCACACTCACCCTCACCCTAAACCTAACCCTAACCCTAATCCTAACCCTCTTACTCACCATCACACTCACCCTAACCCTAACCCTAACCCTAAACTTAACCCTCTCACTCACTCTCACCCTCAACCTAAACCTAACCCAAACACTCAACCGAAACTTCACACTCACCCTAACCCTAACCCTCACCCTCATCCTAGCCCTCACCCTAACCCTAATCCTAATCCCAAACTTCAACCTAACCATAACCCTAACCATCACTCAAAAGCTAATCCTCATCCCCACACTTACCCTCAGCCTAACCCTAACCCTCAGCCTAACCCACACCCTAACCCTAACCCTAATCTTAACCCTCACCCTCAGCCTCACCCTCACTGTGAACTTAACCCTAACCATAAAACTAAAAATAACCCTAACCCTAAACCTAATCCTAACCCTCACCCTCACCCTATGCCTAAACTTAACCCTCACCTTAACCCTAACCCTCACCCTCAACGTAATCCTAACCCTAACACTAAAACTCACACTAACGCTAACCCTGATCCTCACCCTCACTCTAGCCCTCAAACTAACAATAATCCTAACCCTAAACCTCATCCTATCCCTCACCCTAACCCTAAAACCCTAACCCTCTTCCTAACCCTAACCCTCTCCCTCACACTCATGCTCGGCCTAAGCCTAAGCCTAAGACTAAGACTAACTGTAAACCTCACACTCACCCTAACCCTCACCCTAAACCTAACACTAACCCTCACCCTCACCCTAGCACATAATCTAACCCTACGCCTAAGCCTAACCCTCACCCTCACCCTAAGTCTAAACATAACCCTAACCCTCACACTCACCCTCACCCTAACCCTAACTCTAACACTAACCCTAACTCTAACACTAAACCTCACCCTAATGTTAAATCTAACCCTAAACCTCATCCTCACCCTAACCCTTACCCTAACCCTCACCCTCAACCTCACCCTCTGCCTAACAACAAGACTATCCCTAATCCCAACCCTAACCCTAACACTAACCCTAAACCTAACCCTCACACTAACCCTCACCCTAACCCTGACCCTAACCCTCACACTCACCCTAGCCCATACCTTAACCCTAAACCTAATCCTAACCCACAACCTAACGCTCACCCTCAGCCTAAACCTAGGCCTAACCCTAACACTAACCCTAAACCTCACACTCACCCTAACGCTAATCCTAACCCTAAACTTAACCCTCACCCTCACCCTAACCCTAACTCTAACACTAAGCCTAACCCTCACCCTCAACCTCAGCCTCACCCTCAGCCTAACCCTAAGCCTAACCCCAACCGTAACCCTAAACGACACCCTCAACTTCACCCTAACCCTAATCCTAACCCTAAGCCTAACCCTAACCCTCCTCCTACCTCTCACCCTAACGCTAACGCTAACCCTAACCCTAACACTAACACTAACCCTTAACCTCATCCTAACCCTAAACCTAATCCTCACCCTCACTGTTATTCTAACCCTAAACATAACGATAACACTAACACTAACCCTAACCCTTACCCTCACCCTCACCTTAAACCAAACCCTCCTCCTAACCCTAACCCTAACCCTAACACTAAACGTCACCCTAACCCTAACCCTAACGCTCACCCTCAGCCTCACCCTCAAAATAAGCTTAACCCTAACCATAACACTAACAATAACCCTAACCATATCCCTAATTCTAACCCTCACCATCACCCTAACCCTAACCTTAACCCTCACCCTAACCCTAAAACTCATCCTCAATGTAACCCTAACCCTAACCCTAACCCTAACTTCACCCTAATGCTAACCCTAATCCTCACCCTCACACTAGCCCTCACCCTAACCCTAATCCTAACCCTGAACCTCATCCTAACCCTCACACAAATCCTAACACCCTAACCCTAACCCTAACCATAACCCTAACTCTCACCCTCTACCTCACCCTCCACTTAACACTAAGACTATCCCTAACCCCAACCTTAACCCTAACACTAACCTTAAACCTAACACTCACACTAAACCTCACCCTAACCCTGACCCTAACCCTAACCCTCACCCTCACCCATATGCTCGGCCTAAGCCTAAGCCTAAGACTAACCCTAAACCTCACACTCAATTTCACCCTAACCCTAACCCTCACACTAAACCTAAACCTAAAACTCACCCTCATGCTAGGCCTAAGCCTAAGCCTAAGCCTAAGCCTAAGCCTAAGCCTAACCCTAACCTTAACCCTCACCCTAAACCTCACCCTAACCCTAACCCTAACCCTAACACTAACCCTAACTCTAACCCCAAATCTGACCCTTACACTAACCCTAACTCTAACCCTATCCCTAAACCTAAATCTCACCCTATCCCTAACCCTAACACTCACCCTCACAGTAACTTTCAACCTAAACCTAATCCTACCAATAACCCTAACCCTAATGCTAACCCTCACCTTGTCCATAACCCTCACTCTAATCCTAACCCTCACCCTCTCCCTTAGGCTCAGCCTAAACCTAAGCCTAAGCCTAAGACTAACCCTTACCCTCACACTCACCCTCACCCTAACCCTAACAGTAACACTCACCCTAACCCTAACCCTTACACTAAACCTTACCCTATGCTAAAACTAACTGTAAACCTCACCCGCACCCTAACCATAACCCTCACCCTCACCCTCACCCTCCGCCTAACACTAAGCCTATCCCTAACCCCAACCCTAAACCTAACACTAACCCTAAACCTAACCCTCACCCTCACCCTAGCCCATACCCTAACCCTAAGCCTAATCCTAACCGTCACCCTTAGCCTCACTCTAACCCTAAACCCAACCCTCACCCTAACACTAACCCTCACTCTCACCCTCACCATAACTCTAATCCTAACCCTAACCCTAACCCTCACCATAAACCTCACACTAACCTTAACCCTAACAAAAACCCTAACCCTAAACCTAACCATAAACTTCACCCTCAGCCTCACCCTCACCGCAAACTTAACACTAACCTAACACTAAAAATAACCCTAACCCTAACCCTAACCCTCACTGTAACCCTAACCTTAACCTTAACCCTGAACCTCACAATAACCCTCACACTAACCCTAACCCTCAGCCTATACCTAACCCTAACCCTAACCGTCACCCTCACCCTCACATTCACCTTCAGCCTAACTTTAAACCTAATGCTACTCCTAAAACTAACCCTCAACTTCACCCTCACACTAACTCTAACCCTAACCCTAACCCTCACATTCACCCTCACCCACACCCTAAGCCCTCAGGCTCACCCTCACCGTAACCCTAACCCTAACCCTCACGCTAAACCTATCTCTCACCCTAACCATAAACCTCACAATCACCCTCACCCTCACCTCACCCTAACCCAAACCTCACCCTAAACCTCACCCTAAACCTGATGCTAACTCTAACTCTCACACTCACCCTAAACCTCACGCTAACCCTTACTCTCACCATAAAGCTATCACTAACCCTAACCCTAACCCTAACCCTAACCCTAACCATAACCATAACCATAACCCTAACGCTCATCTTAACCGTAACCATACCCCTCAAACTAACTCTCATCCTAAACTTAACCCTATCCCAAACCCTCACCCTAACCCTAACCCTAACTCTCAACCTAACCCTAATTCTCACCCACACCCTCAGCCTCATCCTCAGCCTAAAACTAACCCTAAACCTAATCCTAACCCTAAACTTCACCCTCATCCTAACTCTAAACCTAAACTTCACTCTCATCCTCACCCCCACCCTCACCCTAACCCTAACCCGAACCCTAAACCAAACCCTCAACCTAACCCTCATCCTAACCCTCTCCCTAACCCTCATCCTAACCCTAACCCTAGCCCTTACCATAGCCCTAAACATCACCCTCAACCTAAAACTAACCCTAACCCTAACCCTCACCCTAACACTAGCCTGAACCCTAACCCTCACCCTCACCCTAACATTCATCCTAACCCTCTCCCTAACCCTCATCCTAACCCTAACCCTAGCCCTTACCAGGACCCTAAACCTCACCCTCACCCTAACCCTAACCCTAACCCTAACCCTCACACCCACCATAACCCTCACCCTTAACCTTACCCTCACCCTAACCCTCATCCCAACCATCACACTATCACTAACCCTAACCCTCAACCTAACCCTTACACTCACTCTAACAATAAACCTAACCCTAACACTAACTCTCACACCAACCCTCACCCTAAATATCACCCTATCATTAACCCTAAACCTAACCCTCACCCTGACCCTAACCCTCACGCTCACCCTCAGCCTAACCCTCAGCCTAAAGCCTAAGCCTAACCCTAACCCTCAGAGTCACCCTCACCCTAAGCTAAACGCTAAGCGTCACCCACACGCTCAACCTCACCCTAAACCTAACGCAAATCCTCAAACCAACCCTCACCCTCAACATAAACATCTCCGTAACCCTAACACTCACCCTAATCCGCACCATAACCCGAACCCTCACCCTAACCCTAACCCTGACCCTAACCCTAACCCTCACCCTCATCTAACCCTCACCCTAACCCAAACCCTAACCCTCACCCTAACCCTCAACCACACCCTCACCCTAATCCTAAACCTAATTCTCACACTCAACATAACCCTAAACCTCACACACACCCTCACCATCAGCTTAAACCTAAGCCTAACAATAAACCTAACCCTAACACTCACACTCAACCTCACCCTAAACCGAATCCTAACCCTAAACCTAACCCACTCACACACCCTCACACTCAACCTAACCCTAACACAAACCCTCAACTGAAACTTCACCCTCACCCTTACCCTAACCCTCACGCTCAACCTAAACATCACCCTAAACCTAACCCTCACCCTAAACCTTAGCCTAACCCTCACCCTAACCCTAACACTCACCCTCACCCTCATCCTCAGGCTCACCTTAAACCTAATCCTAACTCTAACCTTCATCCTCACCCTCAACTTAAACCTACCCCTAACGCTAACCCTCACCCTAACACTAACCTCCAACCTAACCCTAACCCTAAACCTAACGCTAACCCTCACCCAAACCCTAACACTCACCCTAACCGTTACCCTCACCCTAACCCCAAACCTAATGCTCACCATAACCCTAACCCTCAAGCTCACAATCACCCTCAGCCTAACCCTAAACCAAAGCCTAACCCTATCCCTAAACCTCACAATCACCCTCAACCTAACCCTAATCCTAACCCTAACCCTAACCCTAACCCCAACCCTCCTCCTAACTCTCACCCTAAACCTAACCCTAACACAATCAATAACATTAAGCCTAAAACTCACCCTAACCCTAACCTTAATCCTCACCCTCACCGTTATTCTAACCCTAACCCTAACGATAACACTAACCCTAACCCTAACCCTCACCCTCACCCTAAACCTAAACCTAAGTCTCAACCTCACCCTAAACCTAACCCAAATATTCAACTGAACCCTCACCCTCACCTTCTCCCTCACCCTAACCCTCACCCTCACCCTAACCCTAACCCTCACCATTACCCTCACCCTAGCCCTAACCCTCATACTAACCCTAAACCTCACCCTAACCTAACCCTCAACCTAACCCTTACCCTCACCCTAACACTAAGGCTAAACCTAACATGAGCACTTACAGTAACCCTAAACCTCACACTAAACTTAACCCTCACACTATGACTAACCCTCACCCTAACCATAACCCTAACCCTCACCCTAAACCTAATCATCACCCTCACCCTCACCCTCAGCCTAACCCTCAGCCTAAAGCCTAACCCTAACCCTCACAATCACCCTCACCCTAACCATAAACCTAAGCGTCACCCTCACTCTCAATCTCACCCTAAACCTAACGCAAACCATCAAACCAACCCTCATCCTCAACATAAACATCACCGTAACCCTAACACTCAACCTAATCGGCACCAAATCCCTAACCCTCACCCTAACGCTAAACCTCACCCTCACCCTAACCCTAACCCTCACCCTAATCCTAAACCTCACCGTCATCTAACCCTCACCCTAAACCAAACCCTAAACCTCTCCCTAACCCTCAACCTCAACCTCACCCTAAAACTAACAGTAATGCTCACATTCAACATAGCCCTAAACCTCACACTCACCCTCACCCTCAGCTTAAACCTAAGCTAAACATTAACCATAACCCTAACCCTCACACTCACCCACACCCTAAACCTAACCCTAACCCTAATCCTAACCCTCTCTCTCACCCTCAGACTCACCCTAACCCTAACCCAAACCCTCAACCTAAACATCACCCTAAACCTAAACCTTAGCTTAACCCTCACCCTAACCCTAACCCTCACCCTCACCCTCACCAACAAGCTCACACTAAACCTATTCCTAACCCTAACACTCACTCTCACCCTCAACCTAACCCTACCCCTAATGATAACCCTCACTCTAAACCTAACCTCCAACCTAACCCTAAACCTCACCCTAAACCTAACCCCCAACCTAACCCTAACCCTCACCCTAACCCTAACCCTCATGCTCACAGTCACCCTCAGCCTAACCCTAAAACTAAGCCTAACCCTATCCCTAATCCTCACACTTACCGTCACCCTGAATCCAACCTTAAGTTTCACCCTCACCCTCAACCTCACCCTAACCCTAAACCAAACCCTCAACTTATCCCTCACCATCACAATCACCCTAACCCTCACCCTCACCCTAAACATCACCCTAATCCTAACCCTCACCCTTACCCTCACCCTAGCACTAACCCTCATACTAACCCTAAACCTCACCCTAAACCTAACACTCAACCTAACCCTTACACTCACCCTAACACTAAGCCTAAACCTAACATGAACCCTCACAGTATCCCTAAACCTCACCCTAACCCTAACCCTCACATTAACCCTAACCCTCACCCTAACCCTAACCCTATCCCTCATCCTAACCCTCACTCTAACCCTAACCGTAACCCAAACCCTCAACCTCACAGTAACTTTAAACCTAACGATAATCCTAACAATAACCCTAACCCTGACCCTAACCCTCACCCTGTCCATAATCCTCACCCTAACCCTAACCCTCACCCTAACCCTAAACCTCACCCTCTCCCTTAGGCTCGGACTAAGCCTAAGCCTAAGACGAAGACTAACCCTTAACCTCAAACTCACCCTCACCCTAACCCTAAAAGTAACAGTCACCCTAACCCTAACCCTCACACTAACCCTCACCGTAACATTAACACTAACCATAAACCTCACCCAAACCCCAACCCTAACCCTCACCCTCACCCTCACCCTCCGCCTAACACTAAGACTATCCCTAACCCCAACCCTAACCCTAAAACTAACCCTAAACGTGACCCTCACCCTAACACTCACTCTAACCCTGAACGTAACCCTCACCCTCACCTAAGTCCATACCCTAACCCTAAGCCTAAACCTAACCCTCACCCTAAACCTCACTCTAACCCTAACCCCAAACCTCACCCTAACCCTAACCCTCACCTCACCCTCACCATAACTCTAATCCTAACCCTAACCCTAACCCTAGCCCTGACACTCACCCTCACCTTAACCCTAATCCAAACCTAACCCTAACCCTAACACTAACCATTACCCTAACCCTCACCCTACACTAAATCTAACCCTAAACCTCACCCTAACCCTAAACCTCACCCTAACAGTTACCTTCACACTAAAACTCACCTTAACCCGAACACTAACCCTCACACTAACCCTAACCATCACCCTAAACTTAAAACTCACCCTAACCCTAACCCTAACCCTCAACCTTGCCCTAACCCTAACCATTAACCTAACCCTAACACTCACCCTAACCGTAACCCCCACCCTCAACCTCAAGCTGGGCCTAAGCTTAAGCATAAGCCTAAGACTAACCCTAACCCTCACACTCACCCTCACCCTAACCCTAATCGTAACCCTAACCCTAACCCAAACCATCACACTAACCCTCACCCTAACGGTGACACTAACGCTAAACCTAACCCTCACCCTAACCCTCACCATAACCCTCACCCTAACCCTGAACCTTCACCATTACCATAACACTCACCCTCAGACTATTCCTCACCTTTACCCTTACTGTCACCCTTACCCTAACCCTCACCCTAACCGTAATCCTCATCCTAACACTCACCCTCACCTTCAGCCTCAGCCTATCCCTAAGCCTAAGCCTAACCCTAACCCTAAACATCACCCTCATCCTAGCCCTCACCCTAACCCTAATCCTAACCCTAACCCTCATCCTATCCCTCAACCTAACCATAACCCTAACCATCACTCATAAGCGAATTCTCATCCCCATTATCACCCTCAGCCTAATCCTAAGCCTAACCCTAATCCACACACTCAACCTCACTGTAACCCTTATCCTAAAAATAACCCTAACCCTAAACCTAATCCTAAACCTCACCCTCACCCTAACCCTAACCCTAACCCTCACCCTAACCCTAACCCTCACCCTCAACTTAACCCTAAACCTAAACCTCACCCTAACGCTAACCCGAACCCTCACCCTCACTCTAGCCCTCACTTAACCCTAATCCTAACCCTAAACCTCATCTTCACCCTCACCCTAACCCTAAAACCCTAACCCTCATCCTAACCCTAACCCTCTCCCTCACACTCATGCTCGGCCTAAGCCTAAGCCTAAGACTAAGACTCACCGTAACCCTCACACTCACCCTAACCCTCACCCCAACCCTAACACTAACCCTCACCCTCATCTTAGACCTTACTCTATCCCTAAGCCTAAGCCTAACCCTCACCCTTACCCTCACTTTCACCCTCAACCTAAGTCTAATCCTAACCCTAACCCTCACACTCACTCTCAACCTAAACCTAATTGTAACACTAACCCTAACCCTAACACTAACCCTCACCCTAATGCTAACTCTAAACCTAAACCGCATCCTCACCCAAACCCTAACCCTCACTCTCACCTTCACCCTCTGCCTAACACTAAGCCTATCCCTAACCCCAACCCTAACCCTAACACTAACACTAAACCTAACTCTCACACTACCCCTCATCCTAAACCTCACCCTAACCCTCAACCTCACCCTCACCCTAAACCTAACCCTAATTATCACACTCAACATAACCATAAAGGTCACACTCACACTCACCCTCAGCTTAAACCTAAGCCTAAAAATAACCCTAACCCTAACCCTCACACTCACCCTCACCCTAAACCTAATCCTAACCATAAACTTAACCCTCTCACTCACCCTCAACCTCACTCTAACCCTAACCGAAACCCTTAACCGAACCCTCACCCTCAACCTCACCCTCAACCTAACCCTCAACCTAACCCTAACACGCACCCTAACCCTCAACCTAACCCTGCCCCTTACGCTAACACACATCCTAACCCTAAACTCCAACCTAATCCTATCCCTAACCCTAACACTAACACTCACCCTAACCCTAAACTCCAACCTAACGCTAACCCTCACCCTAACCCTAACGCTAACCCTCACCCTAACCCTAACACTCACCCCAGCACTTACCTTCACCCTAACCCTAAACCTCACCCTAACCCTAACCCTCACGCTCACAGTCACCCTCAGCCTAACCCTAAACTTAAGCCTAACCCCATACCAAACCCTCAAACACACCCTCACACTAAACCTAAACCTACGACTCACCCTCACCCTCAACCTCACCCTAACGTTAACCCAAACACTCAACTTAACCCTCACACTCACCCTAACCCTAACCCTCACCCTCACCCTAAACATCACCCTAACCCTAACCCTCACCCTTACACTCACCCTCATACTAACCCTAAACCTCACCCTAAACCTAACCCTCAACCTAACTGTAACCCTAACCCTAACACTAAGCCTAAACCCTCAAAGTAACCCTAAACCTCACCCTAACCCTAACTCTTACACTAACCCTAACCCTCACCCTAACCCTAATACTAAACCTACCCTTCACCCTACCCCTCACTCTAACCCTTAACCCAACCTGAACCCTCACCCTCACCGTCACCCTAACACTCACCCAAACCTAACACTCAACCAAACCCTAAACCTCATACTTTCCCGAACCCTAACCCTCACTCTATCACTCACACTCAGACTCACCCTAAACCTCACCCTAACCCTAACCCTCACCATAACCTCACCCTTACCCTCAACCTAACCCTCACCCTCAACCTAAACCTAACTGTAACTCTAACCCTAAACCTCACCGTAACCCTCACCCTAACCCTAAGCCTAACCCTCACCTTCACCCTACACTTTAACATTACGCTCACCCTAACCCTCACACAAACCCTAACCATCAACCTAACCCTAACTCTAACCGTCACCCTCACCCTCAGCCTAACTGTAAACCTAACCCTATTCCTAACACTAACCTTCACCTTCACCCTCACACTAACCCTAATCCTAAACCAACCCTAAGTCTAAGCCTCACACTCACCCTCACCCTCACCCTGACCCTAAGCCTCACTGTCACACTCACGCTCACCCTCACCCTAACCCTAACCATAACTCTAACCCTAAACCTCACCCTAACCCTAACCCTAACACTCACCCTCACTCTAACCTTTAACCTTAACCTCACCCTAACCCTCACCCTAACCCTAACCCTCACCCTCACCCTAGCCTACACCCTAACTCTCACCCTCACCATAGCCCTCACCCTAACCCTAATCATAACCATAAACCTCACCCTAAACCTAAACCTCAACCTAACCCTAACCCTCACCCTCATCTAACCCTCACCCTAACCCAAACATAACCCTCACCCTAACCCTCACCTTAACCCTAAGTCTCACACTAACCTAACCCTAACACTCACCCTAACCCTCACACTAACCCTAATGCTAACCCTAATCCTAAACATAACCCTCATCCTAACCCTAACCATCAACCTAACCCTAACCCTCACACTCATCTAACCCTCACCCTAACCCAACCCTAACCCTCAGCCTAACCCTCACCCTAACCCTAACCCTCACCCTAACCTAACCCTAACACTCACCCTAACCCTCACACTAGCCCTAATGCTAACCCTAACCCTCACCCTCACACTAACCCTCAACCTAACCCTAAACCTCACCCTAACCCTCACCCTAACCCTAAACCTAACCCTCACCCTCTCGCTAAACTTTAGCCTTACCCTCACCCTAACACTCACACTAAACCCAACCCTCAGCCTAACCCTAACACTAACCGTCACCCTCACACTCATGCTCACCCTCAGCCTAACTTTAAACCTAACGCTACTCCTAACACTAACCCTCAACTTCACCCTCACACTAACCCTAACCCTAACCCTCACACTCACCCTCACCCACAACCTAAGCCTCACTGTCACCCTCATGCTCACCCTCACAATAACCCTAACCCTAACCCTAACCCTCACGCTAAACCTATCTCTCACCCTAACCATAAACCTCACAATCACCCTCACCCTCACCTCTACCTAACCCTAAACCTCACCCTCACCCTCACCCTAAACGTCACCCTAATCCTAATGTGAACTCTAACCCTCACACTCACCCTAAACTTCACGCTAACCCTTACTCTCACCGTAAATCTAAACCTAACCCTAACCCTCACTCTGACCATAACCCTCACCTGAAACCTAATCCTAACCCTAGCCCTCACACTCACCCTCAACCTAACCCTACCCCTAATGCTAAGCCTCACCCTAAACCTAATCTCCAACCTAAACCTAACCCTAACCCAATCTCTAACCCTCACCCTAAACCTGACCCTCATCCTAACCCTAACCCTCACCCTCACAGTCACCCTCAGCCTAACCCTAAACCTAAGCCTAACCCTATCCCTAATCCTCACACTCACCGTCACCCTAAACCTAACCCTAAGTCTCACCCTCACCCTCAACCTCACCCTAACCCTAACCCAAACCCTCAACTGAACCCTCACCCTCACCCTAACACTCACCCTAACCCTCACACCACCATAACCCTCAAATTAAACCTTACCCTCACCCTAACCCTGACCCAACCCTCACCCTATCCCTAAACCTAACCCTCAACCTAACACTTACACTCACTCTAACACTAAGCCTAACCCTAACACTAACTCTCACACTAACCCTCACCCTAAATATCACCCTATCATTAACACTAACCCTAACCCTATCCCTCAACCTCACCCTCAGCCTAACGCTCAGCCTAAAGCCTAACCCTAACCCTAACCCTCAGAGTCACCCTCAACCTAACCCTAACTCTAAGCCTCACCCTCACCCCCAACCTCACCCTAAACCTAACGCAAACCTTCAAACCAACCCTCACCCTCAACATAAACATCACCGTAACCCTAACACTCACCCTAATCCGCACCATAAACCTAACCCTCACCGTAACGCTAACCGTCACACTCACCCTAAGCCTAACCCTCACCCTAACCCTAACGCTCACCCTCATCTAACCCTCAACCTACCCAAACCCTAACCCTCACCCTAACCCTCAACCTCACCCTCACCCTAAACCTAACCCTAATGCTCACACTCAACATAACCCTAAACCTCACACTCACCCTCACCCTCAGCTTAAACCTAAGCCTAACAATAACATGAACCCTAACCCTCACACTCACCCTCACCCTAAACCTAACCCTAACCCTAATCCTAACCCTCTCACTCACCGTCACACTCACCCTAACCCTAACCCAAACTCTCAACCTAAACATCACCTTAAACCTAACCCTCACCCTAAACCTTAGCCTAACCCTCACCCTAACCCTAAACCTCACCCTCACCCTCACCCACAGGATCACCCTAAACCTAATCCTAACCCTACCCTCCCCCTCCCCCTCAACCTATCCCTACCCCTAACGCTAACCTTCACCCTAAACATAACCTCCAACCTAAACCTAACCCTAACCCTATCGCTAACCCTCACCCTAAACGTAACCCACACCCTAACCCTAACCCAAACGCTCACAGTCACCTTCAGCCTAACCCTAAACCTAAGCCTAACCCTATCCCTAATCCTCACACCATCACCCTAAACCGAACCCTGAGTCTCACCCTCACCCTCAACCTCACCCTAACCCTAACAAAAACCCTCAACTGAACGCTCACCCTCACCCTCACCCTCACCCTAACCCTAAACCTAACCCTCACACTCACCATAACCCTCACCCTAAACCATACCCTCACCCTAACCCACATTCCCACCCTCACCCTATTCCTAAACCTAACCCTCAACCTAACCCTTACACTCACTCTAACACTAAACCTAATCCTAACACTAACTCTCACACTAACCCTCACCCTAAATATCACTCTATAATTAACCCTAACCCTAACACTAACTCTCACCCTCAACCTCAGCCTAACCAACAGCCTAAAGCCTAACCCTAACACTAACCCTCAGAATCACCCTCACCCTAAAACCAACCCTTATCCTCACCCTCACACCCAACCTCAACCTAAAACTAACGCAAACCCTCAAACCAACCCTCACCCTCACCATAAATATCAGGGTAACAACACTCACCCACATCTGCACCATAACCCTAACCCTAATCCTAACGATAACCCTCAACCTCACCCTAACCCGAACCCTCACCTTAACCCTAACCCTCACCCTCATCTAACCCTCACCCTAACCCAAACCCTAACCCTCAAACGCACCCTCAACCTAAAACTAACCCTAATGCTCACACTCAACATAACCCTAACCCTCACATTCACCCTCACCCTCAGCTTAAACCTAAGCCTAACAATAAACCTAACCCTAACCCTCACATTAACCCTCACCCTAAACCTAATCCTAACCATAAACCTAACTCTCTCACTCACCCTCACCCTCAACCTAACCCTAACCCTCAACCTAAACATCACCCTAAACCTAACCCTCCCCCTAACCCTTAGCCTAACCCTCACCCTAACCCTAACCTTCACCCTCACCCTCACCCTCAGGCTCACCTTAAACCTAATCCTAACCCTAACCCTCACTCTCACGCTCAACCTAAACCTATGTCTAATGCTAACCCTCACCCTAACGTAAACTCCAACCTAACCCTATCCCTAAACCTAACGCTAACCCTCACCCAAACCTTAACACTCACCCCAACACTTACCCTCACCCTAACCCCAACACTAATGCTCACCATAATACTAACCCTCAAGCTCGCAGTCACCCTCAGCCTAACCCTAAAACTAAGCCTAACACTATGCCTAAACCTGACACTCACCCTCACCCTAAACTTAACCCTAAGTCTCAACCTCACCCTAACCCTAACCCAAACCCTCAACTGAACCCTCACCCTCACCCTAACCCTCAACCTCACCCTAAACACCACCCTAACCCTAACCCTCACCCTTACCCTCAACTTAGCCCTAATCCTCATACTAACCCTAAACCTCAACATAAACCTCACCCTCATCCTAACACTTACCCTCACCCTAACACTCAGCCTAAACCTAACATGAACCCTCACAGTAACCCTAAACCTCACCCTAACCCTAACCCTCACACTATCCCTAATCATCACCCTAACCCTAACCCTAACCCTCACCCTAACCCTAACCATCACCCGAACCCTCACCCTCAGCCTAACAATCAGCATAAAGCCTAACCCTAACCCTAACCCTCAGAGTCACCCTCAACTTAAACCTAAATCTAAGCCTCACCCTCACCCTCAACCTCAACCTAAACCTGACGCAAACCCTCAAACCAACCCTCACCCTCACCCTAAACATCACCCTAACATTAACCCTCACCCTACTCCGCACCAAAAACCTAACCCTCACCCTAACGCTAATCCTCATCCTCACCCTAACCCTAACCCTCACCCTAACCCTAAACCTCACCCTCATCTAGCCCTCACCCTAACCCAAACCCTAACCCTCACCCTAACCCTCAACCTCACCCTCACCCTAAACCTAACCCTAATGCTCACACTCAACATAACACTAACCCTCACACTCACTTTCTCACCCTCCGCTTAAAATTTAAGCCTAACAATAACCGGAACCCTAACACTCACACTCACCCTCACCCTAAACTTAACCCTAACCCTAATCCTAACCCTCTCACTCACCCTCACACTCACCCTAACCCTAACCCCAACTCTCAACCTAAACATCACTCTAAACCTAAACCTCAACCTAACCCTTAACCTAACCCTCACCATAACATTAACCTTCACCCTCACCCTCACCAACAGGCTCAACCTAAACCTAATCCTAACCCTAGCCCTCAACCTCACGCTCAAACTTTCCATACCCCTAACGCTAACCCTCACCGTAAACCTAACCTCCAACCTAACGCTAACCCTAACCCTAACGCTAACCCTCACCCTAAACCTAACC
Organism: Dipodomys merriami; assembly: GCF_024711535.1. Lineage (NCBI taxonomy): Eukaryota > Metazoa > Chordata > Mammalia > Rodentia > Heteromyidae > Dipodomys > Dipodomys merriami. The sequence continues at coordinate 1,915,695 of NW_027202771.1, forward strand.
CTCACCCTAACCCTAACCCTCACGCTCACAGTCACCCTCAGCCTAACCCTAAACCTAAGCCTAACCCTATCCCTAAACCTCACACTCACCATCACCCTAAATCTAACCCTGTCTCACCCTCACCCTAAACCTCACCCTAACTCTAACCCAAACCCTCAACTGAACCATCACACTCACCCTCACCCTCAACCTAACCCTAAACCTCAACTGAACATTCACCCTCACCCTAAACCTTACCTCACCCTAACCCTCATCACAACCCTCACCCTATTCCTAACCCTAACCCTCAACCTAACAATTACACTAACTCTACCACTAAGCCTAACCTTAACACTAACTCTCACACTAACCCTCACCCTAAATATCAGCCTTTCATTAACCCTAACCCTAACCCTAACCCTCACCCTCACCCTCAGCCTAACACTCACCCTAAAGCCTAACCCTAACCCTAACCCTCACAGACAACCTCACCCTAACCCTAAATCTAAGCCTCACCCTCACCCTCAACCTCACCCTAAACCTAACGCAAACCCTCAAACCAACGCTCACCCTCACCCTAAACATCACCCTAACATTAACCCTCACCCTAATCCGCACCAAAACCCTAACCCTCACCCTAACGCTAATCCTCACCCTCAACCTAACCCTCAACCTCATCTAAACCTCACCGTAATCCTAACTCTCACCCTCATCTAACCCTCACCCTAAACCAAACCCTAAACCTCACCCTAACCCTCAAACACACCCTCACCCTAAACCTAACCCTAATGCTCATACTCAACATAACACTAACCCTCACACTCACCCTCACCCTCAGCTTAAACCTAAGCCTAACTGTAACCCGAACCCTAAGCCTCACACTCACCCTCAACCTAAACCTAACCCTAACACTAATCCTAACCCTCTTACTCACCCTCACACTCACCCTAACCCTAACCCAAACCCTCAACCAAAACAACACCCTAAACCTAACCCTCACCCTAACCCTTAGCCTAACCCTCACCATAACCTTAACCCTCACCCTCACCCTCACCAACAGTCTCAACCTAAACTTAATTCTAACCCTAGCCTTCACCCTAACCCTCAACCTAACCCTGCCCCTAACGATAACCCTCCCCTAATCCTAACCTCCAACCTAACGATAACCCTTACCCTAATGCTAACACACCCTAAACATAAACCTCACCCTAACCCTAACCCTCACGCTCACAGTCACCCTCAGCCTAACCCTAAACCTAAGCCTAACCCTATCCCTAAACCTCACACTCACCCTCACCCCCCTAAACCTAACCCTAAGTCTCAAACTCACCCTAACCCTAACCCAAACCCTCAACTGAACCCTCACTCTCACCCTCACCCTAACCCTCACCCTCACCCTAAACATCTCCCTTACCCTAACGCTCACCCTTACCCTCACTTTATCCCTAACCCTCATACTAACCCTAAACCTTTCCCTAAACCAGACCCTCAACCTAACACTTACCCTCACCCTAACACTAAGCATAAACCTAACATGAACCCTCACAGTAATCCTAAACCTTACCCTATCCCTAACCCTCACACTATACCTAAGCCTCAAATTAACCCTAACCCTAACCCTCACCCTAATCCTAACCATCACCCTCACCCTCACCCTCAGCCTAACACTCAGCCTAAATCCTAACCCCAACCCTAACCCTCACACTCACCCTCACCCTAACCCTAACTCTAAGCCTCACTGTCACGCTCAACCTCACACTAAACCAAATGCAAATCCTCAAACCAACCCTCACCATCACCCTAAACATCTCCCTAACCCTAACCCTCACCCTAATCCACACCAGAACCCTAACCCTCACCCTAACGCTAATCCTCACCCTCAACCTAACCCTAACCCTCACCCTAACCCTAACCCTCACCCTCATCTAACCCTCACCTAACCCTCACCCTAAACCTCAACCTCCCCCTCATCCTAAACCTAACCCTAATGGTCACACTCAACAGAACCCTAACCCACACACTCACCCTAACCCTCAGCTTAAACCTAATCCTATCAATAACCCGAACCCTAACCATCACACTCACCCTCACCCTAAACCTAACCCTAATAGTAATAAAACCCTCTCACTCACCCTCAAACTCTCCCTAACCCGAACCCTAACCCTCAACCTAAACATCACCCTAAACATAACCCTCACCCTAAACCTTAGCCTAACCCTCACCCTAACACTAACCCTCACCCTCACCCTCAGACTCACCTTAAACCTAATCCTAACCCTAACCCTCACCCTCAACCTAACCCTACACCTAACGCTAACCCTTACCCTAACCCTAACCTCCAACCTAACCCTAACCCTAAACCTAATGCTAACCCTCAACCAAACCCTAACACTCACCCCAACACTTACCCTCACCCTAACCCCAACCCTAATGCTCACCATAACCCTAACACTCAAACTCATAGTCACCCTCAGCCTAACCCTAAACCTAAGCCTAACCCTATCCCTAAACCTCACACTCAACCTCACCCTAAACCTAACCCTAACCACAACCCAAACCCTCAACTGAACCCTCACCCTCACCCTCACCCTAACCCTCACCCTCACCCTAACCCTCACCCTCACCCTCACCCTAGCCCTAACCCTAATACTAAACCTAACCCTAAACTTAAACCTGACCCTCAACCTAAACCTGACCCTCACCATAACACTAAGGCTAAACCTAACATGAACCCTCACAGTAACCCTAAACCTCACCTGAACCCTAACCCTCACACTATCCCTAACCTTCACCCTAACGCTAACCCTCACCCTCACCCTAACCCTAACCCTCACCCTCATCTAACCCTCACCCTAACCCAAACCCTAACCCTCACCCTAACCCTCAAAGACACCCTCACCATAATCCTAACCCTAATGCTCACATTCAACATAACCCTAACCCTCACACTCAGCCCTCACCCTCAGCTTAAAACTAAGCCTAACAATAACCCTAACCAAAACCCTCACACTCACCCTCAACCTAATCCTAATCCTAACCCTAAACCTAACCTTCTCACTCACCCTCACTCTCAACCTAACCCTAACCCTCAACCTAAACATCACCCTAAACATAACCCTCACCCTAACCCTTAGACTAACCCTCACTCTAACCCTAACCCTCACCCTCACCCTCAGGCTCACCTTTAACCTAATCCTAACCCAAACCCTCACCCTCACGCTCAACCTAACCCTACCTCTAACGCTAACCCTCACCTTAACCTAACCTCCAACCTAACCCTAACCCTAAACCTAAAGCTAACACTCACCTAAACGCTAACACTCACCCCAACACTTATCCTCACCCTAACCCCAACCCTAATGCTCACCATTATACTAACCCTCAAGCTCACAGTCACCCTCAGCCTAACACTAAAACTAAGCCTAACCCTATCCCTAAAACTCACACTCACCCTCACCATAAACCTAACACTAAGTCTCAACCTCACCCTAACCCTAACACAAACCTTCAACTGAACCCTCACCCTCACCCTCACCCTAAGCCTCACCCTCACCCTAAACATCACCCTAACCCTAACCATCACCCTTACCCTCACATTAGCCCTAACCCTCATACTAACCCTAAACCTCACCCTAAACCTGACCCTCAACCTAACCATTACCCTCAACCTAACACTAAGCCTAAACCTAACATGAACTCTCAGAGTAACCCTAAACCTCACCCTAACCCTAACCCTCACACTATCCCTAACCATCACCCTAACCCTAACCCTAACCATCAAACTAACCCTAACCATCACCCTCAACCTCACCCTCAGCCTAAAGCCTAAACCTAACCCTAACCCTCACAGTCACCCTCACCCTAACCCTAACTCTAAGCCTCACCCTCACACTCAACCTCACCCTAAACCCAACTCAAAACCTCAAACCAACCCTCACCCTCACCCTAAACATCACACTCAACCTAACCCTCACCCTAATCCGCACCAGAACCCTAACCCTCACCAAACGCTAATCGTCACCCTCACCCTAACCCTAACCCACACCCTAACCCTAACCCTCACCCCCATCTCTCCCTCACCATAACCCAAACCTTAACCCTCACCCTAACCCTAAACCTCACCCTCACCCTAAAACTAACCCTAATGCTCACACTCAACATAACCCTAACCCTCACTCTCACCCTCACCCTCAGCTTATACCTAAGCCTAACAATAACCCAAACCATAACCCTCACACTCACCCTCACCCTAAACCTAACCCTAACACTAATCCTAACCCTCTCACTCACTCTCACACTCACCCTAACCCTAACCCAAACCCTCAACCTAAACATCACCCTAAACCTAACCCTCACCCTAACCCTTAGCCTAACCCTCACCCTAACCCTAACCCTCACCCTCACCCTCAGGCTCACCTTAAACCTAATCCTAAACCTAACACTCACTCTCACGCTCAACCTAACCCTACCCCTAACACTAACCCTCACCCCAACCCTAACCTCCAACCTAACCCTAACCCTAAACCTAACGCTAACCCTCACCCAAACCCTAACACTCACCCCAACACTTACCCTCACCCTAACCCCAAACCTAATGCTCACCATAACCCTAAACCTCAAGCTCATAGTCACCCTCAGCCTAATCCTAAACCTAACCCTAACCCTATCCCTAAACCTCACCCTCACCCTTACCCTAAACCTAACACTAAGCCTCAACCTCACCCTAAATCTAACCCAAACCCACAACTGAATACTCACACTCACCCTCACCCTAACCCTCACCCTCACCCTAAACATCACCCTAACCCTAACCATCACCCTTAACCCCACCCAAGCCTTAACCCTCATACTAACCCTAAACCTCACCCTAAACCTGACCCTCAACCTAACCCTTACCCTCACCCTAACACAGAGCCTAAACCTAACATGAACCCTCACAGTTACCCTAACCCTCACCTGAACGCTAACCCTCACAGTATCCCTAACACTCACCCTAACCCTAACCCTAAACCTCACCCTAACCCTAACCATCACCCTCACTCTCACCCTGAAACTAAACCTCAGCCTAAAGCCTAACCCTAACCCCAACCCTCACAGACAACCTCACCCTAACCCTAACTCTAAGCCTCAACCTCACCCTCAACCTCACCCTAAACCTAACGCAAACCCTCAAACCAACCCTCACACTCAACCTAAACATCACACTAACCCTAACCCTCACCCTAACGCTATTCCTCACCCTCACCCTAACCCTAACCCTCACCCTAACCCTAACCCTCACCCTCATTTAATCCTCACCGTAAATCAAACCCTAACCTTCACCCTAACCCTCAAACTCACCCTCACCCTAAACCTAACCCTAATGCTCACACTCAACATAACCCTAACTCTCACACTCACCCTCACCCTCAGCATAAACCTAAGCCTAACAATAACACGAACCCTTAACCTCACACTCACCCTCACCCTAAACCTAACCCTAACCCTAATCCTAACCCTCTCACTGACCCTCACACTCACCCTAACCCTAACCCAAACCCTCAACCTAAACATCACCCTAAACCTAACCCTCACCCTAACCCTTAGCCTAACCCTCACCCTAACCCTAACCCTCACCCTCACCCTTACCCACAGGCTCACGATAAACGCAATCCTAACCCTAACCCTCACCCTCACCCTCAACCTAACCCTCACCCTAACCCAACCCTAACCCTCAGCCTAACCCTCACCCTAACCCTAACCCTCACCCTAACCTAACCCTAACACTCACCCTAAACCTCACACTAGCCCTAATGCTAACCCTAACCCTCACCCTTACACTAACCCTCAACCTAACCCTTAAACTCAACATAACCCTAACCCTAACACTAACCCTCAAACTCACCCTAAACCTCACCCAAACCTTAAGCATCACCCCAACACTTACCCTCACCCTAACTCTCATCCTAATGCTAACCCTAACACTAACCCTAACAATAACCCTCACCCTAACCCTAACCCTCACACTAAACTTCACCCTCACCCTCACCCTAACCCTCACCCTCACCTTAACGATAACCATAACCCTAACCCTAAACCTCACACTAACCCTCACCCTAACCGTAAACCTAACCCTCACCCTCTCCCTAATCTTTAGCCTTACCCTCACCCTAACCCTCACACTAAACCTAACCCTCAGCCTAACCCTAACCCTAACTGTCACCCTCACCCTCATGCTCACCCTCAGCCTAACTTTAAACCTAACGCTTCTCCTAACACTAACCCTCAACTTCACCCTCACACTAACCCTAAGCCTAACCCTAAGCCTAACCCTCACACTCACCCTCACCCACAACCTAAGCCTCAATGTCACCCTCAAGTTCACCCTCACAATAATCCTAACCCTAACCCTAACCCTCACGCTAAACCTATCTCTCACCCTAACCATAAACCTCACAATCACCCTCACCCTCACCTCAACCTAACCCTAAACTTAAACCTAACCCTCATCCTAAACGTCACCCTAATCCTAATGCTAACTCTAACCCTCACATTCACCCTAAACCTCACGCTAACCCTTACTCTCACCGTAAATCTATACCTACCCCAACCGTCACTCTGACCATAACCCTCACCCGAAACCTAATCCTAAACCTAGCCCTCACCCTCACCCTCAACCTAACCCTACCCCTAACGCTAACCCTCACCGTAAACCTAACCTCCAACCTAAGCCTAACCCTACCCTTATCGCTAACCATCACCCTAAACCTAACCCTCATCCTAACCCTAACCCTCACCCTCACAGTCACCCTCAACCTAACTGTAAACCTAAGCCTAACCCTATCCCTAATCCTCACACTCAACGTCACCCTATACCTAACCCTAAGTCTCACCCTCACCCTCACCCTAAACCTAACCCAAACCCTCAACTGAACCCTCACCCTCACCCTAACACTCACCCTAACCCTAACCCTCACACTCACCATAACATTCAAATTAAACCTTACCCTCACCCTAACCCTGACCCAACCCTCACCCTATCCCTAACCCTAACCCACAACCTAACACTTACACTCACTCTAACATTAAGCCTAACCCTAACACTAACTCTCACACTAACCCTCACCATAAATATCACCCTATCATTAACCCTAACCCTAACGCTATCCCTCAACCTCACCCTAAGCCTAACCAACAGCCTAAAGCCTAATCCTAACCCTAACCCTCAGAGACACCCTCACCCTAACCCTAAATCTAAGCCTCACCCTCACCCTCAACCTCACCCTAAACCTAACGCAAACCCTCAAACCAACCCTCACCCTCTCCCTAAACATCACCCTAACATTAACCCTCACCCTACTCCGCACCAAAACCCTAACCCTCACCCTAACGCTAATCCCCAACCTCACCCTAATCCTAACCCTCACCCTAACCCTAACCCTCACCCTCATCTAACCCTCACCCTAACCCAAACCCTAACTCTCACCCTAACCCTCAACCTCACCCTCACCCTAAACCTAACCCTAATGCTCACACTCAACATAACCCTAACCCTCAAACTCACTCTCTCACCCTCCGCTTAAAACTTAAGCCTAACAATAACTGGAACCCTAACCCTCACACTCACCCTCACCCTAAACCTAACCCTAACCCTAATACTAACCCTCTCACTCACCCTCACACTCACCCTAACCCTAACCCCAACTCTAAACCTAAACATCACCCTAAACTTAACCCTCACCCTATCCCTTAACCTAACCCTCACCAAAACATTAACCTTCACCCTCACCCTCACCGACAGGCTCAACCTAAACCTAATCCTAACCCTAGCCCTCAACCTCACGCTCAACCTTACCCTACCCCTAACGCTAACCCTCACCCTAAACCTAACCTCCAACCTAACGCTAACACTAACCCTAACGCTAACCCTCACCCTAAACCTAACCCTCACCCTAACCCTAACCCTCATGCTCACAGTCACCCTCAGCCTAACCGTAAATCTAAGCCTAACCCTATCCCTAAACCTCACACTCACCATCACCCTAAACCTAACCCTAAGTCTCACCCTCACCCTCAACCTCACCCTAACCCTAACCCAAACCCTCAACTGAACCATCACCCTCACTCTCACCCTCACCCTAACCCTAATCCTCACACTCACCATAACCCTCACCCTAAACCTTACCCTCACCCTAATCCTCATCCCAACCCTCACCCTATCCCTAACCCTAACCCACAACCTAACATTTAAACTCACTCTACCACTAAGCCTAACCCTAACACTAACTCTCACACTAACCCTCACCCTAAATATCACCCTTTCATTAGCCCTAACCCTAACCCTAACCCTCACCCTCACCCTCAGCCTAACCCTCAGCCTAAAGCCTAATCCTAACACTAACCCTCAGAGTCACCTTAAACCTAACCCTAAATCTAAGCCTCACCCTCACTCTCAACCTCAACCTAAACCTAACGCAAACCGTCAAATCAACGATCACCCTCACCCTAAACATCACCCTAACATTAACCCTCACCCTAATCCACACCAAAACCCTAACCCTCATCCTAACGCTAATCCTCAACCTCAACCTAACCATCACCCTCATCTAACCCTCACCATAACCCTACCCTCACCCTCATCTAACCCTCACCCTAACCCTAACCCTCACCCTCATCTAACCCTCACCCTAAACCAAACCCTAACCCTCACCCTAACCCTCAACCACTCCCTCACCCTAAACCTAACCCTAATGCTCACACGCAACATAACACTAAGCCTCACACTCACCCTCACCCTCAGCTTAAACCTAAGCCTAACAATAACACGAACCCTAACCCTCACACTCACCCTCACCATAAACCTAACCCTAACACTAATCCTAACCCTCTTACTCACCCTCACACTCACCCTAACACTAACCCAAACACTCAACCAAAACATCACCCTAAACCTAACCCTCACCCTAACCCTTAGCCTAACCCTCATCATAACCTTAACCCTCACCCTCACCCTCACCAACAGGCTCAACCTAAACTTAATCCTAACCCTAGCCGTCACCCTCACCCTCAACCTACCCCTAACCTAACGCTAACCCTCACCCTAAACCTAACCTGCAACCTAACGATAAACCTAAACCTAATGCTAACCCTCACCCTAAACCTAACCCTCACTCTAACCCTAATCCTCACGCTCACAGTCACCCTCAGCCTAACCCTAAAGCTTAGCCTAACCCTATCCCTAAACCTCACACTCACCCTCACCCTAAACCTAACCCTAAGTCTCAACCTCACCCTAACCCTAACCCAAACCCTCAACTGAACCCTCACCCTCACCCTCACCCTAACCCTCACCCTCACTCTAAACATCTGCCTTACCCTAACCCTCACCCTTACCCTCACCTTATCCCTAACCCTCATACTAACTCTAAACCTCACCCTAAACCTGACCCTCAAACTAATCCTTACCCTCACCCTAACACTAAGCCTAAACCTAACATGAACTCTCACAGTAATCCTAAAACTCACCCCAACCCTAACCCTCACACTATACCTAACCCTCAAATTAACCCTAACCCTAACCCTCACCCTAACCCTAACCATCACCCTCACCCTCAACCTCAGCCTAACCCTCAGCCTAAAGCCTAACCCAAACCCTAACCCTCACAGTCACCCTCACCCTAACCCTAACTCTAAGCCTCACCCCCACGCTCAACCTCACACTAAACCAAATGCAAATCCTCAAACCAACCCTCACCCTCACCCTAAATATTACCCTCATCCTAACCCTCACCCTAATCCGCACGAGAAACCTAACCCTCACACTAAAGCTAATCCTCACCCTCACCCTAACCCTAACCCTCACCCTAACCCTAACCCTCACCCTCATTTAACCCTCACCTAACCCAAACCCTAACCCTCACCCTAACCCTCAACCTCACCCTCATCCTAAACCTAACCCTAATGCTCAAACTCAACATAACCCAAACCCTCACACTCACCCTAACCCTCAGCTTAAACCTAAGCCTAACAATAACCTGAAACCTAACCCTCACACTTACCCTCACCCTAAACCTAACCCTAACACTAATCCTAACCCTCTCACTCAGCTTCACACGCACCCTAACCCTAACCCTAACCCTCAACCTAAACATCACCGTAAACCGAACACTCACAGTAACCCTTAGCCTAACCCTCACCCTAACCCTAACCCTCACCCTCACCCTCAGGCTCACCTTAAACCTAATCCTAACCCTAACTCTCACCCTCACCCGCAACCTAGCCCTACCCCTAACGCTAACGCTCACCATAACCCTAACCTCCAACCTAACCCTAACCCTAAACCTAATGCTAACCCTCACCCAAACCCTAACACTCACCCCAACACTTACCCTCACCCGAACCCCAACCCTAATGCTCACCATAACCCTCAAACTCATAGACACCCTCAGCCTAACCAGAAACCTAAGCCTAACCGTATCCCTAAACCTCACACTCAACCTCACCCTAAACCTAACCCTAACCCCAACCCAAACCCTCAACTGAACCCTCACCCTCACCCTAACCCTCACCCTCACCCTCACCCTAGCCCTAACCCTAATACTAACCCTAAACCTAACCCTAAACCTGACCCTCAACCTAACCCTTACCCTCACCCTAACACTAAGGCTAAACCTAACATGAACCCACACAGTAACCCTAAACCTCACCCTAACCCTAACCATGACACTATCCCTAACCCTCACCCTAACGCTAACCCTCACCCTCACCCTAACCCTAAGCCTCACCCTCATCTAACCCTCACCCTAACCCAAACCCTAACCCTCACCCTAACCCTCAAACACAACCTCATTGAAACCTAACCCTAATGCTCATATTCAACATAATCCTAACCCTCACACTCAGCCCTCACCCTCAGCTTAAACCTAAGCCTAACAATAACCCTAACTCAAACCCTCACACTCACCATCAACCTAAACCTAATCCTAACCCTAAACCTAACCTTCTCACTCAACCTCACCCTCAACCTAACCCTAACCCTCAACCTAAACATCATCCTAAACCTATCACTCACCCTAACCCTTAGCGTAACCCTCACCCAAACCCTAACCCTCACCCTCACTCTCACCCTCAGGCTCACCTTTAACCTAATCCTAACTCTAACCCTCACCCTCACGCTCAACCTAACCCTACCTCTAACGCTAACCCTCACCCTAACCTAACCTCCAACCTAACCCTAACCCTAAACATAAAGCTAACCCTCACCTAAATGCTAACACTCACCCGAACACTTACCCTCACCCTAACCCCAACCCTAATGCTCACCATAATACTAAGCCTCAAGCTCACAGTCACCCTCAGCCTAACCCTAAAATTAAGCCTAACCCTATCCCTAAACCTCACACTCACCCTCACCATAAACCTAACCCTAAGTCTCAACCTCACCCTAAACCTAACCCAAACCCTCAACTGAACCCTCACCCTCACCCTCACCCTAACCCTCACCCTCACCCTAAACATCACCCTAACCCTAACCATCACCCTTACCTTCACCTTAGCCCTAACCCTCATACTAACACTAAACCTAACCCTAAACCTGACACTCAACCTAACCCTTACCCTCAACCTAACACTAAGCCTAAACCTAACATGAACCCTCACAGTAACCCTAAACCTCACCATAACCCTAACCCTCACACTATCCCTAACCATAGCACTAACCCTCAGCCTAACCCTAACCATCACTCTCACCCTCACCCTCAACCTAAAGCCTAACCCTAACCCTAACCCTCACAGTCACCCTCACCCTAACCCTAACTCGAAGCCTCACTCTCACCCTCAACCTCACCCTAAACTTAACGCAAAACCTCAAGCCAATCCTCACACTCACCCTAAACATCACCCTCAACCTAAACGTCACCCTAATCCGCACCAGAACCCTGACCCTCACCATAACGCTAACACTCACCCCCATCTAACCCTCACCCTAACCCAAACCCTAACCCTCACCCTAACCCTAACCCTCACCCTCACCCTAAAACTAACCCTAATGCTCACACTCAACATAACCCTAACCCTCACTCTCACCCTCACCCTCAGCTTAAACCTAAGCCTAACAATAACCCGAACCCTAACCCTCACACTCACCCTCACCCTAAACCTAACCCTAACACTAATCCTAACCCTCTTACTCACTCTCACACTCACCCTAACCCTAACCCAAACCCTCAACCTAAACATCACCCTAAACATAACCCTCACCCTAACCCTTAGACTAACCCTCACCCTAACCCTAACCCTCACCCTCACCCTCAGTCTCACCTTAAACCTAATCCTTACCCTAACCCTCACCCTCACGCTCAACCTAACCCTACCCCTAACGCTAACCCTCACCCTAACCCTAACCTCCAAACTAACCCTAAACCTAAACCTAACGCTAACCCTCACCCAAACCCTAACACTCACCCCAACACTTACCCTCACCCTAACCCCAACCCTAATGCTCACCATAACCCTAAACCTCAAGCTCATAGTCACCCTCAGCCTAACCCTAAACCTAACCCTAACCCTATTCCTAAACCTCACACTCACCCTCACCCTAAACCTAACCCTAAGTCTCAACCTCACCCTAAACCTAACCCAAACCCTCAACTGAACCCTCACACTCACCCTCACCCTAACCCTCACCCTCACCCTAAACATCACCCTAACCCTAACCATCACCCTTAACCTCACCCAAGCCCTAACCCTCATACTAACCCTAAACCTCACCCTCAACCTAACAGTTGCCCTCACCCTAACACAGAGCCTAAACATAACATGAACCCTCACAGTAACCCTAACCCTCACCTGAACCCTAACCCTCACACTATCTCTAACCCTCACCCTAACCTTAACCATCACCCTCACTCTCACCCTGAGCCTAACCCTCAGCCTAAAGCCTAACCCTAACCCTAACCCTCACAGTCAACCTCACCCTAACCCTAACTCTAAGCCTCAACCTCACCCTCAACCTCACCCTAAACCTAACGCAAACCCTCAAACCAACCCTCACACTCACCCTAAACATCACCCTAAACCTAACCCTCACCCTAACGCTATTCCTCACCTCACCCTAACCCTAACCCTCACCCTAACCCTAACCCTCACCCTCATTTAATCCTCACCCTAAATCAAACCCTAACCCTCACCCTAACCCTAAACCTCACTCTCACCCTAAACCAAACCCTAATGCTCACACTCAACATAAACCTAACCCTCACACTCACCCTCATCCTCAGCTTAAACCTAAGCCTAACAATCAACCTAACCCTAAACCTCACACTCACGCTCACCCTAAACCTAACCCTAACACTAATACTAACCCTCTCACTGACCCTCACACTCACCCTAACCCTAACCCAAACCCTCAACCTAAACATCACCCTAAACCTAACCCTCACCCTAACCATTAGCCTAACCCTGACCCTAACCCTAACCCTCACCCTCAGCCTCACCCACAGGCTCACCCTAAACGCAATCCTAACCCTAACCCTCACCCTCACCCTCAACCTAACCCTCACCCTAACCGTAACCCTCACCCTAACCCTAACTCTCACGCTCACAGTCACCCTCAGCCTAACCCTAAACCCTATCCATAATCCTCACATTCACCGTCACCCTAAACCTAACCCTAAGTCTCACCCTCACCCTCAACCTCACCCTAACCCTAACCCAAAACCACAACTGAACCCTCACCCTCACGCTCACCCTAACCCTCAACCTCACCATAAAAATCACCCTAACCCTAACCCTCACCATTACCCTCACCCTAGCCCTAACCCTCATACTAACCCTAAACCTCACCATAATCCTAACCCTCAACCTAACCCTTAATCTCAACATAACACTAAGCCTAAACCTAACATGAACACTCACAGTAACCGTAAACCTCACCCTAAAACTAACCCTCACACTAACCCTAACCCTCACCCTAACCCTAACGATACCCCTCACCCTAACCCTCACTCTGACCCTAAACCCAACCCTAACCCTCACCCTCACCATCATCCTAACACTCACCCAACCCTAACCCTCACCCAAACCCTAACCCTCATACTCTCCCTCACCCTCACCGTCACTCTAACTCTCATCCTCATCCTCACCCTAACCCTCACCCTAATCCTAACCCTATCAGTCATCCTCACCCTCACCCTCACCCTCAGCCTAACTCTAAACCTAACAATACTCCTAAACCTATACCTCACCCAAACCCTCAACTTAACCCTAAACCTAACCCTGACCTTCACCCTAACCCTAAACCTCACTGACAAGCTTGTATTCACCATAACCCTAATCCTAACCCTAACCCTCACCCTAACCCTAATGCTCACCCTAACACTCACCCTTACCCTCACCCTAACCCTCACCCTCACCCTAACCATGAACCTCACCCTATCCCTAACCCTATCCCTCACCCTAACCTTTAACTTTACCCTCACCCTAACCCTCACACTAACTCTAACCCTCAACTTAATCCTAACCCTAACCATCACCCTCACCCTCACCCTCACCCTAAGCCTCACTGTCACCCTCACGCTCAACCTCACCCTAAACCTAACCCTCACCCTAAACCTATCCCTCACCCTAACAATAAACCTCACCATCACCCTCACTCTCACCTCACCCTAACCCTAAACCTAACCCTAACCCTCAAGCTAAACCTACCCTAACCCTAATGTAACTCTAACCCTCACACTCACGCTAAACCTCACGCTAACCCTTACTCTCAGCATAAATCTAACCCTAACCCTAACGCTCGCACTGACTCTATCCCTTACCCTAACCCTAACCCTAACCATAACCTTCACCCTAACCCTCACCCTAACCCTCACCCTAACCCTAACCCTCATCCTAAACCTCACCCTAACCCTAACCCTATCCCTAACCCAAACGCTAACCCTAATGCTCAATCTAACTGTAACCATACCCCTCAAACTAATTCTCATTCTAAACTTAACCCTAACCCAAACTCTTACGTTAACACTAACCCTAACACTCAACCTAACCCTAATCCTCACCCACACCCTCAGCCTTATCCTCAGTCTAAACCTAACCCTAACCCTAACCCTAACCCTAACCCTAATCCTCACCCTCATCCTAACTCTAACCCTAACCTTCACTCTCACCCTCACTCCCACCCTCATCATAACCCTAACCCGAACCCTAAACTGAAACCTCACCCTAACCCTCATACTAACCTTCTCCCTAACCCTAACCCTAACCCTTACCGTAACCCTAAACCTCATCCTAAACCTAACCCTAACCCTAAACCTATCCCTAACCCTAACGCTAACCCTAACGCTCACACTAACCATAACTGTACCCCCCATCTAAACCTCATCCTAAACTTAAGCCTAACCCAAAAGCTCACGCTAACCTTAACCCTAAAACTCACCCTAACTCTAATCCTCACCCACACCCTCACCATAACACTCAGCCTAACCCTCAGCCTAAGCCTAAACCTAACCCTAACACTCACACTCACCCTCACACTCACACTAAACCTAAGCCTCACCATCACCCTCAACCTCACCCTTACTGAAAACCTAACCCTCACATTAACCCTAACACTCACCCTAATGCTAAGCCTCAACCTAACCATTACACTCACCCTAACACTAAGTGTAAACCTAAAACTTAATCTCACAATAACCGTCACCCTAAACATCACCCTATCCCTAACCCTAACCCTAACCCTCACCCTCACCCTAACCCTCACACTCACCCTCACCCTAACCCTAAGTCTAAGCCTCACCCTCACCCTCAACCTCACCCTAAACCTAACGCAAAACCGCAAACCATCCCTAAAACTCACCCTAAACATCACCCTCACCCTAACCCTCACCCTAATCCGCACCAGAAACCTAACCCTCATCATAACGCTAATCCTCACCCTCACCCTTACCCTAACCCTCACCCTAACCCTAACCCTCACCCTCATCTAACCCTAACCCTAACTCAAACAATAAATCTCACCCTAATCCTAAACCTCACCCTCACCCTAAACATAACCCTAACCCTCACTCTCACCCTCACCCTCAGCTTAAACCTAAGCCTAACAATAACCCGAACCCTAACCCTCACACTCTCCCTCACCCTAAACCTAACCCTAACACTAATCCTAACCCTCTCACTCACTCTCACACTCACCCTAACCCTAACCTAAACCCTCAACCTAAACATCACCCTAAACATAACCCTCACCCTAACCCTTAGACTAACCCGCACCCTAAACCTAACCCTCACCCTCACCCTCAGTCTCACCTTAAACCTAATCCTAACCCTAACCCTCACCCTCACGCTCAACCTAACCCTACCACTAACGCTAACCCTCACCCTAACCCTAACCTCCAACCTAACCTTAACCCTAAACTTAACGCTAACCCTCACCCAAACCCTAATACTCACCCGAACAATAACCTCACCCTAACCCCAACCCTAATGCTCACCATAACACTAAACCTCAAGCTCATAGTCACCCTCAGCCTAACCCTAAACCTAACCCTAACCCTATCCCTAAACCTCACACTCACCCTCACCCTAAACCTAACCCTAAGTGTCAACCTCACCCTAAACCTAACCAAACCCTCAACTGAACCCTCACCCTCACCCTCACCCTAACCCTCACCCTCACCCTAAACATCACCCTAACCCTAACCATCACCCTTAACCTCACCCAAGCCCTAACCCTCATACTAACCCTAAACCTCACCCTAAACCTGACCCTCAACATAACCCTTACCCTCAAGCTAAAACTAAGCCTACACCTAACATGAACCCTCACAGTAACCCTAACCCTCACCCGAACCCTAACCCTCAAACTATCCCTAACCCTCACCCGAACCCTAACCCTAAACCTCACCCTAACCCTAACCATCACATTCACTCTCACCCTGAGCCTAACCCTCAGCCTAAACCTAACACTAAACCTAACCCTCACAGTCAACCTCACCCTAACCCTAACTCTAAGCCTCACCCTCACCCTCAACCTCACCCTAAACCTAACGCAAACCCTCAAACCAACCCTCACACTCACCCTAAACATCACCCTAACCCTAACCCTCACCCTAACGCTATTCCTCACCCTCAACCTAACCCTAACCCTCACCCTAACCCTAAACCTCACCCTCATTTAACCCTCACCCTAAATCAAACCCTAACCCTCACCCTAACCCTAAACCTCACCCTCACCCTAAACCTAACCCTAATGCTCACACTCAACATAACCCTAACCCTCACACTCACCCTCACCCTCAGCTTAAACCTAAGCCTAACAATCACACTAACCCTAAACCTCACACTCACCCTCACCATAAACCTAACCCTAAACCTAATCCTAACCCTCTCACTGACCCTCACACTCACCCAAACCCTAACCCAAACCATCAACCTAAACATCACCCTAAACCTAACCCTCACCCTAACTATAACCCTCACCCTCAGCCTCACCCACAGGCTCAACCTAAACGCAATCCTAAACCTAACCCTCACCCTCAACCTAACCCTCACCCTAAACCTAACCCTCACCCTAACCCTAACCCTCACGCTCACAGTCACCCTCAGCCTAACCCTAAACCTAAGCCTAACCCTATCCCTAATCCTCACATTCACCGTTACCCTAAACCTAACCCTAAGTCTCACCCTCACCCTCAACCTCACCCTAACCCTAACCCAAACCCACAACTGAACCCTCACCCTCACCCTCATCCTAAACCTCACCCTCACCATAAACATCACCCTAACCCTAATCCTCACCATTACCCTCACCCTCACCCTAACCCTCACACTAACCCAAAACCTCAACCTAACCTAACCAAAACACTCACACTATACCTCACCCTAACCCTAATGCTAACCCTAACAGTCACCCTCATCCTAACCCTCACCCTAAACCTGAACCTCACTCTAACCCTAACCCTAACCCACAATCTCACCCTAAACCTCACCCTAACCCTAACCCTCAACCTAATCCTTACCCTCACCCTAACCCTCACCATAAACCCAACCCTAAACTAACCATAAACCTCACCCTAACCCTCACCCTCATCCTAACCCTAATCCAAACCCTAACCCTCAGCCTAAACCTCACCCTAACCATAACCTTAACCTTCACACTAAACCTAACCCTCACCCTAACCTTAACCCTACCCCTCACCCTAAACATAACCCTCATGCTCACCCTAAACCTAACCCTAACCCAATCCCACACCCTCACCCTCACCCTCATCCTCACCTTCACCCTAAACCTAATCCTAACAATAACCCTAATCGTAAACCTAACCCTCACCTTAATCCTAACCCTCAAGCTAACCCTCATCCTCACCCTCAACCTCACCTTAACCCTCAGCCTAACCCTAACCCTCACCCTCACCCTCAACTTAACACTAAAGCTAACCCTAAACCTCACACTAACAGTAACCCTAACCCTAACTCTCACCCGAACCGTCACTCTAACATTAACCTCATCCTAACCCTAACCCTCACATTAACCCTAATGCTCACCCTAACTTAACAGTATCCCTCACCCAAACCCTCATCCTATCTCTAACCCTAACCCTAAACCTCACCCTCACCTAACCCTAAATCTCAACCTTACCCTAACACTCAACCTCACCTGAACCCCCACCCTAAACCTAACACGCACCCATACCCTATCCCTAAAGCTCACCCTCACCCTCACCCTCACCTAATCCTCACCCTAACCCTAACCATTATCTAACAAAGGCCCTCACCCTCAACCTCACCCTATACTTCACCCTAACCCTCACCTTCACCCCAGCCCTCACCCTAAACGTAACCCTACCCGTAAACCTCACCCACACTCTCACCTTCATGCTCAGCCTTACCCTAACCCTAACCCCTAATCCTAAACCTAAACATCAACCCCATCATAACCCTCACCATAAACCTTACCGCCACCCTCACCCTAAGCCTAACCATAACGCTCTCACTAAACCTAACCCTCACCCTAAATCTAACCCTACCCCTCACCCCAAACATCAACCTAAACCTAACCCTAACCCTCACCCTAATGCTAACCCTAACCCTCACCCTAGCCCTCATCCTAATCCTAACCATCATCCTAAACCTCACCCTTACACCACCCACAAACTAACCCTAACCCTAACCCTCACCCTAAGCCTAACCCTCACCCTAACACTAACCCGCACCCTATCACTCACCCTAAACCTAACCCTAAACCTCCCCGTCACCCTAACCCTAAACCTAACCCTAACCCTCACCCTAACCCTCACCCTAACACTAAACCTAACCCTAACCCTCACCTTTACCTTAACCCTCACCCTAAACCTTAACCTCATCCTCACTCTAAACCTCACACTAAACCTAACCCTCACCCTAACTCTAACCCTAACCGTCACCCTCACCCTCACCCTCACGCTAACCCAAACCCTAACCCTCTCCCTCACCCTCACCCAAACCCTACTAACAACTCTAACACTCACTCTAACCCTCACGCTATTACTTAAACACACCATAAACCTAAACATAACCCTAACCCTCACCCTCACCATAAACCTCACCCTAACCCTAACAGTAACCCAAACACATAACCCTTAACCTAACCGTAAACTGAGCCAGAACCCTCATCCGAAACCTTAACCCTAAACCTAAACCAAACCCTCAAGCTAACAGTCACCCTAAACCTAACCCTATCCCTAACCCTAACCCTCACCCTAACCCGCACCCTAAACCATATCCTCACCCTCACCCTAACCCTAAACCTAACGCTAACCCTCACAATAAATCTAAACTCACCCTAAACCTAAACTTATCCCTCACCCTAACCATCATCCTAACCCTAAACCAAACCCAAAACCTCTCCCTAAACCTAATCCTAACCCTAACTCTCACCTTCACCCTCACCCTCAGCCTAACCCTAACCCTCACACTAACCCTAAACGTCAAGCTAACCCTCAACCTAATCCTCACACTAACCCTAACCCTAACCCTTACACTAACCCTAATACTAAACCTCAACAAAACCCTCAATAACCCTAAACCTAGACCTTACCTTAAAACTTACCCTCACCCTAAACCTAACCCTCACCCTCACCCTAACCCTAACCCTCACCCTAAACCTAACCCTCACTCTAAACCTTACCCTCACCCTAATACTAAGCCTAAACCTAACACCAACACTCACACTAACCCTACCCTTCAGCCTAACCCTAACCCTCAACCTAAACCTAAACCTAACCCTAATCCTCACCCTCACCTTATCCCTCACACTAACCCTTTTCCTAAACCTAACTCTAACCCTCACCCTAACGCTAACCCTCTCCCTTTCCGTAACCCTCACCCTCACCAAACACCTCACCCATACCCTTACCTTACCCTCACCCTAACCCTCACACTAACCCAAAACCTCACCCTAAACTAACCAAAACACTCACACTAAACCACACCCTAACCCTAATGCTAACCCTAACACTCACCCTCACCCTAAACCTCACCCTAAACCTTCACCTCAACTTAACACTAACCCTAAACCTCAACCTCAACCTAAACCTGACCCTAAGCCTAACCCTCACCCTAACCCTTACCCTCACCCTAACCCTAAACCAATCTAACCCTTAACCTCACCCTAACCCTCACTCTCACCCTAACCCTAATCTAAAACTTAACCCTCAACGTAACCTAATCCTAACCCTAACCCTAACCTTCACACTAACCCTAACCCTCACCCTAACCTTAACCCTACCCCTCACCCTAAACCTCATCCTAACCCTAACCCTAAACCTAACCCTAACCATAAACCTCACACTAACCCTAACCCTCATCCTCAACATAACCATAAACCTAACCCTAAACCTAAAAATAACCCTAACCCTAACCCTTATCCTAACCCTCACCTTCACCCTCACCCTAACCCTAACCTTCACCCTTAACCTAACCCTCAACCTCACCATAACCCTAAACCTAACCCTAAAACTTACGCTCACCCTAACCCTAAAACTAGCCATTACACTATCCCTAATCCTCAGCCTAACCCTAACCCTCAACCTAACCCTATCCCTAACCCTAACCCTCACCCTCACCCTAGGCCTCACCCTAAACCTAATCCTAATCCTAACCCTCACCCTAAACCTAACCCTCACCCTATTCCCAACCCTCAATCTCACCCTCACCCTAACCCTAACCCCAAACCTAACACTCAGCCTAACCCTCACCCTTACTGTAAACCTAAACCTAACCCTCACCCTAACCCACAAGCTTACCATAATCCTCACCATAACCCTAACCCTCACACTTAACATTACTCTCACCCTCAACCTAACCCTCACCCTAAACCTAACCCTCACACTAACCTTACTCTAACCCTAACACTAACCCTCACCCTAACCATAATGCTAACCCTAACACTCACCCTGACCCTAACCTTCACCCTAACCCGAAACCTCACCCTAAACCAAACCCTAACCCTAACCCTCAACCTAACCTTTACCCTCAACCTAACACTAACACTAACCCTCACACTAACAATAAACCTCACCCTAACTCTAACCTCACCCTAACCCTAATCCTCACCCTAACCCTAACCCTAACCCTCACCCTCACCCTAAACTTTAACCTTACCCTCACCCTAACCCTCACACCAACCCTAACCCTAAGCCTAACCGTTTCCCTCTCCATCACGCTCACCCTCAGCCTAAATTTAAACCTAATCCTACTCTTAACCCTAACCCTCACCTTCACCCTCACACTAACCCTAACCCTAAACCTAACTCTAAGCATAACCCCCACACTCACACTCACCCTCACCCTAAGCCTCACTGTCACCCTCACGCACATCTGCACCCTAACCCAAAGCCTTACCATCACCCAAAACCTATCTCTCACCCTAACCATAAACCTCACAATCACCCTCACCCTCACCTCACCCTAACCATAAACCTAACCCTAACCCTCACCCTAAACCTCACCCTAACCCTAATGCTAACGTTAACCCTCACACTCACCGTAAACCTCATGCTAACCATTACTCTCACCGTAAATCTAACCCTAACCCTGACCCTAACCCTCACGTAAACCCTAACCCTAACCCTAATCCTAACCCGCATCCTAAACTTAACCCAAACCCTAAACCTATCCCTAACCCTAACGCTAAACCAAACGCTCACCCTCACCCTCACCCTAACCTAATCCTAACCCTAACCCTCACCCTAACCCTCACCCTTAACCTTAAACTAACCCTCATACTAACCATCACCCTAACTCTAACCCTCACCCTAACCTACCACTAAACCTCACCCTAACACTCACCCTCACCCTATCCCTATTCCTCACCCTAAACCTCACACTCTCACTCACCCCACCCCATTCCTAACCCTAAATCTCACCCTCACCCACACCCTAACCCTCACTCTCACCCTCACACTAACCCTAACCATAACCCACAACCTAACCCTAACGCTAAACCTAACCCTCACCCGAACCCTAAACCTAACCCTCACCCTCACACTCACCCTAACCCTAAACCTAAACCTAACCCTCACGCTAACTCTAACCCTAACCCTAATGGTAAACATAACCCTCACCCTCACCCTAACCCTCACCTTAAACCTTACCCTCACCCTAACCCTCATCTGAACCCTCACCCTAACCCTAACCCTAACCATCACCCTAACCCTAATCCTCAACCCCACCCTCACCCTAAGCCTAACCCTAAGACTAAGCCTAACCCTAACCCTACCCCTCAGCCTAATGCTCACCCTAACACTAATCCTAACCCTAATACTCACCCTATCCCTAACCCTAACCCTAACCCTCACCCTAACACTAACAATAATGCTAACCATAAACCTCACCAACAATCTAACCCTCACCCTAACCCCTACCCTCCGCCTAACCCTAACACTCACCATCACCCTAACCCTCACACTAATCCTTACCCTCAACCTAACCCTAAACCTAACCCTCACACTAACCCTAACCCTCACCTAACCCTACACCTACCCCTCAGCCTAACCCCCATCCTACACCTAAACCTAACCCAAAACCTCACCCTAACCCTAAGCTTATCCCTAACCCTAAACCTTCTCCTAACCCTAACACTCACCCTCAACCTCACCCTCTCCCTCACCCTAAACCTAACCCTCACCCTAACCCTCACCCTAACCCTAACCCTAAAACTCACACTCACCCTCACCCTGACCATCACCCTCAGCATAACACTAACCATAACCCTAATCCTAAACCTCACCCTCACCCTAACCGTCACCCTAATTCTTACCTTCACACTAATCCTAACCCTAATCCTAACCCCAACACTCACACTAAACTTAACCCTCACCCTAATCATAACCCTAACCTTACCCTAACCCTCACCCTAAACCTAACCCTATCCTAACCCTAACCTTCACCCTAACCCTCACCCTCATGCTAACCCTAACCTTAACACTCAACCTTACCCTAAACCTCACCCAAAGCCTTAACCTCATCCTCACCCTAAACCTCACACTAAACCTAATCCTCACCCTTGCTCTAAACCTAACCGTCACCCTCACCCTTAACCTCACACTAACACTAACACTAACCCTCACCCTAAACCTAAAATTCATCATAACCCTAACCCTAACCCTCACCCTCAAGCTCACCTTAACCCTAACCCTAACACTCACCCTAACCTTCACTCTAACCCTAATGCTAAATCTAACACTCACCCTAACCGCACACTATCACATACCAACACGATAAACCTAATCCTAATCCTAATCCTCACCCTCACCGTAACCCTCAACCTAACCCTAACCCTAACCCGAAACCCTCACCCTAACCCTCACCCTAAATCTAACACTAATCCTAACCCTAACCCTAACCCTAACGCTAACCCTTACCCTAACCCTCACCTAACCCTCAGCCTAACCCTAACACTAACCCTGAGCCTCACCCTAACCCTAACCTTCACCCTATACCTAAACCTCAGCCTAACCCTTACCCTCACCCTAACACTAAGCCTAACCCTAACACCAATGCTCCCAATAACCCTACCCTCAGCCTAAGCCTAACCCTCACCCTAAACCTAACCCTAACCCTAAACCTCACCATCACCTTAACCCTCACACTAACACTATTGCTAACCCTATCCCTCAACCTAACACTAACCCTCACCCTAAACTTCCTCCTAACACTAACCCTAACCCTAACACTAAGCCTCACCATAACCATAACCCTAAAACTAATCCTAAACTCCACCCTAACTCTAACCCTCACCCTAACCCTAACCCTAACGCTAAACCTCACCCTAACCCTTACCCTCACCTTAACCCTAACCAAAACCCTAACCCTCAACCTAACCCTAACCCTAACCCTTACCCTAACGGTCACACTAACCCTAATCCTCACCCTAACCCTAACCCTAACCCTCACCCTAAACTTCCTCCTAACACTAACCCTAACCCTAACCCTCACCCTTAACCTTAAACTAACCCTCATACTAACCATCACCTTAACTCTAACACTCACACTAACCTACCACTAAACCTCACCCTAACACTCACCCTCACCCTATACCTATTCCTCACCCTAACGCTCACACTCACACTCAGCCCCACCCTATTCCTAACCCTAAACCTCAACCTCACCCACACCCTAACCCTCACCCTCACCCTCACACTAACCCTAACCATAACCCATAACCTAACCCTAACACTAAACCTAACCCTACCCGAACCCTAAACCTAACCCTCACCCTCACACTCACCCTAACCCTAAACCTAAACCTAACCCTCACGCTAACTCTTACCCTAACCCTAATGGTAAACATAACCCTCACCCTCACCCTAACCCTCACCTTAAACCTTACCCTCACCCTAACCCTCATCTGAACCCTCACCCTAACCCTAACCCTAACCATCACCCTAACCCTAATCCTCAACCCCACCCTCACCCTAAGCCTAACCCTAAGACTAAGCCTAACCCTAACCTTACCCTCAGCCTAATGCTTACCCTAACACTAATCCTAACCCTAATACGCACCCTATCCCTAACCCTAACCCTAACCCTCAACCTAACACTAACACTAATGCTAACCATAAACCTCACCAACAATCTAAACCTCACCCTAACCCCTACCCTCCGCCTAACCCTAACACTCACCATCACCCTAACCCTCACACTAATCCTTACCCTCAACCTAACCCTAAACCTAACCCTCACACTAACCCTAACCCTCACCTAACCCTACACCTACCCCTCAGCCTAACCCTCATCCTACACCTAAACCTAACCCAAAACCTCACCCTAACCCTAAGCTTAACCCTAACCCTAAACCTTCTCCTAACCCTAACACTCACCCTCAACCTCACCTTCTCCCTCACCCTAAACGTAACCCTCACCCTAACCCTCACCCTAACCCTAACCCTAAAACTCACACTCACCCTCACCCTCACCATCACCCTCAGCATAACACTAACCATAACCCTAATCCTAACCCTAAAGCTCACCCTCACACTAACCGTCACCCTAATTCTTACCTTCACACTAATCCTAACCCTAACCCTAACCCTAACACTCACACTAAACCTAACCCTCACCCTAATCATAACCCTACCCCTTTCCCTAACCCTCACCCTAAACCTAACCCTATCCCTAACCCTAACTCTCACACTAAACCTAACCCTCACCCTAACTGTAACCCTACCCCTTAACCTAACTGTCACCTTAACCCTAACCCTATACCTCACACTAAACCTCACAGTCACCCTAAACCTGACCCTAACCCTAATGCTAACCCTAACCCTAACCCTCACCCTCAGCCTAACCCTCACCCTAAACCTCACACTAACCCTAATACCAACCTCCACCCTAACCCTAACGTTCACCCTAACCCTAACCCTAACCCTAACACTCACAGTCACCCTCACCCTCTCCGTAACCCTAAGCCTAACCCAAACCCTCACCCTAACCCTAATACTAACCTCCACCCTAACCCTAACGTTCAGCCTAAGCCTCACGCTCACACTCACCCTCTCCTTAACCCTAAGCCTAACCCTAACCGTCATCCTAACCCTCCCCTTAACACTAAACCTAAGCCTAACCCTCACTCTAATAGTAACCCTAAACCTCACCCTCACCCTAACTCTCACCCTTACTTTATGCTCACCCTAACCCTAACCCTCACATTAAACCTAATACTCACCCTAACCATAACCCTACCCCTACCCCTAACTCTTACCCTAACTTTAAGCCTAACCCTAACCCTCACCTAACCCTAACCCTAACCCTAACCCTAACCCTCACCTAACCCGGTAAGGGTTACTAAACCTCAACCTCATCCTAACCCTCACCATCACCTGAACCTGCACCCTCACCCTAACCCTCACCTAATCCTCACCCTAACCCTAACATTACCTAACCAAGACCCTCACCCTTACACTCACCTTCACCCTAACCCTCACCCTCACCCTAGCCCTCACCCTAACCATAACCCTAACCCTAAAATTCACCCGCACCCTCATCCTCACCCTCAGCCTAACCCTAACACTATCCCTATTCCTATCCCTAACACTTGCCCTCACCCTAACCCTCACCATAACCCTTACCTCACCCTCACCCTAACCCTAACCGTAACCCTCACACTAAACCTAACCTCACCCTAAACCTAACCCTACCACTCACCATAACCCTCACACTAAACCTAACTCAAACCCTCACCCTAACCCTAAACCTCACACTCACCCAGGCCCTCACCATAACCCTTTCCCTCACCCTAAACCTCAAGCTCATACCACCCTCAAATTAACCCTAACCATAACCCTCAACCTAACCCTAACCCTAAAACTCACACTCACCCTCACCCTCACCATCACCCTCAGCGTAACACTAACCATAACCCTAATCCTAACCCTAAACCTCACCCTCACCCTAACCGTCACCCTAATTCTTACCTTCACACTAATCCTAACCCTAACCCTAACCCTAATAATTACACTAAACCTAACCCTCACCCTAACATAACCATACCCATTACCCTAACCCTCACCCTAACATAACCATACCCATTACCCTAACCCTCACCCTCACCCTATCCCTATCCCTAACCCTAACCCTATCCCTAACCCTCACCCTAACACTAACCCTAACCCTCACCCTTACCTCACAATAAGCCTTAACCTCATCCTCACCCTAAACCTCATGCTAAACCTAACTCTCAGCCTAACTCTAACCCTAACCGTCATCCTCACCCTTACCCTTACCCTCACGCTAACACTAACCCTAACCCTCACCCTAACCCTAAAATCCACCCTAACCCTAACCCTAACCCTCACCCTCAAGCTCACCGTAACCCTACCCATATCCCTCACCCTAAACTTCACTCTAACCCTAATGCTAACTCTAACACTCACCCTAATTCTCACACTATAACTTACCCACACGATAAACCTAAAACTAACCCTATCCGTCACCCTCACCTTAACCTTCTACCTAACCCTAACCCTAACCCTAATCCGAAAGTCTCACCCTAAACCTAACCATAACTCTAACACTAATCCTAAACCTAAACCTCACCCTAACGCTAACCCTTACCCTAACCCTAACTCTAACTCTGACCTAAACCTCAGCCTAACCCTAACCCTAACCCTGACCCTCACCCTAACCCTAACCCTCACCCTAAACCTAACCCTCACTCTAACCCTTATCCTCACCCTAACACTAAGCCTAACCCTAACACCAACCCTCCCACTAACCCTAACCCTCAGCCTAAGCCTAACCCTCACCCTAAACCTAACCCTAACCCTAACCCTCACCCTCACCTTAGCCCTCACACTAATCTTATCGCTAACCCATCCCTCACCCTAACACTAACCCTAACCCTAAACCTCACCCTAAGCCTAACCCTCACCTTAACCCTAACCAAAACTCTACCCCTCACACTATCCCTAAACCTACCCCTCACCCTAAACTTCCTCCTAACACTAACCCTAACCCTAACCCTAAACCTCACCCTAGCCCTATCCCTCACCTTCACCCTCACCCTAAACTGAACTGTAACCCTCACTCTAACCCTAACAATAACCCTAACCCTAAACCTAATCTTAACCCTCACCCTCACCCTAACACTAACCCTAACCTTAACCCTGACATTAAACCTAACCCTCACCCTAACCCTAAACCTCAACCTAACCCTTACCCTCACCCTAACACTAAGGCTAACCCTAACTTGAACCCTCACAGTAACCCTAAACCTCCCCTAACCATAACCCTCACAGTAACCCTAACCCTCACCCTAACCATAACCCTACCCCTCACACTACCCCTCACTCTAACCCTAACATCAACCCTAAACCTCACCCTCACCGTCACCCTAACACTCACCCTAACCCTAACCCTCACCGCAACCCTAACCCTCACACTCTCCAAAAACCTCATCCTCACTCTAACACTCACCCTCACCCTAAACATAACCCTAACCCTAACCCTCACCATAACCGTAACCCTAAACCTCACACTAAGAGTAACCCTAACCCTCACCCTCACCCTTACCTTATCCTCACCATAACCCTAACACTCACCCTAACCCTAACCCTCACGGAAAACCTAACCCTCATACTTTCCAAAACCCTCATCCTAACTCTAACACTCACCCTCACCCTAAACATAACCCTAACCCTAACCCTCACCATAACCGTAACCCTAACCTTCACCCTAATCCTAACACTTAACCTCACCCTAACCCTCACTGTTACTGTAACCCTCACCCTCAACTTAACCCTCACCCATACCCTAACCCTCACACTCACCCTCACCCTAACCATCAGCCTCATTCTACACATCACCTAACCATAACCCTCACCCTAACCCTAATCCTCTCTCTCACCAGAACCCTAACACCCACCCTAACCCTCACCCTTCCCCTCACCCTAACCCTAACCCTTACCCTAAACCTCACCCTAGTCCTCACACTAACCCTAATTCTAACCCTAACCCTCAACCGAACCCTAAACCTCATCCTCACCCTAAACCTCACATTAACCCTAAACCTAATCCTCAATCTAATCCTCACCCTAACCCTAACCCGAAACCTTACCCTAACCCTCACCCTAACCCTAAACCTCACCCTTATCTTAACACTCACCCTCCGCCTAACCCTCACATTTACAATTACCATCACCCTCAACCTAATCCTCACCCTAAGCCTAACCCTCACCCTAGCCCTCACCCTAACACTAACCCTAACCCTAACCCTCACCCTCACGCTCACCCTCAGTGTAACACTAACCCTATCACTATTCCTAACCCTAAACCTCACCCTCACCCTAATCATCACTGTAATTCTTACCCTCACACTAATCCTAAACCTAACCCTAACCCTAACTCTCACACTAAACCTAACCCTCACCCTAACCGTAACCCTACCCCTTATCATAACCCTCATCTTAACCCTAACCCTAACCCTCACCCCAACCCTCACCCTAAACCTCATCATCATCTTAAACCTGACCCTAACCATAATAATAAACATAACCCTCTCCCGAACCCTAACCCTCACCCTCACCCTAACCATCACCCTAACCCTCACCCTAATCCTAACCCTAAACCTCACCCTAACCCTAAGCATAACCGTAAACCTAACCCTCACCCTAACACTCACCCTTAACCTAACCCTCATCCTAACCCTAAAACTCACCCTAATCCTCACCCTAATGCTCACTCTCACACTCACCCTCACCCTAACCCTCACCCTAACCCTCACCCTAACCCTAATGCTAACTCTAAAACTCACCCTAACCCTCATGCTATCACTTACCCACACCCCAAACCTAAGCCTAACCTTAAACCTCACCCTCACATTAAACCTCACCCTAACCCTAAACCTAATCCTAACCCTCACCCTCACCCTATCCCTAACCCTAACCCTAACCCTCACCTACCCCTAATCCTAAACTTCAACTTCACCCTAACCCTAACCATTACCCGAACACTCACCCTAACCCTAACCCTCACCCACACCCTAACGCTAAAGCTCACCCTCACCCTAAACCTCACCTAATCCTGACCCTAACCCTAACCATTACCTAACCAAGACCCTCAGCCTAAATCTCAACTTCACCTTAACACTCACCCTCACCCTAGACCTCACCCTAACCATAAACATAACCCTAAATCTAAACCTTACCCTCACCTTCAAGCTCACCTTCAGCCTAAACCTAACCCTATCCCTAATCCTAACCCTAACCCTCACCCTCTCCCTAACCCTCACCATAACCCTTACCCCCACGCTCACCCTCACCCTAAACGTAACCCTCACACTAAACCTAACCCTCATTCTAAACCTAACCCTACCCCTCACCCTAAACATAACCCTAACCCTAAACCTCACCCTCACACTAGCCCTCACCCTAACCCTAATTCTAACCCTAACCCTCATCCTCACCCTAAACCTCACACTAGCCCTAACCCAAATCGTCAGTCTAACCCTAACCCTAACCCTAACCCTAACCCTCAACCTCAAGCTAACCCTCACCTTTACTCTTACCGTCATTCTCATCCTAACCCTCACCCTAAACCTAAACTAATCCATCACTATAACCCTAACCCCCACCCTCACCATCACCCTCATCCTAACCCTATGCCTAAGCCTAACCCTAACCCTATCCCTCACCTTCACCCTAGCCCTCACCCTAACCCTAAACCTAACCCTAACCCTAACCCTCACCCTCACCCTAAGGCTAAACGTCACCCTAAGCCTAATCCTCTCCCCAACCATCACCCTCAACCTTACCCTAAGCCTAAGCCTAATCCTTATCCTAACCCTCACACTCACCCTCACCCTAAACCTAATCCTAAACCTAAACCTCAACCTAAAACTCACCCTAATCCTAACACTAACCCTAACACTAACACTAACCCTAACAGTCACCATAACCCTCACCCTCAACGTAACTCTAACTCTAAACCTCACCCACACCCTATCCCTAATCCTAACCTTATCCCTAAACCTCACACTAACCCTAACCCTAACTCACACCCTCACCCTCACCCAAACCGTAACTCTAACCCTAACACTAACATTAACACTAATCCTAACCCTAAAACTAACCCTAACCCTAACGCTAACTTTCACACTCAGCCTCACCCTAATTGCAAATGTAACCCTAACCATAACACTTACAATGATCCTAACCCTGATCTTAACCATCACCCTCATCCTAACCCTAATCCTAACCCTAACCCTCACCCTAACCCTAACCCTGACCCTCACTGTAACCCTCACCAACATCTTAAGCCTCACCCTCACCCTAAACCTAACCCTCACCCTAACCCTTAACCTCACCCTAATCCTAACACTAAGCCTAAATTAAAACTCACAATAACCCTCACCCTCACCCTAACTGTAACCCAAAACCTAACGATCAACCTAACCCTCACCCTAACCTTAACCCTAAACCTAACCCTAAACCTCACATTAACCCTAACTCTCACCCTAACCCTAACCCTACCCCTCACCCTAACCCTCATGCTAACTCTAAACCTCAACCTTAGCAGAAACCTAACCATATCCCTAACCATAAACCTCACCTTAAGGCTAAGTCCAACCCTAACCCTAACCTAACCCGTACCCTAACCCTAAGTCTAACCCTTTCCCTAAACTTAAACCTTACCTTCAATCTCCCTCAGCATAACCCTAAACCTAACCCTAACCCTCACCCTCACCCTAGCATTCACACTAAACCTAATCCTAACACTAACCCTCATCTTAATCCTCACCCTAACCCTAACCCTAACCATCACCCAAAACCTATTCCTCACCCCCACCCTACCCTTCAGCCTAAACCTAAACCTAAGCCTAACCCTAACCCTAAACCTCACCATCAACCTAGCCCGCACCCTAACCCTAATCCAAACGATAACCCTCAACCTAACCCTCACCCTAAATCTAACCCTAAACCTCACACTAAACCTAACCCTAACCCTCAACCTAACCCTAACCCTCATCCATACAGTAACTCTAACCCTAAACCTCACCCTAACACTAAACCTAACCGAACCCTAAACCTCACATTAAACCTAACCCTAAACTTAACCCTCAACCTAGCCCTCAACCTAACCCGAATCCTAACCCTATACCTCATCCTAACCATCACCCTAAACCTAACCCTAAACCTCATACTAAACCTAACCCTCAACCTAACCCTCAGCCTAACACTAAGCCTAAGCCTAAACCTAACCCTGACCCTCACCCTCACCCTAGCCCTCACCCTAACCCTAATCCTAACCCTAACCCTAACCCTAAACCTCACCCTCACCCTAAGGCTAAACATCACCCTAAGCCTAATCCTCTCCCCAACCATCACCCTCAACCTTACCCTAAGCCTAAGCCTAATCCTTATCCTAACCCTCACACTCACCCTCACCCTAAACCTAATGCTAAACCTAAACCTAACACTAACTTCACAATAACCCTCACCCTAACCCTAACTCTAACCCTAATCCTCACTCTCAACCTAACCCTAAACCTCACCCTCATCCTCATCTTAAACCTAAGCCTAACACTAATCCTCACACTCACCCTCCCCCTAACCCTAAGCTTAATCCCAGCCCTAACCCTAACCCTAACCCTAACCCTAACTCTAACCCTAAACCTCACCCTCACCCTAACCCTAAACCGCACCCTCACCCTCAGCTTAAACCTAAGCCTAACTCTAACCCTAACCCTAAACCTAACACTAACGCTAACCCTAACCCTCACACTAACACTAAATCTAAACCTAAACCTCAACCTCACCCTAACCCTAACCCTAACCCTAAACCTCACCCTAACCCTAAACCTCACCCTCACACTAACCCTAATCCTAATCCTAAACCTAACAATAACCCTAACCCTAACACTAACCCTCACCCCAAACATAAACCTCACCCTAATCCTAACCCTCACCCTAACACTTACCCTCAAGCTAACACTTAACCTCACCCTAACACTAACCCTCACACAAACCCTAACCCTCACCCTAACCCTAAACCTCACCCTAACCCTAACCCTAAACTTCACCCTCACCCTAGCACTCAACCTAACCCAAATTCTAACCCTAACCCTCAACCTCAACGTCATCCTCATTCTCACCGTAACCATAACCCTAACACTAACAATAACCCTAACCCTACCCCTAAACCTCACCCTAAACAAAACCCTCAACCTAACACTAAACCTCAACCTAACACTTACCTCACCCTAACACTAACCCTCACACTATCCCTAAACCTCAACATAACCCTAAACCTAAACCTATCCCTAATCCTAACCCTCACCCTAACTCTAATTCTAAACCTAAACCTAACCCTAACACAAACCCTCACCCTAACCCTCACCATAACCCTAACCTTAAACTTCACACTCACACTATCCCACACACTAACCCTAATCCTAAACCTAAACCTCACACTAACCCTAACCCAATACCTCTTCCTTACCCTCACCCTAACCCTAACACTAACCCTAAACCTAACTCTCACCGTAAACCTCAACCTAACACTAATCTCTAAACCTAAACCTCAAACTCAAACTGATCCTAACCCTAAAACTAACCCTAAACCTCACCCTAACACTAACCCTAAACCTCACCCTCACCCTAGCCCTCACCCTAAACCTAATCCTAACCCTAACCCTCACCCTAACCCTAAACCTCAACGTCAACCTAACCCTCAGCCTAACCATAAGCCAAACCCTAAACCTAACCCTAACCCACACACTCAACCTCACCGTAACCCTAATCTTAACCATAACCCTAACAATAAACCTCACCCTAATCTTAAACCTAAAACTAACCCTAAACCTAACCCTCATCCTAACCCTCACCTGATCCCTAAATCTAACCCTAAACCTCACCTTCACCCTAACCCTAACTCTAACCCTAAACCTAACTCTAACCCTAACCCTTACCCTAAACCTCACTCTAACCCTAACCCTCAACCTCACCCTCACCATAACCCTAATCCTCACCCTAACCAAAACCTTCATTCTAACCCTAACCCTCACCCTAACCACAACCCTCACCCTAACCCTAACCCTCACCCTAACACTTACCCTCACACTAACAATAACCCTAAATCTAGCACTAACACTCACAGCAACCCTAACTCTCACCCTAACCCTAAACCTCACCCTAAACCTAACCCTAAAACTCAGCCTCGCCCTAGCCCTCACCCTAACCCTAATTCTACTCCTAACCCTCAACCTAACCCTAACCCTCATCCTCGCCCTAAACCTCAAACTAACCCTAACAATAATGCTCAATCTAACCCTCACCCTCATCCTAACCCTCACCCTAACCCTTACCCTAACCCTCACCCTAAACCAAACCCTCATCCTTAGGGGAACACTGACCCTCAGCCTAAGCCTCACCTTTATTCTTACCGACACGCTCACCCTAATCCTCATTCTAACCCTAACCGTCATCCTAACACTTACCCTAACCCAGACCCAGTCCATCACCCTAACCATAACTCTCACCCTCACCCTCAACCTCAGCCTAAACCTAAGCCTAAGCCTAATATTAACCTTAACCCTCATCCTAACCCTCACCCTAACCCTAACCCTAACCATCACCCAAAACCTATTCCTCACCCCCAACCTCAACCTCAGCCTAACCCTAAGCCTAACCCTAACCCTCTCCCTCACCCTAGCCCTAATTATAACCCTCACACTCACCCTAACCTTAATCCTCATTCTCACCTTGAAACTCACATTAACCCTAACCCTAATCCTCAATTTAACCCTCACCCTAACCATATCCCGAAACATTAGCCTAACCCTCACCTTAAGCCTTACACTCACCCTTATCTTAACCCTCATCCTCAGCCTAACCCTAATCCTCATCCCTACCCTAAACCTCACACTAACCCTAACACTAATCCTCAATCTAACCCTCACCCTGACCATAACCGAACCCTTACCCTAAACCTCACCCTAACACTAACCCTAACAGTAGCTCTAACTCTAAAACTAACCCTAAACCTAAACCTCATCCTATCCCTAACCCTAAACCTCACCCTCACCATCACCCTCTGCCTAACCCTCAGCCTAATGCTAACCCGAACCCTAACCCTCACACTCAACCGCACCCTCAACCTCACCATATCTCTAACCCTAAACCTCTCCCTAACCCTAACCCTAAACCTCAACCTAAACCTCACCCTCACCCTAACCCTAACACTAACCCTAACCCTAAACCTCACACTAACCATCCCCCCTAACCCTAACCCTAACAATAACACTAACCCTAACACTAACACTAACCCTAACCCTAACCCTAAACCTAACCATAACCCTCACCCTCAGCCTCACCCTCACCACAACTTAACCGTAACCATAACACTAAAAATCACCCTGCCCCTAACCCTAACCCTAACCCTAACCCTCAACTCACCCTCACCGTAACGAAAATCCTAAACCTAACCCTATCCCTAACACTAAACCTCACCCTAACCCTCACGCTAGCCCTCACCCTAAACCTAATCCTAACCTTAAACCTCATCCTAACACTCACCCTAACCCTAACCCTAATCCGAACCCTAACCTGAACCCTAACACTTACCCTCATGCTCGGCCTAAGCCTAAGCCTAAGCCTAATCCTACCCCTAATCCTAACCCTCACCCTAACCCAAACCCTAACACTACCCCTAATTCTAACCCTAAATCTCACCCTCACCATAACCCTAACTCAAACCCTAACGCTAAACTGAACCTCATCCTAACCCTAACCCGAACTCTCAACCTCACACTAACCATAAACCTCACCCTAATCCTAACTCTCACCCTAAAACTTAACCTCACCCTAACACTAACGGCAATGCTAACACTAACGCTCACACTAACCCAAACATCACCCTAACCCTAAACCTCACCCTAATACTAACCCTAACCCTCAACCTCACCCTAGCCCTCACCCGGACCCTAACCCTCATCCTCACCCTAAACCTCACACTAACTCTAACTCTAATACTCAATCTAACTCTCACCCTCAACCTAACCCTAATCCTAACCCTCACCCTTACCATAACCCTCACCCTCAGCCTAATCCTCACCTTTACCCTTAGCATCACACCCACCCTAACCCTCACCCTAACCCTCACCCTAAACTTAACCCTCACCCTAATCCTAACTCAACCGCTAAACCTCACCCTCACCTTAATCCTAATTCCAACCCTAACACTAACACTAAACCTTACCCTAACGCTAAACCTAACCCTCACCTTCCCCCTAATCATAACCCTGACCCTAAACCTAACCCTCACACTAACACTTACCCTCACCCTAACCCTAACCCTAACCCTCACACTAATCCAAACCCTCACCCTAATCCTAAACCTCACCTTAACCCTAACTCTAACCCTCACCCTCACACTAGCCCTCACCCTAACGCTAATTCTAACCCTCACCCTCACCATAACCCTAACCCTCATCCTCACCATAAACCTCACACTAACCCTAACCCTTACCCTAATCCTCAATCTAACCCTAAACCTAAATCTAACACTAACCCTTACCCTAACACTAAACCTAACCATAACCCTCAACATTATCTTAACCCTCACCCTCAGCCTAAACCTCACCTTTACACTTAACATCATCCTCACCCTAAACCTCACCCTAAACCTAAACCTCATCCTAACACTCACCATAACCGTAAACTTAACCATCACACTAACCCTAACCCTCACCCTCAACCTCACAGTCACCCTAACCCTAAGCCTAAGCTTAAACCTTACCCTAAACCTCACTTTCACCCTAGCACTCACCCTAACCCTAATCCTAACCCTAACCCTCATCCTAACCCTCACCCTAACCCTAACCCTAACCATAACCCTAAACCTAATCCTCACCCCAAACCTCACGCTCAACCTAACCCTAAGCCTAAGCTTAACCCTAACCCTAACCCTCACACTCACCCTCACCCTAAACCTAATGCTAACTCTAAACCTAACCCCAATCCTAAACCTCAACCTAACCTGCAACCTAACCTTAACCCTAATACTAACCCAGCCCTAACCCTAACCCTGGACATAAATCTCCCCCAAACCCTAAATGTAAACCTAAAACTAACCCTCACCCTAACCCAAATCTTAACCCTAACCCTCAACCTAACCCTAACCCTCCCCCTCACTGTAAATCTAACACTCATCTTAACCCTCACCCAAACCATAACCCTAACCCTAAACCTCACCCAAACACTAACATTAACCCTCACCCTCACCCTAGCCCTCACCATAACACTAATCCTAACCCTAATCCTCATCCTAACCCTCACCCTAATCCTAACCCTAACCCTCACCCTAATCCTAAGCCTAACCCGAACCCTAATTCTCACCCAGACTCTAACTTTAACTCTACCACTAACCCTAACCTTAACCCTCATCCTCAGCCTCACCCTAAACCTAACCCAAACAATAACTCTCACACTAACCCTAACCCTAAGTCTCACCCTAACCCTATCACTAAAAACCTCACCCTAAAACTAACACTAACCCTCAACCTCACCCTCTCAGTAACCGTAACCCTAACCCTAACCCTAACAATAACCCTAACCCTAACCCTACTCCTAACTCTCACCCTCACCCTAAACCTAATCCTCACCCTTACCATAACACTAACCCTCATCCTAGCCCTCACCCTAAACCTAAACCTCACCTTAACACTAACCCTAACCCTCACCCTCACCCTAGCCCTCATCCTAACCCTAATCCTAACCCTAATCCTCATCCTAAACCTCACCCTAACCCTAACCCTAAACCTCACCCTAATCCTAAGCCTAACTCTAAACCTCAACCTAACCCTAACCCTCAGCTCAACTTAACCCTAACCCTAACCCTAACCCTAACCCTAAACATAACCTGAACACTAACTCTCACCCTAATCCTAACCCTAAACCTCACCCTAAAACTAAAACTCACCCTCAGTGTAACCCTAAGCCTAACCCTAAACCTTACGCTAACCATCACACTCACCCTAAACCTTACTGTAATCCTATTCCTAACCCTAACACTAACCCTCACACTCAGCCTCAAATTAACCCTAACACTTACCCTAAAACTCACCCACAACCTGACCGTAAACTTAACCCTAACCATTAACCTCACCTTAACCCTCACCCTAAACGTAACCCTCACCCTAGCCCTCACCCTAACCCTAATCCTAACCCTACCCTGAATCTAACCCTCACCATAACCCTAACACTAACTCTCACCCTAAACCTAACCCTCACACTCAGCCTAACCCTAAGCCTAACCCTAAGCATAACTCTAAACCTAAACCTAACCCTCACACTCACCCGCACACTCACCCTAACTCTAAACTTAACCCTAACCCTAACCCATACCCTAACGCTCCCCCTAACTCTATATCTAACCCTAAACCTCACCCTCACCCTAACCCAAACCCTAACAGTAACCCTAAACCCCACCCTAACCTTAACCCTAACCATCACCTAAACCTAATCCTCACCCGCACCCTCACACTCAGCCTAACCCTTAGCCTAAGCCTAACCCTAACCCTAATCCTCACACTCACCCTCACCTTAACCCTAATTCTAACCCTCACCCTAACCCTAAACCTCACCTGACCCTTACCATCACTCAAACCCTAACCCTCACACTATCCCTAATCCTCATCCTAAACCTAAAAAAACCCTTCACGCTAACCCTCACTCTAAACCTAACCCCAACCCTAAAACTCACCCTCACCGTCAACCTAACACTCACCTTAACCCTCAACCTTACCCTCACCCTAACCGTAACCCTAACCCTAAACCTCACATTAACCCTAACACTCACCCTAACCCTAACCCAAGCCCTCACCCTAACCCTGAGGCTAACTCTAACCCTCACCATTACCAGAACCATAAACCTAACCATAAACCTCACCTTAAGGCTAACTCTAAACCTAAACCTAACCCTAACCCGCACCCTAAC
Organism: Dipodomys merriami; assembly: GCF_024711535.1. NCBI lineage: Eukaryota > Metazoa > Chordata > Mammalia > Rodentia > Heteromyidae > Dipodomys > Dipodomys merriami. The sequence goes on from NW_027202771.1 coordinate 1,954,620, forward strand.
CCTAACCCTCATATTCACCCTCATCCTCAGCCTAACCCTAAGCCTAAACCTAACAATAAACCTAGCCTTCACACTCACCCTCATCCAAACCCTAAACCTAATCCTAACCCTATCACTAACCCTAACCCTCACCCTAAACCTCACCCTAACCCTAACCCTAACACTAACCCTAAACATCATAACCCTCATCCTAACCCTAACTGTAACCCTAAACCTCAACTTCAACCTAACCCTAAATCTAACCCTAACCATAACCCTAAATCTCACACTAATCCTAACCCTAAACATTACCCTCACCCTAACCCTCACCATAACCGTATCCCTAACCCTAACCCTAACAATAAACCTAACCCTAACCCTAAACCTCACCCTAACCATAACACTCACCCTAACCCTAAACCTCACCCTAACACTTACCCTCACCTTAACACTAAACCTCGCACTAAACCTAAACCTCACCATAACCCTAAACCTCACCCTAACCCTAAACTTAACAGAACCCTCACCCTAACCCTAATTCTAACCCTAACACTCACGCTAACTCTAACCTTCATCCCCACCCTAACTCTCACCCTAACCCTAAACTTAACCCTAAACCTCACCCTAACCCTAACCCTCACCCTCAGCCTAAACCTAAACCTAACCCTAACCCACACACTCACCCTCACCCTAACCCTAATCCTAAACCTATCCCTAACCCTAACCCTACCCCTAAGTCTCACCCTAACCCTAAACCTAACCCTCAACCTAACCCTCACCCTAACCATAACTCTAACCCTAAACCTCACCCTAACCCTAAACCTAATTCTAACCCTAACCCAAACCCTAAACCACACCCTATCCATCACCCTAACCCTAATACTCACACCCACCCTCACACTCAGCCTAACCCTAAGCCTAAGCCTAACCCTAAACCTTACCCTCACAGTCACTCTCAACCTAAGCCTAATCCTAACCCAAACCCTAACCCTTCACCTCAACCTAACCCTCACCCTAACCTTAACCCTAACACTCACCCTAACCCTAACCCACGAACTAACCCTCCCCCTAAACCTAAATCTAACCCTAAACCTCACCCTCCCCCTAACCCTAATCCTAACCCTATCCCTAACCCTCACCCTAAACCTAACCCTCACCGTCACCCTCACCGTCACCCTCACCGTAACTCTAACCATTACCCTAACAATAACACTAATCCTAAAGCTAAACCTAAACCTAACCCTAACCCTAACCCTAATCCTAACCCTAACACTAAGCCTAACCCTAACCCTCACCCTCACCATAACTCTAACCCTCATCCAAACCCTCACCCTAACCCTAACCCTAACCCTAAACCTCAGCCTAACACTAAACCTAACTGTAACCCTCACCCTAACCCTAAACTTAACCCGAACCCTATCTCTCACCCTAAACGTAACCTTAAACCTCAATCTAACCCTAACCCTACACCTCATCCTCAACCTCAGCCTAACCCTAAGCCTAAGCCTAACCCTAACCCTCACACTCACCCTATCCCTTACCCTAATCCTAATCCTAACCCTAAGCCTAACCCTCACCCTCACTCTAACCTTCACCCTAACCCTAACTCGAACATTAACCCTAACCGTAAACCTCACAAACAGCCTCACCCTAACCCTAACTCTAACCATATAGCTCACCCTCACCCTAACCCTAACCCTAAACCTCACCCTAACCCTAACCCTAAACCTCACCCTCATCCTAATCCTCACCCTAACCCTAATCATAAACCTAACCCTCATCATAACCCTCACCATAACACTAACCCTAAACCTAACCCTCACCCTCACTTTAACCTTTACCCTAACGCTCACCCTAAACCTAAACTTAACCCGAACCCCAACTCTCACCCTAACCCTAAGCCTAACCCTCACCCTAACCCTCACCTTCACCCTCACCCTCAGCCTCAGCCTAATCCTAAGCCTAACCCTAAACCTAACCCTCACCCTTACCATCACCCTCACCATAACTCTAACTCTAACCCTAACAATAACACTAATTCTAACCCTAAACCTAACCTTAACCCTAACCCTAACCCTAATCCTAAGACTCACCCTCACCCTACCCTAATCCTAACCAAACCCTCACACTAACCCTCTCCCTCACTCTCATTGTAACCCTAACCTTCATCCAAAACCTCACCCTAACCCTAAACCTAACCCTAAACCAAAACAAAACCCTAACACACACACTCACCCTCGCCCTAACTCTAATCCTAACCCTAACCCTATAACCCTGAACGTCCCCCTAACTCTCACACTAACTCTAACGCTAACACTAACCCTAACCCCAACCCTCAACCTAACCCTCAACCTAACCCTAACTCTAACCCTAACCCTAACCCTCACCCTCACCTTCACTGTAACTGTAACAGTAACCCTAACCCTACAATAAACGTAACCTAAACCCTAACACTCACCCTAACCATAACCCTCACCCTAATCAAAACCTCACCCTAACCCTAACCCTAAACCTAACCCTCACCCTCACCCTAGACCTCACCCTAATTCTAACCCTCAACCTCACCCTAACCCTAACCCTTACCTGAACCCTAAACCTAACCCTAACTCAAACCCTTATCTTAACCATCACCCTTAGCCTAAACCTCAGCCTTAACATTAACATAATCCTCACCCTAACCCTCACACTAACCCTAAACCTAATTCTAACCGTCAACCTAAGCATCACCCTAAACCTAACCCTCAACCTCAAACACACACTCAGACTAAGCCTAAGCCTAATACTAAGCCTTACCCTAACCCTCACCCTAGCCTTCACCGTAACACTAACCCTAACCCTAACCCACAAACGTTAGTTTGTGGTTAACCTTAACCTTAACCTTAAGGTTAACCCTAACCTTAACCATCACCCTAGCCCTAATCCTCACCCCCACCCTTACCCTCAGCCTAACCCTAGGCCTAAGCCTAAACCTATCACTAACCCTAACACTCACCCTCACCTTAACACTAATCCTAACCCTAACCCTAACCCTAACCCTAAACCTCAACCTCAACCTCACCCTAACCCTAATCCTAACCCTAACCCTAAACCTCACCCTAACCCTAACACTCACCCTCAACTTCAACCTCACCGTAACTCTAAACCTAACCCTAATCCTAAACCTAACCCTAAAACTAACCCTAAACCTCAGCATAACCCTCACCCTAACCTTAAGCCTAACACTAAGCCTAACGTTAACCTTCGACCTAACCCTCCCTCTAACCCTAAATCTAACTATAAACCTCACCCTCACCCTTACCATAAACCTCACCCTAACCCTAACCCTAACCCTCACCCTCACCCTCACCCTCATAGTAACTCTAACCCTAACCCTAACAATAACACTAATCATAACCCTAAACCTAACCCTAACCTTAACCCTAACCCTAATCCAAAAACTCACCCTCACCCTAACCCTCACCCTAATCCTAACCCTCACCCTCACCGTAACCCTAACCCTCACCCTCACCGTGACCGTAACCCTAATCGTAACCCTCACCCTAACCCTAACTCTAACCTTAAACCTCTTGCTAACACTAACCCTAACCCTCTCCCTCACCCTAGCCCTCACCCTAACCCTAATCTTAACCCTAATCCTCATCCTACCCCTCACCCTAACCCTAACCCTAACTCTCATCCTAACTCTAAACCTAACCCTAACCATCAACCTAATCCTAACACTCATCGTCACACTAAACGTAACCCGAACCCTAACACACACCCTAACCCTAACTCTAACCCTCACCCTAACCCTAAACCTCACCCTCAGCCTAAACCTAAGCCTAACCCTAACCCTAACACTAACCCTCACACTCACCCTAACACTTACCCTAATCCTAATCCTAACCCTAAGCCTAACCCTCGCCCTCAACCTAACCCTCAACCTAACGCTAACTCTAATGCTAACTCTAACCCTAACCCTCACCTCACCTTCACCCTTACCCCAATTCTATCCCTAAACCTCACCCTCACCCTAACCCTAAACCTCACCCTCACCCTAGCCCTCATCCTAACCCAAATCCTAACACTAACCCTCCTGCTAACCCTCACCCTAACACTAATCCTAACCCTAACCCTCACCCTCACCCTAAACCTAACCCTAACCCTCAACATAATCCCAACCGTCACCCTCACCGTAGACCTTACCCTAACTTACACCCTAAGCCTAAACTTACCCTGAACCCTAACTCTCACCCTAAACATAGCTCTAACACTCAACCTAACCCTAAGCCTCACCCTCACCCTCACCCTCAACCTAAACCTAAGCCTAACCCTAACCCTCACACTCACCCTAACGCTAACACTAATCCAAACCTGAATCCGAACCCTAACACGATCCCTCACCCGAACCCTCACCTTAACCCTAACCCTAACATTAAACCTAAACCTAACCCACACCCTCAGATTCACCCTAACCCTAACAATAAACATCACCCTGACCCTCACCCTAACCCTAAACTTAAACCTAAACCTCACCCTAACCCTAAAACTCAACCTCACCCTCAGCCTAGCCCTCACCTTAACCCTAATCCTAAACCTCCCCATAATCCTAAGCCTAACCCTCACCCTAACCCTAACTTTCTCACCCTCAACCTCACCCTCAGCCTAACCCTAAGCCTAAACCTAATCCTAACCCTCACCCTCAACTTCACCCTCAGCCTAAACCTAACTCTAACCCTAACCCTCGCCCTAACACTAACCCTCATCCTCACCATCACCCTAAATCTAATCTTAACCCTAACCCTAACCCTTACCTTCACACTCACCCTCACTTTAACCCTAATCCTAAACCTAACCCTATCACTAATCCTCACCCCCACAGTAAACCTCACCCTAACCCTTACCCTAACACTAACCCTAAACCTAATCCTAACCGTCACCCTAACCCTAACTCTACCCCTTAACCTCACCCTCACCCTAACCGTAACCCTAACCATAATCCTAAACCCTACCCTAAACCTAAACCTTACCCTAAAACATACCCTCACCCTAACACTAACACTAACCGTAACACTAACCCTCACACTAATGCTAACCATCACCTTAAACCTAAACCTCACCCTAACCCTAACTCTAACCCTCAACTTCAACTTAGCCATCACCCTAACCTTAACCCTCATCCTCACACTAAACCTCACACTAACCCTAACAATAATCCTCAATCTAACCCTGTCCCTCACATTAACCATAACCCGAAACCTCACCCTTACCTTAACCTTCACCCTCAGCCTAACCCTCACCTTTATTCTTATTGTCACCCTCATCCTAACCCTCACCCTAACCCTAAGCCTTATCCTAACCCTCACCCTAACCATAACCCTAACCATCACCCTAACCCTAACCCTAACCCTCACCCTCACCTTCAACCTCAGCCTAACCCTAAGTCTAAGCCTAAACCTATCCCTAAACCTCACACTCACCCTAGCCCTCACCCTAACCCTAATCCTAACCCTAACCCTCATCCTAACACTAAACCTAACCATAAACTAAACCAGGACTCTAAACCTAATCCTCATCCTAATCCTCACCCTCACCCCCAGCCTAACCCTAAGCCTAAGCATAAGCCTAACCCTATCCCTAACCCTCACACTCACCCTCACCCTAACCCTAATCCTAACCCTAACCCTAACCCTAAACCTAAACCTCAACCTAACCCTCACCCTAAACCTAACCCTAACCCTAAACCTCACCCTTACCTTAGTCCTCACCCTAACCCTCACCCCAAACCTAAGCCTCACCCTCACCCAAACCCGAACCTTAACCCTCACCCTAACCCTACGCTTAACATTAACCCTAAACCTCACCCTAACCCTAACAATAACCCTCACAATCACCCTAGCCCTCACCCTAACCCTAATTGTAACCCTAAACCTCATCCTAACCCTCACCCTAACCCTAACCCTAACCCTCACCCTAACCCTAAACCTAATTCTAACCCTCAAACTAGACCTAACCCTGACACTCACCATAACCTTAACCCTAATCCTCAGCCTAAATCCAAACCTAACCCAAACAATAAACCTCACCCTAACCCTATCCCTAATCCTCATGCTCACCCTAGCCCTCATCCTAAACCTAATCCTAACCGGAACCCTCATGCTAACCCTCACCCTAACCCTAACACTAACCCTAACCTTAAACCAAGCCCTAATGCTATCCCTCACCCTATTCCTAAACTTAACCCTAACCCTAATCCTCACCCTCACATTAGCCCTCACACTAACCCTAATCCTAAACCTAACCCTCATCTTAACCCTCACCCTCACCTTAACCCTAACCCTCACCCTCACCCTCAGCCTAACCCTTAAGCCTAACCCTAACATTAACCGAACCCTAAAAATCACACTCATCCTCACGCAAACCTTAATCCTACACCTAACCCTATCCCTAACCCTGAACCTCACCCTAAAACTCACGCTAAATCTAACCCAAACACTAACCCTAACACTAACCCTCACACTAAGCCTCACCTTAACACAAACTCTAAGCCTAAACCTCACCCTCACCCTAACCCTAAACCTCACCCTCATGCTCAGCCTAAGCCTAAGCCTAAGCCAAAACGTAAACCTGACCCTCATTCTAACCCTAACCCTAACACTAACCCTAACTCTAAACCTAAAACTCACCCTCACCCTCACCCTCAGCCTGAACCTAAGGCAAACCCTAACCCTAACATTAACCCTCACACTCACACTAACCCTCACCCTAACCCTAACCCTAACACTAACCCTAACCCCCTAAGCCTCACCCTCAGCCTCACCCTAACCCTAATTATAACCCTAAACCTCACCCTCACCCTAACCCTAACCCTAAACCTAACCCTAATCCTAATCCTAAACCTCCCCCTAACACTCACCCTAACCCTAACACTAATCACTAACCCTAACTCTAACCCTAACCCTAACACTAAACCTCACCCTAACCCTAATCCTAACCCTCACCCAAACCCTAACCCTCACCCTCACCCTCACCGTCAGCCTAACCCTAAGCCTAACAATTACCCTAACCCTAACCCTCACACTAATCCTAACAATAACCCTAATGCTAATCCTAACCCTAACCCTATCCCTCACCCTCACCCTAACCCTAACCCTAACACTAAACCTAACCCTAACCCTCACCTTCCACCTCACCCTCAGCCTAACTTTAAGCCTAACCCTAAACCTAACCCTAACACACACACTCACCCTTACCCTAACCCTAATCCTCACCCTAACCCTAACCCTAACCCTAACCCTCCCCCTAACTCTCACCCTTACCCTAACCCTAACACTAAGCCTAAACCTAACCCTCACCCTAAACCTAACTCTAAGCCTAAATCTCACCCTCTCCCTAAGCCTAACTCTAACCCTAAACCAAACCCTAAACCTCACCCTATCCCTAAACCTAACCCTAACCCTAACATTCACCCTAACCGTAACTCTAATCCTAAACCTCCCCCTCCCCCTAACCCTAACCCAAAGCCTGATGTAAACGTCACCCTAAACCTAAACCTTACCCTAACACTTACCCTCACCCTAACACTAACAGTAACAATAACCCTCCACTTAACCCTAACCATCACCCTTACCGTAACCCTAACCCTCATTCTCACCCTCACCCTAAACCTAACCCTAACCCGAAATCTCACCCTAACACTAACCCTAACGCTCACCCTCACCCTAGCCCTCAACATAACCCTATACCTAACCCTAACGCTCAAACTAAACCTAACCCTCAAGCTCAACGTAACCCTAACCCTAACCCTCACCCTAACCCTAAACTTAACCTGAACCCTAACTCTCACCCTAAACATAACCCTAACCCTCACTCAAAACCTAACCCTCACCCTCAAACTCACCCTCAGTGTAACCCTAAGCCAAACCCTAACCCTAACCCGAACCCTCACACTGAACCTAACCCTTACCCTAATCCTAATCCTAACCCTAACTCTAACCCTAAGCCTCAACCTCACCCTAAACCTAACCCTAAACCTCACCCTATGCCTAACCCTAAACCTCACCCTCAATCTAGCCCTCACCCTAACCCTAATCCTAACCCTAACCCGCATCCTAACCCTCAAACTAACGATAACCTGAACCATAACTCTAAATCTAATCCTCAACCCCACCCTCACCATCAGCCTAACCCTCAGCCAAAGACTAACCCTAACCCTAACCCTCACACTCACCCTCACCCTAACCCTAATCCTAACCCTAACCCTAACCCTTAACCTAAACCTCAACCTAACACTCACCCTAAGCCTAACCCTAACCCTCATGCTCACCTTAGTCCTCACCTTAACCCTCACCCCAAACCTAACCCTCACCCTCACCCAAACCCTACCCCTAACCCTCACACTCAACCTAACCCTACCCCTATCCCTAATCCTAAACCTCACCCAACCCTAACACAAACCCTACCTCTAAAATTCATCCTAACCCTAAACCTGACCCTCAATATCACTCTCACGCTCAGCCTTACCTTAAACTTAACCCTAACCCTAAACCTAAAAATAACCCTAAATATAAACCTAACCCTAAACCTCATCCTAACCGTAACTCTAACCCTAACCCAAACCTTCACCCTAACCCTAACACTGACCCTCACCCTAACCCTAAACCTCATCCTAACCCTAAACCTAACCCTCACCCTAGCATATATCCTAACCCTAATCCTAACACTAACACTCACACTAACCCTCACTCTAATCCTAAACTTCACACTCAGCCTCAGACTCAGCCTAACCCTAAGGCTAACACTAACTCTAACCCTCACACTCACCATCACCTTAACCCTAATCCTAACCCTAAGCCCAACCCTAAACCTAAATCTAACACTAACACTAACCCTCAACATCAACCTAACCCTAAACCTAACACTCACCCTAGCACATACTTTAACCCTAACCCTAACCCTAACACTCACCCTAACGCTAATCCTCACCCTACCCCTACCCCTAACCCTCACACTAACCCTAAACCTCACCCTAACCCTCACCCTAACCCTAACTCTCAACCTAAGACTCACACTCTCCCTAAACCTAACCATAACCCTAAACCTCAAACTAACACTAACCCTAAACCTCACCCTCACCCTAAACCTCACCCTCACCCTAATCCTAAACCTCACCCTCACCCTAGCCCTCAGCCTAAACCTAACCCTAGCCCTAACACTCACCCTAACCATAATCCTCAACATAACCCTAACACTCACACTAACCCTAACCCTAACCCTCACCCTCACCCCCACCCTAACCCTAACCCTAACCCTCCCCCTCACCCTAAACCAAACCCTAAACCTAACCCTCACCCTAACCCTAAGCCTAACCCTAACCCTAATCCTAACCCTCATACTCACCCTCAACCTACACCTAATCCTAAACCTAAACCTAACCCTCACAGTAATCCTCAAACTAGCGCTCACACTAACCCTAATCCTAACACTAAAACTCATCCTAACCCTCACCCTAACCCTAACCCTAACCCTCACCCTAACCCTAACCCTAACCTTCACCCTCATGCTCGGGCCTAAGCCTAACCCTAAGCCTATGCTTAAGCCTAAACCTAACCTTCACACTAACCCTCAACCTAACACTAACACTAACACAAAAGCTAATTCTAACCCTAAACCTCACCCTCACCCTAACCCTAACTCTAACCCTAACCCTAAACATAAACCTAACCCTCACCCTAACCCTAGTCCTAACCCTAAACCTCATCCTAACCCTTACCCTAACCCTAACCCTAACCCTCACACTCATGCTCGGCCTAAGTCTAACCCTAAGCCTAAGCTTAAGCCTAAACCTAACCCTCACACTAACCCTCAACCTAACCCTAACCCTAACACAAAAGCTAATTCTAACCATAAACCTCACCCTCACCCTAACCCTAACACTAACCCTAACACTAAACATAAACCTAACCCTCAACCTAACACTAAACCTCACACTCAACAGTAAAACTAATCCTAAGCCTAACAGTAACCCTAACCCTAAACCTAACACTCCTTCTAAACATAACACTCACGCTAACACTAACCCTCACCCTAACACTTAAATTCACCCTAACACTAAATCTAACCCTAAAACTAGCACTCACACTAACCCTAACCCTCACCCTCAACCTAGCCCTCACCCTAAACCTAACCCTCATCCTCATCCTAAACCTCACACTAACCCTAAAACTAATCCTCAATATAAACCTCACTCTCAACTTAACCCTAACCCTAACCCACACCCTAACCCTAACCCTCACCCTTAACTTAATCCTCACTCTCATCCTAACTCTCACCTTTACCCTTACCTGCACCCTCACCCTAACCCTCACCCTAAGCCTAACCCTCATCCTAACCCTAACCCTGACCGTAACCCTAAGCCTAACCCTAAACCTAACCCTCACCCTCACCCTAGACATTATCCTAACCCTAATCCTAACCCTAAACCTATCCCTAACCCTCACCATCACCCTTAACCTAATCCTAAACAACCCCACCCTCACCCTCAGCCTAACCCTAAGCCTAAGCCTAATCCTAACCCTAACCCTCACACTCAGCCTCATCATAACCCTAATCCTAAACCCAACCCTAACACTAACCCTAAACCTCAATCTAAACCTGCCCCTAACCCTCCCCCTAACTCTAACTCTAACCCTAACCTTCACCCTCACCCTCACCCTAACCCTCACCCTAAACCTAAATCTAACCCTCACCCTCACCGTAACTCTAACCTTAACCCTAACAATAACACTAACCATAACCATCTCCCTAACCCTAACCGTAACCCTAAACCTCACTCTAACCCTAAACCAAACCCTCAACGTCAGCCTCACCCTAACCGTAAACTTAACCTTAACCATAACACTAACAATAACCCTAACCCTAAACCTAACCCTGAAACTAACCCTAACCCTAACCCTCACAGTCACCGTAACCTAACCCTAACCCTCACCCTCAGGTTAACGCTAAGCCTTAACCCTATCCCTAAACCTAACATAATCACTCACCCTAACATTAACCCTAATCCTAAACCTAACCCTAACCCTAACCCTCATCCTAACCCTCACCCTAACCCTAACACTAACACTAACCCTAACCCTAACACTCAACCTAACCCTAACTCTAACCCTAAACCTCACCCTCACCTTCACCCTAACCCTAATCCTAACCCTAAACCTCAACCTAACCCTAACCTTTACCCTCACCCTCACTGTAACTCTAAACCTAAACCTAACAGTGACACTAACCCTAACACTAACCCTCACCCTCACCCTCACCGTAACCCTAACCCTAAACCAAACCCTCACCCTAACCCTAATCTTATCCCTAACCTAAACCTCACCCTAACCCTAACCCTAACCGTCACCCTGAGCCTCAACCTCACCATAAACTTAAACCTAAACATAACACTAACAATAATCCTAACCCTAACCCTAATCTAACCCTCACTCTCACCCTAACCCTAACCGTAACCCTCACCCTCACCCTAACCCTCACCCTCACCTTAATCCTCACACTAACACTCACCCTAACCCTAAACTTAACGCTAACCCTAAACGTCACCCTAACGCTAACCATAACCCTCACCCTCACCCTAGCCCTCACCTTAGCCCTAATCCTAAAACAAAACCTCACCCTAACCCTCACCCTAACCCTTAAACTCTAACGATCACCCTAATCCTAACCCTTAACCTCACCCTCACGCTCGACCTAAACCTAAGACTAAGGCTAACCCTAACCCTAACTTTCACACTCACCCTCACCCTCATCCTCACAGTAACTCTAACCTTAACCCTAACAATAACACTAACCCTAACCTTAACCCTAATCCTAACCCTCACCCTGACAGTAAACCTCAACCTAAACCAAGCCCTCACCCTAACACTAACACTAACCCTAACCCTAAACCGCATCCTAACCCTAACCCTAAACCTCAAAATCACACTCACCCTCACAAAAACACTTATCCTAATCCCAGGCCTAACCCTAAAACTCACCCTAACCCTAGCCCTCACCCTAACCCTAAACCTAACACTAACCCTAACCCTAACCCTCACCCTAACGCTAATTCTAAACCTAAACCTCACCCTCACCTTAACCCTAACATTAACCTTAACCCTAACCCTATAACTCACCCAAAACATAACCCCAAAACTTACCTTCAACCTAGCCCTCACCCAAACCCTAATCCTAACTCTAACCCTCATCCTAACCCTCACCCTAACCCTAAACATAACCATCACCCTAACCCTAACCCTCAGCCTCAACCTCACCCTCAGCCTAAATTTAACCCTAAACCTAAACCTAAACCTAACCCACACACTCAACCTCATCCTAATCCTAATCCTAATCCTGAACCTAAAAATAACCCTAACCCTAAACCTAACCCTTAAACTAATCATAACCCTCACCCTAACCCAAACCCTCACTCTAACACTAACCCTCACCTTAACAGTAACCCTCACACTAACACTGAAGCTCACAGTAACCCTAAACCTCTCCCTAACCTTAACCCTAACCCTAACCTAAACATCACCCTCGCCCTAGCCCTCACCTTAACCCTAATTCTAACCCTAACCCTCAACCTAAATCTATCCCTCAACCTCACCCTAAACCTCACACTAACCCTAACCCTAATCCTCAATCTAACCCTCACCCTAACCGTAACCCGAACCCTTATCCTAACCCTCACCCTAACCCTTACCCTCACCCTTATCTTAACCCTCACCCTCAGGCTAACCCTCACCTTTACCCTTACCATCACTCTCACCCTAACCCTCAACCTTAACCTAACCCTAACCAAAGCACTCACCCTAACCCTAACCATAAACCTCACCCTCACCCTCAGATTTACACTAATCCTATCATTATTACTAACCCTAAACCTCACCCTCACCCTAGCAGTGATCCTAATTCTTACCCTCACACTAATCCTAACCCTAACCCTAAACCTAACTCTCACAATAAACCTAACCCTTACCCTAACCGTAACCCTACCTTTTACCCTAACCCTCACCTTAACCCTACCACTAACCCTCAACCTAACCCTCACCCAAAACCTCACTGTCACCCTAAATCTGACCTTAACCCTAATAACAACCCTAACCCTCACCCTCACCCTAACCCTCACCCTAAACCTCACCCTAAAACTCACCCTAATCATAACCCTAACCCTTAGTCTAACCCTCACCCTAACCCTAAGCATAACCCTCACCCTAACCCTCACCCAAACCCAAATCTTAACCCTAACCCTCACCCTCACCCTAAACCTCATCCTAACACTTACCCTCATCCTCACCCTAAACCTCACACTTAACCGAATCCCCACCGTAACTCTAAACCTAACCGTCACCCTCACCATCACCCTCACGCTAAGCCTAACCCTAACCCTCTCCCTAACCCTAATGCTAAGTCTAACACTCACACTAACCCTCATGCTATCACTTATCCACACCACAAACCTAACCCTAACCTTAACCCTCACCCTCACCCTAAACCTCACCCTAACCCTAAACCTAATCCTAACCCTCACCCTCACTCTAACCCTAAAAATAACACTCACCTAACCCTAACCCTAACATTCTACCTCACCCGAACCCTCACCCTAACCCTAACGCTCACCCACACCCTAAACCTCAAGCTCACCCTTACCCTAACCCTCAACTAATCCTCACCCTAACCCTAACCATTACCTAACGAAAAGCCTAACCCTCACTCTCACCTTAACCATATCCCTAACCCTAAACCTCACCCTCACCCACACCCTCTACCTCAGCCTATCCCTAACCCTATCCCTAATCCTAACCCTAACCCTCACTCTCACCCTAACCCTCATCATAACCCTTAGCCTCACCCTCACTCTCACCCTAACCGTAACCCTCACACTAATCCTAACCCTCACACTAAACCTAAACCTACCCCTCACCCAAAACCTCACCATAAACTTAACCCTAACCCTAACCCTCACCCTCACCCTAGCCCTCAACCTAATACTAATTCTAACCCTAACCCTCACCCTAACCCTCATCCTCACCCTAAACCTCACACTAACCCTAACCCTAATCCCCAATCTAACCCTAACCCTAACCCTTACCCTAAACCTAACCCTAACCCTAACCCTAACCATCACCCTCACCGTAACAGTAACCCTAACCCTAACAATAACCCAACCCTAACGCTAACACTAACCCTAAACATAAACCTCACCCTAATGCTAACCCTCACCCTAAAACTAACCCTAATACTAACACTAACCGTCACACTAACCCTAACCATCACCTTAACCCTAAACCTCAACATAACCCTAAACCTAACCCTCACCCTCACCATAGCCCTCACACTAACCCTAACCATCATCCTCACCCTAAACTTCACACTAACCGTAACACTGATACTCAATCTAAACCTCGCCCTCACCATAACTCTAACCCTAATCCTCACCCTAACTCGCACCCTAACCCTAACCCTCACCTTTACCCTTACTGTCACCCTCACCCTAACCCTCACCCTACCCCTAACAATCATTCTAACCCTCACCCTAACCATCACGCTAACCCTAACCCTCAACCTCACACTCAGCCTCATTCTAAACCTAAGCCTAACCCTAACCCTAACTCTAACCCTCATCCTCACCCTACCCCTCACCCTAACCCTATTCCTAACCCTAACGCTAAAAATAACACTAACCATAACCCTAACCCTCTTTCTAACCCTAACCTTCACCCTAACCCTTACCCTCACCCTAACACTTACCTTACCCTAACAATGACCCTAACCCTAACCCTAACCCTCATTCTAACCCTAACCCTCACCCTAACCCTTACCCTCACCCTAATACTTAACTTACCCTAACAATAACCCTAACCCAAACACTAACCCTCACACTAACCCTAACCATCACCCTACCCTAACCCTAACCCTAAACCTCATCCTAACCCTAACCCTAACCCTCACCCTCACCCTTACCCTCACCATAACTCTGACCCTAACCTTAACAATAACACTAATCTTAACCCTAAATCTAACCCTAATCCTAATCCTAACCCTAATACCCACCTTCAGCCTCACCCTAACCACAAACTTAACCTTAACCATAACACTAACAATAACCCTAACCCTTACCCTAACCCTAACATTAACCCTCACCTTAATCCTAACCCTAACCCTAATCCTAACGCTATACCTCATCCTAACCCTCACCCTAACCCTCACCCTAAACCTCAACCTAACCCTAACCCTCACCCCCACACTCAGCCTAAACCTAAACCTAACCCTCACACTCACACTCAAGCTAACCCTAAACATAAATCTAACCCGCTCCCTAAACATAACCCTCACCCTAAACCTCACCCTAACCCTAACCCTAACACCAATCCTAACATTAACCCTCACAATAACCCTAACTCTAACCCTAAAACTTACTCTCACCCTCACCTTAACCCTGACCGTCAACCTCAGCCTAAACCTAAGCCTGACCCTAACCCTAACCCTCACACTCACACTCACCCTCACACTAACACTAATCCTAATCCCAGCCCTAACCCTAACCATCACCCTAACCCTAACCCTCACAATAATCCTAAACCTAACACTAACCCTAACGCTAAACCTCACCCTAACCGTAACTCTAAACCTAAACCTCACCCTCAACTTAACCCTAAGCCTAACCCTAACCCTAAACCTAAACCTCACCCTAAACATAACCCTAAACCTCACCTTCACCCTAGCCCTCACCCAAACCCTAATCCTAACTCTAACACTCATCCAAACCATCACCCTAACCCTAACCCTAACCATCACCCTAACCCTAGCCCTCAGCCTCCCCCTCACCCTCAGCCTAACCTTAAGCCTAAACCTAAACCTAAACCTAACCCACACTCACCCTCACCCTATCCCTAATCCTAATCCTAATTCTAACCCTAACAATAACCCTAACCCTAAAGCTAACTCTCACCTTAAATATAACCCTCACCCTAACCTAAACCCTCACCCTAACACTTACCCTGACCCTAACACTAACCCTAACCATCACCCTAATGTTCACACTAACCCTAACCCTCACAGTAAACCTAAACCTCATCCGAACCTTAACCCTAACCCTAACTTAAACCTCACCCTCATCCTAGCCCTCACCCTAACCCTAATTCTAACCCTAACACTCACCCTCAACCTCACCCTAAACCTCACACTAACCGTAACCCTAATCCTCAATCTTACCCTCACCCTAACTGTAACCCGAAACCTTAACCTAACCCTCACCCTAACCCTAACTCTCACCCTTATCTTAACCCTCACCCTCAGCCTAACCCTCACCTTTACCCTTACCATCACTCTCACCCTAACCCTCAACCTTACCCTAACCCTCACCCAAGCCCTCACCCTAACCCTAACCCTAAACCTCACCCTCACCCTCAGATTTACACTAATCCTATCACTATTCCTAACCCTAAACGTCACCCTCACCCTAACAGTCAGCTAATTCTTACCCTCACACTAATCCTAATCCTAACCCTAACTGTCACACTAAACCTAACCCTCACCCTAACCGTAACCCTAAACCTTACCCTAAACCTTATCTTAACCCTAACTCTAACCCTCACCCTAACCCTCACCCAAAACCTCACCGTCACCGTAAATCTGACCCTAACCCTAATAACAACCCTAACCCTCACCCGAACCCTCACCCTTACCCTCACCCTAACCCTCACCCAAACACTCACTCTAATCATAACCCTAACCCTCAGCCTAACCCTCACCCTAACCCAAACCTTAACCCTAAGCCTCAACCTCACCCTAACCCTCATCCTAACACTTAACCTCATCCTCACCCTAAACCTCACACTTAACCGAATCCTCACCGTAACTCTAAACCTAACCGTCACCCTCACCGTCACCCTCACACTAAGCCTAACCCTAACCCTCACCCTAACCCTAAAACTCACCCTAATCCTCACCATAATTCTAATGCTAAGTCTAACACTCATCCTAACCCTCATGCTATCACTTTTCCACAGAACAAACCTAACCCTAACCTTAACCCTCACCCTCACCCTAACCCTAATCCTAACCCTAACCCTCATCCTAACCCTCACCCTAATCCTAAGGTTAACCATCACCCTAAGCCTAATCCTCACACCCACCCTCACCCTCAGACTAACCCTAAGCCTAAGCCTAATCCTAACCCTAACCCTCACACTCACCCTCACCCTAAACCTAATCCTAACCCAAAACCTAACCCTAACCCTAAACCTCAACCTTACCCTCACCCTAAACCTAACGTTAACCCTAACACTAACCCTAACCCTAACACTCAGCCTTACCCTCCCCCTCAACTTAACTCTAACCCTAAACCTCTCCCTCACCCTATCCCTAATCCTAACCCTAACTCTAAACCTCACCCTAACCCTAACCCTAACCCTCACCCTCCCCCTCACCCAAACCGTAAATCTAACCCTAACCCTAACATTAACACTAATCCTAACCCTAATACTAACCCTAACCCTAAGCCTAACCCTCATGCAAACACTCACCCTCACCCTAATCCTAATCCTAACCCTAACACTCAAACTAACCCTAACCCTCACCCTCACTGTAACCCTAACCCTCATCCAAAAGCTCACCCTAACCCTAACCCTAACCGTAAAACTCACCCTAACTCTAACCCTAACCCTCACCTTCACCCTAGCCCTCACCCTAACCCTAAGCATAACCCTAATCCTCATCCTAACCCTCACCCTAACCATAACTCTAACGTAAAACTCACCCTAACACTAACCCTAACTAAAACCCTAACCCTAGCCCTAAACCTCACCCTAACCCTAACCCTCACCCTCACCCTCACTGTAACCCTAACCCTAAACCTAACAATAACCCTAAACCTAACCCTAAATCTCACCCTAAACATAACACTCACCCTAACCCTAACCCTCACCCTAACACTTACCCTAAACCTTACCCTAACCCTAACTCTAACACTAATCCTCACAGTAACCCTAACTCTCACCCTAATCCTAAACCTCACCCTAACCCTAACCCTAACCCTAACCCTCACCCAAACCATAGCCCTCACTCTCACCATAATTCTAACCATAAACCTCACCCTAACCCTAACCATCATCCTCAACATAAACATCACCCTAACCCTAACCCTAATCCTCAATCTAACCCTGACCCTCACCCTAACCCTCACCCTTACCCTAACCCTTATGCTAACCCTCACATTAATCCTTACCCTCACCCTTATCGGAACACTCACCCTCAGCCTAAACCTCACCTTTACTGTTACCGTCATGCTCACCCTAACCCTCACCCTAAACCTTACACTCATCCTAACACTCACCCTAACCCTAACCCGATCCATCACCCTAACCCTATCACTCACACTCAACCTCACCCTCAGAATAAACCTATGCCTAAGCTGAACCCTAACCCTAACCCTCAACCTCACCCAAGCTCTCACCCTAAAACTTATCCTGACCCAACCCTCATCCTAAACCTCACCCTAACCCTAAACTTAACCATCACCCAAAACCTATTCCTCACCCCCACCCTCATCCTCACCCTAACCCTAATCCTAATCCTAACCCTAACAATAACCATAACACTAAACCTAACCCTCAACCGAAACATAACCCTCACCCTAAACCAAAACCTCACCCTAAAACTTACCCTCAACCTAACACTAACCCTAACTCTAACCCTAAACCTCACACTAACCCTAACCCTCACAGTAACCCTAAAACTCACCCTAACCTTAACCCTAACCCTAACCTAAACCTCAACCTCATCTTAGTCCTCATCCTCACCCTATTTCTAACCCCCTAAACCTAACGGTAACCCTCAATCTCACCCTAAACCTCACACTAACCCTAACCCTAATCCTCAATCTAACCCTCACCCTAACCGTAACCCGAACCCTTATCCTAACCCTCACCCTAACCCTTACCCTCACCCTTATCTTAACCCTCACCCTCAGGCTAACCCTCACCTTTACCCTTACCATCACTCTCACCCTAACCCTCAACCTTACCCTAACCCTCACCCAAGCCCTCACCCTAACCCTAACCCTAAACATCACCCTCACCCTCAGATTTACACTAATCCTATCACTATTACTAACCCTAAACCTCACCCTCACCCTAGCCATGACCCTAATTCTTACCCTCACACTAATCCTAACCCTAACCCTAAACCTAACTCTCACAATAAACCTAACCCTCACCCTAACCGTAACCCTACACCTTACCCTAAACCTCACCTTAACCCTAACTCTAACCCTCAAACTAACCCTCACCTAAAGCCTCACCGTCACCCTAAATCTGACCATAACCCTTATAACAACCCTAACCCTCACCCTCACCCTAACACTCACCCTAAACATAACTCTAAACCTCAGCCTAACCCAAACCTTAACCCTAACCCTCACCCTCACCCTAACCCTCATCCTAACACTTAACTTCATCCTCACCCGAAACCTCATACTTAACTGAATCCTCACCGTAACTCTAACCCTAACCATCACCCTCACGCTAAGCCTAACCCTAACCCTCACCCTAACCCTAAAACTCACCCTAATCCTCACCCTCACCCTCACCCTAACCCTAATGCTAAGTCTAACATTCACCCTAACCCTCATGCTATCACTTATCCACACCACAAACCTAACCCTAACCTTAACCCTCACCCTCACCCTAACCCTCACCCTAACCCTAAACCTAATCCTAACCCTCACCCTAATCCTAACCCTAACACTAACCCTCACCTAACCCTAAACCTAACCTTCTACCTCATCCTAACCCTCACCATCACCCAAACCTTCACCCCAATCCTAACGCTCACCCACACCCTAAACCTCAAGCTGACCCTTACCATAACCCTCAACTAATCCTCACCCTAACCCTAACCATTACCTAACCAAGACCCTCAACCTCACCCTCACCTTCACCCTAACACTCATCCTCACCCTAGACCTCACCCTAACCATAACCCTAACCCTAAATCTCACCCTCACCCTCACCCTCAACCTCAGCCTATCCCTAACCCTATTCTTAATCCTAACCCTAACCCTCATCCTCACCCTAACCCTCACCATAACCCTTAACCTCACCCTCACTCTCACCCTAACCATAACCCTCACACTAAACCTAACCCTCACCCTAAACCTAAACCTACCCCTCACCCTAAACCTCACCATAAACTTAACCCTAACCCTAACCCTCACCCTCACGCTAGCCCTCACCCTAACCCTAATTCTAACCCTAACCCTCAACCTAACCCACATCCTCCCCCTAAACCTCACACTAACCCTAACCCTAATCCCCCATCTAACCCTAACCCTAACACTTACACTAACGCTCACCCTAACCCTAACCCTCACCCTTACCCTAACTCTCACCCTTAGCCTAACCCTCAACTTTACTCTTACCATCACGCTCATCGTAACCCTCACCCTAACCCGATCCCTCATCCTAACCCTCACCCTAACCCTAACCTATCCATCACCATGACTCTAACCCTCACCCTCACCATCATCCTCAGACTAAACCTATGCCTAAGCCTAACCCTAACCTCAACCCTCCCCTCACCATAGCCCTCACCCTAACCCTAAACCTAACCCTAACCCTCATCCTAACCCTCACCCTAACTCTAAGGTTAACCATCAACCTAAGCGTAATCCTCACACCCACCCTCACCTCAGCCAAACCCTAAGCCTAAGCCTAATCCTAACCCTAACCCTAACACTAACCTTAACCCTAACCCTCACCCTAAACCTCACCCTCAACCTAAGTCTAACCCTAAACCTCAACCTCACCCTATCCCTAATCCTAACCCTAAACCTAAACCTCATCGTAACCCTAACAGTAACCCTCAACCTCACCCTCACCCAAATCGTAAGTCTAACCCTAACCCTAACATTACCACTAATCCTAACCCTAACACTAACCCTTACCCTAACCCAAAACTTCACTCTCAGCCTCACCCTCACTGCAAATGTAACCCTAACCATTACATTTACAATAACCCTAACCCTAATCCTAATCATCACCCTCATGCTAACCATAATCCTAACCCTAAATCTCGCCCTAAACTTAACCCTCACTATCACTGAAACCCTAACCCTCACCCTAACCTAAACATAAACCTCACCCTAACCATTTACCTCACCCTAATCCTAACACTAAGCCTGACCTAAACTTCCCCCTAAACCTCCCCCTCACCCTAACCCTAACACAAACCCTAACCTCAAACTAACACTCAACCTAACCCTAAACCTAACCCTAACCCTAAACCTCACATTAACCCTAACCCTCACCCTAACCCAAACCCTACCCCTCACTCTAACCCTCAAGCTAAGTCTAACCCTCACCCTCACCAGAACCCTAAACCTAACCCTAACCCTAAACCTCACCTTAAGGCTAATTCTAACCCTAACCCTAACCCTAACCGGCAATCTAACACTAATCCTCACCTTCACCCTCACCCTCAGCCTAACCCTAAGCCTAACCCTAACCCTAACCCTAACCCTCACATTCACCCTCACCCTACCCATAAACCTAAAACTAACCCAAGACCTAACCCTTACCCTCAACCTAACCCTCACCCTAACCCTAACCCTAACACTAACCCTAACCCTAACACTAACAATCACCCTAAACCTCAACCTAACCCTAACCCTCACCCTCACCCTAACCCTCACCATAACCCTTAGCCTCACCCTCACTCTCACCCTAACCGTAACCCTCACACTAATCCTAACCCTCAGCCTAAACCTAAACCTACCCCTCACGCTAAACCTCACCATAAACTTAACCCTAACCCTAACCCTCACCCTCACGCTAGCCCTCAACATAATCCTAATTCTAACCCTAACCCTCACCCTAAACCTCATCCTCACCCTAAACCTCACAATAACCCTAACCCTAATCCCCAATCTAACCCTAACCCTAACCCTTACCCTAACCCTAACCCTGACCCTCACCCTCACCCTCACCCAAATCGTAAGTCTAACCCTAACCCTAACATTACCTCTAATCCTAACCCTAAAACTAACCCTTACCCTAACCCTAAACTTCACTCTCAGCCTCACCCTCACTGGAAACGTAACCCTAACCATAACATTTACAATAACCGTAACCCTAATCCTAACCATCACCCTCACCCTAACCATAACATTAACCCTAACCCTCCCCCTAGCCTTAACCCCCACTCTCACTGAATCCCTAACCTTCATCTTAACCCTCACCCTAACCTAACCTTAACCCTCACCCTAACCCTTAACCTCACCCTAATCCTAACACTAAGCCTAACCTAAACCTCCCTCTCCCCCTAAACCTAACACAAACCCTAACACAAACCCTAACCCTCAAATTAACCCTCAACCTAACCGTAACCCTAAACCTCACATTAACCCTAACACTCACCCTAACCCTAACCCTACCCCTCACACTCAAGCTACCTCTAGCCCTCACCCTCACCAGAACCCTAAACCTAACCCTAACCCTAAACCTCACCTTAAGGCTAATTCTAACCCTAATCCTAACCCTAACCAGCACCCTAACCCTAATCCTCACCTTCACCCTCACCCTCAGCCTAACCCTAAGCCTAAACCTAATGCTAACCCTAACCCTCACACTCACCCTCACACTAACCATAATCCTAAACCTAATCCTATCCCTAATCCTTACCCTCAACCTAACCCTCACCCTAAACCTAACCCTAACACTAACCCTAACCCTAACCCTCACCCTAAACATCACCCTAACCCTAACACTAATCCTAAACCTGACCTTCACCCTAAGCCAAACTCTAACCCTCATCCTAACCCTAAACCTCATCCTAACCTTCACCCTAACCCTAACCCTCACCCTAACCCTAACCCTAACCCTAACTGTCAAGCTGGGCCTAGGACTAAGCCTAAGTCTAGTCCTAACCCTAACCCTCACCCTAACCCTAACCCTAACACTAACCATAACTCTAACCCTAAATCTCACTCTCACCCTAACCCTAACTCTAACCCTAACCCTAACCCTAAACCTCATCTTAACACTAAACCTAACCCTCACCTTCACCCTCACATTAAACATAACCTTAAACTTAACCCTAAAAATAACTCTAACCCTAACCCTAACCCTCACCCTTACTATAAGCCTCACCCTAGCATTTACCCTTAACCTAACACCCTAATCCTAACACTAACCCTCACACTAACCCTAACCATCACCCTAACCCTAAGCCTAACCCTCACCCTAACCATAAACCTCACCCTCAACATCATCCTCAGGCTAACCCTAAGCCTAACCCTAAACCTAACCCTAACAATAAATCTAACCTTAATCCTAACACTCACCCTAACCATAACCCTCACCCCAACCTAAACCCTTACCCTAACACTTACCCTCCCACTAACACTAACCCTAACCCTAACAATAACCCTCAAACTAACACTAACCTAACCCTAAACCTCAACCTAACCCTCAACCTCACCCTAACCCAAACACTAACCCTAACCCTAACCCTCACCCTAACCCTCCCCCTAACCTTATATCTCACACTAAATCTCACCCTCACCCAAATCCTTACGCTAACCCTAACCCTAAACCCCACCCTAACCCTAACCCTAACCCTGACCCGCACCCACAGCCTAACCCGAAGCCTAAGCCTAACCCTCAAACTAACCCTCACACTCACCCTCACCCTAAACCTAATCCTAAACCTAACCCTATCCCTAAACCTCAACCTAACCCTCACAATCACACTAAACCTAACACTAACCCTAACCCTAAACCTAAACCTAACAGTCCCCATAACCATAACTCTAACCCTAATCCTAAGCCTAAACCTAACCCTAACCGTCACCGTAACCCTAACCCTGACCCTCAACCTAAACCTAAACCTAAACCTAACCCTAAACCAAACCCTAACCCTCAGCCTCACCCTCACCCTAATCCAAACCCTAACCTTAACCTTCACCCTAACCCTAAGCTTAATCCTAAACCTAACCCTAACCCTCACATTCAACCTCAACCTAATCTTAATCCTAAATCTAACCCTATCCCTAACCCTAACCCTCAACCTAACCCTCACCCTAGCCGTAACCCTAACCCTAATCCTAACCCTAAACCTCATCTTAACCCTCACCCTCAACCTCATGCTCGGCCTAAGCCTAATCCTAAGCCTAAGCCTAACCCTAACCCTCACCCTAACCCTAAAATTAACACTAACACTAACTCTAAACCTAAACCTCACTCTCACCCTAACCCTAATTCTAACCCTAACCCTAACCCTAAACCTCATCCTAACCGTAACCCTAAACCTCACTCTAACCCTCACTGTAACCGTAACATTAACCCTAACCCTAACAATAACCCTAACCCTAACCCTAACGCTCACCCTAACTATAACCCTCACCTTAAACCAAGCCCTCACCCTAACACTTACCTTAACCCTAACACTAACTCTAACCCTAAAACTAACACTCACACTAACCCTAACAGTAACCCTAAACCTTAACCTCAACCTAACCCTCACCCTCACCCTAACCCTAACACTGACCCTAACCCTAGCCCTCCCCCTAACCCTCCCCCTAACCCTCCCCCTAACCCTATATCTAACCCTAAATCTCACCCTCACCCTCACCCTAACCCTAATTCTAACCCTCACCCTCACCCTAACCCAGACCCTCATCCTCACCCTAAACCAAAACACTAACCCTAACCCTAATTCTCAATCTAACCCTCACCCTAAGCCTAACCCTCACCTAACCCTAAACCTAACCCTAACCCTCAGCCTTATCTTAAACCTAACCCTAAGTGTAAACTTCACTTTTACCCTTACCATCATCCTCACCCTTACCCTCACCCTAACCCTAAACCTCATCCTAACCCTCACGCTATCCGTAAACTTAACCATCAACCTAACCCTAACCCTCACACAAAACCTCACGCTCAGCCTAACCCTAAGCCTATGCCTAAGCCTTAACCTAACCCTCATCCTCACCCTAGCCCTCAAACTAACCCTAATCCTAATCATCACCATAACCCTAATACTGACCCCCACCCCCAGCCTAACCCTAAGCCTAAGCCTAACCCTAACCCTAACTCTCACAGTCACCCTCACCATAAACCTAACCCTAACCCTAACCCTAAACCTCAACCTAACCTTCACCCTAACATTAACCCTAACACTAACACTACCCCTAACCCTCGATCTAACCTTCCCCCTAATCCTACATCTAACCTTAAACCTCACCCTCACCCTAACACTAATCCTAACCCTAACCCTAAACCTCACCCTAAACCTAACTCTCACCCCCACCCTCACCTTCACTCTCACAGTAAATCTAACCCTAACCCTAACAATAACACTAATCCTAACTCTAAACCTAACTCTAACCCTAACAGTAATCCGAAGCTCACCATCACCCTAACGCTAATTCTAACCCTAAGCCCCACCGTAACACTAACCCCCATGTCACCATAACCCTAACTCAAACTTTCCCTAACTATAACCCTAAACCTCAAACTAACAGTAACTCTAATACTCACCTTCACCCTAGTTCTCACCCTAACTCTAATCCTAACCCTAATCCTCATTCTAACCCTCACCCTAACCCTAACACTAACCCTCACCATAACCCTAAACCTAACCCTCAACCTAACCTTAACACTCACCCTAACCCTAACCCTAAACCTCACCCTAACCCTAACTCTCACCCTCACCCTCACCCTCAGCCGAAACCTAAGCCTAATCCTAAATCTAACCCTAACACACACACTCACCCTCACCCTAACCCTAATCCTAAACCTAACAATAACCCTAAACCTCCCCCTACATCTCACCCTAAACCTAACTCTAACCCAAACCCTAATCCTCACCCTAACCCTAACCATAACCCTCACACTAACCCAAACCCTCACCCTAACACTTACCATGACCCTAACACTAATCCTAACCCTAACACTAACCCTCACACTAACTCTAAACCTAACCCTCACCCACAACCTCACCCTCATTGGAACTCTAACCCTATCTCTAACAATAACACTAATCCTAACCCTAACCGTCACCCTAACCCTAATCCTCAACCCCACCCTCACCCTCATCTTAACTCTAAGCCTAAGCCTAACCCTTACCCTATCCCTTACACTCAGCCTCACCCTAACCTAATCCTAACCCTAAACCTATCTCTAAACCTCATCCTAACCCTCACGCTCACCCGAACCCTAACACTCACCCTAACCCTACCGCAACCCTAACTCTAACCCTAAAACTCACCCTCACCCTAAACCTAAACCTAACCCTAAACCTCACCCTAAACCTCACCCTAACCCTAAACCCTCACCTTCACCCTCAACCTCACAGTAACTCTAACCCTAACAATAACACTAACACTAACCCTAACCCTAACCATAACCATAACCCTCAACCTCAGCCTCACCCTCACCGCAAACTTAACCCTAACCATGACGCTAACAATAACCCTAAACCTAACCCTAACCCTAATCCTCACCCCCACCCTCACCCTCAGCCTAACCCTAAGCCTAAGCCTAACCCTAACCCTAACCCTCACCATAACCCTAACCCTAACCCTAAACCTAATCCTAAATCTAACCCTAAACCAAACCCTAATCCTCATCCTCACCCTCACCATAACACAAACCCTAATCTTAACCCTCATCCTAACCCTAAGCCTAATCCTAACTCTAACCCTAAACCTCACACTCAACCTCACCCTAACCTTAATACTAAACCTAACTCTCACCCTAACCCTAACCCTCAACCTAACCCTCAACCTAGCCCTAACCCTAAACCTAATCCTAACCCTAAACCTCATCCTAACCCTCATCCTCAACCTCATGCTCGGCCTAAGCCTAAGCCTAAGGGTAAGCCTAACCCTAACCCTCACCCTAAGCCTAAAACTAACACAAAGCCTAACTCGTTTAAGTTTATTAAACCTCACTCTCACCCTAACCCTAATTCTAACCCTAACATAACCCTAAACCTCATCCTTACCCTAACCCTAACCCTCACTCTCTCCCTCACTGTAACCGTAACTCTAACCCTAACCCTAACAATAACCCTAAACCTAACCCTAACCCTCACCCTAACCATAACCTCACCCTATCCCAAACCCTCAACCTAACACTTACGCTAACCATAACACTAACCCTAACCCTAACACTAACCCTCACACTAACACTAACCCAAAATCTAACCCTTAACCTCAACCTAACCGTCACCCTTAACCTAAGCCTAATACTAACCCAAACCATAACCCTCACCCTAACCTTTCCCCTAACCCTACATCTAACACTAAATCTCACCCTCACCCTAACCCTAACCCTAAACCTAACCCTAAACCTCACCGTAAACCTCACCCTAACACTAATCCTCACCCTTACCCTCAACCTCACAGTAACTTTAACCCTAACCCTAACAATAACATTAACCCTAACCCTAACAATAACCCTCACCCGCAGCCTCACCCTCACCGCAAACTTAACCCTAACCATAACACTAACAATAACCTAAACCAAACCCTAACACTAACCCTAATCCTCACCCTCAGCCTAACCCTAAGCCTAACCCTATCCCTAAACATAACCCTCAACATAACCCTAACCCTAACCCTAACCCTAAGTCTAAACCTAACCCTAACCCTAAACCTAACCCTAATCCTAAACCTAACCCTAATCCTCAGCCTCACCCTCACACTAACCCAAACCCTAACACTAATCCTCACCTTAACCCTAAGCCTAATCCTAACCCTAGCCCTAACTCTCACACTCACCCTCACCCTAAACCTAATCCTAAACCTAACCCTATCCCTAACACTAAATCTCACCCTAACACTCACCATAGCCCTCACCCTAACCCTAAACCTAAACCTCATCCTCACCCTAGCCCTCACCCTAACCCTAAATCTATCCCTCACACTCACCCTAACCCTAACCCTCATCCTCACCCTAAAAATCACACTAACCCTAAACCGAATCCTCAATCTAACCCTCACCCTAACCCTAACACTAACCCTTAACCTAACACGAAAAATAACCCTAAAACTCACCCTTATCTTAACACTTACCCTCAGCCAAAACCTCTCCTTTACCCCTACCATCATAATCACCCTAACCCACACCCTAACCCTAAACCTCATACTAAGCCTCACCCTAACCGAAACCCTCACCCTAGCCCTCACCCTAACCCTAATCCTAACCCTAACCCTCATTCTAACCCTCACCCCAACCCTAACCCTAAACATCACCCTAACCCTAATCCTCACCCCTACACTCACCCTCAGCCTAACCCTAAGTCTAAGCCTAACCCTAACCCTAAACCTCACACTCACCCTCACCTAACCCTAATCATAACACTAACCCTAACCCTAACCAAAACCTCAACGTAACCATCAACCTAACCTTAACCCTAACACTAAACCTAACCCTAACCTCGAACTAACACTCCCCCTAACCCTAAATCTAACACTAAACCTCACCCTCACCCTAAACCTAATCCTAACCCTAACTATAAACCTCAAACTAACCCTAACACTAACATTCACCCTCACCCTCACCCTTACCATAAATCTAACCCTAACCCTAACAATAAGACTAATCCTAACCCTAAACCTAAGCCTAACCCTAATCCTAACATTCACCCTCACCCTAACCCTAATCCTAACCCTAACCCTCAACCTAACCCTAACGCTCACACTCACAGTAATCCTAACCCTCATTCAAACCCTCACCCTAACCCTAACCCAAACCCTAAACCTCACCATAACACTAACCCTAACCCTCAAACTCACCCTAGACCTCACCCTAACCCGAATCCTACCCCTAAACCTCATCCTAACCCTAAACCTAACCATCACACTATCTCTAACCCTAACCCTCAACCTAACCCTAACCCTCACCCTAACCCTAAACTTAACCCCAACCCAAACTCTCACCCTAACCCTAACCCTAACCCTCACCCTAACCGTAACCCTCACCCTCACCCTCACCGTCAGCCTAATGTTCACCCTAACCCTAACCCTAACACTCACCCTAAACCTAACCCTCTCCCTCAGCTTAACCCCAAGCCGAAGCCTAACCCTAAGCCTAACCCTCACACTCACCCTAACCCTCACACTCACCCTAACCCTCATCCAAACCCTAAATCTAACACTAACCCTAACCCTAACACTCACCTTCAGCCTCACCCGAGACCTAACTCTAATCCTAAAAATAACTCTCACCCTAACCCTAACCCTAACCCTAAACCTCACTCTAACCCTAAATCTCACCATCACCCTAATCCTAACCCTAACCCTCATCCTAACCCTCATCCTAACACTAACCCTAATCCTCACCCTCACCCCCAACATCACCCTCAGCCTAACCCTAACCCTAACCCTAACCCTCACGGTAACTCTTAGCCTAACCCTAAACCTAACCCTAAATCTAACCCTAAACCAAACCCTATTCCTCAGCCTCACCCTCACCATAACACAAACCCTAAACTTAACCCTCACCCTAACCCTAAGCCTAATCCTAACACTATCCCTAACCCTTACACTAAACCTCACCCTAAACTTAATCCTAAACCTGAATCGATCCCTAACCCTAACCCTCAATTTAACCCTAACCCTAACAATAACACTAATCCTAACCCTAAACCTAACCCTAAACCTAAGCCTAACCCTAATCCTAACACTCACGCTCACCCTAACCCTAATCCTAACCCTAACCCTATACCTAACCCTAATCCTCAACCTCACTGTAAACCTAACCCTCATCCAAAACCTCACCCTAACCCACACCCTAACCCTAAACCTCATACTAACCCTCACCCTAACCAAAACCCTCACCCTCAAACTCAAGCTCAGGCTAACCCTAAGCCTATGCCTTACCCTAATACTCACCCTCACCCTAGCCCTCACCCTAACCCTAATCCTAATCCTAACCCTCATTCTAACCCTCACACTAACCCTAACCCTAACCATCACCCTAACCCTAATCCTCACCCCCACCCTCACCCTCAGCCTAACCCTAAGCCTAAGCCTAAGCCTAACCCTAACCCTCACACTCACCCTCACCCTAACCCTAATCCTAAACCTAACCATAACCCTAACCCAAAACTTCAACGTAAAAATCAACCTAAGCTTAACCTTAACACCAACCACAACCCTAACTTCGAACTAACACTCCCCCTAACCCTAAATCTAACCCTAAACCTCACCCTCACCCTAAACCTAATCATAACCCTAACCATAAACCTCACCCTAACCCTAACCCTAACCTTCACCCTCACCCTCACCCTCACCCTTACCATAAATCTAAAACTAACCCTAACAGTAACACTAATCCTAACCCTAAACCTAAGCCTAACCCTAATTCTATCCCTCACCCTCACCCTAACCCTAACCCTTATCCTCACCTTAAACCTCATACTAAACCTAAACTGAATCCTCAATCTAACCCTCACCCTAACCCTAACACTAACCCTTACCCTAACCCTAAATCTAACCCTAACCCTCACCCTTAAATTAACACTCACGCTCAGCCAAAACCTCTCCTTTACCCTTACCATCATAATCACCCTAAACCTAAACCTCATACAAACCCTCACCCTAACCGTAAACCTAACCATCACGCTAACAGAAACCCTCACCCTCAACCTCAAGATCAGCCTAACCCTAAGCCTAAGCCTTACCCTAATCCTCACCCTCACCCAAGACCTCACCCTAACCTTAATCCTAACCCTAACCCTCATTCTAACCCTGAACCTAACCCGAAACCTAACCATCACTGTAACCCTAATCCTCACCCCCGCCCTCACCCTCAGCCTAACCCTAAACCTAAGCCTAACCCTAACCCTAACCCTCACACTCAACCTCACCCTAACCCTAATCCTAACCCTAACCCTAATCCTATCACAAAAACCTCAACATAACCATCAACCTACCCTTAACCCTAACCCTAACCCTAACCCTCGAATTAGCACTCCCCCTAACCCAAAATCTAACCCTAAACCTCACCCACACCCTAACCCTAATCCTAATCCTAACAATAAATCTCACCCTAACCCTAAACCTAACCTTCACCCTCACCCTCACCCTCACCTTACCATAAATCTAACCCTAACCCTAACAATAACACTAATCCTAACCCTAAACCTAAACCTAACCCTAAGCCTAACCCTAATCCTAACACTCACCCTCAACCTAACCCTAATCCTAATGCTAAGCCTCAACCTAACCCCAATCCTCACCCTCAATGTAACCCTAACCCTCATCCAAACCCTCACCCTAACCCTAACACTAAACTTCAACCACACCCTAGTCCTCACCTTAACCTTAATCCTAACTCTAATCCTAATCCTAACCCTAACCCTAACCATAATTCTAACCATCACACTATCCCTAAACATAACCCTCAACCTAACCCTAACCCTCACCCTAAATCTAAACTTAAGCTGAACCCAAACTCTCACCCTAATACTAACCCTAATCCTCACCCTAACCCTAAATCTAACCCTAAACCTCACCCTCACCCTAACCCTAATCCTAACACTAACCATAAACCTCACCCTAACTCTAACCCGAAACTTCACCCTCACCCTCAACATAAATCTAACCCTAACCCTAACAATAACACTAATCCTTACCCTAAACCTAACCCTAAACCTAAGCCTAACCCTAATCCTAACACTCACCCTCACCCTAACCCTAATCCTAACCCTAACCCTATACCTAACCCTAATCCTCAACCTCACTGTAACCCTAACCCTCATCCAAACCCTCACCCTAACCCACACCCTAACCCTAAACCTCATACTAACCCTCACCCTAACCAAAACCCTCACCCTCAAACTCAAGCTCAGCCTAACCCTAAGCCTAAGCCTTACCCAAATCCTAAACCCTCACCCTAGCCCTCACCCTAACACTAATCCTAATGCTAACCCTCATTCTAACCCTCACACTAACCCTAACCCTAACCATCACCATAACCCTAATCCTCACCCCCACCCTCACCCTCAGCCTAACCCTAAGCCTAAGCCTAAGCCTAACCCTAACCCACACACTCACCCTCACCCTAACCCTAATCCTAACCCTAACCATAACCCTAACCCAAAACCTCAAGGTAACCATCAACCTAACCTTAACCTTAACACTAACCCTAACCCTAACTTCGAACTAACCCTCCCCCTAACACTAAATCTAACCCTAAACCTCACCCTCACCCTAAACCTAATCCTAACCCTAACCATAAACCTCACCCTAACCCTAACCCTAACGTTCACCCTCACACTCACCCTCACCCTTACCATAAATCTAAACCTAACCCTAACAATAACACTAATCCTAACCCTAAACCTAAGCCTAACACTAATCCTAACACTCACCCTCACCCTAACACCTAATCCTAACCTTAAGCCTCAAACTAACCCTAACCCTCACCCTCACTGTAATCCTAACTCTCATCCAAACCCTCACCCTAACCCTAACGCTACCCATAAACCTCACCCTAACACTAACCCTACCCCTCAACCTCACCCTAGCCCTCATCCTAACCCTAAAACTAACCCTAATACTAATCCTAACCCTAACCCTCACCCTAGCCCTAACTCTAACACTAACCCTAACCCTAACCCTCACCCTCAGCCTCACCCTA
Organism: Dipodomys merriami; assembly: GCF_024711535.1. Lineage (NCBI taxonomy): Eukaryota > Metazoa > Chordata > Mammalia > Rodentia > Heteromyidae > Dipodomys > Dipodomys merriami. Next base: position 1,987,268 of record NW_027202771.1, read on the forward strand.
AACCTAACTCTAATCCTAAACCTCACCCTCACCCTAACCCTAACCCTAATCCTAAACCTCACCCTAAACCTAAACCTCACCCTCACCGTAATCCTAACCCTAACCCTAATCTAATCTTAAAGCTCAACCTAAACCTAACGATCACCCTCAAATTAACCCGTACCCTAACCCTCACCCTAAACCTAAACTTAACCGGAAACCTAACTCTCACCCTAACCCTAACCCTAAACCTCACCTTAACACTAAACCTCAGCCTCACCATAACTCTTACCCTGACCCTAAAACTCACACTCATTCTAACCCTAAGCCTAATCCTAATCCTAACCCTAACACTAAACCTAACCCTCAACCTAACCATCAAATTAACCCTAACCCTAACAATAACCCTAACCCTAACCCTCACCCTCACACTCAGCCTCACTCTAACCCTAACTTTAACCCTAAGCTTCACCCTCATCCTAACCCTAACCCTAACACTAACACTAAACCTCACCAAAACCATAACCTCACCCTAACGCAAACCCTCACCCTAACACTTAACCTCACCCAAACATTAACCCTAACCTTAACACTAACACTCACAATAACCCTAACCCTAACCCTAACCTTAAACCTTAACCAAACCCTCACCCTCACCCTAACACTAACACTAAGCCTCAGCCTAACCGTCCCCCTAACCCTATATCTAACCCTAAACCTCACCTTCACACTAACATTAACCCTAACCCTAACACTAAACCCCACTCTAACCCTAAAACTAACCCTCACCCGCACCCTCACCCTCTCCGTAGCTCTGACCCTAACCCTAACAATAACACTAACCCTAACCCTAATCCTCACACTCACCCTCAACCTCAACCTAACCCTAATCCTAAACGTAACCCTATACCTTTCTTTAACCCTCACCCTAGCCCTCATCCTAACCCTAATCCTAACCCTAAACCGAATCCTAACTCTCAACCTAACCCTAACCCTAACCCTCATTCTAACCCTAACCCTAACCCTCACCCTCATGCTCGGCCTAAGCCTAAGCCGAGGCCGAAGCCTAAGCCTAACCCTAACCCTCACCCTAAACCTAAAACTAACGCTAAGCCTAACTGTAAACATAAACCTCAGTCTCACCCTAACCCTAATTCTAACCCTAACATAACACTAAACTTCATCCTAACACTAACCCTTAACCCTCACTCTCACCCTCACTGCAACCGTAACCCTAGCCCTAACCCTAACAATAACCCTAACACTACCCCTAACCCTCACCCTAAACATAACCCTCACCCTAACGCAAACGCTCACCCTAACACTTACCCTAACCCTAACACTAACCCTAACCCTAATACTAAACCTCACACTAACCCTAACCCTTAACCTCAACCTAACCCTCACCCTCATCCTAAGCCTAACATTAACCCTAAAACTAACCCTTCTCCTAACCCTCCCCCTAACCCTATATCAAACCCTAAACCTCACCATCACCCTAACACTAAACCTAACCCTAAACCTAAACCTCACCCTAACCCTCACCCTAACCTTAACCCTCACCCTCACCCTCAACCTCACCGTAACTCTAACCCTAACCCTAATAATAACATTAACCCAAACCCTAACCATAACCATAACCCTCAACCTCAGCCTCACCCTCACTGCAAACTTAAACCTCACCATAACACTAACAATAACCTAAACCAAACCCCACCCTCACCCTCAGCTTAACCCAAAGCCTAACCCTATCCCTAACCCTAACCCTCACTGTAACCCTAACCCAAACCCTACCCCTAGTTCGCACCCTAACCCTAAGCCTAATCCTAACCCTCACCCTAACCCTCACACTCACACTCACCCTAAACCTAATCCTAAACCTAACCCTATGCCTAACACTAAACCTCACCCTAACACTCACCCTAGCCCTCACCCTAACCCTAAACCTAAACCTCACCCTCACCCTAGCCCCCACCCTAACCCTAATTCTATCTATCCCTCACCCTCACGCTAACCCTAACCCTAAACCTCACACTAACCCTAAACTGAATCCTCAATCTAACCCTCACCCTAACCCTAACACTAACCCTTACCCTAACCCGAAAAATAACCCTAAACCTAACCCTTATCTTAACACTAACGCTCAGCCAAAACCTCTCCTTTACCCTTACCATCATAATCACCCTAAACCACACCCTAACCCTAAACCTCATACAAACCCTCACCCTAACCTTAAACCTAACCATCACCCTAACCGAAACCCTCACCCTCAACCTCAAGCTCAAACTAACCCTAAGCCTAAGCCTTACCCTAATCCTCACCCTCACCCAAGCCCTCACCCTAACCTTAATCCTAACCCTCACCCTCATTCTAACCCTCAACCTAACCCTAACCCCAAACATCGCCGTAACCCTAATCCTCACCCCCGCCCTCACCCTCAGCCTAACCCTACGCCTAAGCCTAAGCCTAACCCTAACCCGCACATTCACCCTCACCCTAACCCTAATCCTAACCCTAACCCTATTCCTAACCCAAAACCTCAACATAACCTACCCGTACCCTAACCCTAACCCTAACCTAACCCTCGAACTAATACTGCCCCTAACCCAAAATCTAACCCTAAACCTCACCCTCACCCTAACCCTAATCCTAACCCTAACCATAAACCTCACCCTAACCCTAACCCTAAACTTCACCATCACCCTCACCCTCACTTTACCATAAATCTAACCCTAACCCTAACAATAACACTAATCCTAAACCTAAACCTAAACCTAACCCTAAGCCTAACCCTAAACCTCACACTCACCCTCAGCCTAACCCTCATCCTAACCCTAACCATAACCCTAACCCAAAACCTCAACGTATCCATCAACCTAACCTTTACCTTAACACTAACCCTAACCCTAACCTCGAACTAACACTCCCCCTAACCCTAAATCAAACCCTAAACCTCACCCTCACCCTAAGCCTAACCCTCACCCTAACCCTCACCCTACTCCTCAGCCTAACCCTAATCCTAACGCTAAACCTCATCCTAATCCTCACCCTAACCCTAACCGTAACCCTCACCCTAACCCTTACCCTAACCCTCACCCACATGCTGCGCCTAAGTCGAAGCCAAAGCCTAAGCCTAAGCCTAACCCTAACGCTAACCCTAACTCTAACCCTAACACTCACCCTAACTCTAACTCTAAACCTCACTCTAAAACTAATCCTAACTCTAAACCGAAATGTAAACTTAAACCTCATCATAACCCTAACCCTAATAATAACCCTAACAAAAACCCTTACCCTAACCTTACCCTAAACCAAAACCTAACCGTAACACTAAACTTAACCTAAACCTAGCCCAAACCCTAACCATAACCCTCACCCTAACCCTAACACTAAACCTAATCCTCACCCTCACCCTAGCCCTCACCCTAAGCCTAAACCTCATCCTCACCCTCAAACTCACACTAACCCTAACACTAATCATCAATCTAACCATCACCCTCACCCTCACCCTAACCCTAACCCTCACACTAACCTTCACCCTAACCCTAACTCTACCCCTAAACCTCACCCTCACCCTAATCCTATCTCTAACCCTAACCCTAACACTAAAAAGATCACCCTAACTCTAACCCTAACCCTCAACCTCACTGTAACGGTAACCCTAACCCTAACAATAACCCTAACCCTAACCCTCAACCTCACATTAACCCTAATCCTGACCCTAACCCTCAGCCTAACCCTAACCCTCACCCTTACCGTAACCCTAACCCTCATCCTAAACCTCACCCTAAAACTAACCCTAAACCTAAAACTCACCCTAACAATAAACATACCCCTCACCCTCACCCTCACCCTCAACCTCACCTTAACTCTAACCCTAACCCTAACATTAACACTAATCCTTACCTTAAACCTAACCCTAACCCTAATCCTAACACTCACCGTCAACCTAAACCTAATCCTAACCCAACCCTCACACTCAGCCTCACCCTAACCTAACCTCTAACCCTAAACCTCACCCTAACCTTAACCCTAAACCTCACCCTAATGCTAGCCCTCACCCTAACCCTAATCCTAACCCTGACACTCATCCTAAACCTCATCCTAAAAATAAACTTAACCCTAATCCTCACCCTCACCCTAACCCTAAACTTAACCCTAACCCTCAAACTAACCCTAACCCTCAACCTCACTGTAACCCCTACCCTAACCCTCACCCTAACCCTAAACTTAACCCAAACACTAACTCTCACCCTAACCCTATCCCTCACCCTAACTCTAAGCCTCACATTCACCCTCACCCTCAGCCTAAACCTAAGACTATCCCTATCCCTAACCCTAACCCTCACACTCAACCTAACCCAAATCCCAATCAAACCCTAACCCTGACGCTCACCCTCACCCTAAGCCTCACCTTAAGCCTAACCCTAACATTAATACTAACCCTAACCCCATCCCTAAACCTTACACTAACACTAACCCTAACCATCACCCTAACACTAACCCTCACCTTAACACTAACCCTAACCCTCACACTCACCCTACCCTCACCCTAACCCTAAGCCTCATTCTCACCCTAAACCCGACACTAACCCTAACACTAATCCTCAATCTAAGCCTCACCCTCACCCTAACCCTAACCCTAACCCTCAACCTAACCCTAACCCTCACCCTTAACGTAACCCTCACCCTCAGCCTAAATTTCACATTTACCCTTACCATCACCCCCACCCTAACCCTCACCCTAAACCTAACCCTCATCCTAACCCTAACTCTACCCCTAAACCTCACCCTCACCATAACCCGAACTCTATCCCTAACCCTAACACTAAACCTCAACCGAACCCTAAAGCTAATCCTCGCCCTCAACCACATGCTCAGCCTAAACCTAAGCCTAAGCCTAATGCTTACCCTAACCATCAACCTCACACTAGCCCTAATGCTAACCCTAATCCTAAACCTAACCCTCATCCTAACACTCACTCTATCCCTAACACTAAACCTCAACCTAAACCTAACCCTAAACCTCACTCTCACCCTAGCCCTCATCCTAGCCCTAACCCTAACCCTCAACATAACCCTAACACTCAGCTTCACCCTCACACTCAGACTAATCCTAAGCCTAAAACTAACCTTAACCTTAACCCTCAATCTCACCTTAACCCTCACCCTAACCCTAACCCTAACACTAAGCCTAACCCTAACCCTCACCCTCAGCCTCATCCTAACCCTAACTCTAACCCTAAATTTCACCCTCACCATAACCCTTAGCCTAACCCTAACCCTAAACCTGACCCTAACCCTAACTCTAAACCTACCCTTATCCTAGCACTTACACTAACCCTAATCCTAACCCTAACCCTCATCCTAACCCTCTCACTAACCCTAACCCTAACACTCACCCTAACCCTAACCCTTACCCTCAACCTCACCCTCAGCCTAATCCTAACACTAACCCTAATCCTCACCCTCACCCTAGCCCTCACCCTAACCCTAACCCTCACCCTAGGCCTAACCCTCACATTTAACCTTATCATGACCCCCACCATAACCCTCAGCCTAATCTGAACCCTAACCCTAACCCACACCCTAAACCTCACCCTAACCCTAACTCTAACCCTAAATCCCACCCTCACCCTAAACTACTAAATCTCACCCTAACCCCAACCCTAATCCTAACCCTAACCATAACCATAACCATAACCCTCAGCATAACCCAAAACTTAACCCTAACAATAACCCTCACAGTAACCTGAACCTCACGCTAAATCTAACTATAACCCTAACCATAACACTAAAAACCTCACCCTAACTCTAACCCTAAACCTCAACCTCACCATAATCGTAACCCTAACCCTATCCCTAACAATAACCCTAAACCTAACCCTAATCATAATCCTCAAACTCACACTAAAGCTAATCCTAAACCTAAACCTCAACCTAACCCTAACCCTCACACTTATTCTAACCCTAAACCTCATCCTAATCCTCACACTAAGGCCTAAACCTAACACTAACAGTCACCCTAACACTAAACCTAACCCTCACCCTCAACCTATACCTCATCCTAACCCTAATCCTAACCCTACTTCTCATCCTAAAACTCACCCTAACCCAAACCCTAAACCTCACCCTAAACCTAATCCTAAACCTAACACTCAACCTAACCCTAATCCTCATGCTCAACTTAAAACTAACTCTAACCCTCACCCTAACCCTAAACTTTACCTGAACCCTAACTTTCACCTTAACCCTAAACCTAACACTCACCCTAACCCTAACCCTCACACTCACCTTACCCTTACCTTAATCCTAATCCTAACCCTAACCCTAACCCACAACCTCCACCTCACCTTATCCCTAACTCTAACCCTAAACCCCACTCTCACCCTAACCCTAACCCTAACCCTAAACCTAAACCTCACCCTGACCATAACCCTAAACATCACCCTCACCCTAGCCCTCACCCTAACCCTACTCCTAACCCTAACCCTCATCCTAACCCTCCCTATAACCCTATCCGAAACCCTCACCCTATCCCTAACCCTCACACTCACCCTCAGCCTCAGCCTAACCCTAAGCCTAACCACAAGCCTTACCTGAAACCTAACCTTAACCCTCAAACTCACCCGCACCCTCACCCTCACCATAACTCTAAACCAAACCCTAATCCTAACCCTAAACCTCACCCTAACCCTAACCCTAACCCTAACCCTCACCCTCACCCTAACCCTAACACAAACCCTAACCCTAACCCTCAACCTACCCCTCCCGCTAACCCTGTTTCTAACCGTAAACTTCATCCTCCACCTAACCCTAACCCTAACCCTAACCCTAAAACCCACCCTAACCTTAACACTAACCCTCACCCGCACCCTCACCCTCACCATAACTCTAATGCTAACTCTAAAAATAACACTAAGCCTAACCCTAACCATCACCCTAACCCTAATACTCACCCCCACCTTCACCATCAGCCTAACACTAAACCTAAGCCTAACCCTCACCCTAACCCTCACACTCATGCTCACCCTAACCCTAATCTTAAACCTAACTCTATCCCTAAACCTCAACTTAACCCTCACCCTCACCCTAACCCTAACACTAACCCTAACCATAAACCTCCCCCAAAACCTCCCCCAAACCCTAACTCTAACGCTAAACCTCACCCTCACCCTAACCCTAAAACTCACCCTAAACCTAACGCTCACCCTCACCCTCTAACTCACCCTAACTCTAATCCTGTCCCTAACAACACTAACCCTAACCCTAACCCTAAACATAACCCTCACCCTCAGCCTCACCCTCACTGAAAACTTAACCCTAACCATAGCACTAACAATAGGACTAACCCTAAACTTAACCCTAACCCTAATCCTCACCCCCAACCTCACCCTCAGCCTAACCCTAACCCTAACCCTCCCTTTAACCCTAACTGTAACCCTAAACCTAACCCTAACCCTAACCCTAAAACAAACCTTAAACCTATCCTCAAACCTAAACCTAATCCTCAGCCTCACACTCACCCTAACCCAAACCTTAACCTTAACCCTCACCCTAACCCTAAGCCTAAACCTAACCCTTAGCCTAACCCTCACACTCACACTCAACGTACCCCAAATCCTAAACCTAACCATATTCCTAACCCCAACACTCACCCTAACCCTCACCCTAGCCCTCACCCTAAACCTCATCCTTACCCTAAACCTCATCCTAAACCTCACTCTAAACCTAACACTTACCCTCCCCCTTATGCTCGGCCTAAGCCTAACCCTAAGCCTAAACCTAACCCTAAACCTAACCCAACCCTCACCCTCAGCCTCACCCTAACCCTAACTCTAACCCTAAAGCTCACCCTCACCCTAACCCTAACCCTTACCCTAACGCTAAATCTCACCATAAACTTAACCCTAAACCTCACCCTCATGCTAGCCATCACTCTAACCCTAATCCTAACCCTAACACTCACTCTAACCCTCACCTAACAATAACCCTAACCCTCACCCTCAATCTCACCCTAACACTAACCCTAACCCTCACACTCAACTTCACCCTAACCCTAACCTAACCCTAATGCTCAACCTATCCCTAACCCTCAACCTCACCTTAACCGTACCCTAACCCTCACCCTAACCCTAAACTTAACCGGAACTCTAACTCTCACCCTAACCCTAACCCTAAACCTCACACTCACCCTAACCCTAAGCCTATTCCTAATCCTAACCCTAACCCTCACCCTAACCATCACATTAACCCTAACCCTAAAAATAACCCTAGCCCTAACCCTCACCTTCAGCCTTACTCTGACCCTAAGACGCACCCTAACCCTAACCCTACCCCTAAACCTAACACGAAACCTCATCAAAACCATAACACTGACCCTAACCCAAACCCTCACCCTAACACTTACCCTCACTCAAACACTAACCCTAAACTTAACACAAACACTCACACTAACCCTAACCCTAAACCTCAACCTAAGCCTCACCCTCACCCTAACCCTAACAACTAAGCCTCACCCTAACGCTCACCCTAACCCTCCCCCTAACCCTATATCTAACCCTAACCCTCACCCTCACCATCAACCTAACCCTAACCCAATCCCTAAACCCCACCCTAACCCTAAACCTAACCCTTACCCGCACCCTCACCCTCTATGTAGCTCTAACACTAATACTAACAATAACACACACCCTAACCCTAAACCTAATCCTCACCCCCACCCTCACCCTCAGCCTAACCCTAAGCCTAAGCCTAACCCTCACCCTAACCCTCACACTTACCCTTACCCTAACCCTAATCCTAAACCTAATCCTAACCCTAAACCTCAAACTAACCCTCACAAACACCCTAACCCTAACCCTAACCCTAACCCTAAACCTCAACCTAACCATCCCCATAACCGTAACTCTAACCCTAAACCTCACCCTTACCCTAACCCTAACCCTCACCCTAAAACTCACCCTAAACGTCACCCTTACCCTAACTCTCACCCGCACCCTCAACCTCACCATAACTCTAACACTAAATATAACAATACCACTAAACCTAACCCTAACACTAACCCTAAACATAAACCTCACCTTCAGCCTCACCCTCACCTAAAACTTAACCCTAACCATAACACTAAAAATAACCCTAACCCTAACCCTAACTCTAACCCTAATCCTCACCCCCATTCTCACCCTCAGTCTAAACCTAAGCCTAAACCTACACCTAATCCTAACCCTCACTGTAACCCTAACCCTAACCCTAACCCTAACCCTCACACTCACCCTCACCCTAAACCTAATCCTAAACATAACCCTAACCTTACCCAAACCCTCACTATAAGCCTCACCCTAGCCCTCAACCTAACCCTAATCCTAACCCTAAACCTCATCCTAACTCTCACCCTAACCCTAAACCTAACCCTCACCCTAAACCTAACCCTAACCCTCACCCTCATGCTCGGCCTAAGCCTAAGCCTAAGCCTAAGCCTAGCCCTAACCCTAACCCTCACCCTAACCCTAACCCTTACACTAACCCTAACTCTAACCCTAAACCTCATTCTCACCCTAACCCTAACTCTAACCCTAACCCTAAACCTAAACCTCATCCTAACACTAAATCTAACCCTCACCCTCACCTTAACCATAACCCTAAACCTAACCCTAACAATAACCCTAACCTTAACTCTAAAACTAACCCTTATCTTAAGCCTCACCCTAACATTTACCCTCAACCGAACACTCACACTAATCCTAACACTAACCCTCACACTAACCCTAACCATCACCCTAACCCTAAACCCCACCTTAACCCTAACCCTAACCCTCACCCTCACCCTAGCCCTCACACTAACCCTAACACTCATCCTCACCCTAAACCTCACACTAACCCTAACACTAATACTCAATCTAACCCTCACCCTCACCCTACCCCTAACCCTAATTCTCATCCTAACCCTAACCCTCACCCTTACGATAACCCACAACCTCAGCCTAACCCTCACGTTTACCCGGACCGTCACTCCCACCCTAACCCTCACCCTAACCCTAACCCTCAACTTAACCCTCAACCTAACCCTGACTCTACCCCTAAACCTCATCCTCACCCTAAACCTACCTCTAACCCTAATCCTAACACTAAATCTCACCATAATGCTAATGCTAATCCTCACCCTCACCCTCATTGTAACTGTAACCTTAACCCTAACCCTAACAATAACTCTAAACCTAGTCCCTAACCCTCACTGTAACCCTAACCATAACACTAACACTAACCCTAAACCTAAACCTAACCCTCAACCTAAACCTAATCCTCAGCCTCATCCTCACCCTAACAAAACCCTAACCCCACCCTTCACCCTAATCCTAAGCCTAAACCTAACCCTAATTCTAACACTCACATTCACCCTCACCCTAAACCTAATCCTAAACCTAACCCTATCCCTAACCCTCAGCCTAATCCTCACCCTAGACCTCAGCCTAACCCTAATCCTAACCCTAAACCTCATCCTAATCCTCAACCTAACCCTAAACTTAACCCGAACCCTATACCGAACCCTAACCCTCACCCATATGCTGGGGCTAAGCCTGAGCCAAAGCCTAAGCCTAACCCTAACCCTAACGCTCACCCTAGCCCTAACCCTAACACTAACCCTAACCCTAACCCTAACCTCACACTCACACTAACCCTAACCCTAACCCTAAACCTAAACCTCATCCTAACCCTAACCCTAACCCTAACAATAACCCTAACCCTAACCCTAACTCTACACTAACCTTAACCTTAACCCTAACACTGAACCTAACCCTAATCCTCTCCCTCACCCTAGCCCTCACCCTAACCCTTACCCTCATCCTCACCCTAAACAACACACTTACACTAACACTAATCCTCAATTTAACCCTCATCCTCACCCTAACCTAACCCTAACCCACACCCTAAACCTAACCCTCACCTACCGTTACCCTCACCCTAGGCATAACCCTCAACTTTACCCTTACCGTCACCCACCTTAACCCTCACCTTAACCCTAACCCTCAGCCTAACCTTCACCCTAACCCTAAATCTACCCCTAAACCTCACCCTCACCTTAACGCTATCTCTAACCCTAACCCTAACACTAAAAACCTCACCCTAATTCTAACACTAACCCTCAACCTCACTGTAACCGTAACCCTAACCCTAACAATAACCCTAACCCTAACCCTAATCCTAACCCTCACTCTCACATTAACCCTAATCCTAACCCTAAACCTCACCCTAACCCTAACCCTCACCCTTACCGTAACCCTAACCTTCATCCTAACCCTCACCATAACACTAACTCAAACCCTAAACCTCACCCTAACAATAAACCGACCCCTCACCCTCACCCTTACCCTTAACCTCACCTTAACTCTAACCCTAACCCTAACAATAACACTAATCCTAACCCTAACCCTAACCCTAATCCTAACACTCACACTCAACCTAACCCTAACCCTAACCCAACCCTCACCCTCAGCATCACCCTAACCCTAACTCTAACACTAAACTTCACACTCACCCTAACCCTAACCCTAAACCTCACCCTAAACTTAACCCTAAACCTCACCCTCAAGCTAGCCCTCACCCTAACCCTAATCCTATCCCTAACACTCATCCTAACCCTCACCCTAAAAATAAACCTAACCCTCAACCTCACCCTCACCCTAACCCTAACCCTAACCCTAACTCTCAACCTAACCCAAACACTCACCCTCACTATAACCCCTACCCTAACACTCACCCTAACCCTAAACTTAACCCAAAACCTAACTCTCACCCTATACCTAACACTATCCCTCACCCTCAACTTAACTCTCAACCTCACCCTAACCCTCACCCTTACCGTAACCCTAACCTTCATCCTAACCCTAACCATAACCCTCACCCTAACCCTAACCTCACCCTATCACTAATCCTAATCCTCACATTCACCCTAGCCCTAACCCTAAACCTAACCCTCACCCTCAGCTTAAATCTCACACTAACCCTAACACTAATCATCAATCTAACACTCAGCCTGAGCCTATCCCTAACCCTAACCCTCAACTAACTCTAACCCTCACCCTTACCGTAACCCTCACCCTAGGCCTAACCCTCACATTTAACCTTATCATGACCCCCACCTTAACCCTCAGCCTAATCTGAACCCTAACCCTAACCCCCACCCTAACCCTCACCTTAACCCTAAATCTAACCCAAAACCACACCTTCACCCTAAACCTAACTCTAAAGTAACCCAAACCATGAACCTCACCCTAACCCTAACCCTAATCCTAACCCTAACCCTCACCCTAACCCTAAGCCTAACCCTAACCCTAAGCCTAACCCTCACACTCACCCTCACCCTAACCGTAACAGTAAACCTAACCATAACAATAACCCTAACCCTAATCCTAACCCTAACTGTAACCATAACCCTCATTGTAACCCATACCGTAACGCTAACAGTAATCCTCACACTAACCCAAACAATAACCTCACCCTAACTGTAACTCTAACCCCAAGCGTAACACTAAAAACCTCACCCTAACCCTAACCCTAACCCTCACCCTCACCTTAACCTTAAACCTAACACTAACCCTAACAATAACACTAACCCTAACCCTAATCATAATCCTCAACCTTACACTAAACATGATCCTAACTCTAACACTCACCCTTACCCTAACCCTCACACTTACCCTACCCCTAACACTCAACCTAACCCTAACTCTAAACCTAAACCTCACACTAACACTAAACCTAACCCTCATCCTCACCCGAGCCCTCACCCTAACTCTAATCCTAACCCTAATCCTCATCCTAAGCCTCACCCAAACCCTAACCCTAAACCTCACCCTAACCCTAACCCTAAACCTAACCCTCAACCTAACCCTAATCCTCACGATCAACTTAACACTAACCCTAACCCTCAACCTAACCCTAAAATTAACCTGAACCCTAACCCTCACCCTAACCCTAACCCTAACCCTCACCCTAACCCTAACCCTCACCCTCACCCTCACCCTCAGTGAAAACCTAAGCCTAACCCTAACCCTAACCCTCACACTCACCCTAACCTTACCCTAATCCTAATCCTAACCCTAACCCTAACCCTCACCATCAGCCTCACCTTAACCCTAACTCTAACCCTAAAAATCACCCTCACCCTAAACCTAGCCCTAACCCTAAACCTAAACCTCACCCTAACCCTAACCCTTAACCTCGGCTCACCCTAGCCCTCACCCTAACCCTAATCCTAACCCTAACCCTCATCCTAACACTCCCTATAACCCTATCTGAAACCCTCACCCTAACCCTAACCGTCAAACTCACCCTCACCCTCAGCCAAACCCTAAGCCTATCCACAAGCCTTACCAGAACCCTAAACCTAACCCTCATACTCACCCGCACCCTCACCCTCACCATAACTCTAAACCTAACCCTAAACCTAACCCTAAACCTCACCCTAACCTTAACCGTAATCCTAACCCTCACCCTTAACCTAACCCTAACACAAACCCTAACCCTAACCCTCACCCTAACCTTCCCCTAATCCTATAACTAGCCCTGAACCTCACCCTCAACCTAACTCTAACCCTAGCCTTAACCCTAAACCCCACCCTAACCCTAACACTAACCCTGACTCGCACCCTCACTCTCACCGTAACTCTAACCCTAACCCTAAAAATAACACTAAGCCTAACCCTAACCATCACCCTAACCCTAATCCTCACCCCCACCCTCACCATCAGCCACAAACTCACGCTCACCCAACCCTAAACCTAAACCTAAACCTGTCCCTTAATCTCACCTTAACCCTCACCCTCACCCTAACCCAAACATTAAACATAACCCTAAATCTCACCCTTACCCTCCCCCAAACCCTAACTCTAACCCTAAACCTCACCCTCACCCTTACCCTAAAACACCCTAACCCTAACCCTCAACCTCACCCTCAACCACACCGTAACACTAACCCTGTCCCTAACAATAACTCTAACCTTAAACCTATCCCTAAACATAACCCTCACCCTCAGCCTCACGCTCACTGAAAACTTAACCCTAACCATAACACTAAAAATAACCCTAACCCTAACCTTAACCCGACCCCTATTACTGACCCCCACTCTCACACTCAGCCTATCCGTAACCCTAACCCTAACCCTAACCCTAACCCTCCCTGTAACCCTAACCCTAACACTAACACTAACACTAACCCTAAACCAAACACTAAAACTAAACCTAATCCTCAGCCTCACCCTAATCCAAACCCTAACCCTAACCCTCACCCTAACCCTAAGCCTAACCATAACCCTTAGCCTAACCCTCACCCTCACCCTTATCCTACCCCAAATCCTAAACCTAACCCTATCCCTAACCCTAACCCTCACCCTAACCCTCACCCAAGATCTCACCCTAAACCTAATCCTAACCCTAAACCTCATCCTAACCCTCACACTAAACCTATCCCTAACCTGAACCCTAACCCGAACCCTAACCCTCCCCCTCATGCTCAGCCTAAGCCTAAGCCTAAGCCTAAACCTAACCCTAACCCTAACCCTATCCCTAACCCTAACCCTAACCCTAACTCTAACCCTAAATCTCACCCTCACCCTAACCCTCAGTCTAACCCTAACCCTAAACCTAAACCTCATCCTAACCCTAACCCTAACGCTCACCCTCACCCTCACCCTAACCATAAACATAACCCTAACAATAACAATAACGCAAACCCTAACCCTAACCATCACCGTAACCATTACCCTAACCCTAACCCTAACCCTCACCCTAACATTTACCCTCACCCTAACACTAACCCTAGCGCTAACACTAACAATCACACTAAACCTAAACATCACCCTAACCCTTAACCTCACTCTAACACTAACCCTAAACCTCACCCTCACCCTAGCCGTCACCCTAACCCTAACACCCATCCTCACCCTAACCTCACACTAACCCTAACACTAATCCTCAATCTAAACCTCACCCTCACCCTAACCCTAAACCTAACCCTCACCATAAATGTAACCCTCACACTTACCGTAACCCTCACCCTCAGCCTAACCCTCACCTTTACCCTTACCGTCACCCGCACCCTAAAACTCACCCTAACCCCAACCCTCTCCTTAACCCTAAATCTACACCTAAACCTCACCCTCACCCTAAATCTAACTCTAACACTTACCCTATCACTAAACCTCAGCCTCACCCTTTCCTTAACGCTCACACTCACCCTCACTGTAACCATAAACGTAAACCTAACAATAACCCTAAACCTAAACCTAACCCTCACCCTCACCATAACCCTCACTCTAAACATCACCCTCAACCTAACACTTACCCTCACCCTAACACTAACCCTAACACTAACACTAACCCTAACCCTCACTCTAATCCTAAACCTCACCCTAACCCTAACCCTAACTCTAAACTTCACCCTCTCCCTAGCCCTCACACTAACCCTAATTCTAAACCTCCCCATCTCCCTAACCCTAGCCCTAATCCTCAACCTAAACCTCACACTAACCCTAACCTTAAACCTAATGCTCAATCAAACCCTCACCCTAACCTGAACCCTAACACTAAACCTAACCCTAACACACACACTCATCCTCATCCTAAATCTAACAATAACCCTAACCCTTACCCTAACTCTCCCCCTAACTCTCACCCTAAACCTAACACTAACACTAACCCTAAACCTAAACCTCAACCTCTCACCCTAAACCTAACTCTAAATCTAAACCTAACCCTCACCCTAAACCTAAATCTAACCCTAACCCAATCCCTAAACCTCACCCTAAACCTAACCCTAAATATCACCCTCTCCCTCACCATAACCGTAACTCTAAACCTAACCCTAACAATAACCCTAACCCTAATGCTAACCCTCACCATAACCATAACCCTCACCCTCACCCTCACCCTAACCCTCAGCCTTGCCCTCACCCTCACCCTCACCCTAACTCAAACCCTCACCATAACACTTACCCTGACCCTAACACTAATCCTAACCCTAACACTAACCATCACACTAATCCTAACCCTAACCTCAACCTAAACCTAACCCGAACCCTAACCCTCAACCTAACCCTAACCCTCACGCTCAAAATAACCCTAACCCTAACCCTCACCCTCACCCTCAACGTAACCCTAAGCCTAACCCTAAATGTTACCCTAAACCTCACACTCACCCTATCCCTTACCCTAATCCTAATCCTTACCCTAAATCTAACCTGACCCTAAGCCTCAACTTAACCCTAACTCTAACCCTAAACCTCACCCTCACCATAACCCTATCCCTAACCCAAACTGTAAACCTCACCTTAACCCTAACCCTCACCATAGCCCTCACCCTAACCCTAATCCTAACCCTAACCCTCATCTTATCCCTCCCCATAACCATAATCCTAACCCTCGCCCTAACCTTAACCCTCACCCTCACCCTCAGCCTAAACTTAAGCCTAACCCTAACCCTAACCCTAACCCTAACCCTAATCATCACACTCACCCTAAACCTAACCCTAAACCTCACCCTAACCCTAACCCTCACCCTCACGCTCACCCTCAGCCTAACCCTAAGCCTAACCCGTACCCTAACCCTAACATTCACACTCACCCTAAACCTAACCTTAATCCTAATCCTAATCCTAACCCTAACCCTAACCCTCACCCTCAACCTAACCCTTACCTTAAGCCTAAACCTAACATTAATTCTAACCTAACCCTCACCCTCAGCCTGACCCTAACCCTAATTCTAACCCTAAACCTCACCTGACCCTAACCCTAACCCAAACCCTATCTCTAAGCCTCATCCGAACCATAACCCTAAACCTCACCCTCACCCTCACAGTAACCATAACCCTAACCCTAACGCTAACAATAACCCTAACTCTAACCCTAACCCTCGCCCTAACCATAACCCTCACCCTAAACCTAACACTCACCCTGACAATTACCCTCACCTTAACACTAACCCTAACCTTAATACTAACCCTCACACTAACCCTAGTCATCACCCAAACCCTAAACCTCACCCTACCACTAACCCTAAACCTCACCCTCTCCCTAGCCCTCACCCTAAACCTTAACCCTCATCCTCACCCTAAACCTCACAGTAACCCTAACACTAATCCTCAATCTAAACCTCACCCTCACCCAAACCCTAACCCTAATCCTCACCCTAACATTAACCCTGACACTTAACTTAACCCTCACCCTAAGCCTAACTCTCAACTTTACACTTACCATCACCCCCACATTAACCCTAACACTAAATCTCACCCTAACCCTAACCCTAACCCTCACCCTCAACCTCACGCTCAGCCTAACCCTAAGCCTAAGCCTAAGCCTAACCCTCAACCTCACCCTCACCCTCAGCCAAAACCTAAGGCTAACCCTAACCCTAATCCTAACCCTCACACTCACCCTGTCCCTAACCTTAATCCGAACCCTAACCCTAACCCTAAACTTCACCCTCAAACTCAGCCTAATCCTAACCCTAATTCTAACCCTAAACCTCACCCTCAGCTTAACCCTAATACTAACCCTAACCCTAACCCTAAACCTCCCCATAACTCTCACCCTAACCCTAACTGTAACACTAACCATAACCCTAAACCTCACCCTAACACTCACCCTAACTGTAACTCTAACCCTAAACGTCACCCTCACCATCACCCTAACCCTAACCCTCACCCTAACACTTACCCTCACCCTAATGCTCACGCTAACCCTTACACTCACCCTCAACCTAACCCTAATCCTAAACCTAACCCTAACCCAAAACCTCACCCTAACAATCCCCCTAACCCTAACTCTAACCCTAAACCTCACCCTCAAACTACCCCTAACCCTAGCCTTAAACCTCAACCTAAACGTCAGCCTAACCCTAACCCACACCCTCACACTCAACCTCACTGTAACTCTAAGCCTATCCCCAAAAATAATACTAATCCTAACCCTAATCCTCAGCCTCACCCTCACCGAAAACTTAACCCTAACCCTAATCCTTACAATAAGCCTAGCCCTAACCCTAACCATAACCCTCACCATAACCCTAACCCTAACCCTAATTCTAAACCTAACCCTATCCCTAAGCCTAACCCTAACCCTAACCTCACACTCACCCTCACCCTAATCCGAATCCTAACCCTAACCGTATGCCTAAACCTAACCCTCACCATAACACTCACCCTAGCCCTCACCCTCATGCTCGGCCTAAGCCTAAGCATAAGCCTTAGCCTAATCCTAACCCTAACCCTCATACTAACCCTAACCCTAACACTAACCCTAACTCTAATTGTAAACCTCACGCTCACCCTAACCCTAACTGCAACTCCAACTCTAAAACTAACCCTAAACCTAATCCTAAAATAACCCTAACCCCAACCCTAAATCTACCCCTAAATCTCATGCTCCCCCTAAAGCTAACTCTAACCCTAACCCTAACACTAAAACTCACTGTAACCCTAACCTTAACTCTCAGGCTAAACCTAACCCTCACCCTCACCCTCACTCTCAGCCTAAACCTAAGGTTAACCCTAAGCCTAAACCTAACCCTCACACTCACCCTAACCCTAACCCTAATCCTAATCCTAATCCTAGCCTTAACACTAACCCTCACCCTAACCCTCACCCTAACCCTCGCCCTAACACTAACCCTAAAACTAACACTCACCCTCAGCCTCAACCTAACCCTAATTCTAACACTAAACCTCAACCACACCCTAACGCTAACGCTAACCCTAACCCTAACCCTAACAATCCCCCTAATTCTCACCCTAACCCTAACACTAACATCCTAACCCTAAACCTCAACCTAACCCTCACCATAAACCTAACTCTATCACTAAACCTCACCCTCACCCAACCCTCACATTAACTCTAACCCTCACCCTAACACTTACCCTCACCCTAACACTAACCCAACATTAACACTAACCCTCAAACTAACCCTAAACTTAACCCTAACCCTAAACCTCAACCTAACCCTCACTCTCACCTTAACCGTAATACTAACCCTATGCCTAACCCTTACCCAAACCGTCGCCCTAACCCTATATTTAACCTAAAACCTCACCCTAACCCTAACCCTAAGCCTAACCCTAACCCTAACCCTAATGCTAAATCTAACCCTAACCCTAACCCTAAAAGTAAGCCTAATGCTCAGCCTCACCCTCACCTTAACCCAAACCCTAACCCTAACCCACACCCTAACCCTCACCGTAACTCTCAGGCTAACCCTAACCCTAACCCTAACCCTAACAATCACCCTCACCCTAAACCTAATCCTAAACCTAACCCATTTCCTAACCCTAACGCTCACCCTAACCCTCACTCTAGCCTCACCCTAACCCTAATCCTAACCCTAAACCTCATCCTAACCCTCAACCTAACCCTAACCCTCACCCTAACCCTAACTCTAAACCTCACGCTCATGCTCAGCCTAAGCATAAGACTAAGCCTAAGCCTAACCCTAAACCTATACCTAACCCTCACCCTAACCCTAACCCTAACACTAACTCTAACTCTAACCCTAAATATCACACTCACCCTATCCCTAAATCTAACCCTAACCCTCACACTAACCATTACACTCGCCCTTACCCTAACCCTCACCCTAACACTTACCCTCACATTAACACAATAACACTAAGGCTCACCGTAACCCTAACCCTCATCCTCACCCTAAACCTCACACTAACTCTAATACTAATCCTCAATCTAACCCTCACCCTCACCCTAACCCTAACACTAACCCTCACCCTAACCCTAACACTAACTCTCACCCTAACCCTAATCCTCACTCTTACCGTAACCCTCACCCTCAGCCTAACCCTCAACTTTACCCTTAACGTCACCCCCACCCTAACCCGCACACTAACCATAACCCTAACCCTAACCCTAACCTTAACCCTAGCTCTACACCTAAACCTCACCCTCATGCTAACACTAACTCTAACCCTAACACTAAACCTCACCCTAAGCCTAACCCTAACCCTCACCCACACTCTCACCGTAACCGCAACACTAACCCTAACCCTAACATTAAACCTAAACCTAAGCCTAACCTTCACCATAAACATAACCCTCATCCGAACCCTAAACCTCACCCTAACACTTACCCTCACCCTTACACTAACCCTAACCCTAACACTAACCCTCACTCTAACCTTAAACCTCACCCTAATTCTAAACCTCACCCTAACCCTAACCCTAAACCTAACCCTCACCCTCACCCTAGCACTCACCCTAACCCTAATTCTAACCCTCACTCTCACCCTAAACCTAACCCTCCTCCTCACCCTAAAGCTCACACTAACCTTAAACCTAATCCTCAATCTAAAGCTCACCCTAACCCTTATCCTAACCCTAAACCTAAAACTAAACTTCACCCTTATCTTAAACCTCATCCTCAGGGTAAACCTCACCTTTACCATTACCATCATCCTCACCCTAACCCTCACCCTAACCCTAAATCCCATCCTAACCCTCACCCAAAGAGTAAACCTAACCATCACCCTAACACTAACCCTCACCCTCACCCTCACGCTCAGCCTAACCCTAAGCCTAAGCCTAAACCTTACCCTAACCCTCACCCTCACCCTAGCCTTCACCTGAAACCTAATCCTAACCCTAACCCTCATCCTAACCCTCACACTAACCCTAACCCTAACCATCACCCTAAGCCTAATCCTCAACCCCACCCTCACCCTCAGCCTAAACTTAAGCCTAAGCCTAAGATTAACCCTAACCCTCACACTCACACTCAACCTAAACCTAATCCTAACCCTAACCCTAACCATAACCCTAAACCTCAACCTAACCTTAACCCTACCCTTAACCCTAACACTAACACTAACACTAACCCTCAACCTAACCCTCCAACTAACACTAAATCTAACGCTAAACTTCACCCTCACCCTAAACCTAATCCTATCTATAACCCTAAACCTCACCCTAACGCTAACCCTCACCCTCACCCTCAACCTCACCGTAAATCTAACAATAACCCTAAGAATAACACTAACCCTAACCCTAACCATAACCCTAACAATAACTCACACCCTCAGCCTCAACCTCACAGCAAACATAACCCTAACAATAACACTAACAATAACCCTAACCCTAACCCTAATCTTAACTCTAATCCTCACAGCCACCCTCACCCTCAGCCTAACACGAAGCCTAATCCTAACCCTAACCCTAACCCTAAACCTCACTGTAACCCTAACCCTAACCCTCACCCTAAACCTAACACTAACCCTAACACTAAATCTAACCCTAATTCTCAGCCTCACGCTCACCCTAACCCAAAAACTAACCCTAACCCTCACCCTAACCCTAAGCCTATATCTAACCCTAAAGCTCACCCTCACCCTAACCCTAACCCTAAACCTAACCCTTAACCCCACCCTAACCATAACATTAACCCTCAACCGCACCCTCACCCTCAAAGGAACTCTAACCCTAACCCTAACAATAACACTAACCCTAACGCTAATCATCACCTTAACCCTAATCCTCACCCCTACCCTCACCCTCAGCCTAACCCTAACACTAAACCTAACCATCATCCAAACCCTCACACTCACTCTCACCCTATCCCTAATCCTAAACCTAACCCTATCCCTAAACTTCAACCTAACCCTCATCTTCACCCTAACCCTAACACTAACCCTATCCCTAAATATCAACCTAACCCTCACCCTCACTCTAACCCTAACACTAACCCTAACCCTAAACTTCATCCTAACCCTCCCCCAAACACTAACTCTAATCCTAAACTTCACCCTCACCCTAACCCTAACCCTAACCCTAACCCTAAACCTCAACCTAACCCTAACCCTCACCCTCAACCTCAATCTCACCGTAACTCTAATCCTATCCCTAACAATAACACTAACCCTAACCCTATCCTTAACCATAACCCTCACGCTCAGCCTCACCCTCACTGCAAACTTAACCCTAACCATAACATTAAAATAACCCTAACCCTAACCCTAACCCTCAAACTGACCCTAACCCTCACCCTCACCCTCACCCTCAACCTAAACCTAAGGCTAACCCTAACCCTAACCCTAACCCTCACACTCACCCTAACCCTAACCATAATCCAAATCCTAACCCTAACCCTAATCCTCACCTTCACCTTCAGCCTCACCCTAACCCTAATTCTAAACCTAAACTTCACCCTCACCCTAACCCTAACGCTAACACTAACCATAACCCTAACCCTAACCCTTACCCTCCTTCAAACTCTCACTGTAACCCTAACCCTAACACTAACCCTAAATCTCAACCTAACCCTCACCAGAACCCTAACTCTAACCCTAAACCTCACCCTCACCCTCACACTCACTCTAACACTTACCCAAATCCTAAAACTCACCCTAACCCTAATCCAAACACTCACCCTAAACATAACCCTCACCCTAAACCAAACCCTCACCCTAACACTTGCCATCACCCTAACCCTCACCCTAAACCTCACACTCACACTCACCCTAACCCTAATCCTAAATCTAACCCTATCCCTAAACCTCAACCTAACCCTCACCCTCACCCTAACACTAACCCTAACCCTAAACCTCACCCTAACACTCCCCCTAACCATAACTCTAACCCTAAACCTCACCCTCAACCTACCCCTAACCCTAAACCTACACCTCAACCTAAAGGTCACACAAACCCTAACCCTCACCGTCACCCTCAAACTCACTGTAACTCTAACCCTAAACCTAACAATAACACTATACCTAAGCCTAACCCTAAACCTAAACATAAGCCTTAACCTCACCCTAAGCCTCATCCTCACCACAAACTTAACCCTAACCATAACACTAACAATAACCCTAGCCCTAACCCTAACTGTAACCCTCACCGTAACCCTAACCCTAACCCTAATCCAAAACCTAACCCTATCCCTAAGCCTAATCCTAACCCTAACTCTCACACTCACCCTCAACCTAACGCTAATCCTAAACCTAACCCTATACCTACACCTAAAACTCACCATAACCCTCAGACTAACCCTCACCCTAACCCTAATGCTAACACTAAACCTCATCCTAGCACTCACGCTAACCCTAAACCTAACCCTCACCCTCACCCTAACCCTAACCCTCACATTCACCCTCAACCTCTGCATAACCCTAAGCCTAACCCTAACCCTAAACTTAACCCTCACACTCACCTTATCCCTTACCCTAATCCTAAAACTAACACTAACCCTACCCAGCACACTCAGCCTCAACTTAACCCTAACTCTAACCTTAAACCTCACCCTCACCCTAACATTAACACTAAACCTAAACCTCAACCTAACCCTAACCCTTAACCTATCCCTAAACCTCATCCAAACCATAACCCTAACCGTGAGGGTGAGCCTCACCCTCACAGTAATTGTAACCCTAACCCTAATGCTAACATTAACCCTAACCCTAACCCTCACCCTAACACTTACCCTCACCCTAACACTAAACCTCACACTAACCCTAATCATCACCTTAACCCTAAACCTCAGCATAACACTAACCCTAAAACTTACCCTCACCCTAGCCCTTACCCTAAGCCTAAATCTCATCCGCACCCTAAGCCTCACACTAACCCTAACACTAATCCTCATTCTAAACCTCAACCTCACCATAACACTAACCCTAACCCTAACACTAAACCTCACCCTAACCCTAACCCTAACCGTCAAACTAACCCTAACCCCCACTCTCACCCTCAGCCTAAACCTAAGGCTAAACCTAACCCTAAAACTAACCCTCATACCCACCCTAACCCTAACCCTAATCCAAATCCTAACCCTAACCCTAATCCTCACCTTCACCCTCAGCCTCACCTTAACCCTAATTCTAAACCTAAACTTCACCCTCACCCTAACCCTAACGCTAACCCTAACCATAAACCTAACCCTCCCCCTAACTCTCACCGTGACCCTAACCCTAACACTAACCCTAAACCTCAACCTAACCCTCACCAGAACCCTAACTCTAACCCTAAACCTCACCCTCACCCTCACCCTCACTCTAACACTCAAATCCTAAAACTCACCCTAACCCTAATCCAAACCCTCACCCTAACCATAACCCTCACCTTAAACCAAACCCTCACCCTAACACTTACCATCACCCTAACCCTCAACCTAAACCTCACGCTCATCTTCACCCTAAACATAATCCTAAACCTAACCCTATCCCTAAACCTCAACCTAACCCTCACCCTCACCCTAACACTAACCCTAACCCTAAACCTAACCCTAATACTCCCCCTAACCCTAACTCTAACCTTAAACCTCACCCTCAACCTACCGCTAACCCTAACCCTACACCTCAACCTAAAGGTCACACTAACCCTAACCCTCACCGTCACCCTCAAACTCACTGTAACTCTAACCCTCAACCTAACAATAACACTAAACCTAACCCTAACACTAACCCTAAACATAACTCTTACCCTCACCCTAAGACTTACCCTCACCACAAACTTAACCCTAACCATCACACTAACAATAACCCTAGCCCTAACCCTAACTGTAACACTCACCGTAACCCTAACCCTAACCCTAATCCTAAACCTAACCCTATCCCTAAGCCTAACCCTAACCCTAATTCTCACACTCACCCTCAACCTAACGCTAATCCTAAACCTAACCCTATGCCTAAACCTAAAACTCACCATAACCCTCAGACTAACCCTCACCCTAAACCTAATCCTAACATTAAACCTCATCCTAGCACTCACCCTAACCCTAAACCTAACCCTCACCCTCACCCTAACCCTAACCCTCACATTCACCCTCAACCTCAGCATAACCCTAAGCCTAACCCTAACACTAAACTTAACCCTCACACTCACCCTATCCCTTACCCTAATCCTAAAATTAACCCTAACCCTACCCCGCTCCCTCAGCCTCAACTTAACCCTAACTCTAACCCTAAACCTCACCCTCACCCTAACCCTAAAACTAAACCTAAACCTCACCCTAACCCTAACCCTAAACCTCACCCTCACCCTAGCCCTCACCCTAACCCTAATCCTAAACCTAAACCTAATCCTAACCCTCCCCATAACCCTAACCATAACACTCACCCTAACGCTCACCCTCACCCTCACCCTCAGCCTATCCCTAAGCCTGACACTAACCCTAACCTTCACACTAACCCTAACCCTAACCCTAATCCTAATCCTAACCCTAAACTTAACCCTCACCCTCAACCTAACCCTCAACTTAAGCCTAACCCTAACATTAATCCTAACCCTAACCCTCAACTTCTGCCTCACCCTAAGCCTAAATCTAACCCTAAACCTCACCCTAACCCTAACCCTAACCCTAACCCTATCCCTAAACCTCATCCAAACCATAACCCTAACCCTCACCCTCACCCTCACAGTAACCTTAACCCTAACCCTAATGCTAATAATAACCCTAACCCTAACCCTAAACCTCACCCTAACATTTACCCTCACCCTAACAGTAACCCTAACCCTAACACTAACACTCACACTAACTCTAATCATCACCTTAACCCTAAACCTCACCCTAACACTTACCCTAAACCTTACCCTCACCCTAGCCCTCACCCTAACCCTAACTCTCATCCTCACCCTAAACCTCACACTAACCCTAACACTAAATCTCAATCTAACCCGCACCCTCACAATAACCCTCACCCTAACCCTCACCCTAACATTAACACTCACCCTTACCGTAACCCTCACCCTCCGCCTAACCATCACCTTTACCCTTACCATCTCCTCCACACTAACCCTAACACTAAACCTCACCCTAACCCTAACCATAACCCTCACCCTTAACCTCACGCTCAGCCTAACGCTAAGCCTAAGCCTAACCCTTACCCTAACCCTCACCCTCACCTTAGCACTCACCCTAACCCTAATCCTAACCCTAACCCTCACCCTAACCCTAACCCTAATGATCACCCTAACCCTAATCCTTACCCCCACCCTCACCCTCAACCCTAAGCGTAAGACTAAACCTAACCCTCACACTCACCCTCACGCTAACCTTAATCCTAAACCTAACCCTAACACTAAACCTCAACCTAACCCTCACCCTAACCTTATCCCAAACACTAACCCTAACCCTAACCCTCGACCTAATCCTCCAACTAACCCTAAATCTAACTCTAAACCTCACCCTCAGCCTAACCCTAATCCTAAACCTAACCCTAAACCTCACCCGAACTCTAAGCCTAACCCTCACCCTCACCCTCACCATAACTCTAACCCTAACAGTAACAATAACACTAATCCTAACCATAATCCTAACCCTCATGCTCACCTTAACCCTAACCCTAACCCTCACGCTAACCCTAAACTTAACCGAACCCTAAATCTCTCCCTAACCCTAACCCTAAACCTCACCCCAACCCTAACCCTCACCCTCACCTTAAATCTAAACCTACCTCTAAGAATAACACTAACCCTAAACCTGACCATAACTCTAACCATAACCCTCACCCGCAGCCTCCCCCTCACTGCAAATTTAACCCTAACCATAACACTAAAAATAACCCTAACCCTATCCCTAATAGTAACCCTAACCTCACCCCCACCCTCACCCTCAACCTAACCCGAAGACTAAATTTAACCCTAACCCTAACCCTAACCCTAAACCTCACCACAACCCTAACCCTAACCCTAATCCTAAACCTAACCCTATGCCTAAACCTAACCCTCACCATAACCCTCACCCTAGCCCTCAACCTAACCCTAATCCTAACCCTAAACCTCATCCTAACTCTCACACTAACCCTAAACCTAACCTTCACCCTCATACTTGGCCTAAGCCTAAGCCTAAGCCTAATGCTAAACCTAACCCTCACCCTACCCCTAACCCTAACACTAACCCTAACTCTAACCCTAAAAATAACCCTAACCCCAACCCTAAATCTACCCCTGAACCTCATGCTCACCCTAACCCTAACTCTAACCCTAACCCAAACACTAAAACTCACCCTAATCCTAACTTTAACCCTCACCCTAAACCTAACCCTAACCCTCACACTCACGCTAACACTAACCCTAATCCTAATCCTAACCCTAAACGTAACCCTCACCCTCAACCTAACCCTCACCGTAAGCCTAACCCGAACACTAATCTTAACCATAAGCCTCAACTTCTGCCTCACCCTAACCCTAACTCTAACCCTAAAACTCACCCTAAACCTAACCCTAACCCTATCCCTAAACCTCATCTGAACCATAACCCTAACTGTCACCCTCACCTTCACAGTAACCGCAACCTTAACCCTAATGCTAACAATAACGCTAACCCTAACCCTCACCCTAACACTTACCCTCATGCTAACACTAACCGTAACCCTAACACTAACCCTCAAACTAACCCTAACCTTAACCCTAAACCTAAACCTCAACCTAACCCTCACCATCACCCTAACCCTAACACTAACCCTATGACTAAGCCTTACGCTAACCTCCCCCTAACCCTATAACTAACCCTAAACCTCACCCTAACCCTAACCCTAAGCCTAACCATAACCCTAAACATAACACTAAACCTAACCCGAAACCCTACCCTAAAAGTAATCCTAATCCTCAGCCTCACCCTCACCCTAACCCAAACCCTAACCCTAACCCACACCCTAACCCTCACCCTACCTCTAAGCCTAACCCTAACTCTAACCCTAACCCTCACAAACACCCTCACACTAACCCTAATCCTAAACCTAACCCATTCCCTAACCCTAACCCTCACCCTTACCCTCACCCTAGCCTTCACCCTAACCCTACTCCTAACACTAAACCTCATCCTAAACCTCACTCTAACCCTAACCCTAACCCTCACCCTAACCCTAACTCTAACCCTCAACCTCATGCTCGGCCTAAGCCTAAGCCTAAGAATAATCCTAAACCTAACCGTATCCCTAACCCTCACCCTAACCCTAACCCTAACACTAACTCTAAGTCTAACCCTAAATCTCACCTTCACCCATTCCCTAACTCTAACCCTAACCCTACCCCTAACAATAAACCTAAACCTAACCCTAACCCACACCCTAACCATTACACTCACCCTTACCCTAACCCTCACCCTACCACTTACCCTCACCCTAACACTAACCCTAACAATAACACTAAGGCTCACACTAACCCTAACCATCACCCTAACCCTAAACCTCACCCTAACACTAACCCTAACCCTCACCCTCACTGTAGACCTCACCCTAACCCTAACCCTCATCCTCACCCTAAACCTCACACTAACCCTGATACTAATCCTCAATCTAACCCTCACCCTCACCCTAACCCTAACACTAAACCTCCACCTAACCCTAACACTCACTCTTACCGTAGCCCTCATCCTCAGCCTAACCCTCACCTTTACCCTTACCCTTACCCACACACGAACCCGCACCCTAACCCTAACCCTGACCCTAACCCGCACCCTCACTCTAACTCTACACCTAAAACTCACATTCACGCTAACAGTAACTCTAACCCTAACCCTAACACTAAACCTCACCCTAACCCTAACCCTAAACCTCACCCTCACCCTCACCGTAACCGTAACCCTAACCCTGACCCTAACAATAAACCTAACCTAAACCTAATCCTCAATCTAACGCTCACCCTAACACTTACCCTAACTCTTACCCTAACCCTAAACCTAACACTAACACTCACACTTATCTTTACCATCACCCTCAGCCTAAATCTCACCTTTACCTTTACGATCATCCTCACCGTAACTCTAAATCTCATCCTAACCCTCACCCTAACAGTAAACCTAACCATCACACTAACCCTAACACTCACCCTCAACCTCACGCTCAGCCTAACCCTAAGCCTAAGCCTAAGATTAACCCTAACCCTAATCCTCACCCAAAACCTCAAACTCAGCCTAACCCTAAGCCTAAGCCGTAGATTAAACCCTAACTCTCACACTCACACTCACACTAAACCTATTCCTAAGCATAACCCTAACCATAAACCTAAACCTCAACCTAACCCTCACCCTAAACTTAACGCTAACACTAACACTAACCCTAACCCTCAACCTAACCCTCTAACTAACCCTAAATCTAATGCTAAACTTCACCCTCACCCTAACTCTAATCCTAAATCTAACCCTAAACCTCACCCTAACCCTAACCCTAATCCTCACCCTCACCCTCAGCTTCACCATCACCAAAATTCTAACTCTAACCCTAACAATAACACTAATCCTAACCCTAAACCTAACCCTAACCCTAACCCTAATCCTAACACTCACCCTCACCCTAAACTTAATGCTAACCCTAACCCTAACACTAACACTAACCCTCACCCTAACCCTAACCCTCACACTCACTATAACCCTAATCCTCAACCTAACTCTCAACCTAACCCTAACCCTAACCCTAAAACTTAATCTAACACTAACCATAACACTGACCCTCAACCTAGCCCTCACTCAAACCCTAATTCTAAACCTAATCCTCATCCTAACCCTCACCCTAACCCTAACTCTAAAACTAACCCTAACCCTCACCCTCACCCTAACCCTAACCCTAACCCTCCACCTAAACCTAATCCTTAATCTCACCATAACCCTTACCCTAAACTTCATCCTAACCCTAAACTTAACCGAACCATAACTCTACCCCTAAACCTCACCCTCAACATAACCCTGAATCTAACAGTAAACCTAACAATAAACCTCAACCTAACCCTAATCCTAACCCTCAAACTAACCCTAACCCTCACCCTCACACTCTCCCTCAGCCTAAACCTAAGGCTAACCCTAACCCTAACCCTAACCCTCACACTCACCGTAACCCTAACCCTAATCCATATCCTACCCCTAACCCTAACCCTCACCCTCACCCTCAACCTCACCTTAACCCTAATTCTAAACCTAAACCTCACCATCACCCTAACCCTAACGCTAACCCTAACCATAATCCTAACTCTAACCCTAACCCTCACCTTAACTCTCAACGTAACCCTAACCCTAACCCTACCCTCAACCTCACCCTCAACCTCAACCTCATCCTAACCGTAATTCTAACTCCAAACCTCACCCTCACCCTAACCCAAACTCTAAACCTAATACTTACCCTCACCCTAACCCTCACACTAACCCTCATACTCACCCTCACCCTAAACCTAATCCTAAACTTAACCCTAACCATAACCCTCACCCTAACCCAAACCCTCACCCTAACACTTACCCTCACCCTAACCCTCACCCTTACCCTCACACCCACCCTCACCCTAACCCTAATCCTAAACCTAGCCCTATCCCTAAACCTCAAGCTAACTCTCACCCTCACCATAACACTAACCCCAACCCTAAACCTCACTCTCAACCTACCCCTAACCCTAACCGTAACCCTAAACCTCAACCTAAAGGTCACACTAACCTTAACCCCCAACCTCATCCTCAACCTGTAACTCTTAACCTAACCCTAACAATCACCCTAACCCTAACCTTAACCCTCACCCTCATGCTCGGCCTAAGCCTTAGCCTAAGCCTAATCCTAACCCTAACCCTCACCCTAACCCTAAACCTAACAGTAACCCTAACTCTAACTGTAAACCTGACTCTCACACTTACCCTAACTCTAAACCTAACACTAACCCTAACCCTAACCCGCAACCTAACATAACCCTCACCCTAACCCTAACGCTCACCCTAACTCTTACCCTCACCCTAACACTAAACCTAACCCTATCACTAACCCTAACCCTAACACTAACGCTCACACTAACCCTTACCATCATCCTAACGCTAAACCTCAACCTAAACCTAAACTTAAACCTCACCCTCACGCTAGCCCTCACCCTAACCCTAATCCTCATCCTCACCCTAAACCTCACACTCACCCCAACACTAATCTTCAATCTAACACTCACCCACACACTTCTCCTAACCCTCACCTTTACCTTAACCCTCACCCTCAGCCTAAACCTCACCTTTACCCTTACCATCATTCTCAACCTAATCCTCCCCCTAACCCTAAAACTCAGCCTACCCCTCACCTAACGGTAAACCTAACTATCACCCTAACCCTAACCCTCACCCTCAACCTCACGCTCAGCCTAACCCTAAAAGCCTGAGCCTAACCCTTTTGCTAACTCTCACCCTCACCCTAGTCCTTAGCCTAACCCTAATCCTAAACCTAACACACACACTCACCCTCCCCTTAAACCTAATCCTAAACCTAAAACTAACCCTCCCCCTAACTCTCACCCTAACACTAACCCTAGCACTAACGCTAACCCTAACCCTCAACATAAACCTAACTCTAACCCTAAACCTCACCCTCACCATAAACTTCACCCTAACCCTAAACCTAACCCTCAAACTATCACTAACCCTAAATCTAACCCTAAACCTCACCTTCACCCTCAACTTAACCCTAACCCTAACCGTATACCCCACCCTATCTCTAACCCTAAATCTCACCCGCAACCTCACCCTCACTGTAACTCTAACCCTAACCCTAACACTAACCCTCACACTAACCCTAAACTTAACCCTAACCCTAAAACTCAACCTAACCCTCATTCTCACCCTAATCCTAACACTAACCCTGTACCTAACCCTTACCCTAACCCTCCCCTAATCCTATATCTAACCCTAAACCTCACCCTAACCCTAACCCTAAGCCTAAGCCTAACCCTAACCCTAAACATAACCCTAAACATAACATAAATCCTCAGCCTCACCCACACTCTAACCCAAACCCTAACCCTAACCCACACCCTAACCATCAGCCGAACCATAAGCCTAACCCTAAGCCTAACCACAACACTCACACTCACCCTCACCCTAACCCTAATCCTAAACCTAACCCTATCCCTAAACCTAACCATCTCCCTAACCCTCAGCCTAGCCCTCACCCTAACCCTAATCCTAATGCTAAACCTTATAATCACCCTCACCCTAACCCTAAACCTAACCCTCACCCTAACCCTAACCCTAACCCTCACCCTCATACTCGGCCTAAGCCTAAGCCTAAGCCTAAGCTTAACCCTAACCCTAACCCTCATCCTAACCTTAACCCTAACACTAACCCTAACTCTAAAAGTAAACCTCACCTTCACCCTAACCCTAACTCTAATCCTAACCCTAAACCTAAACCTCACCCTAACCCTAAACCTAACCATCACCCTAACCCTCACTGTAACCGTAAACCTAACACTAAGCCTAAAAATAACCCTAACCGTAACCCTAACCCTCAACCTATCCATAACTCTCACCCTAAACCTAACCCTCACCCTAACACTTACCCTCACCCTAACCTTAACCCTAACCCTATCACTAAACCTCACACTAACCAGAACCATCACCCTAACCCTAAACTTCAGCCTGAACCTAAACCTAAACCTCACCCTCACCCTAGCCCTCACCCTAACCCTAACCCTCACCATCACCCTAAACCACACACTAACCCTGACACTAATCCTCAATCTAACCCTCACTCACATCCTTCCCATAACCCTAACCCTCCCCCTAAACCTAAAAATCATCCGACCATAACCCTTATCCTCAGCCTAACCCTCACGTTTACCCTTATGGTCACCCCACCCTAACCCTTACTCTAACCCTAACACTCACACTAACCCTCACCCTAACCCTAACACTATCCCTAAACCTCATCCTCACCCTAACTCTAACTCTCACCCTGACCCTAACACTAAACCTCACCCTAACCCTAACCCTAACAATCACCCTCACCCTCAGCATAACCATAACCCTAACCCTAACCCTAACAATAACCCTAATCCTAACCCTCAACTTAACCATTAGCCTCACCCTAACCCTAACCCTCACCTTAACACTTACCCTAACACGAACACTAACCCTAAAACTAACACTAACCCTCACACTAACCCTAACCCTCACCCTAATCCTAAACCTCACCCTAACCCTAACCCTAATCCTCAATCTAACCCTCACCCTACTCCTAACCCTTACCCTTACCCTAACCCTAAACCTAACCCTAATCGTCACCCTTAACTTAAATCTCACCTTCAGCCTAAACCTCACCTTTACCCTTACCATCATTCTCACCCTAACCTTCCCCCTAATCCTAAACGTCAACCTACCCCTCACCCTAACTGTAAACCTAAACATCACCCTTACCCTAAACCTCACCCTCAACCCCACGCTCAGCCTAACCCTAAGCCAAAGCCTAACCCTTACACTAAACCTCACCCTCTCCCTAGCCCTCTCCCTAAACCTAATCCTAACACCCACACTCGCCCTCAGCCTAACGCTAAGACTAAGCCTCACCCTAACCCTAACCCTCACACTCACCCTCACCCTAACCCTAATCCTAACCCTAACCCTACCCCTACCCCTTAACCTCAACCTATCACTCACACTAGCCTTAACCCTAACACTAACACTAACGGTAACCCATGAAATAACTCTCCCCCTAACCCTAAATCTAACCATAAACCTCACCCTCTCCCTAACCCTAATCCTACTCCTAAACCTAAAACTCAACCTAAACCTAACCCTAACCCTCACCCTCACCTTAATTCTAACTCTAACCCTAACCCTAAACCTAATCCTAACACACACCCTCACCCTAACTCTAATCCTAAACCTAATTATCCTCCTAACCCTTACCCTAAACCTAACACTAACCAACACCGTAACCGTATCCCTAATCCTAACCCTAACCCTCAACCTAACCCTAACCCTCACGATCACAGTAACCCTAACCCTTAGGCTCACCCTAACCATAAACTTAACTCGAACCCTAACTCTCACCCTAACCCTAAGCCTAAACCTAACCCCAACCCTAACCCTCACCGTAACCCTCACCCTCAGCCTATCCCTAACCCTAACCCTAACCCTAACCTTCAAACAAACCCTAACCCTTTCCCTAATTCTAATCCTAAACCTAATGCTAACCCTCACCCTCAAACTAACCCTAACCCTAACCCTAAGTCGAACACTAAACCTAACTCTAACAATCACAATCAGCCTCACCCTAACCCTAACTCTAACCCTAAACCTCACCCTCACCCTAAACCTAAACCTAACCCTAACCCTAACGGTAAACCTCACCCCAACCCTAACCCTAAACCTCACCCTCACCCAAGCCCTCACCCTAACTCTAATCCTAACCCTAACCCTCATCCTAACCCTCATCCTAACACTAACTCTAAAAATAACCATTACCCCAACCCTAAACCTAACGCTAACGCTCAACCTAACCCTAACCCTCACCCTCACCGAAACCCTCACCCTAACCCTAAACTTAACCCTAACCCAAACCTCACCCTAACCCTAACCCTAACCCTCAAGCTAACCCTAACCCTCACACTCACCCTCACCCTCAGCCTAAGCCAAGCCTAACCCTAACCCTAACCCTAACCCTCACACTCACCCTAAGCCTAATCCTAATCCAAATCCTAAACCTAACCCTAATTTGCACCCTTACTCTAACCATCACCTTAACCCTAACCCTAACACTAACACTAACCCTAACCCTCAACCTCAGCCTCACCCTAACCCTAACTCTAACAGTAAACCTCACCCTCCCTCTAACCCTAACTCTAACCCTAACCCTCACCATGAACCTCAACCTCAGCCTAACCCTAAGCCTAAACCTAAACCTAACCCTAACGCACACACTGACAATCATCCTAACCCCAATACAAACCCTATCCCTAACCCTGACCCTCCCACTAACTCTCACCCTAACCTTAACCCTAACACTAACCCTAACCCTAAACCTCAACCTAACCCTCACCCTAACCGTAACTCTAACATTAAACCTCACCCTCAAACTAAACCTAACTCTAAAACTAACCCAAACCCTAAACCTCACCCTAAACCTAACCCTAACCATCACACTAAACCTAATCCTCAGCCCCACACTCACCCCCAGCCTAACCCTAAGCCTAAGCCTAAAAATAAACCTAAAACTTACACTAACCCTCACCCTAACCCTAAGCATACCCTATCCCAAACCCTAACCCTTAACCTCAACCTAACCTTCACCCTAACCTTAACCCTAACACTAACCCTAACTCTAACCCACGAACTAACCCTCCCGCTAACCCTAAATCTAACCCTAAACCTCACCCTCAACCTAACCCTAACCTTAAACCTCACCCTAACCCTAAACTTCAACCTGACCCTCACCCTCACCCTCACCGTAAGTCTAACCATAAACTTAACAATAACACTAATCCTAACCCTAAACCTAACCCTAACCCTAACCCTAACCCTAATCCTAACACTCACCTTCAGCCTAACCCTCATCTTTACCCTTACCGTCACCCAAACCCTAACCCTCACCCTCACCGTAACCCTAACCCTCATCCAAACCCTCACCCTAAACCTAACCCTAAACCTAAACCTCACCCTAACACTAACAGTAAACTCACCCTCACCTTAGCCCTCACCCTCACCCTAATTCTAACCCTAATTCTAATCCTAATCCTTACCCTAACCCTAACCCTAATCCTCACCCTAAAATTAAACCTAACCCTAACCCTAACCCTCAAACTAACCCTAACCCTCAAGCTCACTGTAACACTAACCCTAACCCTCATCCTAACCATAAACTTACCCCGAACACTAACTCTCACCCTAACCCAAACCCTCAGTCTCAACCTAGCCCTAACTTTCACCCTCACCCTCACCCTCAGCCTAACCATAGGCCTAACCCTAACCCTAACCCTCACACTCACCCTATTACCCTAATCCTAATCCTAACCCTAAACCTAACCCTCACCCTCACCCTATTCCTCACCCTAACCGTAACCCTAACACTAACCCTAACTCTAACAATCTCAATCAGCCTCACACTAACCCTATCTCTAACCCTAAACCTCACCCTCACCCTAACCCTAACCCTAACCCTAAACCTCACCCTAACCTTAAACCTAAACCTCACCCTCAACCTAGACCTCACCCTAACCCTAATCCTAACCCTAACCCTCATCCTAAACCTCAAGCTAACACTAAGCCTAACCCTAACCCTCACCCTCACCGTAATCCTTACCCTAACCCTCACCCTAACCCTAAACTTAACTCGAAACCTAACTCTCACCCTAACACTAACCCTTACACTATCCCTCACCTTCATCCTAAGCCTAAGCCTAATCCTAATCCTAACCCTCACACTCACCATAAGCCTCACCTTAACCCTAACCCTAACACTAAACCTAACCTTAACTCTCACCCTCAGCCTCACCATAACCCTAACTCTAAACCTAAATCTCACCATCAACCTAACCCTAACCCTAAACTTCACCATCACCCTAGGCCTCTCCCTAACCCTAATCCTAACCCTAATCCTCATCCTAACCCTCAACCTAAACCTAACCGTAACCCGCACCTTAACCCTAGCACTTGTCTCTCAACATCACCCTCAGCCTAACCCTAAGCCTAACCATAAACCTAACCCTAACACACACAATCACACTCACCCTAAACCTAATCCTAACCCTATCCCTAACCCTAAACCACCCCCTAACGATCACCCTAACACTAACCCTAACACTAACTCTAACCCTAACCCTCAACCTAACCCTCAACCTAACCCTAACTCTAACCCTAAACCTCACCCTCACCCTAACGCTCATCATAACACATACCCTCAACCTAAACCTAACCCTAACCATAACCCTCCCCCTAAGCCTAAACGTCATCATAACCCTCACCCTAAACTTAAACCTAACCATAACCCTAACCCTAACCCTAAACCTCAACCTAAACCTCACCCTCACCCTAACCGTAACACTAACCCTAACACTAACCCTCCCCTTAACCCTCCCCCTAACCATATATCTAACCCTAAACCTCACCCTCACCCTCACCCTAAACCTAACCCAAACCCTCACACTAAACATAACCCTCACCCTAACCCTAACCCTCACCATAACACTTACACTCACCCTAGCACTAACCCTAACCCTAACACTCACCCTCACACTAACCCTCACCCTCACCCTAATCCTAAACCTCACCCTAACCCTAACACTAACCATAACCCTCACCCTCACCCTAGCCCTCACCCTAACCCTAAATCTAACCCTCAGCCTCAGCCTAACCCTAACCATCACCCTCACCCTAAGCCTCACACTAACCCTAACACTAATCTTCAATCTAACCAACACCTAACACTAACCCTAACCCTAACCTAACCCTAACCCTTATCCTAACCGAAAACCTAACCCTAACACTCACGCTTATCTTAAGCCTCAACCTCAGCCTAAACCTCACCATTACCCTTACCATCATCCTCACCCTAACCCTTACCCTAACCCTAACTCTAACCCTAAACCTCACCCTCTCCCTAAATCTAACTCTAACCCTAACCCAAAACCTAAACCTCACCCTAACCCTAACCCTAACCCTCACCCTCACACTCACCCTAGCCCTCAACCTAACCGTAATTCTAAACCTCACCCTCACCCTAATCCTAACCCTCATCCTCATCCTAAACCTCACACTAACCCTAACCTTTATCCTCAATCTAACCCTCACCCTCACCCTAACCCTAACACTTACCCTAACCCTAAAACTAACCCTAAACCTCAACCTTAACGTAAACCTCACCCTCAGCATAAACCTCTCCTTTACCCTTATCATCATCCTCACCCTAACCCTCAACATAACCCTAAACCTCATCATAACCCTAACCCTAACCATAAACCTAAACATCACCCTAACCCTAACACTCAACCACACCCTCACCCTCAGCCTAACCATAAGCCTAAGCCTAAGCCTTACCCTAACCCTCACCCTCACCCTAGCCCTCACCCTAACCCTAATCTTAACCCTAACCCACATCCTAACCCTCAACCTAACCCTAAAACTAACCATCACCCTAACCCTAATCCTAACGCCCACCATCACCCTCAGCCTACCCCTAAGCCTAAGCCTAACCCTCACCCTAAACCTCACACCCACCGTCACCCTAACACTAATCCTAAACCTAACACTATCCATCACCCTAACCCTAATCCTAACGCCCACCATCACCCTCAGCCTACCCCTAAGCCTAAGCCTAACCCTCACCCTAAACCTCACACTCACCGTCACCCTAACCCTAATCC
The DNA here is from genome assembly GCF_024711535.1 of Dipodomys merriami. Lineage (NCBI taxonomy): Eukaryota > Metazoa > Chordata > Mammalia > Rodentia > Heteromyidae > Dipodomys > Dipodomys merriami. The sequence continues at coordinate 2,025,323 of NW_027202771.1, forward strand.
TAAACCTAACACTATCCCTAAACCTCAACCTAACCCTCTCCCTCACCCTTACCCTAACACTAACCCTAGCCCTAAACTTCTCCCTAACCCCCCCTAACACTAAGTCTAACCCTAAACCTCACCCTCACCCTTACACTAACCCTAACCCTAACCCTCACACTTACCCTCAACCTCACTGTAAATCTAACCCTAAACCTAACAATAACCCTAACTCTAACCCAAACCCTAACCCTATACATAATCGTCACCCTCAGCCTCACCCTCACCGCAAAATTAACCCTAACCATAACACTAACAATAACCCTAACCCTAAACCTAAACCTAAACCTAACCCTAATCCTCACCCCCACAATCACCCTCAGCCTAACCCTAAGCCTAAGCCTAACCCTAACCCTAACTTTAAACCTAAACATAAACCTCACTGTCAGCCACACCCTCACAGCAAACTTAACACTAACCATAACATTAACAATAACCCTAACCATAAACCTAACCCTCATCCTCATCATAACCCTCACCCTAAACCTAACCCTAATCCTCACCCTAACCCTAATCCTAAAAATAATCCTCAACCTAACCCTAACCCTTACCCTAAATCTAATTCTAACCCTCACCCTCATCCTAACCCTAACCCTCATGCTCACCCTAACCCTAAGCCTAACCATAATCCTCAACCTATACCCTAACCCTCACCCTCACAGTAACCCTTACCCTAACCCTTACCCTAAACCTAAACTGAATTAACACTAACTCTCACCCTAAACCTAACCCTAACACTTACCCTAACCCTAACCCTCACACTCACCCTTACCCTCAGCCTAAGACTAAGCCTAAGCCTAACCCTAACACTAACGTTCACACTCACCCTAACCCTAACCCTAATCCTAAGCCTAACAATAACCCTCACCCTCACCCTTACCCTCACCTTAACCCTAACGCTAACATTAACCCTAACCCTAACCCACACCCTCAGCTTCATCCTAACCCTAACTATAACACTAAAGGTCACCCTGATCTGAACCCTAACCATAACCATAACCCTAAACCTCACATTAACCCTAACACTAACCCTTACCCTCACCCTAGCCCTCACACTAACCCTAATCCTAACTCTAAACCTCATCCTAACCCTAAGTCTAACCCTCACCCTAACCCTAACTTGCTCACACTCAACCTCACCCTCAGCCTAACCCTAAGCCTAACCCTAAACATAACCCTAACACACACACTCATCCTCAGCCTAACCCTAAGCCTAAACCTAAATCTAACCCTAACCCACACACTCACTCTCACCCTAACCCTAATCCTAACTCTAACCCTAACACTATCCCTCCCCCTAACTCTCACCCTAACCCTAAACCTAACACTAACCCTAACCCTAACCCTCAACCTAACCCTGAAACTAACCTTAAATCTCACGTTCACCCTAAACATAACTCTAACCCTAACCCAAACCCTAAACCTCACCCTAACCCTAACCTTAACCCACACCCTCACAGTAACCATAAACATAAACCTTAACCTAACAATGAACCTAACTCTAATCCTTAGCGTCACCATAACTCTAACATTAAAGTTAACCGTAAACCTCACCCTAACCCTCCCCTAAACCTAACTCTAAATCTAAAACTCACCCTAATCCTAAACCTCACCCTAACCCTCCCCGAAACCCTAACTCTCACCCTAAACCTCACCCTCACCCTAACCATAACCCTATCCCTAAACCTCACCCTAACCCTGATCCTAATCCTCACCCTCACCCTCACCCTCACCTAAACATAACCCTAACCCTAACTATTACACTAACCCTAACACTAACCCTAACGCTGACCCTCACCCTAACCCTAAACCAAACCCTCACCTTAACACTAACCCTAACCCTAACTCTCACCCTCATGGTAACCTTAACCCTAAACCTCAGCCTAACGCTAACCCTAACCCTCATCCTCACTCTACCCCTCATCCTAAACCTAATGCTAACCCTAAACCCTCACCTTCACGCTCGGCCTAAGCCTAAGCCTAAGGTAAGACTAATCCTGACCCTCACACTAACCCTCACCCGAATGCTAACTCTAACCCTAAACCTCACCCTCACCCTAACCCTAAACCTCACCCTCACCCTCACCCTCTGCCTAACATTAAGCCTAACATTAACCCCAACACTAACCCTAATAATAACCCTAACCCCCACCCTAACGCTCACCCTAACCCTAACCCTAACCCTCACCCTCACCATAGCCCATACTCAAAACCTAGGCCTAAGCCTAACCCTCAACCTAACCCTCACTCTAACCCTAACCCCAAAGCTCACGCTAACCATAACCCTCACCCTCACACTCACCCTAACTCTAATCCTAACCCTAACCCTAAACATAACACTCACCCTCACCTTAACCCTAATCCTAATCCTAACACTAACCCTAACCGTAACCCTAACCCTAACCCTCACCCTAACCCTAACTCTAACCCTAAACCTCACCCTCACCCTAACCCTAACACTAACCATAATCCTAAACCTCACCCTAAACCTAAACCTTACCCTAACACTTACCCTCATCTTAAAACTAACACTAACCCTAACACTAACCCTCACACTAACGCTAACCATCACCCTAAACCTAAACCTCACCCTAACCCTAACCCTAACCCTCAACTTCACCCTTGCCCTCACCCTAATCCTAACCCTCATCCTCACCCTAAACCTCACACTAACCCTAACACTAATCCTCAGTCTAACCCTCACCCTCACGCTAACCCTAAACCACACCCTTACCATAACCCTCAGCCTCAGCCTAACCCTCACCTTTTCTCTTACAGTCACCCTCATCCTAACCCTCAACCTAAACCACAACCCTCATCCTATCCCTCACCCTAACCGTAACCCTAACCATCACCCTAACCCTAACCCTCACCCTCAACTTCAGCCTCAGCCTAAACCTAACCCTAAGCCTAAACCTAACCCCAAACCTCACACTCACCCTAGCCCTCACCCTAACCCTAATCCTAACCGTAACCCTCATCCTAACCCCCAACCAAACCTTAACCAGAACCATCACTCTAAACCTAATCCTCATCCCCACACGCACCCTCAGCCTAACCCTAAGCCTAAGCCTAACCCCAAGCCTAACCCTCACACTCACCCTCACCCTAACCTTAATCCTAACCCTAAACATAACCCTAAACCTAAACCTAAACCTAACCCTCAACCTAACGCTAACCCTAACTCTAAAACTCACCCTCACCTTGGTCCTCACCCTAACCCTCACCCCAAACCTAACCCTCACCCTCACCAAATCACGAACCCTAACCCTCACCCTAACGCTACCCCTAACCCTAAACCTAAACCTCACTTTAACCCTAACCCTAACCCTCACCCTCAACCTAGCCCTCACCCTAAACCTAATTTTAACCCTAACCCTCATCCTAACCCTCACCCTAAATCTAACCCTAATCTTCAACCTAACCCTAAACCTAATTCTAACCCTCAACCTAACCCTAACCCTAACCCTCACCGTAACCTGACCCTAACCCTCTCCCTAACCCTAAACCTAAACGGAACACTAAACCTCACCCTAAGCCTTACCCTAAACCTCAACCTCACCCTAGCCCTCATCCTAACCCTAATCCTAACCCTAACCCTCATGCTAACCCTCACCCTAAACCTAACCCTAACTCTAACCCTAACCCTAAATATAAAACTCACCCTAACCTTAATCCTAATCCTCACCCTCTCCCTCACTGTAACCATAACCCAAACACTAACACTTACAATAACCATAACCTAACCCTAACCCTCATCCTAACCATATCCTTCAACCTAACCTTAACCCTCATCCTAACACTTTCCCTCACCCTAACCCGAACCCTAAACCTCACACTCACCCTAACCCTCAACCTAACCCTAATTCTCACACTAACCTGAACCCTAATGCTAGGCTTCAGCCTGACCCTAAACGTAACTCTACCCTGCACCTCACCCTCACCATAACCGTAACCCTACCCATAACTCTAAAGCTCACCCTAACACTAACCATAATCCTCACCCTCACCCTAGCCATAACCCTAAACCGAATTCTCACCCTAACCCTCATCCTAACCCTGATCCTAACACTAACCTTAACCCTCACTCTCACCCTCACCCCAACCCTAAACCTAACGCTAACCTTCACCCTAATCCTAACTGTCTCCCTCACCAAAACACTTACCCTAAACCTCACCCTAACACTAACCCTCACCCTAACCCTAACTCTCACCATCAACCTCACCCTCAACCTAACCCTAACCCTAACCCTAAACGTTACACTCTCCCTAACCCTAAACCTCACCCTAACCCTAAATTTAATCCTAATAGTAACCATATCCCAAAGCCTCAACCTCACCCTAAGCCTCACCTTAACCCTAACCCTAACACTAACCCTAACCCTAACCCTCACCCTCAGCCACATCCTAACCCTAACTCTAACCCTAAACCTCACGCTCATCCTAACCCTAACCATAAACCTAAACCTCATCCTAACCCTAACCCTAAACCTCACCCTCACCCTAGCCCTCACACTAACCCTAATCCTAATCCTAACCCTCATCCTAAACCTCCCCCTAACCCTAACCCTAACCATCACCCTAACCCTAACTCTCACCCTCAAACTCACCATCAGCCTAAGCCTAAGCCTAACCCTAAACCTAACCCTAACACACACAATCACCTTCAGCTTTACCCTTATCCTTACCCTAACCCTAAGCCTCGCTCTAACTCTCACCCTAACCATAACCCTAACACTAACCTAACCCTAATCCTCAACCTAACCCTCCCCTAACCCGAACTCTAATCCTAAACCGCACCCTCACCCTAAACCTAACTCTAACCCTAACTGAAACACTAAACCTCACCCTAACCCTAAACCTAACCCTCACTCTCACCCTCACCTTAACCTTAACCCTAAACCTAACCCTAACAATAACCCTAAACATAATGCTAACCCTCACTCTAACCATAACCCTCATCCTAACCCAAACCCTCACCCTAACACTTACCCTCACACTAACACTAACCCTAACGCTAAAACTAACCCTGACACTACCCCTAACCCTAAACCTAACCCTAAACTTCCACCTAACCCTCACCCTTACCCTATCCTTAACACTATCCCTAACCCTAAACCTCACTGTCACCCCCCTTAACCCTATATCTAACTGTAAACCTAACCCTCACCCTAATCCAAAAACCCACCCTAACCATAACAGTAATCCTCACCCTCACCTTCAACCTCACCTTAACTCTAACCCTAAACATACCAAAAACACTAACCCTAACGCAAACCATCACTCTAACCCTAATCCGCACCCCCACCCTCAGCCTCACCCTCACCTCAAACTTAACCCTAACCATAACACTAACAATACCCCTAACCCTAACCGTAATCCTCACCCCCATACTCATCCTCATCCTCAGCCTAAACCTAAGCCTAACCCTAACCCTAACCCTAATCCTCACCCTCACCCCAGCCCTCAACCTAACCCTAACACTCATCCTCACTCTAAACCTCACCCTAACCCGAACACTAATACTCAATCTAACCCTCACCCTCACCCTACCCTTAACCCTAACACTCACCCTAATCCTAACCTTCACCATTACCGTAACTCTTGCACTCAGACTAAACCTCATGTTTACCCTTACCGTCATCCCCACCCTAACCCTCACCCTAAACCTCTCCCTCACGCTATTCCTCAACCTAACCCTTACTCTACCCCTAAACCTCACCCTCACCCTAACCCTAACTCTAACCCTAACCCTAACACTAAAACTCACCCTAACCCTAACCCTAACCCTCACCCTAACCCTAAACCTCACTCTCACCCTCAGCCTCAGCCTAACCCTAAGCCTCACCATAAACATATCCCAAACACACACACTCACCCTCACCCTAACACTAATCCTAACCCTAACCCAAACCCTAAACCTCCCCTTAACTCTCACCCTAACCCTAACCTTAACACGAACATTAACCCTAACCCTCAACCTAACCCTCAACCTAACCCTAACTCTAACCGGAACCTCACCCTCACCCTAAACCTAACTCTAACACTAACCCAAAACCTAAAACTCACCCTAACCCTAACCCTAACCCTCATCCTCACCCTCACCATAACCATAACCCTAAACCTAAACCTAAGAATAACCCTAACTCTATTCCTAACCCTCACCCTAACACTTACCGTCACCCTAACACTAACCCTAACCCTCCCTCTAACCCTCACCCTAACCCTATATCGAACCCTCAACCTCACCCTCACCCTAACCCTAACCCCTAACCCCACCCTAACCCTAAAGCTAACCCTCACCCTTTGCTCGGCCTAAGACTAACCCTAAGCCTAAGCCTAAAACAAAACCTAAACCTCACCCTAATCCCAACAATAACACTAAACCTAACTCTAATCCTAAACTTCAACCTCACCTTAACCCTAACTCTAACCCTAACCCTAAACCTAAACCTCACCCTAACCCTAAACCTCACCCTCACCCTCACCCTCACCGTAAACGTAACCCTAACCCTAACCCTAACAATAAACTTAACCATAACCATAACCTTCATCCTAACCATAACTTTCACCATAACAATAACCCTCACCCTAACATTTACCCTCTCCCTAACACTAACCCTAAACCTAACACTAACCCTCACACTAACCCTCACCATCACACTAATCCTAAACCTCACCCTGATCCTAACCCTCACCCTCAACCTAGCCCTCAACCTAACGCTAACCCTCATCCTCACCCTAAACCTCACACTAACCCTAACACTAATCCTCAACCTAAACCTAACCCACACGCTAACCCTAACGCTCACCCTTACCTTACCCCTCACCCTCAGCCTAACCCTCACCTTTACCCTTACCGTCACCCTCAACCTAACCCTCACCGTAACCCTCACCCTAACCCTAATCCTCATCCTAACCCTCACCCTATTGGTAACCCCAAACATCACCCTAACCCTAACCCTCACGCTCACCTTCAGCCTCAGCCTAACACCAAGCCTAAGCCTAAACCCAACCCTAACCCTAACCCTCACCCGAACACTAATCTTAACCCTAACCCTCATCCTTACCCTTAACCTAACCATAAACCTAACCAACTTTCTATACCTAGTCCTCATCCCCATACCATACCTTCAGCAAAACCCTAAGCCTAAGCCGAACCCTAACCCTAGCCATCACGCTCACCCTCACCGTAAACCTAATCCTAAATGTAACGTTAACCCTAACATTAAACCTCAACTTAACCCTCACCCTAACCCTAATACTAACACTGACCCTAACCCTAACGCTCACACTAACCCTCCCCCTAACAAGAACTCTAACCCTAAACCTCACCCTCACCCTAACAATAACCCTATCCCTAAACCTCACCGTAAACCTGATCCTAACACTCACCCTCACCCTCACTCTCACAGTAACTCTAACCATAACCCTAATCCTAACCTTCACCCTCACCCTAAACCTAGCACTAACACTAACCCTAACCCTAACCCTCTCCCTCACCGTAAACCTAACCCTAACCCTAACCCTAAACCTCATCCTAACCCTAACAATAACACTCACCCTCACCCTAGAGCTCACCCAAAACTTAATTGTAATCTTAACCCTCATCCAAACCCTAACCCTAACCCTAACCCTAAAACTAACCCTAACCCTAAACCTCACCCTATTCCTCACCCTAACCCTAACTCTAACCCTAAACCTCACCCTCACTCTAACCCTAACCCTAAATCTCACCCTCACCCTAGCCCTCAACCTAACCCTAATGCTAACCTTAGCCCTCATCCTAACATTCACCCTAACCCTAAACCTAACCCTCACCCTAACCCTAACCCCCACCCTCAACCTCACCCTTAGCCTAACCCTAAGCCTAACCCTAAACCTAACCCTAACCCACACACTCACCCTCACTCTAACCCTAAACCTAAAACTAACGCTAACCCTAACCCTCACCCTCACCTTAGCCTTCACCCTAACCCTAATCCTAATCCTAACCGAAAATCTAACCATAACCCTAACCCTAAACCTAACACTATCCCTCACCCTCAGTGTAAGGGTAACCCTAATCCTAACCCTAACAATAACCGTAACCCTAACTCTAACCCTCACCCTAAACTTAACACTCACCCTAACCCTAACCCTCACCCTAACACTTACCCTCACCCTTATCTTAACCCTCAGCCTTAGCCTAATCCTCACATTTAGGCTTACCATCACACTCACCCTAACCCTAATTCTAACCCTCACCCACACCCTAACCCTCACCCTCATCTTCCCCCTAAACCTCACACTAACTCTAACCCTAATCCTTAATCTAACCCTCACCCTAATCTGAAACCTAACCCTTACTCTAACCCTAAACTTAACCTTAAACCACATCCTTATCTTAACCCTCACCCTCAGACGAAACCTCACCTTTACCCTTACCATCATCCTCACCCTAACCCTCCCCCTAAACCTAAACCTCATCCTAAAACTCACCCTAACAGTAAACCTAACCATCAGCCTAACCCTAACCCTCACGCTCAACCTCAAGCTCAGCCGAACCCTAAGCCTAAGCCTAACCCTTACCCTAACCCTCACCCTCTCCTGAGCCCTCACCCTAACCCTAAATCCTAACCCTAAGCCTCATCCTAACCCTCACCCTAAGCCTAAACCTAACAATCACCCTAACCCTAATCCTCAGGCCCACACTCACCCTCAGCCTAACCCTAAGCCGAAGCCTAACCTTAACCCTAACACTCTCACTCACCCTCATCCTAACCCTAATCCAAATCTTAACCCTACCCCTAACACTTAACCTCAACCTAACCCTCACCCTAACCTGAACCCTAATATTAACCCTAACTCTAACCTACGAACTAACCCTCTCCCTAACCCTAAATCTAAACATAAACGTCACCCTAACCCTAACCCTAACCCTACCCCTAACACCAAACCTAACCCTCACCATCACAATAACCCTCACCCTCACTGTAACTCTAACCCTCACCCTAGCCCTCACCCTAACCCTATTCCTAACCCTAAACCTTATCCTAACCCTCACCCTAACCCTAACCCTAACCCTCACCCTCATGCTAGGCCTAAGCCTAAGCCTAAGCCTAAGCCTAACTCTAACCATAACCCTCACCCTGACCCTAACCCAAACACTAACCCTAACTCTAATCCTATATCTCACTCTCACCTTAACCCTAACTCTATCCCTAACCCTAAACCTAAACCTCACCCTGACCCTCACCGTGACCATAACCGATACCCTAACCCTAACAATAACCCTAACCCTAACCCTAACCCTCACAATAAACATAATCCTCACCCTAAACCTAACCCTCACCCTAACACTTACCCTCACCCTGACACCTACCCTAACACTAGATAACCCTCAAACTAACCCTAACCATCACCCCAACCTTAAACCTGACCCTAACCCTAACTCTAACCCTCACCTTCACCCTAGCCCTCAACCTAACCCTAACCCTCCTCCTCACCCTAAACCTCACCCTAAACCTAACACTAATCCTCAATCTAACCCTCACCCTCACCCTACCCCTACCCCTAACACTCACCCTAACCCTAACCCTCACCATTACCGTAACTCTCACCCTCAGCCTAAACCTCACGTTTACCCTTACCTTCACCCCCACCCTAACCCTCACCGTAACCATAACCCTCTCCCTAACCCTCACCCTAACCATTACCCTAACCCTCACCCTAACGCTAACTCTACCCCTAAACCTAACCCTCAACCTAACCCTAACTCTAACCCTAACCCTAACACTAAACCTCAACCTAACCCTAACCCTCACCCTAACCCTAAACCTTAACCGTAACCCTAATCCTAAGCCTAACCATAAACCTATCCCTAACACACACACTCACCCTCACCTTAACACTAATCCTAACCCTAACCCTAATCCTAACCCTCTTTTGAACTCTCACTCTAACCCTATCCTTAACACAAACACTAACCCTAACCCTCAACCTCACCTTCACTCTAACCCTAACCCTAAACCCCACCCTAACACTAACCCTAACCCACACCCTCATGCTCAGCCTAAACCTAAGCCTAAAACTAACCCTACACCTCACCCAAACCCCAACAATAACACTAAACCTAACTCTAACCCTAAACCTCACCTCAACCCTAACCCTAACTCTAACCCTAACCCTAAAGGTAAACCTCACACTAACCCTAACCCTTCACCTCACCCTCACCCTCACTGTAACCGTAAGCCTAACCCGAACCCTAACAATAACCCTATCCCTAACCCTAACCCTCATCCTAACCATAAGCTTCACCCTAACACTAACCCTCACCCTAACACTTACCCTCACCCTAACACTAACCCTAACACTAACACTAACCCTCACACTAACCCTAACCATCACCCTAACCCTAGACCTCACCCTAACCCTAACCTTAATCCTCACCCTAAATCTCAAACTAACCCTAACCCTAATCCTCAATTTAACCCTCATCCTCACCCTAACCCTAACCCTCACCCTCAGCCTAATCCTCACCTTTACACTTATCGTCACCCACACCCTAAAACTCTCTCTAACCCTAACCCTCACCCTCACCCTCAGCCTCAGCCTAAACGTAAGCCTAAGCCTAAACCTAACCTTAACCCTCACCCTCACCCTAGCCCTCACCCTCACCCTAATTCGAAACCTAAACCTCATCCAGACCTTAACCTAACCATAAACCTAACCAACATTCTAAACCTAATCCTCATCCCCCACCCATACTCTCAGCCTAAACCTAAGCCTAAGCTGAACCCTAACCCTCACACTCACCCTCATCGTGAACCTAATCCTAAAGGTAACCCTAACCCTAACATTAAACGTCAACCCAAACTTCACCCTAAACCTCACCCTAACCCTAACTCTAACCCTAAACCTCACCCTCACACTAACCATAACCCTAAACCTAAACCTCACCCTAAACCTGATCCTAACCCTCAGCCTCACCCTCACCCTCACTGTAACTCTAACCCTAACCCTAATCCTAACCCTCACCCTCACCCTAAACCTAAACCTAACCCTCACCCTAACCCTAACCTTCACCCTCACCGTAACCCTAACCCTAACCCTAATCCTAAACCTCACCCTAACCCTAACAATAACACTCACCCTCACCATAGCCCTCACACTAAACCTAATTGTAACCCTAACCCTCATCCCAACTCTCACCCTAACCCTAACCCTAACCATCAACCTAACCCTAAACCTAATTCTAACCCTCAACCTAACCCTAACTCTGACCACACTGTAACCCTAAACCTAACCCTCACCCTAATCCTAACCTAATCCTCACCCTCAAGCTGGACGTAAGCCTAAGCCTAAGACAAAGCCTAAGCCTAACCCTAACCCTCATCCTAACCCTAACCCTAAAACTAACCCTAACTCCAACCCTAAACCTCACCCTAAACCTAACCCTAACACTAATGCTAACCGTAAACCTAAACCCTATCCCTCACCTTAACCCTAACTTTATCCCTAAACCTCACCCTCACCCTAAACCTAAACCTAACCGTAACTCTAACCCTCACCCTCAACCTAACACTCAACTTAACCCTAACCCTCATCCTCACCCTAAACCTCACCCTCACACTAGCCCTCACCCTAGCCCTCACTCTAACCCTAATTCTAACCCTAATCCTCATACTAACCCTTAACCTAACCAGAACCCTAACCATCATTCTAAACCTAATCCTCATCCCCACCCATACACTCAGCCTAACCCTAAGCCTAAACGAACCCTAACCCTAACCCTCACACTCACCCTCACCGTAAACCTAATCCTAAAACTAACCCTATCCATAATTTTAAACCTCAACTTAACCCTCAACCTAACCCCAAGCCTAACATTAACCCTAATCCTAACCCTCACCCTAACCCTCCCCCAAAGCATAAAACTTACCCTAAACCTCACCTTCACCCTAACCATAACCCTATCCCTAAACCTCACCCTAACTCTTATCCTAATCCTCACCTTCACCCTCACCCTCACTGTAAATCTAACCCTAACCCTAACTATTACACTAACCCTAACCCTAACCCTGACTCTCACCCTAACACTAACCCTAACCCAAACCCTCACCTTAACCCTAACCGTAACCCTAACCCTCACCCTCACCGTAACCCTAAACCTAAACCTCATACTAACCTTAACCCTCATTCTCACTCTAGCCCTCACCCTAAACCTAATGCTAACCCTAAACCTCACCCTCACCTTCACGCACGGCCTAAGCATAAGCCTAAGCCTAAGACAAACCCTGACCCTCACACTCACCGTCACCCTAACCCTAAACAGAAGCCTAAGCCTAAACCTAACCCTCACACGAAAACTAACTCTAACCCTAAACCTCACCCTCACCCTAACCCTAAACCTCACCCTCACCCTCAACCTCTGCATAACATTAAGCCTAACCCTAACCCCAACCCTAACCCTAATACTAACCCTAACCCGTACCCTAACGCTCACCCTAACCCTAACCCTAACCCTCACCCTCACCATAGCCTATGCCAAAACCCTAAGCCAAAGCCTAACCCTCACCCTAACCCTCACTCTAACACTAACCCCAACGCTCACCCTAACCATAACCTCACCCTCACCCTCACCCTAAATCTAATCCAATTCCTAACCCTAACCCTAACACTCACCCTCACCTCAACCCTAATCCTAATCCTAACCCTAACTCACAACCTCACCCCCACACTAAATTCCACCCTAACCCTCACCCTCAAACTAATCCTAACCCTAACCCTAATCCTAAACCTCACCCTAAACCTAAACCTTACCTTAACACTTACCCTCAGCTTAAAACTAACACCAACCCTAACCCTAACCCTCACACTAACGCTAACCATCACCCTAAACCTAAACCACACCCTAACCCTAACCCTAACCCTCAACTTCACCCTTGCCCTCACCCTAATCCTAACCCTCATCCTCACCCTAAACCTCACACTAACCCTCACACTAATCCTCAATCTAACCCTCACCATCACCCTAACCCGAAACCTCACCCTTACCATACCCCTCACCCTCAGCCTAACCTCACCTTTTCTCTTACAGTCACCCTCATCCTAACCCTCACCATAAACCATAACCCTCATCCTATCCCTCACCCTAACCTTAACCCTAAACATCAACCTAAACCTAACCTTCACTTTCAAATTCAGCCTCAGCCTCAGCCTAACCCTAAGCCTAAACCTAACCCCGAAACTAACACTCACCCTAGCCCTCGCCCTAACCCTAATCCTAACCCTAACCCTCATCCTATCCCTCAACCTAACCTTAACCAGAACCATCACTCATCCCTACACTCACCCTCAGCCTAACCCTAAGCCTAAGCCTAACCCTCAGCCTAACCCTCACACTCAGCCTCACCTTAACCTTAATCCTAAACCTAAACATAACCCTAAACCTAAACTTAACCCTCACCCTAACGCTAACCCTAACCCTAACCCTCACCCTCACCTTAGTCCTCACCCTAACCCTCACACCAAACCTAACCCTCACCCTAACCGAAACATGAACCCTAACCCTCACGCTAACCCTACCCCTAACCTTAAACCTAATACTAACCTAATACTAACTTAAACCTAACCCTCACCCTCACCGAAACATGAACCCTAACCCTCACCCTAACCCTACCCCTAACCCTAACCCCAATACTAACACTCATCCTCACCCTAGACCTCACCCTAACCCTAATTGTAACCCTAACCCTCATCCTAACCCTCACCCTAACCGTAACCCTAACCCTCAACCTAACCCTAAACCTAATTCTAACCCTCAACCTAACCCTAACCCTAACCCTCACCGTAACCTAACCATAACCCTCACCCTAACCCTAAACCTAACCCAAACCCTAAACCTCACCCTAAGTATAAACCTAACCCTCACTGTCACCCTATCCCTCATCCTAAACCAAATTCTAACCCTAACCCTCATGCTAACCCTCACCCTCACCCTAACACTCACACTAAACCTAGCCCTAATCCTAACCCTCAACATAACCCTAACCCTCACCCTCACCATAACCCTAACGCTAACACTCTCTCTATGCCTAAACTTAATTCTAACTCTAAACCTCACCTAACCCTAACACTAACCCTCACCCTCATGCTAGACCTCATCCTAACTCTAATCCTAACCCTAACCCTAACCCTAAACCTCACACTCACCCTCACCTTAACACTAGTGCCAATCCTAACCTTAACCCTAGCCTCACCCTCACCCTAAACCTCACCCTAACCCTAAACCTAACACTAACCCTAACCCTAAACATAACCCTAACCCTCACCCTCAACCCAGCCCTCAACCTAACCCTAACCCTCATCCTCACCCTAAACATGACACTAACATCAACACTAATCCTCAATCTAACCTTCACCCTCACACTAACCCTAAGCCTCACCCTGACCATAACCCTCACCCTCAGCCTAACCCTCAACTTTACCCTTACCGTCACCCTCTCACTAACCCTCACCATAACCCTAATCCTCATTCTAACCCTCACCCTAAAGGTAACCCCAACCATCACCCTAAACCTAACCATCACCCTCACCCTCAGCCTCAGCCTAATCCTAAGCATAAGCCTAACCCTAACCCTAACCCTCACCCTCACCCTAGCCCTCATCCTAACCCTAATTCTAACCCTAACCCTCATCCTAATGCTTAACCTAACCAGAAACCTAACCATCATTCTAAATCTAATCCTCATCCCCACCCATACACTCAGCCTAACCCTTAGCCTAAACGAACCCTAACCCTAACCCTCACAGATATCCTCACCGTAAACCTAATCCTAAACCTAACCCTAACCCTAATATTAATCCTCAAACTAACCCTCACCCTAACCCCAAGCCTAACATTAACCCTAATCCTAAACCTCCCCGAAACCCTAACTCTAACCCTAAACCTCACCCTCACCCTAACCATAAACCTTACCCTAAACGTAACCCAAACCTGATCATAACCCTCACCCTCACCCTCACTGTAACTCTAACCCTAACCCTAACTATTACACTAACCCTAACCCTAACCCTGACCCTCACCCTAACCCTAACCCTAACCCAAACCCTCACCATAACCCTAACCCTAACCCTAACCCTCACTGTAACCCTAACCCTAAACCTCACCCAAACGCTAATCCTAACCCTCATACTCACTCTAGCCTTCACCATAACACTAATTCTAACCCTAAACCTCATCCTCACCTTCACGATCGGCCTAAGCCTAAGCCTAAGCCTAAGACTAACCCTGACTCTCACAATCACCCTCAAACTAACCCTAACCCTAACCCTATCCCTAACCCTAACTCTCACACTAACCCTCACCTGAACGCTAACTCTAACCCTAAATCTCACCCTCACCCTCACCCTAAACCTCACCCTCACGCTCACCCTCTACCTAACATTAAGACTAAACCTAACCCCAACCCAAACCCTAATACTAACCCTAACCCCCAGCCTAACGCTCACCCTAACCCTAATCCTAACCCACACCCACAACATAGCCCATACCAAACACTAAGCCTAAGCCTAACCCTCACCATAACCCTCACTCTAACCCTAACCCCAACACTCACCCTAACCATAACCCTCATCCTCACCCTCACTCTAACTCTAATCCTAACCCTAACCCTAACCATAACACTCACCTCATCTTAACCCTAATCCTAATCTAAACCCTAACTCCAATCCTCACCCCCACCCTAAGTCTCACCCTAACCCTAACTCTAACCCTAAACCTAACCCTCACCCTAACCCTAACTCTAACCCTTAACATCACCCTCACCCTAACCCTAACCCTAACCCTAATCGTAAACCTCACCCTAAACCTAAACCTTACCCTAACACTTAATCTCACCTTAAAACAAACATTAAACCTAAAAATAACCCGCACACCAATGCTAACCATCACCCTAAACCTAAACCTCACCCTAACCCTGAGGTTAACTCTCAACTTCACCCTAGCCCTGACCCTAACCCTAACCCGAACCCTAAACCTCACACTCAGCCTGTTACCCTAATCCTAATCCTAACCCTAAGCCTAACCCTCACCCTCACCCTAAGCCTAACCCTATCCCTAATTCTAACACTAACCCTAAACCTAACGCTAGCCTTCAGCCTCACCCTAACCCTAACTCTAACCCTAAACCTCACTCTCAACATTACTGTAACCCTAACCATAACTCTAAATCTCACCCTAACAATAAACATGAACCTCACCCTCAACCTAGCTCTCACCCTAACCCGAATCCTCACCATAACCCTCATCCTAACACTCACCCTAACACTCACCCTAACCCTCACTCTCACCCTCACCCTAACCCTAAACCTAACCCTAACCCTCACCCTAACCCTAAGTGTTACCCTCACCATAACCCTTACCCTAACCATCACCCTAACCCTAAACTTATCTCGAACCCGAACTCTCACCCTAACCCTAACCCTAACCCTCACCCTAACCCTCACCCTCACCCTCACCCTCAGCCTAACCGTAAGCCTAACCCTAACACTAACCCTAAACGTTACCCTCACCCTAACCCTAACCCTAACGCTAAACCTCACCCTAACCCTAAACTTAAAACTAAAACTAACCCTAACCCTAAACCTCAACCTCACCCTAACCGTCACCTTAACCCTAACCCTAACACTAACCCTAACCCTAACCCTCACCCTCAGCCTCATCCTAATCATAACTCTAACCCTAAACCTCACCCTCATCCTAACCCTAAACCTCATCCTAAACCTAACACTAAACCTCACCCTCAACCTAGCCCTCACCCTAACCCTAATCCTAATCCTAACCCTCATTCTAACCCTCCCCCTAACCCTAACACTAACCCTCAACCTAATCCTATCCCTCACCCTAAACCTCACCCTCAGCCTAACTGTAAGCCTAACCCTAAACCTAACCCTAACACACAAACAATCACCTTCAGGTTTACCCTAATCCTAACACTAAACCTAACCCTAAACCTAAGCCTCCCCCTAAGTATCACCCTAACCATAACCCTAACACTAACCCTAACCCTAACCCTCAACCTAACCCTCACACTAACACTAAACCTAATCCTAAACCTCACCCTCACCCTAGACCTAAATCTAACCCTAACTGAAACCCTAAACCTCACCCTAACCCTAAACCTAACCCTCACCCTCACCCTCACCTTAACCTTAACCCTAAACCTAACCCTAACAATAACCCTAACCATAATCCTAACCCTCACTCTAACCATAATCCTAACCCTAACCCAAACCCTCACCTAACACTTACCCTCACACTAACACTAACCGTAACCCTAAAACTAACCCTCACACTAACCCTAACCCTAACCCTAACCCTAAACTTCAACGTAACCCTCAACCTCACCCTAACCCTAACACTAACCACAACCCTAAACCTCACCGTCACTCTCCCCCTAACCCTATATCTAACTGTAAAACTCACCCTCACCCTAACCCTCTCCCTAACCCTAAACCCCTCCGTAACCCTAACCCTAATCCTCACCTGCACCCTCAACCTCACCTTAACTCTAACCCTAACCCTAACAATAACACTAACCCTAACCCTAATCATCACTCTAACCGTAATCCTCACCCCACCCTCAACCTCACCCTAACCTCAAACTTAACCCTAACCATAACACTAAAAATAACCCTAACCCTAACCCTAACCGTAATCCTCACCCCCACCCTCATCCTCAGCCTAACCCTAAGCCTAACCCTAACCCTAACCCTCACCTTCACCCCAGCCCTCAACCTAACCCTAACCGTCATCCTCACTCTAAACCTCACCCTAACCCTAACACTATTCCTTAATCTAACACTCACCCTCAACCTACCCCTAACCCTAAAACTTACTCTAAACCTAACCTTCAACATTACCATAACTCTCACCCTCAGCCTAACCCTTATGTTTACCCTTGCCGTCAACTCAACCCTAAACCTAAACCTAACCCTAAACCTAACCCTAACTCTAACCCTGACCCTAACTCTAACCCTAAACCTCACCCTCAACCTAACCCTAACTCTAAACCTAACCCTAACACTAAACCTCACCCTAACATTAACCCTAACCCTCACTCTAACCCTCAACCTCAACCTCACCCTTAGCCTCAGCCTAACCCTAAGCCTCACCATAAACTTATCCCTAACACACACTCACCCTCACCCTAAAACTAAACCTAACCTTAACCCTAACCCTAACCCTCCCCTTAACTCTTACCCTAACCCTAACCTTAACACGAACACTAAACCTAACCCTCAACCTAACACTCACCCTAACCCTAACTCTAACGGAAACCTCAACCTCAACCTAACCCTCACTCTAACACTAACCCGAACACTAAACCTCACCCTAACACTAACCCTAACCCTCACACTCACCCTCACAGTAACCGTAACCCTAAACCTGACCCTAACAATAACCCTAAAGCTAATCCTAACCCTCACCCTAACCATAACCGTCACCCTAACCCAAACCCTCACCCCAACACTTACCCTCACCCTAACACTAACTCTAACCCTAGCACTTACCCTCCCACTAACCCTAACCCTAACTCTAACCATAAACCTCATCTAACCCTCACCCCCACCCTAAACCTAAAACTAGCCATATTCCTATCCCTTAACCTAACACTCCCCCTAACCCTATATCTAACCCTAAACCTCACGCTAACCCTAACCCTAAGCCTAAGCCTAAAACTAAACCTAACCCTAACCCTAACCCTAACCGTAAGCCTATCCCCAAACCACACACTCAAGCTCAGCCTAAACCTAAGCTTAACCCTAACCCTAACCCTAACCATCACATTAACCCTAACCCTATCCCTAACCTTAACACTAAACCTAAACTTAATCCTCAGCCTTACCCTCACCCTAAACCAAACCCTAACCCTAACCCTCACCGTAAACCAAAGCCTAACGCTAACCCTAACCCTCACACACACCCTCACTCTAACCTTAATCCTAAACCTAACCCTACCCCTAAAGCTAACCCTCATATTAACCCTCAGCCTAGCCCTCACCCTAACCCTAATCGTAACCCTACAACTAATCCTAACCCTCCCCCTAACCCTAACCCTAACACTAAACCTAACCATAACCATCACCCTCAGCCTCACCCTAACCCTAACTCTAAACCTAAACCTGCCCCTACACCTAACCCTAACCCTAACCCTCACCCTAACACTAAACCTCACCCTCACCCTCAACTTCAGCCTAACCCTAAGCCTAACTGTAAACCTAAACCTAACCCTAACATACACACACACACTCACGCTAACTCTAATCCTAACCCTATCCCTAACCCTAACCCTCCCCCTATCTCTCACCGGAACCCTAACCCTAACACTAACCGTAAACCTAAACTTCAACCTAACCCTCACCCTAACCCTAACTCTAACCCTAAATCTCACCCTCACCCTAAACCTAACTCTAACCCTAACCCAAACCCTAACCCTCACCCTAACCCTAACCTAACCATCAAAATAACCCTAAACCTCAACCCCACGCTCATCTTCAGCCTAACCCGAAGCCTAAGCATAACCCTAACCCTAATCCTCACATTCACCCTCACCCTAACCCTAATTCTTAACCTAACCATAAACCTAACCCTTAACCTCAACATAACTATCACCCATAACCATAACCCTAACCCTAACACTAACACTAACCCACGATCTAACCCTCCCCCTAACCCTAATCAAACCCTAAACCTCACCCTCACCCTAACCCTTACCCTAAACCTCATCCTAACTCTAAAAGTCACCCTGACCCTCACCCCCACCCTCAACTTAACTCTAACCATAACCTTAACAATAACACCAATCCTAACCCTAAACCTAACCCTCATGCTAACCCTAGCCCTAATCCTCACACTCACCCTCACCCTAACCCTAATCCTAAACCTAACCATAAACCTAACCCTTAACCTCAACCTAACTGTCAACCTAACCTTAACCCTAACACTAACCCTAACACTAACCCACGAACTAACCCTCCCCTTAACCCTGAATCTAACCCTAAACCTCACCCTCACGCTAACCCTAATCCTAACCCTAACCCTAAACCTCACTCTAACCCTAAAACTCACCCTCACCCTCACCGTAACTCTAACCCTAACCCTAACAATATCACTAATCCTAACACTAAACCTAACCCAACAACAACCCTAATCCTAAAACTCACCCTCACCCAAAACCTAATAATAACCCTAACCCTCACCCTAACCCTAAACTTCATCCTCACTGTAAACCTAACGCTCATTCAAACCCTTACCATAACTCTAACCCTAACCATAAACCTCACCCTAACACTAACCTTAACAATCACCCTCGCCCTGGCCCTCACCCTAAACCTAAACCTAACCCTAATCCTCAACCTAACCCTCACCCTAACCCTAACCCTCACCCTCACCCTAAACCTAACCCTCAACCTAATCCTAACCTTCACGCTCACCAAAAACGTAACCCTAACAATAACCCTAAGCCTAACCCTCACCTAACCATAACCCTCACCCTAATCCTAACCCTCACCCTAACCCTAACTCTAACCCTCACCCTCACCCTAACCCTAACCCTCATCCTCACCCTAAACCTCACACTAACCCGAACCCTAACCCTTACCCTAACACTAAACTTAACCCTAAACCACACCCTTATCTTAACCCTCAACCTCAGCCTAAACCTCAACTTTACCCTTACCATCATCCTCACCCTAACCCTCCCCCTAAACCTAAACCTCATCCATAAACTCACCCTAACAGTAAACCTAACCATCACCTTAACCCTAACCCTCACCCTCAACCTCAAGCTCAGCCGAACACTAAGCCTAATCCTAACCCTTACCCTAACCCTCACCCTCTCCCTAGTCCTCACCCTAACCCTAATCCAAACCCTAACCCTCATCCTAACCCTCACCCTAAGCCTAAACCTAACAATCACCATAACCCTAATACTCACGCCCACACTCACCCTCACCCTAACCCTAATCCGAAACCTAACCCTACCCCTAAAACTTAACCTCAACCTAACCCTCACCCTAACCTTAACCCTAATATTAACCCTAACCCTAACCCACGAACTAACCCTTTCCCTAACCCTAAATCTAACCATAAACCTCACCCAAACCCTATCCCTAAACCTACCCCTAACACTAAACCTCACCCTCACCCGAATCCTAACCCTCACCCTCACTGTAACTCTAACCCTCACCCTAGCCCTCACCTTAACCCTATTCCTAACCCTAAACCTCATCCTAACCTTCACCCTAACCCTAATCTTCACCTTCATAGTAGGCCTAAGCCTAAGCCTAAGGCTAAGCCTAACCCTAACCGTAACCCTCACCCTAACCCTAACACTAACACTAACCCTAACTCTAACCCTAAACCTCACTCTCACCCTAACCCTAACTCTAACCCTAACCCTAAACCTAAACCTCACCCTAACCCTAACCCTAACCCTCAGCCTTACCCTCACTGTTCCCATAACCGATACCCTAACCCTAAAAATAACCCTAACCCTAAACCTAACACTCACCCTAAACATAACCCTCACCCTAACCCTAAAACTCACCCTAACACTTACCCTCACCCTAACACTAACCCTAACAATAACACTAACCTTCACCCTAACCCTAACCCTCACTCTAACCCTAACTCTCACACTCATGCTTGTCCTAAGCCTAAGCCTAAGCCAAAAACTAACCCTAAACCTCACCCTAACCCCAACAATAACACTAAAACTAACTTTAACCCTAAACATCACCCTCACCCTAACCCTAACTCTAACCCCAACCCAAAACCTAAACCTCATCCTAACCCTAACCCTCACCCTCACCCTCACCCTCACTGTAACCGTAACCCTAACACTAACAATAACAATAACCCTAACCCTAACCCTAACCCTCATCCTAAACATAACCTTCACCCTAACCCTAAACCTCACCCTAACACTTACCCTCACCCTAACACTAATGCTAACCCTAACACTAACCCTCACACTAAACCTAACCATCACCCTAACCCTAAATCTCACCCTAACCCTAACCCTCGTCCTCACCCTAAACCTCACACTAACCATAACACTAATCCTCAATCTAACTCTCACCCTCACCCTAACCCTAACCCTCACCCTTACCCTAACCCTCACCCTCACCCTAATCCTCACATTTACCCTTACTGTCACCCTCACCCTAACTCTCACCCTAACACTAATCCTTATCCTGACCCTCACCCTAACAGTAACTCCAACCATCAACCTAACCCTAACCCTCACCCTCAACCTTAGCCTCAGCCTAACACTAAGCCTAAGCCTAAACCTAACCCTAACCCTCACCCTCACCCTAACCCTAACCCTAACCCTAATCCTAACCCTAAGCCTCATCCTAACCCTTAACTTAACCATAAACCTAACCATCTTTCTAAACCTAATCCTCATATACACCCATACCCTCAGCATAATCCTAAGCCTATGCTGAACACTAATCCTAACCCTCACACTCACCCTTACCTTAAAACTAATCCTAAACGTAACCCTAATCACAAATGTAACCCTAACTCTAACATTAACCTTCATCCTAACACTCACCCTCACCCTAACCCTAACCCTAAACCTCACCCTAACACTAACCCTAACCCTCACCCTCACCCTAGCCCTCACTCTAACCCTAATCCTAACGCTAAGCCTAATAATAACCATTAACTTAACCATAAACCTAACCATCTTGCTAAACCTAATCCTCATATACACCCATACCCTCAGCATAACCCTAAGCCTAAGCCGAACCCTATCCCTAACCCTCACAATCACGCTTACCGTAAACCTAAACCTAAATGTAACCCTAACCCTAACATTAATCCTCAACCTAACCCTCACACTAACCCCAAACCTAACCCTAACCCTAACCCTAATGCTCACCCTATCCCTCCCCATAACCCTAACTCTAACCCTAAACCTCACCCTCATCCTAACCATAACCCTAACCCTAAACCTCACCCTAAACCTGATCCTAACCCTCACCCTCACCCTCACCTCACTGTAACTCTAACCCTAACCCTAATCCTAACACTGAACCTCACCCTAACCCTAACCCTAACCCTAACCCTCACCCTAAACCTAACCCTCACCCTCACCGTAATCCTAACCCTAACCCTATACCTCACCCTAACCCTAACAATAACCCTCATCCTAACCATAACCCTAACCCTAAACCTCACCCTAAACCTCACCCTAAACCTGATCCTAACCCTCACCCTCACCCTCACCTCACTGTAACTCTAACCCTAACCCTAATCCTAACACTGAACCTCACCCTAACCCTAACCCTAACCCTAACCCTCACCCTAAACCTAACCCTCACCCTCACCGTAATCCTAACCCTAACCCTATACCTCACCCTAACCCTAACAATAACCGTCACTCTCACCCTAGCCCTCATCATAAACCTAATTGTAACCCTAAACCTCATCCAAACCCTAACCCTAACCCTAACCCTAACCATCAACCTAACCGTAAACCTAATTCTAACCCTCAACCTTAACCCTAACCCTGACCCTACCCTAACCCTAAACCTAACCCTCACCCTAAACCTAACCCTCATCATAACCCTAACCCTCACACTAACCCTAACCCTAACACTAAACCTAACCCTAAAACTAAACCGTATCCCTCACCCTAAACCTAATTCTAAACCTAAAACTCATCCTCACTCTAACCCTAACCCTAACCCTAAACCTCACCCTCACCCTAGCCCTCACTCTAACCCTAATGCTAAATTTAACCCTCATCCTAACACTCACCCTAACCCTAAACCTAACCCTCACCGTAATCCTAACCCTCACCCTTAACCTCACCTTTAGCCTACCCTAAGACTAATCCTAAACCTAATCCTAACCCACCCACTCACCCTAACCTAACCATTACCCTAACCCTCAACCTAACCGTAACCCTCACCCTCAACCTCACCCTTAGCCTAACCCTAAGACTAACCCTAAACCTAACCCTAACCCACAAACTCACCCTCAGCCTAAACCTAATCCTAACCCTAACCATAAACCTAACCCTAACCCTCACCCCCACCCTAGCCTTCACCTTAACCCTAATCCTAACCCTAACCCAAACTCTAACCATACCCCTAACCCTAAACCTCACCCTAAACCTAACCCTAACCCTCATGCTCACTGTAAGGGTAAACCTAACCCTAACACTAACAATAACCCTAAAACTAACTCTAACCCTCACCCTAACCATAACACTCACCCTAACCCTAACCCTCACCCTAACACTTACCCTCACCCTTACAGTAAGCCTAACCCTAACACTAACCCTCACACTAATCTTAACACTCAACCCTAAACCTCACACTAACCCTAATCCTAACCCTCACCCTCACCCTAGCCCTCAAGCTAACCCTAATTGTAACCCTAACCCTCACCCTAACCCTCACACTAACCTAACCTTAATTCTCAATCTAACCCTCACCCTCACCCTAACCCAAACCATAACCCTTGCCCTAACCCTCACCCTAACCTTGACCCTTACCCTTTTCTTAACTCTCAGCCTCAGCCTAATCCTCACCTTTCCACTTACCATCACCCTCACGCTAAACCTCACCCTAACCCTAACCCTCATCCTAATCCTCACCCTAAGCTTAACCCTAACCATCAACCTAACCCTATCCCTCACTCTCAACCTCACCCTCAGACCAATCCTAATCCTAAGCCTAAACCTAACCCTAACCCTCACCCTAACCCTAACCCTCACCCGAACCCTAACCCTAACTCTCACCCGAACCCTAACCCTAACCCTACTCGTAAACCCCACCCTAAAATTAAGCCTAACCCGCACGCGCAACCTCACCCTCACTATAACTCTAACCCTAACACTATCAATAACACTAAACCTATCCCGAACCATCACACTTACACTAACCCTAACCGTCACCCTCACCCAACCCTAACTCTAACATTAACCCTAACTCTAATCCTAAACCTCAATCTCACCCTAACACTAATTCTAACCCTAACCCTAAACCTAAACCTCATCCTAACCCTAAACCTAACACTCACCCTCACCCTTAGCCTAAAGCTAAGCCTAACATTAACCCTAACCCTAACCCTCACACTCACCCTCACCCTAAATCTAACTCTACCTCTAAACTTCACCCTCAACCTAACCCTAACTCTAACCCTAAACCTAACACTAAAACTCACCCTAACCCTAACCCTAAACCTCTCCCTAAACCTAACCCCCACCCTCATCCTCACCCTCAGCCTAAACCTAAGACTAACACTAACCCTAACATGAAACCTCACACTCACCCTAGGCCTAACCCTAATCCTAATCTTAACCCTAGCCCTAACCTTCACCCTAACCTAAGCCTCAGCCTAACGCTAAACCTAAAACCAACCCTAACCATAACCCGCCCCCTAACCCTCACCCTAACTCTGACACTAACATTAACCAAACCCTAAACCTCAACCTAACCTCACCCTAACCCTAACTCTATCCCTAAACCTCACCCTCACCCTAACCCTCACTCTAACCCTAACCAAAACACTAAACCTGACCCTAACCCTAACCCTCACACTCAGCCTCACATTAACCGTAACCCTAAACCTAACCCTAACATTAACCCTAAAGCTAATACTAACCCTCACCGTAACCATAACCCTCACCCTAACCCAAACCCTAAACCTAACACTTACCCTCACCCTAACACTTACCCTACCCCTAACACTAACCCTCACACTAACCCTAACTCTAACCCTAATCCTAAACCTCAACCTTACCCTCACCCTCACCCTAACCCTAACACTAACCCTATTCCTAATCCTTACCATAACCCTCCCCCTATCCCTACATCTAATCCTAAACCTCAGGCTAACCCTAACCCTAAGCCTAATCCTAACCCTAACCCTAACCCTAAACATAACCCTAACCCTAACCCTAAACGTAACCCTAATCCTCAGCCTCACTCTCAACCTAACCCAAACCCTAACCCTAAACCAAACCCTCACCCTCAACCTAACACTAAGCCTAAGCCTAAGCCTAACCCTAACAATCACCTTAACCCTAACCCTAACATTCAACCTAAGCCTAACCCTAACCCTAACCCTCACCCTAAACCTTACCGTAATACTAATCCTAACCCTAAGCCTAACCCTCACACTCACCCTAACCCTTAAACTAACCCTAAATCTAACACTATCCCTAACCCTAACCCTCACAATCAGCTTCACCCTAAACCTAAAATGAACCCTAACCCTCACCCTCACCCTAAACCTAACCATAAACCTAACCCTAAACCTCAACACAACCCTAACCCAAAACCTCACCCTCACCCTAGCCCTCAACCTAAACCTAATCCTAACCCTAACCCTAACCCTAACCCTAACCTAACCTTAACCCTCACCCTCACATAACCCGTACGCTAACCCTCACCCTAACCCTAAATTTAACCCGAACCCTAACTCTCACCCTAACCCTAAACCCTACCCTTACGCTAATCCTAACCCTCACCCTCACCGTCAACCTCAGCCTAACCCTAAGCCTAACCCTAAAACAAACCCTAACACACACACTCATCCTCACCCTAACCCTAATCCTAACCCTATCCCTAATCCTAACCTTCCCCCAAAATCTCACCCTAACCCTAAAAATAACAATAATCCTAACCCAAACCCTCAACCTAAACCTCACCCTTACCATAACTCTAACCCGAAACCTCACGCTCACCCTAAACCTAACGCTAACACTAACCCAAACCCTAAACCTCACCCTAACCCTAACACTAACCAACACCCTAAATCTAATCCTCACCCCCACCCTCACCCTCAGCCTAACCTTAAACCTAAGCCTAACCCTAGCCCTAACCCTAACACTCACCCTCACCCTAAACCTAATCCTAACCCTAACCCTAACCCTTACCCACGAATAAACCTTCCCCCTAACCCTAAATCTAATCTTAAACCTCACATTGAACCTAACCCTAATCCTAAACCTAACCCTAATCCTCACCCTGAACCTAACCATAACCTTCACCCTCATCCTTACCCTCAGAGTAACTCTAACCATAACCCTAACAATAACACTAATCCTAACCCTAAACCTAACCCTAACCCTAACCCTAATCCTAACACTCACCCTCACACTAACCCTAATCCTAACCCTAACCCCCACCCAAACCCTAACCCTCACCCTCACCGTAGCACTAACCCTCATCCAAACCCTCACCCTTACCCTAAACCTAACCCTAAACCTCACCCTAACACTAACCCTAACATTCACCCTCACCCTGGCCCTCACCCTAACCCTAATCCTAAACCTAATCCTCATCGTAACGCTCACCCTAACCCTAACCCTAAACCTAAACCTAACTCTAACCCTCAACCTAACCCTAACCTTCACGCTCACCATAACCCTAACCCTAACCCTCACGCTAACCCTAAACTTAACCCGAACCATAACTCTCACCCTAAACCGAACCCTAACACTCACTCTAACCCTAAACCTCACTCTCACCCTCAGCATAAACCTAAGCCTAACCATAACCCTAATCCTCACATTCGCGCCAAAACTTACCTTAATCCAAATCCTAACCCTAAGCCTAACAGTCAAACTCACCTAAACCTAACTCTAACACTAACACTAACCATAACCCTCACAATCAGCCTCAACCTAATCTTAAATCTAACCCTAAACCTCACCCTCACCCTAAAACTAACCCTAACTCTAAGCTAAACCTCACCCTAAACCTAACCCTAAATATCACCCTCACTCTAGCCCTCACCCTAACACTAATCCTAACCATAACACACACCCTAACAGTAAACCTAAACCTAAACCTCACCCTAATCGTAAACCTTACCCTAACGCTCACCCTAACCCTAAATTTAACCCGAACCCTAACTCTCAACCTAACCCTAAACCTAACACTCATCCTAACCCTAACCCTCACCCTCACCCTCACCCTCAGGCTAAGGCTAAGCCTATCCCTAACTGTACCCCTAACCCTTACACTCAGCCGAAACTTAACCCAAAACATAATCCTAAACCTAACACTAACCCTCACCCTCACCCTAACCATAACCTTAAACCTAACCCTAACGCTAAACTTAACCCTAGCATTCACCCACAGCCTCATCCTAAACCTAACTCTAACAATAAATCTTACCCTCACCCTAACCTCAACCCTAACCCTTACCCTAAACCTCACCCTAACCCTAACACTAAAACTCAACCTCACCCTAGACCTCACCCTAACCCTAATCGTAACCCTATCCCTAATCCTAACGCTCCCCCTAAATCTCACTGTAAACCTAACCCCAACACTATCCCTAACCCTAACCCTCAACCTAACTCTCACTCTAACATTAACTCTAATCCTAAACCTCACCCTCAGCCTAAACCTAACACTAACGCTAAACCAAACACTAAACCTCACCCTAACCCTCACCCTCACCCTCATGATAACCAAAACCCTAAACCTAAACTTAACTATAATCCTAACCCTAATCCTAACCCTCACCCTAACCAAATCCATCACCCTAACCCAAACCCTAACTCTAACACATACACTCTCCCTAAAACTAACCCTAACCCTAACACTAACACTCACACTAACGCTAACCCTAACCCTAAACCTAAACCTCAACCTAAACCTAACCCTCACCCTAACCCTAACACTAACACTAAACCTCACCCTAACCCTCCCTCTAACGCTAAATCTAACACTAAACCTCAACCTCACCCTCACCCTAACCCTAACCCTAAACCTCACCCTAACCATAAACCTCACCCTAAACCTAACCCTCAACATAACACTTCCCCTCACCCTAACACTAACCCTAAACCTAACACTCACCCTCACAATAACTCTAACCCTCACCCTAATCCTAACCCTCACCCTAACCCTAACCCTAACGCTAAACCTCACCCTAACCCTAAACTTAAACCTAATACTAACCCTAACCCTAAACCTCAACCTCACCCTAACCCTCACCTTAACCCTAACCCTAACACTAACCCTAACCCTAACCCTCACCCTCAGCCTCATCCTAATCATAACTCTAACCCTAAACCTCACCCTCATCCTAACCCTAACCCTAACCCTAAACCTCATCCTAAACCTAACACTAAACCTCACCCTCAACCTAGCCCTCACCCTAACCCTAATCCTAATCCTAACCCTCATTCTAACCCTCCCCCTAACCCTAACACTAACCCTCACCCTAATCCTATCCATCACCCTAAACCTCACCCTCAGCCTAACTGTAAGCCTAACACTAACACACAAACAATCACCTTCAGGTTTACCCTAATCCTAACCCTAAACCTAACCCTAAACCTAAGCCTCCCCCTAAGTATCACCCTAACCATAACCCTAACAATAACCCTAACCCTAACCCTCAACCTAACCCTCACACTAACACTAAACCTAATCCTAAATCTCACCCTCACCCTAGACCTAAATCTAACCCTAACTGAAACCCTAAACCTCACCCTAACCCTAAACCTAACCCTCACCCTCACCCTCACCTTAACCTTAACCCTAAACCTAACCCTAACAATAACCCTAACCATAATCCTAACCCTCACTCTAACCATAATCCTAACTCTAACCCAAACCCTCACCTAACACCCTCACACTAACACTAACCGTAACCCTAAAACTAACCCTCACACTAACCCTAACCCTAACCCTAACCCTAAACTTCAACGTAACCCTCAACCTCACCCTAACCCTAAAACTAACCACAACCCTAAACCTCACCGTCACTCTCCCCCTAACCCTATATCTAACTGTAAAACTCACCCTCACCCTAACCCTCTCCCTAACCCTAAACCCCTCAGTAACCCTAACCCTAATCCTCACCTGCACCCTCAACCTCACCTTAACTCTAACCCTAACCCTAACAATAACACTAACCCTAACCCTAATCATCACTCTAACCGTAATCCTCACCCCACCCTCAACCTCACCCTAACCTCAAACTTAACCCTAACCCTAACCCTCACCTTCACCCCAGCCCTCAACCTAACCCTAACCTTCATCCTCACTCTAAACCTCACCCTAACCCTAACACTATTCCTTAATCTAACACTCACCCTCAACCTACCCCTAACCCTTAAACTTACTCTAAACCTAACCTTCAACATTACCATAACTCTCACCCTCAGCCTAACCCTTATGTTTACCCTTACCGTCAACTCAACCCTAAACCTAAACCTAACCCTAAACCTAACCCTAACTCTCACCCTGACCCTAACTCTACCCCTAAACCTCACCCTCAACCTAACCCTAACTCTAAACCTAACCCTAACACTAAACCTCACCCTAACATTAACCCTAACCCTCACTCTAACCCTCAACCTCAACCTCACCCTTAGCCTCAGCCTAACCCTAAGCCTCACCATAAACTTATCCCTAACACACACTCACCCTCACCCTAACACTAATCCTAACCCTAACCCTAACCCTCCCCTTAACTCTTACCCTAACCTAACCTTATCACGAACACTAAACCTAACCCTCAACCTAACACTCACCCTAACCCTAACTCTAACGGAAACCTCACCCTCACCCTCACTCTAACACTAACCCGAACACTAAACCTCACCCTAACACTAACCCTAACCCTCACACTCACCCTCACAGTAACCGTAACCCTAAACCTGACCCTAACAATAACCCTAAAGCTAATCCTAACCCTCACCCTAACCATAACCGTCACCCTAACCCAAACCCTCACCCCAACACTTACCCTCACCCTAACACTAACTCTAACCCTAGCACTTACCCTCCCACTAACCCTAACCCTAACTCTAACCATAAACCTCATCTAACCCTCACCCCCACCCTAAACCTAAAACTAGCCATATTCCTATCCCTTAACCTAACACTCCCCCTAACCCTATATCTAACCCTAAACCTCACACTAACCCTAACCCTAAGCCTAAGCCTAAAACTAAACCTAACCCTAACCCTAACCCTAACCGTAAGCCTATCCCCAAACCACACACTCAAGCTCAGCCTAAACCTAAGCTTAACCCTAACCCTAACCCTAACCATCACATTAACCC
The DNA here is from genome assembly GCF_024711535.1 of Dipodomys merriami. Classification (NCBI taxonomy): domain Eukaryota; kingdom Metazoa; phylum Chordata; class Mammalia; order Rodentia; family Heteromyidae; genus Dipodomys; species Dipodomys merriami. The sequence continues at coordinate 2,056,468 of NW_027202771.1, forward strand.
TAACCCTATCCCTAACTTTAACACTAAACCTAAACCTAATCCTCAGCCTCACCCTCACCCTAAACCAAACCCTAACCCTAACCCTCACCGTAAACCAAAGCCTAACGCTAACCCTAACCCTTACACACACCCTCACCCTAACCTTAATCCTAAACCTAACCCTACCCCTAAAGCTAACCCTCATATTAACCCTCAGCCTAGCCCTCACCCTAACCCTAATCGTAACCCTACAACTAATCCTAACCCTCCCCCTAACCCTAACCCTAACACTAAACCTAACCATAACCCTCACCCTCAGCCTCACCCTAACCCTAACTCTAAACCTCAAACTCATCCTCAGCCTAACCCTAAGCCTAAACCTAACCCTAACCCTCACATTTGTCCTAACCCTTACCCTAATCCTAATCCTCACCCTATGCCTAACCCTCACCCTAATCCTCACCCTAACCCTAATTCTAACACTAACCCTAACCATAACCCTCACAATCAGCCTTAACCTTACCTTAAATCTAACCCTAAACCTCACCCTCACCCTAAACCTAAGCATAACCCTAATCTTAAAACTCACAACAACCCTAACCCTAAACCTCACCCTTTACCTAGCCCTCACCCTAACCCTAATCCTAACCCTAACCCTCATGCTAACCCTCACCCTAACCCTAACCCTAACCCTCACCCTCACCATCACCGTATCCCTAACCCTAACCCTAACGCTCAACCTAACTCTAACCCTCACCCTCACCCTCACCTTTAACCTAACCCTCACCCTAACCCTAAATTTAACCCGAACCCTAACTCTCACCCTAACCCTAAACCTAACCGTCACCCTAACCCTAACCCTCACTCTAACGCTCACCTTCAGCCTAAGCCTAAGCCTAATCCTAACCCTAAACCTCACACTCACCCTAAGCTTAACCCTAAACCTAATCTTAAACCTAAGCCTAACCCTCACCCACACACTAACCCACACCCTATCCCTAACTCTAATACTAACCCTAAGCCCAACGCTCACAATCACCCTCAACCTAACCATAACTCTAACCCTAAACCTCACCCTCACCCTAACGTTAACCCTAAACCTAACCTTAACCCTAAACCTCACCCTCAACCTCAACCTCAGCCTAACCGTTAGCCTAACCCTAAACCTAACCCTAACACAAACACTCACCCTCACCCTAACCCTAATCCTATCCCTATCCCTAAACCTAACCCTCCCCTAAACTCTCACCCTAACCCTAATCCTAAACCTAACCCTAACCCTTAACCTCAACTGAACCCTCACTCTAACCTTAACCCTAACACTAACCCTAACCCTTCCAGGAACTAACCCTTCCCCTAACCCTAAATCTAAACCTAAGCCTCACCCTCAGCCTAACCCTAATCCTAACCCTAACCCTCTCCCTAACCCTAACCCTAACCCTAACCCTCATTCTTACCCTCAGCATAACTCTATCCATAACCCTAACAATAACACTAAACCTAATCCTAAACCTAACGCTAATCCTAACCCTAACCCTATTTCTAACACTCACCCTCACCCTAACCATAATCCTAACCCTAACCATCACCGGAACCCTAACCCTCACCCTCACTGTAACACTAAACCTCATCCAAACCCTCACCCTTACCCTAACCCTAACATTTAACCTCACCCTAACACTAACCCTAAACCTCACCCTCATCCTAGCCCTCACCTTAACCTTAATCCTCATCCTAACCCTCACCCTAACCCTAACCCTAACCCTCACCCTAAACCTAAACCTAACTCAAACCCTCAACCTAACCCTAAACCTCATGTTCACGGTAACCCTAAAATAACCCTCACGCTAACCCTAAACTTAACCCGAACCCTATCACTCACCCTAAACCTAACCCTAACACACATCCTAACCCTAACCTTCACTCTCACCCTCAGCATAACCCTAAGCCTAACCATAACCCTAAGCCTCACACTCAACCTAAACCTTACCCTAATCTTAATCCTAACCCTAAGCTTAACCCTCTCTCTCACCCTAACCCTAAATCTAACACTAACCCTAACCCTGACCCTCACAAGCAGCCTCACCCTAACACTAACTCTAACCCTAAACCTCAACCTCACATTAACACTAACCCTAAACCTAAGCAAAACCTCACTGTAACCCTAACCCTAAAACTCACCCTCACCCTAGCACTTACCCTAACCCTAATCCTAACCCTAACCCTCATCCTAACCCTCACCCTAACAATAAACCTAAGCCTAACCCTCACCCTCAGGGTAAACCTTACCTTAAAACTCACCCTGACCCTAAACTTTAACTGAACCCTATCTCTCACACTAACCCTAACCCTCAACTTCAAGCTCACCCTCAGCCTAAGAATAAGCCTAACAGTAACTGTAACCCTAACCCTTACACTCAGCCTAACGTTAAGCCTAATCCTAATCCTAAACCTAACCCTAAGCCTCACCCTCACCCTAACTCTCACCTTAACCCTAACCCTAACCCTCACCCTCAGCCTCATCCTAACCCTAACTCTAACCTTAAATCTCAACCTCACCCTAACCCTAACCCTAAACCTAACCCTAAACCTCACCCTAAACCTAATCCTAAACCTCACCCTAACCCTAGCCCTCACCCTAACCCTAATCTTAACCCTAACCCTCATCCTAACCCTCCCCCTAACCCTAACCTTAACTCTCACCCTAACCCTAAACCTCACCCTCAACCTCACCCTCAGCCTAACCCTTAACCTAACCCTAAACCTAACCCTAAAACACACACTCACCCTCACCCTAACCCTAATCCTAAACCTATCCCTAACCCAAACGCTCCCCCTATGTAGTGACCGTCTACTCGACCAGCGAGGAAAAACGACCACCACTCCAGGAGTCTTCTCAGATCACGCTTTATTGGAGAGCCTTTTAGTTGTAGGAGAGCTTGGGCGCGAGAGAGCGTGCACCCGAAACACAGCCGCTTATATATGAGAATCGGAACGCGGGTCTTTCTATTGTTGGTCGCCTGCCTTTCTCCGTCACCAGGTGTCATGGGATTGGCTGGGAACTCTACCTGGCTCGTGCACGCGCACAGCCCAGGCCTCCCACCAAGCACCGTCTGGGTTGGAAACCTCAAAGCTGCAAGGGAGTGGGCGGAGTCTCGCCTCGGCTCCCTACACCCCTAAATCTCACCCTATCCCTAACCCTAACACTAACCCTAACCCTAACCTTCAACCTAACCCTCATTCTAACCCTATCTCTTACCCTAAACCTCACCCTCAGGCTAAACCTAACAATAAACCTAACCCAAACACTAAACCTCAACCTAACCCTAATCTTAACCCTCACCCTCACCATAACAGAAAACCTAAATCTAACCCTAACAATAATTCTAACCCTAATCCTAAACCTCACCCTAACCATAACCCTCACCCTAACCCAAAACCTCACCCTAACACTTACCCTCACCCTAACACTAACCCTAACACTAAACCTCACACTAACGCTAACCATAACCCTAACCCTAAAACTCAACCTAAACCTCACCCTCACCCTAATACTAACCCTAACACTAAACCTCACCCTAACCCTCCCCCTAACCCTAAATCTAAACCTAAACCTCACCCTCACCTTCACCCTAACCCTAAACCTAAACCTCACCCTAACCATAACCCTCACCCTAACCATAACTCTCAACATAACACTTCCGCTCACCCTAACACTAACCCTAAACCTAACACTCACCCACACACTAACTCTAACCCTCAACCTCATCCTAACCCTCACCCTAATCCTAACACTAACCCTAACCCTCACCCTCACCCTAGCCCTCACCCTAACCCTAATTCTAACCTTCATGCTCACCCTAACCCTAACCCTCATCCTCACCCTAAACCTCACACTAACCCTAACCCTAATCCTCAATCTAACCCTCACCATAACCATAACCTTCAATCTTACCATAACCCTAAACCAAACGCTAACACTCACCCATATTTTAACCCTCAGCCTCAGCCTAAACCACACTTTTACACTTACCATCATCCTCACCCTAACCCTCCCCCAAACTTAAACTTCATCCTAACCCTCACCCTAACCGTAAACCAAAATATCACCCTAAACTTAAACTTCACCATCAACCTCACCCTCAGCCTAACCCTAAGCCTAAGCCTAAGCCTAACCCTCACACTCACCCTCACCCTAACCCTAATCCTAACCCTAACCCTAAACCTAACCCTTAATCTCAACCTAACCCTCACCCTAACCTTAACCCTAACACTAACCCTAACCCTAAAACATGAACTAACCCTCCCCCTAACCCTAAATCTAAGCCTAAACCTCACCCTCACCCTAACCCTAATCCTAACCCTAACCCTAAACATCACCCTAAACCTAACACTAACCCTCCCTCTCACCCTCACCCTCACTGTAACTCTAACCCTAACACTAACAATAACACTAACTCTAACCATAACGCTCACCCTAACACTAACCCTATCCCTAAACGTCAACCTAACTCTCACCTTCACCCAAACCCTAATATTAAACCTAACACTAACCCTCACCCTAACCCTCCACCTACCCCTAACTCTAACCCTAAAACTTACCCTCAACCTACCCTAACTCTAACCATAAACCTCACCATAAACCTCACCCTACCCTCACCCTCACCCTCACCCTCAACCTCAACCTCACTGTAACTCTAAACCAAACCTTAAAAATAAGACTCACAATAATCCTAAACGTAACCCTAACCCTAACCATAACGATAACCCAAACCCTGAGCCTCACACTTCCCGCAAACTTAACCCTAACCATACCATAACAATAACAATAACCCTAACCATAATTCTAACCCTAACCCTAACCCTAACCCTTACCTAAAACTCACCCCCAACCTCACCCTCAGCCTAACCCTAACCCTAACCATAACACTAACCCTAACACTCACCGTGACCCAATCCCTAACCATAAACCTAACCCAAATCGAAATACTAAACCTAACCCCAAACTTAAGCCTAACCATTTCCCTAACCCTAACCCTAATCCTCACCCTCATTGTCACCCTAACCCAAACAATAACCCTAACCCTCACCCTAACCCTACGCCTAACCCTAACCCTAGTCTTCACCCTGACCCTAATCCTAACCTTAACCCTCATCCTAACCCACAGCCTAACTTTAAACCTAACCCTCACCCTAACTCTAACCCTCACTCTTAACTTCACCCTTAGCCTAACCCTAAGCCTAATCCTAAACCTCACCCTAACCCACACACTCACCCTCAACCTAACCCTAACCCTAACCCTCACCCTAACCCTAACCCTCACCCTCAACCTCACCCTGAGCCTAACACAACCCTAACCCTAACACTAACCCACACACTCACCCTCACCATAACCCTAATCCTAACCCTAACCCTAACCCTAACCCTAAAACTCACCCTCACCCTAGCCTTCACCCTAACACTAATCCTAAACCTAACCCTCACCCACACCCTCATCCTGACCGTAACTCTAACCCTAACCCTATCAATAACACTAATCCTAACCCGAACCATCACCCTAACTTAACCCTAACCCTCACCCTCATGCTCAGACTAAGCCTAAGACTAAGCCTAACCCTAACCCTCACCCTAACCCTCAACTTTCAATAACCCTAACTCTAACCCTAAACCTCACTCTCACCCTAACACTAATTCTAAACCTAACCCTAAACCTAAACCTCATCCTAACCCTAACCTAAAACTCACCCTCAGCCTCAGCCGAAACCTAAGCCTAACATTAACCCTAACCCTAACCCTCACACTCACCCTCACCCTAAATCTAACTCTACCCCTAAACCTCACCCTCACCCTAACCCTAAACCTAACACTAAACCTCATCCTAACCCTAAAGCTAACCCTCACACTAAACATAGCCCTCACCCTCACCCTCACGCTCAGCCTAAACCTAAGGCTAAGCCTAACCCTAACCGTAACACTCACACTCATCCTAACCCTAACCCTAATCCTAATCCTAACCCTAGCCCTATCCCTCATCCTCACCCTAACACTCACAGTAACCCTAACATAAACCTAAAACTAACCCTCACACTCAGCCTCACCCTAACCCTGATTCTAACACTGAACCGCACCCACACCCTAACCCTAATGCTAACCCTAAACATAATCCTAAACCTAACCCCCCCAACTCTCACCCTAACCCTAACACTAACCCTAACCCTAAACCTCAACCTAACCTCACCCTAACCCTAACTCTATCCCTAAATCTCACCCTCACCCTAACCCTCACTCTAACCCTAACCCAAACACTAAACCTCACCCTAACCCTAACCCCAAAACTCACACTCACCCTCACAGTAATCGTAACCCTAAACCTAACCCTAACAATAACCCTAAAGCTAATCCTAACCCTCACCCTAACCATAACCCTCAGCCAAAACCAAACCCTCAACCTTAAACTTACCCTCACCCTAACACTAACCCTAACACTAACACTAACCCTCACACTAACCCTAACCCTAAACCTAAACCTAAACCTCAACCTAAACCTCACCCTCACCCTAACCCTAACACTAACCCTATTCCTAACCCTTACCCTAGCCCTCCTGCTAAACCTATATCTAAACCTAAACCTCACGCTAACCCTAAGCCCAAGCCTAAGCCTAACCCTAACCCTAACCCTAAAAGTAACCCTAATCCTCAGCCTCACCCTTACCCTAACCCAAACCCTAACCCTAACCAACACCCTCACCCTCAGCATAACCCTAAGCCTAACAATAAACCTAAACCTAACCATCACCTTAAACCTCACACTAACCCTAACCCTAACCCTTAACCAAACCCTAATCCTCAGCCTCCCCCTCACCCTAACCCAAACACTAAATCTAACCCTCACACTCACACTCAACCTAAACCTAATCCTCAACCTAACCCTATCCCTAAACCTAACCCTCATATTAACCTTCAGCCTAGCCCTCACCCTAACCCTAATCCTAATCCTAAAACTTATGCTAACCCTCAGGTAAACCCTAACCCTAACCCTCACCCTAACCCTAACCCTCAACATAAGCTTCAACCTAACCCTAACTCTATAGCTAACCTTAACCCTCACCCTCATTGTCACCGTAACTGTAACCCAAAACCTAAGCCTAAAAATAACCCTAACACTCACCCTCACCCTAACGCTAATCATAAACCTAAAACTACCCCTAACCCTTAACGTCAACCTAATCCTCACCCTAACTTTATCGCTAACACTAACCCTAACTCTAACTCACGAAATAACCCTCCCCCAACTCTAAATATAACCATAAACCTGACACTCACCCTAACCCTAATCCTAACCCTAACCCTAAACCTCACCCTAACACTAACCCTAAGCCTCACCCTCACCCTCACCCTCAATTTAACTCTAACTCTAACCCTAACAATAACACTAATCCTAAACCTAAATCTAACCCTAAGCCTAACCCTAACCCTAATCCTAAAACACACCCTCACCCTAACCCTAATCCTAACCATTACCCTAACCCTCACCCTCACCATAACCTTAACCCTCATCCAAACCCTCACTCTAACCCTAATCTTAACCATAATTCTCCTCCTAACCCTCACCCTAAACCTAACACTAACCCTGACCGTAACCCTCAAAATCAGCTTCAACCTAACCCTAACTCAAACCCTAAACCTCACCCTCACCATAAACCTAACCATAACCCTAACCCTAAAACTCACCACAACCCTAACCCTAAAGCTCACCCTCCCCCTAGCCCTCACCCTAACAATAATCCCAACCCTAAGCCTCATCCTAAACCTCATCCTATCACTAACCCTAACCCTCATCCTTAGCATCACCCTAAGCCTAACCCAAACTCTCAAACTAACTCTAAATCTCACCCTCACCATAACCCTTACCCTAACCCTTACCTTAACCCTAAATTTAACCCGGACCCTAACGCTCACCCTAAACCTAACCCTAACCCTCACCCTAACCCTAATCCTCACCATCACCCTCAGCCTCAGCCCAAGCCTAAGCCTAATCCTAACCTTAACCCTAACCCTCACACTCATCCTAAGCCTAACCCTAATCCTAATCCAAAACCTAAGCCTAAACCGACACTGAACCTAACCCTAACACTAACCCTAACCCTAACCCTAACCCTTACCTAATCCTCAACCCCAACCTCACCCTCAACCTAACACTAAGCCTAACCCTAACACTAACCCTAACCCTCATCGTAACCCAAACCCTAACCTTAACCATAACCCTAACCGAAACACTAACCCTAACCCCAAACCTAAACCTAACCCTTAGCCTTACCATAACCCTAATCCTCAACCTCAATGTCACCGTAACCCAAACGATAACCCTAACCCTCACCCTAACCCTAAGCCTAACCCTAACCCTAACCCTCACACTCACCCTCACCCGAACCCTAATCCTAAACCTAAACCTATCCCTAAACCTAACCCTCACATTAACCCTCACCCTAGCCCTCAAACTGACCCGAATCCTTACCCTAAACCTCATCCTAAACCTCACCCTAACCCTAACCTTAACCCTCACACTAACCCTAACCCTGAACCTAAACCTAACCCTAACCCTAAACCGAATCCTCACCCTCACCCTTACTCTCAACTTAACTCTAACCCTAAACATAACAATAACCCTAAACCTAAACCTAAGCCTAAACAACAAACTCACCGTAACTCTAAACCTAACCATAACACTAAAACTCACCCTAATCCTCACCCTCACCTTCACCCTAAGGCAAACCCTAATCCTCACCCAAACCCTCACCCTCAGCCTAACCCTAAGCCTAAACCAAACCCTAACCCTAACCATCACCTTAACCCTAACCCTAACCCAAACCCTAACCCTGAACCAAAACCTAATCCTCAGCTTCACCCTCACCCTAACCCAAACCCTAACCCAAACCCTAACCCTAACCCTCACCCTAACCCTAAACCTAACCCTCACACTCACCCTCACCATAACCATAATATTAAACCTAACCCTATCCCTAAACCTATCCTTCACATTAACCCTCAGCCTAGCCCTCATGCTAACCCTAAACCTTATCCTAACCCTACCCCTAAACCTCACCCTCACCTTCAGCCTCACTTTAACTCTAACTCGAACCCTAACAATAACACTAATCCTAAACCTAAACCTAACACTAACCCTAACCCTAAACCTAATCCTATCACACACCCTCACCCTAACCCTAATCCTAACCATAGCACTAACTCTCACCCTAAACCTCTCACTAACCCTAACACTAATCCTCAATCTAACCCTTACCCTCACCCTAACTCTAACCCTCACCATTACCCTAACACTAACCCTAACCATAACCATAATCATAACCCTCAACCTCAGCCTCACATTCAAAGCAAACATAACCCAAACCATAACACTAACAATAACCCTAACACACACCCTAATCCTAATCCTACCCCTACCCCTAAACCTCACCCTAGCCCACACCCTAAACCTAAGCCTAAGCCTAACCCTCACCCTAACTCTCACTCTAACCCTAACCCCAAACATAAACCGAACCCTAACCTTCAACCTCACCCTCAGCCTAACTCTAATCCTAACCTGAACCCTAAACTTAACCCTCACACTCACAGTCACCTTAACCCTAGACCTAATCCTAACCTTAACACTAACCCTCACCCTCACCCTAAACCTCACCCTAACCCTAAGCATAACCCTCAACCTCAGCCTCACATTCACAGCAAACTTAACCCAAACTATAACACTAACAATAACCCTAACCCTCACCCTCAACCTAACCCTAAACCTAAACCTAAACCTAACCCTAACCCTAAACCTAAAGCTGACCCTAACCCTAATCCTAACCCTCACCCTCACCCTCACAGTAACCATAACCCTAACCCTAACCCTTACAATAACCCTAACCCTAACCCTATACCTCATCCTAACCATATCCTTCACCCTAAACCTAACCCATACCCTAAAGCTTATCCTCACCTTAACCCTAACCCTCACACTCACCCTAACCCTCACCCTAATCCTAATCCTAACCCTAAGCCTAACCCTCTCCCTAAACCTAACTCTAACACTAACCCTAACCCTAACCCTCACCCTCAGCCTCACTCTAACCCTAACTCTAACCCTAAACCTCCCCCTTCCGCCACCCTAACCCTAACCCTAACCCTAAACATCACCCAAACCCTAACCCTAAACCTCACCCTCACCCTAGCCCTCACCCTAATCCTAATCCTAACACTAAACCTCACTCTAACCTAACCTTAATCTTAATCCTAACCCTAAACCTAACCCTCACCCTCACCCTAACCCTCACCTGAACCCTAACCCTAACACTAACCCTCACCCTCACTCTAATCCTAACCATAACTGTAACCCTAAATCGCACCCTCACCCTAACCCTCACCCTAAACCTAAACCTCCCCCCTACCCTAACCCTAATCCTCACCCTCACCCTAGCACTCACCCTAACCCTAATCCTAACCCTCCCCCTAGCCCTAACCCTAAACCTCACCCTAATGCTAACCCTCACCCTCAACCTCACCCTCAGCCTAACCCTAAGCCTAACCCTAAACCTAACCCTAACACAAATATTCACCCGCACCTTTACCCTAATCCTAACCCTAAACCTTACCTTCCCCCTAATTCTCACCCTAACCCTAACCCTAACACTAAGACTAACCCTAACCCTCAACTAACCTTCACCCTAACACTACCTCTAACCCTAAACTTCACCAACACCCTAAACCTAACTCTAACCCTAACCCAAACCCTAAACCTCAACATAAAACTAACCCTCAACCTCACCCTCAGCCTAAAACTAAACCTGACCCTAACAATAACCCTAACACTAATCCTAACCCTCACCCTAACCATAATGCTCACCCTAACCCAAAACCTCACCCTAACACTTACCCTCACCCTAAAACTAGCCCTAACCCTAACACTAACCCTCACACTAACCCTAACCCTAACCCTAAACTTCACCCTAACCCTAAGCCTATATCTAACCCTAAACCTCACGCTCAGCCTAACCCTAACCCTAACCCTCACCGGCACCCTCAACCTCACTATAACTCTAACCCTAACCCTAACCCTAACCCTAACCCTAACCCTAACCATCACTTTAACCCTAATCCTCACCCCCACCCTCAGCCTCAGCCTAACCCTAAGTCTAACCGGAACCCTCAGACTAACCTCACCGAAACCCTAACCCTAACACTAACCCTAACCCTAAACCTATCCCTAACACTAAACCTAACCCTCATTATCAGCATCACCCCCACCCTAACCTAAACTCTAACCCGAACACTCACCCTAACCCTAAGCCCAACCCAAACCTTAACCCTAACCTTCACACTCACTCGAACCTAAACCTAATCCTAAACCTAACACTATTCCTAAAACTAACCCTCACCATAATCCTCACCCTAGCCCTCACCCTAACCCTAATCCTAACCCTAAACCTCAAACTAAACCTAAATATACCCCTAATCCTCAACCTCACCCTAACCCTAACTCTAACCCTAACACTAACACTAAACCTCACCCTAACCCTAACCCTAACCCTCACCCTAACCCTAAACCTCACCCTCACCCTCAGCCTATCGCTAAGCCTAACCCTAAACCTATCCCTAACACACACTCACCCTCAAAATAACACTAATCCGAACCCTAACCATAACCCTTCCCCTAACTCTCACCCTAACCCTAACCTTAACACGAACACTAACCCTAACCCTCAACTTAACCGTCACCCTAACCCTAACTCTAAACCTAAACCTCACCATCATGCTAACCCTAACTCTAACCCTAACACAAACCCTAAACCTCACCCTAACCCTAACCCTAACACTCATCCTCACCCTCTCCGTAACCATAACCCTAAACCTAACGCTAACAATAACCCTAAACCTATTCCGAACCCTCACCCTAACCATAACCCTCACCCTAACCCAAACCATCACCCTATTACTTACCCTCACCCTAACACTAACCCTCACCCTAACACTAACCCTCACACTAACCCAAGCCCTAACCCTAACCCTAAACTTCAACCTAACCCAGACCCTCACCCTAACCCTAAAAATAACCCTAAACATAACCCTCACCCTAACCCCCCCCCTTAAAGTTATATCTAACCCTCAACCTCACCCTCACACTCACCCTAACCCTAACCCTAAACCCCACCCTAACCCTAACCCTACACCTCACCCTCATGCTCAGCCTAAGCCTAAGCCTAAACTTAACCCTAACCCTAACACTCACCCTAACCCCAACACTAACACAAAACCTAACTCTAAACCTAAACCTCACCCTCAAACTAACCCTAACACTAAACCTAACCCTAAACCTAAGCCTCATCCTAAACCTCACCCTCACCCTCACCCTCACCGTAACTGTAACCCTAACCCTAAACCTAACAATAACACTAACACCAACCCTAAACCTCATACTAACCATAACCTTCACCCTAATTCTAACCCTCACCCTAACACTTACCCTCATCCTAACACTAACCCTAACCCTAACACTAACCCTCACACTAAACCTAACCCTCACAATAACCCAAAACCTCACCCTAACCCTAAACCTCAACCTGAACCTAGCCCTCAACCAAACCCTAACCCTCATCCTCACCCTAAAACTCACAATAACCATAACACTAATCCTCAATCTAACCCTCAACCTCACCCTAACCCTAACCCTCACGGTTACCCTAACCCGAATGCTCAGCCTAACCCTCACCTTTACACTTACTGTGACCCTCAACCTCACCCTCACCCTTAATCTAATCCTCATCCTATCCCTCACCCTAATGGTAACCTCAACCATCACCCTAATCCTAACCCTCACCCTCACCCTCAGCCTCAACCTAACCCTAAGCCTAAGCCTAACCCTAACCCTAACCCTCACCCTCACCCTAGCCCTCACGCTAACCCTAATCCTAAACCTAACCCTCATCCTAACCCTTAACCTAACCATAACCCTAACCATCTTTCTAAACCGAATCCTCATCAACACCCATACCCTCAGCCTAACCCTAAGCCTAAGCCGAACCCTATCCCTAACCCTCACACTCACCCTCACTGTAAAACTTATCCTAAAACAAACACTAATCCTAGCATTATACCTCAACCTAACCCTCACCATAACCCTAAACCTAACACTAACGCTAACCCTAACCCTCACCCTAAATCTCCCCCTAACAGTATCTCTAACCCTAAACCACACCCTCAACCTAACCATAACCCTAAACCTAAACCTCACCCTAACCCTGATCCTAAACCTCACCATCACCCTCACCCTCACTGTAACTCTAACCCTATCCCTAATACTAACCCTCACCCTCACCCTAAACCTAACCCTAACCCTAAATCTCAGCCTCACCATAATGCTAACACTGAACCTAACCCTAAACCTCACCCTAATGCTAACCCTAATCCTCACCCTCACTCTAACCCTCATCCTAACCCTAATGCTAACCCTAAACCTCACCCTCACCCTCATGCTCGGCCTAAGCCTAAGCCTAAGCCAAAGATTAACCCTGACCCTCACCCTCACCCTAACCCTAACCGTAACACTAACCCAAACCCTAACCCTCACACTAACACTCAAACTAACACTAACTCTAAACCTAAACCACACCCTCACCCTAACCCTAACCCTCAACCTCACCCTCACCCCTTGACTAATATTAAACCTAATCCTAACCCTAACCCTAACCCTAAAAATAAGAGTAACCCTCACCCTAACCCTCACCCTAACCCTAACCCTAACACTCACCCTCACCATAGTCCATAACCGAACCCTAAGCCTAAGCCTAACCCTCACCCTAACCCTCACTCTAATCCTAAACCCAACACTCACTTTAACCATAAGCCTCACCCTCACCCTAACTCTAATCCTAACCCTAACCCTAACTCTAACCCTCCCCTTAACTCTCACCCTAACCCTAACCTTAAAAGGAACACTAACCCTAACCCTCAACCTAACCCTCACCTTAATCCTAACTCTAACCTAAACCTCACCCTGACCCTAAACCCAACTCAAACATTAACCCAAACCCTAAACCTCACTCTAACCCTAACCCTAACCCTCATCCTCACCTTCACTGTAACCGCAACCCTAAACCTAACAATAAGAATAACCTTAACCCTATTCCTAACCCTCACCCTAACACTTACCCTCACCCTACCACTAACCCTAAACCTCACCCTAACCCTCTCCCTAACCCTATATGTAACCCTCAACCTCACACTCACCCTAAACCTAACCTTAAACCCCACATTAACCCTAACCATAACCATCACCCTTAAGCTTGGCCTAAGCCTAAGCCTAAGCCTAAGCCTAACACTAACCCTAAACATCACCCTCACCCTAACCCTAATTCTAACCCTAACCCTAAACCTAAACCTCATCCTAACCCTAACCCTCACCCTCACCCTCACCGTAACCGTAACCGTAACCCTAACCCTAACAATAACCCTAACCCTAACCCTAACCCTCATCCTAAGCATAAACTTCACCGTAACCCTAACCCTCACCCTAACCCTAACCCTCATCCTAACATTTACCCTCAACCTAACACTAACACTCACGCTAACACTAACGCTCACACTAACCCTAACCATCACCCTAACCCTAAACCTCACCATAACCCTAGCCCTCAACCTCAACCTAGCCCTCAACCTAACCCTAACCCTCATCCTCACCCTAAAACTCACACTAACCCTAACAGTAATCCTCAATCTAACGCTCACCCTCACCCTAACCCTAACACTCACCCTTACCGTTAACCTCACCCTAAGCCTAACACTCCCCTTTACTCTTACCATCACCCTCACACTAACCCTCAGCCTAAAACTAATCCTCATCCTAACCCTCACCCTAACGGTAACCCCAACCATCACCCTAACCCTAAACCTCACACTCACCCTCAGCCTCAGCCTAAACCTAAGCCTAAGCCTTGGCCTAACCCTAACCCTCACCCTCACCCTAACCCTAAACCTCATCCTAACATTTAACCTAACCATAAACCTAACCATCTTTCTAAACCTAATCCTCATCCCCACCCATATCCTCAGCCTATCCCTAACCCTAAGCTGAACCCTAACCTTAACCCTCACACTCACCCTCACTGTAAACCTAATCCTAAACCTAACCCTAACCCTAAAATTAAACCTCAGTCTAACACTCACCCTAACCCTAACCCTAACCCTAACCCTAATGCTCACCCTGAACCTCCCCCTAACCCTAACTCTAACCCTAATCGTCACCCTCACCCTAACCCTAACCCCAACCCTAAACCTCAACCTAAACCTAATCCTTACCCTCAACCTCAGCCTCACTGTAACTCTAACCCTAACCCTAATCCTAACCTCACCCTCACCCTAACCCTAACCCTAACACTCACCCTTACCGAACATTCACCCTCACCGTAACACTAACCCTAACCCTAACCCTAAACCTCAACATAACCCTAAAAATAACCCTCAACCTCACCCTAGCACTCACCCTAAACCTAATTGTAAACTTAAACCTCATCCAAAACCTCGCCCTAACCCTAACCCTAACCCTCAACCTAACCCTAAACCTAATTTTAACCCTCAACCTAACCCTAACCCTGACCCCAACGTAACCCTAAACCTAACTCTCACCCTAAACCTAAACCTCATCCTAACCCTAACCCTCACCCTCACCCTAACCCTAACACTAATCCTAACCTTAAACCTCACCCTATACCTCACCCTAACCCTAACTCTAACCCGAAACCTGACCCTCACCCTAAACCTCACCCTAACCCTAAAACTCACCCACACCCTAGCCTTCACCCTAACCCTAATCCGAACCTTAACCCTCATCCTAACCCTAAACCTAACCCTCAACCTAACCCTAAACCTCACCCCTAACCTTACCCTTAGTCTAACCCTAAGCCTAACCCTAAACCTAACCCTAACCCACACACTCACCCTCAACCTAACCCTAACCCTAACCCTCACCCTAACCCTAACCCTCATCCTCAACCTCACCCTTAGCTAACCCAAAGCCTAACCCTAAACCTAAACCTAACACACACACTCACCCTCACCCTAACGCTAATCCTAACCATAACCCTAACCCTCACCCTCACCCTAGCCTTCACCCTAACCCTAATCCTAAATCTACCTCAAACTCTAACCATAAACCTAACCCTAAACCTCACCCTAAACCTAACCCTTACCCTCAAACTCACTGTAAGGGTAACCCTAATCCTAACCCTAACAATAACCGTAACCCTAACTCTTACCATCACCCTAACCATAACAATCACCCTAAACCTAACCCTCATCCTAACCCTTGCCCTCAACCTTATCTAAACCCTAAGCCTCAGCCTAATCCTGACCTTTCTGCTTACCATCACCCACACCCTAACCCTCACCCTAATACTAACCCTAATCCTTACCCTCACCCTAACCATAACCCTAACCATCACTCTAACCCTATTCTTCACCCTCAACCTCACCCTCAGACTAACCCTACGCCTAAGCCTAAACCTAACCCTAACCCTCAACCTCACCCTAGCCCTCACCCTAACCATAATCCTAACCCTAACCCTCACCCTAACCCTAACCCTAACCTTACCCATAAACCCCACCCTAACCCTAAACCTAACCCTCACCCGCACCCTCACCCTCACCATAACTCTAACCCTAACCCTATCAATAACACTAAACCTAACCCGAACCATCACCCTAAACCTAACCCTAACCCTCACCCTCATGCTCGGACTAAGCCTAAGCCTAAGCCTAACCCTAAACCTAACTCTCAACCTAACCCTATTCCAAACCCTAACCCTAATTCTAAACCTAAATCTCACTCTCACCCTAACACTAATTCTAACCCTAACCCTAAACCTAAACCTCATCCTAACCTTAACCCTAAGACTCACCCTCACCCTCAACCTAAACCTATGCTTAACATTAACCATAATCCTAACACTCACACTCACCCTCACCCTAAACCTAACTCTACCCCTAAACCTCACCATCACCCTAACCCTAAATCTAACACTAAACCTCACCCTAACCCTAACCCTAAGCTCACCCTAAACCTAACCCTCACCCTCACCCTCAGCCTAAACCTAAGGATAACCCTAACCCTAAACCTAACCCTCACACTCACCCTAACCCTAAACCTAATGCTAACCCTAACCCTAGCCCTAAACCTCACCCTCACCCCAAACCTCACCCTAACCCTAAAACTAACCCTGAAACTAACCCTCACACTCAGCCTCAACCTAACCCTAATTCTAACACTAAACCTCACCCAAACTATAACCCTAACGCTAACCCTCATCCTGACCCTAACACTAACACTAAACCTAAATCTAATCCTAAACCTCACCCTCAACCTAACCCTCACTCTAACTCTAACCCAAACACTAAACCTCACCCTAACCCTAAACCTCACCATCACCCTCACCCTAACCGAAACGGTCATCCTCACACTAAGCCTCACCCTAACCCTAACCCTAATCCTCAATCTAACCCTCACCATAACACTTACCATAACCCTAAACTTAACCCTAACCCACACACTTATCTTAAACCTCACCCTCAGCCTAAACCTCACTTTTACCCTTACCATCATCCTCACCCTTACCCTCCCCCTAACCCTAAACCTCATCCTAACCCTAACCCTAGCCGTAAACCTAAACATCACCCTATCCCTAACCCTCACCTTCAACCTCAAGCTCAGCCTAACCAATAAGCCTAAGCCTAACCCTTACCCTAAACCTCACCCTCTCCCTAGCCTTCACCCTAACCCTAATCCTAACCCTAACCCTCATCCTAACCCTCACCCTAACCCTAAACATAACCATCACCCTAACCATAATCCTCAAGCCCACACTCACCCTCAGCCTAACCCTAAGCCGAGGTCTAACCCTAACCCTAACACTCACACTCACGCTCAACCTAACCCTAATCCTAAACCTAACTCTACCTCTAACCCTTAACCTCAACCTAACCCTCACCCTAACCTTAACCCTAACACAAACCCTAACCCTAACCCACGAAATAACCCTCCCCCTAACCTTAAATCTAAACATAACCTCACCCTCACCCTAACCCAGTCCTACCCCTAACACTAAACCTCACCCTAACCCTAACCATAACCCTCACACTCACCCTCACTTTAACCCTAACTCTAAACCTAACAATAACACTAATCCTAACCCTTAACCTAAACCTAACCCTAACCATAACACTAATCCTAACACACACCCTCACCCTAACCCTAATCCTAACCATGACCCTAACCCTCACCATCACCATAACCTTTACCCTCATCCAAACCGTCACCCTAACCCTAAACCTAACCCTGAACCTCACCGTAACACTAACCCTAACCCTCACCCTCAACCTAGACCTCACCCTAACCTTAATCCTAACCCTAATTCTCCTCTTAACCCTCAGCCTAAACCTAACACTAATTCACACCCTAACCCTACACCTAACCCTAACCCTCAACCTAACCCTAACCCTCAAACTCAAGGTAACCCTAACTCTAACGCTCATCCAATCCCTAAACTTAACACTAACCCTAACTCTCACCCTAACCCTAATCCTAACCCTCACCCTTACCCTGAACCTCACCCTCAGCCTAACCCTAAGCCTAAACCTAACCCTAACCCCAACCCAAACAATCACCCTAACCCTTATCCTAATCCTAATCCTAACCCTAAGCCTAACCCTCACCCTCACACTAACCCTCATCCTAAACCTAACTCTAACACGAACTCTAACCCTAACCCTCACAATCAGCCTCAACCTAACCCTAACTCTAACCCTAAAGCTAACCCTCACCCTAAACCTAACCATAACGCTAACCCTAAACCTCACCACAACCCTAACCCTAAACCTCACCCTCAACCTAGCCCTCACCCTAACCCTAATTCTAACCCTAAACCTCATCCTAACCCTCAACCTAACACTAACCCTAACCCTCACCCTCACCATCACCCTAACCCTAAACCTAAACCTAATGCTCAACCTAACCCTCACCCTCAACCTCACCGTAACCCTTACCTTAACCCTCACCCTAACCCTAAATTTAACCCGAACCCTAACTGTCACATAAAACCTAAACTTAACCCTCACCCTAACCCTAACCCTCAAACTCACCTTCACCCTCAGCCTAAGCCTAAGTCTAATCCTAACCCTAACTCTAACCCTCACACTCACCCTAAGCCTAACCCTAATCCTAATCCTAACCCTAAGCCTAACCCTCACCGTCACTCTAACCCTCACCTTAACCCTAACCCTAACACTAACCCTAACCCTAACCCTCACCCTCAGCCTCACCCTAACCTTAACTCTAACCCTAAACCTCCCCCTCCCCCTAACCCTAATCCTTACCCTCAACCTAAGCCTAACCCTCACCCTCAACCTCAACCTCAGCCTAACCCTAAACCTAACCCTAAACCTAACGCTAACACACACACTCACCCTCACACTAACACTAATCCTAAACCTTTCCCTAACCCTAACCCTCCCTCAAATTTTCACCCTAACCCTAACCCTAACACTAATCCCAACCCTAACTCTCAACCTAACCCTCACCATCAGCGTAACCCTAAGCCTAAACCTAACCCTAACGCCCTTACCCTAATCCTTATCCTAACCCTAACGCTAAGCCTCACACTCAGCCTCACTTTAACCCTAACTCTAACCCTAATCCTAACCCTAACTCTCCTCCTAACCCTCCCCATAACCCTAACCCTAAACCTCACCATAACCCTAACACTCACCCTCATGCTCAGCCTAAACCTAAACCTAAACCTAACCCTAAACCTCACACTCACCCTAATCCTCACCCTAAATATCACCCTCACCCTAACCCTGACCCTCACCCTCACCCTCATCCTAAACCTAAGCCTAACCCTTACCCTAATCCTCACACTCACCCTAACCCTAACCCTAATCCTACTCCTAGCCCTAACCCAAACCCTCACCCTCAACCTAACCCTCATCTTAAGAATAACCTTAACATTAATCCTAACCCTCAACCTCACCCTCAGCCTCAACCTAAACCTAACTCAAACACTGAACCTAACCCTGAACCTAACCCTAACCCTAACACTATCCCTAAACCTCATCCTAACCCTAACGCTAACCCTCACCCTCACCCTCACCCTAACACTAACCCCAAACCTAACACTCACGCTAACTCTAAAACTAACCCTCACAATAACACTAACCATCACCCTAACCCTAAACCCCACCGTAACACTAACCCTAAACCTCACCCTCACTCTAGCCCTCACCCTAACCCTTACCCTCATCCTCAACCTAAACCTCACACTAACCCTAACACTAATCCTCAATCTAACCCTCACCCTCACCCTGATCCTAATGTTAAACCTCACCCTAACCCTAACTCTCACCCATACCTTAACCCTCACCCTCACCCTAAACCTCACCTTTACCCTTACGGTCAACACCACCCTAACCCTAACCCTAAACCTAACCCTCACCCTATCCATAACTGTACCCCTAAACCACACCCTCACTCTAACCCTAACTCTAACCCTAACCCTAACACTAACCCTCACCCTAACCCTAACACTAAACATCACCCTAAACCTAATCCTCACCCCCACCCTCACACTCAGCCTAAAACTATGCCTAAGCCTAAGCCTAACCCTAACCCTAACCCACACCCTCACACTCACCCTCACCATAACTCTAACACTAACCCTAACAATAACACTAATCCTAACCCTAAACCTAACCCAAACAATAACCATAACCCTAATGCTAACACTCCGCCTCACCCTAACCCTAATCCTAAACCTCTCCGTAACTCTCCCTCTAATCCTATATCTAACCCTCAACCTCATCCTCAACCAAACCCTAAACCTAACCGTAACCATTAACCCCACACTATGCCTAACCCTAAACCTCACCCGCAACCTCACTCACACGGTAAATCAAACCCTAACACTAACAATAACACTAACCCTAACCATCACCCTAACCCTAATCCTCACACCCACCCTCACCCTCAGCCTAACCCTAAGCCTAAGCCTAACCCTCACCCTAACCCTCACACTCAGCCTCACCCTAACCCTAATCCTAAACCTAATCCTATCCCTAAACCTCAAACTAAACCTCACCCTCAACCTAACCCTAACCCTTAACCTCACCCTCAGGCGAACCCTAACCTTAACTCTAACCCTAAACCTCAACCTCACCCTAACCCCAACCCTAACCCTAACCCTAAACCTCACCCTAACCCTAACCCTAAACTTCACCCTCTCCCTAGCCCAAACCCTAACCCTAATCCTAACACTAATCCTCATCCTAACCCTCCCCCTAACCCTAAACCTCACCCTCACCCTAACCCTCAACTTAAGCCTAACCCTAACATTAATCCTAACCCTAACCCTCATGCTCAGCCTCACCCTAAAACTGTCTCTAACCCTAAACCTCAACCTGACACTACCCCTAAACTTAACCCTATCCCTATAATTCATCCTAAACCTAAACCTCACCCTAACCCTAACCTTAAACCTCACCCTCACCCAAGCCCTCACCCTAACACTAATCCTAACCCTACCCCTCATCCTAACCTTCATCAAAACACTAACCCTAACCCTCAGCCTCACCCTCACCCTAACGCTAATCCGAACCCTAACCCTCAATCTAAACCTAACCCTGACCCTCACCGTAACTCTTACCCTAACCCTCAAATAACCCGAAATAAAACTCTAACCCTAAACCTAACCCTAACCCTCACCCTAACCCTCACCCTAAACCTCATGCTCACCCGAGCCCTCACCCTAAACCTAATCCTAACACTAACCCTCATCCTAACCCTCCCCCTAACCCTTACCATTACCCTCACCCTAACCATAACCCTCACCCTCAACCTCACCCTCAACCTAACCCTAACCCTAACCCTAAACCTAAACCTAACACACACCCTCACCCTCACCCTAACCCTAATCCTAACCCTAACCCTAATCCTAACCCTAACCCTAATCCTAACCCTAACCCTCCGCCTAACTCTTAACCTAAGCCTAACCCTAACCCTAACAATAACCCTAACCCTAATCCTAACCCTCACCCTAACCAAAACCCTCACCCTAACCCAAACTCTCACCCTAACACTTACCCTCACCCTAACACTAACCCTAACCCTAACAATAACCCTAACCCTAACCTCACCAGAACCCTAAACCTAACCCTAACCCTCAACCTAACCCTAAACCTCATGCTCAAGGTAACCCTAAACCTAAACCTCACTCTAATCCTAAGATTAACCTGAACCATAAATCTCACCCTAACCCTAAACCTGACACTAACCCTAACCCTCACACTCACCCTAACCCTTACCGTAATCCTAATCCTATTCCTAACCCTAACCCTCACCCTCAGCCTCACCTTACCCTAATTCAAACCCTAAACCTCACCCTCTCCCTAACCTATGCCTAACCCTAAACCTCACCTTAACCCTTACCCTAATCCTAATCCTAACCCTAACCCTAACACTCACCCTCATCCACACTGTAACCTTTAGCATAACCCTAACCCTAACCCTAACCCTCAAGCTCACCCTAACCCTTACCCTAATCCTAATCCTAGCCCTAACCCTAACCCTCACCCTCAGCCTCACCTTAACCCTACCTCTAACACTAAACCTCATGCTCACCCTAACCCTAAACCTATACCTCACCCTAATCCTAACCTCAGCCTCACCCACACCCTCAGCCTAAACCTAACCCTAACCCTCACACTCACCCTAACCCTAACCGTAATCCTAATCCTAACCCTAACCCTAACCCTCACCCTCACCCTAACCCTCACCCTAACCCTATCCCTAACACTAACACTAACCCTAACCCTAACCCTCACCCTCGTCCTCATCCGAACCCTAACTCTAACCCTAAACCTCACCCTCACCCTCACCTTAACCCTAACCATAACCCTAACCCTCACCCTAACCCTAACCCTAAACCTCACCCTCACCCTAGCCCTTACCATAAACCTAATCCTAAACCTAACCCTCATACTAAGTCTCCCTCTAACTCTATCCCTCCCCCTCAACCTCCCACTCTGCCTAACCCTAAGCCTAACCCTAAACCTAACCCTAACACACAAAATCAGCCTCACCCTAACGCTAATCCTCACCCCCACCCTCACCTTCAGTCTAACCCTAACAATAACCCTAAACCGCACCCTAACCCTAAACTTCACCCTCACCTTCAACCTAACCGTTACTCTAAGCCTAACCCTAACAATAACACAAACCCTAACCCTAACAATAACCCTAACCATAACTCTCTCACTCAGCCTCAGCCTCACCGCAAACTTATCCCTCACCATAACACTAGAAATAAACATAACACTAAGCCTAACCCTAAGGCTAACACTAATCCTCAGCCCCACCCTCACCCTCAGCCTAACCCTAAGCCTAAACCTAACCCTAACCCTCACCCTCAGCTTCACCTTAACCCTACCTCTAACACTAAACCTCATGCTCACCCTAACCCTAAACCTAAACCTCACCCTAACCCTAACCTCAACCTCACCCTCACCCTCAGCCTAACCCTAAATCTAACCATAACCCTCACACTCACCCTAACCCTAACCGTAATCCTAATCCTAAACCTAACCTTAAACCTCACCCGCACCCTAAACCTCATCCTAACCCTAATTGTAAGCCTTACCCTCACCCGAACCCTATCCCTCACCCTCACCTTAATCCTTACCCTAACCCTCACCCTAACCCTAAACATAACCCGAAATGTAACTCTCAACCTAAAACTAACCCAAACCTAAAACCTCACCCTAAACCTAACGCTAAACCTCACCCTCAACCTAGCCCTCACCCTAACCTTAATCCTAACCTTAACCCTCATCGTAACCCTATCGCTAACCCTTAAGCCAACCCTCACCCTAAACCTAACCCTCAACCTCAACCTCACCCTCAGCCTAACCCTAAGCCTAACGCTAAACCTAACCCTAACACACACAATCACCCTCACACTAATCCAAATCCTAACCCTAAACCTCACCCTCACCCTCACCCTCAGTGTAACCAAAAGCCTGACCCTAACACTAACCCTAACCCTCACACTCACCCTAACCCTTACCCTAATCCTAATCCTACCCCTAAACCTAACCCTCACCCTCAGCCTCTCCTAAACCTAACTCTAATCCTAAAACTCACCCTCACTTTCACCCTATCATTAACCCTAACCCTAAACCTAACCCTAAACCTCACCCTTATCTTAACCCTCACCCTCAGCCTAAAAGTCAACTTTACCCTTACCATCATCCTCACCCTAACCCACACCCTAACCCTAACCTCATCCTAACCCTCACCCTAACCTTAAAATTAACCATCATGCTAACACTAACCCTCACACTCAACCTCATGCTCAGCCTAACCCTAAGCCTAAGCCTAAGACTTACCCTAAACCTCACCCTC
Organism: Dipodomys merriami; assembly: GCF_024711535.1. Lineage (NCBI taxonomy): Eukaryota > Metazoa > Chordata > Mammalia > Rodentia > Heteromyidae > Dipodomys > Dipodomys merriami. The sequence continues at coordinate 2,080,944 of NW_027202771.1, forward strand.
TCCCCAGACCTCACCCTAACCCTAATCCTAACCATCACCCTAACCCTAATCCTCAACCCCACACTCACGCTCAGCCTAACCCTAAACCTAAGCCTAACCGTAAACCGAACCCTCACAGTCACCCTCACCCTAACCTTAATTCTAACCCTAACCCTAACCCTAACCTTAAAACTCAACCTAACTATCACCCTAAACTTAAACCTAACACTAACCCTAACCCTAACCCTCGAACTAACCCTCCCCCTAACCCTAAATCTAAACCTAAACCTCACTCTCACCCTAACCCTAATCCTAACCCTAAACCTCACCCTAAAACTAACCCTAACCCTCACCCTCACCCTCACTGTAACTCTAACCCTAACCCTAACAATAACACTAATCGTAACACTAACCCTAACCCTAACCCTAAGCCTAACCCTAATCCTAAAACTCACCCTCACCTAACCCTAATTCTAAACCTAACCCTCAACTTAACCCTAACCCTCACATCACTGTAACCCTAAATCTCATCCAAACCCTCACCCTAACCCTAACCCTAACCCTAAACCTCAACCTAACACAAACCCTATCCCTCAGCCACAACCTAACCCTCACCCTAACTCTAATCCGAACCCTAATCCTCATCTTAACCCTCACCCTCACCCTAACCCTTACCCTAACCCTAATACTAACCCAAACCCTAATGGTCAACTTAAACCTAACCCTCACGCTCACAATAACCATAACAATAACCCTCACATTATCCCTAACCTTCACCCTCACCCTCACCCTCAGCCTAAACCTAGCCTAACCCTAACCCTAACCCTAACCCACACACTCACCCTAACCCTTACCCTAACCCTATAATAACCCTAAGCCAAACCCTCACACTCACCCTAACCCTCACTCTAACCCTAAATCTAAAACTAACCCTAACCCTAACCCTAGCCATAAGCTTCACCCTAACCCTAACTCTAACCCTAAACTTCACCCTCACCCTAACTCTAACCCTGACCCTAAACCTAAACATCACCCTAACCCTAACCCTAAACCTCACCCTCACACTAGCCCTCCCCCTTACCCTAATCCTAACCCTCATCGTAACCCTCACACTAACACTAAGCCTAACCCTCACACTCACCCTCACCCTAACCCTAATCCTAACCCTAACGTAAACCTAACCCTCACACTCACCGTAACCCTTATCCTAACCCTAAACTTAACCCAAACCAAAACCCTCACCCTCACCCTAACCCTAACCTTCACCGTAAACCTAACCTTAAACCTCACCCTCACCCTAGCCCTCACCCTAACCCTATTCCTAAACCTAACCCTCATCCTAACACTCCCTCTAACCCTTACACTAACCATTATCCTAACCCTAACTGTCACCCTCAACCTCACCCTCAGCCTAACACTAAGCCTACCCCTAAACCTAACCCTAACACACATGCTCACCTTTACCCTAACCCTAATCCTAACCCTAACCTTCACCCTCACCCTCACCATCAGTGTAACCCTAAGCCTAACCCTAACCCTAACCCTAACCCTCATGCTCACACTAACACTTACCCTAATCCTAATCCTAACCCTAACCCTAAAACTCACCCTCAGCTTCACTTTAATCCTAACTCTAACCTTAATCCTAAACCTCACCCTAAAACTAAACCTAAACCTCACCCTCACACTAGAACTCAACCTAAACCTAATCCTAACCCAACCATCATCCTAACGCTCCTCATAACCCTAACCCTAACCCTCACCCTAAACCTAACCCTCACCGTCACAATCAGCCTAACCCTAAGCCTAACCCTAACCCTAACCCTAACTCTCACAGTCACCTTAAACCTAACCCTAAGCCTAAGCGTAACCCTCACCCTAACCTTAACCCTAAACCTAAGCCTAACACTAACCCTAACACTAACGATAACCCTAACCCTCAACTTCAGCCTCACCTTAACCCTAACTCTAACCCTAAACCTCACCCTCAAACTAACCCTAACCCTAACCCTAAACCTCACCCTAACCCTAACACTAAACCTCACCCTCACCCTAGCCCTTACCCTAACCCTAATCCCAACCCTAACCCTCATTCTAATCCTCACCCTAAACCTAACCCTCACCCTCAACCTATCCCTCAGCCTAACGCTAAGCCTAAACCTAAACCTAACCCTAACACACACAATCACACTCACCCTAACCCTAATCCTATCCCTAAGACTAACTCCAATCCTAATCCTCTCCCTATTTCTCACCTAACCCTAACCCTAACACTAACGCTAACCCTAACCCTCAACCTAACCCTCACCCAAACCATAACCCTAACACTAAACCTCACCCTCACTCTAACCCTAACTCTAACCCTAACCCAAACCCTGAACCTCACCCTAACCCTAACCCTAACAATCACCCTCACCCTCACCGCAACCATAACCCTAAACCTAACAATAATAATAACCCTAACCCAAATCCTAACCCTCACCCTAACCATAACCCTCACCCTAAGACTAACCCTAACCCTAACACTAACCGTCACACTTACCCTAAACCTAACCCTAACCCTAAACCTCAACTTAACCCTCACACTCCACCTAACACTAACACAAACCCTAACCCTAACCCTCACCCTAACCCTCATCCTAACCCTATATCTAAACCTAAACCTCACCCTCACCCTAACCCTAACCCTAACCCTAACTCTAAACCCCACCCTAAACCTAACCCTCAACCGCACCCTCACTCTCACCTTAACCCTAACCCTAACCCTAACAATAACTCTAACCCTAATCCTAAACCTCACCCTAACCATAACCCTCACCCTAACCCATAACCTCACCCTAACACTTACCCTCACCGTTAGAGTAACCCTAACGCTAACACTAACCCTCATACTAAGCCTAACCCTAATCCTAACCCTAAATCTCAACCTAACCCTCACCCTCAACCTAACCCTAACACTAACCTTAACCCTAACCCTCACCCTAATCCTCACCTTAACCCTCACCCTAACCCTATATCTAACCCTAAACCTCACCCTCACCATAAACCTAACCCTAAACCCCACCCTAACCCTAACCCTCAACCGCATCCTCACCCTCACCGTAACTATAACACTAACCCTAACAATAACACTAACCCTAACCCGAAACATCACCCTAACCCTAATCCTCACTCCCACCCTCACCCTGAGCCTAACCTTAAGCCTAAGCCTAACCCTCACACTAACCCTCACACTCACCCTAACCCTAACCCTAATCCTAAACCTAACCCTATCCCAAAACCTCAACCTAATCCTCACCCTCAACCTAACTCTAACACTAAACCTGAACCTCATCCTAATCCACCCCGTATCCCTAATTCTAACCCTAAACCTCACCCTCACCCAACCCTAACTCTAACTCTAAACCCCACCCTAAACCTAAGCTTCACCCTCACACTCAACCTCACTGTAACTCTAACCCTAACACTAACAATAACCCTAACCCGAACCCTAACCTTCACCCTAACCATAACCCTCACCCTAACCCTAAACCTAATCCTCAATGTAACCCTCACCCTTACCCTAAACCTAACCCTACCCTAACCCTAATACTAACCCTAACCATCACCCTTATCTTAATCCTCACCCTCAGCCTGAACCTCCCCTTTACCCTTATCATCATCCTAACCCTAACCCAAACCCTAACCCTAACCTCATCCTAACCCTCAACCTAACGGTAATCCTAACCATCATGCTAACCCTAACCCACAAACTCAACCTCATGCTCAGCCTAACCCTAAGCCTAAGCCTAAGTCTTACCCTAAACCTCACCCTCTCCCCAGCCCTCACCCTAACCCTAATCCTAACCATCACCCTAACCCTAATCCTCAACTCCACCCTCAACCTCAGACTAACCCAAAGCCTAGCCCTAAGCCTAACCCTAACACTACCCCTCACCATATCCCTAACCCTAACCCTAACCCTAATACTAACCCTAAACCTAAACACAACCCTACACCTAACCCTAAACCTAACCATAATCCTCAGCCTCAACCTCAGCCTAACCCAAACCCTAACCCTAACCCTCACCCTAACTCTAAGCCTAACCATAACCCTAACCCTGACACTCACCCTTACCCTAACCCTAATCGTAAACCTAACCCTTTCCCTAACACTAACCCTCACCCTAAACCTCACCCTAGCACTCATCCTAACTCTAATCCTAACCCTAAACCTCATCATAACCCTCACCCTAACCCTAACCCTAACGCTCACCCAATCCCGAACCCTAACCCTCACCCTCATGCTGGGCCTAAGCCTAAGCCTAACCCTAATCCCAACCCTCACCCTAACCCTAACCCTAACCCTTACCGTAACCCTCACTCTCAGACTAACCCTCACCTTTACTCTAACCGTCACCCCCACCCTAACCCGCACCCTAACCCCAACCCTCACCCTAACCCTCACCCTAACCCTAACTCTACCCCTAAACCTCAACCTCACCCTAACCCTAACACTAAACCTCATCCTAACCCTAACCCTCACCCTCACCCTGACCATAACCGTAACCCTAACCCTAACACTAACAATAATCCTAAACCGAACCCTAACCCCCACCCTAACCATAACCCTCACATTAACCCTAAACCTAATCCTCAATATAAACCACACCCTAAACCTAAACCTAAACCTACCCTAACCCTAAACCTAACCCTAACCCTCACCCTTATCTTAACACTCACCCTCAGCCTAAAAGTCACCTTTACCCTTACCATCATCCTCACCCTAACCCACACCCTAACCCTAAACTCATCCTAACACTCACCCTAACCATAAACTTAACCATCATGCTAACACTAACACTCACACTCAACCTCATGCTCAGCCTAACCCTTAGCCTAAGCCTAAGACTTACCCTAAACCTCACCCTCTCCCCAGCCCTCACCCTAACCCTAATCCTAACCATCACCCTAACCCTAATCCTCAAACCCACCCTCACCCTCAGCATAACCCTAAGCATAAGCCTAACCGTAAACCTAACCCTCACCCTCACCCTCACCCTCACCCTCACCCTAACCTTAACCCTAACACTAACCTTAACCCTAAACCTAGACCTAACCCTCCCGCTAACCCTAAATCTAACCCTAAACCTCAATCTCACCCTAACCCTAATCTTAACACTAACTCTAAACCTCACCCTAAACCTAACCCTAACCCTCAACCTCACCCTCACTGTAACTCTATCCCTAACCCTGACAATAATACTAATCCTAAACCTCAACCTAACCCTAACCCTAAGCCTAACCCTAATCCTAATACTCACCCTCACCCTAACCCTAATTCTAACCCTAACCCTCAACCTAACCCTAACCCTCACGTCACCGTAACCCTAACTCTGATCCAAACCCTCACGCTAACCCTAATCCTAAACCTCAACCTCAACCTAAAACTAACCCTAAACATCACCCTCACCCTAGCCCTCACCCTAACCCTAATCCTAACCCTAACCCTCATCCTAACCCTCCTTCTAACCCTTACCCTAACCCTTACGCTAAACCTAAACTTCACCCTCAACCTCACCCTCAGCCTAAACCTAAGCCTACCCCTAAACCTAACCCTAACACACATGCTCACTTTCACCCTAACCCTAATCCTAACCCTAAGCCTCACCCTCACCCTCACAATCAGTGTAACCCTAAGACTAACCCTAACCCTAACCCTAACCCTCATGCTCACCCTAAACCTTACCCTAATCCTAATCCTAACCCTAACCCTAACCCTTATCCTCAGCCTCACCTTAACCCTAACTCTAACCCTAAACCTAAACCTCACCCTAAACCTAACCCAAAACCTCACACTCACCCTAGCCCTCACCCTAACCCTAATCCTAACCCTAACCATCATCCTAACCCTCCTCATAACACTAACCCTAACCCTCACCCTAACCCTAAACCTAACCCTCACACTCACCCTAACCCTAACCCTAACCCTAAACCTAACACTCACCCTCACCCTCACCCTCACCCTAAACCTAAACCTAAACCTAACACTAACACTAACCCTAACGATAACCCTAACACTCACCTTCAGCCTCACCCTAACCCTAATTCTAACCCTAAACCTCACCCTCACCCTAACCATAACCCTAACCCTAAACCTCACCCTAACCCTAACACTAAACCTCACACTCACCCTAGCCCTTACTCTAACCCTAATCCTAACCCTAACCCTCATACTAACCCTCCACCTAACCCTAACCCTCAACCTCACCCTCTCAGCCTAACCCTAAGCCTAAACCTAAACCGAACCCTAACACACACACTCACCCTCACCCTAACCCTAATCCTATCCCTAAAACTAACCCTAATCCTAACCCTCTCCCTAACTCTCACCTAACCCTAACCCTAACACTAACCCTAACCCTAACCCACAACCTAACCCTCACCCTAACCCTAACCCTAACCCTAAACCTCACCTTCACTCTAGCCCTAACTCTAACCCTAAACCAAAACCTAAACCTCACCCTAACCCTAACCCTCACCCTCACCTCAAACATACCCTGAAATCTAACCCTAACAATAACCCTAACCCTAATCCTAACCCTCACCCTAACCATGACCCTCATCCTAACCCATACCCTCACACTAACATTAACCCTCACCCTAACCCATATCCTCACCCTAACACTTACCCTCACCCTAAGACTAACCCTAACCCTAACACTAACCCTCACACTAACTCTAACCCTAACCCTAACCCTAAACCTCAACCTAAGCCTCACCCTCAAACTAAGCCTAACCCTAACCCTCACCCTAACCCTCACCCTAATCCTCACCCTAACCCTATATCTAACCCTAAATTTCACCCTCACCCTGAATCTCACCTCAACCATAACCCTAAACCTAACCCTAACAATAACCCTAACCCTAATCCTAACCCTCACCCTAACCATAACCCTCACCCAAACCCATACCCTCACCCTAACACTTATCCTCACCCTAAGACTAACCTTAACCCTAAACCTAAACCTAAACCTCCCCCTAACCCACCCCGTAACCCTAATTCTAACCCTAAACCTCACCCTCACCCTAACCCTAACCCTAACTCTAAACCCCACCCTAAACCTAACCTTCACCCTCATCCTAAACCTCACTGTAACTCTCACCCTAACCCTAAAATAGAACTAACCCTAACCCTAACCCTAACCAGAACCCTCACCCTCAGCCTCACCGTCACCTCAAACTTAACCCTAACCATAAGACTAAAAATAAACCTAACCCCAAGCCTAACCCTAACCATAACCCTAAACCTCACCCCCAAACTCACCCTCAGCCTAAGCCTAAGCCTAAGCCTAACCCTAACCCTAACTCTAACCCACAACTTAACCCTAACACTAACCCTAACCCTAAAACTAACCATAACTCTAAACATAACACAAAACCTAAACCTAATCCTCAGCCGCTCCGTCACCCTAAACCAAACCCTAGCCCTAACCATCACCCTAAATCTAAGCCTAACCCTAACCCTAACCTAACCCTCACACTCACGCTCACCCTTACCCTAATCCTAAACCTAACCTTAGCCCTAACTCTAACCCTCACTCTAACACTCATCATAGCCCTCACCCTAACCCTCATCCCAACCATAAAACTCATTCTAACCTTCACCTTAACCCTAACCCTAACCCTAAACCTCACCCTCATGCTCGGCCTAAGCCTAAGCCTAAGCCAAAGCCTAACAATAACCCAAACCCTCACCCTAACCCTAAACCTAACCCTAACCCTCACCCTAACCATAACCCTCACCCTAACCCTAACCTTCACCCTAACACTTACTCCCACCCTAACACTCACGCTAACACTAACACTAACCCGCACACTAACACTAACCCTCACCCTAATCCTAAACCTCACCCTAACCCTAACCCTAAACCTAAGCCTCACCCTCACCCTAGCCCTCACCCTAACCCTAATTCTAACCCTCATCCTGATCCTAACCCTAACCCTCATCCTCACCTTAAACCTCACACTAACCCTAAACCTAATCCTCAATCTAACCCTCACTCTAACCCTAACCATAACACTTACCCTAACTCTAACCCTCACCCTAACCATCCCCCTAACTCTATATCTAACCCTAAAACTCACCCTCAACGTAATCCTAATACTAACCCTAATCCCCACCCTAACCCTAAACATAACACTCACCCCCAACCTCACCCTCACGGTAACTCTAACCCTAACCCTAACAATAACACTAAACCTAAACCGAACCATCACCCTAACCCTCATCCTCACCGCCATCCTCATCCTCAACCGAACCCTAAGCCTAAGCCTAACTCTCACCCTAACCCTCACACTCACACTCACACTAACCCCAATCCTAAACCTAACCCTATCCCTAAACCTCAACCTAACCCTCACCCTCACCCTAACCATAACACTAACCCTAACCCTAAACCTCAACCTAACCCTCCCCCTAAACCTAACTCTAACCCTAAACCTCACCCTCAACCTAACCCTAACACGAACCCTAACGCTAAACCTCACCCTAACCCTAACCCTCACCTTCACCCTCAACCTCACCATAGATCTAATCCTAACCCTAACAATAACACTAACCCTAACCCTAACCCTAAACATAACCCTCATCCTCAGCCACACCCTCACTGCAAACCTAACACTAACAATAAACCTAACCCTAACCCTAACCCTAATCCTCACTCCCACCCTCATCTTCAGCCTAACCCTAAGCCGAATCCTAACCCTAACCCTAACCCTCACCTTAACCCTAACCCTAACCCTAACCCTAAACCTAAACCTAACCCTAACCCTAAACCTAACCCTAATCCTCAGCTTCACGCCCACCCTAACCCAAACCCTAACCCTAAACTTAAGCTTACCCTTAACCCTAACCCTCACACTCACCCTCACTCTAACCCTAATCCTAAAACTATCCCTATCCCTAAACCTAACCGTCACCCTAACGCTCACCCTAACCCTAATCCTAACTCTAAACCTCATCCTAACCCACACCCTAATCCTAAACATAACCCTCACCCTAACCCTAACCCTAACCGTCACATTCATGCTCGGCCTAAGCCTAAGCCTAAGCCTGACCCTAAACCCAACCCTCACCCTAACCCTCACCCTAACACTAACCCTAACTCTAACTGTAAACGTCACTCTCACCCTAACTCTAATTCTAACTCTAACGATAAATCTAAACCTCATCCTAACCCTAAACCTAACCCTCACCCTCAAACTTACTGTAATCCTAAACCTAATCCTAAACCTAACAATAACCCGAACGCTAACCCTAACCCTCAACCTAAACATAACCCTCACCCACACCCTAACCCTCACCCTAACACTTCCCCTCACCCTAACACTAACCCTAACCTTAATACTAACCCTCACACTAACCCTAACCATCACCTTAACCCTAACACTCAACCACACCCTTCCCCAAACCCTAACCCTATCCCTCACTCCACTGTAACACTCACCCTCAGCCTAAACCTCACGTTTAACATTAACATCACCCCCCCTCCCTAAACCTTACCCTAACCCTACCCTAACCCTCACCCTAACCCTAACTCTGCCTCTAAACCTCACCCTCACCCTAACCCTAACTCTAACCCTAACCCTAACACTAAACCTCACCCTTACCCTAATCCTCACCCTAATCATAACCCCCACACTAACCCTAACCCTCTCCCTAACACTCATCTTTACCATAAACATCACACTAACCCTAACCCTAGTCCTTAATCTAACCCTCACCCTAACCCTAACCCTGACCCTTTCCCTAACCCTAAACCTGACCCTATCCCTCACCCTTATCTTAACCTTCACACTCAGCCTAAATCTCACCTTTAACCTTACCATCATCCTCACCCTAATCCTCACCCTAACCATAAACCTCATTCTAACCCTCATCCAACCCTTAAACCTAACCATCACCTTAATCCTAACCCTCACCCTCAACCTCATGCTCAGCCTAAACCTAATCCTAAGCCTAACCCTTACCCTAACACTCACCCTCACCCTAGCCCTCACCCTAACACTAATCCTAACCCTAAACCTCATCCTAACCCTCACCCTCACCCTAACCCAAATCCTAACCCCAACCCTAAACCTAACCCTAACCCTCAACCTCACAGTAACCATTACCCAAACCCTCAACCTAACCCTAAACTTAACACGAACCCTAACTATCACCCTAAACCTAACCCAACCCTCACCCTAACCATAACCCTAACCCTCACCCTCACCCTCACCGTAACCGTAACCCTAACCCTAACAATAACCCAAAACCTAACCTTAACCCTCACCCTAACAATAACCCTCACCCTAACCCTAAATCTCAAACTAACAGTTATCCTCACGGTAACACTAACCCTAACCCTAAAACTAATCCTCACACTAAACCTAACCCTTACCCTAATCCTAAACCTTACCATAATGCTAACCCTAACCCTAACCCTCACAATCATCTTAGCCCTCACCCTAATCCTAATTCTAACCCTCACCTTCACCTAACCCCAACCCTCATCCTCACCCTAACCTCACACTAAACCTAACCTTAATCCTCATTGTAACCCTCAACCTGACCCTAACCCTAACCATTACCCTAACCCTAACCTAACCCTAACCCTCACCTTAACCCAAACCCTCACCCTAACACTTACCCTCACCCTAACACTAACCCTACCCTAACACTAACTCTCACACTAACGCAAATCCTAACCCTAACCTTAACCCTCCCCCTAACCCTCCCTATAACCCTATATCTAACGGTAAACCTCACCCTAACCCAAACCCTAACCCTAACCTTAGCCCTAAACCCCACCTTAACGTGAACAAAACCCTCACCCTCACCCTCAAACTCACTGTAACCCTAATCCTAGCCCAAACAATAACACTAACCTTATCCCTAACCCTAACCCTAAACATAACCCTCACACTCAGCCTCACCGTCACCGCAAATTTAACCCTAACCATAACACTAACAATAACCCTAACACTAACCCTAACCCTCACTCTAAACCTCACCCCCACCCTCAGCCTCAGCTTAACCATAAGCCTAAACCTAACCCTAACCCTCACCGTAACCCTAACCTTAAACATAACCCTAATCCTAACCCTAAACCTAAACCTAACACTAACCCTAAAGCTAAACCTAATCCTCAGGCTCAGCCTCACCCTAATCCTAACCCTCACCCTAACCCTAAACCTAATCCTAACCCTAACCCTAACCCTCCCACTCACCCTCACCCTAACCCTAATTGTAAACCTAAACCTATCCCTAACCCTAACCCTCACCCTAACCCTCACCCTAGCCCTAACCCTAACCCTAATCCTAACCCTAAACCTCATCCTATCCCTCACCATAAACCTAAGCCTAACCCTCACCCTAACCCTAACCCTAAACCTCACCCTCATGCTCGGACTAAGACTAAGCCTATCCCTCACCCTAAACTTCACCCCCACCCTACCCAACACTCTAACCCTAATCTTCACCATCACCCTAAACCTAATCCTCTCCCCCACCCTCACCCACACCCTAACCCTAAACCTAAGCCTAACCCTAACTGTAACCCTCACACTCACACTCACCCTAATACTAATCCTAACCATAACCCTAACACTAACCTTAAACCTCAACCAAAATTTCACCCTAAACCTAACCCTCACCCTCAGCCTCAACCTCAAAGTAACTCTAACTCTAAACCTAACAATAACACTAACCCTAACCCTAACCCTAACCCTAACCATAACCCTCACTCTCAGCCTCATCCTCACACCAAACTTAACACTAACCAAAAAACTAACAATAACCCTAACCCTAACCTAACCCTAATCCTCACCGTAACCCTAACCCTAACCCTAAACCTAACCCTAACCCTAAGCCTAAACCTAATCTTCAGCCTCACACTCAACCAAAACCCAATACCTAACACTAACCCTCACCCTAACCCTAAGCCTAACCCTAACCCTAAACCTAACCCTCACACTCTCCCACACCCTAACTCTAATCCTAAACCTAATCCGATCCCTAGCCCTAACCCTCACCCTATGCTTCACCCTAGCCCTCACCCTAACCCTAAATCTAACCCTAGACCTCACCCTCACCCTAACCCTAATCCTAACCCTAGCCCTAAACCTCACACTAACCCTGACACTCAGACTCACCCTCACCCTCACCCTCACCCTCACCTTAACTCTAACACTAACACTAACAATAACACTAATCCTAATCCTAAACCTAACCCTAACCCTAACCCTAACCCGAATCCTAATACTCACCCTCACCCTAACACTAATTCTAACCCTAACCCCAAACCTAACCCTAACACTCATATCACCATAACCCTAACCTTCATCCTAACACTCACCCTAACCCTAACCCTAACCTAAACTTCACCCTAACACTAACCCTAACCCGCAACCTCACACTAGCCCTCACACTAACCATAATCCTAACCTTAATCCTCATCCTAAACCTCACACTAACCTTAACACTAACCGTCACATTAATCCTAACTCTCATCCCAACCCTCAACCTAACCCTAAATCTCATGCTCACTGTAAGCCTAACCGTAACCCTCACCTTAACCCTAAACTTAATGCGAACCCTAACTCTCCCCCTAATCCTCACCATAACCCTAACACTCACTCTCACCCTCACCCTCAGCCTAACCCTAAGCCTAACCCTAACCCTAACCCTAACACTCACCCTCACCCTAACCCTCACCCTAACCTTAAATCTAACACTCACCCTAACCCTAACCATCCCCCTCAGCCTTACCGTAACCCTAACTCTAAACCTAAACCTCATACTCACCCTAACCCTAACCCTAACCCTAAACCTCAGCCTAACCCTAACCCTAAACCTTACCCTCACTATAGCCCTCACCCTAACCCTAATCCTAAAACAAATCCTCAACCTAACCCTCACACTCAACCTCACCCTAAACTTAAACCTAACCCTCAAACTAACCCTAACCCTCACCCTCAGCATAACCCTTACTCTAACCCTCACCCTAACCCTAAACATAACCTGAACCCTAACCCTCACCCTAACCCTAACTCTCCCCCTCAACCTCCCCCTCAGCCTAACCCTAAGCCTAACCCTAAACCTAACCCTAACAATCACACTCACCCTCACCCTAACTCTAATCCTAACACTAACCCTAACCCTAACCCGCGCCCTAACTCTCACCGTAAACCTAACCCAAACACTAACACTAACCCTAACCCTCAAACTAACCCTCACCAGAACACTAATTCTAACCCTAAACCTCACCCTCACCATAAACCTAACTCTAACCCTAACCCAAACCCTAAATCTCACAATAACCCTATCCCTCAACCGCTCCCTCACCCTCACCGTAACTCTAAACCTAACCCTAACAATAACACTAACCCTAACCCGAACTATCACCCTAACCCTAGTCCTCACCCCCACCCTCACCCTCAGCCTAAACATAAGCCTAAGCCTAACCCTCACCCTAACCCTTACACTCACCCTCACCCTAACCCTAATCCTAACCCTAAACCTATCCCTAAACCTCATCCTAACCCTCACCCTCATCCTAACTCTAACACTAACCCTAACCCTAAACCTCACCCCCTAACCCACCTCCTAACCCTAACTCTAACCCTAAACCTCACCCTCACTCTAACCCTAAACCTAACCCTGAACCTCACCCTAAACCTCACCCTAACCCTCACCCTCACCCTCACCCTCAACCTCACTGTAACTCTAACCCTAACCCAAACAATAACACTAACCCTAACCCTAACCCTAAGTATAACCATAACCCTCACCATCAGCCTCACCTTCACCCCAAACTTAACCCTAAACATAACACTAACAACAACCCTAACCGTAAACCTCACCCTAACCAAAACCCACACCCTAACACTTACCCTCACCTTAAAACTAACCCTAACCCTAACACTAACCCTCACACTAACCCTAAACCTAACCATAACCCTAAACCTCAACCTAACCCTCAACCTCACCCTAACCTTACACTAACACTAAACCTAACCCTCACCCTAACCATAGCCCTAACCCTATATCTAACCATAAACCTCACCCTCACACTAACCCTAACCCTAACACTTAACCCCAACCTAACCCTAACCCTAAACCTCACCCGCAACCTCACCCTCACCATAACTCTAACCCTAACCCTAACAATAACCCTAACCCTAACCCTAAGCCTAAGCCTAACCTTAACTCTTACCCTAATTCTAATACTAACCCTAAACCTAACCCTCACCATCATCCTAACCCTCACCCTAACCCTAACACTAACACTACCCCTAACCCTAACCCTCACCTTCAGCCTCACCCTAACCCTAACTCTAACCCTAAACCTCACCTTCAACGTAACCCTAACCCTAACCTTAACCCTCAACCTAACCCTCACCCTAAACATACCCCTAACCCTATATCTAACCCTAAACCTCACCCTCACACTAACACTAACCCTAACACTTAACCCTACCCTAACACTAACAATAAACCTCACCCGCAACCAAACCCTCACCATAACTCTAACCCTAACCCTAACAATAACCCTAATCCTAACCCTAACCCTATGCCTAACCCTAACCCTTACCCTAATTCTAATCCTAACCCTAAACCTAACCCTCACCATCATCCTAACCCTCACCCTAACCCTAACTCTAACACTAACCCTAAACATAACCCTCACATTCAGCCTCACCCTAACCCTAACTCTAACCCTAAACCTCACTTTCAACATAACCCAAACCTAAACTTAACCCTCAACCTCACCCTAACCCTAAACCTAAAACTCACCCTCACAATACCCCTCACCCTAACCATAATCCTAACTCTAAAGCTCATCCAAACCCTCCTCATAACCCTACAATTAGCCCTCACCCTAAACTTAACCCTAAACCTCAATCTCAACTTCAGCCTAACCCTAACCTTCACCCTAACCCTCACACTCACCCTAAAACTATCCCTAATCCTAAACCTAACAATATCCCTAAACATCAACCTAAACCTCACGCTCACCCTAAACCTAACCCTCAACTTAACCCTAACCCTCACTCTCAGCGTAAACCTAACCCTAACCCTAACCCTCACCGTAACCATAAACCTAACCCTAATACTAAACTCCACCCTAAACCTAACCCTCAACCTAACCCTAACCCTAACCTTATCCTCACCCCCACCCTCACCATCAGCCTAACCCTAAGGCAAACCCTAACCCTAACCCTAACCCTAACCCTCACCATAACCCTAAAGCTAACCTTAACCCTAACCTTAAACCTAACCTTAACTCTAACCCTAAACCTAAACCTAATACTCAGACTCACCCTCTCCTTAACCCAAATATTAATCCTAACGCCCATCCTAAACCTAAGCCTAACCCTAACCTTCACCCTAACCCTCACACTCACTCTCACCCTAACCCTAATCCTAAACCTAACCCTCTCCCTAACCCTAAACCTCACCCTAAGCCTCACCCTAGCCCTCACCCTAAACCTAACCCTAACCCTAAACCTCACTCTAACCCTCACCCTAACCCTAACCCTAACCCTCACATTCATGCTTGGCCTAAGCTTAAGCTTAAGCCTAAGCCTAGCCCTAACCCTAACCCTCATGCTAACCATAACTGGAACAGTAACACTAACACTAACACTAAACATAACCCTCACCCTAAGCCTCCTGCTAACACCATATCTAAATCTAAACCACACGCTCACCCTAACCCTAACTCTTAACCCCACCCTAACCCTAACCCTAACCCTCACCCGCACCCTAACCTCACCTTAACTCTAACCCTGACCCTAACAATAACACTAACACTAACCCTAACCCTCACCCTAACCGTAAACCTAACCCTCACCCTAACCCTCAGCCTAACCCTAAGCCTAACCCTAATCTTAACCCTTACCCTCACCCTCACCCTAACCCTAACCCTAACCCTCACCCTAACCCTAACCCTCACCCTCAACCTCAGCCTAACCCTAAGCCTAACCCTAACACTAATACTAACCATCACACTCACCATAAATCTAACACTAACCCTAAACCTAACCCTCACGGTCAGCCTCACCATAACACTAACTCTATGCCTAATCCTCACCTTAACCTAACCTTAACCCTAACCCTAACCCTCCCACTAACCCTAACCCTAACCCTCACCATAACCCTAACCCTCATCCTCAACATCACCCTCAGCATAAACCTAAGCCTAACCGTAAAGCTAACCTAAACACAAATATTCATCTTCACCCTAACCCTAATCCTAACCCTATCCCTAACCCTAACACTCCGCCTAACT
This sequence comes from Dipodomys merriami, assembly GCF_024711535.1. Taxonomy (NCBI): domain Eukaryota; kingdom Metazoa; phylum Chordata; class Mammalia; order Rodentia; family Heteromyidae; genus Dipodomys; species Dipodomys merriami. The sequence goes on from NW_027202771.1 coordinate 2,097,242, forward strand.
CTCACCCTAACCCTAAACCTAACACTAACCCTAACCATAACCCTCAAACTAACCCTCGCCCTAACCCTATCCCTAACCCTAAACCTCACCCTAAGCCTCACCCTAGCCCTCACCCTAAACCTAACCATAACCCTAAACTTAACCCAAACCCTGACCGTAACCGTACAACTAACCCTAACCCTAAACCTAACCCTAACCCTAAAACTAACAGTAATCCTGAGCATCATCCTCATCCTAACCCAAAACCTAAACCTAACCCTCACACTAACCGTAAACCTAACCCTAACCTTAACCCTCAACCTAACCCTCACACTAACCATAAACCTTACCATCACCCTAACCCTAACCCTCAACCTCAACCTCAAGCTCAGCCTATCCCTAAGCATAAGCCTAAGCCTATCCCTCACCATGAAGCTCACCATCACTGTAACTCTAACCCTAACCCAAAAAATAAACTAATCCTAAGCCTAAACATAACCCTAACCCTAACCCTAACCTAATCCTAATACTCACCCTCACTCTAAGCCTAATCCGAACCCTAATCCTCACCCTAATGCAAACCCTCACAGTTACAGTAACCTTAACTCTCATCCTATCCCTGACCCTAAGACTAAACCCTAAACCTAAACCTCACCCTAACACTAACCCTAACCCTCACCCTCTCCCTAGCCCTCACCTTAACCCTAATCCTAACCCTAATCCTCATCCTAACCCTCACTCTAACACTAACACTAACCCACACCCTAACCATAACCCTAACACTAACCCTCACCCTAATCCTAACTCTCACCCTAACCCTAACCTTAACCCTCACACTCACCCTAACCTGTACCCTAAACCTAATCTTATCACTAAGCCTAATCCTCACACTCAACCTCACCCTCACTGTAGCCCTAACTCTAACACTAACCCTAACCCTAACCCTCACCCTCAGCCTCACCCTATTCTTAACTCTAACCCTAAACCAGACCCTCACCCTCACCCTAACCCTACACCTAACCCTAAACCTCACCCTAAACCTAACCCTAAACCTCACCCTCACCTTAGCCCTCACCCTAACCCTAATCCTAACCCTAAGCCTCATTCTAACGCTCACCCTAACACTAACCCTCACCCTCACCCTCACCTTCACCCTAACCCTAACCCTAACCCTAACCCTAACTCTCACCCTAACCCTAAACCTAACCCTCACCCTCACCGTAACCCTCAACTTCACCCTCACATTCAGCCTAACACTAAGCCTAACCCTAACCCTAACACTAACCCTCACACTCACCGTAACTCTAACCCTAATCTTAATCCTAACACAAACCATAACCCTCACACTAACCCTAAACATCACCCTAATCCTAAACCTCACCCAAACCCTAAACCTAACCCTAACCCTCACCCTCACCCTAACCGGGACCCTCATCCTCACCCTAAACCTCACCCTAAACCTAACCCTAAACCTCACCCTCAGCCCTCACCCTAACCCTAATCCTAACCCTAACCCTCATCCTAACCCTCACCCTAACACTAACCCTCACCCTCACCCTCACCTTCACCCTAACCCTAACCCTAACCCTAACCCTAACTCTCACCCTAACCCTAAACCTAACCCTCACCCTCACCATAACCCTCAACTTCACCCTCACATTCAGCCTAACACTAAGCCTAACCCTAACCCTAACACTAACCCTCACACTCACCCTAACCCTAAACCTAATCTTAATCCTAACACAAACCATAACCCTCACACTAACCCTAAACATCACCCTAATCCTAAACCTCACCCAAACCCTAAACTTAACCCTAACCCTCACCCTCACCCTAACCCTGACCCTCATCCTCACCCTAAACCTCACACTAACCCTAACACTAAACCTCAATCTAAGCCTTAACCTCACCCTAACCCTAACCCTAACCCTCATCCTAAACCTAACCCCCACCCTTATCATAACCCTCACCCTCAGCCTAACTCTCATCTTTACCCTTACCGTCACCCCCACCCTTGCCCTCACCCAAACCCTAATCCTCACGCTGACCATAACCCTACTCCTAAACCTCACTCTCGTCCTAACCCTAACTCTAACACTAAAACTAACACTAAATCTCACACTATCCTTAACCCTAACACTCACCCTCAACCTCATGCTCAGCCTAACCCTAAGCCTAAGCATAACACTTACCCTAACCCTCACCATCACCCTAGCCCTCACCCTAACCCTAAGCCTAACCCTAACCCTCATCCTAGCCCTCACCTTAACCTGAACCCGAACATCACGCTAACCCTAATCCTCACCCACTCCCTCACCCTCAGCCTAACCCTCAGCCTAAGCCTGAGCCTAACCCTAACTCTCACACTCACCTCACTCTAACCCTAATCCTAACCCTAACCCTAACCCTAAACCAAATCCTAAACCTCACCCTAACCTTAACCCTAACACTAAACCTAACATTAACGCTCGACCTAACCCTCCAACTAAGTCTAAATCTAACCCTAAACTTCACACTCACCCTAAACCTAATCCTAACCCTAACCCTAAACCTCACCCTAACCCTAACCCTAACCCTCACCCTGACCCTCACCGTAACCATAAACCTAAACCTAACAATAACACTAACCCTAACCCTAACCCTAACTCTAACCATAACCCTCACCCTCAGCCTCACCCTCGCTGCAAACTTAACCCGAACCATAACACTAACAATAACCCTAAAATTAAGCCTAACCTAACCCTAACTCTAATCCTAACCACCACCCTCACCCTCAGCTTAACCCTAAGCGTAACCATAACCCTAAACCTAACACTAATCCTCAGCCTCAGCCTCACCCTAACCTAAACTCTACCCCTAATCCTCACCCCAACTCTAAGCCTAACCCTAAACCTAACCCTAACCCTCACACTCACCCTCAACCTAACACTAATCCTAAACCCAACCCTATCCCTAACCCTAACCCTCCCCCTAGCTCTCACCCTAACTCTAACCCTAATCCTCACCCTCAACCTAGCCCTCAACCTAAACCTAACACTCACCCTCACTGTAACCCTTACCCTAACCCTCACCCTAACCCTACACTTAAAGTGTACCCTAACTCGCACACTAAACCTAACCCTAAATGTCACCCTAACCCTAACACTCAACCTTACCGTAATGGTCACCCTCAGGCTAACCCTCACGTTTACCCTTAACTTCACCCCTACCCTAACCCTCACACTCACCATAACCCTCACCCTAAAACTAACTCTAGCCCTAAACCTCACCCTCACCCTAACCATAACTCTAACCATAACCCTAACACTAAACCTCATCCTAAACTTAACCTTACCCCTCAAACTAACCATAACCCTCACCCTCACGCAAACCCACAGCCTAAACCTGAGGCAAACACTAACCCTAACCATAACCTTCACACTCACCCTAATCCTAAACCTAATCCTAATCCTAACCCTAACTCTAACCCTCACCCTCACGTTCAGCCTCACCCTAACCCTAATTCTCACCCTAAACCTCACACTCACCCTAACCCTAATACTGAAACTCACCCTCACCGTAAACGAAACCCTAAACCTAACTCTAACCTTAAGCCTAACCCTAACCCTAACTGTACTCCTAACTCTAGCACTAACCCTAACCCTAACACTAATCCTAACCCTAAACCTCACCCTAACCCTAACCCTAAACCTCGCCCTCCCTCTCACTGAAACCAAAAGCCTAAACCTAACCCTAACAATATACTTAACACTAATCCTAACCCTCACCCTAACCATAACCCTCACCCTAACCCAAAATCTCACCCTAAAACTTACCCTCACCCTAACACTAACCCTAACCCTAACACTAACCCTCACACTAAACCTAACCATAACCATAACCCTAAACCTCAACCTAACTCTCACCCTCACCTTAACTCTAACACTAACCCTATCCCTAACCCTCACCCTAACCCTAATCATAACCCTAATTCTAACCCTAAACCTCACCCTCACACTAACCCAAACCCTAATCCGAAACCCCACCCTAACCCTAAGCCTAACCCTCACCCGCACCCTCACCCACACCATAACTCTAACCCTAACCCTAACAATAACACTAACCCTAACCCAAACCATCACCCTAACCCTAATCCTCACCCCCACCCTCACCTTCAGCCTAACCCTAAGCCTATGCCTAACCCTCACCCTAACTGTCACACTCACCCTCACCCTACCCCTAATACTAAATCTACCCTATCCCTAAACCTCAACCTAACCCTCACCCTCCCCGTTAACCCTAACAATAATCCTAACCCTAAACCTCAACCTAACCATCCCCCTAACACTAACTCTAACCCTAAACCTCACCCTAAACCTCACCCTAACCCTAACCCTCACCCTAACCCCTCAATCACACCGTAAATCTAACCCTAACCCTAAAAATAACACTAACCCTAACCCTAACCCTAACCATAAGCCTCAACTTCAGCCTCACCCTCAGTGCAAACTTAACCCTAACCTTAACACTAACAATAACCCTAATCCTAACCCTTACCATAATCCTCAACCCCAACCTCACACTCAGTCTAATCCTAAGACTAACCCTAACCCTAACCCTAACCCTAACTCTAAGCCTAAGCCTAAACATAACTCAAAACCTAATCCTAAACCTAACCCTAATCCTTAGCCTCACCCTCACCCTAACAAAAAACCCTAACCCTAACTCTCACCCTAACCCTAAGCCTAACCGTAACCCTGACTCTCACAATGACGCTCAACCCAACCCTAATTCTAAACCTAAACCTATCCCTAAACCTAACCCAAACACTAACCCTCACCCTAGTCCTCACCCTAACACTAATCCTAAACCTAAACCTCATACTAACCGTCACCTTAACCCTAACCCCAACCATCACCCTCATGCTTGGCCTAAGCTTAAGCCTAAGCTTGACTCGAACCCAAACCCTCACCTTAACCCTAACCATAACAATAACACTAACCATAACACTAACCCTAACTCTATCCTAAACCTCACTCTCACACTAACCCTAACTCTAACACTTACTCTAACCCTAAACCTCATACTAATCCTAAACCTAACCCACACCCTCACCCACACCGTAATGGTAACACTAACCCTAACCCTAACAATAACCCTAACCCTAACTCTACCCCTCAACCTAAACATAACCCTCAACCTAACCCTAACCCTCAACTTAACACTTACCCTCACCCTAACACTAACATTAACCCTCACCCTCACCCTCACCATAACCCTTACGCTAACCCTCACCCTAACCCTAAACTTGACCCGAACCCTAACTCTCACCCTAACACTAACCCTAACCCTCACCCTAACCCTAACCCTCAACCTTACCGTAACCATCACCCTCAAGCCTAACCCTCACATTTACCCTTACCGTCACCCCTACCCTAACCCTCACCCTAACCCTAACATTCTCCCTAAAACTAACTCTACGTCTAAATCTCACCCTCACCCTAAGCATAACTCTAACCCTAATACTAACACTAAACTTCACCCTAACCCTAACCCTAACCCTCAAACTAACCGTAACTCTCACCCTCAGCCAAACCCTCATCCTAAACTTACGGCTAACCCTAACCCTAAACATAACCCTCACACTCAACCTAAACATAACCCTAAACCTCATCCTAACCCAAACCCTAAACCTCACCCTCACCCTCAGCCTCACCCTATCCCTAAGTCTAACCCTAAACCTCACCCTTACCCTAACCCTAATCCTAACCCTCACACTCACCGAAACTGAAACCCTAAACCTAACCCTAACCTTAACCTTTACCCTAATCCTCCAACTAACTTTCACCCTAACCCTAACCATAAGAGTAACCCAAACCCTAATCCTCACCCTAACCCCCACCCTAACCCTAAATCCAACCGTAAACCTCACCCTCATCCTAACCCTCACTCTAAACCTAACCCAAAGCCTAAACCTCAACTTCACCCTCACCGTAACCAAAACCCTAAACCTAACCCTAACAATAACCCTAACCTAATCCTATCCCTCACCCAAACCATAACGCTCACCCTAACTAAAACTCTCACCCTAAAACTTACCCTCACCCTAACACTAACCCTAACCCTAAACCTAACCCTCACACTAACCCTAACCATAACCCTAAACCTCAACCTAACCCTCACCCTCACCCTAACCCGAACACTAACCCTATGCCTAACCCTAACCCTAACCCTCCCCCAACCCTAAATCTAAACCTGAACCTCACCCTCACAGTAACCCTAACCCTAACCCTAAACCCCAGCTTAACCCTAAGCCTAACCCTCACCCGCACCCTCACCCTCACCGTAACTCTAACCCTAACCCTAACAATAACACTAACCCTAACCCGAACCATTACCCAAACCCTAATCCTCACCCCCACCCTCACCCTCAGCCTAAACCTAAGCCTAAGCCTAAACCTCACCCTAACCCTCACACTCACCCTCACCCTCACCCGAAACCTAATACTAAACCTAACCCTATCCCTAAACCTCAACCTATACCTCACCCTGCCCTTAACACTAACCCTAACCATAAACCTCAGCCTGACGCTCCCCATAACACTAACTCTAACCCTAAAACTCACCCTCACCCTAACCCTAACCCTAAACCTCACCCTAAACCTCACCCTCAGCCTAACCCTAAGCCTAACCCTAACCCTAACGCTAACCCTAATTGTAACCCAATCCCTAACCCTAAACCTAACCCAAAACCTAACCCTAAACCTAACCCTAATCCTCAGCCTCACCCTTACCCCAACCAAACCCCTAACACTAACCCTCACCCTAAACCTAAGCCTAACCCTAACCCTGACCTTCACACTCATCCTAAGCCTAACCCTAACCCTACTAAACCTAACCGTCTCCCTAAACCTAACCCTCACCCTAACACAAATCCTAACCCTAAACCTCATCCTAACCCTCACCCTAACCCGAACCCTAAACCTCACCCTAACCATAAGCCTAACCCTCACCCTCATGCTTGGCATAAACCTAAGCCTAAGCCTAACTCTAACCCAAACAATCACCATAACCCTAACCCTAACATTAACCCTAACTCTAACCATAAACCTCACTCTCACCCTAACCCTAACTCTAAACCTAACGCTAAACCTAAACCTCATCCTAACCCTAACCCTAACCCTCAATTTCACCCTCACTATAACTGTAACCCTAACCCTAACAATAACCCTAATCCTAACCCTAACCCTCAACCTAACCATAACACTCACCCTAAACATAACACTCACCCTAACACTTACTCTCACCGTAACACTAACCCTAAGACTAACACTAACCCTCAAACTAACCCTAATCATCACCCTAACCCAAAACCTCACCCTAAAGCTAAACCTAACCCTCATCTCACCCTAGCCATCACCCTAACACTAACCCTCATCCTCACCCTAAACCTCACACTAACCCTAACTCTAATTCTCAATCTAACCGTTACCCACACCCTTCCCCTAACCCTAACCCTCACCCTAACCCTAACCCTCATCCCACTGTAACCCTCACCCTCAGCCTAACCCTCACGTTTACCCTTACCATCACCCCCATGATAACCCTTACCCTAACCTTAACCTTCACCCTAACCCTCACCCTAACCCTCTTTCCAAAAGAAAACCTCACCCTCACCCTAAACCTAAAAATTATCCTAACCCTAATCCTAACCCTCATCCTCACCATAAACCTTACACTAACCCTAACCCTAAACCTCAATTTAACCCTCACCCAAAGCCTAATCCTAACCCTCACCCTAACCGTAAACCTAACCCTAACACTCACCATTATCTTAACCCTCACCCTCAGCCTAAACCTCACCTTTACCCTTACCATCATCCTCACCCTAAACCTCCCCCTACCCTAAACCTCATCCTAACCCTCACCCTTACCATAAACCTAACCATCACCATAACCCTAACCCTCAACCTATACCTCACGCTCAGCCTAACCCTAAGCCTAAGCCTAAACCTTAACCTAACCCTAAACCTCACCCTAGCACTTACCCTAACCCTAATCCTAACACTAAGCCTCATCCTAACCCTCACCCTAACCCTAATTCTAACCCTCAACCTCACCCTCACCCTAACCCTAATCCTAACCCTCACCCTCAACCTCACCTTCAGACTAATCCTAAGCCTAACCCTAAACCTAACCCTAACACACACACTCACCCGCATGCTAACCCTAATCCTAATCCTCACCCTAACCCTAACCCTAAACCTCGCCCTAATCTCACCCTAACACTAACCCTAACCCTAACCCTCAACCTAACCTTTACCCTAACCCTAACTCTAACCCTAAACCTCACCCTCACCCTAAAACTCACCCTAACCCTAACCCTAAACCTCACCCTCACCTGCACCATAACAGTAAACTTAAACTGAAACCTAACAACAACCCTAAACCTAATGCTAAACCTCACCCTAACCATAACCGTCACCTTAACCCAAACCGTCACCCTAAGTCTTACCCTCACTGTAACACTAATCCTAACGCTAACACTAACCCTCACACTAACACTAACCCTAAATCTAACCCTAAACGTCAACCTCACCCGAACCCTAATCCTAACCCTAACCGTAAACCCCACCCTAACCCTAAACCTAACCCTCACCCGTATCCTCACCCTCACCGTAAATCTAACTCTAACCCTAACAATAATAATAACCCTAACACTAACCGTAACCCTAACCCTATCCATAAACATAACCCTCACCCTCAGCCTCACCCTCACCACAAACTTAACCCTAACCATAACACTCACAATAACCCTAACCCGAAGCCTAACCCTAACCCTAACTCTAATCATCACACCCACCCTCACCCTCAGCCTAACCCTAAGTCTAACCCTAACCCTAATCTTATTCCTAACCCTCAACATAATCCTAACACTAACCCTAAACCTAAAACTAACCCTAAACGTAATCCTAACCCTAAACCTAATGCTCAGCCTCACCCTCACCCTAACCCAAAACCTAACCCTAACCCTCACACTAACTATAAGCCTAACCCTAACCTTAACACTAACCCTCACACTCAACCTCACCCTAACCCTAATCCTAAACCTAACCCTATCTCTAACCCTAACCCTCAACCTAACCCTCAGCCTAGCCCTCAGCTTTATCCAAATCCTAACCATAAACCTCATCCTAACCCTCAACCTACCCCTAATCCTAACCCTAACCCTCACCCCAAACCGAACCCTAACCCTCACCCTCAACCTCACCATCAGCCTAACCCTAAGCCTAACCCTAAACCTGACCCTAAAACACACACTCACCTGCACCCTAACACTAATCCTATACCTCACCCTAACCCTAACCCTAAACCTCCCCCTAAATCTCATGCTAACCCTACCCCTAACACTAACACTAACCCTAAACCTCAACCTAACCTTCACCCTAACCCTAACTCTAACCTTAAACATCACCCTCACCGTAAACCTCACCCTAACTCTAACCCTAAACCTCACCCTCACCTGCACCCTCAGCCTCACCACAAACTTAACCCTAAACATAACACTAACAATATCCCTAACCCTAATCCTAATCCTAACCCTAACTCTAATCCTCAAACCCACCCTCACCCTCAGCCTAACCCTAAACCTCACCCTCACCATAAACCTAACTGTAACCCTATACCAAACCTCAAACCTCAACCTAAACCTAACCCTAACCCTAACCCTAAAACTAACACACACACTCACCCTCACCCTAACCCTAATCCTAACAATAACACTCACACTCATCCTAACCCTAACCCTAACCCTAAACCTTACCCTCAACCTCAGCCTAACCCTAAGCCTATCCCTAACCCTAATCCTAACCTTCACACTCACCCTAAAAGTAACCCTAATCCTACTCCTAACCCTAACTCTAACCCTCACCCTCAACTTAACCTTCACCTTAAGCCTATCCCTAACATTAATCCTAACCCTAACCCTCAACCTCAGCCTCACCCAGACCGTAATTCTAACACAAAACATCAACCGACCCTAACCCTAACCATAACCCTATCCCTAAAACTCATTTTAGCCATAAATGTAATCCTCATACTCACCATAACCGAAACCCTAACGCTAGAGATAACAATAATCCTAATCCTAACCGTAACCCTCACCCTAACCATAAAACTCACCCTAACCCTAACCCTCACCCTAACACTTACCCTCACCCTAACACTAACCCTAAACCTAACACTAACCCTCACACTAACACTAACCATCATCCTAACCCTAAACCTCACCCTAACACTAACCCTAAACCTGACCCTCTCCCAGCCCTCACCCTAACCCTAACCCTCATCCTCACCCTAAACTTCACACTAACCTTAACACTAATCCTCAATCTAACCCTCACCCTCACCTGAACCCTCACCCTAACCCTCACCCTAACCCTAACCCTCACCCTTACTGTAACCTCAACTTCAGCCTAACCCTCACCTTTATCCTTACCGTCAACGTCACCCTAACCCTCACTCTAATGCTAACCCTCACCCTAACCCTAACTCTACCCCTAAACCTCATCGTCACCCTAATCCTAACTGTAACCCTAACCGTAACACTATCCTTCACTATAACCCTAACCCTAAACATCACCCTAACCCTAATCCTCACCCTCAGCCTAACCCTAAGCAAAAGCCTAACCCTAACCCTAAAACTCACACTCACCCTCACCCTAAACCTAATCCTAACCCTAAACCTAACCCTAACCCTAAACCTCAACCTAATCCTCACCCTAACCTTAACCCTAACACTAACCCTAACCCTCACCCTCACCATAACTCTAACCCTAACCCTAACAAGAACACTAATCCTAACCCTAACCCTAACCCTAACCCTAACCCTAATGCTAAAACTCAACCTCACCCTAACCCTAATCCTAACCCTAACCCTCACCCTAACCCTAACCTTAACCCTAACCCTAACCCTAAACTTTACCCTAACCCTCACCCTCACATTAACACTCAACCTCAACGTAAACATTACCCTTACCCTTACCATCATCCTCACCCTAACTCTCACCCTAACCCTAAACTTCATCCCAACCCTCACCCTAACCGTAAACATAACCATCACCCTAACCCTAAACCTCACCCTCAACCTCATGCTCAGCCTAACCCTAAGCTTAAGCCTAAACTTTACCCTAACCCTAGACCTCGCACTAACCAGAATAGTAATCCTAACCCTCATCTTAAAACTCATCCTAGCCCTAATCCTAAACATCACCCTAAACCTAATCTTCACCTCCACCCTCACACTCAGCCTAACCTTAAGCCTAAGACTAACCCTAACCCTAACCCTCACACTCACCTTCACCCTCACCTTAATCCTAACCCTAAACTTAACCATAACCCTAAACCTCAACCTAACCTTCTCCCTAACCTTAACCCTAAAACTAACCCTAAACTTAACCCTCGACCTAACCCTCCTACTAACCCTAAATCTAACCCTAAACCTCACCCTCACCCTCACCCTCACCACAACTCTCACCCTAACCCTAACAATAACACTAATCCTAACCCTAAACCTAACCCAAACCCTAACCCTAATCCTAACACTCACTCTCATGCTAACCCTAATCCTAACCCTAACCCTTACACTATCCATAATCCTCACTCTCACCGAAACCCTAACCCTCAACCTAACCCTCACCCTAACCGCAACCCTAACCCTAAACCTTAATCTAACTCTAACCCTAACCCTCAGCCTCACCCTAGCCCTCACCCTAACCCTAATCCTAACCCTAATCCTCATCCTTACCCTCACCCTAACCCTAAACTTAACCCTCACCCTAGCCCTAACCCTAACCCTAATCCTCAACGTAACCCTAAAGCTCAAGCTCAGCTTGATCCTAACTCTAAACCTAACCCTAACTCTCACACTCACCTAACCCTTACCCTAATCCTAATCCTAAACCTAACCCTAACCCTCACCCTCAGCCTCACCTTAACCCTAACTCTAACCCTAAACCTCAGCCTCACCCTAACCGTAACACTAATCCTAACCCTAAAGCTCACCCTAACCTTAACCCTAAACCTCACCCTCACCCTAGCCCTCACCCTAACCCTAATCCTAATACTAACCCTCATCCTAACCCTCCTCCTAACCTTAACCCTAACCCTAACCCTTACACTTACCTTCACTCTAACCCTGACCCTTTCACTAACCCTAAACCTAACACTAACTGGAACCCTAACACTCACCCTCAGCTTCACCCTAACCCTAAATCTAACCTTAAACCTCACACTCACCCTAACCCTAACCCTAATCCTAACCCTAACCCTCACCTTAACCCTAACCCTCACCCTCACCGTAACCCTAACCCTCATAATAACCCTCACCTTAAGCCTATCCCTTAACCTAAACCTTAACCTAACACAAATCCTAGTTCTCACCCTCTCCCTATCCCTCACCCTAACACTAATCGTAACCCTTGTCCTCATCCTAACCCTAAACCTAACTCTAAAACTAACCCTCATCCTTAACCTAACCCAAACCCTCAACCTAACCCTAACCCTAATGCTCACCATAACCCTAACCCAAACCCTCACCCTAACCCTGAACTTAACCGAACCCTAACTCTTACCCTAACCCAAACCCTCAACCTAACCCTAACCCTAATCCTAACACTCACCCTAACCCTCACCCTAACACTAAATCAAACCGTCGCCCTCACTCTCACACTAACCCTAATCCTAACCCTAAACTTCACCCTCAACCTCACCCTTTGCCTAACTCTTAGCCGAAACCTAAACCTAATCCTAACACACACACTCGCCCTCACCCTAACCCAAATCCTAACCTTAACCGTCACCATCACCCTAACTCTAACAGCAAACTCACCTTCATCGTAACCCTCATTCTAACCCTAACCCAAACCCTAAACCTCACCCTAACACTAACCCTATAACTCACCCTCACTGTAACCAAAACCCTAAACCTAAGCCTAACAATAACCCTAACGCTAATCCTAACACTCACCATAACAGTAACCCTCACCCTAACCCAAACTCTCACCCTAAAACTTACCCTCACCCTAACAATAACCCTAACCGTAATACTAACCCGCACACTAACCCTCACCATAACGCTAACCCTAAACCTCAACCTAACCCTCACTCTCAACATAATTCTAACACTAACCCTATCACTAACTCTAACCCTAACCCTTACCCTAACCCTATATCTAACCCTAAACCTCACCCTAACACTAACCTTAACCCTAACCGTAAACCACACCCTAATCCGAACCCTAACCCTCACCCACACCCTCACCCTCACCGAAACTCTAACCCTAAACCTAACAATAACACTAACCCTAACCCAAACCATCACCCTAACCCTAATTCTCACCCCCACCCTCACCCTCAGCCTAAGCCTAAGCCTAAGCCTAGCCCTCACCCTAACGGTCACCCTCACCCTCACCCTAACCCTAATACTAAACCTAACCCTATCCCTAAACCTCAAACTAACCCTCACCATCCCAAAAACCTAAAAATAACAATAACCATAAACCTCACCCTAACCATCCCCCTAAATCTAACTCTAACCCTAAACCTCACCCTCACCCCAACCCTAAAACTAATCCTATCCCTAAACCTCACCCTAAACCAAACCGTAAACCTCACCCTCACCCTAGCCTCACACGAACCCTAACCCTAATCCTCAATCTAACCCTCAACCTAACCCTAACCCTAACCCCTACCATAACCCTAAACTAAACCCTAACCCTCACCCTTATCTTAACCCTCACCCTCAGACTAAACCTCAACTTATCCTTACCATCATCCTCACCCTAACCCTCACCCTAACCCTAAACCTCATCCTAACCCTCACCATAACCGTAAACCTAACCATCAAACTCACCCTAACTCTCACCCTCAACCACTCGCTCAGCATAACCCTAAGCCTAAGCTTAATCCTTACCCTAAACCTCACCCTCACCCTAGCCCTCGCCCTAACCCTAATCCTAATCCTAACCCTCATCCTAACACTCACCCTATCCCCAAACCTAACCATCACACTAAACCTAATCTTCACCGCCACCCTCACCGCCACCCTCACCCTCAGCCTAAGCCTAACCCTAATCTTAACCCTCACACTCACCCTCACCCTCATCCTGATCCTAACCCTAACCGTAACCATAAACTTAAACCTCAACCTAACCCTCACCCTAACCTTAACCCTAAAACTAACCCTAACCCTAAACCTACCTAACCCTCCAACTAACCCTAAATCTAACCCTAAACCTCACCCTCACACTAACCCTAATCCTAACCCTAACCGTAAACTTCACCCTAACCCTAACCCTAACCCTCAACCTCACCCTCACCCTTCCAATTACTCTAACCCTAACCCTAACAATAACACTAATCCTAACCATAAACCTAACCCGAACCCTAACCCTAACTGTAATCCTAACACTAACCCTCATGCTAACCCTAATCCTAACCCTAACCCTCACCCTAACCATAATCCTCACCCTCACTGTAAACCTACCCTCAACCTAACCCTTACCCTAACCCTAATCCTTAACCTTAATCTAACAGTAACCCTAACCCTCACCCTCACCCTAGCCCTCACCCTAACCCTAATCCTAACCCTAATCCTCATCCTTACCCTCACCCTAACCCTAACCTTAACCCTCACCCTAGCCCTAACCCTAACCCGAATCCTCAACGTAAACCTAAACCTCATGCTCACTTTAACCCTCACCCTAACCCTAAACCTAGCCGTACCCTAAAACTCACCCAATACCTCTAACCCTAAACCTTAATCTAACACTAACCCTAACCCTCACCCTCACCCTAAGCCTCACCCTAAACCTAATCCTAACCCTAGTCCTCATCCTTACCCTCACCCTAACCTAACCTTAACCCTCACCCTAGCCCTAACCCTAAGCCTAATCCTCAACGTAACCCTAAACCTCATGCTCACCTTAACCCTAACCCTAACACTCACCCTAACCCAAAACATAACCGTACACTGACTCTCACCCTAACTCTAACCCTAACCCTAAACCTTAATCTAACACTAACCCTAACCCTCATCCTCACCATCACCCTCAGCCTAATCCTAAGCGAAACCCTAACCCTAGCCCTAATGCTCACACTCACCCTAACCCTTACCCTAACCTTAATCCTAAACCTACCCTAACCCTTACCCTCAACTTAACCCTCAGCCTAACCCTAAATCTAACACTAAGCCAAACCCTAACCCTAAACTTCACCCTAACCCTAACCCTAACCCTAAAACTCACCCTCACCCTAGCCCTCACCCTAACAATAATCCTAACGCTAACCCTCATCCTAACCCTCATCCTAACACTCACCCTAACACTAACCATAACCCTCATGATCACCCTAACCCTAATCCGAACCCTCACCCTCAACCTAACCCTAACCCCCACCCTCACCGTAACCCTTACCTTAACGTCAACCTAACCCTAAACTTAACCCGAACACTAACTCTCACACTTACCATAATCCTAACCCTCAAGCTAACCCTAACCCTAAACCTCATTCTCACCCTAGCCTCACCCAACCCTAATCCTAACCCTATCCCTTTTCCTAACCATCCCCCTAAACCTTATCCTAACCCTCACCCTAAAACTAAACCTCAGCCTCAAGCTCACCTTCAGCCTAACCCTAAGCATAATCTTAAATGTAACCCTAACACACACATTCACCCTCAACCTAAACCTCACCTCAACCCTAACGCTCATCCTAACCCTCCCCATAACACTAACACTAATCCTAACACTAAACCTCACCCTCACGCTCAGCATAATCCTAAGCTTAAGCCTAACCCTAACCCTCACACTTACCCTAACCCTAACCCTAAACCTCACACTAACCCTAACCCTCACCCTCAACCTCAGAATAACCCTAAGCCTTTCCCTAACCCTAACCCTAATCCTCACCCTCAACCTAAACCTCAGCTTCACCCTAGCCCTCACCCTGACCCTAATTGTAACCTAATTCTCATCCTAACAATCACCCTAACTCTAAGCCTAACCCTAACCCTAAACCTAAGCCCAACCCTCACTGTAACACTAACACTAACCCTAACACTAACACTAACCCTAAACCTAAAACTAAACCTAACCCTAATCCTCAGCCTCACCCTTACCCTAACCCAAACCCTAACCCTAACCCTCCTCTTAACTCTAAGCCTAACTCTAACCCTAATCCTAACCCTCACACTCACACTCAACCTAAACCTAATCCTAAACTTAAGCCTATCCCTAACCCTAACACTCACCCTAACCCTCAGCCTAGCCCTCACCCTTACACTTATCCTATTCCTAACCCTCACACTAACCATAAACCTCACCCTAACACTAACCCTCACATTAATGCTTACCCTCAACCTAACACTAACACTAACCTTAACACTAACACTCACACTAACCCTAAACATCACCCTAAACCTAAACCTCACCCTAACACTAAACCTAACCCTCACCCTCACCATAGCCTTCACACTAACCCTAATTCTCATCCTCACCATAAACCTCACACTAACCCTAACACTAATCCTCAATCTAACCGTCAAACTCACCCAAACACTAACACTAACCCTCACCCTAACCCTTACCCTCACCCTTACCGTAACCCTCACCCTCAGCCTAAACCTCAACTTTACCCTTACCGTCACCCCCACGATAACCCTCACTCTAACCCTAACCCTCACCTTAACCATAACTCTACCCTGAAACCTCACCCTCAGCCTAACCCTAACTCTAACCCTAACTCTAACACTAACCCTCAACCTAACCCTAACCCTAACCATCACCCTAACCCTAATCCTCACCCCCACCCTCACCCTCAGCTTAACCCTAAGCCTAAGCCTAACCCTAACCCTAAACCTCACACTCACCCTCACCCTAACCCTAATCCTGACCCTAAACCTAACGGAAAACCTAAACCTCAACCTAACCCTCATCTTAACCTTAACCCTAACCCTTACCCTAACCCTAACTCTCGACCTAACCTTCCAAATAACCTAAATGTAACCATAAACCTTACCCTCACCCTAAGTCTAACCTAACCCTAAACCACAACCTAACCCTCACTCTAAACTTAACCCTAACACTTACCCAAACCCTAACTCTCGACCTAACCCTCCAAATAACCTAAATCTAACCATAAACCTCACCCTCACCCTAACCCTAAACCTAACCCTAACCCTAAACCTCACCCTAACCCTAACACTCACCCTTACCCTCACCCTCACCATAACTATAACCCTAACCCTAACAATAACAGTAATCCTAACCCTAAACCTAACCCTAACCATAAAGCTAACAATCAACCTCACCCTAACCCTAATCCTAACCCTAACCCTCACCCTAACCCTAGCCATCACCCTCACCATAACCCTAACCCTCATCCTAACCCTTACCCTAACCCTAACCCTAACCCTAAACCTTACCCTAACACTAACCCTAATCCTCACCCTCACCTTAACCCTAATCATAAACCTAATCCTCATTCTAACCCTGTCCCTAACTCTAAGCCTAACCCTAACCCTAACCCTAACCCCAACCCTCACTGTAACGCTAACACTAACCCGAACACTAACACTAAACCTTAACCTAACCCTAATCCTCAGCCTCAGCCTCACCCAAACCCTCACCCTAACCCTCATCCTAACTCTAAGCCTAATGCTAACCCGAATCCTAACCCTCACACTCACCCTCACCCTAAACCTAATCCTAAACCTCATCCTATCCCTAACCCTAACCCTCACCCTAACCCTTAGCCTAGACCTCACCCTTACACTTATCCTAACCCTAACCCTCACCCTAACTATAACCCTCACCCTAACCGTAAAACTCACCCTAAAACTTACCCTCAACCTAACACTAAACCTAATCCTAACATTAACCCTAACACTAACCCTAAACATCACCCTAACCCTAAACCTCACCCTAACACTAACCCTAACCCTCAACCTCACCCTAGCCTTCAGGCTAAACCTAACCTTCATCCTCACCATAAACCTCCCACTAACCCTAACACTAATCCTCAATCTAACCCTCAACCTCAGCCTAACGCTAACACTAACCCTCACCCTAACCCTAACCCTCACCCTTAACGTAACCCTCACCCTCAGCCTAAACGTCAACTTTACCCTTACAGTCCCCCCGACGCTAACCGGCACACTAACCCTAACCCTCACCCTAACTAAAATTGTACCCCTAAACCTCACCCTCAACCTAACCCTTACTCTTACCCTAACCCTAACACTAAACCTCACTGTAACCCTAAACCTAACGCTCACCCTCACCATAACCGTAACCCTAACCCTAAACCTAACAGTAACCCTAAACCTAACCCAAACCCTCACCCTAAACATAACACTCACCCTAAACCTAACCCTCTCCCTAACACTTACCCTCACCCTAACACTAACACTAACCCTCAAACTAACCCTAATCCTCACACTAATCCTAAAAGTCACCTTAAACCTAATCCTAACCCTAATCCTCACCCTCATCCTAACTCTCACCCTTACCCTAATCCTAACCCTCATCCTCACCGTATACCTCAGACTAACCCTAACCCTAATCCTCAATCTAACCCTCACACTAATCCTAACCCTGACCTTTACCCTAACCCTATACCTAACCCTAACACTCACCCTTATCTTAACCCTCCCCCTCAGCCGAAACCTCACAATTACCCTTACCATCATCCTCACACTAACCCTCACCCTAACCCTAAACCTCATCCTAAACCTCACCCCAACCGTAAACCTAACCATCACCCTAACCCTAAACCTCACCCTCACCCTAGCCCTCACCCTAAACCTAATCCTAATCCTAAACCTCATCCTAAACTAAAACTAACCCTAACCCTAACCATCACCTTAAACGTAATCCTCACCCCCACCCTCACCCTCAGCCTTACCCTAAACCTAAGCCTAGCCATAACCATAACCCTCAAACTCACCCTCACCCCAATCCTAACCTTAATCCTAACCATAACCCTAAACCTCACCCTAACCCTCACCCTATCCTTAACCCTAAAACTAACCCTAACCCTAACCCTCGACCTAACCATCCAACTAACCTAAATCTAACCCTAATCCTCACCCACACCCTAACCCTAATCCTAACCCTAACCCTAAACCTCACCCTAATCCTAACCCTAACCCTCACCCTCACCCTCACCATAACTCTAACCATACCACTAACAATAACACTAACCCTAACCCTAACCCTAATCCTAGCACACACCCTCATGCTAACCCTAATCCTAACCATAACCCTCAAACTCACCCTCACCCCAATCCTAACCCTAATCCTAACCATAACCCTAAACCTCACCCTATCCTTAACCCTAAAACTAACCCTAACCCTAACCCTCGACCTAACCATCCAACTAACCTAAATCTAACCCTAATCCTCACCCACACCCTAACCCAAATCCTAACCCTAACCCTAAACCTCACCCTAATCCTAACCCTAACCCTCACCCTCACCCTTACCATAACTCTAACCATACCCCTAACAATAACACTAACCCTAACCCGAACCCTAACCCTAACCCTAACCCTAATACTAGCACACACCCTCATGCTAACCCTAATCCTAACCCTAACCCTCACACTAACCCTAATCCTCACCTTCACTGTAACCATAACCCTCAACCTAACCCTCACCCTAACACTAACCCTAACCCCAAACCTTAATCTAACACTAACCCTAACCCTCAGCCTCACCCTAGCCCTCACCCTAACCATAATCTTAACCCTAATCATCATCCTTACCCTCACCTTAACCCTAACCTTAAACCTCACCCAAACCCTAACCCTAACTCTAACTCTCAACCTAACCCTAAACCTCAAGCTTAGCCTAACACTAAGCCTAACCCTAATCCTAACGCTCACACCCACCCTAACCCTTACCCTAAAACTAATCCTTACCCTATGCCTAACCCTCACCCTCAACTTAACCCTAAATCTAACACTAACCCTAACCCTAAACCTCACCCTAACCCTAACTCTATACCTCACCCTCACAATAGCCCTAACCCTAACCCTAATCCTAACCCTAAAGCTCACCCTAACACTAAACCTAACCCACACGCTCACCCTCACCCTAACCCTAATCTGAACCCAAACCCTCAACCTAACCCTAAACTTAAACCGAACCCTAACTCTCACCCTTAACCTAACCCTAACCCTCACACTAAACCTAACCCTAAACCTTACACTCACCCTAGCCCTCATCCTCAACCTCTCCCTCAAGCTAAACCTAAGCCTAACCCTAAACATAACCATAACACACACAGTCACCCTCACCCTCACCCTAATCCTAACGCGAACTTTCATCCTAACCCTCCCCATAACCCTAACCGTCACCCTAAACTTAAACCACACCTCACCCTCAGCCTAATCCTAAGCGTAACCCTAACCCTAAACCTCACACTCACCCTAACCCTAACCCTCAATCTCACCCTAACCCTAACCCTCACCATCAACCTCAGCCTAACGCTAAGCCTATCCCTAACCCTAACAATAACTCGTACACTCACCCTAACACTAACCCTAATCCAACTCCTAACCCTTACCCTAACCCTCACCCTCAAACTAACCCTCACCTTAAGCCTAACCCTAACATTAATCCTAACCCTAACCCTCACCTTCAGCCTCACCCTAACCCTAACTCTAACACTAAACTTCACCCTGACCCTAACCCGAACCCTAACCCTATCCCTAAACCTCATCCTAGCCCTAAACATAACCCTCACCCTCACCCTCACCATAACTTTAACCCTAACACTAATGCTAACAATAACCCTAACCCTAACCCTAATCCTCACCTTAAACATAACCCTCACCCTAACCCTCACCCTAACCCTATCCCTCACCCTAACCCTAACCCTCACTCTTACCATAACCCTCACACTCAGCCTAACCCTCACATTTAACCTTACGGTCACCCCCACCCTAACCCTCACTCTAACCCTAACCCTCAACTTAACCCTAACTCTACGCCTAAACCTCACCCTCACACTAACCCTAACTCTAAACCTAACCCTAACACTATCTCTCACCCTAACCCTAACCGAAACCATCACCGTAACCCTTATCCTCACACGCACCCTCACCCTCAGCCTAAGCCTAAGCCTAAGCCTAACCTTAACACTAAACCTCACACTCACCCTCACCCTAACCCTAATCCTAACCCTAAACCTAACCCTAAACCTCAACCTAACCCTCAACCTAACCTTAACCCTAACCCTTACCCTAACCCTAACGCTCGACTTAACTTTCCAACTAAACCTAAATGTAACCATAAACCTCACCCTCACCCTAACCCTAATCCTAACCCTAACCCTAAACCTCACCATCACCCTAGCCCTCACCCTAACCCTAATCCTAACCCTAACCTTCATCCTAACCCTCACCCTAACTCTAAGCCTAACCCTAATCCTCATCCTCAAACTAGCCCTCTCTCTAACCCTAATTCTAACCCTAACCCTCACCCTAACGCTAACCCTCATCCTCACCCTAAACCTCAAACTAACCCTAACCCTAATCCTCAATCTATCCCTCACGCTCACCCTAACCCTAACCCTAACACTTACCTAACCCTAACCCTAACCCTAACCCTCACCCTTATCTTAACCCTCACCCTCAGCCTAAACCTAACCTTTACCCTTACCAACATCCTCACCCTAACACTCACCCTAACCCTAAACCTCATCCTTATCCTCACCCTAACTGTAAACCTAACCATCACCCTAACCCTAACACTCACCTCAACCTCATGCTCAGCCTAACCCTAAAACTAAGCCTAATCCTTACCCTAACCCTGACCCTCAACCTAGCCCTCACCCTAACACTAATCCTAAACCTAACCCTCATCCTAACCCTCACCCTAGCCCCAACCCTAACCATCACCCTAAACCTAATTTTCAACCCCACTGTCACCCTCAGCCTAACCCTCAGCTTAAGCTTAAGCCTAACCGGCACACTCACCTTCACCCTCACCCTCACCCTACTCTTAACCCTAACCCTAACCATAACCCAAAACCTCAAACTAACTCTCACCCTAACCTTAACCCTAAAACTAATCCTAACCCTAACCCTCAACCTCACCCTGCAACTAACCATAAATCTAACCTAAACTACACCCTCACCCTAACCCTAATCCTAATCCTAACCTAAACCTCACCCTAACCCTAAGCCTAACCCTCACCCTCACCCTCACCCTCATCATAACTCTAACCCTAACCCTAACAATAACACTAATCCTAACCCTAAACCTAACCCTAACCCTAACCCTAACTGTAATGCTAACACTCACGCTCATGCTAACCCTAATCCTAACCCTAACCCTCACCCTACCCCTAATCTTCACCCTCACCGTAACCCTAACCCTCAACCTAACCCTCACCCTAACCCTAAACCTAAACCTTAATCTAACACTAACCCTAACCCTCACCCTCAACCTTGCCCTCACCTTAACCCTAATCCTTACCCTAATCCTTATGCTTACCCTCACCCTATCCCTAACCTTAACCCTCACCCTAACCCTAACCCTAAACCTAACCCTCAACCTAACCCTAATCCTCACGATCACCGTAACCCTAACCCTCACCCTCACCCTCACCCTCAGCCTAACCCTAAGCCTAACTGTAACCCTCACACTCACCCTAAACCTTACCCTAATCCTAATCCTAACCCTAACCCTAACCCTCACCCTCAGCTTCACCCTAACCCTAACTCTAACCCTAAAGCTCACAATCTCCCTAACCCTAACCATAACCATAACCTTAAACCTCACCCTCACATTCACCCTAGCCCTTATCCTAACCCTAATCCTAACCCTAACCCTCATCCTAACCCTCCACATAAACGTAAGGCTCAGCTTCAACCTCAACCTCTGCCTAATCCTAAGCCTAACCCTAAACCTAAACCTAACACACACCCTCCCGATCACTCTAGCTCTAATCCTATCCCTAAACCTAACCCTAATCCTAACCATCCCCCTAACTCTTACCGTAACACTAACCCTAAAACTAACCCTTATCATAACCCTCTACCTAAACCTCACCCTAACACTAACTCTAACCCTAATCCAAACCATAAACCTCAACCTAACATTAACCCTAACCCTAACCCTCAACCTAAGCCTCCAACTAAACCTAAATCTAATCATAAACCTCACCCTCACCCTAACCTTAATCCTAATCCTAACCCTAAACCTCACCTTAACCCTAACCCTAACTGTAAAATTAACCCTCACCCTCACCCTAACCCTAACCCACACCCTCACCCTCATGCTAATCCTAAACCTAAGCCTAACCCTAACCCTCTCACTCACCCTAACCCTAACCCTAAAACTCACCCTAACCCTAAACCTAACCCTCAAACTTAGCCTAAACCTAAGCCTATCCCTAACCCTAACCCTAACCCTCACACTCACCCTAACACTAACCCTAATCCTACTCCTCACCCTAACCCTAACCCTCACCCTCAACCTAACCCTCACCTTAAGCCTAACCCTAACATTAATCCTAACCCTAACCCTCACCCTCAGCCTCACCCTACCCCTAAATCTAACACTAAACCTCACCCTGACCCTAACCCTAACCAGAAGCCTATCCCTAAACTTCTTCCTAGCCCTAAACCTAACCTTCACCCTCAACCTCACGATAATCTTAACCCTAACCCTAATGCTATCAATAATCCTAACCCTAACCCTAACCCTCACCCTAAGCATAACCCTCACCCTAACCCTAACCTTCACCCTAACACTTACCTTCACCCTAACGCTAACCCTCACCCTAAGACTTAACCTCACCCTTACACTAACCCTAACCCTAACACTAACCCTAACCATCAACCTAACCCTAAACCTCACTCTAACCTGAACCCTAAACCTCACCCTCTCCCTAGCACTCACCCTCATACTCACCCTAAACTTCACACTAACCCTAACAGTATTCCTCAATCTAACCCTCACCCTCACCCTAACCCTCACCCTAACGCTCACCCTAACCCTCACCCTCACCCTTACTGTATCCCTCACCCTCAGCCTAACACTCACCTTTACCGTTACAGTCACCCCCACCCTAACCTGTAGTGACCGCCTACTCGACCAGCGAGGAAAAACGACCACCACTCCAGGAGTCTTCTCAGATCACGCTTTATTGGAGAGCCTTTTAGTTGTAGGAGAGCTTGGGCGCGAGAGAGCGTGCACCCGAAATACAGCCGCTTATATAGGGAATTCGAACACGGGTCTTTTCTATTGTTGGTCGCCTGCCTTTTACCGTCACCAGGTGTCATGGGATTGGCTGGGGACACTACCTTGCTCGCGCACGCGCACAGCCCAGGCGTCCCGCCAAGCACCGTCTGGAGTGGTAATCCTCAAAACTGCAAGGGAGTGGGCGGAGTCTCGCCTCGGCTCCCTACAGTTCCCCCTTCTTTGTTTTATGGCAACAGGTAAGAGTAGAGGTTGGGCCTCTGTCTAAGACATTAATGAGAGGACCTTGCACTGGCCTTCGCCTGAGGGGCGCCTTCCCCAGTGATGACCAGGCCCGTCCGATGCCTTTTTTGCAGAGGTGGGATCTTGGGCATCAACCCACTTGCAACCCAGCATGCTCTTCTTGAGGAGATGAGAACCATCTCCTCAAGTGCAGTGCACTTGCCTTGCACCCTGTCCCAAATTGCAAATTGCATACCTGTCCCGGTGCAATGGGATCCCCTGATCCCTCAGGGTGCTAAGGCTATGCAGGATGGTAAGGCTTAACTGCCTCTCAGGGCCGACAGCCAAATCTGGGGTGAGGATCCACTCTCCAAAGCGGCTAATGCTTGCAAGATAACAACCTTGTCCCTTCTGGTTTGGGCTCGAAGGCGACAGACCAACCATAGGCAGACCACGCATCCTCCCAAGCAGCAGGCTAAAAACATTCCAACTCCCACCCGCTCTTTGACAAAGGACACCACAGAGGCAATCCAGTCAGTAAATTGTGACAGCCCACAGCATCATCGGTTTAGCTATCACAGGGATTGCTATTAGCACTGTTGCTAACAGCAGGAAGATCAGCTGTATCAGGAGACGAGTGGATGGCATCTTCAAGATGGGGTTCTTCTGCAGTCTCCACCGGCCTGGTCAGTCTCGTTGGCACCCAGTGAGGTACTTCTTGACTCTGTGGAAAAACACAAACAGCTCCCCTGGATCTCGTTATTACCGGATCCGGTCCATACCATTTATTATTAATAACATCCTTCCACATAACCATGTCTTTAGTATCCATGGAGTCTCTTGTCATATGCCGATCTGCGGCAGACTGATCGTTGTCATTTAGAATTAAAAAATTAAGGGTAAAGAGCGCAAGAGAAAGTCTTTCCCTGGGGGACGCGGACTCAGCAACTCCCCCTTTTTGTTTTTGAAGCATTTCTTTTATGCTTCTATTAGCTCTTTCCACTATACCTTGTCCTTGAGGATTGTAGGGCAATCCGGTGGTGTGGGCAACCTGCATTTGTGCGCAAAAGGCGCGAAAACCATGGGAAGTATAAGCAAGGCCATTATCCGTCTTGAGTCTAAGGGGCTTTCCCCAAGCTGCCCAAGCTTCTAAGCAGTGTATTCTGACGTGAGACACCTTTTCTCCTGCCAGAGGTGTGGCATGAATGACACCGGAAAAGGTGTCCACAGACACATGTAAATATTTCAACTTACCAAATTCCGTCAGATGAGTAACATCCATTTGCCATAGGGCATTTGGTCTCAACCCCCTGGGGTTTACCCCCACATGGGGAGGATGAAGAAAGGTAACACAAGATTTACAGGCTTTAACAATATCTCTTGCCACATGCCTGGACAAATTATATCTTTTCCTAAGGGTATTAGCAGGTACATGATACAATCTATGAAAGTCTTTTGCCAATTCTACAGGATCAGCAGCAACCAGAGCCATAGCCCGAGTTGCCTGGTCCACCAAATCATTACACTTTGCCATCGGGCCCGGCAACATAGAGTGGGCACGAATATGTCCAATATAAAAAGGATGTTTTCTGTTTAAGATAAGGGATTGAATCTGTAACAAAACATTAGAAATTGTACTGGCCTGCTTAATTGAAGCAGCAACTTCAAGAGAAGCAACGGCATTTACAACATATAATGAATCAGAAAATAAGTTAAAAGGTTGATCAAATCTTTTAAAAACTTCAAGCACAATTAAACATTCAACAGCCTGTGGGACATTCGGCCGAAAATTAAAAACTACCGGCTGTTTGTGTCCTTGAACAAAAAAGGCACCTTGTCCAGATTTTGATCCATCCGTAAAGATGGTTAGAGCATCAACCAAGGGCTCCTTTGAAGTGACAACAGGAAAATACACTAAATTTTTGTTAACTATGGCAAGCAGAGGATGCTTAGGATAATGATTATCAATTACATTTGGAAATGAGCAAACAAGAATTGCCCACATATCCATTGTGGCTGCTAAAATTTCAACTTGCTCGCCATCCAGGAGCGGACCTTACATTCCAGCCTTTTAATAATCATGAAATAGGGCGAGGATTCTCTCTGGCTACTTCCTGCTGACAAGGGGCGTCGACAATAGGGGTAAAAGGCTGGAATTTGGTCTCCTCCCAGAGAAGGTAGTGAACAGCAGCTGTCCCTTGGTTGCGTGAGTCCTTAGATGAAATCTGGAGAAGTCTCATGAGCATTGAGGGGCTGGAAAAAAAAAAAAATACTAGAGAGCAAATAAATGGCAAGAGGAAGGACTTGGGGCTGAAAATGTTGGTAGAAATGTCCCTAGTTACTTCTGACATCTGGCGACTAGGTAGAGAATTCAGGTGACAAAGGCAAGAATATAAATCCCTGTTCAGTTAATAGGTAGACAGGTATAGACATTGGATGGGCAGGCTTCTTACTTCTACTGACCTCCCGGCTCAGGTTAATTTTGAAAGGGCAGGCACAAAGTAGCTGATGTGACATCATCTCCTCTTACTCCTTTCCACGTTCCCTTGTTCCCTAGACTGGCTGAGTCTAGGTGCTCGTTGCTGGGATGGCTTGTCCCAGTTGGTATTCAAGATTTGAACTCAAGGCCTGGGCACTGTCCCTGAGCGCTTCCGCTCAAGGCTAGCACTCTACCACACTGAGTTATAGTACCACTTGCAGAGTTTAGCTGGGAGATGGAGTCTTAGGGATTTTTTAGCCCGAGCTGGCTTTGAACTGAAATCTTTGCCACAAAAGCCCTTTATTATTTTCAATTAAAGCAACATGGAGATCAAGTAGAATAAGTAGAGCTTACCTGGTTCTTATCAAGAATTGACCAACAAATATTCTGAAATGACAAAACTCATTAGATGTGATGAAAATTTTAGCATAGATATGCCCAGTATTTTAGAACCATTTAGTCAGTAGTAGAATACACAACACAAAACAAAAAAGGCAAAACTTAAAACCTAAAATTTTAACTTGCTCACGGGTATATGGAATAATTAATTTATCTGGAATTTTTGCAAAATGCATTAAACAATACTTTATACCCAAAATTGCCTGTTTTTTTTTTATTTTTTTTTTTAATTTTTATTTTTTTAATTTTATTTTATTTTATTTTTCTCAGATCAAAATTGCCTGTTTAGCCACTAATTCAGGAAAATATTGAACAGTTTTTGCTCCCACAGAATCATAGCATTAATAGTTAGCCTTTGAAGCAAGGCAGTGGTATAATTGGCCGTCACTCCCTAAGTCTGGACTGCCTCAACTAAATCCTTAAGCTGGAAGTAGGAAACCGGCTCAAGAATTCTCTCATTAGTAATGGGATTTTCAAAAACTGGAAAGGCGGCCGCTAACGGCGACCAGGTGCTGCCTTTTATAAAGTGACTCTTCCCTGCCGGCGGGCACGGCGGGGGGGCCGACGGGTGAGGGGCAGCTCCGTTTCCTCTCCCTGGCTGCTGCGGTACTCCCACCCCTAGGGGGCGCCACCCTCCATATTTGTCTGCCACGTGCTCCGCCGCAGCCTCTTCTAAGTCTTCACTATCAGCTGGATCGAGCTGTTCTCCCTCCTCCTCTAACATTTCTTCCTCTGAGTCACTCACAAGATTACTATATTCTTGGTCCCGCCCTTCCACATGTAGGGCTGAGAACCGGTTTGCTTTTAAAGAAGGGCACGGAGGTCTCCTTGAGACCCCCTCCCTAAAACCCTTCTCCTTTTGTGAGGGCTGCAGCCCCTCTCGCTTCAATTCTTTAGGATCCTTCTGTCTTTTTTCCCTTTTTCTTTTAGGCCTCTTTTCCTCCCCATTACTGTATACTGACTCTGATAGACTATCCTGATGCTGCGTTAGTACTTTGCGTCCTTCCTGGATTAAATCAAACCCTCCCTCCTCGAGGCAAGTGCGCACCATCAAAAAGACAAGCCACAAGGGAAGAAGCAATGCAAGCAACCAATAAATATCTAAATCTACAGTGAACAGCATACCGGGGGATGTTTACCAACGTCTCCTCTCCGCGTGTTGAGTTCTGGCTCCAATTCGGCCTCTCGCGCGGGTCCCGTCCCAGGTTCGTTCCCGGGTCTCGGCACCAGTTGTAGTGACCGCCTACTCGACCAGCGAGGAAAAACGACCACCACTCCAGGAGTCTTCTCAGATCACGCTTTATTGGAGAGCCTTTTAGTTGTAGGAGAGCTTGGGCGCGAGAGAGCGTGCACCCGAAATACAGCCGCTTATATAGGGAATTCGAACACGGGTCTTTTCTATTGTTGGTCGCCTGCCTTTTACCGTCACCAGGTGTCATGGGATTGGCTGGGGACACTACCTTGCTCGCGCACGCGCACAGCCCAGGCGTCCCGCCAAGCACCGTCTGGAGTGGTAATCCTCAAAACTGCAAGGGAGTGGGCGGAGTCTCGCCTCGGCTCCCTACACTAACCCTCATTCTAACGCTAACCCTCACCCTAACCCTAACTCTACCCCTAAACCTCACCCACACCCTAACACTAACTCTAATCCTAACCCTAACACTAAACCTCACCATAACCCTAACCCTAACCATCACCCTAACCATAATCCTCACCCCAACCCTCACCCTCAGCCTAACCATAAGCCTAAGCCTAAGCCTAACCCTAAACCTCACACTCAACCTCACCCTAACCCTAATCCTAAACCTAAACCTAACCCTGACCCTAAACCTCAACCTAACCCTGACCCTAACTTTAAACCTAACACTAACCCTAACCCTAACCCTCGACCTAACCCTCCAACTAAACCTAAATCTAACCTAAACCTCACCCTCACCCTCACCCTAATCCTAACCCTAACCCTAAACCTCATCCTAACCCTAACCCTAACCCTCACCCCAACCCTCACCCTCACCATAACTCTAACCCTAACCCTAACAATAACAATAATCCTAACCCTAAACTTAACCATATCCCTAACCGTAACCCTAATGCTAACACTCAACCTCACACTAACCCTAATCCTAACCCTAACCCTCACCCTAACCCTAACTCTAAACCTAACCCTAACACTTACCATCACCCTAACCCTAATCCTCACCCCCACCCTCACCCTCAGCCTAACCCTAAGCCTAACGCTAAACCTCACACTCACCCTCACCATTACCCTAATTCTAAACCTAATTCTAACCCTAACCCTAAACCTCAACCTAACCCTCAACCTAAACTTAACCCTAACACTTACCATAACACTAACTCTCCACCTAAGCCTCCAACTAAACCTAAATCTAATCATAAACCTCACCCTCACCCTAACCCTAATCCTAACCCTAACCCTAAACCTCACCCTAAACTTAACACTCACCCTCACCCTCACCCTCACCATAACTCTAACCCTAACCCTAACAATAACAGTAATCCTAACCCTAAACCTAACCCTAACCATAACCCTAACCCTAATGCTAACACTCAACCTCACCCTAACCCTAAACCTAACCCTAATCCTCACCCTCACCCTAACCCTCATCCTCACTGTAACCCTAATGCTCATCCTAACCCTCACCCTAACTCTAACACTAACCCTAAATCTTACCCTAACACTAACCCTAATCCTCACCTTCACCCTAGCCCTGACCCTAACCCTAATCGTAAGCCTAATCTTCATTTTAACCTTCACCCTAACTCTAAGCCTAAACCTAATCCTAACCCTAATCCCAACCCTCACTGGATCCCTAACACTAACCCTAACACTAACACTGACGCTAAACCTAACCCAAACCTAACCCTAAACCTAACCCTAATCCTCAGCCTCACCCTCACCCTAACCCAAACCCTAACCCTAAACCTCATCCTAACTCTAAGCCTAACCATAACCCTAGTCCTAACCCTCACCCTAACCCTAATCCTAAACCTATCCCTATCCCTAACCCTAACCATCAGTCTAACTCTTAGCCAAGTCCTCACCCTTAAACTTATATTAAACCTAACCCTCACCCTAACCATAAAACTCACCCTAACCCTAATCCTCACCCTAAAACTTACCCTCACCCTAACACTAACCCTAATCCTAACACTAACTCTCACACTAACCCTAAATATCACCCTAAACCTAAACCTCACCCTAACACTAAACCTAACCCTCACACTCACACTAGACTTCAGGGTAACCCCAACCCTCATCCTCTCCATAAATCTCACACTAACCCTAACACTAATCCTCAATCGAACTCCCAACCTCACCCTAACGCTAGCACTGACACTCACCCTAACCCTAACACTCACCGTTACCGTAACCCTCAGCCTCAGTCTAACACTCACCTTTACCTTTACCATCACCCCCACGTTAACCCGCACCCAAACCCTAACCCTCACCCTAACCCTAAATGTACCCCTATGCCTCACCCTCTCCCTAACCCTAACACTAACCCTAACCCTAACACTAAACCTCACTCTAATCCTAATCCTAACCCTCACCCTCACCCTAACCATAACCCTCACCCTAAACCTAACACTCAACCTAACATTTAACCTCACTCTAACACTAACCATAACCCTAACACTAACCCTCACCCTAGCCCTCACCCTAAGCCTAATGCTAAACCTCACCCTAACCCTAACCCTAACCCTCATCCTCACCCTAAACCTCACACTAACCCTAACACTAATCCTCAATCTAAACCTCACCCTAACTCTAACCGTAACCCTAACCCTTACCCTTACCCTAAACCTAACCCTAACCCTCACCCTTATCTTAACCCTCAACCTCAGCCTAAACCTCATCTTTACCCTTACCAACATCATCACCCTAACCCTCACCCTAACGCTAAACCTCATCCTAACACTCACCCTAAACGTAAACTTAAACATCACCCTAACCCTAACCCTCACCCTCAACCTCACGCTCAGCCTAACCCTAAGCCTAAACCTAAGCCTAACCCTAACCCTCAACCTCACCCTCACCCTCACCCTCACCCTAATCCTAACCCTAACCCTAACCATAACCCTAAACCTCAACCTAAACCTCACTCTAACCATAACCCTAAAACTAATCCTAAACCTATCCCTCAATCTAACCCTGCAACTAACCCTAAATCTAACCCTAAACCTCACCCTCACCCTAACCCTAAACCTAACCCTAACCCTAAACCTCACCCTAACTCTAAACCTAACCCTCACCCTCACCCTCACCCACAACATAACTTTAACCATAACCCTAACAATAACACTACTCCTAACCCTCAACCTAACCCTAACCCTACCCATAACTGTAATCCTAACACTCACCCTCATGTTTACCCTATTCATAACCCAAACCCTCACCCTAACCCTAATCCTCACCTTCACTGTAACCTTAACCCTCAAACTAACCCTCACCGTAACCCTAAACTTACCCCTAAACCTTAACCTAACACTAACCCTAACCCTCACCCTCAACCTAGCCCTCACCCTAACCATAATGCTAAACCTTCTCCTCATCCTTACCCTCACCCTAACCCTAAACCTTAACCCTCACCCTAACCCTAATCCTAACCCTGACCCTCAACCAAACCTTAAACCTCACACACACCGTAACTCTAACCCTCACCCTAACCCTAAACATAAACGAACCCTAACTCTCACCCTAACCCTAACCCTAACCCTCCCCCTAACCCTAAGTCTCACCCTCACCCTCACCCTCAGCCTGACCCTAAGTGTAACCGTAACCCTCACACTCACCCTAACCCTTACCCTAAACCTAATCCTAACCCTAACTCTAACCCTCACCCTCAGCCTCACTGTAACCCTAACTCTAACCTAAACCTCACCCGAACCCGAACCCTAACCCTAACCCTAACCTTAAAACTCACCCTCACACTCACCCTAGACCTTACCCTAACCCTATTCCTAATGCTAACCCTCATCCTAACCCTCCCCATAACCCTAACCCTCAAGCTCAACCTCACTCTCAGCCTAACACTAAGCCTATCCCTAAACCTAAACCTAACACACACACTCCCCCTCATTCTAATCTTAATCCTATACCTAACCCTAAAAATATTCCTAACCCTTCCCCTAACTCTCACCCTAACCCTAACCCTAAAACTAACCCTTACCATAATCCTCAACCTAAACCTCACCCTAACCCTAACTCTAACCCTAAAACTCACCCTCACCCTAACCCTAACTCTAACCCTAATCCAAACCGTAAACCTCACCATAACACTAAGCCTAACCCTAATCCACACCCTAACACTAAGCCTAATCCTAAGCCTAACCCTAACCCTAATCCTCACACTCAACCTAACCCTAACCCTAAACCTCACCCTAACCCTAACCCTCACCCTCAACCTCAGCTTAACCTTAGCCTGTCCATAACCCTAACCCTAACCCTAACCCTAACCCTCACCCTAACACTAAACCTAATCCTACTCCTAATCCTAACCCTAAACCCTAAACCCTAAACCCTAAACCCTCATTCTCAACGTAACCCTCACCTTAAGCCTAAACCTAACATTAATCCTAAACCTAACCCTCACCCGCAGCCTCACCCTAACCCTAACACTAACACTAAACCTCACCCTAACCCTAAGCTTAACCAAAACCCTATCCTTAAACGTCATCCTAGACCTAAACCTAACCCTCACCCTCACCCTAACCATAACCTTAACCCTAACCCTAACACTAACAATAACCCTAACACTAACCCTAACCTTCACCCTAAACATAACCCTCACCCTAACCGTAACACTCAACCTCACCCTCACCCTCATCATAACTCTAACTCTAAACCTAACAATAACAGTAATCCTAACCCTCAACCTAACCCTAACCATAACCCTAACACTAATGCTAACACTCAACCTCACCCTAACCCTAATCCTAACACTAATCCTCACCCTAACCCTAATCCTCACCCTCATCTTAAACCTAACCTTCATCCTAACCCTCACCCTCACCCTAACCCTAACCCTAAAGCTCACCCAAACACTAACCCTAACCATCACCCTCACCCTAGCCCTCACCCTAACCCTAATTCTAACCCTAATCCTCAACCTAACACTCACCCTAACCCTAAATCTAACCCTCATGGTAATCCTAACCCTAACCTTCACCTTAACCCTAACCCTCACCCTCACCCTCATCCTAACCCTAAGACTAACCCACACCCTAAACAGAACCCTCACACTCACCCTAAATCTAACCCTAATCCTCATCCTCACACTCACGATCACCCTAACCCTAATCCTACTCCTAACCCTAATCCTACCCCTCAACCTCAGCCTAACCCACATCTTTACACATACCGTCACCCCCACGTTAACCCACACCCTAACCCTAACCCTCACCCTAACCCTAAATGTACCCCTAAACCTCACCCTCTCCCTAACCCTAACTCTAACCCTAACCCTAACACTAAACCTCACTCTAACCCTAATCCTAACCCTTACCCTCACCCTAACCATAACCCTCACCCTAACCCTAACCATCACCCTATCACTTACCCTCACCCTAACACTAACCCTAATCCTAACACTAACCCTCACACTAACCCTAACCCTCACCCTAATCCTAAACCTCACCCTAACCCTAACCCTAACCCTCATCCTGTCCCTAAACCTCACACTAACCCTAACACTAATTCTCAATCTAACCCTCACCCTAACCCTAACCTAACACTAATCCTTACCCTAACCCTAAACCTAACCCTAACCCTCACCCTTATCTTAACCCTCAACCTCAGCCTAAACCTCATCTTTACCCTTACCATCATAATCACCCTAACCCTCACCCTAACGCTAAACCTCATCCTAACACTCACCATAACCGTAAACCTAACCATCACCCTAAACCTAACCCTCACCCTCAACCTCACGCTCAGCCTAACCCTAAGCCTAAGCCTAAGCCTAAACCTAACCCTCAACCTCACCCTCACCCTCACCCTAATCCTAACCCTAACCCTAACCATAACCCTAAACCTCAACCTAAACCTCACTCTAACCTTAACCCTAAAACTAACCCTAACCCTAACCCTCGACCTAACCCTACAACTAACCTTAAATCTAACCCTAAACCTCACCCTCACCCTAACCCTAATCCTAACCCTAACCCTAAACCTCACCCTAACCCTAACCCTCACCCTCACTGTCACCCTCACCCTCACCATAACTCTAACTCTAACCCTAACAATAACTCTAATCCTAACCCTCAACCTAACCCTAACAATAACTGTAATCCTAACACTCACCCTCTTGCTAACCCTAATCCTAACCCTAACCCTTACCCTAACCCTAATCCTCACCCTCACTGTAACTCTAACCCTCAACCTAACCCTCACCCCAACCCTAACCCTAACCCTAAAACGTAACCTAACACTAACCCTAACCCTCACCCTCAACCTAGCCCTCACCGTAACCCTAATGCTAAACATAATCCTCATCCTTACCCTCACCCTAACCCTAAACTTAACCCTCACCCTAACCCTAACCATAACCCTAAACCTCACGCTCCCCTTAACCCTAAGCCTCACCCTAACCCTAAACATAAACGAACCCTAACTCTCACCCTAACCCTAAACCTAACCCTCACCCTCACCCTCACCCTCACCCTCAGCCTGACCCTAAGCGTAACCGTAACCCTCACACTCACCCTAACCCTTACCCTAGACCTAATCCTAACCCTAACTCTAACCCTCACCCTCAGGCTCACCGAAACCCTAACTCTAACCTAAACCTCACCCGAACCCGAACCCTAACCCTAACCATAACCTTAAACCTCACTCTCACACTCACCCTAGACCTTAGCCTAATCCTAATCCTAACCCTAACAATCATCCTAACCCTCCCCCTAACCCTAACCCTCACCCTCAACCTCACCCTCAGCCTAACCTAAACCTATCCCTAAACCTAAACATAACACACACACTCCCCCTCACTCTAACCTTAATCCTATACCTAACCCTAACCCTAAGCCTAACCCTTCCCCTAACTCTCACCCTAACCCTAAAACTATCCCTTACCATAACCCTCAACCTAAACCTCACCCTAAGCCTAAATCTAAAACTAAACCTCACCCTCACGCTAACCCTAACTCTAACCCTAATCCAAACCCTAAACCTCATCCTAACACTAAGCCTAACCCTAATCCACAACCTAACACTAAGCCTAATCCTAAGCCTAACCCTAACCCTAACTTTCACACTCACCCTAAATCTAACCCTAAACCTCACCCTAACCCTAACCCTCACCCTCAACCTCAGCTTGACCCCAAGCCTGTCCCTAACCCTAACCCTAACCCTAACCCTAAACCTCACCCTAACACTAACCCTAATCCTAATCCTAATCATAACCCTAACCCTCACTCTCAACCTAACCCTCACCTTAAGCCTAACCCTAACATTAATCCTAACCCTAACCCTCACCCTCACCTCAACCTAACCCTAACACTAACACTAAACCTCACACTAACCCTAACCCTATCCCTAAACCTCATCCGAGACCTAAACCTATCCCTCATCCTCACCCTCACCATAACCTTAACCCTAACCCTAACACTAACAATAACCCTAACACTAACCCTAAACTTCACCCTAAATATAACCCTCACCCTAACCCTAACCCTCACCCTAACCCTTACCCTCACCCTAACACTAACCCTAAACCTAACACTAAACCTCACACTAAACCTAACCATCGCCCTAACCATAAACCTCACCCTAAATCTAACCCTAATCCTCAATCTCTCGCTAGACCTCGCCCTAACCCTAACCCTCATCCTCACCTTAAACTTCACACTAACCCTAAAGCTAATCCTCAATCTAACCCTCACCCTCACCCTAACCCTAACCCTAACCCGCACCCTTACTGTAACACTTACCCTCAGCCTAACCCTGACCTTTACCCTTACCGTCACCCCCACGCTAACCCTCACTCTATCCCTAAACCTCACCCTAACCCTAACTCTACCCCTAAACCTCACCCTCACTCTAACCCTAACTCTAACCCTAACCCTAACACTAACCCTCACCATAAGCCTAACCCTAACCATCACCCTAACCCTAATCCTCACACCCACCGTCACCCTCAGCCTAACCCTAAGCATAAGCCTAACCCTAACACTAAAACTCACATTCACCCTCACCCTCACCCTAATCCTAAACCTAACGCTAACCCTAAACCTAAACCTCAACCTAACCCTCAACCTAACCTTAATCCTAACACTTACCCTAACCCTAACCCTCGACTTAACCCTCCATCTAAACCTAAATCTAACCATAAACCTCACCCTCACACTAACCCTAATCCTAACCCTGACCCTAAACCTCACCCTAACCGTAACACTAACACTCACCCTCACCCTCACCCTAAATCTAACGCTAAACCTAACAATAACAGTAATCCTAACCCTCAACCTAACCCTAACCATAACCCTAACACTAATGCTAACACTCAACCTCACCCTAACCCTAATCCTAACCCTAACCCTCACCCTAACCCTAATCCTCACCCTCACCCTAACCCTAAACTTCATCCTAACCCTCACTCTCCCCCTAACCCTAACCCTAAAGCTCACCCAAACACTAACCCTAACCGTCACCCTCACCCTAGCCCTCACCCTAACCCTAATTCTAACCCTAATCCTCAACCTAACCCTCACCCTAATCCTAAACTTAAGCCTCATGGTAACAGTAACCCTAACCCTCACCTTAACCCTAACCCTCACCCTCACCCTCAACCGAACCCTAAGCCTAAACCACACCCTAACCTGAACCCTCACACTCATCCTAAATCTACCCCTAATCCTCATCCTCACACTCACGATCACCCTAACCCTAATCCTACTCCTAACCCTAATCCTAACCCTCACCCTCAGCCTAACCCTCACCTTTACCCTTACCGTCACCCCCACTCTAACCCGCACCCTAACCCTAACCCTCACCCTAACCCTAAATGTATCCCTAAACCTCACCCTCTCCCTAACCCTAACTCTAAACCTAAACCTAACACTAAACCTCACTCTAACCCTAATCCTAACCCTTACCCTCACCCTAACCATAACACTCACCCTAACCCTAACCATCACCCTAACACTTACCCTCACCCTAACACTAACCCTAACCCTAACACTAACCCTCACACTAACCCTAACCCTCACCCTAATCCTAAACCTCACCCTAACCCTAACCCTAACCCTCATCCTGTCCCTAAACCTCACACTAACCCTAACACTAATTCTCAATCTAAACCTCACCCTAACCCTAACCTAACACTAATCCTTACCCTAACCCTAAACCTACCCCTAACCCTCACCCTTATCTTAAACCTCAACCTCAGCCTAAACCTCATCTTTACCCTTACCAATATCATCACCCTAACCCTCACCCTAACGCTAAACCTCATCCTAACCCTCACCCTAACTGTAAACCTAACCATCACCCTAACACTAACCCTCACCCTCAACCTCTTGCTCAGCCTAACCCTAAGCCTAAGCCTAAGCCTAACCCTAACCCTCAACCTCACCCTGATCCTAACCCTAATCCTAACCCTAACCCTAAACCTCAACCTAACCCTCATTCTAACCTTAAGCCTGAAACTAACCCTAACGATAACCCTCGACTTAACCCTCCAACTAACACTAAATCTAACCCTAAACCTCAATCTCACCCTAAACCTAATCCTAACCCTAACCCTAAACTTCACCCTAACCCTAACCCTAACCCTCATACTCACCCTCAACCTCACCCTCACCATAACTCTAACCCTAACCCTAACAATAACACTAATCCTAAACCTAAACCTAACCCTAACACTAACTCTAACTGTAATCCTAACACTCACCCTCTTGCTAACCCTAATTCTAACACTAACCCTCACCCTACCCCTAAAAATATCCCTCAACCAAACCCTAAACCTCACGCTCCCCGTAACTCTAACCCTCACCCTAACCCTAAACATAAACGAAAACTAACTCTCACTCTAACCCTAACCCTAAACCTCACCATCACCCTCACCCTCAGCCTGACCCAAAGCATAACCGTAACCCTCACACTCACCCTAACCCTTACCCTAAACCTAATCCTAACCCTAACTCTAACCCTCACCCTCAGCCTCACCCTAACCCTAAATCTAACCCTAAACCTCACCCTCACCCTCACCCTAACCCTAACCTTAACCTTAAACTTCACCCTCACACTCACCTTACCCTAACCCTAATCCTAACCCTAACCCTCATCCTAACCTTCCCCCTGACCCTAACCCTCACCCTCAACCTCACCCTCAGCCTAACACTAAGCCTATCCCTAAACCAAAACCTAACACACAACTCCCCCTCACTCTAACCCTAATCCTATCCCTAATCCTAACCCTAACTCTAACCCTCAACCTAAACCTCACCCTAACCCTAACTCTAACCCTAAACCTCACCCTCACCCTAACCCTAACTCTAACCCTAACCCAAACCCTAAACCTCACCCTAAGACTAACCCTAACCCTAATCCACACCCTAAATCTCAGCCTAATCCTAAGCCCAACCCTAACGCTAACCCTCACCCTAACCCTAACCCTAAACCTCACCCTAACCCTAACCCTGACCCTCAACCTCAGCTTAAGCCTAAGCCTGTCCCTAACCCTAACACTCAGGCTTACCCTAACATTAACCCTAATCCTACTCCTAATCCTAACCCTAACACTCACCCTCAACCTAACCCTCACTTAAGCCTAACCCTAACATTAATCCTAACCCTAACTCTCACCCTCAGCCTCACTCTAACACTAACTCTAACACTGAACCTCACCCTGACCCTAACCCTAACCCTATCCCTAAACCTCATCCTAGACCTAACCCTAACCCTCAACCTCACCCTCACCAGAACCTTAACCCTAACCCTAACACTAACAATAACCCTAACACTAACCCTAAACTTCACCCTAAACATAACCCTCACCCTCACCCTAACCCTCACCGTAACCCTTACCCTCACCCTAATACTAACCCTAACCCTAACACTAAACCTCACACTAACCCTAACCATCACCCTAACCATAAACCTGACCCTAATACTAACCCTAAACCTCAAACTCTCCCTAGACCTCGCCCTAAACCCCAAAGCTCATCCTCACCCTAAATTTTACACTAAAACTAACACTAATCCTCAATCTAATCGTCACGCTCGCCCTAACCCTAACCCTAACCCTCACCCTAACCTAAACCTCACCCTTACTGTAACCCTCACCCTCAGCCTAAACCTGACATTTACCCTTACCGTCCCTCCAACCCTAACCCTCACTCTAACCCTAACCCTCACCCTAATCCTAACTTTACCCCGAAACCTCACCCTCACTCTAAGCCTAACTCTAACCCTAACCCTAACACTAACCCACACCATAACCCTAAACCTAACAAAAAATCACCCTAACCCTAATCGTCACCCCAACCCTCACCCTCAGCCTAACCCCAAGACTAAGCCTAGCCCTAACCCTAAACCTCAACCTAACCCTCATCCTAACCTTAACCCAAACACTAACCCTAACCCTAACCCTCGACCTAACACTCACCATAACCCTAAATCTAACCCTAAACCTCACCCTCACCCTAACCCTAAGCCTAACCTTAACCCTAACCCTCACACTCACCCTCACCCTAACCATAATCCTAAACCTAACCCTATCCCTAACACTAACCCTCACCCTAACCCTCACCCTCACCCTCATCGTAACTCTAAACCTCACCCTAACAATAACTCTAACCCTAACCCTAACCATAATCATAACCCTCACCCTCAGACTCAACCTCACAGCCAACTTAACCCTAACTATAACACTAACAATAACCCTAACACTAACCCTAACCCTAACCCTAATCCTCATACCCACCCTGAACCTCAGCTTAACCCTAAGCCTAACCCTAACCCTAAACCTAACCCTCAACATGATCCTAACCCTAACCCTAATATAAAAACCTAACCCTAACCCTAATCCTAAACCTAAACCTAATCCTCAGCCCCACCCACATCCTAACCCAAACCCTAACCCTAACCCTCACCCTAACACTAACTCTAATCCTAAACCTCACCCTCACCCTAACCCCAACCCTAAACCTAACCCTAAACCACACCCTAACCCTAACCCTCACCCTCAACCTCAACCTCACCGTAACTCGAAACCTAACCCTAAGACTAACCCTAACCCTAACCCTAACCCAAAACCTAACCCTAATCCTCAGCCTCACCCTCAAACTAACCCAAACCCTAACCCTAACCCTCACCCTAACTCTAAGCCTAACCCTAACCCTAAACCTCCCACTCACCCTCACCCTAACCCTCACCCTAACCTTCACCCTAACCCGAACCCTAACCCTCACCCTCATGCTCGGCCTAAGCCTAAGCCTAAGCCTAAGCCTAACCCTAACCCTCACCCTAATCCTAACACTAACACTAACCCTAACTCTAACCCTAATTCTCACCCTCACCCTAACCTTAACTCTAACCCTAACACTAAAACTAAACCTCATCCTAACACTAACCTTAACCCTAACCCTAACCCTAACACTAAACCTAACCCTAACAATAACCCTAACCCTAACCGTCACCCTCAACCTCAACATACCCTCACCCTGAACCTAACCCTCACACTAACACTTACCCTCAACCTAACATAAACCCAAAAGCTAACACTAACGCTCACACTAACCCTAAGCATCACCCTAACCGTAAACCTCACCCTAACAATAACCCTAACCCTCATCTTCACCCTAAACCTCGCACTAACCCTAACCCTAATCCTCAATCTAACCCTCACCCTCACCCTAACCCTAACACTAACACTCACCCTAACCCTAAACCTCACCCTTACTGTAACCCTCATCCTCAGCCTAACCCTCAAATTTACCTTTACCTTCAATACCACCCTAACCCTCACCCTAACCCTAACTCTACCCCTAAACCTCACCCTCACCTTAACCCTAACTCTAACCCTAACCCTAATACTAAACTTCACCCTAACACTAACCATAACTCTCAACCTCACACTCAACGAAACCATAACCCTAACCCTAACCCTAACAATAACACTAACCCTAAACCTCACCCTAACCATAAACCTAACCCTAAACCTAATCCTCACCCCAACACTTACCCTCACCCTAACACTAACCCTAACCCAAACACTAACCCTCACACTAACACTAAACCTCACCCTAATCCTAAACCTCAACATCACCCTAACCATAACACTCACATTCACCCTAGCCCTCACACTAACCCTACATCTAAACCTGACCCTCACCCTAACCCTAACCCTCATCCTCACCCTAAACCTCACACTAACCCTAACCCTAATACTCAATCTAACCCTCACCCTGACCCTAACACTAATCCTTACCCTAACCCTAAACCTAACACTAACCCTCAGCCTTACCCTCAACCTCAGCCTAAACCTCACCTTTACCATTACCATCCTCACCCTAACCCTCACCCTAACTCTAACCCTCACCCTCACCGTAACCATAACCCTCAACTTAACCCTCACCCTAACCCTAACTCTAACCCTAATCCTTAATCTAACACTAACCCTAAATCTCACCCTCAACCTAGCCCTCACCCTATCCCTAATCCTCATTCTTAACCTCACCCTAAACCTAACCTTAACCCTTACCCTAACCCTAATCCTAACCGTAAACCTCAACCTAACCCTAACACTCAAGATCACCATAAACCTAACCCTAACCCTCACCCTAACTCTAAACTTAATCAAACCCTAACTCTCACCGTAAACCTAACCCTAACCCTCAATCTCAACCTCACCCTCAGCCTAACCCTATACCTAAGCCTAACCCTAACCCTCACACTCACCCTAACCCTGATGCTAATCCTAATCCTAACCTTAAGCCTAACCCTCACTCTCAACCTAATCCTCACCCTAATCCTAAATCTAACATTAACCCTAACCCTAACCTTCAATCTCAGCCTCACCCTAACCCTAACTCTAACCGAAAACCTCAACCTCACCCTAACCCTAACCCTAACCCGAACACTAAACCTCACCCTAACGCTAACCCTAAACCTCAACCTGAAACTAGGCCTCACCCTAACCCTAATCTTAACCCTAACCCTCATCCTAACCCTCACCCTATCACTAACCCGAACCTTTACTCTCACCCTAACACTAACCCTCACCCTAACCCTAACCCTCATCCTCATCGTAACCCTTAACCTAACCCTCAACATAACCCTAAACTTAACCTGAAACCTAACTCTCACCCCAACCCTTACTGTAACCCTCACCCTCAGCCTAACCCTTACCTTTAACCTTTCCGACCCCCTCACCCTAAACCTAATTCTAACCCTAACCCTAAACCTAAACCTCACCCTCACCCTCAACCTCATCATAACTCTAACTCTAACCCTAACAATAACACTTACACTAACCCTAACCCTCACCCTAACCCTAACCATAACCCTCACCCTCAGTGTCAAACTCATCCTAAACGTAAGCCTAAACCTAACCCTTACCCTAACCATCACCATAATCCTAACCCTAACCCTAAATCTAACCCTAACCCTAACCCTAAAACTAACCCTAAACCCAACCCTAATCCTCAGCCTCACCCTCACCCTGACCCAAACCCTAAACCTAACCCTCACCGTAACCCTAAGCCAATCCTTAACCCTAACCCTCACACTCACCCTCAACCTAACCATAATCCTAAACCTAACCCTATCCCTAACACTAACCCTCACCCTAACACTCACCATAACATTTACCCTCAACCTAACCCTAACCCTCACACTAACTATATCCCTCACCCTAACCCTAACCCTCACCCTACCACTTACCGTCACCCTAACACTAACCCTAACCCTAAAACTAACCTTCACACTAACCCTAACCCTCACCCTCACCCTAGCCCTTACCCTAACCCTAATTCTAACCCTCACCCTCACCCTAATCCTGACCCTTATCCTCACACTAAACCTCACACTAACCCTAACATTAATCCTCAATCTAACCCTCATCCTATCCCTAACCCTAACCCTTACACTAACCCTAAACCTAACCCTAACCCTCACCCTTATCTTAAACCTCACCCTCAGCATAAACCTCACCTTTACCCTTACCATCATCCTCACCCTAACCTCACCCTAACTCTAAACCTCATCCCAACCCTCACCCTAACCGTAAACCTAACCATCACACTAACCCTAACCCTCACCCTCAACCTCACCCTCAGCCTAACCCTAAGCCTAAGCTAAGTCTTACCCTCACTCGAGCCCTCAGCCTTACCCTAATCCTAACCATCATCCTAATCCTAAACCTCACCCCCACACTCACCCTCAGCCTAACCCTAACCCAAACCCTAAACCTCCCCTTAACCCTAACCCTAATCCTAAACCTCACCCTAACCCTAAACCTAA
This sequence comes from Dipodomys merriami, assembly GCF_024711535.1. Taxonomy (NCBI): domain Eukaryota; kingdom Metazoa; phylum Chordata; class Mammalia; order Rodentia; family Heteromyidae; genus Dipodomys; species Dipodomys merriami. Next base: position 2,141,058 of record NW_027202771.1, read on the forward strand.
ACCTAACCCTCACCCTAACCCTAACCCTAACCGTCACCCTTAGCCTAACCCTCACGTTTATCCTTACCGTCACCCCTAAACCTCACCCTAACCCTAACAATCAACCTAACACTCACCCTAACCCTAACTCTACCCCTAAACCTCACCCTCACCCTAACCCTAACTCTAACACTAACCTTAACACTAAACCACATCCTAACGCTAACCCTAACCCCCAAACTAACCATAACACTCACCCTCACCCACACCCTCAGCCTAAACCTAAGGCTATCTCTATCCCTCACACTCCCCCTCTCCCTAACCCTAATCCTAATCCTAACCCTAACCCTAACACACAACCTCACCCTAACCCTCACCCTAACCCTAACTCTAACACTAATACTAAGCCAAACCCTCACCCTAACACTCACCCTAACACTATCTCTAACCCTAAACCTCAAACTCACCCTGACCCTAACTCTAACCCTAAACCTCACCCTAACCCTAACCATAAACCTCAACTTCTCCCTAGCCCTCAGCCTAACCCTAATCCTAAACCTAACCTTCATCCTAACCCTCACACTAACCCTAACCCTAACCCTCACCCGAACCCTAACCCTCCCCCTCAACCTAACCCTCAGCCTAACCCTAAGCCTAACCCTAAACCTAACCCTAACCCACCCACTCACCCTCAACCTAACCCTAATCCTAACCATATCTCTAACACTTAACCTCACCCTAACCCTAAAACTAAAACTAACCCTAACCCTAACCCTCATCCTTAACCCTCACCTGTACCCTAACTCTAACCCTACACCTCACACTCACCCTAACCCTAACTCTAACCCTAACCTTAACCCTAAACCTCCCCTAAATCTAACCCTCCTCATTACCCTCACCGTAACCCTAACCCTAAACATCACAAAAACCCTAAAACTAACCCTAAACGTCACCATAACCATAACCACCAACCTAACACTAACCAAACACTTACCCTCACACTAACACTAACCCAAACTCTAAAACTAACCCTGACAGTAACCCTAACTCTCACCGTAACCCTAAACCTCACCCTCACCCTAACCCTAACCCTCAGCCTCACCCTAGTCCCCACCCCAAATTTAATTCTAACCGTAACCCACACCCTAACCCTAACCCTCACACTAAACCTCACAATAACCCTAACCCTAATCCTCAATCTATCCCTCACCCTCACCCTAACACTCACCCTAACCCTAACCCTCATCCAAATACTCACCCTAACCCTAACCCTTTCCATCTCCCTAACCCTAAACCTCACCCACACCCTCACCCTAGCCCTCACCCTAAACCGATTCCTAACCCTAACCATCATCATAACCCTCACCCTAACCCTAATCCTAAACATCACCCAAAACCTATTCCTAACCCCCAAGATCACCCTCAGCCTAACCCTAAGCCTAAGCCTATCCCTAGCCATAACCCTCACCCTCAGCCTCACCCTCAATGCAAACTTAACCCAAAACATAACAGTAAAAATAACCCTAATTTAAACCCTAACCCTAACCCTAATCCTCACCCCACCCTCACCCTCAGCCAAACCATTACCCTAACCCTAACCCTCTCAATGAAAGCCTAACCCTAACACTAACCCTAACCCTAAACCTCACCATAACCTTAAACCTAATCCTAAACCTCATCCTCACCCTCACCCTAACCCAAACTCTAAACTTAACCCTCACCCTAAACCTAAGCCTAACCCTAACCCTAACCCTAACCCTCACCCTCAACCTCAACCTAAACCTAATCCTAACCCTAACCCTATCCCTAACCCTAACCCTCACCCTAACCCTCACCCTAGCCCTAATCCTAACCCTAATGCTAACCCTAAACCTCACCCTAACCCTCACCCTAACCCTAACCCTAACCCTTACCCTAACCCTAAACTTAACCCTCAACTTCATTCTCGGCCTAAGCCTAAGCCTAAGCCTAATCCTAACCCTAAACCTCACCGTAACCCTAATTGTAACACTAAGGCTAACTCTAACCCTAAACCTCACTCTCACCCTAACCCTAACTCTAACCCTAACCCTAAACCTAAACCTCATCCTAAACCAAAACATAACCTTCACTCTCACCCTCACTATAACTGTAACTCTAACCCTAACCCTAAAAATAACCCCGACCCTCACCCGAACCATAACCCTCACCCTAACACAAATCCTCACCCTAACAAATACCCTCAACCTAACACTAACAGTAACCCTAACACTAACACTCACACTAACCCGAATCCTAACCCTACGCCTCAACCTAACCCTCACCCTCACACTAACCCTAACACTAACCCTAAACTTAACCCTCACCCTAACCCTCCCCCTAAAACTATATCTAACCCTAAACATCACCCTCACCTTAACCCTAACCCTAACCCTAAACCCCACCATAACCCTAACCCAAACCCTCAGCAATACTCTCACCCTCACCATAAATCTAAACATAACATTAACAATAACACTAACCATAACCCTAAACATAACCCTAACCCTAAGCCCAAACCTAATCCTAACACTCACCCTCACCCTCACCCTAATCCTAACCCTAAACCTCACCCTAACAATAACCCTCACCCTCACCCAAACCCTAGCACTCACCCTAACCCTAACCCTAAGCCTAATCTTCATCCTAACCCTCACCCTAACCCTAACATTAACCCGCACCCGCAACCTTACCCTCACCCTCACCGTAACTCTAACCCTAACCCTAACAATAACACTAACCCAAACCCGAACCATCACCCTAACCCTAATCCTCACCCCCACCCTCACCCTAAGCCTAAGCCTAACACTCACACTAACCCTCATACTCACCCTCACCCTAACCCTAATCCTAAACCTAAACCTATCCCTAAACCTCAAACTAACCCTCAACCTCCCCCTAACCCTAACACTAAACCTAACCCTAACCCTCACCCTAACCCTCCCCCTCACCCTAACTCTAACCCGAAACCTCACCCTCAACCTAACCCTAACCCTTACCCTAAAACTCACTCTAAACCTCACCCTAACCAAAACCCTCACCCTCAACCTCACCGTAACTCTAACCCTAAAACTAACATTAATACTAACCCTAACCCTAACACTAAACCTGACCCTAACCATAACCCTCACCCTCAGCCTCACCCTCACCGCAAACCTATCCCTAATCATAACACTAACAATAAACCAAACCCTAACCCTAACCCTAAACCTAACTCGCACCCGCACCCTCACCCTCACCCTCAGCCTAACCCTAGGCCTAAGCCTAACCCTAACCCTAACAATCACCATAATCCTAACCTTAACCCTAAACCTAACCCTAACCCTAACCCTAAACCTCAGCCTCACCTACACCCTTACCCAAACCCTAACCCTAACCGTCAGCCTAACCCTAAGCCTAAACCTAACCCTATCCCTAACCCTAACACTTACCCTCACCCTAACAGTAACCCTAACTCTCACACTAACCTTCACAGTAACCCAAACTCTCACCCTAACCCTAAACCTCACCCTAAGCCTAACCCTCATCCTCACTCTAAACCTCACACTAACCCTAACCCGAATCCTCAATCTATCCCTCACCCTCACCCTAACTCTCACCCTAAACCTAACCCTCATCCAAACACTCACCCTAAACCTAACCCTATGCATCACCCTAATCCTAAAACTCACCCTCACACTCAGCCTCAGCCTAAACCTAAGCCTAAGCCAAAGCCTAACCCTAACACTCACCCTCACTCTAGCCCTCACCCTAAACCTAATCCTAACCCTAACCCTCATCATAACCCTCACCCTAACCCTAATCCTAACCATCGTCCATAACCTATTCCTAACCTCCAAGATCACCCTCAGTCTAACCATAATCCTAAGCCTAACCCTAGCCATAACCCTCACCCTCAGCCTCACCCTCCCTGCAAACTTAACCCAAAACATAACACTAAAAATAACCCTAATTTAAACCCTAACCCTAACCCTAATCCTCACCCCACCCTCCCATTCAGCCTAAACCTAAGCCTAACCCTAGGCCTAACCCTAACCTTCACTGTAACCCTAACCCTACACCTAACCCTAAACCTAACCCTAAACCTAACCCTAGTCCTCAGCCTCACCCTCACCCTAACCCAAACCCCAAACCTAACCCTTACCCTAACCCTAACCCTCACTGTCACCCTCACAGTAACCGTAACCCTAAACCTAACCCTAACAATAGCCCTAACCCTAATATTAACCCTCATCCTAACCATAATCCTCACCCTAACCCAAACCCTCAACCTAACACTTAACCTCAACCTAACACTAACCCTAACCCTAACACTAACACTCACACTAACCCTAACCCTATCCCTAAACCTAAACCTCAACCTAACCCTCAACCTCACCCTAACCCTAACACTAACCCTATCCCTAACCCTCACCTTAACCCTCTCCCTAACCCTATATCTAACCCTAAACCTTACACTCACCATAACCCTAATCCTAACCCTAAACCCCACCCTAATCCTAACCCTAACCCTCACCCGCACCCTCACCCTCACTGTAACTCTAACCCTAACCTTAACAATAACACTAACCCTAACCCAAAACATCACCCTAACCCTAATGCTCACCGCCACCTTCACCCTTAGCCTATCCCTAAACCTAACCCTAACACTATCCCTAATCCTCACCCCCACCCTCACCCTCAGCCTAACCCTAACACTAAACCTCACACTAACCCAAATGCTAACACTCTCCCTCACCCTAGCCCTCACTCTAAAGCTAATCCTCAATCTAACCCTCACCCACACCCTTCCCCTAACTCTAACCCTCACGCTAACTCTAATTCTACCCCTAAACCTCACCCTCACAATAACCCTAACTCTAACCCGAAACCTAAAACTAAACCTCACCCTCACCCTAAACCTAACCCTCACCCTAAACCTAACCCTCACCCTCACCCTCACCCTCAGCCTAATCTTAAGGCTAACACTGACCCTAACCCTAACCCACACACTTAGCCTAACCCTAACCCTAATCCTTATCCTAACCCTAAACCTAACCCTCACCCTCACCATAACCCTAATCCTAACCCTAAACCTAACCCTCAACCTCAGCCTCACACTAACCCCAATTCTAACACTAAACCTCACACACATCCTAACCTAACACTAACCCTAACCCTAACCCTCCCCCTAACTCTCAAACTAACCCTAACACTAAGAATAACCCTAACCCTAAACCTCAATCTAACCCTCACCCTAACCCTAACTCTATCCCTAAACGTCACCCTCACCCTAACCCTCACTCTAACCCAAACCCAAACCCTAATCCTCACCCTGACCCTAACCTAAACTTCACCCTCACCCTCACAGTAACCGTAACCCTAAACCTAACACTAACCCTATCCCTAACCCTCACCCTAACCCTCTCCCTAACCCTATATTTAACCTTAAACCTCACCCTCACCCTAACCCTTACCCTAACCTTAAACCCCACTCTAACCCTAAACCTAACCCTCAACCGCACTCTCACCATCACGGTAACTCTAACCCTAACCCTAACAATAACACTAACCCTAACCCGAAACATCACCCTAACCCTAATGCTCACCGCCACCCTCACCCTCAGCCTAACCCTAAACCTAACCCTAACAGAATCCCTAATCCTCACCCCCACCCTCACCCTCAGCCAAGCCTAAGTCTAAGCCTAACCCTCACCCTCACCCTCACCCTAACCCTAGTCCTAACCCTAACCTTATCCCTAAACCTCAAACTAACCCTCACCCTAACCCTAACCCTAACCCTCACCCTAACCCTAATCCTCAACCTAACCCTCACCCTAAACCTAACTCTACCTCGAAACCTCACACTCACCATCAGCTTAAACCTAAGGCTAAGCCTAAGCCTAATCCTAACCCTCACACTCACCCTAACCATAACCCTAATCCTAACCCTAACCCTAAACCACACCCTTACCTTAACCCTCACCCTAACCCTAACCATAACACTAACCCTAAACCTAACCCTCACCCTCAGCCTTACCCGAATCCTAATTCTAACACTAAACCGCACCCACATCTTAACACTAATGCCAACCCTAACCCTAACCCTAACCCTAAACCTCCCCCTAACTCTCAACCTAAAGCTAACACTAACACTAACCCTAACCCTAAACCTCAACCTAACCCTCAACCTCACGCTAACCCTAACACTAACCCTATCCCTAACCCTCACCTTAACCCTCTACCTAACCCTATATCTAACCCTAAAACTAACCCTGATCCTCACCCTCACCCTCACACTCAGGCTAACCCTAAGCCTAAGGCTAACCCACACCCTCACCCTCACCCTATCCCTAGTCCTAAACCTAATCCTATCCCTAAATCTCAAACTAACCCCCACCCTCACCCTCACCCTAACACTAACCCTAACCCTAAACCTCACTTAACTCTGCCCCTAAACCTAACTCTAACCCTAAACCTCATCCTCACCCTAATCCTAAACCTAACACTAACCCTAACCGAAACCCAAACCCTCAAACTAACCCTAGCCCTAACCCTAAACATAACCCTAAGCCTAACCATAAACTTAACAGTAATGCTCAGCCTCACCCTCACTCTAACCCAAACCCTTAACCTAACCCTCACACTCACCCTCAGCCTAACCCTAAGCTTAAACCTAACCCTATCCCTAACGCTCATCGTAACCCTCACTCTAACCCTAAGCCTAACCCTCAATCTAACCCTAACCCTAACCCTAAACCTAACACTAATCCTCAGCTTCACCCTCACACTAACCCAAAACCTAACCCTAAACCTCATCATAACCCTAAGCCTAATGGTAACCCTAACCCTAACCCTCTCCCTCATCCTCACCCTCACCCTACCCCTAATCCTAACCTAACCCTATCCCTAAACCTAACCCTCACCCTAAACCTCAGCCTAGCCCTCACCCTAACCCTAATCCTAACCCTAAACCTCATCCTAACCCTCACCCTAACCCAAACACTAACCCTCACCCTAACCCTAACCCTAACCCTCACCCTCATGCTCGGCCTAATCCTAAGCCTAAGCCTAAGCCTAAGCCTAACCCTAAACCTCACCCTCACCCTAACCCTAACATTAACCCTAATTCTAGCAGTAAACCTCACTCTCAACCTAACCCTAACTCTCACCCTAACCCTAAAGCTAAACCTCATCCTAACCCTAACCTAACCCTCAGCATCACCCTAACTGTAACCATAAGCCTACCCCTAAACATAACAATAACCCTAAACCTAACCCTAAACCTCAACCTATCCATAACCCTCACCCTAACCGTAACCCTCACCCTAACACTTACCCTCACGCTAACACGAACCCTAACCATAACACTAACCCTCACACTAAATCTAACCATCACCCTAACCCTAAACCTCACCCTAACCCTACACTAACCCTCACTGTCACCCTAGACCTCACCCTAACCCTAACCCTCATCCTCACCCTAAACCTCACACTAACCGTAACACTAATCCTCAATCTAACCTTCACCCACATCCTTCCCATAACCCTAACCCACACCATATCCCTAACCCTCACCGGACCGTAACCATTACCCTCAGCCTAACCCTCAAGTTTGCCTTTACTGTCACCCCCACCCTAACCCTTACCCTAACCCTAAAACTCACCTAACCCTCACCCTAACCCTAACTCTACCCCTAAACCTCACCCTCAACCTAACCCTAACTCTAAATCTAAACCTAACACTAAACATCATCCTAACGCTAACCCTAACCCTCACACTAACCCACACTATAAACGTAAACCTAAACCTAACCCTAACAATAACCCTAACCCTAACCCTCACCCTAACCATCACCCTCACCCTAACACTTACTCTCACCCTAACCCTAACCCTACCCTAACACCAACCCTTACACTAACCTTAAACCTCACCCTAATCCTAAACCTCACCCTAACCCTAACTCTAACCCTAACCCTCACCCTCACCCTAGCCCTCACCCTAAGCCTAATTCTAACCCTCACCCTCAACCTAACCCTATCCCAATTCCTCACCCTAAACCTCACATTAACCTAACTCTAATCACTTAATTAAACATCACCCTAACCCTAACCCTAACCCTAAACCTAAACCTATCCGTAACCCTCAACCTAATTTTAACCCTCACCCTCAGCCTAAACCTCCCCTTTACCCTTACCATCATCCTCACCCTAACCCTAAACATCATCCTAACAGTCACCCTAACTGTAAACCTAACCATGACCCTAAACCTAACCCTCACCCTCACCCTGGCCCTCACCCTAACCCTAATCCTAACCCTAACCCTCATCCTAACCCTCACCTTAACCCTAACCCTAATTATCACCCTAACCCTAACACTCAACCCCATCCTCACCCTCAGTCTCACCCTAAACCTAACCCTAACCCTAACCCTGACATTCACCCTCACAATAACCCTAATCCCAACCCTAACCCTAACCCTAACCCATAACCTCAACCTAACCCTCACCCTAACCTTCACCCTAACACTAACCCTAACTATAAACCACGAACTAACACTCCCCCTAACCCAAATCTAACCCTAAACCTCACCCTCACCCTAACCCTAATACTACCCTTAACCCTAAACCTCACCCTAAACCTAACCCTAACCCTCACCCTCACCCTCAGCCTAAACCTAAGGATAACCCTAACCCTAAACCTAACCCTCACACTCACCCTAACCCTAAACCTAATGCTAACCCTAACCCTAGCCCTAACCCTCACCCTCACCCTCACCTTCACCTTAACGCTAACACAAACCATAACAATAACACTTATCCTAACCCTAAACCTAACCGTAACCCTAACCCTAACCCTCATCCTAAAACTCACCCTCACCCTCAGCCTAACCCTAAGCCTAAGGCTATCCCTAACCCTCACACTTACCCTCACCCTAACCCTAACCATAACCCTAAATCTTAACCTCAACCCAAGCCTCACCCTAACCCTAACCCTCACCCTCACCCTCACCGTAACTGTAACCCTAAACCTAACATTAACAAAAACCCTAAACCTAATCCTAACCCTCAACTTAACCATAGCCCTCACCCTAACCCAAACCCGCACCCTAACACTTACCCTCTCCCTAACACTAACCCTAACCCTTACACTAACCCTCACACTAACCCTAACCCTAACCCTAAACCTCAACCTAAACCTCACCCTCACCCTAACCCTAACACTAACCCTTACACTAACCCTCCCACTAATCCTCCCCCTAACACTATATCTAACCCTAAACCTCACCCCCACACTCACCCTAACCCAAACCCTAACCCTTACCTTAACCATAACCCTCACCCTCACCCTAAACTCCAACATAACACTTACCCTCACCCTAACACTAACCCTAAACCTAACACTCACCCTCACACTAACCCTAACCCTCACCCTAATCCTAAACCTCAACCCTAACCCTAAAACTAAGCCTAACCCTCACCATCATCCTAGCCCTCACCCTAACCCTAATTCTAACCCTCATCCTCACCCTAAACCTCACACTAACCCTAATCCTAACCCTAATCCTCAATTTAAACCTCACCCTCACCCTAACCCTAACCCTTACCCTAACCCTAACCCTAACACTAACACACACTTATTTTAACCCTCACCCTCAGCATAAATGTCACCTTTACCATTACCATCATCCTGACCATTCTACTACCCCTAACCCTAAACCTCACCCTAACCCTCACCCTAACCGTAAACCTAAACATCACCCTAACCATAACCCTCACCCTCAACCTCACGCTCAGCCTAACCCTTAGCCAAGTCTAACCCTTACCCTAACCCTCACCCTCACTATAGCCCTCACGCTAAACCTAATCCTAACCCTAAACCTCATCCTAAACCTCAACATAACCCTAACCCTAACCATCATCCCAACCATAATCCTCACACCCACACTCACCCTCACCCTAACCCAAATCCTAACCCTAACTCTAACCCTAACCCTAACCCTTAACCTCAACCTAACCCTCACCCTAAACTTAACCCTAACACTAATCCTAACCCTAACCCGGGAAAAACCCTCTCTCTAACCCTAAATCTAATCCTATACCTCACTCTCACCCTAACCCTAAACCTAACCCTAACACTAAACCTCACCCTAAACCTAACGCTAACCCTCATCTCACCCTCACACTCACTATAACTCTAACCCTGACCCTAACAATAAAACTAATCCTAACCCTAAACCTAACCCTAACCCTCACCCTCACACTAATCCTCAACCTAACACTCACCCTAACCCTAACCCTAACCCTAACCCTCACCCTCAGGCTCAAATTAACCATAACTTTAACCCCAAAATCTCAACCTCACCCTAACCCTAAACCTAAACCTAACCCTAAACCTCACCATAAACCTAACCCTAAAACTCACCCTCACTCTAGCCCTCACTCTAACCCTAATCCTAACCCTAACCCTCATCCTAAACCTCCCCATAACCCTAACCCTAAACCTCACCCTAACCCTAAGCCTAACCCTAAACCTAACCCTAACCTTCACACTCACCCTCACCGTAACCTAAACCCAAACCCTAACACTAACCCTCACCCAAACCATAACCCTCACCCTTACCTCAACCCTCAACTTAACATTTACCCTCACCCTAACCCTAACCCTAACCCTCACCCTTACCCTAGCACTCACCCTAACCCTTACCCTCATCCTCACCTCAAACCTCACCCTAACCCTAACCCTCACCTTTACAATAACTCTCACCCTCGGCCTAACCTTCATGTTTACCCTTACGGTCACCCCCACACTAACCCTCACCCTAAACCTAACCCTCACACTAACCCTCACCCTATCCCTAACCGATAAACTTAACCCTCACCCTAACCCTAATTCTAACCCTAACCCTAACAATAAACCTCACCCTAAACCTAAACCTAACCCTCAACCTAAACCTAACCCTAACCCTCACCCTCATATTCAGCCTAAACCTAAGGCTAACGCTAACCCTAACCCTCACACTAACCCTAAAGCTAATCCTAATCCTAATCCTACCCTAACCCTAATCCTCACCCTCACCCTAACCCTCACCCTAACCCTAACCCTAACACTAACCCTAACATTAACCCTCACCCTAAGCTTCAACCTAACCCTAATTTATCCCTAAACCTCACCCTCACCCTAACCCTAATGCTAACCCTAAGCCTCACTCTAACACTAACCGTCCCGCTAACTCTCACCTTAACCCTAAGACTAACAGTAAACCTAACCCTAACACTAAACCTCACCCTAACACTAACCCTAACCCTCACCCTCTCCATAACCCTCATCCTCACCCTCACCCTCAGCCTAACATTTCGCCTAACCCTAATACCAACCCTAAACCTAACACTAACCTAACCCTCACCCTAACAATCACCCCCACCCTAACCCTAAACCTCACCCTCACCCTAGCCCAAACCCAAACCCTAAGCCTAAGATTAACCCTCACCCTAACCCTCACACTAACCCTAAGACCAACACTCACCCGAACCATAACCTTCACCCTCACCCTAACTCTAATCCTAATCCTAACCCTAACCCTATCACTCACACTCACCCTCACCTTAACCCTAATCCTAATCCTAACCCTAACACTAACCCTCACCCCCACACTAAACCTCACCTTAACCCTAACCCTAACAGTAACCTAACCCTAACCCTAACCCTAACCCTCACCCTAACCTTATCTCTAACCCTAAACCCCACCTCCACCATAACACAAACCCTAACCCTAATCCTAAACCTCACCCTAAACATATACCTTACCCTAACACTTACGCTAACCCTAACACTAACACTAACACTAACCATCACCCTAAACGTAAACCTCACCCTAACCCTAACCCTAACCCTCAACTTGACCCTATCCCTCACCCTAACCCTAACCTTCATCCTCACCCTAAACCTCACAGTAACCCTAATACTAATCCTCAATCTAACCCTCACACTCACCATAAACCTTACCCTCATCATCACCCTTACCATAACCCTCACCCTCAGCCTAACCCTCACCTTTACTCTTACTGTCACCCTCATTCTAACGCTCACCCTAATCCTAACCCTCATCCTAACCCTCACCCTTACTGTAACACTAACCATCACCCTAACCGTAAACCTCACCCTCACGATCAGCCACAGCCTAACACTAAGCCTAAACCTAAACCTAAACTTAAACTTCACACTCACCCTAGCCCTCACCCTAACCCAAATCCTAACCCTAACCCTCATCATAACACTCAACCTAATCATACCCCGAACCATCATTCTAAACCTAAGCCTCATCCCCAACCTCACCCTCAGCCTAAACCTAAGCCTAAGGATAACCCTAACCCTAACCCTTACACTCACCCTCACACTAACCCTAATCCTAACCCTAACCCTAACCCTAAACCTAAACCTCAACCTAACCCTCACCCTAACCCTAACCCTAACCCTCACCTTAGTCCTCACAATAACCCTCAATCCAAACCTAACCCACACCCTCACCATAAACAAAAAGCTCACCCTGAACCAAACCCTAACCCTTAACCTCACCTTCACCCTAACCCTACCCCTAACCATAAACCTTACCCTAACCCTGACACTTACCCTCACCCTCACCCCAGCCCTCACCTTAACCCTAATTGTATCCCTAACCCTCATCCTAAACCTCAACCTAAACCTAACCCTAAACCTCACCCTAACCCTAAACCTCACCATCACCCTAAACCAAACCCTAGTCCTAACCCTCACCCTAACCCTAAGCCTAACCCTAACACTAACCCTAACCCTCACACTCACCCTCAACTTAAACCTAACCCTAAGCCTAACCCTAACCCTCACCCTTACCCTCACCTTCACCCTCAATGTAACTATAACCTTAACTCTAACAATAACACTAATCCTAACCCTAAAACTAACCTTAACCCTAATCCTATACATAAATCTCACCCTCAGCCTCCTCCTCACTGCAATGTCACCATAATCATAACAATAACAATAATCCTAACCCTAACCCTAATCCTAAACCTCACCCTCACCCTAAAACTAATCCTAACCCTAACCCTCACCCTAACCCTAACCCTAACCCTCACCGTAACCCTAACCCTCATCCTAACCCTGACCCTAACCCTCACACAAACGCTAAACCTCACCCTAACACTAACCCTAACCCTCACCCTCACCCTAGCCCTCACTCTAACCATAATCCTAACCCTAATCCTCATCCTAACTCTTAATCTAACCCTAACCCTAACCCTCACCCTAACCCTAACTCTCTCCCTAACTCTAACACTCACCCTCACCATAACCCTAACCCTAACCCTCACCCTAACCCTAAACTTAACCCGAAACCTAACTCTCACCCAAACGCTGACCCTAACCCGAACCCTAACCCTAACCCTTACCCTCATCCTCACCCTCACCAAAACCCTAATCCTAAACCTAACCCTATACTACCCTAACCCTCACTCTATCCCTAAACCTAACCCTAAACCTAACACTAACCATCACACTATCCCTCACCTTAACACGAACTCTAACCCTAAACCTCAGTTTCACCCTAACCCTCACCCTCACCTTCATGCTCAGCGTTTCACTAAGCCTAACACTAACCCTAACCCTAACCGTCACACTCACCCTCACCCAAACCGTAAACCTAATCCTAACCCTAAACCTAACCTTCACCCTAACCCTAACCCTCACCCTCACGCTAACCCTAACCTAAAACATCACCCTCACCCTAGCACTCACCCTAAGACTAACCCTAACCTGAACCCTAACCTGAACCCTAAACCTACCCCTACCTCTAACCCTAAACCTCACACTAACCCTAACACTTACCCTCACACTCACCCTAGCCCTCACCTTAACCCTAATTGTATCCCTAACCCTCATCCTAACCCTCACCCTCACCCTAACCCTAAACCTCCTAACCGTAAACCTAATTCTAACCCTCAACCTAACCCTAAACCTGACCCTCACCGTAACTCTAACCTTAACCCTCACCCTATCCATAAACCTAATCTGAAACGTAAACCTCACCGTAACCCTCACCCTAACCCTCACCCTAACCCTAGCCCTCATCCAAATCCTAATCCTTACCCTAACCCTCATCCTAAACCTAACCCTCATGCTAACCCTCACCCTAACCATAAACCTAACCCTCACCTAACCTTAACCCTCACATTCAACATTACCCTTAGCCTTACCCTAAGCCCAACCCTAAACCTAACCCTAATCCACAAACTCACCCTCACCCTCACCCTAATCCTAACCCTAACCCTAATCCTAACCATCACCCTCAACCTAGCCTTCACCCTAATCCTAATCCTAGCCCTAACCCAAACTCTAACCTTAACCCTAACAATAAACCTCACCCAAAACTTAACCCTAACCCTCAGCCTCACTGTAAGGGTAACCCTAACCCTAACCCTAAAAAGAACTCTAACCCTAACCCTAACCCTCACCCTAACACTTACCCTCACCCTTACACTAACCTAAACATAACACTAACCTTCACACTAATCTTAACCCTCAACCTAAACCTAAACCTCACCCTAACCCTAATCCTAAACCTAACGCTCACCCTAGCCCTCACCCTAACTGTAATTCTAACCCTAAACCTAACCCTCATCCTCATCCTAAACCTCACACTAACCCTAACCCTAATTCTCAATGTAACCCTCACCCTCACCCTACCCTAACCGTAATCCTTACCCTAAACCTCACGCTAACAATAACCCTTACCCTTATCTTAACCCTCACCCTCAGCCTAACCCTCACCTTTACGCTTACCATCACCCTCACTTTAACCCTTACCCTCACCTGAACCCTCACCCTAACCTTAAACCTAACCATCACCCAAACACTAACCCACACCTTCAAACTCACCTTCAGACTAACTCTAAGCCTAAGCCTATACCTAAACCTAATCCTCAACCTCACTCTAGCCCTCACCCTAACCCTAATCCTAACCCTAACCCTCATCCTAACCTTCAACCTAACCGTAACCCTAACCATCACCCAAACCCTAATCCTCACGCCCAACCTCACACTCAGCCTAAACCTAAGCTTAAGCCTAACCCTAACAGGAACCCTCACACTCACCCTCACCCTCACCCTCACCCTAACCCTAACTGTAACCCTAACCGTAAACCTCAACTTAAACCTCACCCTAACCCTAACCCTAACACTAACCCTAACACTAACCCTGACCCTAAACCTCCCCCTAACCCTAACAGGAACCCTCACACTCACCCTCACCCTAACGCTAATCCTAACCCTAACCCTAAACCTCACCCTAACACTAACCCTAACTCTCACCCTTACCCTCACCCTCAACCTCACCATAACTCTAACCCTAACCCTAACAATAACACTAATCCTAGCCTTAAACTTAACCCTAACACTAATCCTAGCCCTAACCCTCACCCTCAGCCTCATCCTCACTGCAAACATAACGATAACCATAACACTAACAATAATCCTAACTCTAACCCTAATTCTAACCCTCCCCCTCCCCCTAACCCCCATCCTATCCCTAACCTAACCCTTACCCTAACCTTAACCCACACCCTCACCATAACCCTAACCCTCAGCCTAACCCTCACCCTCAAGCCAACCCTAACCCTAAACCTCAACTGAACCCTAACCCTAAACCTCGCCCTCACCCTGGCCCTCACCCTAACCCTAATCCTAACCCTAATCCTCAACCTAACACTCATCCTAAACCCAACCATAACCCTCACCCTAAACCTAATCCTATCCCTAACCCTCAACCTTACCCTAACCCTCACCCTCACTGTAACCCGAACCTTAAATCTCACCCAAACCCTAAACTTAACCCTCATCCTAATCCCTCACCCTAACCATTACACTAACCCTTACCCTAACCCTCACCATAACCCTCACCCTAACCCTAACTCTAACCCTAAATCTCATGCTCACCCTCACCCTAACCCTAACCATAACCTTAAAACTCACTCTATCCCTAAACCTCCTCCTCGCCCTCCCCCTCTCTATAACTCTAACACTAACCCTAACAATAACACTAAAACTTACCCTAACTCTATCCCTAACCCACACGCTCACAGTAACCCTAACACTAACCCAAACCCTCACCCTAACCCTAACCCTAACACTCACCCTAAACCTTACCCTAACCCTAACTTTAACCCTAAACCTCACCCTCACCCTAACCCTAATTCTAACCCCAACACTAAAACTCACCCTAACCCTCACTCTAACCCTAAACCTAACCCTCACCATAACCCTAACCCTAACACTCACCCTAACTCTAAAATTAACCCTAACCAAAAACCTCACCCTAATGCTAAACCTAACCCTCAGCCTCACCCTAGCCCTCACCCTAGCCCTAATCCTAAACCTAAACCTAAACCTAAACCTAACCTTAACCCTCACCCCAACCCTAAAACCCTAACAATCACCCTAACCCTCACCCTCACCTTAACCCTAACCCTAACCCTAAATCTCACACTAAACCTAACCATAACCCTAACCCTCACCCTCACTCTAACCCTCACCTTAATTCTAACTGTAACCCTAACACTTACCTAAAACTTACCCTCAAACTCAGCCTCACCCTAACCCTAACTCTAACCCTAAACCTCAACCGCAACCTATCCCTAACCCTAACTCTAAAGCTAAACCTCACCCTAAATCTCACCCTCACCCTAGTCCTTACCTTAACCCTAATCCTAACACTAACACTCATCCTAACACTCCCACTAACCGTAACTCTCACCCTCAACCTCACCCTTACCCTCACCCTAAGCCTAACCCTAAACCTAACCCAAACCCTCTCCCTAACACTCACTCTAAACCTAACCCTAACCCTAACCCTAAAGCTAACCCTCAACCTAAACTTCACCCTAAACCTAACTCTAACCCTAAACCTCACCCTCACCCTAACACTAACTCTAACTCTAAACCTCAACCTCAACCTAACCCTAACCCTAAGCATAAACCTAAACCTCACCCTAACCCTAACCATAAACTTAACCCTCACCCTAGCCCTCACCCTAACCCTAATCCTAACCTTAACCCTCATCCTAACCCACCCCATAACCCTAACCCTAACCCTCACCCTAACCTTAAACCTCACACTCACCCTCACTCTCAGCCTAACCGTAAGCATAAACCTAAGCCTAACCATAAACTTAACCCTAAACTTCACACTCACCCGCACCCTCACCCTCACCGAAATTCTAACCCTAACCCTAACCCTAACCCTAAACTTCACCATAAGCCTAACCCTAAACCTAACCCTAACCCTCACCCTCACCCTAACCCTAACCCTAACCCTAACCCTTACCCTAACCCTCCGCCTAACCCTATATCTAAACCTAAAACTCACCCTCATTGGAAAACTAACCCTAATCCTAAACTCCACCCTAACCCTAAGCCTAACCCTCACCCCCACCCTCACCTTCACCGGAACTCAAACCCTAACCCTGACAATAACACTAAACCTAACCCTAACCATCACCCTAACCCTAATCCTCACCCGCACCCTCACCCTCACCCTAACCCTAAGCCTAAGCCTAACCCTCACCCTAACCCTCATACTCATGCTCACCCTAACCCGAATCCTAAACCTAACCCTATCCCTAAACCTCAACCTAACCCTCACCCTCACCCTCACCCTAACCCTAACACTATCCCTAAACTTAAACCTCACCCAAACCCTCCTCCGAAACCTAACTCTAACCCTAAAACTCACCCTCACCCTAACAATAACTCTAAGCCTAACCCTAATCCTCATCCACACTCTCACCCTCATCCTAACCCTCACCCTAGCACTCACCATAAGCCTAATTCTAAACCTCAACCTCACCCTAACCCTAACCCTCATGCTCACCCAAAACCTAAAACTAACCCTGACCCGAACCCTAGTCCTCAATCCAACCCTCACCCTAACGCTAACCTTAACCCTAAACCTAAACCTAAACCCCACAATAACCCTAACCCTAAACCTCACCCTCACCCTAGCCCTCACCATAACCTTATCCTAACCCTAACCCTCATCCTAACCCTCACCCTAACAATAACCCTAACCCTAACCCTCAACCTAACCCTAACCCTCACCTTCACTGTAAAACATAACCTAACCCTCACCCTAACCCTAAACTTAACCGGAACCCTAACTCTCACCCTAAGCCTAACCCTCACCCTGACCCTCACCCTAACCCTCACCTTAACCCTAACCCTCACCCTGACCTGAAACCTATCCCTAAACCTCACCCTCAACCTAACCCTAACTCTAACCCTAACCCTAAAATTAAACCTCACCCTATCCCTAACCCTAATGCTCACACTCAACCTCATGCTCAGCCTAACCCTAAGCCTGACACTATCCCTAACCCTAACCCTCACACTCACAATAAGCCTTACCCTAATCCTAATCCTAACACTAAGCCTTACCCTCACCCTCACCCTAACACTCACCATAACCCTAATTCTAACACTAACCCTAACCCTAACACTCAGCCTAACCCTAACCCTAACTCTAACCCTAAACCTCACACTAATCTGCACCCTCACCCTCACTGTAATTCTAACCCTAACTTTAACCCTAACCCTAAACCTCACCCTAACCGCAATCCTAACCCTAACCCTAACCCTAACCTTCCCCCTAACCCTATATCTAACCCTAAACCTCATCCTCACCTTAACCCTAACACTAACCCTAACCCTAACCCTCACCTTAACCCTCACCCTAACCCTATATCTAACAGTAAACCTTACCCTCACCTTCACCCTAACACTAAACCTAACCCTAAACCCCACCCTAACCCTAAACCTAACCCTCACCCGTACTTTCATCTTCACCGAAACTCGAACCCTAACCCTAACAATAACACTAACCCTAACAATCACCCTAACCCTAATCCTCACCCCCATTCTCACCCTCAGCCTAACCCTAAGCCTAAGCCTAACCCACACCCTAACCTTCATACTCACGCTCACCCTAAACCTAATCCTACTCCTAAGCCTATCCCTAAACCTCAACCTAACACACACCCTCACCTTAACACTAACACTAACCCTAAACCTCACACTAACCCTCCCCCTAACCCTAACTCTAACCATAAACCTCACCCTCAACCTAACCCTAACGCTAAACTTCACCCTAAACTTAACTCTCACCCTCAACCTCATTGTAACTCTAACCCTAACCCTAACAATAACACTAACCCTAACCCTAATCCTAACCCTAAACATACCCCTCAGCCTCAGCCTCAACCTAATCCTAACCCAAACCCTAACACTAACCCTCACTCTAACCCTAAGCCTAACCCTAACCCTAACCCTAAGCCTCACACTCAACCTCACCCTAATCCAAATCGTAAACCTAAACCTATCCCTAACCCTCACCCTAGCACTCAACCTAACACTAATTCTAACTCTCACCCTCACCCTAAACCTAACCCTCATCCTCACCCTAAACCTCACACTAACCTTAACCCTAACCCTAATGCTCAATCGAACCCTCACTCTAACACTAACCCTAACCCTAAACCTAATCCTAACCCTCACCCTTATCTTAATCCTCACCCTCAGCCTAAACCTCACCTTTACCCTTACCATCATACTCACCCTAACCCTCAACCTCATCCTAACCCTCACCCTAACAGTAAACCTAACCATCACCCTAACCCTAACACTCACCCTCAACCTCACGCTCAGCCTAAACCTAAGCCTAAGCCTAACCCTTACCCTTACCCTCACGCTCACCCTAGCCCTCACCCTAACCATAACCCTAACCCTAATCCTCACCCCCAGCCTCACCCTCAGCATAACCCTAACCCTAAGCCTAACCCTAACCCTAAATCTCACATAGCCTAACCCAAACCCTAATTCTAACCCTAACCCTAAACCTAAACCTCAACCTAACCCTCAACCTAACCTTAACCCTAACACTAACCCTAACCTTAACCGTTGACCTAAACCTCCCCCTAACCCTAAATATAATCCTAAAACTCACCCTAACCCAAATACTAACCCTAAACCTCACCCTAACCCTAACCCTAACCCTCACTGTAACCCTAGCCCATATCCTAAACCTCACCCTAAACCTAACCCTAAACCTCACCCAAACACAAATCCTAACACTCACCCACACCCTAGCCCTCACCCGAACCCTAATCATAACCCTAATCCTCATCCTAACCCTCACCCTAACACTTACACTAACCCTCACTCTAATCCTAAGCCTAACCCTAACTTTCAACCTAACCCTAACCCTCAACCTCAATGTAACCCTAACCCTAACCGTCACTCTGACCCTAAACTTAACCCGAATCCTAATTCTCACCCTAACCCTATCCCTAAATCTCACCCTAACCCTAACTCTCACCCTCAGCCTCACCCTAAACTTAACCCTAAGCCTAACCCTAACCCTCACACTCACCCTAAAAGTTATCCTAATCCTAATCCTAACACTAAGCCTTACCCTCAACCTCAACCTAACCCTCACCGTAACCCTAACTCTAACACTAACCCTAACCCTAACCCTCATCCTCAGCCTCACCCTAACGCTAACTCTAACACTATACCTCACCCTCACCCTAACCCTAACCTTAAACCTCACCCTCACCCTAGCCCTCACCCTAACCCTAATCCTAACCCTAACCCTCATCAAACCCTCACCCTAAGACTAACCCTAACCCTCACTCTCACCCTCACCCTCACCCTCACCCTAACCCTAACCCTCAACCTACCCCTAACCCTCACCCTCAATTTACCGTTACCCTAACACTCACCCTAACCCTAAACTTAACCTGAACTCTAACTCTCACCCTAACCCTAACCCTAACACTCACCCTAACCATAACACCCTCACCCTCATCTTCAGCCAAACACCAAGCCTCACCCTAAAACTAACCCTAAACCTCACACTCACCCTAACCCTAACCCTAATCCTAATCCTAACACTAACCCTAAACCTCACCTTCACCCTCACCCTTACCTTAAACCGAACCCTACCATTAATCCTAACCCTAACCCTAACCCTAAACTTCATCCTCACCCTAAACCTCACACTAACCCTAACACTAATCCTCAATCTAACCCTCACCCTCACCTCACCCTAGCCCTCACCCTAACCCTAACCCTCATCCTCACCCTACACCTCACACTAACCCTAACACTAATCCTCAATCTAACCCTCACCCTCACCCTAAACCTAACCCTCACCCTTACCATATCACTCTCCTTCAGGCTAACTCTCACCTTACACTTACCAACACCCCCACCCTAACCCTAACCCTCACCCTGACCCTAACCCTACCCCTAAACCTCACCCTCACCTGAACCCTAACTCTAACCCTAACCCTAACACTAAACCTCACCCTATCCCTAAACCTCACCCTCACCCTCAACCTCATGCTCAGCCTAACCCTAAGCCTAAGCTTATCCCTTACTCTAAATTTCACCCTCACCCTAGCCCTCACCCTAACTCTAATCCTAATACTAAACCTCATCCTAACCATCACCTTAACCCTAATCATATCCATCACCCTAACACTAATCCTCATCCCCACCCTCACCCTCAGCCTAACCCTAAGCCTAATCCTAACCCTAACCCTCACACTCACCCTCACCCTAACCCTAATCCTCAGCCTAACCCTAACCCTAAACCTAAACCTAAACCTAAACCTAACCTTAACCTTAACCCTAACACTAACGCTAATATTAACCCTCGTACTAACACTTCAACTAACCCTAAATCTAACCAAACCCTCAACCTCACCCTCACCCTCACCCTCACCATAACTCTAACCCTATCCCTAACAATAACACTAATCCTATCCCTAAACCTAACCCTAACCCTAAACCTAATCCTAACACTCACCCTCACCGCAACCATAATTTTAATCCTAACCCTCATCCTAACCCTAACCCAAACCCTAACCCTAAACCTAAACCTTACCCTAACACTAACCCTAAACCTCATCCTCACCCTAGCCCTCACCCTAACCCTAATCCTAACCGTAACCCTCACCATAACCCTAAACTTATCCAGACCCTAACTCTCACCCTAAACCTAAACCCAACTCTCACCTTAACCCTCACCCTCACCCTCACCCTCACTCAGCCTAAGCCTAAGCCTAAGCCTAAACGTAACCCTAACCTTCACACTCATCCTTACCCTTACCCTAGAACTAATCCTAACCCTAAGCCTAACTCTCACCCTCATTCTAACCCTCACCGTAACTCTAACACTAAACCTTAACCAAAACCTCAACCTCAGCCTCACCTTTACCCTAACTCCAAACCTAAACCTCACGCTCACCTTAACCCTAACACTAAACCTTTTCCTAAGACAAAACCTCACCCTAACCCTAAACCTAACCGTCACCCTCACAGTAAAAATAACCCTAACCCTAACCCTAACAATAACCCTCACCCTCACTGTAACCCTAATCCTAACCCTAACCCTCAACATAACCCTAACTCTCACCCACATCTTAAACATAACCCTCATCCTAACCCTCACCCTAACCCTAAACCTAACCCTATACCTCACCCTAACCCTAACCATACCTCTCACCTTCACCCTAGCCCTCACCCGAACCCTAATCCTAACCCTAAACCTCATCCTCACCCTCACCCTAACACTTACACTAACCCTCACCCTGATCCTAAGCCTAATCCTAACCCTCAACCTAACCCTAACCCTAACCCTCACCCTCAGCTTCACCCTAACGCTAACTCTAACCCTAAACCTCAACCTCACCCTAACCGTAACCCTAAACCTAACCCTAAACATCACCCTAAACCTACCCCTAAACCTCACCCTCACCCTAGCCCTCACCCTAACCCTAATCCTAATGCTAACCCTCATCCTAACCCTCACCCTAACAATAAACCTACCCCTCACCCTCACCCTCATCCTAACCCTAAAACTAAACCTAACCCTAACCCTCAACCTAACCCTAACCCTCACCCTCAATTTGACCTTACCCTAACACTCACCCTAACCCTAAACTTAACCTGAACCCTAACTCTCACCCTAACCCTAACCCTAACACTCACCCTAACCATAACCCTCACCGTCAACCTCACCTTCAGCCAAACACTAAGCCTAAACCTAAACCTAACCCTAAACCTCACACTCACCCTAACCCTAACCCTAATCCTAATCCTAACACTAAACCTAAACCTCACCCTCACCCTCACCCTAAACTTAAGCCTAACCGTAATATAAATCCGAACCCTAACCTTAACCCTAAACCTCATCCTCACCCTAAACCTCACAATAACCCTAACACTAATCCTGAATCTAACCCTCACCCTAACCCTCACCCTAGCCCTCACCCTAACCCTAACCCTCATCCTCACCCTGAACCTCACACTAACCCTAACACAAATCCTCAATTTAAACCTCACCCTCACTCTAACCCTAACCCTCACCCTAAACCTAACCCTCACCCTTACCATAAACCTCACCCTCAGCCTAACTCTCACCTTTACCCTTACCATCACCCCCACCCTAACCCTCACCCTAACCCTACCCCTCACCCTGTCCCTAACCCTACCCCTAAATCTCACCCTGAAACTAACCCTAACTCTAACCCTAACCCTAACACTAAACCTCACCCTATACCTAACCCTAACCCTCACCCTCAACCTCATGCTCAGCCTAACCCTAAGCCAAAGCTTAACACTTACCCTAAACTTCACCCTCACCCTAGCCCTCACACTAACCCTAATCCTACCCCTAACCCTCATCCTAACCCTCACCCTAATCCTAACCATAACCATCACCCTAACCCTAATCCTCACCCTCACCCTCACCCTCAGCCGAATCCTAAGCCTAAGCCTAACCCTAACCATAACCCTCACACTCACCCTCACACTAACCCTAATCCTTACCATAAACCTAAACCTCAACCTAAACCTAACCTTAACCTTAACCCTAACACTAACGCTAACATTAACCCTCGAACTAACCCTTCAACTAACCCTAAATCTAACCCTAACCCTACCCTCAAACTCACCCTCAACCTCACCATAACTCTAAACCTAACCCTAACAATAACATTAATCCTTTCCCTAAACTTAACCCTAACCCTAATCCTATCACTCACCCTCACCCCAACCATAATCTTAACCCTAACCCTCATCCTAACCCTAACCCAAACCCTAACCCTAACCCTAAACCTTACACTAACACTAACCCTAATCCTCACCTTCACCCTAGCCCTCACCCTAACCCTAATCCTAACCCTAACCTTCAACCTAACCCTAAAATTAACCGAACCCTAACTCTCACCCTAAACCTATCCCTAACCCTCACCTCAACCCTAACCCTCACCCTAACCCT
Source organism: Dipodomys merriami (assembly GCF_024711535.1). Classification (NCBI taxonomy): domain Eukaryota; kingdom Metazoa; phylum Chordata; class Mammalia; order Rodentia; family Heteromyidae; genus Dipodomys; species Dipodomys merriami. Next base: position 2,165,408 of record NW_027202771.1, read on the forward strand.
CACTCTCAGCATAACCCTAAGCCTAAGCCTATGTGTAACCCTAACCTTCACACTCACCCTAATCCTTACCCTAATCCTAATCCTAACCCTAAGCCTAACCCTCACCCTCACCTTCACCCTCATCCTCGCCCTAACCCTCACCCTAACCCTAACTCTAACACTAACCCTAAACCCAAACCTCAACCTCAACCTCACCCTTACCCTAAATGTAAACCTGAACCACACCCTCACCCTAACCCTAACTCTTACACTAACCCTAACACTAAACCTCACCCTAACCCTAAACCTAACCCTCACCCTCACAGTAACCATAACCCTATTGCTAACCCTAAGAATAACCCTCACCCTCACTGTAACCCTAATCCTAACACTAACCCTCAAAAAAACCCTAACTCTCACCTTCACCTTAACCCTAACCCTCATCCTAAACCTCACCCTAACCCTAACCCTAGGCCTAAACCTCATGCTAACCCTAACCCTAACCCTCACCCTAATCCTAAGCCTAACCCTAACCCTCAACCTAACCCTAACCCTCACCCTCATTGTAACACTAAACCTAACCCTCACCGTAACCCTAAAACTTAACCCGAACCCTAACTCTCACAAAAACCCTACCCCAAAATCTCACCCTAACCCTAACCATCACCCTCACCCTCACCCTAAGCCTTACCCTAAACCTAACCCTAACCCTAAACCTAACCCTCACACTCACCCTAACTCTTACCCTAATCCTAATCCTAACACTAAGCCTTACCCTCACCCTTACACTAACCCTCAACTTAAGCCTAAACCTAATATTAATCCTAACCCTAAACCTAACCCTAAACCTCATTCTCACCCCAAACCTCACACTAACCCTAACACTAATCCTCAATCTAACCCTCACCCTCACCCTAATCCTAACCCTAACCCTCACCCTAAACCTAACCCTCACCCTTATCATAACCCTCACCCTCAGCCCAAACCTCACCTTTACCATTACCGTCACCCCCACGCTAACACTCACCCTAACCCTAAACTTCACCCTGACCCTAACCCTATCCCTATACCTCACCCTCAAACTAACCCTAATTCTAACCCTAACCCTAACACTAAATCTCACCCTATCCCTAAAAATAACCCTCACCCTCAACCTCATGCTCAGCCTAACCCTAAGGCTAACCCTAAACCTAACCCTCACACTCACCCTAACCCTTACCATAATCCTAATTCTAACACTAAGCCTCAGCCTCACCCTCACTCTAACCCTCACCATAACCCTAACTCTAACACTAAACCTAACCCTAAACCTCACCCTCACTGTAACCGTAACCCTAAACCTAACCCTAACAATAACTCTAAACCTAATCCTAAACCTCACCCAAACCACAACCCTCACCGTAACCCATACCCTAACCAAAACACTAAGCCTCACACTAACCCTAACCCTAACCTCACCCTAACCCTAACTCTTACCCTAACCCTAACACTAAAAACCTCAACGTACCCCTAACCCTAATCCTCACCAGCAACCTCACCATAACCTTAACCCTAACAATAACCCTAACCCTAACCCTAATCCTAACCCTGAAACTCACCCAAAACCTAAACCTAATCCTAACAATCACACTCACCCTAAACCTCACCACTACTGTAACCCTAACCCTTATCCTAACACAAACCCTAACCACAACCCTCACCATAACCCATACCATAACCCAAACACTAACCCTCACACTAACCCTAAACCTAACCTCACCCTAACCCTAAATCTAACCCTAACCCTAACACTAAAAACCTGAACCTAACCTTAACCCTAACCCTCACTCTCACCCTCACCGTAACCGTAACCCTAAAAATAACCCTAACCCTAACCCTAATCCTAACACCCAACCTCACCCTAACCCTAAACCTAACCCTAACCCTCACCCTAACCCTAACTCTCACCATTACCGTAAACCTTCCCCTCATCCTAACCCTCACTCTAACTCTAACCTTAACCCTAAACCTCACCCTAACACTAATCCTAACCCTCACCCCAACCCTAACCCTAACCCTAACCCTCAACCTAACTCTAAACCTCACACTCAACCTAAACCTAACCCTAACCCTCATCCTAAATCTAAACTTAACCTGAACCCTAACTCTCACCCTAACCCTAACCCTCACCCTTACCCTCAGTGTAACCCTAAGCCTCACCCTAACCCTAACTCTTTCACTCACACTCACCCTAACCCTTACCGGAATCCTAATCCTAACCCTAACTCTAACCCTCACCCTCAGCCTCACCTTAATCCTAACTCTAACCCTAAACCTCAACGTCAACCTAACCCTACCCCTAACCATAAACGTCACCCTAACCTAACCCTAAACCTCACCCTCACCCTAGCAATCACCCTAACCCTAATCCTAACACTAACCCTCATCCTAACCCCCCGATAACCTTAACCCTAACACTCACCCTATCCCTAAACCTCACCCTCACCCTTAGACTAACCCTAAGTCTAACTGTAAGCCTAACCCTAAACCTCACAGTCATCCGCACCGTCACCCTCACCATAAATCTAACCCTAACCCTAACCCTAACCATAAACCACACCCTTACCCTAACCCTAACACTAACCTGAACCCTAACCCTCATCCTTACCCTAACCCTAATACTAAACCTAACCCTAACCCTCACTCTAAAACTCCCCCTAACCCTAACCCAAACCATCACCCTAACCCTAATCCTAACCCCCACCATCACCCTCAGTCGAACCATTAGCCTAAGCCTAACCCTCAGCCTAACCCTCACCCTAAACCTCACCCTAACCCTAATAGTAAACCTAACCCTAACCCTAAACCTCAACCTAACCTTCACCTCACCCTAACCCTAACCCTAATCCTCATTCTATCCCTAACCCTAACCATAAACCTAAACTCACCCTAACCTTCCGCGTAACTCTAACTCTAAACCTAATATCACAATCACCCTAACCCTAACCGAAACCCTAACCCTAAACCTCACCCTAGCCCTAACATCACCCTCACCCTCAACCTCACCGTAACTCTAACCCTAAACCTAACAATAAAACTAACCCTAACCCTAACCGTAACTCTAACCATAACCCTCACCCTCAGCCTCACCCTCCCTGCAAACTTAACCCGAACTATAACACTAACAATAACCCTAAACCTAAGCCTAACCTAACCCTAACTCTAATCCTAACCACCACACTCACCCTCAGCCTAACCCTAATTATAACCCTAACCCTAAACCTAACCCTAATCCTCAGCCTCAGCCTCACCCTAACCGAAACCCTACCCCTAATCCTCACCCTAATTCTAAGCCTAACCCTAAACCTCACACTCACCCTCAAACTAACACTAATCCTAAACCTAAACCTATCCCAAACCCTAACCCTTACCCTAACCCTCACCCTAGCGCTTACCCTATCCTTAACCCTAACCCTCAGCCTCAACCTAGCCCTCAACCTAAACCTAACCCTCACCCTCACCGTAACCCTTACCCTAACCCTCATCCTAACCCTACACTTAACCTGTACCCTAACTCACACACTAACCCTAACCCTAACGGTCACCCTAACCATAACCCTCAACCTTATCGTAAACCTCACCCTCAGCCTAACCCTCACGTTTACCCTTACCTTCACCCCTATCCTAACCCTCACCATACCCTCACACTCACCATAACCCTCACCCTCAAACTAACTCTACCCTAAACCTCACCCTCACCCTAACCATAACTCTAACCATAACCCTAACACTAAAACTCACCCTGACCCTAACCCTACCCCTCAAACTAAACATAACCCTCACCCTCACGCAAACCTTGAGCCTAAACCTAAGGCTAACCCTAACCCTAACCATAACCCTCACACTCACCCTAACCCTAACCCTAATCCTAATCCTAACCCTCACCCTCCCGCTCAGCCTCACTCTAACCCTAATTCTAACCCTAATCCTCACACTCACCCTAACCCTAATACTGAAACTCACCGTCACAGTAACCGAAACCCTAAACCTAACTCTAACCTTAAGCCTAACCCTAACCCTAACTCTTCACCTAACTCTCACCCAAACCCTAACCCTAACACTAACCCTAACCCTAAACTTCATCCTAACCCTAAACCTAAACCTCACCCTCACCCTCACGGAAACCAAAAGTCTAAACCTAACCCTAACAATAACCCTAACACTAACCCTAACCCTCACCCTGATCCAAACACTCACCCTAACCCAAACCCTAACCCTAAAACTTACCCTCACCCTAACACTAACCCTAACCCTAACACTAACCCTCACAGTAAACCTAACCAAAACCATAACCCTAAACCTCAACCTAACCCTAAGCCTCACCCTAACTCTAACACTAACCCTATCACTAACCCTCATCCTAACCCTCCCCATAACCCTATTTCTAACCCTAAAACTCACCCTCAGACTAACCCTAACCCTAACCCTAAACCCCACCCTAAACCTAACCCTAACCCTCACCAGCACCTTCCCTCTCACAGTAACTCTAAGCCTAACCGTAATAATAACACTAACCCTAACCCAAACCATCACCCTAACCCTAATCCTCAACCCCACCCTCACCCTCAGTCTAACCCTAAACCTATGCCTAACCCCCACCCTAACTGTCACACTCACCCTCACCATACCCCTAATACTAAATCTAACCCTATCCCTAAACCTCAACCTAACCATCCCCCTAACACTAACTCTAACCCTAAACCTCACCTTCACCCTAACCCTAACCCTAAACTTCAGCCTAAACCTAACCCTAAACCTAACCGTCACCCTAACCCTCAATCTCACCGTAAATCTAACCCTACCCCTAAAAATAACACTAACCCTAACCATAACCATAACCATAACCCTCAACTTCAGCCTCACCCTCAGTGGAAACTTAACCCTAAACATAACACTAGCAATAACCCTAATCCTAAACCTAACCCTAATCCTCAACCCCACTCTCACCCTCAGCCTAATCCTAAGACTAACCCTAACCCTAACCCTAACCCTAACTCTAACCCTAACCCTAACTCTAACCCTAACCCTAACTCTAATCCTAATCCTCAGCCTCACCCTCACCCTAACCAAAACCCTAACCCTAACACTCACTCTAACCCTAAGCCTAACCCTAACTATGACTCTCACACTGACCCACAACCGAACCCTAATTCTAAACCTAACCCTATCCCTAAACCTAACCCTCACCCTAACCCTCACCCTAGTCCTCACCCTAACACTAATCATAAACCTAAACCTCATCCTAACCCTCACCCTAACCCTAACCCTAACCCTCACCCTAACCCTAACCCTAACCCTCACCCTCATGCTTGGCCTAAACCTAAGCCTAAGCCTAACTCTAACCCAAACTCTCACCCTAACCCTAACCCTAACAATAACACTAACCCTAACTCTATGCCTAAACCTCACTCTCACACTAACCCTAACTCTAACCCTTACTCTAAACCTAAACTTCATCCTAATCCTAAACCTAACCCTCACCCTCACCGTAATGGTAACCCTAACCCTACCCCTCAACCTAACCATAACCCTCAACCTAATCCTAACCCTCACCCTCACCATAACCCTTACTCTAATACTCACCCTAACCCTAAACTTAACCTGAACCCTAACTCTCACCTTAACCCTAGCCCTAACACTCACCATAACCCTAACCCTCAACCTTACCGTAACCATGACCTTCAGGCTAACCCTCACGTTTACCCTTACCGTCACCCCTACCTTAACTCTCACCCTAACCCGAACACTCATACTAACTCACAGCCTAAAACTAACTCTACCTCTAAATCTCACCCTCACACTAACCATAACTCTTACCCTAACCCTAACACTAAACCTCACCCTAACCCTAACCCTAACCCTCAAACTAACCCTAACCCTCATCCTCACCCAAACCCTCAGCCTAAACTTAAGGCTAACCCTAACCCTAACCATAACCCTCACACCCAACCTAAACCTAACCCTAAACCTCATCATAACCCGAACCCTAAACCTCAGCCTCACCCTCAGCCTCACCCTAACCCTGATTCTAAACCTAAACCTCACCCTCACCCTAACCCTAATCCTAACCATCACACTCACTGTAACCGAAACCCTATACCTAACCCTAACCTTAATCTAACCTTAATCCTCCACCTACCTTTCACCCTAACCCCAACCCTACCACTAACCTTAACCCTAAACCTCACCCAAACCTGCACCCTAACCCTAAATCCAACTGTAAACCTCACCCTCATCCTAACCCTCACTCTAACCCTAACACAAAACCTAAACCTCACCCTCACCCTCACCATAACCAAAACCTTAAACCTAACCCTAATAATAACCCTAACACTAATCCTATCCCTCACCCAAACCATAACCCTCACCCTAACCAAAACACTCACCCTAAAACTTACCCTCACCCTAACACTAACCCTAACCCTAACACTAACCCTCACACTAACCCTAACCCTAACTATAACCCTAAACCTCAACCTAACCCTCACCCTCACCCTAACCCGAACACTAACCCTATGCCTAACCCTCACCCTAACCCTCCCCCTATCCCTATATCTAAACCTAAACCTCACCCTCACACTAACCCTAACCTAATCTGAAACCCCAACCTAACCTTAACCCTAACCCTCACCCTCACCGTAACTCTAACCCTAATACTAACAATAACACTAACCTTACCCGAAACATCACACAAACCCTAATCCTCTCCCCCACACTCACACTCAGCCTAAACCTAAGCCTAAGCCTAACCTTCACCCTAACCTTCACACTCACCCTCAACCTAACCCTAATACTAAACCTAACCCTATCCCTAAACCTCAACCTATACCTCACCCTCCCCTTAACACTAACACTAACCCTAACCATAAACCTCACCCTGACCCTCTGCCTAACACTAACTTTAACCCTAAACCTCACCCTCACCCTAACCCTAAACCTAAACCTAAGCCTAACCCTAAACCTAACCCTAACACACACACTCACCCGCATGCTAACATTAATCCTAACCCTCACGCTAACACTAACCCTAAAACCTCGCCCTAACTCTCACCCTAACCCTAACACTAACCCTAACCCTAACCCTCAACCTAACCCTTACCCTAACCCTAACTCTAACCCTAAACCAAACCCTCACCCTAAACCTCACCCTAACCCTAATCCTAAACCTCACCCTAACCCTAATCCTAAACCTCACCCTCACCCGCACCATAACAGTAACCTTAAAGCGAAAACTAACAATAACCCTAACCCTAATCCTCACCCTCACCCTAAACATAACACTCACCCTAACCCAAAACCTCACCCTACGTCTTAAAGTCACTGTTACACTAACACTAACGATAACACTAACCCTCACACTAACACTAACCCTAAATCTAACCCTAAACCTAAACCTCACCTGAACCCTAATCCTAACCCTAACGGTAAACCCCACACTAACCCTAAACCTAACCCTCACCCGCATCCTCACCCTCACCGTAAATCTAACTCTAACCCTAACAATAATAATAACCCTAACCCTAACCGTAACCCTAACCCTAACCATAAACATAACCCTCACCCACAGCCTCACCTTCACCCCAAACTTAACCCTAACCATAACACTAACAATAACCCTAACCCTAAGCCTAACCCTAACCCTAACTCTAATCATCACACCCACCCTCAACCTCAGCCTAACCCTAATTCTAACCCTAACCCTAATCCTAATCCTAACCCTCAACGTAACTCTAGCCCTCAGCCTTACCCAAATCCTAACCCTAAACCTCATCCTAAACCTCAAACTACCCCTATCCCTAACCCTGAACCTTACCCTAACCCGAACCCTAACCCGAACCCTCAACCTCACCTTCAGCCTAACCCTAAGCCTAACACTAAACCTAAGCTAACAAACACATTCACCCGCACCGTAAACCTAATCCTATCCCTCACCCTAACCCTAACCCTAAACCTCCCCCTAACTCTCAATCTAACCCTAACCCTAACACTAACCCTAACCCTAAACCTCAACCTAACCCTCACCCTAACCCTAACTCTAACCCTAAACCTCATCCTCACCCTAAACCTCACCCTAACAATAACCCTCACCCTCACCCACACCCTCAGCCTCACGCTCACCGCAAACTTAACAGTAACCATAACAATAACAATAACCCTAACCCTAAGCCTAACCCTAACCCTAACTCTTATCCTCACACCCACCCTCACCCTCAGCATAACCCTAAGACTAACCCTAACCCTAACCCTAATCCTAACCCTCAATGTGACCCTAACCCTAACACTAACCCTAACACTAACCCTAAACCTAACCCTAACTCTCATCCGAACCCTAACCCTAATGCTAACCCTAACCCTCACCCTAACCCTAAACATAACCGAACAGTAATTCTCACCCTAACCCTAACTTTAACCCTCATCCTAACTCTCACCCTAACAATAAACGTAAACCTCACCCTCACCCTCACCCTAACCCTAATCTGGAAACCTAACCCTCAACCTAACCCTAAACCTGAACCTCACCCTAAACCTTACCCTAACCCTCAACCTAACCCTAAACTTAACACGAACCCTAACTCTCACACTTACCCTAACCCTCACCCTCAACCTAACCATAACCCTAAACCTCATCCTGACCCTAGCCCTCACCCAACCCTAGCCCTAACCCTAACCCTCTTCCTAACCCTTCCCCTAACCTTACCCTAAACCTCACCCTAACGCTAACCCTCACCCTCAACCTCACCCTCAGCCTAACCCTAAGCCTAACCTTAAACCTCACAATAACACACACACTAACCCTCACCCTAACCCTAATCCTAAAAATAACCCTCACACTGACCCTAACCCTAACCCTAACCCTTACCCTAAACCTCAGCCTAACCCTAAGCCTATACTTAACCCTAAACCTAACCTTCACACTCACCCTAACTGTAACCCTAGTCCTACTCGTAACCCTAACTCTAACCATCACCCTCAACCTAACCCTCATTTAAGCCTAACCCTAACATTAATCCTAAACCTAACCCTCACCCTCAGACTCACCCTAAACCTAACTGTAACACTAAACCTCAACCTGACCCTAACCCTAACCATAACCCTATTCCTAAACCTCATCCTAGCCCTAAATCTAACCCTCACCCACACCATAACTGAAACCCTAACCCTAATGCTAACAATAATCCTAACCCTAACCCTAACCCTCACCCTAACCCTAACACTCACCCTAACCCTAACCCTCACCCTAATATTTACCATCACCCTAACACTAACCCTAACACTAACACTAATCCTCACATTAACCCTAACCATCATCCTAACCCTAAACCTCACCCTAACACTAACCCTAAACCTCACCCTCTCCCTAGCCCTCACCCTAACCCTAACCCTTATCCTCACCCTAAACTTCACAATAACCCTAACACTAATCCTCAATCTAAACCTCACCCTCACCTGAACCTTCACCCTAACCCTCACCCTAACCCTAACCCTCACCCTTACTCTAACCCTCACCCTCAGCCTAACCCTCATCTTTATCCTTACTGTCAACGCCACCCTAACCTTCACTCTAACGCTAACCCTCACCCTAACCCTAACTCTACCCCTAAACCTCATCCTCACCCTAACCCTAACTCTAACCCTAATCCTAACACTAACCTTCACCATAACCCTAACTCTAACCATCACCCTAACCCTAATCCTCACCCCCACCCTAAACCTCAGCCTAACCCTAAGCTTAACCCTAACCCTAACCCTAAACCTCATACTCACCCTCACCCTAACCCTAATCCTAAACCTAAACCTAACCTTAACCCTAAACCTCAACCTAACCCTCACCCTAACCTTAACCCTAACCCTAACCCTAACCCTAACCCTAGAACCAACCCTCCAACTGAACCTAAATCTAAACATAAACCTCACCCTCACCCTAACCCTCACCCTCACCATAACTCTAACCCTAACCCTAACAATAACACTAATCCTAACCCTAAACCTAACCCTAACCCTAACCCTAACCCTAATGCTAACACTCAACCACACCCTAACCCTAATCCTAACCCTAAACCTCACCCTAACCCTAACCCTCACCCTCACCGTAACCCTAACCCTCATCCTAACCCTCACCCTAACCCCAACCCTAACCCTAAACCTTACCCTAAAACAAACCCTAATCCACACACTCACCCTAGCCCTCACCCTAACCTTAATCGCAACCCTAATCCTCACCCTAATCCTCACTTGAACCCTAACACTAACCCTCATTCTTACCCTAACCCTAACCCTAAACCTAACCCTAAAACTGACGCTCACCCTAAACCTAAACCTAACCTTCACCCTAAACTTAACCGAACCCTAACTCTCACCCTAACCCTAACCATCACACTCACCCTCACACCCATCATAACCATAATACTCACCCTAACCATAACACTCACACTAATCCCCAACCTAACAATAACCCTATCCCTAAACACCACCCTAACCCTACCCCTAACCCTCACCTTCACCCTCAGCCTCAGCTTAACCCTAAGCCTAAACCTAACCCTAACCCTAACCCTCAAACTCACCCTAACCCTTACTCTAATCCTAGTCCTAACCCTAAAGCTAATCCTCACCCTCACCCTAACCTTCACCCTAACCCTAACCCTCACCCTAACCTTAATCCTAAACTTCATCCTAACCCTCACCCTAAAACTAAGCCTAAACATCACCCTCACTATCACCCTAACCCTAATCCTAACCCTAACCCTCATCCTAACCCTCCCCCTAACCCTTACCCTAAACCTTACCCTAACCCTAACCCTCACCTTCAACCTCATCCTTAGCCTAACCCTTAACCTAAACCTAAACCTAACCTAACACACTCACTCACCCTCACCTTAACCATAATCCTAATCCTAACCCTCACCCTCACCCTCACCCTCACTGTAACCGTAAGCCTAACCCTAACCGGAACCTTAACTCTCACACTCACCCTTACCATAATCCTAATCCTAAACCTAACCCTAAGCCTCACACTCTGCCTCAGCTTAACCCTAACTCTAACCCTATACCTCACACTCACCCTAACCCTAACCCTAAACCTAACCCTAAACCTCACACTAACCCTAACCCTAAACCTCAACCTCTTCCTAGCCCTCACTCTAACAATAATCCTAACCGTAACCCTCATCCTAACCCTCCCCATAACCCTAAACCTAACCCTCACCCTAACCCTAACCCTCACCCTCACCCTCATCCTCAGCCTAACCCTAAGACTAACCCTAAACCTAACCCTAACCCTCACACTCACCCTAACCCCAACCCTCTTCCTAATCCTAACCCTAACCCTAACCCTCACCCTAACCCTAAACCTCACCCTTAACCGCAGCCTAAACCTAAGCCTATTCCTAACCCTAAACCTACCCCTCACACTCACCCAAACCCTAACTGTAATCCTACTCCTAACCCTAACTCTAACCCTCACTCTCAACCTCACCCTCACCTTAAGCCTAACCCTAACATTAATCCTAAACCTAACTCTCACCCTCAGCCTCATCCTAACCCTGACTCTAAAACTAAGCCTCACCCTGACCCTAACCCTAACCCTAACCTTATAACTAAACCTCATCCTAGTCCTAAACCTAAGCCTCACCCTCACCCTCACCATAACCGTAACCCTAAACCTAATGCTAAAAACAATCCTAATCCTCATCCTAACCATAACACTCACCTTAACCCTAACCCTCACCCTAACACTTACATTCACCCTAACACTAAATCTAACCCTAACACTAACCCTCACACTAACTCTAACCATCACTCTAACACTAAACCTCACCCTAAAACTAACCCTAAACCTCACCCTCTTCCTAGCCCTCACCCTAAGCCTAACCCTCATCCTCCCCCTAAACCTCACACTAACCCTAACACTAATCCTCAATCTAACCCTCACCCTCACCCTAAAGCTAACACTAACCCTCACCCTAACTCTAACCCTAACCCTTACCGTAACCATCACCCTCAGCCTAACCCTCAACTTTACCCTTACCGTCACCCCCAAGCTAACCCGCACCCTAACCCTAACTGTACCCCTAAACCTCACCCTCAGCCTAACCGTAGGCCTAACCCTAAACGTAAACCTAAAACACAATCACCCTCACTCTAACCCAAATCCTATCCCTAACATTAACCCTAACCCTAACCCTCCCCCTGACTCTCACTCTAACCCTAAACCTAAAACTAACACTTACCCTAACCCTGAACCTAAACCTCACCCTAACCCTAACTCTAAACCTAATCCTCAACCTCACAGTAACCCTAACCCAAACCCTAAACATCACCCTAACACTAATCCTAACCCTAACTCACACCCTCACCCTCAGGCTAATCCTAATCCTAAGCCTAACCCTAACCCTCACACACACCCTAAACCTAACCCTAAACCTGACCCTAACCCTAACCCTCACCCTCAACCTCAGCCTAACCCTAAGCCTATCCCTAATCCTAACCCTAACCCTAACCCTAACCCTAAACCTCATCCTAGCCCTAACCCTAACCGTCACCCTCACCCTCACCATAACCTTAACCCTAACACTAACGCTAACAATAACCCTAACCCTAACCCTTAGCCTCACCCTAACCATAACCCTCACCCTAACCCTAACCCTCACCCTAACACTTACCCTCACCCTAACACTAATCCTAACCCTAACACTAAACCTCACACTATCCCTAAGCATCGCCCTACACATAAACCTCACCCTAACCCTAACCCTCATGCTCACCCTAAAATTCACACTAACCCTAACCTTAAACCTCCACCTAACCCTGAAACTAACCTTAACCATAACACTTACCCTAATCCTAACCCTAGACCTAACCCTCCAACTAAACCAACTAAACCGCACCCTCACCCTAACACTAACCCTAACCCTAAACCTAACCCTAACTCTAACCCTAATCCTCACCCTCACCATCACTCTCAACATAACTCTAACCCTAACCCAAACAATAACAGTAATCCTAACCCTAAATCTAACCCTAACCCTAACCCTAACCCTAATGCTAACACTCACCTCACCCAAACCCTAATCCAAACCCTAAACCTCACCCTAACCCTAACCCTCACCCTCACCGTAAACCTAACGCTCATCCTAACCCTCACCCTAACCCTAACCCTAACCCACGTTACCCTATCACTAACCCTAATCCTCGCCTTCACCCTAGCCCTCACCCTAACCTTAATCGTAAACCTAATCCTCATCCTAACCCTCACCCTAATTCTAAGCCTAACCCTAACCCTAACCCCAAACCTCACTGTAACCCTAACCCTAACCCTAACCCTAACACTAACACTAACCCTAAACCTAACCCGAAACCTAACCCTAATCCTCAGCCTCACCCTCACCCTATCCCAAACCCTAACCCTCATCCTAACTCTAATCCTAACCCTAACCCTAATCCTAACCCTCACACTCACCATCACCCTAACTCTAATCCTAAACCTCACCCTATCCCTAACCCTAACCCTCACTCTAACCCTCAGCCTAGCCCTCACACTTACACTTATCCTTACCCTAAACCTCATAGTAACATTCACCCTAATCCTAAACCTAACCCTAACCCTCACCTAAACACGAACCCTAACACTCACCCTCATGCTCGGCCTAAGCCTAAGCCTAACCTTAATCCCAATCCTCACCCTAACCCTAACTGTAACCCTAAACCTCACCCTCACCCTAAACCTCACCCTAACAATAACCCTAACCCTCATCCTCACCCGCACCATAACCGTAACCTTAAACCGAACCCTAACAATAACCCTAACCCTAATCCTAACGCTCACAATAACCATAACCGTCACCCTGACCCAAAACCTCAAGTTAAGACTTACGCTCACAGTATCACTAACCCTAATGCTAACACTAACCTCACACTAACACTAACCCTAAATCTAATCCTAATCCTCAACCTCACCCTAACTAACCCTAACCCTAACCATAACCCTAAACCTCACCCTAACCCTAACACTCACACTCACCCTAAACATCACCCGAACCATAAACCTCAGTCTAACACTAACCCCAACCCTCACCCTCACCCTAGCCTTCACCCTAACCCTAACCCTCATCCTCACCCTAAACCTCACACTAACTCTAACACTAATCCTCAATCTAATCCTCAACCTGACTCTAAAGCTAACACTAAGCCTCACCCTAACCCTAACCCTAAACCTTACCATAACCCTCACCCTCAGCCTAACCCTCGCCTTTAACCTTACTTTCACCCCCAAGCTAATGCGCACCCTAAAACTAACCCTTACCCTAACCCTAACTCTACCCCTAAACTTCAACCTCAACATAACCCTAACTCTAACACTAACCCTAATACTAAACCTGACCCAAACCCTAACCCTAACCCTCACCCTCACCATAACCGTAACCCTAACCCTAAAGGTAACAATAACCATAAACCTAACCCTAACCCTCACACGAACCATAACCCACAACCTAACACTAACCCTCACCCTAACACATACCCTCACCCTAACACTAACGCTAACCCTAACACTAACAGTCACACTAACCCTAAACCTCACCCTAATCCTAAACCTCACCCTAACCCTAACCCTAACGCTAATCCTCACCCTGACCCTAGCCCTCACCCTAACCCTAATTCTAACCATCACCCTCACCCTAACCCTAAACTTCATCCTCACCCTAAATCTCACACTAAACCTAATCCTAATCCTAAATCTAACCCTCACCTTAACCCTAACCCTAACCCTTACCCTAACCCCAAACTTTAACCTAACACTCACCCTTACCTTAACCCTCAACCTCAAACTAAACATCACCTTTACCCTTATCACCATCACCCTAACCCTCACCCTAACCCTAAACTTCATTCCAACCCTCACCCAACCGTAAACTTAACAATCACCCTAACCCTAAACCTGACCCTCAACCTCACGCTCAGCCTAACCCTAAGCCTAAGCCTAACCCTTAACCTGACCCTCACCCTAACCCTAGACCTCAACCTAACCCTAATCATAATCCTAACCCACATCTTCACACTCATCCTAGCCCTAACCCTAACAATCACCCTAAACCTAATCTTCACCCCCACCCTCACACTCAGCCTAACCCTAGCCTAAGCCTAACCCTAACCCTAACCCTCACACTCACCCTCACCCTCACCCTAATCCTAACCCTAACCCTAACAATAACACAAAACCTCAACCTAAACCTCTCCCTAACCTTAACCTTAAAACTAACCCTAAACCTAACCCTCGACCTAACCCTCCAAATAACCCTAAATCTAACCCTAAATCTCACCCTCACCCAAACCCTAATCCTAATCCTAACCCTAAACCTCACCCTATCCCTATCCCTAATCCTCACCCTCACCCTCACCCTCATCACAACTCTAACCCTAACCTTAACAATAACACTAATCCTATCCCTAAACCTCACCCAAACCCTAACCCTAATCCTAACATTCACTCTTATGCTAAGCCTAATCCAAACCCTAATCCTCACCCTAACCCTAATCCTCATCCTTGCCCTCACCCTAACGCTAACCTTAACCCTCACCGTAGCCCTAACCCTAAGCCTAATCCTCAACGTAACCCTAAAACTCATGCTCACCATAACTCTAACCATAATCCTCACCCTATCCCTAAACATAATCAAACCGTAACTCTCACCCTAACCCTAACCCTAACCCTCATCCTAACCCTAACCCTCACCCTTAACCTCACCCTAATCCTAACCCTCACCCTAAACCTCACAATAACCCTAACCCTCACCCTCACCCTCACACTCAAATAACTCTAAACCTAACCCTAACAATAACACTAATCCTAAACCGAAACCTAACGCTAACCCTAACCCTAACACTCACCCTCACACTAACCCTAATCCTAAACCTAACTCTCACCCTAACCCTAAACCTTAATCTAACACTAACCCTAGCCCTCAACCTCACCCTAGCCCTCACCCTAACCCTAATCCTAACCCTAAACCTCATCCTTACCCTCACCCTAACCCTAACCTTAACCCTCACCCTAGCCCTAACCCTAACCCTAATCCTCAACGTAACCCTAAACCTCACGCTCACCTTAAACCTAACCCTAAGCCTCACCCTAACCATAAATATAACTGAACCCTAACTCTCACCTTAACCCTAACCCTAACCCTAAAACTTAATCTAACACTAACCCTAACCCTCATCCTCACCCTCAGCCTAACCCTAAGCCAAAACCTAACCCTAGCCCTAACGCTCACACTCACCCTAACCCTTACCAAAAACCTAACCATAACCCTAAGCCTAACCCTCACCCTCAACCTAACCATCACCCTAGCCCTAAATCTAACACTAACCCCAACCCTAACCCTCGACCTCAGCCTCATCCTACCCCTAACTCTAACCCTAAACTTCACCATCACCCTAACACTAACCCTACCCCTAACCCTAAACCTCACCCTCACCCTAGCGCTCACTCTCAACCTACAACTAACAATAACCCTCACCCTCACCCTAAACCTAATCCGATCCCTCACCCTCAACCTAACCCTAACACTCACCCTCACCATAACCCTTACCCTAACCCTCAACCTAACCCTAAACTTAACCCAAACACTAACTCTCACCCTTACCATAATCCTAATGATCAAGCTAAACCTAACCCTAAAGCTCATCATCACTCTAGCCTCACCCAACCCTAATCCTAACCCTTTCCCTTTTCCTAACCCTCCCCCTAACCCTTACCCTAACCCTCATCCTAACACTAACCCTCAGCCTCAACCTCACCCTCAGACTAATCCTAAGCCTAACACTAAACCTAACCCTAACACACAAACTCACCCTCACTCTAAACCTCACCCTAAACCTAACCCTCATTTTAACCCTCCCCATAACCCTAAACCTAACCTTAACACTAACCCACACCCTCACCCTCAATCTAATCCTAAGCCTAACCCTAATTCTAACCCTCACACACACCGTAACCCTAAACCTAAACCTCACCCTAACCCTAACCCTCACCCTCAACCTCAGACTAAACCTAAGCCTATCCCTAACCCTATGCCTAACCCTCACACTCACCCTCACCCTAACCCTAATCCTACTCCTAACCCTAATCCTAACCCTCAGCCTCAACCTAACCCTCACCTTAAGCCTAAGCTTAACATTAATCCTAACCCTAACCCTCACCCTCAGCCTCACCCTAACACTAACTCTAACACTAAACCTCCCCCTGACCCTCAACCTAAACCTCACGCTCACCATAGCCCTCTCCCTAACCTTAATCCTATCACTAACCCTCATCCTAACCCTCCCCCAAACCCTTACCCTAACCCTCACCCAAACCCTAATCCTCACCCTCACCCTCACCCTCAGCCTAACCTGAAGCCTAACCCTAAACCTAACACTAACATACACACTCAACCTCACCTTAACCCTAATCCTAACCCTAACCCTCACCCTCACCCTCAGTGTAACCCTAAGCCTAACCCTAACCCTAACCCTAAACCCTCACACTCACCCTAACCCTTACCCTAATCCTTATCCTAAACCTAACCCTAACCCTCACCCTCAGCCTCACCTTAACCCTAACTCTAATTCTAAACCTCAGCCTCACCCTAACCCTAACTCTAACCCTAACCCTAAACCTCACCCTAACCTTAACCTTAAACCTCACCCTCACCCTAGCCCGCACCCTAACCCTATTCCTAATCCTAACCCTCATCCTAACCCTCCCCCTAACCTTAACCCTAACCCTCACCCTAATGTTAACCCTCACCCTTACCCTCACTCTAACACTGACACTTACACTAACCTAAAACCTAACACTAACTGGAACCCTAACACTCACCCTCAGCTTCACCCTAACCCTAACTCTAACCGTAAACCTCACCCTCACCCTAGCCCTAACCCTAATCCTAACCCTAACCCTCACCCTAACCCTAACCCTCACCCTCACTGTAACCCTAAACCTCATCCTAACCCTCACCCTAATCCTATCCCTAACCCTAAGCCTTAACCTAACACTAACCCTAGTTCTCACCCTCACCCTATCCCTCACCCTAACACTAATCATAACCCTAATCCTCATCCTAACCCTCATCCTAACCCTAAAACTAACCCTAATCTTTAACGTAACCCAGAACCTCAACCTAACCCTAACCCTAATGCTCACCATATCCCTAACCCTAACCCTCACCCTAACCCTGAACTTAACTGAACCCTAACTCTTTTTTTTAAATTTTATTTTATTTTATTTGAGAACATACTGTACAGAGGGGTTACAATTACATTGGCAGGATAATGCATACATTTCTTACCAAGCATTGCAGCCTCCTCCTTTGTTTACCCTTCACCTCCCTTCCCAGGCTTCCCTCTCCCCCCTACCCAATCATACCCCCCTCCCACCCCCCCCCGACATTGTAAAGCTTGCTTTGACATGACATTTTGTAATTCTCCTTGTTGAACAGGTCCACCTGAATCCTTAAACGACTTGTTGTCCCCATCTCCTCCACATTTTATACTGACATCAAATAAAGTGAAAGCGGGGGTTACACTGTGGGGGAGGGACATACAAAGCAACAAAGAAATAATCTTATAAATGCGTTAGAAACACATGCATGAAAGAAACGAAAACATTAAAATACATAACTAAGGATTCATTTTCCTAACATCACATTATCTGACCTTTTCTGCTTGACTCATACCTATACTAGATATTGCAAATAAGGGAAACCATGGGACCTATGTTTCTTTGGGCCTGGCTTACTTCACTTAATATAATTTTTTCCAAACCTTTCCATTTCCTAACAAATGGGGAAATGTCATTCTTTCTGATGGAGGCATAGAATTCCATTGTGTATATATACCACATTTTCTTGATCCATTCATCTATTGAGGGGCATCTGGGTTGGTTCCATATCTTAGCTATGGTAAATAATGCTGCAATAAACATAGTTGTGCTGGTAGCTTTAGTGTGGTCTTGTTTGTATACATTTGGGTAAATGCCCAAAAGTGGGATTGCTGGATCATAGGGGAGATCTATGTGAAGTCTTTTGAGGAACCTCCATACTGCTTTCCAAAGTGGTTGAACAAGTTTACATTCCCACCAACAATGTAGTAAGGTTCCTTTATGTCCACATCCCCTCCAGCATCTGTTGTTGTTAGAGTTCTTGATTTTTGCTGTTCTAACTGGAGTGAGGTGATGTCTCAATGTTGTTTTGATTTGCATTTCTTTTATGGCTAGGGATGTTGAACATTTCTTCATGTGTCTATTGGCCATCCTTCTTTCTTCTTCAGAGAAGCTTCTCTTTAAGTCTTTCGCCCACTTATTTATTGGGCAGTTGTTTCTTTGAAGATTTGTTGTTGGGTGGTTTAATTTTTTGAGTTCCAAGTATATTTTAGATATGAGACCCTTGTCCGTTGTATGGCTAGTAAAGGTCTTCTCCCAATCGGTGGGCTTTCTATTGATCTTGCTAGCTATGTCATTTGCCCTGCAGAAGCTCTGCAACCTTATGCAATCCCATTTGTCCAACCTTTCTTTGATTTGTTGTGTTTCTGGGTCTCTATTCAGAAAATTTCGGCCTGAGCCAAGGAGACCTAGGGTTTCTCCTATTCCATCCTGTAATGATTTCAGAGTGTCTGCTTTGAGTTCAAGGTCTTTGATCCATTTGGAGTTGATTCTGGTGCAGAGTGATATATAAGGAGCTAGCTTTAGTTTTCTACATGTAGTTAACCAATTTTACCAGCACCATTTACTGAAGAGGCTGTCTTTCTTCCATTCTATTGTTTTAGCTTCCTTATCGAAGATTAGATGGTTATAGGTCTGTAGGTTCATTTCTGGGTTTTCTGAACCCTAACTCTTACCCTAATCCAAACCCTCAACCTAACCCTAACCCTAACGCTCACCATAACCCTAAACCTAATCCTAACACTCACCCTAACCCTCACCCTAACACTAAACCAAACCGTCGCCCTCACTCTCACAATAACACTAATTCAAACCCTAACCTTCACACTCAACCTCACCCTTAGCCTAACTCTTAGCCTAAACCTAAACCTAACACACACACTCACCCTCACCCTAAACCAAATCCTAACCCTAACCCTCACCATCAACCTAACACTAACCCCAAACCTCACCTTCATCATAATCCTCATTCTAACCCTAACCCAAACCCTAAACCTCACCCTAACCCTAACCCTATGCCTCACCCTCACCGTAACAAAAACCCTAAACCTAACCCTAACAATAACCCTAACCCTAATCCTAACGATCACCCTAACCATAACACTCACCCTAACCCAAACCCTCAACCTAAAACTTACCCTCAACCTAACACTAACCCTAACCCTAACACTAACCCTCAAATTAACCCTAACCATAACCCTAACCCTAAACCTCAACCTAACCCTCACCCTCACCCTACTTCTAACACTAACCCTATCCCTAACCCTAACCCTAACCCTCCCCCAAACCCTATATCTAACCCTAAACCTCACCCTCACACTAACACTAACCCTAACCCTAAACCACACCCTAACCCTAACCCTAACCCTCACCCGCACCCACAACCTCAGCCTAACCTTAAGCCTAAGCCTAGCCCTCACCATAACCGTCACACTCACCCTGACCCTAAATCAAATACTAAACCTAACACTATCCCTAAACCTCAACCTAACCCTGACCATCCCATAACCCTAACACTAACAATAACCATAAACCTCACACTAACCCTAACCCTAACCCTAACCCTAAACCTCAACCTAACCCAAACCCTAAACCTCACACTCATCCTAGCCCTCACCATAACCCTAATCCTTAAACTGAACCTCATCCTAACCCTCACCCTCACCCTAACCCTAAAACTCATCGTCACTCTAAACCTCACACTAAGCCTAACCTTAATCCTCAATCTAACCCTCACCCTAACCTTAACCCTAACCCTTACCCTAACCCTAAACCTAACCCTAACCCTCACCCTTAACTTAACCCTCACCCTCAGCCTAAACCTCACCTTGACCCTTACCATCATCCTCACCCTAACCCTCACCCTAACCATAAACCTCATCCTAACCCTCACCCTAACCCTAAACCTAACCATCACCCTAACCCTAACCCTCACCCTCAACGTCATGCTCAGCCTAACCCTAAGCCTAAGCTTAACCCTTACCCTAACCCTCACCCACACCATAGCCCTCACCCTAACCCTAATGCTAATCCTAATCCTCATCCTAACCCTCACCCTAGCCTCAACCATAACCACCACCCTAAACCTAATCTTCACCCCCACCCTCACCCTCAGCCTAACTATAAGCCTAATTCTAAGACTAACCCTAACCCTCACCCTCACACTCACAATCACCCTACTCCTAAAACTAACCCTGACCATAAACCTAAACCTCAACCTAACCCTCACCCTAAACTTAACCCTAAAACTAACCCTAACCCTAACCCTCGACCTAAATCTCCAACTAACCCTAAATCTAACCTAAACCTCACCCTCACCCTAACCCTAATCCTAACCCTAACCCTAAACCTAACCCTAACCCTCACGCTCACCCTCACCGTAACTCTAACCCTAACCCTAACAATAACACTAACCCTAACCCAAACCATCACCCTAACCATAATCTTCACCCCCACCCTCATCCTGAGCCTAACCCTAAGCCAAAGCCTAGCCCTCACACTAACGGTCACACTCACCCACACCCTAACCCTAATACTAAACCTAACCCTATCCCTAAACCTCAACCTAACCCTCATCATCCCCTAACCCTAACACTAACAATAAACCTAAACCTCCCCCTAACCCTCCCCCTAACACTAACTCTAATGTTAAACCTCACCCTCACCCTAACCCTAACCATAAACCTCACGCTAAACCTCACCCTAACCCTAACTTTAACCCTCACCCTCAATCTCACCGTAACTCTAAACCTAACCCTAAAAATAACACTAACCCTAACCTTAACCCTAATATTATCCATAATCCTCACCTTCAGCCTCAACCTCAGTGCAAACTTAACCCTAACAATTACACTAACAAAAACCTTAATCCTAACCCTAACCCTAATACTCAACCCCACCCTCACCCTCAGCCTAAACCTAAGCCTAACCCTAGCCCTAACCTAACTGTAACCATAACCCTAACCCTAACACTAACACTAAACCCAACCCTAAATCTATCCTTAATCCTCAGCATCACCCTCACCCTAACCAAAACCATAACCTTACCCTCACCCTAAACCTAAGCCTAACCCTAACACTGACCCTCAGACTCACCCTCAACCTAACCCTATCCCTAAACCTAACCCTATCCCTAAAACTAACCCTCGCCCTAACCCTCACATTAGTCCTCACCCTAAGACTAATCCTAACCCTAAACCTCATCCTAAACCTCACCCTAAAACTAACCCTAACCCGCACCCTAACCCTAACCCTAACCCTCACCCTCATGCTTGGCCTAAGCCTAAGCCTAAGCCTAAGTGTAACTCTAACCCAAACCCTCACCCTAACACTGACCCTAACACTACCCCTAACTCTAACCGTAAAACTCACTCTCACCCTAACCCTAACTCTAACCCATACCCTAAACCTAAACCTCATACTAACCCTAACCCTCACCCTCATCCTCACCCTCACCCTCACCGTATCCGTAACCCTAACCCTAACAATAACCCTAACCCTAACCTTAACCCTAACACTCAACCTAAACATAACCCTCACCCTGACCCTAACCCTCACCCTAACACTTACCCTCACCCTAACACTAACCCTAAAACTAACACTAATCCTCACACTAACCCTAATCATGACCCTAACCCTAAACCTCACCCTAAACCTAAACCTAACCCTCACCCTCACCCTACCCCTCACCGAAACCCTAACCCTCATCCTCACCCTAAACCTCACACTAACCGTAACACTAATCCTCAATCTAACCCTCACCCACACCCTTCCCCTAACCCTAACCCTCACCCTAACACTAAACCTCACCCCACTGTAACCCTGAACCTCAGACTAACCCTCACGTTTAACCTTACCATCACCCCCATGCGAACCCTTACCCTAAACCTAACCCTCACCCTAACTCTCACCATAACCCTAATGACACCACAAAAACTCAACCTCACCCTAACCCTAAACCTGACCCTAACCTTAACCTTCAACCTAACCTTAATCCTTACACTAACCCTAACCCTAAAACTCAATTTAACCCTCATCATAACCCTAATCCTAACCCTTACCCTAACCCTAAACCTAACCCTAACACTCATCCTTATCTTAACCCTAACCCCCAGCATAAACCTCACCTTTACCCTTATCATTATCCTCACCCTAAACCTCCTCCTAACCCTAAACCTCATCCTAAACTTCACCCTAACCGTAAACTTAACCGTCACCCTAAACCTAACCATCACCCTCACCCTAGTACTCACCCTAACCCTAATCCTAACGCTAACCCTCATCCTAACCCTAAACCTAAACCTCACCCTCACCCTCACCCTAACCCTAATCCTAATCCCACCCTAACCCTAACCCTAAACCTCACCCTCACCCTTACCCTAACCCTAAACCTAACTCTCACTCTCAAACTCACCCTCAGCCTAACCCTAAGCCTAACCCTAAACCAAAACCTAGCACACGCACTCACCCTCACCCTAACCCTAATCCTAACCCTAACACTAACCCTATACCTCCTCCTAACTCTCACCCTAACCCTAAACCTAACACTAACCCTAACCCTAACCCTCAAGCTAACCCTCACCCTAACCCTAACTCTAACCCTAAACCCCACCCTCATTCTAAACCTCACCCTAACCCTAACACTAACCCTCACCCTCACCCGTACCATAACCATAAACTTAAACCCAACCCTAACAATAACCCTAACCCTAATCCTAACCCTCAGACTAACCATAACCCTCACCCTGACCCAAACCCTCACCCTAAGACTTACCCTGACTGTAACACTAACCCTAATGCTAACAATAACCCTCACACTAACAATAACCCTAAATCTAACCCTAAACCTCAACCTCACCCTAACACTAACCCTAACCCTAAACCTCACCCTAAACCTAAACCTCACACTCATCCTCACCGTAACCGTAACACTATCCCAAACCCTAACAATAAACATAAACCTAACCCTAACACTCACCCTAACCATAACCCTCACCCTAACCCTAATGCTCACCCAAACACTTACCCTCAACCTAACACTAATCCTAACCGTAACACTAACCCGCACACTAACCCTAAACATCACCGTAAACCTAAACCTCAGCCTAACACTAACCCCAACCCTCACCCTCACCCTAGCCTTCACCCTAATCCTAACCCTCATCCTCACACTAAACCTCACACTAGCACTAACACTAATCCTCAATCTAACCCTCAACCTCACCCTAAAGCTAACACTAACCCTCACCCTAACCCTAACCCTCACCCTTACCGTAACCCTCACCCTCAGCCTAACTCTCAACTTTACCCTTACTGTCACACCCACGCTAACCCGCACCTAACCCTAACCCTCACCCTAACCCTAAGTGTACCCCTAAACCTCACCCTCATCATAACCCTAACTCTAATCCTAACACTAACACTAAACCTCACCCTAACCGTAACCCTAAACCTCACCATCACCATAACCGTAACCCTAACCCTAAACCTAACAATAACCCTAACCCTAAACCTAACCCTCACACTAAACATAACCCGCAACTTAACGCTAACCCTAACCCTAACACTAACCCTCACATTAACTCTAAACCTCACCCTAATCCGAAACCTCACCCTAACCCTAACCCTAACCCTAATTCTCACCCTCACCCTAGCCCTCACCCTAACCCTAATTCTAACCATCACCCTGACCCTAACCCTAACCTTCATCCTCACCCTAAAGATCACACTAACGCTAACCCTAATCCTCAATCTAACCCTCAATCTAACCCTAACCTTAACCCTTACCCTAACCCTAAACTTAACCCTAACGCTCATTCTTATCTTAAACCTCACCCTCAGCCTAAACCTCATCTTTACCCTTACCATCATCCTCACCCTAACCCTCACCCTTCCCCTAAACCTCATCCTAACCCTCACCCTAACCATAAACCTAACCATCACCCTAACCCTAACCCTCACCCTCAAACTCATGCTCATCCTAAACCTTAGCCTAAGCTGAAAACTTACCCTAACCCTCACCCTGACCTTAGCCCTCATCCTAACTCTAATCCTAATCCTAACCCTCATCTTAACCGTCAACCTAGCCCTAATGCTAACCATCACCCTAAACCTAATCTTCACACCCACCCTCACACTCAGCCTAACCCTAAGCCTAAGGCTAACCCTAACCTTAACCCTAACACTCACCCTCACCCTCATCCTAATCCTAACCCTAACACTAACCATAACCCTAAACCTCAACCTAACCCTCACCCTAAACTTAACCCTAAAACTAAACCTAACCCTAACCCTCGACCTAACCCTGCAACTAAAATTAAATCTAACCCTAAAACTCACCCTCAAACTAACCCTAATCCTAACCTTAACCCTAAACTTCACCATAACCCTAACCCTAACCCTCACCCTCACCCTCACCCTAAACATAACTCGAACCCTAACCCTAACAATTACACTAATCCTAAACCGAAACCTAACCCTAACCCTAACCCTAACTGTAATACTAACACTCAACCTCATGCTAACCCTTATCCTAACCCTAACCCTAATCCTCACCATCACTGTAACCCTAACCCTCAACCTAACCCTGACCCTAACCCTAACCCTAAACCTAAACCTTAATCTAACACTAATCCTAACCCTCAAGCTCACCCTAGCCCTCACCCTAACCCTAATTCTAACCCTAATCCTCATCCTTACCCTCACCCTAAGCCTAACCTTAACCCTCACCCTAGCATTAACCCTAAGCCTAATCCTCAACCTAACCCTAAACCTCATGCTCACCGTAACCCTAACCCTAACCCTCACCCTAACCCTAAACATAACCAAACCCTAACTCTCACCCTAACCCTAACCCTAACACTCACCCTAAAGCTAACCCTCACACTCACACTAACCCTAATCCTAACCCTAACGCTAAACCTCACCCTAACCCTAACCCTCACCCTCACCCTCACCCTCACCCTCACCATAACTCTAACCCTAACCCTAACAATAACACTAATCCAAAACCGAAACCTAACCCTAACCCTAACCCTAACACTAATCCTAACACTCATCCTCAGGCTAAACCTAATACTAAAACCTAGCCCTCACCCTAACCCTAATCATCACCCTGACCTTAACACTAACCCTCAAACTTACCCTCACCCTAACCCTAAACCTAACCCTAAACCTTAATCTAACACTAACCCTAACCCTCACACTCACCCTAGCCCTAGCCCTCACCCTAACCCTAATCCTAAACCTAATCCTCATCCTAACCCTCACCCTAACCCTAACCTTAACACTCACCCTAGCCCTAACCCTAAGCCTAATCCTCAACGTCACCCTAAACCTCATTCTCAACTTAACCCTCACCCTAACACTAACCCTAACCCTAAACCTTAATCTAACACTAACCCTAACCCTCATCCTCACCCTCACCCTCAGCCTAACCCTAAGCCAAACCCTAACCCTAGCCCTAATGCTCACACTCACCCTAACACTTACCCTAAACCTAATCCTAACACTCACCCTCAACCTTATCCTCACCCTAACCCTAAATCTAACACTAAGCCTAACCCTAACCCTCAACCTCAGTCTCATCTTACACCTAACTATAAATGTAAACGTCACCCTCACCCTAACACTAACCCTACCCCTAACCCCAAACCTCACCCTAACCCTAACCCTAACCCTAAACCTCACCCTCACCCTAGCCCTCACCCTAACACTAATCCTAACCCTAACCCTCATCCTAACCCTCACCCTAACACTAACCATAACCCTCACGCTCACCCTAACCCCAATCCGAACCCTCACCCTCAATCTAACCCTAAACCTTACCCTTAACGTAACCCTTACCTTAACCCTCAACCTAACCCTAAACTTAACCCAAACACTAACTCTCACCCTTACCATAATCCTAACCCTCAAGCTAACCCTAACCCTAAACCTCATTCTCACCCTAGTCTCACCCAAACCTAATCCTAACCCTATCCCTTTTCCTAACCCTCCCCCTAACCTTTATCCTAACTCTCACCCTAACATTAACCCTCAGCCTCAACCTCACCCGCAGCCTAACCCTAAGCCTAACCATAAACCTACCATAACACACACACTCACCCTCACCCTAAACCTCACCCTAACACTAACCCTCATCCTAAACCTCCCCCTAACCCTAACACTAAACCACACCCTCACCCTAAGCATAATCCTAAACCTAAGCCTAACCCTAACCCTCACACTCACCCTAACCCTAACCCTAAACCTCACCCTAACCCTAACACTCACCCTCAACCTCAGCCTAACCTTAAGCCTTTCCCTAACCCTAGCCCTAATCCTCACCATCACCCTAACCCTAATCCTAGTCCTAACCCTAATCCTAACCCTCAACCTAAACCTCACCTTAAGCCTAAGCCTAATATTAATCCAAAGGTTAACCCTGACGCTCATCATCATCCTAACCCTAACCCAAACACTAAACTTCACCCTGACCCTAAACCTAAACCTCCCCTTCACCCTAGCCCTCAGCCTAACCCTAATCCTAACACTAAACCTCATCCTAACCCTCCCCCTAACCCTTACCCTAACCCTCACCCTAAAACTAACCCTTACCCTCAACCTCACCCTCAGCCTAACCCTAAGCCAAACCCTAAACCTAACTCTAACACACACACTCACCCTCACCCTAACCCTAATCCTAACCCTAAACCTCACCCTCACCCTCACCCTCAGTGTAACCTTAAGCCTATCCCTAACCCTAACACTCACACTCACCCTAAACCTTACCCTAATCCTAATCCTAAACCTAACCCTAACACTCACCCTCAGCCTCAGCTTAACCCTAACTCTAACCTTAAACCTCACCCTCACCCTAACCCTAATCCTAACCCTAAACCTCACCGTTACTCTCACCCTCAGCCTAACCTTAACCCTCACCCTAGGCTTAACCCTAAGCCGAATCCACAACTTATCCCTAAACCTCATGCTCACAGTAACCCTAACCCTATCCCTCACCCTAACCCTAAACATAACTGAACCCTAACTCTCACCCTAACCCTAACCCTAACCCTCACCCTAACCCTAAACATAACCGAACCCTAACTCTCACCCTAACCCTAAACCTAACACTCACCGTAACCCTAACTCTCACCCTCACCCTAACCCTAACACTCACCCTAACCCGAACCCTCACTCTCACCCTAACCTTAATCCTAACCCTAACACTAAACCTCACCCTAACCCTAATCCTCACCCTCACCCTCACACTCACCCTCACCATAACTCTAACCCTAACCCTAACAATAACACTAATCCTAACCCGAAACCTAACCCTAACCCTAATCCTAACACTCATCCTCAGGCTAACCCTAATCCTAAACCTAACCCTCACCCTAACCCTAATCATCACCCTGACGGTAAACCTAACCCTCAAACTTACCCTCACCCTAACCCTCAACCTCACCCTAGCCCTCAGCCTAACCCTAATCCTAACCCTAATCCTCAACCTTACCCTCATCCTAACCCGAACCTTAACCCTCACCCTAGCCCTAACCCTAAGCCTAATCCTCAACATAATCCTAAACCTCAAGCTCACCTTAGCCGTAATCCTAACCCTCACCCTAACCCTAAACATACACAAACCCTAACTCTCACCCCTAACCCTAACCCTAAACCTTAATCTAACACTTATCTTAACGCTCACCATCACCCTCAGCCTAACCCTAAGCCAAACCCTAACCCTAGTCCTAATGTTCACACTCACCCTAACCCTTACCCTAAACCTAATCCTAACCCTAAGCCTTAAACTTACCATAAACCTAACCCTCACCCTAACCCTAAATCTAACACTAAGCCTAACCCAAACCCTCAACCTCAGCTTCATCCTACCCCTAACTCTAACCGTAAACCTCACCCTCACCCTAACACTAACCCAACCCCTAACTCTTACCCTAACCCTCACCGTAACACTAACCCTCAGCCTCACACTCATTCTCAGCCTAACCCTAAGCCTAAGCCTAACCCTAACTCTAACCCTAAACCTCACCCTCACCCTAACCCTAACCCAAACCCTAACCCTAAACCTCACCCTAACCCTAAACCTGAACCTCACCCTCACCCTAGCCCTCACCCTAACCCTAATCCTAATCCTGAAATTCACCCTAACCCTCCTCCTAACCCTAACCCTAACCCTCACGGTAACCCTAACCCTCATCCTCACACTCACCCTAACCCTGACCCTTACCTTAACCCTAAACCTAACACTAACTGTCACCCTTACACTCACCCTCCACTTCACCCTAACCCTAACACTAACCCTAAACCTCATCCTAATCCTAACCCTTACCCTAATCCTAACCCTAACCCTCACCCTCACCCTAACTCTAAACGTAAACCTCACGTTCATCCTAACCCTAACTCCAACCCTAAACCAAACCCTAAACTTCATCCTAACTCTAACCCTAAACCTCACCCTCACCGTAACCAAAACCCTAAACCTAACCCTAACAATAACCCTAACCCTAATCCTAACACTCACCCTAACCATAACACTCACCCTAACACAAACCCTCAGCCTAACACTTACCCTCACCCTAAAACTAACCCTAACCCTAACACTAATCCTCACACTAACCCTAACCATAACCCTAACCTTAACCCTAACACTATCCCTAACCCTCACCCTCGACCTAACCCTCCAAGTAACCCTAAATATAACCATAAACCTCACCCTCATCTAAAACCTAATCTTTACCCTAACCCTAAACATTACCTTATCCCTAACCCTAACCCTCAGCCTAAGCCTCAGCCTAAGCCTAACACTAACCCTAACCATAATGCTCACCCTAATCCTAACCCTAACACTAACCCCAAGTCTAACCCTAAATCTCACACTCACCCTAACCCTAACCCTAAATCTCACACTAAACCTAAACTTAAACCTCACCCTCACCATAGCCCTCACCCTAATCCTAATCCTAACCCGGATCCTATCCCTTACCCTAACACTAACCCTAACCCTCACCCTCACCCTCACCCTAACCCTAATCCTAACCCTAACCCTCAACCTAACCCTAACACTCACCATCACCGTAACACTTACCCTAAAAGTCACCCTGACCCTAAACTTAAACCGAACCCTAACGCTCACCCTAACCCTTACCCTAACCCTAATCCTCACACTCACCCACACCCAAACACTAATCCTAAACCTATCCACATCCCTAAACCTAAGCCTCACACTAACCCTCACCCTAGCCCTCACTCTAACCCTAATCCTAACCCTAAACCTCATCCTAACACTCACCCTAACCCTAACCTTAACCCTCACCCTATACCGAACCCTAACCCTCACCCTGATGCTCGGCCTAAGCATAAGCCTAAGCCTAATCCTAACCCTAACCCTTACCCTAACCCTAACCCTTACACTAACCTTAACTCTAACCCTAAATCTCACCCTCAACCTAACCCGAACCCTATCAATAATCCTAACCCTAACTCTAACCCTCACCCTCACCCTAAAAATAACCGTCACCCTGACCCTAACCCTCACCCTAACACTAACCGTCACCCTAAAACTAACCCTCACACTAACCCTAAACATAACCCTAACCCTAAAACTCACCCTAACACTAACCCTAACCCTCAGCCTCACCCTAGCTCTTACCCTAACCCTAACCCTCAGCCTCACACTAAACCTCACACTAACCCTAACACTAATCCTCAATCTAACCCTAAACCTCACCCTAACCCTAATCCTAACCCTAACCCTAAACCTCAACCTAACTCTCACCCTAAACTTAACCCTAACACTAACCCTACACTTGAACCTCACCCTCACCCTAACAATAACCCTAACCCTAAACCTCACCCTAATCCTAACCCTAAACCTCATCCTCACCCTAGGCCTCACCCTAACCCTAATTCTAACCCAATACTTCTTCCTTACCCTCACCCTAACACTAACCCTAAACCTCACCCTAACCCTAACCCTAATCCTAACCCTAACACTCAAAATAACCCTAACCCTCACCCTCACTGTAATCCTTAATCTAAACCTCACCCTAACCCTAAACTTAACGCAAACCCTAACTCGCACCCTAACCCTAAACCTAACCCTCAACTAAACCCTAATAGTCAACCTTACCGTAACCCTCACCCTCAACCTAACCCTCACGTTTACCCTTACCGTCACCCCTACCCTAACCATCACCCTAACCCTAATACTCACCCTAAACCTCAGTCTAAAACTAACCCTACGCCTAAACCTCACCCTCACCCTAACAATACCTCTAACCATATCCTTAACACTAAACCTAACCCTAACCATTACCTTCAAACTAAACCTAACCATCACCCTCACCCAAACCCTCAGCCTAAAACTACGGGTAACCCTAACCCTAACCGTAACCCTCACACTCAACCTAACCATAACCCTAAACCTAACAATAACCCTAACAATAACCCTAACCCGCACCCTAACCATAACCCTCACCCTAACCCTAACCCTCACCCTAACACTAAATCTCACCCTAAATCTAACCATAAACCTCACACTAACCCTAAACCTCACCCTAATCCTAAACCTCACCCTAACCCTAACCCTAATCCTAACCCTCACCCTCACCCTAGACCTCACCGTAACCCTAACACTAACCCTCACACTCACACTAACCCTAACCCTCATCCTCACCCTAAACCTCACACTAACCCTAACACTAATCCTCAATCTAAACCTCACCCTAACCCTAAACCTAACCCTAACCCTCACCCTTCACTTAACCCTCACCCTCAGCCTAAACCTCACCTTTACCCTTACCATCATCCTCACCCTAAACCTCACCCTAACCCTAAACCTCATCCTAACCCTCACCCTAAACATAAACCTAAACATCACACTAAACCTAACACTCACCCTCACCCTAGACCTCACCCTAACCCTAATACTAATTCTAACCCTCATCCTAACACTCACCCTAACACTAACCCTAACCATCACCCTAAACCTAATCCTCACCCCCACCCTCACCCTCAGCTTAAACCTAAGCCTAACCCAAACCCTAACCCTAACCCTCACACTCACCCTCATCCTCACCCTAATCCTAACCCTAACCACAACCCTAAACCTCAACCTAACCTTCACCCCATCCTTAACCCTAAAACTAACCCTAACCCTAACCCTCGACATAACCCTCCAACTAACCCTAAATCTAAACCTAAACCTCAAACTTACCCTAACCCTCATACTAACCCTATCCCTAAACCTCACCCTAAACCTAACCCTCACCCTCACCCTCACCTTCACCCTCAACATAACTCTAACCCTATCCCTAACAATAACACTAATCCTAACCCTAAACATAACCCTCACCCTAATCCTAACCCTAATACTAACACTCACCCTCATGCTAACACTAATCCTAACCCTAACCCTCACCCTAACCATAATCCTCACCCTCACCTTAACCCTAAACCTCAACCTAACCCAAACCTAACACTAAACCAAACCAAAAACCTTAATCTAACATTAACCCTAACCCTCACCCTCACCCTAGCCCTCACCCTAAGCCTAATCCTATCCTTAAACCTCACCCTAAACCTAAACTTAACCCTCACCCTTACCCTAAACCTAACCCTAACTCTCAACCTAACCATAAACCTCAAGCTCATCGTAACCCTGACCCTAACCCTCACCCTAACCCTAAACATAACCGAACCCTAACCCTAACCCTAACCCTCACATTAACCCTAACCCTCACACTCAACCTCACCCTCAGCCTAACCCTAAGCCTAACCCTAACCCTAACCCTAACGCACACACTAACCCTAACCCTTACCCTAAACCTAATCCTAACACTAAGCCTAACCCTCGACCTCAACCTAACCCTAAATCTAACACTAATTCTAAACCTAACCCTCAACCTCAGCCTTACCCTAACCCTAACTCTAAATCTAAAACACAGCATGACCCTAACATTAACCCTAACCCTAAACCTCACCCTAAACCTAACCCTAAACCTCACCCTCACCCTAGCCCTCAACCTAACCCTAATACTAATTCTAACCCTCAAACTAACCCACAGCCTAACACTAAACTTAACCTCACCCTCACCCTCACCCTAACCCTAATTTGAATCCTAACCCTCAACCTAACCCTCACCCTCACCGTCACAGAAAACCTTACCCTAGCACTCAACTTAACCCTAAACTTAAACCCAACCCTAACTCTCACCGTAACCCTAACCCTAAACCTCACCCTAAACCTAAACCTAAACCTCAACCTCACCCTAGCCCTCACCCAACCCTAATCCTAACCCTAACCCTCTTCCTCACCCTCCCCCTAACCCTTACCCTAACCCTCACCCTAACCCTAAAACTTACCATCAACCTCACCCTCAGCCTAACCCTAAGCCTAACCCTAAACCTAACCCTCACACTCACCCTAACCCTAACCCTAAAACTCTCCCTAAAACTAACCCTCAACCTCAACCTCAGCCTAACCCTATGCCTATCCCTAACCCTAACCCTAACCCTCACACTCACCCTAACACTAACCCTAATCCTACGCCTAACCCTAACTCTAACCCTCACACTCAACCTAATCGTCACCATAAGCCTAACCCTAACATTAATCCTAACCCTAACTCTCACCCTCAGCCACACCCTAACCCTAACTCTAACACTAAACTCACCCTGACCCAAACCCTAACGCTAACCCTATAACTAAACCTCATCCTTGCCCTAATCTTAACCCTCACCCTCACCCTTACCATAACCTTAACTCTAACCCTAACACTAACAATAACCCTAACCCTAACCCTAACCCTCACCCTAACCCTCAACATAACGCTTACCCTCACCCTAACACTAACCCTAACCCTAACACTAAACCTCACACTAACCCTAAACATTACCCTAACCATAAACCTCACTCTAACACTAACCCTAAAACTCACCCTTTCCCTAGACGTCGCCCTAACCCTAAACCCCATCCTCACCCTAAACTTCACATTAACCCTAAAACTAATACTCAATCTAACCCTCACCCTCACCCTATCCCTAACCCTAACACTCACCCTAACCTTAAACCTCACCTTTCCCGTAACCCTCACCCTCAGCCTAACCCTCAACTTTACCCTTACCGTCACCCTCACCCTAACCCTCACTCTAACCCTAACCCTCCCCCTACCCCTAACTCTACAGCTAAACCTCAACCTCACCTTAACCCTAACTCTAACCCTGAGCCTAAAACTAACCCTCACCTGAACCCTAAGTGTAACCATCACCCTAACCCTAATCCTCACCCCCACCGTCACCATCAGCCTAACCCTAAGCCTAAGCCTAAGCCTAACCCTAAACCTCACACTCAGGCTCACACTAATCTAATCCTAACCTCAACCCTAACGCTAACACTAAGCCTCAACCTAAACCTCAACCAAATCCTAACACTCACCCTGACCCTCACCCTCACCATAACTCTAACCCTAACCCTAACAATAACAGTAATCCTAACGCTAAACCTAACCCTAACCCTAACCTAACCCTAATGCTAACACTCAACCTCAACCTAAACCTAACCCTAACCCTAACCTTAACGCTAAACCTAACTCTCACCGTAACACTATCCCTCATCCTAATCCTCACCCTAATCCTAACCCTAAGCCTAAACCTTACTCTAACACTAACCCTAATCCTCACCCTAAGCCTAAACCTAACCCTAACCCTAACACTCACACTCACCCTCACCCTCACCCTAATCTTAAACCTAAACCTAACCCTAACCCTAAACTTCAACCTAACACTCAGCCTAACCTTAATCCTAAAAGTAAACCTAACCCACACCCTCGACCTAACCCCCCAACTAACCCTAAATCTAACCCTAAACCACACCCTCACCCTAACCCTAATCCTAAACCCTAACCCTAAACCTCAACCTAACCCTAACCCTAACCCTCACCCTCACCGTCACCCTCACAATAACTCTAACACTAACCCTAACTATAACACTAATCCTAACCCTAACCCTAACCCTAATGCTAATACACTCAAGCTAACCCTAATCCTAAACCTAACCCTCAGCCTAACCCTAATCCTCACCCTCACTCTAACCCTAACCCTCAACCTAATCCTCACCCTAACCCTAACCCTAAACCTTAATCTAACACTAACCCTAAACATCAACCTCACCCTAGCCCTCACCCTAACCCTAATTCTAACCCTAATCCTCATCCTTACCCTCACCCTAACCCTAACCTTAACCCTCACCCTAACCATAATTCTAACCCTAACTCTCAACCTAACCGTAACCCTCACACTCACCCTAAACCTAAACCTCACCCCCAACCTCACCCTCAGTCTAACCTTAAGCCGAACCCTAACCCTAAACATATTGCTCACACTCACCCTAACCCTGACCCTAAACATAATCCTAACCCTAAGCCTAACCCTCACACTCAACCTAAACCTCATCCTAACCCTAAATCTAACACTAACACTAAAACTAACCCTCAAACTCAGCCTCAACCTAACCCTAACTCTAACCCTAAACCTCACCCTCACCCTAACCCTAACATTAACCCTAACCCTAAACCTCACCCTAACCCTAACCTAAACCTCACCCTCACCCTAGCACTCACCAAAACCTTAATCCTAAGCCTAACCCTCATCCTAACCCTCACCCTAACACTAAACCTAACCTTCACCGTCACCTTCAACCTACCCTAATCCGAACCCTAACCTCAACCTAACCCTAACCTTCATCCTCACCGTAACCCTTACCCTAACCCCCAACCTAACCCTAAACTTAAACCGAACCCTAATTCTCACCCTTACCCTAAACCTAACCCTCACTCCAAACCTAACCCTAAACCTCACCCTCACCCTAGCCCTCACCAAACACTAAATCTTACCCTAACCCTCTTCCTAACCCTGCCCCTAAGCCTTACCCTAACCCTCACCCTAACTCTAACCCTAACCCTCAAACTCACCCTCAGACTAACCCTAAGCCTAACCTTAAACCTAACCCTAACACACACAATCACCCTCATCCTAACCCTAAACCTAACCCTAACCCTCATAATAACCCTCCCCATAACCCAAAACCTCATCCTAACCCTAACACACACCCTCACCCTCAGCCTAATCCTAAGCCTAACCCTAACCCTAACCCTCACACTCACCCTAACCCTTACCCTATACCTCACGCTAACCTTAACCCTAACCCTCAACCTCACCTTAACCCTAAGCCTATCCCTAACCCTAACCCAAAACCTCACACTCACCCTAATCCTAACCCTAAACCTACTCCTAACCCTAACCCTAACCCTCACCCTCAACCTAACCCTCACCATAAGCCTAATCCTAACATTAATTCTAAACCTAACGCTCACCCTCAGCCTCACCCTAACCCTAATTCTAACACTAAAACTTATCCTAACACTAACCCTAAATCTAACCCTAAACCTCACCCTCAACCTAACCCTAACCCTAACCCTAACCGTAAACCCCACCCTAACCCTAACCCTCACCCTCACCTGCACCCTCACCCTCACTACAACTCTGACCCTAACACTAACAATAACACTAATCCTAATCAGAACCATCACACTAAACCTAACCCTCACACTCATGTTGGGCGTAAGCCTAAGCCTAAGCCTAACCCTAAACCTCACCCTAAACTTAACCCTATCACAAACCCTAACTCTAACCCTAAACCTCACTGTCTCCCTAACCCTAATTCTATCCCTAACCCTAAACCTAAACCTCATCCTAACCCAAACCGTAACCCGCACCCTCACCAACACAGTAACCGTAACTCTAACCCTAAACTTAACAACAAACTTAACCATAACCCTAACCCTCACCCTAACCATAACACTCACCCTAAAGCTAACCCTCACTATAACACTTACCCTAACCCTAAAAATAACCCTAAACCTAACACTAACCATCACACTAACCCTAACCATCACCCTAACCCTAAACCTCTCACTAACCCTTTCACTAACCCTCACCCAACCCTAGCCCTCACCCTAACCCTAACCCTCATCCTCACCCTATCCCTCAACCCCAGCCTCACCCTCAGCCTAATTCTAACCCTAACCCTAAACCTCACCCTAACCCTAACCCTCACCCTCACCCTAACCCTAAACCTAACACTAACCCTAAACCTATCCCTCACCCTCAGCCTCAACCTAACCCTAACTCTAACCCTAAGCCTCATCCTAACCCTAACCATAAACCTCACCCTAACTCTAACTTTAAACCTCACCCTCACCCTGGCCCTTGCCCTAACACTAATCCTAAACCTATCCCTCATCCGAACCCTCCCCCTAACACTAACCCTAACCCTAACCATCACCCTCACCCTCAGCCTAAATCTAAGCCTAACCCTAGACCTAACACTAACAAACAAACTCACCCTCACCCTAACGCTAACCCTAACACTAACCCTTACTCTCCCCCTAACCCTCACCCTAACCCTAACCCTAACCGTCACCCTAACTCTAACTCTAACCCTAAACCTCACCCTCACCCTAACCCTAACTCTACACCTAAACCAAACCCTAAACCTCAACCTAACCCTAACCCTCACCATCACCATTACCCTCACCTTAACCGTAACCCTAAACCTAAACCTAACAATAACCAAAACCCTAACCCTAACCTTCACCCTAACCATAACCGTCACCCTAACCCATAACCTCACCTTAACACTTACCCTCACCCTAACACTAAATCTAACACTAACACTAACCCTCACACTGACCCTAACCCAAACCAAACCCTCAAACTCAACCGAACCCTCACCCTCAACCTAAACCTAACACTACCCCTAACCCTAATCCTCACCTTAACCCTCCCCCTAACCCTATATCAAAACCTCAACCTTACTCTCACCCTAACCCTAACCCTAAAACTAACCCTAAACCTAACCCTAAACCTAACCCTAAGCCTCAGCCTCAACCTCACCCTAACCCAAACCCTAAGCCTCATCCTAACTCTAAGCCTAACCCTAACCCTAATCCTAATCCTCACACTCACCCTAACCCTAACCCTAATCCTAAACCTAACCCTATCCATAACCCTAACCGTCACCCTAAGCCTCAGCCTAGCCCTCACCCTTAAACTTATCCTAACCCTAAACCTCAACCTAACTCTAAACATGACCCTAAACCTAACCCTAAACCTCACCGGAACCCTCACCCTCACCCTCACACTCATGCTCAGCCTAAGGCTAAGCCTAACCCTAACCCTAACCCTCACCCTAACCCTAAATCTAACCCTAACCCTAAACCTAAACCTCATCCTAACCCTAATCATAACCCACACCCTCACCCACACCGTAACCCTAAGCCTAACCCTAACCCTAACAACAACCTTAACCATAACTCTAACCCTCACCCTAAACATAACACTCACCCTAAAGCTAACCCTTACCCTAACACTTACCCTAACCCTAACAATAACCCAAAACCTAACACTAACCCTCACACTAACCCTAACAATCACCCTAACCCTAAACCTCACACTAACCCTATCCCTAACCCTCACGCAACCCTAGCCCTCACCCTAACCCTAACCCTCATCCTCACCCTAACCCTCACCCTCACCCTCAGCCTAACCCTAACCCTAAACCTCTCCCGAACCCTCACCCTAACCCTAAACCTAAACCTAACACTAACCCTAATCCTAACCCTCACCCTCAGCCTCACCCTAACCCTAAATCTAACCCTAAACCTCACCCTCACCCTAACCCTAACCCTAACCATAAACCTCACCCTAACTCTAACCCTAAACCTCACCCTCACCCTAGCGTTGGCCCTATCCCTAATCCTAACCCTAACCCTAATCTTAATCCTCCCCCTAACACTAACCCTAACCCTAACCCTAACCATCACCCTCACCCTCAGCCTAAACCTAAGCCTAACCCCAGACCTAACTCTAACAAACACACTGACCCTCACCCTAACTCTAAGCTTAATCCTATCCCTAAACCTAACACTAACCCTTTTACCCTCCCCCTAATTCTCAGCCTAACCCTATCCCTAAGCATCACCCTAACCCTAACTCTAAACCTAAACCTCACCCTTACCCTAACCCTAACTAACTCTAACCCTAACCCAAACCCTAAACCTCAAACTAACCCTAAACCTAACCCTCACTCTCAGCCTCACCCTAACCCTAAATCTAACCCTAAACCTCACCTTCACCCTAACCCTAACCCTAACCATAAACCTCACCCTAACTCTAACCCTAAACTTCACCCTCACCCTAGCCCTTGCTCTAACCCTAATCCTAACCTTAACCCTAATCCTAACCCTCCCCCTATCCCTAACCCTAACCCTAACCCTAA
Organism: Dipodomys merriami; assembly: GCF_024711535.1. Taxonomy (NCBI): domain Eukaryota; kingdom Metazoa; phylum Chordata; class Mammalia; order Rodentia; family Heteromyidae; genus Dipodomys; species Dipodomys merriami. The sequence continues at coordinate 2,204,956 of NW_027202771.1, forward strand.
ATATTACCCTCACCCTCAGCCTAAACATAAGCCTAACCCTAGATCTAAACCTAACAAACACACTAACCCTCACCTTAACCCTAACCCTAATCCTATCCCTAACCCTAACACTAATCCTTACCCTCCCCCTAACTCTCACCCTAACCCTAACCCTAAGCGTCACCCTAACCCTAAACCTCACCCTCACCCTAACCCTAAATCTAACCCTAACCCAAACCTTAAACCTCAAAATAACCCTAAACCTAACCATCACCCTCACCCTCACTGTAACCGTAACCCTAAACCTAAACCTAACAATAACCCTAACCCTAACCCTAACCGTCACCCTAACCCATAACTTCACCCTAGCACTTACCCTCACCCTAACACTAACCCTAACACTAACACTATCCCTCACACTGACCCTAACCCTAACCCTAACCTTAAACCTCAACCTAACCCTCACCCTCAACCTAAACCTAACAGTACCCCTAACCCTAACCCTCACCCTATCCCTCCCCTTAACCCTATATGTAAACCTCACCCTCACCCTAACCCTAACCCTAACCCTAAGACTAACACTACCCCTAAACCTAACCCTAAACTTAACCTAATCCTCAGCCTCAACCTCACCCTAAACGAAACCGTAACCCTAAACCTCATCCTAAATCTAAGCCTCACCCTAACCCTAATCCTAACACTCACACTCACCCTAACCGTAATCCTACACCTAACCCTATCCCTAACCCTAAACCTCACCCTAACCCTCAGCCTATCCCTCACCCTTAAACTTATCCTAACCCTAAACCTCAACCTAACTCTCAACCTAACCCTAACCCTCACCCTGACCCGAACCCTCACCCTCACCCTCATGCTTGGCCTAAGCCTAAGCCTAAGGCTAAGCCTAACCTTAACCCTAACCCTCACCCTAACCCTAATCCTCACCTTCACTGTAACTCTAACTCTTAACCTAATCCTCACCCTAACCCTAAGCCTAACCCTTTAATCTAACACTAACTCTAACCCTCAAACTCACCCTAGCCCTCACCCTAACCCTAATCCTAACCCTAGTCCTCATCCTTACCCTCACCCTAACCCTAACCTTAACCCTCACCCTAACCCTAACTCTAACCCTAACTCTCAACCTAACCGTAACCCTCACACTCACCCTAAACCTAAACCTCACCCCCACCCTCACCCTCAGTCTAATCTTAAGCCTAACACTAACCCTAACCATATCGCTCACACTCACCCTAACCCTTACCCCAAATATAATCCTAACCCTAAGCCTAACCCTCACACTCAACCTAACCCTCACCCTAACCCTAAATCTAACACTAACACTAACACTAACTCTCAAACTCAGCCTCACCCTAACCCTAATTCTAACCCTAAACCTCACCCTCAGCCTAACCCTAAAACTAACCCTAACCCTAAACCTCACCCTAATCCTAACCCTAAACCTCACCCTCACTCTAGCACTCACCAAAACCTTAATCCTAAACCTAACCCTCATCCTAACCCTCACCCTAACACTAAACCTAACCCTCACCGTCACCTTCACCCCAACCCTAATCCGAACCCTAAACCTCAACCTAACCCTAACCCTCACCCTCACCATAACCCTTACCCTAACCGTCAACCTAACCCTAAACTTAAACCGAACCCTAATTCTCACCCTTACCCTAAACCTAACCCTCACTCCAAACCTAACCCTAAACCTCACCCTCACCCTAGCCCTCACCAAACACTAATCCTTACCCTAACCCACTTCCTAACCCTCCCCCTAACCCTTACCCTAACCCTCACCCTCACCCTAACCCTAAGCCTCAAACTCACCCTCAGCCTAACCCTAAAACTAAACCTAACACACACACTCACCCTCAACCTAACCCTAATCCTAACCCTAACACTCATCCTAAACCTCCCCACAACCCTAACCCTCAACCTAAGCCTCACCCTCACCCTCAGCCTAATCCTAAACCTAACCCTAACACTAACCCTCACACTAACCCTAACCCTAACCCTATACCTCATGCTAACACTAACACTAACCCTCAACCTCAACCTCAGCCTAACCCTAAGCCTATCCCAAACCCTAACCCTAACCCTCACACTCACCCTAATCCTAACCCTAATCCTACTCCTAACCCTAACCCTAACCCTCACACTCAACCTTACCCTCACCAGAAGCCTAACACTAACATTAATCCTAACAGTAAACCTCACCCTCAGCCTCACCCTAACCTTAACTCTAACACTAAACCTTATCCTAACACTAACCCTAAATCTAACCCTAAACCTCACACTCAACCTAACCCTAACCCTAACCCTCACCTGCACCCTCACCCTCACCGTAACTCTAACCCTAACACTAACAATAACACTAATCCTAAACAGAACCATCAGCCTAACCCTAACCCTCACCCTCATGCTCGGCCTAAGCCTAAGCCGAAGACTAAGACAAACCCTAACCCTCACCCTAACCCTATCCCTATCACAAACCCTAACTCTAACCCTAAACCTCACTGTCACCCTAACCCTAATTTTATCCCTAACCCTAAACCTAAACCTCATCCTAACCCTAACCGTAACCCTCACCCTCACCCTCACCATAACCGTAACCCTAAACCTAACAATAACCTTAACCCTAACCCTAACCCTCACCCTAACCATAACCAATCACCCTAAAGCTAACCCTCACCCTAACACTTACCCTAACCCTAACAATAACCCTAACCCTAACACTAACCCTCACACTAACCCTAACCATCACCGTAAACCTAAACCTCACGCTAACCCTATCCCTAACCCTCACCCAACCCTAGCCCTCACCCTAACCCTAATACTAACCCTAGTCCTCATCCTTACCCTCACCCTAACCCTAACCTTAACCCTCACCTTAACCCTAACTCTCAACCTAACCATAACCCTCACACTCACCCTAAACCTAAACCTCACCCACACCCTCACCCTCAATCTAACCTTAAGCCGAACCCTAACCCTAACCATATCGCTCACACTAAGCCTAACCCTTACCCTAAACATAATCCTAACCCTAAGCCTAACCCTCACACTCAACCTAACCCTAAACCTAACCCTAAAACTAACACTAACACTAACACTAACCCTCAAACTCAGCCTCACCCTAACCCTAACTCTAACCCTAAACCTCACCCTCACCCTAACCCTAACACTAACCCTAACCCTAAACCTCACCCTCACCCTAGCACTCCCCAAAAACTTAATCCTAAGCCTAACCCTCATCCTAACACTAAACCTTACCCTCACCCTCACCTTCACCCTAACCCTAATCCGAACTCTAACCCTCAACCTAACCCTAACCCTCACCCTCACCATAACCCTTACCCTAACCCTCAACCTAACCCTAATCTTAAACCGAACCCTAATTCTCACCTTTACCCTAAACCTAATCCTCACTCCAAACCTAACCATAAACCTCACCCTCACCCTAGCCCTCACCAAACACTAATCCTTACCTTAACCCTTTTCCTAACCCTCCTCCTAACCCTTACCCAAACCCTCACCCTAACCCTAACCCTAATACTCAAACTCACCCTCAGAATAACCCTAAGCCTAACCCTAAACCTAACCCTAACACACACAATCACCCTCATCCTACCCCTAATCCTAACCCTAACCCTCATCCTAACCCTCCCCATAACCCTAAACCTCATCCTAACCCTAACCCACACCCTCACCCTCAGCCTAATCCTAAGCCTATCCCTAACCCTAACCGTAACCCTCACACTCACCCTAATCCTAAACCTAATCCTACTCCTAAACCTAACCCTAATCCTCACCCTCAAACTAACCCTAATCATAAGCCTAACCCTAACATTAATCCTAACCCTAACCCTCACCCTCAGCCTCACCCTAACCCTAACTCTAACACTAAACCTTATCCTAACACTAACCCTAAACCTCACCCTCAACCTAACCCTAACCCTAACCCTAACCGTAAACCGCACCCTAACCCTAACCCTCACCTGCACCCTCACTCTCACCGTAACTCTAACCCTAACACTAACAATAACACTAATCCGAAACAGAACCATCAACCTAACCCTAACCCTCACCCTCATGCTAGGCCTAAGCCTAATCCTAAGCCTAAGACTAACCCTAACCCTCACCCTAACCCTAACCCTATCACAAACCCTAACTCTAACCCTAAACCTCACTGTCACCCTAACCCTAATTCTATTCCTAACCCTAAACCTAAACCTCATCCTAACCCTAACCGTAACCCGCACCCTCACCAACACCGTAACCATAACCCTAACCCTAACCCTAACAACAACCTTAACCATAACCCTAACCCTCACCCTAACCATAACACTCACTCTAAAGCTAACCCTCACCCTAACACTTACCCTAACCCTAACAATAACCCTAAACCTAACACTAACCCTCACAATAACACTAACCATCACCCTAACCCTAAACCTCACACTAACCCTATCCCTAACCCACACCCAACCCTAGCCCTCACACTAACCCTAACCCTCATCCTCACCCTAACCCTCACCCTCACCCTCAGCCTAAACCTAAACCTACAACTAACACTAACCCTAACCCTAACCCTCACCCTCAGCCTCACCCTAACCCTAAATCTAACCCTAAACCTCACCCTCACCCTAAACCTAAACCTAACCATAAACCTCACCCTAACTCTAACCCTAAACCTCACCCTCATCCTAGCCCTGGCCCTATCCCTAATCCTAACCCAAACCCTAATCTTAATCCTTCCCCTAACCCTAACCCTAACCCTAAACATCACCCTCACCCTCAGCCAAAACCTAAGCCTAAAACCAGACCTAACCCTAACAAACACACTGACCCTCACCCTCACCCTAACCCTAATCCTATTCCTAACCCTAACACTAACCCTTACCCGCCCCCTAACTCTCACCCTAACCCTAACCCTAAGCATCACCCTAACCCTAAATCTAAACCTAAACCTCAAGCTCACCCTAACCCTAATTCTAACCCTAACCCAAACCCTAAACCTCAAACTAACCCAAAACCTAACCCTCACCCTCAGCCTCACCCTAAACCTAAATCTAACCCTAAACCTCACCCTCACCCTAACCCTAACCCTAACCATAAACCTCACCCTAACTCTAACCCTAAACCTCACCCTCATCCTAGACCTTTCCCTAACACTAATCCTAACCCTAACACTAATATTAATCCTCCCCCTATCCCTAACCCTAACCCTACCCCTAACCATCACCCTAACCCTCAGCCTAAACCTATGCCTAACCCCAGACCTAACCCTAACAAACACACTGACCTTCACCCTAACCTTAAACCTAATCCTATCCCTAACCCTAACACTAACCCTTACCCTCCCCATAACACTCACCCTAAACCTAGCCCTAAGCGTCACCCTAACCCCAAACCTCACCCTCACCCTAACTCTAAATCTAACCCTAACCCAAACCCTAAACCTCAACATAACCCTAACCCTAACCCTCACCCTATCCCTCCCCTTAACCCTAGATCTAAACCTAACCCTCACCCTAACATTAACCCTAACCCTAACACTAACACTACCCCTAAACCTAACCGAAACCTAACCCTAATCCGCAGCCTCAACCTCACCCTAACCCAAACCCAAACCCTAAACCTCATCCTAACTCTAAGCATAACCCTAACCCTAATCCTAACCCTCACACTCACCCTAACCCTAAACCTAAACCTAACCATATAACTAACCCTAACCCTCACCCTAATCCTCAACCTAGCCCTCACCCTTAAATTTATCCTAACCCTGAACCTCAACTTAACTCTCAACCTAATCCTAACCCTCACCCGGACCCGAACACGAACCCTCACACTCATGCTCGGCCTAAGCCTAAGCCTAAGCCTAAGCCTAAGCCTAACCCTAACCCTCATCCTAACCCTAATCCTCACCTTCACTGTAACCCTAACCCTCAACCTAATATTCACCCTAACCCTAACCCTAATCCTAAATCATAATCTAACACTAACCCTAACCCTCAATCTCACCCTAGCCCTCAAACTAACCCTAATCCTAACCCTAATCCTCATCCTTACCCTCACCCTAAACCTAACCATAACCCTCACCCTAACCCTAATTCTAACCCTAACTCTCAACCTAACCCTAACCCTCATGCTCACAGTAACCCTAACCCTAACCCTCAACCTAACCCTAAGCCTCACACTCAACGTAAACCTAACCCTCACCCCACCCTCACCCTCAATCTAACCCTAAGCCTAAACCGAACCCTAACCATATTGCTCACACTCACCCTAACCCTTAACCTAAACCTAATCCTAACCCTAAGCCTAACCCTCACACTAAACCTAAACCTCACCCTAACCCTAAATCTAACACTAACACTAAACCTAACCCTCAAACTCAGCCTAACCCTAACCCTAACTCTAACCCTAAACCTTACTCTCACCCTAACCCTAACACTAAACCTAACCCTCACCATCACCCTCACTCAACCCCTAATCCGAACCCTAAACCTCAACCCAACCCTAACCCTCACCTTCACCATAACATTTGTCCTAACGCTCAACCTAACCCTAAAATTAAACCGAACCATAACTCTCACACATACCCTAACCCTAACCCTCACCCCAAACCTAAACCTAAACCTCACCCTCACCCTAGCCCTCACCCAACCCTAATTCTAACCCTAACCCTCTTCCTAACTGTCCCCCTAATTCTTACCCTAACCCTCACCCTAACCCTAACCCTAACCCTCAAACTCACCCTCAGCCTAACCCTAAGCCTAACCCTAAACCTAACCCTAACACACACACTCACCCTCACCCTAACCCTAATCCTAAACCTAACCCTAATCCTAAACCTCCCCATAACCCTAACCCTCAACCTAAGCCTAACCCTCACCCTAACCCTCACACTCACCCTAACCCTAACCCTAATCCTACTCCTAACCCTAACCCTTACCCTAAACCTCAAGCTAACCCTCACCTTAAGCCTAACCCTAAAATTAATCCTAACCCTATCCCTCACCCTCAGCTTCACCCTAACCCTAACCCTAACCCTAACCGTAAACCCCAGCCTAACCCTAAACCTAACCCTCACCTGCATCTTCACCCTCACCGTAACTCTGACCCTAACACTCACAATAACACCAATGCTAACGAGAACCATCACCCTAACCTTAACTCTCACCCTCATGCTCGGCCAAAACCTAAGCCTAAGCCTAACCCTAACGCTAACCCTTACCTAACCTTAACCCTATCACAAACCCTAACTCTAACCCTAAACCTCACTGTCACCCTAACACTAATTCTATCCCTAACCCTAAACCTAAACCTCATCCTAACCTTAAATGTAACCCTCACCATCACCCTCACCATAAACCTAACCCTAACACTAACAATAACCTTAACCATAACCCTAAACATAACCCTCACGCTAACACTTACCCTCACCCTAACACTTACCCTAACCCTTTAAATAACCCTAACCCTAACACTAACCCTCACACTAACACTAATTATCACCCTAACCCTAAACCTCACGCTAACCCAATCTCTAACCCTCACCCAACCCTAGCCCTCACCCTATCCCTAAACCTCATCCTCACCCTAACCCTCACCGTCACGCTCACCCTCAGCCTAAACCTAACACTAAACCTAACCGTAACCCTCACCCTAATCCTCACCCTAATCCTAACCGAAAAGCTAACACTAACACTAACCCTAACCCTCACCCATAGCTTCACCCTAAGCCTAACTCTAACCCTAAACCTCACCCTCACCCTAACCCTAACCCTAACCATAAACCTCACCCTAACTCTAACCCTAAACCTCACCCTCAACCTAGCCCTTGCCTTAACCCTAATCCTAATCCTAACCCTCCCCCTATCCCTAACCCTAACCCTACCCCTAACCATCACCCTCACCCTCAGCCTAAACCTAAGCCTAACCCTAGACCTAACCCTAACAAACACACTGACCCTCACCTTAACCCTAACCCTAATCCTATCCCTAACCCTAACACTAACACTTACCCTCCCCCTAACTCTCACCCTAACCCTAACCCGAAGCGTCAACCTAACCCTAACTCTAAACCTAAACCTCACCCTCACCCTAACCCTAACCTGGACCCAAACTCTAAACCTCAACCTAACCCTAACCCAAACCCTCATCCTCACCCTCACCGTAACCATAACTCTAAACCTAAACCTAACAATAACTCTAAACCTAACCCTAACCCTCACCCTAAACATAACTGTCCCCATAACCCATAACCTCACCCTAACACTTACCCTCACCCTAACATTAACCCTAACACTAACACTAACCCTCAAACTGGCCCTAACCCTAACTCTAACCCTAAACGTCAACCTAACCCTCACCCTCAACCTAAACCTAACACTACCCCTAACCCTAACCGTCACCCTAACCCTCCCCCTGACCCTATATCTAAACCTCACCCTAACCTTAACCCTAACACTAACACTACCCCTAAACCTAACCCTAATCCTCAGCCTCAACCTCATCCTAACCCAAACCCTAACCCTAAACCTCATTCTAAATCTAAGCCTAACCCTAACCCTAATCCTAACCCTCACACTCACCTTAACCCTAATCATAAACCTAACCCTATCCCTAACCCTAACCCTCAACCTAACCCTCAGCCTAGCCCTCACCCTTAAACTTATCCTAACCCTAACCTCAACCTAACTCTCAACCTAACCCGAATCCGAACCCGAACCCGAACCCATACCCGAACCCTCATGCTCGGCCTCAGCCTAACTCTAAGCCTAACCCTAAACCTAACCCTAACACACACACTCACCCTCACCCTAACCCTAATCCTAACCCTACCCTCATCCTGACCCTCCCCAAAAACCTAACCCTCACCCTAACCCTAACACTCACCCTCACCCTAGCCCTCACCTTAACCCTAATTTAACCCTCACCTTCACCCTAACCCTAACTCACATCCTCACCCTACACCTCACAGTAACCCTAACCCTAATCCTCAATCTAACAACCAGCCTGAGCCTAACCCTCACCCTTACCTTAACCATAAACCAAACACTAACCCTCAACCTAACCCTCAACCTCAGCCTAAACCTCACCTTTACCCTTACCATCATCCTCACCCTAACCCTCACCCTAACCCTAACCCTCACCCTCACCGTAACCCTAACCCTCAACCTAACCCTCACCCTAACCCTAACTCTAACCCTCAACCTTAATCTAACACTAACCCTAAACCTCACCCTCAACCTAGCCCTCACCCTATCCCTAATCTTCATTCTTAACCTCACCCTAACCCTAACCTTAACCCTTACCCTAAACCTAATCCTAACCTTAAGCCTCAACCTTACCCTAAAACTCAAGCTCACCATGAACATAACCCTAACCCTCACCCTAACCCTAAATTTAACCGAACCCTAACTCTCACCGTAAACCTAACCCTAACCCTCACTCTCAACCTCACCCTAAGCCTAACCCTAACCTAACCCTAACCTTAACCCTCACACTCACCCTAACACTTATGCTAATCCTAATCCTAACCTTAAGCCTAACCCTCACCCTCAACATAACCCTCACACTAACCCTAACTCTGACACTAACCCTAAACTTAACCCTCAATTTCAGCCTCACCCTAACCCTCTCTAATCGTAAACCTTACCCTCACCCTAACCCTAACCCTAACCCTAACCCTAAATGGCACCCTAACGCTAACCCTCACCGTAACTCTAACCCTAACACTAACAATAACACTAATTCTAAACAGAACCATCACCCTAACCCTAAAGCTCACCCTCATGCTTGGCCTAAGCCTAAGCCTAAGCCTAAGCCTAACCCTAACCCTCACCCTAACCCTAACCCTATCACAAACCCTAACACTAAACCTAAACCTCACTGTCAGCATAACCCTAATTCTATCCCTAACCCTAAACCTAAACCTCATCCTAACCCTAACCGTAACCCTCACCCTCACCCTCAACTTAACCGTAACCCTAACACTAACAATAACCTTAACCATAACCCTAAACCTCACCCTAACCATAACCCTCACCCTAAACCTAATCCTCACCGTAACACTTACCCTAACCCTAAAAATAACCCTAACCCTAACACTAACCATCACCCTCACCCTCAGCCTAAACCTAAGCCTAACTCTAGACCTAACCCTAACAAACACACTGACCCTCACCCTAACCCTAAACCTAATCCTATCCCTAACCCTAACACTAACCCTTACCCTCCCCTAACCCTCATCCTAACCCTAACCCACACCCTCATCCTCAGCCTAATCCTCAGCCTAACCCTAAAACTAACCCTAACACTCACCCTAACCCTAACTCCATACCTCACACTAACCCTAACCCTAACCCTCAACCTCAGCCTAACCCTAAGCCTATCCCTAACCCTAACCCTAACCCTCACACTCACCCTAACCCTAACCCTAATCCTACTCCTAACCCTAACCCTAACCCTCACCCTCAACCTAACCCTCACCTTAAGCCTAACCCTAACAATAATCCTAAACCTAACCCTCACCCTCAGCCTCACCCTAACCCTAACACTCACCCTAACTGTAAACCTAAAAATCATCCTAACCCTAACCCTCACCCTCAACCTCAAGCTCAGCCTAACCCTAAGCCTAAGCATAACCCTTACCCTAAACCTCACCCTCACCCTAGCCCTCACCCTAACCCTAATACTAATCCTAACCCTCACACTAACCCTAACCCTAAACATAACCCTAAACCTAATCCTCACACCCACCCTCACCCTCAGCCTAACCCTAAGCCTAAGCCTAAGCCTAACCCTAACCCTCACACTCACCCTGACCCTCACCCTAATCCTAACCCTAACCCTAACCATAACCCTAAACCTCAACCTAACGCTCTCCCTAACCTTAATCCTAAAACTAAACCTAAGGCTCACCCTCGACGTAACCTTCCAACTAACCCTAAATCTAACCCTAAACCTAACCCTCACCCTAACCCTAATCCTAATCCCTAACCCTAAACCTCAACCTAACCCTAACCCTAACCCTCACCCTCACCCTCACCCTCACAATAACTCTAACACTAACCCTAACTATAACACTAATCCTAACCCTAACCCTAACACTAAAGTTAATACTCACACTCAAGCTAACCCTAATCCTAACCCTAACCCTCACCCTAACCCGAATCCTCACCCTCACTGTAACCCTAACCCTCAACCTAATCCTCACCCTAACCCTAACCCTAACCCTAAACCTTAATCTAACACTAACCCTAACCCTCAACCTCACCTTAGCCCTCACTCTAACCCTAATCCTAACCCAAACCCTCATCCTTACCCTCACCCTAACCCTAACCTTAACCTTCACCCTAACCCTAATTCTAACTCTAACTCTCAACCTAACGGTAACCCTCACACTCACCCTAAACCTAAACCTCACCCCCACCCTCACCCTCAGTCTAACCTTAAGCCTAAGCCTAACCCTAACCATATCGCTCACCCTCACCCTAAGCCTAACCCTAACCATAAACCTCACCCTAACTCTAACCCTAAGCCTCACCCTCACCCTAGCGCTTGCCGAAACCCTAATCCTAAACCTAATCCTAATCCTAACCCTCCCCCTATCCCTAACCCTAACCCCAACCCTAACCATCACCTTCAACCTCAGCCTAAACCTAAGCCTAACCCTAGACCTAACCCTAAAAAACACACTGACCCTCAACTTAATCCTAACCCTAATGCTATCCCTAACCCTAACAATAATCCTTAACCTCCCCCTAACTCTCACCCTAACCCTAACCCTAAGCTTCACCCTAACCCTAACTCTAACCCTAAACCTCACCCTCACGGTCACCCTAACCCTAACCCTAACCCAAACCCTAAACCTCAAACTAACCCTAACCCTAACCCTCACCCTCACCCTCACTGTAACCATAACCCTAAACCTAAACCTAACAATAAACCTAACCATAACCCTAACCATCACCCTAACCATAACCGTCACCATAACCCATAACCTCACCTTAACACTTACCCTCACCCTAACACTAACCCTAACACTAACACTAACCCTCAAACTGATCCTAACCCTAACCCTATCCCTAAACGTCAACGTAACCCTCACCCTCAACCTAAACCTTACACTACCCCTAATTGTAACCCTCACCCTAACCCTCCCCCTGACCCTATATCTAAACCTCACCCTAACCCTAACCCTAAAACTAACACTAACACTACCCCTAAACCTAACCCTAAACCTAACCCTAATCCTCAGCCTCAAACTCATCCTAACCCAAACCCTAACCCTAAACCTCATTCTTACTCTAAGCCTAACCCTAACCCTAATCCTAACCCTCACACTCAACTTAACCCTAATCCTAAACCTAACCCTATCCCTAACCATAACCCTCAACCTAACCCTCAGCCTAGCCCTCACCCTTAAACTTATCCTAACCCTAAACCTCAACCTAACTCTCAACCTAAACGTAACCCTAACCTGAACCCGAACCGTACCCGAACCCTCATGCTCGAGCTAAGCCTAAGCCTAAGTGTAAGCCTAACCCTCCCCCTAACCCTACCCCTAACCGTATTTCTAAACCTAAACCTCAGCCTCACCGTAACCCTAACCCTAACCCTAAACCCCACCCTAAACCTAACCCTAACCCTCACTTGCACATTCACCCTCACCGTAACTCTAACCCAAACCCTAACAATAACACTAAACCTAACCCGAACCATCACCCTAACCATAATCCTCACCCCCACCCTCACCCTCAGCCTAACCAGAAGCCTAAGCCTAACCTTCACCCTAACCCTCACACTCACCCTCAATCGAACCCTAATACTAAACCTAAACTTATCCCTAAACCTCAAACTAACCCTCAAACGCACCCTAACTGTAACACTAACCCTAACCCTAAACCTCACCCTCACCCTCACCCTCTACCTAACCCTAATCCTCACACTCACCCTAGCCCTCACCCTAACCCTAAACCTCATCCTCTCTCTAAACCTCACACTAACTCTAACCCTAATCCTCAATCTTACAATCACCCTGACCCTAACCTGGCCACTAAATCTAACCCTAATCGTAAACCTAACCCTCACCCTTATCTTAACCCTCACCCTCACCCTAAACCTTATTCTAATCCTCAACCTCACCCTAGCCCTCACCCTCACCCTAATCCTAAACCTAACCCTCATCCTAACCCTAACACTCACCCTAACCCTAACCATCACCCTAACCCTAATCCTCACCTCTACCCTCACCCTAAGCCTAACCCTAAACCTAAGTCTAACCCTAACCCTAAACCTCACACTCACCCTCACCCTAATCCTAAACCTAACACTAACCTTACCCATAACCCTAAACCTCATCCTAACCCTCACCCTAACCTTAACCCTAACACTAAACCTAACCTTAACCCCTGACCTAACACTCCAACTAAACCTAACCCTAACCCTAAACTTCAGCCTCACCCTAACCCTAATCCTAACCCTAAACCTAACCTTAACCCTAATCATAATCCTAACACTCACCCTCACCATAACCCTAATCCTCACCCTAACACTCACTGTAACCCTAACCCTCACTTTCACCTTAACCCTAATCCTCAACCTAACCCTCACCCTCACGGTAATCCTAACCATAACCCTAACCATAACCCTAAACCTCAACCTAAACCTCACCCTAACCTTAACCCTAACACTAACCCTAAACTTCACCCCCGAACTAAACCTCAAACTAACCCTAAATCTAAACCTAAACCTCACCCTCACCCTAACCCTTATCCCAAACCTAAACCTAAACCTAACCATAATCCTAACCCTAATCCTAACATTCACCCTCACCCTAAACCTAATCCTTACACTCACCCTCACCCTAACCCTAATCCTATCCCTAACCCTTACCCTAACACTCACCCTCACACTCACTGTAACCCTAACCCTCAACCTAACCCTCACCCTAAAGCTAAACCTAACCCTAAACCTTAATCTAACACTAACCCTAACCCTCACCCTCACCCTAGCCCTCACCATAATGCTAATCCTAACCCTAATCCTCATTCTTACCCTCACCCTAACCCTAAATTTAACCCTCAATCTAACCCTAATCCTAACCCTAACCCTCAACCTAACCCTAACCCTCAAACTCACCCTCACCCTCATCCTAAACCTAATCCTAACGCTAAGCCTAAACCTCACCCACAACCAAACCCTCACTCTAACCCTAACTCTAACACTAATCCCAAAACTAAACCTCACCCTAACCCTAACCCTCAACCTCAGCCTCACTCTAACCCTAACACTAACCCTAAACCTCAACCTCACCCTAACCCTAACCCTAACCCTAACCATAAACCTCACCCTAACCCTAACGCTAAACCTCACCTGCCACTAGCCCTCACCCTAACCATAATCCTAACCCTAACCCTCATCCTAACCCACACCCTAACACTAACCCTAACACTAACCCTCACTCTAACCCTAATCCTAACCCTAACCCTCAAACTGACACTAACCCTCACCCTCACCGAAACCCTTACCCTAACCCTAACCCTAACCCTAAACTTAACCCGAACCCTAACTCTCACACTAACCCTAACCCTAACCCTCACCCTAACCCTATTGCTCACCCTTGCCATAACCCTCACCCTCAGCCTAAACCTAAGGCTAACCCTAACCCTAACCCTCACACTCACCCTAACCAAAACCCGAATCCTAATCCTAACCCTAATCCTAACCTCACCCTCACCCTCAGCCTCACCCTAACCCTAATTCTAACCCTAAACCTCAGCCTCACCTAACCATAAGGCTAACCCTAACCATAAACCTAACCAAAACTGTAATCCTAACACACCCCTTACTCTCACCCTAACCCTAACCCTAACACTAACCCTAACCCTAAACCTCAGTTTAACCTTCACCCTAACCCTAACTCTAACCCTAATCCTCACACTCACCCTAACCCTCACTCTAACCCTAAACCAAACCCTAAACCTCACCCTAACCCTAACCCTAACACTCATCCTCACCCTCACCATAACTGAAACATTAAACCTAACCCTAACAATAACCCTAATCCTTATCCTAACCCTCACCCTAACCCTAACCCTCACAATAACCCAAACCCTCACCCTAACACCAACCCTCACCCTAAAACTAACCCTAACCCTAACATTAACCCTCACACTAACCCTAATCCTAACCCTAACCCTAAATCTCAACCTAACCCTCACCCTCACCCTAACCCTAACAATAAACCCTATCCCTGACCCTCACACTTTCCCTCCCCCTAACACTATATCTAACCCTAAACCTCACCCAAACCCTAACCATAATCCTAAACCAACCCTAAACCCCACCCTAAACCTAAACCTAACCCTAACCCTCACCTCCACCCTCACCCTCACGGTAATTCTAACCCTAACCTTAACAATAACACTACCCCTAACCCTAACCATCACCCTAACCCTAATCCTCACCCCCACCCTCACCCTTAGCCTAACTGTAAGCCTAATCCTAATCCTCACCCTAAATCTCACACTCAGCCTCACCCTAACACTAACCCTCACCCTTACCTTAACCCTCACCCTCATCTTAACAGTCACCCTCAGCGTAAACCTCACCTTTACCCTTACCATCATCCTCACCCTAACCTCACCCGAACCCTAAACCTCATCCTAACCCTCACACTAACAGTAAACCTAACCATCATGCTAACCCTAACCCTCACCCTCAAAATCACCCTCAGCCTAACCCGACGCCTAAGCCTAAGCCTTACCCTAACCCTAGCCCTCACCGGAGCCCTCACCCTTACCCTAATCCTAACCATCACCCTAACCCTAAACCTCACCTCCACCCTCACCCTCAGCCTAACCCAAAGCCTAAGCCTAGCCCTAAACCTAATCCTCACCCCCATCCTCACCATTAGCCTAACCATAAGCCTAAGCCTAATCCTCACCCTAAACCTCACACTCAGTCTCACCCTAACCCTAAACCTAAACCTAACCATATCCCTAAACCTCAACCTAACCCTCACCCTCACACTTACCCTAACACTAACCCTAACCCTAAACATCACCCTATCCCTCCTCCTAACCCTAACCCTAACCATAACCATAACCATAACCCTCACCTTCAGCCTCATGCTCACAGCAAAATTAACCCTAACCATAACACTAACAATAAACCTAACCCTAAGCCTAACCCAAACCCTAACTCTCATCCTCAACCCCACCCTCACCCTCATCCTAAGCCTAAGCCTAACAATAACTCTAACCTTAAACCTAACCCTAAAACTAACCCTAATCCTCAGATTCACCCTCACACTAACCCAAACCCTAACCCTAACCTTCACCCTAACTCTAAGGCTAACCCTAACCCTAAACCTCACTCTCACACTCACCCTAACCCTAATCCTCAACCTAACCCTTTCCCTAACCCTAGCCCATACCCTAACCCTAACCCTAGCCCTCACCATTACCCTAATCCTAATGCTAAACCTCAATCTAAACTTCACACTAACCCGAACCCTAACCCAAACCCTAACCCTCACCCTCATGCTCGGCCTAAGCCCGAGCCTAAGCTTAAGCTTAAACCTAACCCTAACCCTCACCCTAACCCTAACACTAACACTAACCCTAACTCTAACCCTAACTGTCACCCTCACCCTAACCTTAACTCTAACCCTAACAGTAAAACTAAGCCTCATCCTAACCCTAACACTAACCCTAAACCTAACACTAACACTAACCATAACCCTAACCCTAACCCTAACAATAACCCTAACACTAACACTCACACTCACCCTAACCATAACCCTCACCCTAACCCTAACCCTCACCCTAACACTTATCCTCACCCTAACATAAACCCCAATGCTAACTCTAACGCTCACACTAACCCGAAGCATCACCCTAACCATAAACCTCGCCCTAACACTAACCCTAACCCTCATCCTCACCCTAAACCTCACACTAACCCTAACACTAATCCTCAATCTAACCCTCACCATCACCCTCACTCAAACACTAACCCTCACCCTAACCATAACCCTCACCCTTACTGTAACCCTGACCCTCAGCCTAACCCTCAAATTTACCCTTAACTTCAACCCCACCCTAACCCACAGCCTAACCCTAACCCTGACCCTAACTCGCACCCTAAACCTAACTCTATCCCTAAACCCCACCCTCAACTTAACCCTAAATCTAACCCTAACTCTAACACTAAACTTCACCCTAACCCTAACCCTAAATCTCACCCTCACACTCACCGTAACCGTAAACCTAACCCTAACAATAACACTAACCATAAGCCTCAACCTAACCATAAACCTCACCCTAAACCTAACCCTCACCCTAACACTTACCCTCACCCTAACACTGACCCTAACCCGAACACTAAACCTCACACTAATTCTAACCCTCACCATAATCCTAAACCTCCCCCTAACCCTAACCCTAACCCTAACACTCACCCTCACCCTAGCCCTCACCTTAACCCTAACTTTAACCCTCACCCTCACCCTAACCCTAACCCACATCCTCACCCTAAACCTCACACGAACCCTAAACCTTATCCTCAATCTAACAATCACCCTGACCCTAACCCTCACCCTTACCTTTACCCTAAACCAAACACTAACCGTCACCCTAACCCTCAACCTCAGCCTAAACTTCACCTTTACCCTTACCATCAACCTCACCCTAACCCTCACCCTAACCCTAACCCTCATCCTCACCATAACCCTAACCCTCAACCTAACCCTCACCATAACCCTAACTCTAACCCTCAACCTTAATCTAACAATAACCCTAAACCTCACCCTCAACCTAGCCCTCACCCTATCCCTAATCTTCAACCTTAACCTCACCCTAACCCTAACCTTAACCCTTACCCTAAACCTAATCCTAACCTTAAGCCTCAACCTTACCCTAAAACTCAAGCTCACCTTAAACCTAACCCTAACCCTCACCCTAACCCTAAATTTAAACGAACCCTATCTCTCACCATAATCCTAACCCTAACCCTCACTCTCAACCTCACCCTCAGCCTAACCCTACACCTAAGCCTAACCCTAACCCTCACACTCACCCTAACCCTTATGCTAATCCTAATACTAACCTTAAGCCTAACCCTCACCCTCAACCTAACCCTCACACTAACCCTAACTTTAACACTAACATAAACCTAACCCTCAATTTCAGCCTCACCCTAACCCTAACTCTAACCGTAAACCTCACCCTCACCCTCACCCTAACCCTAACCCTAAACATCACCCTAACGCTAACCCTAAACCTTAACCTCAAACTAGCCCTCACACTAACCCTAATCCTATCCCTAACCCTCATCATAACCTTCATCCTAACACTAACCCTAAACTTCACCTCACCCTAACCCTAATCCTAACACTAACCCTCAACCTAACCCTAACCCTCACCCTCACCGTAACCCGTACCCTAACCCTCAACCAAACCCTAAACTTAACCCGAACCCTAACACTCACCCCAACCCTAACCCTAACCCTCACCCTAACCCTAACCCTCACCCTTACCGTAACCCTCACCCTCAGCCTAACCCTCACCTTTAATCTTAACGACACCCTCAAACTAAAACTAACCCTAACCCAAATTCTAACCCTAAACCTCACCCTATCCCTAACCCTCACCCTCACCCTCCACCTCACCATAAGTCTAACCATAACCCTAACTATAACACTTACCCTAACCCTAATCCTAACCCTAACCATAAGCCTCACCCTCAGCCTCAACCGCAGCCTAACCCTAATCCTAACACTAACCCTCATCCTAACCCTCCCCATAACCCTAACCCAAACCCTCAACCTAACGCTAAACCTAACCCTAAACCTAACCGTAATCCTCAGCCCCACCCTCACCCTATCCCAAACCCTAAACCTAACCCTCCCCCTAACACTAACTCTAATCCTAAACCTCACCCTCACACTAACCCTAACCCTAAACCTAACCCTAAACCGCACCCTAACCCTAACCCTCACCCTAAGAATGACAATAACCCTAACTCAACCCTAACCCTAACTATAACTCTCACCTCCAGCCTCATGCTCACCGCAAACTTAACCCTAACCATAACACTAACAATAAGCCTAACCCTAAGCCTAACCCTAACCCTAACTCTAATCCTCAAACCCACCCTCCCCCTCATCCTAACCCTAAGCCTTATCCTAACTCTAACCCTTACCCTCACCATAACCCTAACCCTAACCCTAATCCTAACACTAACCTTAATCCTAAACCTAACCATAAACCTAACCCTAATCTTCAGCCTCATCCTCACCCTAACCCAAACCCTAACCCTAACCCTCACCCTAACTCTAAGCCTAACCCTAAACCTAAACCTCACACTCACCCTCACCCTAACCCTAATCCTAAACCTAACCCTATCCCTAACTCTAGCCCTCACCCTAACCCTAACCCTAGCCCCCACCCTTACCCTAATCCTAATCCTAAAACTCAATCTAACCTTCACACTAACCCGAACCCTAACCCGAACCCTAACCCTCACCCTCATGCTCGGCCTAAGCCCAATCCTAAGCCTAAGCCTAACCCTAACCTCACCCTAACCCTAACACTAACACTAACACTAACTCTAACCCTAAATCTCACCCTCATCCTAACCTTACCTCTAAACCTAACCTTAAAACTAAACCTCAATCGAACCCTAACCCTAACCATAACCATAACCATAACCCTAACCCAAAACCTAACCCTAACAATAAACCTAACCCTAACCCTCACACTCACCCTAACCATAAACCTCACCCTAACCCTAACCCTCACTCTAAAACTTACCCTCACCCTAACATAAACCCTAATGCTAACACTAACGCTCCCACTAACCCTAAGCATTACCCCAACCATAAACCTCACCCTAACACTAACCCTAACCCTCAACCTCACCCTAAACCTCACACTAACCCTAACACTAATCCTCAATCTAACCCTCACCCTCACCCTAACCCTAACACTAACCCTCACCCTAACCTTAACCCTCACCCTTACTGTAACCCTCATCCTCAGGCTAACCCTCAAATTTACCATTACCTACAACCCCACCCTAACCCTCACCCTAACCCTTACCTTGACCCTAACCCTCACCCTAAACCTAACTCTACCCCTAAACATCACCCTCACCTTAACCCTAACTCTAACCCTAACCCTAACACTAAACTTCACCCTAACCTTAACCCTAACTCTCACCCTCACACTCACCGTAACCATAACCCTAACCCTAACCCTAACAATAACCCTAACCCTTACGCTCACCCTAATCATAACCCTAATCCTAAACCTAACCTTCACCCTAACACAAACCCACACCCTAGCCCTCACCCTAACCCTAATTCTAACCCTCACCCTCAACCTCATCATAACTCTAACCCTAACCCTAACAATAACACTTCCCCTAACCCTAATCCTAACCCTAACCATAACCATAACCCTAACCCTCAGCCTCAACCTCAGCCTAACAATAAGCCTAAGCCTAACCCTAACCTAACCATAATCCTAACCCTAACCCTAAATCTAACCCTAACCATAACCCTAAACCTAACCCTAATCCTCAGCCTCACCCTCATCCTAACCCAAACCCTCACCCTAACCTGCACCCTATCCCTAAGCCTAACCTTAACCCTAACCCTCACACTCACCCTCACCCTTACCCTAATCCTAAACCTAACTCTATCCCTAACCCTAACCCTCACCCTAACACTCAACCTAACATTCACCCTCACCTTAACCCTAACCCTCACCCTAACCATAACCCTCACCCTAACCCTAACCCTCCCCCTACCACTTACCGTCAACCTAACACTAACCCTAACGCTAACAGTAACCTTCACACTAACCCTAACCCTCACCCTAGCCCTCACACTAACCCTAATTCTAACCCTCACCCTCTCCCTAAACCTGACCTTCATCCTCACCCTAATCCTCACACTAACCATAACACTAATCCTCATTCTAACCCTTATCCTATCCTTAACCCTAACCCTTACACTAACCCTAAACCTAACCCAACCCTCACCCTTATCTTAACCCTCACCCTCAGTGTAAACCTCACCTTTACCCTTACCATCATCCTCACCCTAACCTCACCCTAACCCTAAACCTCATCCTAACCCTCACCCTAACCGTAAACTTAAACATCAAGCTAACCCTAACGCTCATCCTCAAACTCACCCTCAGCCTAACCCTAAGCCTAAGCC
Source organism: Dipodomys merriami (assembly GCF_024711535.1). Classification (NCBI taxonomy): domain Eukaryota; kingdom Metazoa; phylum Chordata; class Mammalia; order Rodentia; family Heteromyidae; genus Dipodomys; species Dipodomys merriami. The sequence goes on from NW_027202771.1 coordinate 2,226,194, forward strand.
TAAGCCTTACCCTAACCCTCACCCTCCCCCGAGCCCTCACCTTTACCCTAATCCTAACCATCACCCTAACCCGAATCCTCATCCCATCCTCACCCTCAGGCTAACCCTAAGCCTAAGCCTAAGCCTAAACCTCACCCTCACTCTCACCCTCACCTTCACCCTAATCCTAACACTAACCATAACCCTAACCCTAAACCTCAAACTAACCCTCACCCTAACCTTAACCCTAACACTAACCCTAAACCTAACCCTTGATCTAACACTCCCCCAAACCTAAATCTAACCCTAAACCTCACCCTCACCCTAACCCTAATCCTAACCATAAACCTAAACCTCACCCTAACACTCTTCCTAAACCTCACCCTCATCCTCATCCTCACCCTCACTGTTACTGTGACCGTAACCCTAACAATAACACTAATCCGAACCCAAAAGCTAACTCTAACCCTAACCTTAATCCTAACACTCACCCTCACCCTAACCCTAATACTAAACCTAAACCTCACGCCAACCCTAACCCTCACATCACCTTAACCCTAACTCTCATCCTAACCCTCACACTAACCCTAACCCTAACCATAAACCTCACCCTAACCCTAACCCTAAACCTCACCCGCCCCTAGCCTTCACCCTAAACCTAATCCTAACTCTAACCCTCATCCAAACTCTCACCCTAACACTAACCCTAACCCTAACCCTCTACCTAACCCTAATCCTAACCCTAACTCTCAAACTGACACTAACCCTCACCCTCACCGTAACCCTTAACCTAATCCTAACCCTAAAATTAACCCGAACCCTAACTCTCACACTACCCCTAACCCTCACCCTCACCCTAAACCTAACCCTCACCCTTGCAATAAACTTCACACTCAGCCTAACCGTCACGTTTTCCCTTACCTTCACCCCCATCCTAACCCTCACCCTAACCCTAACACTCAAACTAACTCTCACCCTAAACCTAACTCTACCCCAAAATCTCACCCTCACCCTAACCCTAACTCTAACACTAACCCTCACCGTAACCCTAACCCTAACCCTAACCTAAAAACCTAAACCTAACCCTAACCCTAAACCTAACCCTAATCCTCACCCCCACCTTCACCCTAACCCAAACCCTAACCCTAACCCTCCCCATAAAAATAACTCTAATTGTAAACCTCACCCTCACCCTAACCCTTACCATAAACCTATCCCTAAACCGCACCCTAACCCTAACCCTCACCCTCAACCTCATTTTCACCGTATCTCTAACCCTAACCCTAAGAATAACACTAACCCTAACCCTAACCATAAACCTCACCTTCAGCCTCATGCTCACCTCATGCTCACTTAACCCTAAGCATAACACTAACAATAAGCCTAAACCTAAGCATTACCCAAACCCTAACTCTAATCCTCAAACCCACCCTCACCCTCATCCTAACCCTAAGGCTAATCCTAACTCTAACCCTAACTCTATCCATAACCCTAACCCTAACCCTAACACTAACACTAACCCTAACAATGAACCTAACCCTAAAAATAAGCCTAACCCTCAGCCTCACCCTCACACTAACCCAAAGCCTAACCCTAACCCTCACCCTAATTCTAAGCCTAACCCTAACTCTAAACCTCACACTCACCCTCACCCTAACTCTAATCCTAAACCTAACCCTATCCCTAACCCTAGCCCTCACCCTAAACCTAACCCTAGCCCTAACCCTTACCCTAATCCTAACCCTAAACCTCAATCTAACCTTCACCCTAACCTTCACCCTAACCCGAACCCTACCCCGAACCCTCATGCTCGGCATAAGCCTAAGCCTAAGCCTAAGCCTAAGCCTAACCCTCACCCTAACCCTAACACTAACACTAACCCTAACTCTAACCCTAAATCTCACCCTCACCCTACCCTTAACTCTAACACATACCTTAAAACTAAACTTCATTCTAACCCTAACACTAACCATAACCATAACCATAACCATAACTCTAACCCTAACCATAACAATAACCCTAACCCTCACACTCACCCTAACCATAACCCTCACCCTAAACTTAACCCTCAACCTATCCCTTAAACTCATGCTAACCCAACCCTCACACTAAGCCTAAATCTCAACCTAACCCTAACTGTCACCCTCATCATTACCCTAAACTTCACCCTCACCCTAACCCTCACCCTCACCCTCATCCTCACCCTAACCCAAAACCTAACCCTAACCCTCACCCTAACCCTAATCCTCACACTAACCCTAAACATAACACTTACACTTATGCTCACACGAACCCTCACCTTAACCCTAACCCTAACTCTAAGTCTCCCCCTCACCCTAACCTTCACCTTCACCCTAACCCTCACCCAAACCCTAACCCTCACACTCACCCTAAACCTCACCCTCACCCTAAAGCTAACACTAAACCTAAACCTCACCCAAACACTCACACTAAAACTAACCCTCACTCTCACCATAACCCTAACACTAAACATTACCCTAACATTAAAACTAACACTCACTCACACCATCACTCTAACCATAACCTTAACCGTATCCCTAACCCTAACCCTCACCCTAACCCTCACCCTCAAACATACCCTCACCCTAATCCTAACGCTAAACCTAACACTAAACCTAACACTAACCCTAACCCTAATCCTAACCCTAACCCTAAACCTAATCCTCAGCCTCACCCTCACACTAACCCAAAGCCTAACCCTAACCCTCACCCTAACTCTAAGCCTAACCCTAACCCTAAACCTCATACTCACCCTCACCCTAACCCTAATCCTAAACCTAACGGTATCCCTAATCCTAGCCCTCATCCTAAGCTTAACCCTAGCCCTCACCCTTACCCTAATCCTAACTCCAAACCTCAATCTAAATTTCGCCCTAACCTGAACCCTAACCCTCACCCTCATACTCGGCCTAAGCCTAAGCCTAAGCCAAAGACTAACCCTAACCCTCACCCTAACCCTAACACTAACACTAACCCTAACTCTAACCGTAAATCTCACCCTCACCCTAACTTTAACTCTAACCATAACCCTAAAACTAAACTTCATCCTAACCCTAACCCTAAACCTATCCCTAACCCTAACCCTAACCATAACCCTAACCCTAACCCTAAACCTAACAATAACCCTAACCCTAACCCTCACACTCACCCTAACCATAACCCTCACCCTAATCCTAACCCTCACCCTAACACTTACCCTCACCCTAACATAAACCCTAATGCTAACACTAACGCTCACACTAACCCTAAGCATCACCCTAACCGTAAACCTCACCATAACACTAATCCTAACCCTCATCCTCACCCTAAACCTCACACTAACCCTAACACAAATCCTCAAACTAACCCTCACCCTCACCCTAATCCTAACACTAACCCTCACCATAACCCTAACCCTCACCCTTACTGTAACGCTCACCCTCAGGCTAACACTCAAATTTACCCTTACCTACAACCCCAACCTAACACACACCCTAACCCTAAACATCACCCTAATCCTAACTCTACCCCTAAACCTCACCCTCACCTTAACCCTAACTCTAACCTTAACCCTAACACTAAACTTCACCCTAACCCTAACCCTAACTCTCACCCTCACTCTCACCGTAACTGTAACCCTAAACCTTACCCTAACAATAACCCTAACCCAAACCCTCACCCTAACCATAACACTCACCCTAATCCTAACCCTCACCCGAACACTTACCCTCACCCTAACCGTAAACCTCACACTAACCCTAAACCTAACCCTAACCCTAACCCTCACATGAACCCTCACCCAAACACTAACCCTAACCCAAACTCTCACCCTCACCTTAACCCTCACCTTATCCCTTAAGCTCATGCTCGCCCAACCCTCACACTAAGCCTAAACCTCAACCTAACCCTAACCCTAACCCTCACCATCACCCTCAACTTCACCCTCACCCTAACCCTCACCCTCACCATCACCCTCACCCTAACCCAAAACCTAACCTTACCCCTCACCCTAACCCTACCCCTCACACAACCTTAAACATAACCCTCACACTCACCATAACTCTAACCCTAATCCTCACACTAACCCTAAACCTAACCCTAACACTTATCCTCACACTAACCCTCACCCTAAACCTAACCCTAACTCTAAGTCTCACCCTCCCCGTAAACTTCACTTTCACCCTAACCCTCAGCGAAACCCTAAACCTCACACTCACCCTAACCCTCACCCTCACCCTAAAGCTAACACTAAACCTAACCCTCACCCTAACACTCACACTAAACCTATCCCTCACTCTCACCCTAACCCTAACACTAAACCTTACCCTATATCTAACCCTAACCCTTACCCTAACCATAACTCTAATCCTAATCCTCACACTAACCTCAACACTAACCCACACACTAAAACTCACCCTAATCATCACTCTCACCCAAACCCTAACCCTCACCCACACCCTCACCTTCAGCCTAAGCCTAACCCTAACCTTAACCCTAATCCTAACCCTGAACCTCACCCTTACCCTGAACCTAACCCTAACCCTAAACCTCACCCTCACCCTCACCTTAATCCTAACCGTAAACCTATCACTAACCCTCACCCTAAACCTAACCCTCAACCTAACCCTCAATCTAACACATACCCTCACCCTCACCTTTACCCTCACCTTAACACTCACCCTAAACCTCACCTCACCCTAAACTTCACCCTAAACCTTACCCTCACCCTAACCCTAAACCTAACCCTAACCTTCACCGTCACCCTAACCCTAACCATAACCGTATCCCTAACCCTAACCCTAACCTAAAAACTAACCTTAACTCTCACTGTCACTCTAACCATAACCCTAACCGTATCCCTAACCTTCACCCTAACGCTATCCTTCACCCTAACCCTCACGTAAAGCATACCATCACCTAATCCTAACCCTAACCCTCAACCTAACCGTAATCCTCTCCCTAAACCTCATCCTCAGGCTAAAACTCATCCTAACCTTTACCCTCAACCTAAACCTAACCCTAAACGTACCCCTCACCCGATCCCTCACCCTAACCCTAACCCTCAACCTAACCCTAACCCTAACACTAACCCTCACCCTCACCATAGCCCTCATCCTAACCCTAATCCTATCCCTAACACTCACCCTAACCCTAACCCTCACCCTCACACTAACCCTCACCCTCACTTTAACCCTCACCCTCACCCTAAACCTCATCCTAAACATAACCCTAACCCTAACCCCAAACCTCACCCTAACCCCCACCATAACCCTAAACCTAACCCTAACCCTCACCCTAACCCTTACCCTGACCTTCACCCTACCCCTCACACTAACTCTAACCCTCCCCCTAACCCTAACCTTAACCCTCATCCTCACACTAACCCTAAACCAAACCCTAACCCTTACCCTCACACTAAACCTTACTCTAACACTAACCCTAACATTAAGTCTCACCCTCACCCTAACCATCACCCTAACCCTTACCCTCATGCACACCCAACCCTCACAGTAACCCTAAACCTCAACCTAACCATTAACCTAACCCTCAACCTCACCCTAACCCTAACCCTAATCATAACCCTAAACCTCATCTTCACCCTCTCCCTTACCCTAAACCTAACCCACACCCTCAACCTCAGTCTCACCCTAACCCTCACACTCACCCTCAACCTAACACTAACCCTAACCCTAACCTTCACCCTAAACTTAACCCTCACCCTGAACTTAACCCTAACCCTCACCCTAACCCTGAACCTAACCCTTACCCTCACCCTAAACCTAACCCTAAACCTAAACCTCACACTAAACTTAACCCTCACCCTCACCCTAACTCTCACCATAACAATAATCTTAACGCTAACCCTAAACCTAACCCTCACCCTCACCCTAACGCTAACCCTAACCATAACAAAAACCCTATTCCTATGCCTAATCCTAACACTCATCCTCACTCTCACCCTAACCCTAACTCTAACCCTAAGCCTAACCCTAACAATAACCCTAACCCTAACCCTACCCCTCACACTAACCCTAATACTAACCCCAACCCTCAGCCTACTCCTCATCCTAAACCTAAACCTAATCCTAAACCTCGGCCTAACTCTACAGATCACCCCAACCCTAAACCTCACCCTCACCCTCACCCTAGTGTAACCCTAACCCTAACCCTAATTCTAACCATGAACCTCACCCTCACCCTGAAACTAACTTTAAAACTAACACTCACCCTCACCATCACCCTAACCCTAACCTTACCCGTATCCCTAACCCTCACCCTAACTTTAACACTCACCCTAACACATAGCCTCACCCTAATCCTAACCCTAACCCTAAAACTAACCCTCACCTTAAACCTAACCCTCTCCTTCAACCTCACTCTCAACCTAAACCTCACCCTAAACCTTACCCCCACACTAACCATAACCCTAACCCTAACCTTCATCCTCACACTAACACTAACCCTAACACTAACCCTCACCCTAATGTTAACCCTTACCCTAAACCTCACCCTCACCCTAACCCTCACCGTCACCCTAACCCTCACCCTTTCCCTAAATATCACCCTTACACTAACCCTCTCCCTAACACAAACCCTAACCCTGACCCTTAGCCTCACCCTCACCATCACCCTCACCCTAAGCCTAACCCCAAACCTAACCCTAATCCTAAACCTAACCCTCTCCCTCACCCTCACGCTAACCCTAATGTTAACCCTAACCCTAACCCTCACCCTATCCCTCACCCTCAACATAACCCTAACCCTAAAACTCACCCTCAACATAACCCTAACCCAAACGCTCACCCTAATGCTAACCCTAACACTCAACCTCACACTAACCCTCAACGTCACCCTAACCCTCACCCAAACCCTATCCCTCACAATCACCCTAACCCTCACCCTTTCCTTAACCCTCACCCTTTCCCTAAATATCACCCTAAAACTAACCCTCACCCTAACCCTAACCCTAACCTGACCTGAAACCTCACCTTAACCATTACCCTAACCCTAAGCCTAACCGTAAACCTAACCCTAATCTTAAACCTAACTCTCTCCTTCACCCTCATGCTAACCCTAATGCTATCCCTAACCCTAACCCCCACCCTCACCCTAACCCTAAACCTAACCCTAACAATACCCCTAACCCTAACCCTAAACCTATCCCTTACTCTCAACCTCACCCTAACCCTAACCTTCACCCTCACCCTAACCCTAACACTAAACCTAACCCTCACCCTAACACTCACCCTAACACTCACACTAAACCTAACCCACACTCTCACCCTAACTCTCACACTAAACCTTACCCTAAACCTAACCCTAAACCTTACCCTCACCCTAACTCTAATCCTCACACTAACCCTAACCCTAACCCTAACCCTCATCATAACCCTCACCCTCACTCTAACCCTAACCTTAACCCTCACCCTAATGCTAACCCTCACCCTCACCCTCACCCTCATCCTAACCCTCACCATCACCCTAAACCCAACCCAAATCTTAACCCTCACACTCACTCTAACCGTCACCCTCACCATAACCCACACCCTCACCCTAAGTATCACCCTAACCCTAACCCTCACCCTAAACCTAACCCTAACCCTGACCCTAGGCATCACCCTCACCATGACCTTCACCCTAAGCCTAACTGTAAACCTAACCCTAATCCTAAACCTAAATCTCTCCCTCACCCTCATGCTAACCCTAAAGCTAATCTAAACCCTAAACCTCACTATAACCCTTACTCTCACCCTAACCCTAACACTAATCCTCACACTAACCCTGACCCTAACCCTCACCCTAAACCTAAACCTAACCCTCACCCCCAACCTAACCCTAATCCTCAAGCCTTAGCCTAACGCTAAGCCTAACCATAATCCTAACCCTGAACCTCACCCTCACCCTGAACCTAACCCTAAAACTAACCCTCACCCTCATCATCACCCCAACCCTAACCCTAAACTTATCCCTAACCCTCATTCTAACGCTAACCTTAACCCTCACTCTAACACATACCCGCACGCTAATCCTAACACTATTCCTCACCCTAACACTCACCTTAACCCTAATCCTTTCCCTAAACCTCACCCTCACACTAAACCTCACCCGAACCCTTACCCTCACCCTAACCCTAACTCTAAACCTACCCCTCACCCTAAAACTCACCATAACCCTAACCCTAATCCTAACCCTCAACCTCACCATAACCCTAACCCTCACCTAATGATAACCCTCACCCTCACCCCCACCCTCACCCTAACACTTACCGTCACACTAACCTTAACCCACACCCTAAACGTCACACTCACCCTAACCGTAACCCTCACCATAACCCAAAACCTCACCCTAAGTATCACCCTAACCCTAACCCTCACCCTAACCTTAAACCTAACCCTCACCCTAAGCCTCACCCTCACCATGACACTCACGCTAAGCCTAACCGTAAACCTAACCCTAATTCTAAACCTAAACCTCTCCCTCACCCTCATGCTAACCCTAACGCTAACCTTAAACCTAAACCTCAACATAACCCTTACTCTCACCCTAACCCGAACCCTAATCCTCACACTAACCCTAACCCTCACCCTAAACCTAACCCTAACCCTCACCCTCACCCTAACCCTAACACTCAGCCTTACCCTCACCCTTAGCCTAACCGTAACCCTAACCCTAATCCTAACCCTGAACCTCACCCTCACCCTAACCCTAACCCTAACCCTAACCCTAATCCTAAAGCAGAACCTCACCCTCACCCTGAACCTAAACTTAAAACTAACCCTCAACCTCACCGTTACCCTAACCATTACCCTAACCGTATCCCTAACCCTCACCCTCACCCTAAACCTCACCCTAACCCTCAACCTAACACATACCCTCACCATAATCCAAACCCCAACCCTCATCCTAACCCTAACCCTATCCCTAAACCTCATCCTCACCCTAAAACTCATTCTAACCTTTACCCTCACCCTAAACGTAACCCTGAAAGTACACCTCAACCGAACCCTCACCCTAACCCTAACCCTTAACCTAACCCTAACCCTAACCCTAACCCTCACCCTCACCCTAGCCCTCATCCTAACGCGAATTCTAACCCTAAACCTCACCCTCACCCTAACCCTCACCCTCACCCTATCCTCATGCTAAACATAACCCTTACCCTAACCCCAACCATCACCTTAATCCCCACTATAACACAAAACCTAACCCTAACCCTCACCCTAACCCTTACGCTCACAGTCACCCTACTCCTCACACTAAACCTAACCCTCCCCCTCCCCCTAACCCTAATCCCAATCCTCATACTAACCCTAAACCAAACCCTAACCCTTACCCTCATACTGACCCTCACCCTAACACTAACCCTAAACTTAAGTCTCACCCTCACTCTAACCCTCAACCTAACCCTTACCCTCACACTCACCCAACCCTCAAACTAACCCTAAACCTCAACCTAAACGTTAACCTAACCCTCAACCTCATCCTAACCCTAACCCTAATCCTAACCCTAAACCTCATCTTCACCCTCTCCCTTAACCTAAACCTAACCCTCACCCTCAACCTCACCCTCACACTAACCCTCACCCTCACCCTCACCCTAACACTAAACCTAACCATAACCCTCACCCTAAACTTAACCCTCACCCTAGACTTAGCCCTAACCCTCACCCTCACCCTCACCCTAACCCTAAACCTAACCGTAACACTCACCCTAACCCTAACCCTAACCCTAACCCTAAGGCTAACCCTAAATCTCAACCAAACCCTAACCCTCACCCTAACCTTTACCCTCACCCTAATCCTAACCCTAAACCTATCTTATACCCGAAACCTAACCCTCACCCTCACCCTAACCCTTACCCTAACCATAACAAAAACCATATTCCAAAGCCTAATCCTAACACTCATCCTCACCCTCACCCTAACACTAACTCTAACCCTAAGCCTAACCCTAACAATAACCCTAACTCTAAACCTCACCCTAATCCTAATCCTAACCCCAACCCTCAGCCTAATCCTCATCCTAAACCTAAACCTAATCCTAAACCTTGCCCTAACCCTAAAGATCACCCTAAACCTAACCCTCACCCTCACCCTCACCCTAACCCTAAACCTAACCCTAACCCTCACCCTAACCCTAATCCTAACCCTAATGCTAACCCTAAAGCTCAACCTTACCCTAAACCTCACCCTAACATTTACCCTCACCCTAAACCTAACCCTAAACCTAACTCTCACACTAAACCTAACCCTCACCCTCACCCTAACCCTAAACCTAACAATAATCCTAACGCTAAGCCTAAACCTAAGCCTCACACTCACCCTAACGCTAACCCTAACCATAACAAAAACCACATTCCTAAGCCTAATCCTAACACTCATCCTCACCCTCATCCTAACACTAACTCTAACCCTAAGCCTAACCCTAACAATAACCCTAACCCTAAACCTCACCCTAATCCTAATCCTAACCCCAACCCTCAGCCTAATCCTCATCCTAAACATAAACCTAATCCTAAACCTCGCCCTAACCCTAAAGATCACCCTAACCCTCACCCTCACCCTCACCCTAGCCTAACCCTAACCCTAAACCTAATTCTAACCATGAACCTCACCCTCAACCTAAACCTAAACATAACCCCAACACTCACCCTCATCGTAACCCTAAACCTAACCCTATCCCTAACCCTCACCCTAACTTTAATCCTCACCCTAACCCTCACCCTAACATATACCCTCACCCTAACCCTAATCCTAACCCTCACCCTAGCCCTCACTTCAACCCTACCACTCTCCTTAAACCTCACTCTCAACCTAAACCTCATCCTAAACCTAACCCTCACCCTAACCATAACCCTAACCTTAACCCTAATCCTCACAGTAACACTAACCCTAACCCGAACCCGAACCCGAACCCTAACTCTCACCCTCAACATAATCTGAACACTAACCCTCACCCTAATGTTCACCCTAACCCTAAACCACACCCTCACCCTATCCCTCACCGTCACCCTAACCCTCAACAAAACCCTAACCCTCACACTCACCCTAAGCCTCACCCTCACCATCACTCTCACCCTAAGCCTAACCCCAAACCTTATCCTAATCCTAAACCTAACCCTCTCCCTCACCCTCACGCTAACCCTAATGCTAACCCTAACCCTAACCCTCACCCTAACACTCATCCTCAACATAAGCCTAACCCTAAAACTCACCCTCAACATAAACCTAACCTTAACCCTCACCCTAATGCTAACCCTATCCCTCACCTTCACCCTAACCCTCACCATCACCCTAACCCTCACCCAAACCCTAACCCTCACAATCACCCTAAACCTCACCCTCACCTTAACCCTCACCTTTCCCTAAATATCACCCTAACAATAACCCTCACCCTATCCCTAACCCTAATCCTGACCTGAAGCCTCACCCTAACCATCACCCTAACCCTAACCCTAACTGTAAACCTAACCCTAATCCTAAACTTAACTCTCTCCTTCACCCTCATGCTTACCCTAATGCTATACCTAAACCTAACCCTCACCCTCACCCTAACCCTAAACCTAACCATAACCCTAACAATAACCCTAACCCTTATATTATACCTATCCCTAACCCTCACCCTCACCCTAACCCTCACCCTCACCCTAACCCTAACACTAAACCTAACCCTCACCCTAACCCTCACCCTAACACTCACACTAAACCTAACCCACACTCTCACCCTAACCCTAACACTAAACCTTACCTTAACCCTAACCCTAACCCTTACCCTCACACTCACCCTAACCCTAACCCTAATCCTCACACTATCCCTAACACTAAACATAGCCCTAATCATAACCCTCACCCGAACCCTCACCCTCACCCTAAACCTCACTGTCACCCTAACCCTAACTCACACACTAACCCTCACACTCAACCTAACAGTCACCCTCACCATAATCCACACCCTCACCATAAGTATCACTCTAACCCTAACCCTCACCCTAACCCTAACCTTAACCCTCACCCTAAGCCTCACCCTCACCATGACACTCACCCTAAGCCTAACTGTAAACCTAACCCTAATTCTAAACCTAAACCTCTCCCTCACCCTCATGCTAACCCTAACGCTAACCTTAAACCTAAACCTCACCATAACCCTTACTCACACCCTAACCCGAACGCTAATCCTCACACTAACCCTAACCCTCATCCAAAACCTAACCCTAACCCTCACACTCACCCTAACCCTAACACTCAGCCTTACCCTGACCCTTAGCCTAACCATAACCCCAACCCTAATCCTAACCCTGAACCTCACCCTCACCCTGAACCTAACCCTAAAACTAACCCTCACCCCCATCGTCACCCGAACCATAAACCTAAGCCTATCCCTAACCCTCATCCTAACCCTAACCCTAACCCTCACTCTAACACATACCCTCACCCTAATCCTAACGCTATCCCACACCCTAAAACTCACCTTAACACCAACCCTCTCCCTAAACCTCACCCTCATCTGAAACCTCACCCGAACGCTTACCCTCACCCTAAACCTAACCCTAAACCTACCCCTCATCCAAATCCTCACCCTAACCCTAACCCTCACCCTCACCCTAAACCTCACCTTCACCCTAGCCCTCATTCTAACACTAATCCTAACCCTAACCCTCACTCTAACCCTAAAGCTAAACATAACCCTAACCCTAACCCCAACCATCACCTTAACCCCCACTATAACACAAAACCTAACCCTAACCCTCACCCTAACCCTTACACTCACCGTCACCTTACTCCTCACACTAAACCTAACCCTCCCCCTCCCCCTAACCTTAATCCCAATCCTCACACTAACCCTAAACCAAAACCTAACCCTTACCCTCATACTGACCCTCACCCTAACACTAACCCTTAAGTCTCACCCTCACCCTAACCCTCAACCTAATCCTTACCCTCACGCTCACCCAACCCTCAAACTAACCCTAAACCTCAACCTAAACGTTAACCTAACCCTCAACTTCATCCTAACCCTAACCCTAATCCTAACCCTAAACCTCATCTTCACCCTCTCCCTTAACCTAAACCTAACCCTCACCCTCAACCTCACCCTCACACTAACCCTCACCCTCACCCTCACCCTAACACTAAACCTAACCATAACCCTCACCCTAAACTTAACCCTCACCCTAAACTTAGCCCTCACCCTAACCCTAAACCTAACCCTAACACTCACACTAACCTTAACCCTAACCCTAATGCTAACCCTAAAGCTCAAACTTACCCTAACCCTCACCCTAACATTTACCCTCACCCTAAACCGAACCCTAAACCTATCTTATACCCGAAACCTAACCCTCACCCTCACCCTAACCCTAACCCTAACCATAACAAAAACCATATTCCAAAGCCTAATCCTAACACTCATCCTCACCCTCACCCTAACACTAACTCTAACCCTAAGCCTAACCCTAACCCTAAACCTCACCCTAATCCTAATCCTAACCCCAACCCTCAGCCTAATCCTCATCCTAAAACTAAACCTAATCCTAATCCTTGCCCTAACCCTAAAGATCACCCTAAACCTAACCCTCACCCTCACCCTCACCCTCACCCTAACCATAATTCTAACCCTAAAGCTCAACCTTACCCTAAACCTCACCCTAACACTTACCCTCACCCTAAACCTAACCCGAAACCTAACTCTCACACTAAACCTAACCCTCACCCTCACCCTAACCCTAAACCTAAACCCTAAACCTAACAATAATCCTAACGCTAAACCTAAACCTAACCCTCTCCCTCACCCTAACGCTAACCCTAACCATAACAAAAACCATATACCTAAGCCTAATCCTAATACTCATCCTCACCCTCAACCTAACACTAACTCTAACCAAAAGCCTAACCCTAACCCTAAACCTCACCCTAACCCTCAACCTAACCCCAAATCTAAAACTAACCCTAACCCTAATCCTCACCCTCAGCCTCACCCTAACCCTAATTCTAACCCTAAACCTCACCCTCACCCTAATCCTAATCCGAACCCAAACCCTCAACCTAACCCTAACCCTCATCCTCAACATAACCCTTACCCTAACCCTCCCCTTAACCCTAAACTTAACCCAAACCCTAAACCTCACCCTAACCCTAACTCTCACCCTCAGCCTCACCATCAGCCGAACCCTAAGCCGAACCCTAAACATAAACTTAACACACACACTCACCCTCACCCTAAACCTAATCCTAAACCTAACCCTAACCCTAACCCTAAAACTCCACCTAACTCTCACCATAACCCTAATGCTAACACTAACCCTAACTCTCAACCTAACCGTCACCCTAACCCTAACTCTAAACCTAAACCTCCTGCTCACCCTAAACCTAACTCTAACCCTAATCCAAACTCTAAACCTCAACCTAACCCTAAACTTAACCCTAAAACTAAAGCTTAACCTAAACCTCATCCTAACCCTAACCCTAACTCTCAACCTCACCCTCACCATAACCGTAACCCTAACCCTAACTCTAACAATAAACCTCATCCTAAACCTAACCCTCACCTTAACACTTACCCTCACACTAACACTAACCTTAACTCTAACACTAACCCTAACCATCACCCTAACCCTAACCCTCACTCTAACCCTATCCCTAACCCTCACCCTCACCCTAGCCCTCACCCTAACACTAACCCATATCCTCACCCTAACCCTCACACTCACCCTCACCCTAAGCCTAACCCTAACCCTAATCCTAGTCCTAAACCTATCCCTGACCCTCAACCTCACCCTAACCCTAACCACAAAACTAACACTAACCCTAACCCTAAACCTCACCCTCAGCCTCACCTAAACCTAACGCTAATCCTAAACCTCACTGTCACCCTAACCCTAAACCTAAACCTAACCATAAACCTCACCCTCACCCTAGACCTTACCCTAACCCTAATCCTAACCCTAATACTCATACTAACCCTCCCCCTAACGCTAACCATAACCCTCACCCTAACCCTCAACCTCACCCTCACCCTCAGCCTAAACCTAAGCCTAACACTAGACCTAACCCTAACACACACACTCACCCTCAACCTAATCCTAATCCTATCCCTAACCCTAACTGTAACCCTCCCCTTAACTATCGCCATAACCCTAACCCTAAACTTCACCCTAAGCCTAACTATAACCCTAAACCTCACCCTCACCCAAAACCTAACTGTAACCCTAACCCCAACCTAAACCTCAACCTAACCCTAACCCTATCCCTCACCCTCACAGTAACCGTAACCCTTAACCTAACCCTAACAATAACCCTAACCCTAATCCTAACCTTCACCCTTACTGTAACACTCACCCTAACCCATATCCTAAACCTAACACCCTCATCCTAACACTAAACCTAACCCTAACACTAACCCTCACACTAACCCTAAACTTAACCCTACCCTAAACCTCAACCTAAACCTCACCCTCAACCTAACCCTAACAGTAACCCTAGTCCTAACACTCACCCTAACCCTCCCCCCTCACCCTAAGCGTAAGCCTCACCTTTACACTTACCATCATCCTCACCCTAACCTCACCCTAACACTAAACCTCATTCTAACCCTCACCCTAACCGTAAACCTAACCCTCACCCTAACCCTCACACTCACCCTCAACCTAACCCTAATCCTAAAGGTAAACCTATCCCTCAACCTCAACCTAACCTTCACCCTCACACTAACCAAATCAGTAACCTTAATCCTAAACCTCTCCGTAACCCTCCCCCTAAACCTAACTCTAACCCTAAACCTCACCCTCACCCTAACCCTAACCCTTATCCTAAACCTCACCATAACCCTAACCCTCAAACTCACCCTCAACTTCACCGTAACTCTAACCCTAACGGTAACAATAACACTAACCTTAACCCTAACCATGAGGTTAATGGTCACTCTCAGCCTCACCCTCACCGCAAACTTAAACCTAAACATAACCCTAACAATAACCCTAACTCTAAGCCTAACCCTAAAACTAACCCTAAACCTAAACCTAACCCTCACCGTAACCCTAACCGTAACCCTAAACATAACACTAACCCTAACCCTAAACCTAACCCTAATCCACAGCCTCACCCTCACCCTAACCCAAACCCTAACCCTAACTCTCACCCTAACTCTAAGCCTAACACTAACCCTAACACTAACTCTCACACTCACTCTCACCCTAACCCTAATCCTAAACCTAACCCTATCCCTAACCCTAGCCCTAACCCTAACACTCAACCTAGCCCTCACCCTTAACCTAATCCTAACCCTAAACCTCATCCTAAACCTCGACCTAACACTAACACAGACACTCACCCTAACCCGAAGCCTACCCCTAACACTAACCCAAACTCTAACCATAAATCTCACCCTCATCCTAAACCTAAGTCTAAACCTAGCCCTTAACCTAACCGTCATCCTAACCCTAACCCTAACCCTCACCCTCACTGTAATTTTAACCCTAACTCTAAGCCTAACCCTAACAATAAACCTAAACCTAACCCTAAACCTCACCCTCACCCTAACCCTAAACTTAAACCGAACCCTAACTCTCACCAAAACTCTAACCTAACACTCACACTTATCCTAACCCTCAACCTCACCCTCACCCTCAGCCTAAACCTAAGCCTAACCCTAACCCCAACCCTAACCCTCACACTCACCCTAACCCTTACCCTAATCCTAATCCTAACCCTAAGCCTAACCCTCACCCTCAACCTAACCTTCACCCTAACCCTAACTAACACTAACCCTAACCATAAGCCTCAAACTCAGTCTCAACCTAACCCTAAATCTAACCCTAAACCTCAACCTCACCCTAACCCTAACCCTCACCCTAACTCTAAACCTCACCCTAACCCTAATCCTAAACCTCACCCTCATCCTAGCCCTCACCCTAACCCTAATCCCAACCCTATCCCACATCCTAACCCTCACCCTAACACTAACCCTAACCCTCACCCTCACCCTAACCCTAATCCTAACCCTAACCCTCAACCTAACCCTAACTGTCACCTTCAACGTAAACTTTACCCTAACCCTCACCCTAACCCTAAACTTAACCTGAACCCTAACTCTCACCCTAACCCTAACCCTAACCCTCACCTTAACCCTCACCCTTACAGTAACCATCACCCTTAGCCTAATCCTCACGTTTACCGTTACCATCACCCCCACCCTAACACTCACCCTAACCCTAACACTCAACCTAACCCTCAACCTAACCCTAACTCTACCCATAAACCTCACCCTCACCCTAACCTTAACTCTAACACTAACCCTAACCCTAACCTTAACACTTACCCTCACCCTCACCCTCAGCCTAAACCTAAGGCTAACCCTAACTCTCACACTCACCCTAACCCTAACCCTAATCCTAATCCTAACCCTAATCCTAACCCTCACCCTCTCCCTCAACCTCAACCTAACCCTAATTCTAACCCTTAACCTCAACCTCACCCTAATCCAAAGGCTAACCCTAACCCTAACCCTAACCCTAACCCTCCCCCTAACTTTCACCCTAACCCTCACCCTAACACTAAACCTAACCCACAACCTCAACCTAACCCTCAGTCTAACCCTAACCCAAAGCCTAAACCTCACCCTAACGCTAACCCTAAACCTCAACCTCAAACTAGCCCTTACCCTAACCCTAAATCTAAACCTAACCCTCATCCTAACCCTCACCCTAACACTAACCCTAACCTTCACCCTGACCCTAACCGTAATCCTAACACAAACCCTCAACCTAACCCTAACCCTCACCCTCACCGTAACCCTTACCTAACCCTAAACCTAACCCTAACCCTAACTCTAACCCTAAACCTCACCCTCACCCTAAATCTCAACCTCACTCTAACCCTAACCCTAAACCTCACCCTCACACTAGCCCTCACCCTAACCGTAATCCTAAGCCTAACCCTCATCCTAACCCTCACCCTAACACTAACCCTAACCTTCACCTTCACCCTAAATCTAACCCTAAACCTAACCCTAAACCTAATCCTAAACCTAAAACTAACCCTAACTTTAACCCTCATCCTAACCCTAACCTGAACCCTAACTCTAACCCTAAACCTCACACTCACCCTAACCCTAAATCTAACCCTAACCCTAACCCTAAAACTCCCCTAAATCTAACCCTCATCCTCACCCTCACCGTACCCCTAACCCTAAACCTAAGAATAACCCTAAAACTAACCCTAAACCTCACCCTAACCATAACCGACAACCTAACACTAACCCGCACGCTAACACTTACCCTCACCCTACCACTAACCCTAACTCTAACACTAACCCTCACAGTAACCCTAACTCTCACCCTAACCCTAAAACTCACCCTAAACCTAACCCTAACCGTCAGTCTCACCCTAGCCCCCACCCTAAACTTAATTCTAACCCTAACCCTCACCCTAACCCTAACCCTCATCCTCACACTAAACCTCACACTAACCCTAACCCAAATACTCAATCTATCCCTCACCCTGACCCTAACACTCACCCTAAACCTAACCCTCATCCAAACACTCACCCTAACCCTAACCCTTTCCATAACCCTAACCCTAACTCTCACCCTAACCCTAACCCTAATGTTCACCCTTACCCTAACCCTCACCCTGGCCCTCACCCTCAGCCTAAACCTAAGCCTAACCCTAAACCTAACCCTAACCCTCACAGTCACCCTAACACTTACCCTAATCCTAATCCTAACACTAAGCATAACCCTCACCCTTAACCTAACCCTAATCCTCACTGTAACCCTAAACGTAACCCTAACCCTAATCCTAAACCTAACCCTAATCCTCAGCCGCAACCTCACCCTAACCCAAACCCTAACCCTATCCCTCACTCTAACCCTAAGCCTAACCTGAACCCTAAACCTAACGCTCACACTCACCCTCAACCTAAACCTAATCCTAAACCTGACCCTATCCCTAACCCTAACGCTCACCCTAAGCCTCACAATAGCCCTCACCCCAACGCTAATCCTAAACCTAAACCTCATCCTAACCCTAACCCTAACCCTCACCCTAACCCTAAACTTAACTGAACCCTAACTCTCACCCTAACCCTAAACCAAACCCTCACACTTACCAGAACCCTCAACCTCACCCTCACCCTCAGCCTAAATCTAAGCCTAAGCCTAACCCTAACCCTAAACCTCACACTCACCCTAACACTTACAGAAATCCTAATCCTAACCCTAAGCCTAACCCTCACCCTCAACCTAACCCTCACTCTAACCTTAACTCTAACACTAACCCAAACCCTAACCCTCAACCTCAGTCTCAACCTAATCCTAAATCTAACCCTAAAACTCATCCTCATCCTAACCCTATCCCTAACCCTAACCCTAAATCTTACCCTAAACCTAAACCTAAACCTCACCCTCACCCTAGCCCTCACCCTAACACTAATACTAATCCTAACCCTCATTCTAACCCTCACCCCAACACTAACCCCAGCCCTCACCCTTACCCTTACCCTAATCCTAACCCTAACCCTCAACCTAAACATAACTCTCACCCTCACCCTAACCCTTACCCTAACCCTAAACTTAACCCTTACCCTAAATCTCACCCTAAAGCTAACCCTAAACTTAACCCTCACCCTTAGCCTAACCCACACGTTTACCCTTACCGTCACCCCCACCCTAAACCTCACCCTAATCCTAACACTCATCCTAACACTCACCCTAACCCTAATTCTATCCTAAACCTCACCCTCAACCTAACCCTAACTCTAACACTAACCTTAACACTAAACCACACCCTAACCCTAACCCTAACCCTAAAACTAACCCTAACACTCACCCTCACCCTCACCCTCAGCCTAAACCTAAGGCTATCTCTAATCCTCACAGTCCCCCTCTCCCTAACCCTAATCCTAATCCTAACGCCAACTCTAACACACACCCTCACCCTAAAGCTCACGGTAACCCTAACTCTAACACTAACACTTAGCCAAACCCTCACCCTAACACTCACCCTAACCCTATATCTAACCCTAAACCTCAAACTCATACTGACCCTAACCTTAACCCCAAACCTCACCCTAACCCTAACCCTAAACCTCACCTTCACCCTAGCCCTAACCCTAACCCTATTCCTAAACGTAACCTTCATCCTAACCCTCACACTAACCCTAACACTAACCCTCACCTGAACCCTAACCCTAATCCTAAAACAAACCCTAACCCTAACCCTCATCATAACCCTCACCTGAACCCTTACTCTAACCCTAAAACTCACACTCACCCTAACAAAAATTCTAACCCTAATCCTAACCCTAAACCTCCCCTAATTCTAACCCTCACTGTACCCCTAACCCTAAACCTAACAATAAGCCTAAAACTAACCATAAACCTCACCCTAACCTGACCCCTCAACCTACAACTAACCCTCACGCTAACACTTACCCTCACCCTTACACTAACCCTAACTCTAACACTAACCCTCACAGTAACCCTAACTCTCACCCTAACCGTAACCCTAACCCTCAGCCTCACCCTAGCCCCCACCCTAAACTTAATTCCAACCCTAACCCTCACCCTCACCCTAACCCTCATCCGCACCCTAAACCTCACACTAACCCTAACCCTAACCCTCAATCTATCCCTCACCCTCACCCTAACACTCACTGAAAACCTAACCCTAATCCTAATCCTAACCCTAACCCTCACCCTCAGATAAACCCTCACCCTCACCCTAACTCTAACACTCACCCTAACCCTAATCCTCACCCTTAGCCTCATGCTAACCCTAAATCTAACCCTAAACCTCACCCTCTCCCTAAGCCTAACCTTAACCCTAAACCTCAACCTAACCCTAACGCTAAAACTCACCCTCAACCTAGCCCTTACCCTAACCCTAATCCTAACCCTAACCCTCATCCTAAACCTACCCCTAACCCTAACTCTAACCTTAAACCTCAGCCTCACCTTAACCCAAACCCTAACACTAACCCTAAACCTCACCCTAAACCTCACCCTAAAGAAAACCCTCAGCCTCACCCTCACCACAAACTTAACCCTAACTATAACATTAACAATTACCCAAAACCTAAACCTAAAACTAATCCTCAAGCCCACCCTCACCCTTAACCTAACCCTAAGCCTAACCCTAACCCTAACCCTCACAATGAAAGCCTAACCCTAACCCTAACCCTAAACCTAAACCTAAAGCTCACCCTAACCCTAACCCTAAACCTTATCCTAATCCTCATCCTCACCCTCACCCGAACCCAAACCCTAAACTTAACCCTCACCCTAAACTTAAGCCTAATCCTAACCCTAACACTAACCCTCACCCTCACCCTCACCCTAATCCTAATCCTTACCCTAACCCTATCCCTAAGCCTAACCCTCACCCTAACCCTCACCCTAGCCCTAAGCCTAACCCTAATGCTAACCCTAAAACTCATCCTAACCCTCACCCTAACAATAACCCTAACCCTCACCCTAACCCTAACCTTGACCCTCAACTTCATTCTCGGCCTAAGCCTAAGCCTAAGCCTAATCCTAACCCTAAACCTCACCGTAACCCTAACTGTAACACTAAGGCTAACTCTAACCCTAAACCTCACTCTCACCCTAACCCTAACTCTAACCCTAACCCTAAACCTAAACCTCATCCTAACCCTAACCAAAACCCTCACTCTCACCCTCACTTTAACTGTAACTCCAACCCAACTCTAACAATAACGCTAATCCTAACCCTAACCCTCACCCTAACCATAACCCTCACCCTAACCCAAACCCTCACCCTAACAAATACCCTCACCCTAACACTAACCCTAACCCTAACACTAACCCTCACACTAACCCTAACCCTAACCCTAAACTTCAAACTAACCCTCACTCTCACACTAACCTAACACTAACCCTAAACTTAACCCTCACCCTAATCCTCCCCATCAAACTATATGTAAACCTAAACCTCACCCTCAACTTAACGCTAAACCTAACCCTAACCCTAAACCCCACCATAATCCTAACCCAAACCCTCACCCTCACCCTCACCATAACTCTAACCCTAACCCTAACAACAACACTAATCCTAATCCTAAACCTAACCCTAACCCTAAGCCCAACCCTAATCCTAACACTCACCCTCACCCTAACCATAATCCTAACCCTAAACCTCACCCTAACATCAACCCTAACCCTCACCCAAACCCTAGCACTCACCCTAACCCTAACACTAACCCTAATCCTCATCCTAACCCTCGCCCTAACCTTAACCCTAACCCTCACCCACACCCTCATCTCACCATAACCCCAACCCTAACACTAACAATAACACTAACCCAAACCCGAACCATCACCTTAAACATAATCCTCACCCCCACCCTCACCCTCAGCCTAACCCTCACCCTAACCCTCATACTCACCCTCACCCTAACCCTAATCCTAAACCTAACCATATCCCTAAACCTCAACCTAACCCTCCCCCCACCCCTAACCCTAACACTAACCCTAACCCTAACCCTGACCTTAAACCTAACCATAAGCCTCACCCTCAGCCTCACCCTCACCCCAAACTTAACCCTAACCATAACACTAACAATAAACCTAACCCTAACCCTAACCCTAAACCTAATCCGCAACACCACACTCACCCTCACCTTCAGCCTAACCCTCAGCCTAAGCCTAACACTAATCCTAACCCTCACCATAATCCTAACCTTAACCCTAAACCTAAGCCTAACCCTAAACCTAACCTTAAACCTAACCCTAATCCTCAGCCTCACCCCCAAGCTAACACAAACCCTAAACCTAACCCTCACCCTAAGCCTAAGCCTAAACCTAACACTTACCCTCACCCTAACACTAAACCTAACTCTCACACTAACCCTCACAGTAACCCAAACTATCACCCTAAACCTAAACCTAACCCTAACCCTAACCCTCAGCCTCACCCTAGCCCCCACCCTAAATTTAATTCTAACCCTAACCCTCAACCTAACCCTAACCCTCATCCTCACCCTAAACCTCACACTAACCCTAGCCCTAATCCTCAATCTATCCCTCACCCTCACCGTAACCCTCACCCTAACCCTTACCCTAACAATCACCCTAATCCTAACCCTCACCCTTAGGGGAACACTCACCCTCACCGTAAACCTCACCTTTACTCTTACTGTCACGCTCACCCTAACACTCACCCTAACTCTAACCATCATCCTAACCCGAACGCTAACCCGACCCCTAACCATCACCCAAAACCTATTCTTCAACCCAACCTCACCCTCAGCCTAACCTTAAGCCTAAGCCAAACCCTAACCCTAACCCTCACCCTCAGACTCACCCTCACCGCAAACTTAACCCAAAACATAACACTAACAATAACCCTAATTTTAACCCTAACCCTAACCCTAATGCTCACCGCCACCCTCACCCTCATCCTAACCCTAATCCTAACCCTAGTCCTAACCCTAACCCTCATTGTAACCCTAAACCTAACCCTAACCCTAAACCTAAACCTAACCCTAAACCTAACCCTAATCCTCAGCCTCAGCCTCACTCTATCCCAAACCGTAACCCTAAACCTAACACTAACCCTAAACCTAATGCTCACACTCACCCTCACCCTAAACCTAATCCTAAACCTAACCTTATCCCAAACCCTAACCCTCACCCTAAGCCACACCCTAGCCCTCACCCTAACCCTAATCCTAAAACTAAAACTCATCCTAATCCTAAACCTAACCCTCACCCTAACCCTAACCCTCACCCTCATGCTCTGCCTAAGCCTAAGCTTAAGCCTAAGCCTAACCCTAAGCCCAAACCTCACCCTAACCCTAAACCTAACACTAACCCTAACTCTAACCCTAAACCTCACCCTCAACCTAACCCTAACTCTAACCCTAATCCTAAACCTAAACCTTATTCTAACCCCAAACCTAACCCACACCCTTACCCTCACCGTAAACATAACCCTAGCCCTTACACTAACAATAACCCTAACCCTAACCCTAACACTCACCCTAACCATAACCGTAACACTCACGGTAAACCTAACCCTCAACCTAACACTACCCCTAACCCTAACACTAACCCTCACCCTAACCCTAACTCTAATCCTCACCCTAAACCTCACACTAACCCTAACACGAATCCTCAATCTAACCCTCAACCTCACCCTAACCCTAACCCTAAACCTCACCCTAACCCTAACCATACCACTAACACTAATTCTAAGCCTAAACCTCACTCTCACCCTGACCCTAACTCTAACCCTAACCATAAAAAGAAACCTCATCCTTACCCCAAACCTAAGCCTCACTCTCACCCTCACCTTAACAGTAACCCTAACTCTAACCCAAACAATAACTCTAACCCTTACCCAAACCGTCACCCTATCCATAACCCTCAACTTAACCCAAAGCCTCACCTTAACACTTACCCTCACCCTAACACTAACCCTAACCTTAAAACTAACCCTCCCCCAACCCTATATCTAACCCTAAACCTCACCATCACCCTACCCCTAACCCTAACCCTAACCCTAACCCTAAACCCCACCCTAACCCTAACCCTAACCCTCAACCTCAACCTCACCCTCACCATTACTCTAACCCTAACCCTAAAATTAAACTAACCCTAAGAATAACCATCAACTTAACCCTAATCCTCACCCCCAGCCTCACCCTCAGCCTAAGGCAAAGCCTAAGCCTAAGCCTAACCCTAAACCTCACACTCACCCTCACCCTAACCCTAATCCTAACCCTAACCCTAACCCTAACCCTAAACCTCAACCTAACCCTCAAGCTAACCTTAACCCTAACATTAACCCTAACCCTAACCATTGAACTAAACCTCCCCCTAAACCTAAACCTAACCCTAAACCTCACCCTCACCCTAACCTAAACCTAAACCTAACCCTATCCCTAAACCTCAACCTAACCCTCACCCTCACCCTAACCCTAACACTAATCCTAACCCTAAACCTCACCCCAACCCTCCCTCTAACCCTAACTCTAACCCTAAACCTCACCCTCACCCTAACCCTAATCCTCACCCTAAGCATAAACCTCACCCTAACCCTAATCCTAAACCTTACTCTCACCCTAACCCTAACCCTAAACCTAAAGCTAAACCTTAACCTAAACCTCACCCTATCCGTAACCCTCACCCTCACCCTCAAACTCACAATAACTCTAACCCTAACCCTAACAATAACACTAACCCTAACCCTAACCCTAACCCTAACCTAACATAACCCTCACCCTCAGCCTCAACCTCACCGTAACTCTAACCCTAACCATAACACTAACAATAACCCTATCCCTAATCCTCACCCCCAACCTCACCCTCAGCCTAACCCTAAACCTAACCCTAACCCTCAACATAACCCTAACCCTAACCCTAACCCTAAACCTAAACCTAATCCTCAGCCTCATCCTAACCCTAACCAAACCCTAACGCAGACCCAAACCCTAACCCTAACCCTAAACCAAACCCTCACACTCACCCTCACTCTAACCCTAATCCTAAACCTAACCCTACCCCTAACCCTAACCCTCACACTAAGCCTCACCCTAGCCCTCAACCTAACCCTAATCCTAACTCTAAACCTCATCCTAACACTCACCCTAACCCTAACCCTAAACCTCACCCTCATGATAGGCCTAAGCCTAAGCCTAAACCTAACACTAACCGTAAAACTAACCCTAACACTAACATTAATTCTAACTCTAAACCTCACTCTCACACTAACCCTAACTCTAACCCTAACCCTGAACCTAAACCTAATCCTAACCCTAACCCTCACACTCACCCTAACATTAACCCTAATCCTAATCCTAACCCTAAGCATAACCCTCAGCCTCACCCTAACCCTCACACTAACCCTAACTCTAACACTAACCCTATCAATAACCCTCACCCTAAGCCTCACCCTAACACTAACTATAACCCTAACCTCACACTAACCCTAACCCTAAACCTAAACTTCAACCTAAACCTCAACTTAACCCTAACCCTCACCCTCACCCTCAACCTGAAAGTAACTCTAACCCTAAACCTAACCTTAACCCTAACCCTAACCCTAACCATAACCATAACCCTCACCCTCAGCCTCACCCTCACCGCAAACATAACCCTAACAATAACCCTAACCCTAATCCTCACCCCCACCCTCAACCTCAGCCTGTCCCTAAGCCAAAGCCTAACCGTAACATTAACCCTAATCTTCACCATAATCCTAAATCTAACCCTAATGCTAAACCTAACCCTCACACTCACCCTTACATTAGCCCTAACCCTGACCCTAAACCTAACCCTAATCCTCAGGCTCAACTCACCCTCACCCTAACCCAAAACCTAACCCTTACCCTCACCCTAACCCTAAGCCTAACCCTAAACCTAACCTAACCCTCACACTCACCCTCACCCTAACCCTAATCCTAAATGTAACCCTATCCCTAACCCTAACCCTCAACCTAAGCCTCACCCTAACCCTCACCCTAACCCTAACCCTAACCCTAAACCTCATCCTAACCTTCATCCTAAAACAAATCATAACCCTCACCCTAACCATAATCATAACCCGCATCATCATGTTCTGCCTAAGCCTAAGCCTAGCCCTAACCCTAACCCTCACCCTAACCCTAACCCTAACACTAAACCTAACCCCAAACCTAATCCTCAATCTAACCCTCACCCTAACAATAACCCTAACGCTAAACCTAAACATAACCCTCACCCTCAGTCTATAGGTCACTTTACCCTTACCATCATCCTCACCCTAACACTAAACTTCATCCTAACCATCACCCTAACCGTAAACCTAAACATCACCCTAACCCTAACCCTCACCCTCAACCTCACGCTCAGCCAAACCCGAAGCCTAAGCCTAAACCTTACTGTAAACCTCACCCTAATCCTCAGCCTCACCCTCACCCTAACCAAACCCTAACCCTGACCTCACCCTCACCCTAATCCTAACAATAACCCTCACACTCACCCTCACCCTAACCCTAACCCTAATCTTTACCCTCTACCTAAGCCTAAACCTAACCCTCACCCTAAACTTCACACTCACCCTAACCCAAACCCTAATCCTACTCCAAACCCTAATCCTAACCCTCACAATCAATCTACCCCTCTCCTTAAGCCTAACCCTAACATTAATCCTAACTCTAACCCTCATCCTCAGTCTCACCCTAACCCTAAGTCTAACACTAAACCTCACCCTGACCCTAAACCTAAACTTAGCCCTATGCCTCAACCTCAACCGAACACTAAACCTAACCCTCAAACTCACCCTAACCATAACCCTCACCCTAAACCTAACTCTCACCCTAACACTTACCCTCAGGCTAACACTAACCCTAACCCTAACACTTAACCATCACACAATTACCCTAACCCTAACAATCACCCTAACCCTAAACCTCACTCTAACATTGACCCTAACCCTCACCCTCACCCTAGCCCTCACCCTAACCCTAACTCTTAACCTCACCCTAAACCTCACACTAAACCTAACACTAATCCTCAATCTAACCCTCACCCTCACCCTAAACCTAAACCTAACCCTTACCCTAACCCTAACCCTCACCCTTAACGTAACCCTCACCCTCAAACTAACCCTTAACTTTACCCTTACCGTCCCCCCCACCTTAACCCTGACCCTAACCCTAAACATCACCGTAACACAAACTCCACCCTTAAACCTCAACCTCACCCTAACCCTAACTCTAACCCTAACCCTAACACTAAACCTCAACCTAACCCTAAACCTAAACCTCACCCTCAACCTCACGCTCAGCCTAACCCTAACCCTAAGCCTACATAACCCTAACCATAACCCTAACCCTCACACACATCCTAATCCTTACCCTAATCCTAATCCCAACCCTAAGCCTAATCCTCACCCTCACCCTAACCCTCACCCTTACCCTAAGCCTAAATCTCACCCGAACCCTAACCCTAAAACTCACCCTCACTCTAGCCCACACCCTAACCCTCACCCAAACCCTCACACTCACGCTAAATCTAACCCTAAACCTAACAATAACCCTAACCCTAAGCTTAAGCCTAACCCTAACTCTAAACCTCACCCCCACCCTCATCCTTAGCATAACCCTAAGCCTAAACCTAACCCTAATTTTAAACCTCACAGTAACACTAAAACTAACCCAAACCTTAACCCTAAACCTAACCCTAAACCTTACCCTAATCCTCAGCCTTGCCCTAACCCTAACCCTCACCCTAACATTAAGCCTAACCCTAAACCTAACCCTAATCCTCACACTCACCCTCACTCTTACCCTAACCCTAACCCTAACCCTAACCCTCACCCTAAGCCTCAGCCTAGCCCTCACCCTAATCCTAATTCTAATCCTGAACCACATCCTAACACTCACCCTAACCCTAACCCTAACCCTCACCCAAACCCGAACCCTAACCCGAACCCTCATGCTTGGCCTAATCCTATGCCTCAGCCTAAGCCTAAACCTAACCATAACCCTCACCCAAAACTAAGCAGAACACTAAAACTAACTCTAACCCTAAATCTCACCCACACCCTAACCCTAATCCTAACCCTTACCCTAAACCTCATCCTAACCCTTACCTTAAACCTCAACCTCACCCTAGACCTCACCCTAACCCTAATCCTAATCCACATCCTAACCCTCACTCTAACACTAACCCTAAACCTCACCCTCACCCTCACCCTAATACTAACCCTAACCCTCAACCTAACCCTAACCCTCACCTTCAAGGTAATCCTAACATTAACCCTCACCCTATCCCTAAACTTAACCCCAACCCTATCTCTCAACCGAACCCTAACTCTAACCCTAACCCTAACATTAACCCTAACCCTAACCCTCACCCTAACCAGGACCCTCACCCTAACCCTAACCCTCACCCTAAAACTTACCCTCACCCTAACACTCACCCTAAAGCTAACATTAACACTCACACTAACACTACCCATCACCCTAACCCTAAATCTCACCCTAACTCTAAATCTAACCCTCATCCTAACCCTAAACCTCACACTAACCCTAACACTAATCCTCAATCTAACCCTCACCCTAACCCTAACCGTAACACTATACCTCACCCTAACTCTAACCCTCACCCTTACCGTAACCCGCACCCTCAGCCTAACCATCACCTTTACCCTTACCGTCTCCCCCACCCTAACACGCAATGTAACCGTAACCCTCTCCCTAACCATCACTCTAACCCTAACTCTACACCTAAACCTCACCCTCACCAAAAGCCTAACCCTAACCCTAACCCTAACACTAAACCTCACCCTAACCCTAACCCTAACCCTCATCCTCACCCTCACCATAACCATAACCCTAACCCGAAGCCTAAAAATAACCCTAACCCTAACCCTAAACCTCACCCAAAACATAGCCCTCACCCAAACCATAGCCCTCACCCTAACCCTAACACTAACCCTAACCCTAACACTAACCCTCACATTAACCCTAACCCTCAGCCTAATCCTCAACCTCACCCTAACCCTAACCCTAAACCTAACACTCACCCTCACCCTAGCCCTCACTCTAACCCTAATTCTAACACTCACCCTCACCTTAACCCTAACCCGCACCTTCACCCTCACAGTAAGCTTAACCCTAACCCTAACCCTAACAATAATGCTAAGCCTAACCATAACCATAACCCTAAACATAACCCTCACCCTAACCCTAACCCTCACCCTAACATTTTCCCTAGCACTAACCCTAACCCTAACACTAATCCTCACACTAACCCTAACCAACACCCTAACCCAAAAACTCTCCCTAAACCTATCCCTAAACCTCACCCTCACCCTAGTCTTCAGCCTAACCCTAACCCTCATCATCAACATGACCCTCACCCTCACCATCACCCCCAGCCTAACCCTAACCCTAATCCTAATCTTAACTCTAAACCAAACCCTCACCCTCACCGTCAGCCTCACCCTAACCCTAACTCTAACCCTAAACCTCACCCTCAACCTCACCCTAACCCTAACCCTAAAGCTCACCCTGAACCTAACCGGAAACCTCACCCTCATCCTAGCCCTTATCCTAACCCTAACCCTAAACCTAACCCTCACCCGCACCCTCTCCCACACTGTAACTCTAACCCTAATCCTAACAATAACACTAACCCTAACCCAAACCATCAACCTAACCCTAATCCTCACCCCACCCTCACCCTCAGACTAACCATAAGCCTAAGCCTAACCCTCACCCTAACCCTCAGACTTACCCTCACCCTAACCCTGATTCTAACCTTAACCCTAACCCTAACCCTAAACCTCACCCTAACCCTAACCCTCACCCTCACCCTCAACCTCACCGTAACTCTAAGCCTAACCCTAAAAATAATACTAACCCTAACCCTAAAACTAACCCTAACCCTAACCCTAACAAAAACCCACACCCTCAGCCTCAGCCTCACCAAAAACTTAACCCTAACCTTAACACTAACAATAACCCTAAAACTAAGCCTAACCCTAACCCTAACTCTAATCCTCACCCCCAACCTCACCCTCAGCCTAACCCGAAGCCTAAGCCTAACCCTAACCCTAACCCTCAATGTAACCCTAACCCTAACCCTAAACCTAATCCTAATCCTCATCCTCACCCAAACCCTAACCCTAACCCTCACCCATTCTCTAACCTTAACTCTAACCCTAACCCTAACCCTTAACCTCACCCTAACCCTAATCCTAAACCTAACCCTAACCCTCACACTAACCCTCAACCTAGCCCTCATCCTTACCCTAATCCTAACCCTAAACCTCATCCTAACCCTCAACCTAACCCTCACCCTGATCCTAACCCTCACCCTCACCCTCATGCTCTACCTAAGCCTAAGCCTAAGCCTAAAACTAACCCTAACCCTCACCCTACTACTTACCCTCACCCTAACACTAACCCTAACCCTAACCCTCAACCTAACACTTACCATTACCCTAACACTAACCCTATCCCTAACACTAACACTCACACTAACCCTAACCATCACCCTAACTCTAAACCTCACCCTAAACCTAAAGCTAACCCTCACCCTCACCCTAGCCCTAACCCTAACCCTAACCCTCATCCTCACCCTAAACCTCACACTAACCCTAAAATTAATCCTCAATCTAAACCTCACCCACAACCTTCCCCTAACCCTAACCCTCACACTAACCCTAACCCTCACCCCACCGTCACCGTCACCCTCACCCTAACCCTCACGTTAACCCTTAACATCACCCCAACCCTAACAATTACTCTAACGATAACTCTATCCTTAATCCTCACCCTCACCCTAACCCTAACTCTAACCCTAACCCTAACCCCCAAGCTAACACTAAACTTAACACTAACACGAACCCTAACCCTAACCCTCAACCTAACCAAAACCCTCATCCTAACCCTAATCCTCACAATAAAACTTACCCTCAACCTAACACTAACCTTAACCCTAACACGAACCCTAAACCGAACCCACGAACTAACCCTCCCCCTAACCGAAATCTAACGCTAAACCTCACCCTCACCCTAACCCTCATCCTACCTGTAACCCTAAACCTCACACTAATTATAATCTTAACCCTCACCCTCAACCTCACCCACACCCTCATCTTAACTAGAACCCTAACCCTAACAATAACACTATTTTTAACCCTAAACCTAACCCTAACCCTAACCATAACCCTAATCCTCACACTCACCCTCAGCCTAACCCTAATCCTCACCCTAACCCTCACCCAAACCATAAGCCTCACCTTTACCATAACCTTAACCTTCATCCTAACCCTCTCCCTAACCCTAACCCTAACCCTAAACCTCACCCTAACACTAACCCTCAACCTAGCCCTCACCCTAACCTTAATCCTAACCCTAATTTTCCTCCTAAGCCTCAGCCTAATCCTAAACCTAACCCTCACCCTAACCCTAACCCTAACCATCAAACTAACCCTAACCCTCAAGCTCACCACAACCCTAACCATAACACTCACCCTAAACCTAACCCTCACCATAACACTTAACCTCACCCTAACACTAACCCTAAACCTAACACTAACCCTCACACTAACCCTAACCTGAACCCTCACCCTCACCCTAGCCCTCACCCTAACCCTAATCCTCAATCTAACCCTCAACCCCACCAATCCCCTAACCCTAACCCTCACCCTAACCCTAACGCTCACCCTTACCATAAACCTCGACCTCAGCCTAACCCTCAGGTTTACCCTTACCGTCACCCCCAACCTAACCCTCAACCTAACATTAACCCTCAACCTAACCCTCACCCTAACCTTAACTCTACCCCTAAACCTCACCCTCAACATAGACCTATCTCTAACCCTAACCCTAACACTAAACCTCACCCTAAGCCCAACCCTAACCCTCAACCTAAAGCTAACCCTCATTCTCACCCTCACCCTCAGCCTAAACCTAACGCTAACACTAATCCTAACCCTAACACTCATACTCACTCTAACCCTAACCCTAATCCTAATCCTAAACCTAACCATAAACCTCACCCTCAGGCTAACCCTCAACCTAACCCTAACTCTAACACTAACCCTAAACGTAATCCTCACACTCAGCCTCAACCTAACCCTAAATCTATCACTAAACCTCACCCACTTCCTAACCCTAACTCTAAACCTAACCCTAACCCTAACCCTCCCCCCAACTCTCAACCTAACCCTAACACTAACACTAATCCTAACCGTAAACCTCAACCTAACACTCACCCTAACACTAACTATAACCCTAAACTTCTCCTTCAGCCTAAACTTAACTCTAACCCCAACCGAAACCTTAAACCTCACCCTCACCCTAACCCTCACTCTAACCCTAACCCAAACCCTAAACATCACCCTAAACTTAACCCTCACCCTCACCCTCACAGTAACCGTAACCCTAAACCTAACCCTAAGAGTAACCCTATCACTAACACTAACCCTCACACTAACCTAAACCCAAACCCTAACCCTCACACTAAACATAACCCTCACCCTAACGCTAACACTCACCCTAACACTTACCCTCAACCTAACACTTACCCTCACCCTAAAACTAACCTTAACCCTAACACGAACACTAATTCTAACCCACGAACTAACCCTCCCCCTAACCCAAATCTAACCCTAAAAGTCACCCTCACCCTAACCCTAATCCTACCCTAACTCTAAACCTCACGATAACCCTAACCCTAACCCTCACCCTCACGCTCATCTTAACTCTAACACAAACCCTAACAATAACACTAATTCTAAAACTAACCTAAACCTAACCCTAACCCTAATCCTAACTCTCACCCAAACCCTAAACCTCACCATCAGCATAACCTTAACCCGCATCCAAACCCTCACCCTAACCATAACCCTAAGCCTAAACCTCACTCTAACACTAACCCTAACCCTAACCTCACCCTAGCCCTCACCCTAACCCTAATCCAAACCCTAATTCTCCTCATAACCCTCAGCCTATACCTAAACCTAATCCTCACCCTAACCCTAACCCTAACCATCAACCTAACCCTAACACTCATGTTCACCGTAACCCTAATCATAAACCTCAACCTAATCCTAACCCTCACCCTAACACTTACACTCACCCTAACACTAACCCTAACACTAACACTAACCATCACACTAACCCAAACCATCACCCTAACCCTAAAACTCACCCTAACTCTAACCCTAACCCTCACCCTCACCCTAGCCCTCACCCTAACCCTAATCCTCATTCAAACCCTCACCCACAACCTTCCCCTAACCCTAACACTCACCCTAACCCTAACCCTCACCCTTACCGTAAAACTCACCCTCAGCCTAACCCTCAGGTTAACCTTTACCGTCACCCCCAACATAACCCTCACCCTAACTCTAACACTCAACCTAACCCTCACCCTAACCCTAACTCTATCCCTAAACCTTACCCTCAACCTAACCCTAACTCTAACCCAAACCCTAACACTAAACCTCAACCTAACCCTAACACTTACCCTCACCCTAAACCTAACCCTCACCCTCACCTTCACTCTCAGCCTAAACCTAAGTTTAACACTACCCCTCACCCTAACCCTAATCCTAATCCTAAACCTAAACCTAACCCTCACACTCACCCTAACCCTCACCCTCACCCTAACCCTAACACTAACCCTAAACCTAACACTCACTCTCACCCTAACCCTAATTCTAACACTAAACGTCACCCACATCCTAACCCTAATGCTAACCCTAACGCTAAACCTAACCCTCCCCCTGACTCTAAACCAAACCCTAACACTAACAATATCCCTAAACCTAAACCTCAACCTAAACCTCACCCTAACCCTAACTCTATCCCTAAACCTCACCCTCACCCTAACCCTCACTCTAACCCTAATCCAACACCTAAACCTCACCCTAACCCTAACACCGTCACCCTCACAGTAACCATAACCCAAAACCTCAACCTAACAATAACCCAAACCATAATCCTATCCCTCACCCGAAACATAACCCTCACCCTAACACAAACCCTAACCCTAACACTAACCCTCACACTAAACCTAACCCTATCCCTAAACCTAAACCTCAACCTAACCCTCAACCTCACCCTAACCATAACACTAACCCTATCCCTAACCCTCACCTTAACCCTCTCCCTAACCCTAGATCTAACCCTAAACCGAATCCTCACCATAACCCTAACCCTAACCCTAACCCTAAACCCCACCCTAACCATAAACCTAACCCTCACCCGCACCCTCACCCTCACTGTAACTCTATCCCTAACCCTAACAATAACACTAACCCTAAAATGAAACATCACCCTAACCCTAATCCTCACCCCCACCCTCACCCTCAGCCTAACCCTAAACCTAACCCTCACTCTAACACTTACCCTCACCCTAACACTAACCCTAACCCTAACACTAAACCTCACCTTAACCTAAACCCTAACACTCACCCTCACCCTAGCCCTCACATTAAAGCTAAACCTCAATCTAACCCTCACCCACACACTTCCCCTAACCCTAACCCTCACGGTAACCCTAATTCTGCCCCTAAACCTCACCCTCACCCTAACCCTAACTCTAACCCTAAACCTAACACTAAACCTCACCCTCACCCTAAACCTAACCCTCACCCTAAACCTAACCCTCACCCTCACCCTCACCCTCAGCCAAAACATAAGGCTAATCCTAACCCTAAAACTAACCCTCACCCTCACCGTAACCCTAATCCTAACCCTAACCCTAATCCTCAACCATAGCCTCACACTAACCCTAATTCTAACACTAAACCTCACCCACATCTTAACCTAACACTAACCCTAACCCTAACCCTCCCCCTAACTCTCAACCTAACCCTAACACTAACAAAAACCCTAACCCTAAACCTCAACCTAACACTCACCCTAACCCTAACTCTATCCCTAAAACTCGCTCCCACACTAACCCTTACTCTAACCCAAATCCAAACCCTAAACCTCACCCTGACCCTAACCTAACCCTCACACTCAAACTCACAGTAACCGTAACCCTAAACCTAACACTAACCCTATCCCTAAACCTCACCCTAACCCTCTCCCTAACCCTATATCTAAACTTAAACCTCACCCTCACCCTAACCCTTACCCTAACCCTAATCCCCACCCTAACCATAAACCTAACCCTCAACCACATTCTTACCCTCACTGTAACTCTAACCCTAACCCTAACAATAACACTAACCCTAACCCGAACCATCACCCTAAACCTAATTCTCACCACCACCCTCACCCTCAGCCTAACCCTAACCCTATCCCTAACACTAACCCCAATCCTCACCCCCACCCTCACCCTCAGCCTAAACCTAAGTCTAAGCCTAACCCTCACCCTCAACCTCACCCTATCCCTAGTCCTAATCCTAACCCTATCCCTAAACCTCAAACTAACCCTCACCCTCACCCTAACCCTAACCCTCACCCTAACCCTAATCCTCAACCTAACCCTCACCCTAACCCTAACTCTACCCCTAAAGCTCACACTCACAGTCAGCCTAAACCTAAGGCTAAGCCTAAGCCTAACCCTAACCCTCACACTCACCCTAACTCTAATCCTAATCCTAACCCCAAACCTAACCCACACCCTCACCTTAACCCTCACCCTAACACTTACCCTAACACTAACCCTAAACCTAACCCTCACCCTCAGCCTTACCTGAAACCTAATTCTAATACTAAACCTCACCCACATCTTAACGCTAACGCTAACCCTAAACCTAACCATAACCCTAAACCTCCCCCTAACTCTCAACCTAATGCTAACACTAACACTAACCGTAACCCTAAACCTCAACCTAACTCTCACCCTCACCCTAACCCTAACACTAACCCTATCCCTAACAGTCACCTTAACCCTCATCCTAAACCTATTTCAAACCTTAAACGTCACCCTCACCCTAACCCTTACCCTAACACTAAACCCCACCCTAACCCTAACACTAACCCTCACCTGCATTTTCACCCTCACTGTAACTCTAACCCTAACCCCAACAATAACACTAACCCTAACCCGAACCATCACCCTAAACCGAACCATCACCCTAAACCTAATGCTCACCCCCACCCTCACCCTCAGCCTAAACCTTACCTAACCCTAACACTAACCCTAATCCTCACCCCCACCCTCAACCTCACCCAATCCCTAGTACTAAACCTAACCCTATTTCTAAACCTCAAACTAACCCTCACCCTCACCCTCACCCTAATACTAACCCTAACCCTAAACCTCACCCTAACCCTGAACCTAACCCTAACTCTAAACCTAAACCTCATCCTCACCCTAATCCTAATCCTAACCCTAACCCTAACCCTAACCCTCACATAAACCCTAACCCTAGCCCTAACCCTAAACCTAACCATAGGCCTAACCATAAACTTAACGGTAATACTCAGCCTCAGCCTCCATCACCCTAACCCAAACCCTTAAACTAACCCTCACACTCACCCTCAGCCTAAACCTAAGCCTAACCCTAACCCTATCCCTAACCCTCATCGTAACCCGCACTCTAACCCTAAGCCTAACCCTAAAGCAAACCCTAAACCTAACCCTAAACCTAACACTAATCCTCAGCCTCACACTCACACTAACCTAAACCCTAACTCGAAACCTCACCCTAAACCTAAGCGTATTGCTAACCCTAACCCTAACCCTCACACTAACCCTCACTATAAACGTAACCCTAACCCTAACCCTAACAATAACCCTAACCCTAACCCTCACCCTAACCATTACGTTCACCCTAAACTTAACCCTCACCCTAACACTTACTCTCACCCTAACATTAACCCTAACCCTAATACTAACCTTTAAGCTAACCCTAAACCTCACCCTAACCCTAACTCTAAACCTAACCCTCACCCTCACCCTAGCCCTCACCCTAAGCCTAATTCTAACCCTCACCCTCAACCTAACCCTATCCCAATTCCTCACCCTAAACCTCAAATTAACCCGAACCGTAATCCTTTATTTAACCCTCACCCTCACCCTAACCCTAACCCGAACCCTAAACCTATCCCTAACCCTCAACCTTATTTTAACCCTCACCCTCAACCTAAACCTCCACTTTACCCTTACCATCATCCTCACCCTAACCCTCCCCCTAAACCTAAATCTCATCCTAACTGTCACCCTAACTGTAAACCTAACCAAAACCCTAAACCTAACACTCAGCCTCACCCTAGCCCTCACCCTAACCCTAATCCTAAACCTAAACCTCATCCTAAACCTCAACCTAACCCTAACCCTAATCATCACCATAACCCTAACACTCAACCCCACCCTCAGCTTCAGTATAACCCTAAGCCTAACCTTAACCCTAACCCTCACATTCACCCTCACCCTAACCCTAATCCCAACCCTAACCCTAACCCTAACCCATTACCTAAACCTAACGCTCACCCTAACCTTAAACCTAACAATAACCCTAACCATAAACTACGAACTAACCCTCACCCTAACCCAAATCTAACCCTAAACCTTACCCTCACCCTAACCCTAATCCTACCGCTAACCCTAAACCTAACACTAACCCTCACCCTCACCCTCTCCCTCACCTTAACGCTAACCCAAACCATAACAATAACATTAATCCTAACCCTAAACCTAACCCTAACCCTAAACCTAACCCTAATCCTAACACTCACTCTCACCCTAACCCTAATCCTAACCCTAACCCTCACCCTAACCCTAACCTTCAGGCTCACAGTAAACTTAACCCTCATCCAAACCCTCACACTCAACCTAACCCTAACCCTAAACCTCACCCTAACACTAAACCTAACCCTCATCCTGGCCGTCACCCTAACCCGAATCCAAACCCTAATTCTCCTCCTAACCCTCTCCATAAATCTAACCGTAACCCTGAACCTAACCCTAACCCTCACGCTCACCGTAACCCTAACCTTAACCGTCACCCTAACCATAAACTGAACCCGAACCCAAACTCTCACCCTAACCCTAACCCTAACCCTCACCCTAACACTAAACCTCACCCTCACCCTCACCCTTAGCCTAACCCTAAGCCTAACGCTACACTAACCCTAACCCACACCCTCACACTAACACACACCCTAAACCTAACTCTAACACTAACATTAACCCTAACACTCACAATCAGCCTCACCCTAACACTAACTCTAACGCTAAACCTCACCCTCACCCTAACCCTAACCATAAACCTCACCCCAAACCTAACCCTAAACCTCACCCTCACCCTTGACCTCACCCTAACCCTAATCCTAACCCTAACACTCATCCTCACCCTAACCCTAACACTAACCCTTACTCTCACCCTCAACATCACCCTAACTCTAACCCTAACCCTATTGCTCAACCTAACCCTCACCCTCACCCTCACTCTAACCCTTACCCTAACCCTCACCCTAACCCTAAAATTAACCCGAAGCCTAAATCTCACCCTATCCCTAAACCTAACCCTCACCCTAACCCTAAACCTCACCCAAACCCTCACCCTCAGCCTAAGCCTAAGCCTAAACCTAACCCTAACCCTCAAACTCGCCCTAACCCTAACCCTAATCCTAACCTTAACAATAAGCCTAACCCTCACTCTCTGCCTCACGGTTATCCTAATTCTAAAGCTAAACTTCACCCAAAACCTAACCCGAACCCTAAACCTAAACCTCACCTTAACCCTAAACCTGCACCTCAACTTCACCCCAGCCCTCACCCTACCCTAATCCTAACCCTTACCATCATCCTAACCGTCTCCCTAAACCTAACCCTAACCCTCACCCTAACCCTAACCCTCACACTCAACCTCATCCCCAGCCTAACCCTAAGACTAACCCTAAACCTAACCCTAACACATACACTCACCCTCACCCTAAACCTAACCCTCAACCTCATCCTCAGCATAACCCTAAGCCTAAACCTAAACCTAACCCTAGCACACATATTCACCCTCACCCTAACCCTAATCCTAAACCTATCCCTAACCCTAACCCTCCCCCTAACTCTCACACTACCCCAACCCTAACACTAACCCTAACCCTAACCTTCAACCTAAACCTCACCCTAACCCTAACTCTAACCCTAAACCTCACCCTCACACTAAACCAAATTCTAAAACTAACCCAAACGCTAACCCTCACCCTAACCCTAACTGTAACCCTCACCCACAACTTCACGCTCAGCCTAACGCTAAGACTAAGCCTAACCCTTACCCTAAAACTCACCCTCACCCTAGCCCTTACCCTAACCCTACTCCTAACCCAAACCCTCACCCTAACCCTAACCCTAACCATTACTCTAACCCTAAACCTCACCCCCACTCTCACCCTCAGCCTATCCCAAAGCCTAAGGCTAACCCTAACCCTCACACTTACCCTCACCCTAAACCTAATCCTAACCCCAACCATAACCCTAAATCTTAACCTCAACCCAACCCTCAACCTAACCCTAACCCTCACCCTCACCCTCAAGCTCACCGTAACTATAACCCTATAGCTAACACTAACAAAAACCCTAAAACAAATCCTAACCTCAACCTAACCATAACACTCACCCTAACCCAAACCCTCACCCTAACACTTACCCTCACCCTAACACTAACCCTAACCCTAACACTAACCCTCACACTAACCCTAACCCTAAATCTAAACATCAACCTAAACCTAACCCTCACCCTAAACCTAACACTAACCCTAACACTAACCCTCCCCCTAACCTTCCCCCTAACACTATATCTAACACTAAACCTCACTCCCACACTCAACCTAAACCAAACCCTAACCCTAACCCAAACCATGAACCTCACCCTCACCCTAACCTCCAACATAACACTTACCCTCACCCTAACACTAAACCTAAACCTAACACTCACCCTCACACTAACCCTAACACTCACCCTAATCCTAAATCTCACCCCTAACCCTAAAACTAACCCTAACCCTCACCCTCATCCTAGCCCTCACCCTAACCCTAATTCTAACCCTCAGCCTCACACTAACCCTAACACTCATCATCACCCTAAACCTCACACTAACCCTAACCCTAATCCTCAATTTAACCCTCACCCGAACCCTAACCCTAACCTTTACCCTAATCCTGAACCTAACGCTAACACTCACACTTATTTTAACCCTCACTCTCAGCCTAAACCACACCTTTATCATTACCATCATGCTCACCATAACCCTACGCCTAAATCTAAACCTCACCCTAACCCTCACCCTAACCGTAAACCTAAACATCACCCTAACCCTAACCCTCAACCTCAACCTCACGCTCAGCCTCACCCTAAGCCTAAGCCTAACACTTACCCTAACCCTCAGCCTCACCCTAGTTCTAAAGCTACACCTAATCCTAACCCTAAACATCATCCTAACCCTCAACCTAACCCTAACCCTAACCATCATCACAACCCTAATCCTCACCCCCACCCTCATCCTCAACCTAACCCTAATCGTAAACCTAACCCTAAGCTTAACCCTCACACTCACCTTCACCCTAACCCTAATCCTAACCCTAACCCTAACCCTTAACCTCAACCTAACCCTCACCCTAAACTTAACCCTAACACTAATCCTAACCCTAACCCAGGAAATAACCCTCCCTCTAACCCTAAATCTAACCCTAAACCTCACCCTCACCCTAACCCTAATCCTAACCCTAACACTAAACCTCAACCTAACCCAAACTCTAACCCTCACCCTCACCCTCAACTTCACTGTAACTCTAACCCTAACCCTAACAATAACACTAATCCTAAACCTAAACCTAACCCTAACCCTAAACCTAACCCCAATCGTAACACTCACACTCACCCTAACCCTAATCCTAACCCTAACCCTGACACTAACCGTAACGCTAACCCTAATCCTAATCCTAAACCTAAACCTAACCCTAACCCTCACCCTCACACTAACCCTCAAACTAACCCTCACCCTAACACTAACCCTAACCCTAACCCTCACCCTCAGGCTCAAACTAACCCTAACTCTAACCCCAAAATCTCAACCTCACCCTAACACTAACCCTAACCCTAACCCTAAACCTCACCATAAACCTAACCCTATACCTCACCCTCACTCTAGCGCTCACCCTAACACTAATCCTAACCCTAACCCTCATCCTAACCCTCCCCATAACCCTAACCCTAAACCTCACCCTCACGTTAAGCCTAACCATAGCCCTAACCCTAAACTTCACACTCACACTCACCATAACCTTAACCCTAACCATAAACATAACATTAACCCTAACCCTAACCCTAACCCTCACCCTTAGAGTAACTCTCACCTTCAGCCTAACCCACATGTTTACCCTTACCATCACCCCCACCCTAACCCTCACCCTAAATCTAACCCTCACCGTATCCCTAAATGTACCGTTAAATTTCACCCTCACCCTAACCCTAATTCTAACCCTAACCCTAACACTAAACCTCACCCTAACCCTAAACCCAACCCTCAACCTAAACCTAACCCTAACGCTCACCCTCACATTCAGCCTAAACCTAAGGCTAAACCTAACACTAACCCTCACACTAACCCTAACGCTAATCCTAATCCTAATCCTAACCCTAACCCTAATCCTCACC
Organism: Dipodomys merriami; assembly: GCF_024711535.1. NCBI lineage: Eukaryota > Metazoa > Chordata > Mammalia > Rodentia > Heteromyidae > Dipodomys > Dipodomys merriami. The sequence continues at coordinate 2,268,248 of NW_027202771.1, forward strand.
CTCACCCTAACCCTAACCCTAACACTATCCCTAACATTAACCCTCACCCTCAGCTTCACCCAAACCCTAATTTATCCCTAAACCTCACCTTCACCCTAACCCTAATGCTAACCCTAAGTCTCACCCTAAACCTAAACCTCCCCCTAACTCTCAACCGCAAGACTAACACTAACCCTATCTCTAACACTAAACCTCACCCTAACCCTAACCTTAACCCTCACCCTCAACCTCACCGTCAGCCTAAAATTTCGCCTAACCCTAATCCCAACCCTAAACCTAACACTAACCTAACCCTCACCCTAACACTCACCACAACCCTAACCCTAAAACTCACCCTCACCCTAGACCACACTCAAACCCTAAGTCTAAGATTAACCCTCACCCTAACCCTCACAGTAACCCTAACCCCAACACTCACCGTAACCGTAACCCTCACCCTCACCTTAACTGTAATCCTAATCCTAACCCTAACCCTAACACTCACACTCACCCTCACCTTAACCCTAATCCTAATCCTAAACCTAACACTAACCCTCACCCCCACAATAAACCTCACCTTAACCCTAACCCTAACAGTAACGTAACCCTAACCGTAACCCTAACTCTCACCATAAGCTTAACTCTAACCCTAAACCTCACCTTCACCATAACCAAAACCCTAACCCTAATCCTAAACCTCACCCTAAACCAATACTTTACCCTAACACTTACGCTAACCCTAACACTAACACTAACGCTAACACTAACCCTCACACTAACGCTAACCATCACCCTAAACGTAAACCTCACCCTAACCCTAACCCTCAACTTCAACCTATCCCTCACCCTAACCCTAACCCTCATCCTCACCCTAAACCTCACACTAACCCTACCACTAATCCTCAATCTAACCCTCACACTCACCCTAACTCTAACCCTCACCCTCACCCTTACCATACCCCTCACCCTCAGCCTAACCTTCACCTTTGCTCTTACTGTCACCCTCATCCTTACCCTCACCCTAATTCTAACCCTCATCCTAACCCTCACCCATACTGTAACACTAACCATCACTCTAACCCTAACCCTCACCCTCACCTTAAGCCTCAGCCTAACCCTAAGCCTAAACCTAAACCTAACCCTAAACCTCACACTCAACCTAGCCCTCACCCTAACCCTAATCCTAACCCCAACCCTCATCATAACACTCAACCTAACCATAACCGGAACCATCACTCTAAACCTAAGCCTCATCCCCAACCTCACCCTCAGCCTAACCCTAAGCCTAAGGATAACCCTAACCCTAAACTCTTACACTCACCCTCACACTAACCCTAATCCTAACCCTAACCCTAAACCTAAACCTAAACCTCAAACTAACCCTCACCCTAAACCTAACCCTAACCCTCAACTTAGTCCTCACAATAACCCTCAATCCAAACCTAACCCACACCCTCACCATAAACCAAACCCTCACCCTAAATCTAACCCTTACCCTAGCCCTCATGCTAACCCTCACCCTAATCCTAACCCTAACCCTCACCCTAAACCTAGCCCTAATCCTATCCCTCAACCTAACCCTAAACCTCACCCTCACCATAACCCTAACCCTAACCCTCACCCTATCCCTAAACCTAACCCTAACCCTAAACCTCACCCTAAACCTAACCCTAACTCTCACCGTAAACCCTACCCTAACCCTAACCCTAATCCTAAACCTGACCCACATCCTAACATTCACCCTAACCCTCACTGTAACCCTAACTCTCACCCTCACCCAAAGCCTATTCCTAAGAATAACCCTAACCCTAAACATAACCCTCACACTCACCCTCACCCAAACCCTAATCCTAAACCTAACCCTATCCCTAACCCTAAACCTCACCCTAATGCTCACTCTAACCCTAACCCTAACTCTAAACCTAAACCTCACCCTCACCCAAACCCTCACGCTTAACCTCACACTCAGCCTTTCCCTAAGCCTAAACCTAACCCTAACCCTAACCCTTAACCTCACCTTCAACCTAACCCTACACCTAACCATAATCCTTACCCTAACCCTAACACCCTCATCCTCCAACCTGCCCTCATCTTAACCCTAATTGTATCCCTAACCCTCATCCTAACCCTCACCATAACCCTATACCTAACCCTCACCCTAACCCTAAACCTAATTCCAACCCTCAACCAAACCCTAACCCTGAGCCTCACCGTAACCCTAACCCTAACCCTACACCTAACCCAAAACCTAAACCTAACCATTACCCTAACCCTAACCCTCACTCTCACCCTAGCCCTCATCCTAACGCTAATCCTAACCCTATCCCTCATGATAACTCTTAACAAATCCCTAACCCTAACACTCAACCTAAACCAGCCCTAATCCAACCCTCAAGCTAACCCTAAACCTCACCCTCACCATAACACTAACCCTAAACCTCAACCTATCCCTAAACCTAAACCTAACAATAAACCTCACCCTAACCCGAACCCTAAGCCTCACCCTCACGCTAGCCCTCACCCTAACCCTAAACCTAACCCTCACCCTAAACATAACCCTCCCCCTCAACCTAACCCTTAGCCTAACCCTAAGCCTAACCCTAAACCTAATCCTACCCCACACACTCACCCTCACTCTCAACCAAATCCTAACCCTAACACTAACCCAAACACTCACCGTCACTCTAGCCTTCACCCTAAGCCTAATCCTAGCCCTAACCCAAAGTCTAACAGTAACCCTAACCCTAAAACTAACCCTAACCCTCACCCTCACTGTAAGTGTAACCATAAACCTAACCATAACAATGACCCTAACCCTAAATCCAACCATCACTCTAACACTTACCCTCACCCTTACACTAACCCTAACCATAATACTAACCCTCAGACTAATCTTAACCCTCAACCTTAACCTAAACCTCAACCTCACCCTAAACCCAAACCTAATCCTCACGCTCACCCTAGCCCTCTACCTAACCGTAATTCTAAACCTAACCCTCAACCTAAACCTAACCCTCATCCTCACCCTAAACCTCACACTAACCCTAATGCTTACCCTTATCTTAACCCTCATGATCAGCCTAACCCTCACCTTTACACTTACCATCACACTCACCCTAACCCTAACCCTCATTCTAACCCTCACCCTAAACGTAAACTTAACCAGAACCCTAACCCTCACCCTCAACCTCACACTCAGACTAACACTAAGCCTAAGCCTATACCTCACGCTCACCCTCACCTTAACCCTAACCCTAAACTAAACCTCACCCTAACCCTAACCCTAACCTCAACCTCAACCTAGCCCTCACTGTAAACTTAATCCTAACCATAACCATAACAATAACCCTAACCCTAACCTTAATCTGTCCATCACCCTCATCCTAACCCTAACCCTAACCCTCACCCTAACCCTAAGCCTCACCCTCAATGTAACCCTCACCCTAACACTCACCCTAACCCTAAGCCTAAACCAAACATTAACCTCAACGTAATGTTAACCCTAACACTCAACCTCACCCTAGCCCTCACACTAACCCTAACCCTGACCCTCACCGAGACCTCACCCTAACCCTAACCCTAACCGAACCACTCACCCTAAACATAACCCTCACTGTAACCCTAACACTCACAATAACCCTAACCCTAACCCTCACCCTCACCCTCACCCTAACCCTAAACCTCACCATCACCCTAAACCAAACCCTAATCCTAACACTCACCCTAACCCTAAGCCTAACCCTAACACTAACTCTAACCCTCACCGTCACTCTCAATGTAACTCTAACCTTAACCCTAACAATAACACTAATCCTAACCCTAAACCTAACCTTAACCCTAATCCCATCCCTAACAACTCACCCTCAGCCTACCCCTCTCAGCAAAGATCACAATAATCATAACAATAACAATAATCCTAACCCTAACCCTAATCCTAAACCTCACCCTCACCCTAACACTAATCCTAACTCTAACCCTCACCTTAACCCTAAACCTAACCCTCACCGTAACCCTAACCCTCATCCTAACCCTCACCCTAACCCTCAGACAAACGCTAAACCTCACCCTAACACTAACCCTAACCCTCACCCTCACCCTAGACCTCACCCTAACCATAATCCTAAACCTAATCCTTATCCTAACTCTTACTCTAACCCTAACCCTAATCCTCACCCTATCCCTAATCCTAACCATTACCCTCACCCTAACTCTAACCCTCACCCTCACAATAACCCGAACCCTAACCCGAACCCTAACCCTAAACTTAACCCTCACCCTAACTCTCACCCAAACGCTAACCGTAAACCGAACCCTAACCCTAACCCTCACCCTCATCCTCACCCTCACCAAAACCCTAATCCTAAACCTAACCCTATCCCTAACACTAACCCTCACCCTAACCCTCACTCTAACCCTACCCCAACCCTAACCCTAACATTAACAATCACATTAACCCTCACTTTAACACTAACTCTAACCATAAACCTCAGTCTCACCCTAACCCTCACCCTCAAATTCATGCTCAGCCTTACTCTAAGCCTAACACTAACCCTAACCCTAACCCTCACACTCACACTCACCCTAACCCTAATCCTAATCCTAACCCTAAACCTAACCTTCACCCTAACACTAACCCTCACCCTAACCGTAACCCTAACACTAACCGTAAACCTAAACCTCACGCTATCTCTCACCCTAACCCTAACTCTAAACCTAAAACTCACCCTCACCCTAACCCTAACCTTAAACATAACCCTCACCCTAGCCTTCACCCTAAGCCTAACCCTAACCTGAACCCTAACTGTCACCCTAAACCTAGCCCTACCCCTAACCCTAAACCTCACCCTAACCCTAACACTTACCCTCACACTCACCCTAGCCATCACTTTAACCATAATTGTATCCCTAACCCTCATACTAACCCTCACCCTAACCCTAAACTTAACCCTTACCCTAACCCTAAACCTAATTCTATCCCTCAACCTAACCCTACACCTGACCCTCACCGTAACTCTAACCCTAACCCTAAACCTAACCTGAAACCTAAACCTCACCATAACCCTCACCATAACCCTCAACCTGAACCTAGCCCTCATCCAAACCCTAATACTAACCCTAACCTTCATCCTAACCCTAAACCTCACCCTAACCTTAAACCTAACCCTCACCTAACCCTAACACTCACACTCAACCTCACCCTTAGCCTAAACCTAAGCCTAACCCTAAACCTAACCCTAAGCCACACATTCACCCTCACCCTCACCCTAATCCTAACCCTAACCCTAATCCTAACCCTCACCATCAACCTAGCCTTCACCCTAACCCTAATCCAAACCCTAACCCAAACTCTAACCTTAACCCTAACCCTAAACCTCACCCTAAACCTAACCCTAACCCTCACCCTCACTGTAAGGGTAACCCTAACCCAAACCCTAAAAAGAACCCTAACTCTAAACCTAACCCTCACCCTAACACTTACCCTCACCCTTACACTAACCGTAACCATAACACTAACCCTCACACTAATCTTAACCCTCAACCTAAACCTAAACCTCACCCTAACCCTAACCCTAACCCTAAACTTCAAGCTCACCCTAGACCTCACCCTAACCCTAATTCTAAGCCTAACCCTCACCCTAAACCTAACCCTCATCCTCACACTAAACCTCACACTAACCCTAACCCTAATACTCAATCTAACCCTCACCCTCACCCTACCCTAACCGTAACCCTTAACCTAAAGCTCACGCTAACCCTAACCCTTACCCTTATCTTAACCCTCACCCTCAGCCTAACCCTCACCTTTATGCTTACCATCACCCTCACCTTAAACCTAACCCTCACTCGAACCCTCACCCTAAACTTAAACCTAACCATCACCCAAACCCTAACCCTCACACTCAACCTCACCTTCAGACTAACTCTAAGCCTAAGCCTATATCTAAACCTAAGCCTAAACCTCACCCAAGCCCTCACTCTAACCCTAATTCTAACCCTAAACCTCATCCTAACCCTCAACCTAACCGTAACCCTAACCATCACCCAAAACCTAATCGTCACCCCAAACCTCACCCTAAGCCTAAGACTAACCCTAACAGGAACCCTCACACTCAGGCTCACCCTAAACCTCATCCTAACCCTAACTGTAACCCTAACCCTACACCTCAACTTAAACCTCACCCTAACCCTAACCCAAACACTAACCCTAACACTAACCCTCACCCTAAACCTCCCCCTAACCCTAAATCTAACCCTAAACCTCACACTCACCCTAACCCTAATCCTAACCCTAACCCTAAACCTCACCCTAACCCTAACCCTAAACCTCACCCTTACCCTCACTCTCACCCTCACGGTAACTCTAACCCTAAACCTAACAACAACACTAATCCTAACCCTAAACCTAACCCTAACACTAATCCTATCCCTAACCCTCACCCTCAGCCTCACCCTCACTGCAAACATAACCATAACCATAACACTAACAATAATCCTAACTCTAACCCTAATTCTAAACTTCACCCTCACCCTAACCCTCATCCTATCCCTAACCCTCACCCTAACCTTAACCTACACCCTCACCATAACCCTAACCCTCAGGCTAACCCTCACCCTCACCCTAAACCTAACCCTAAACCTCAACTGAACACTAACCCTAATCCTCACCCTCTCCCTGGCACTCACCCTAACCCTAATCCTAACCCTACTCCTAAACCTAACACTCATCCTAACCCTAACCCTAACCCTCACCCTAAACCTAATCCTATCCCTAACACTCAAACTAACCCTAACCCTCACCCTCACTGTAACCCGAACCCTAAATCTCACCCAAACCTTTAATTAACCCTCATCCTATCCCTCACCTTAACCCTTACACAAACCCTAACCTTAACCCTCACCATAACCCTCACCCTAACCCTAACTCTAACCCTAAACATAACCCTAAACCTCACTCTATCCTTAAACCTCCCCCTCCCCCTCCCCCTCACTGTAACTCTAACACTAACCCTAACAATAACACTAAAACTTACCCTAATCCTATCCCTAAACCTCACCCTCACCGTAACCCTAACCCTTACCAAACCCTCACCCTAACACTAACCCTAACCCTAACCCTCACCCTAAACCTCACCCAAACCATAACTCTAACCCTAAACCTCACCCTCACCCTAAATCTAATTCTAACCCTAAACCTAACACTAAAACTCACCCTAACCCTAACGCTAACATTCACTCTAACCCTACCTCTCACCCTCACCATAACCCTAACCCTAACACTCACCCTAACTCTAAAATTAACCCTAACCATAAACCTCACCCTAATGCTAAACCTAACCCTCAGGCTCACCCTAGCACTCACCCTAGCCCTAATCCCAAACCTAAACCTAAACCTCTCCTTAACCCTCACCCCAACCCTAAAACCCTAACGATCACCCTAACCATAACACTCAACCTCACCTTAACCCTAACCCTAACCCTAAACCTCACCCTAAACCTAACCCTAACCCTAACCCCACCCCCATCCTAACTCTCACCCTAACCCTAACTCTAATCCTAACACTAACCCTAAACCTAACCCTCAAACATCCTCACGCTGACCCTAACTCTAACCCTAAACCTCAACCTCACCCTATCCTGAACCCTAACCCTAAAGCTAAAACTCACCCTAAACCTCACCCTCACCCTAGTCCTTAACTTAACCCTAATCCTAACCCTAACCCTCATCCTAACCCTCCACTTAACCGGAAGCAGAAACCTCAACCTAACCTTAACCCTTACCCTCAACCTCACACTCACCCTACCCCTAAGCCGAACCCTAAACCTAACCCTAAAAAACACACTCACCATTACCTTAACAATAATCCTATCCCTAACCCTAACCCTAACACAAACCCTCTCCCTAACTCTAACTCTAAACCTAACCCTAACACTAACCCTAAACCTAACCCTCAGCCTAACCCTCACCCTAAACCTAACTCTAACCCTAAACCTCACCCTCACCCTAACACTAACTCTAACTCTAAACCTCAACCAAACCCTAACCCTAACCCTAAGCATAAACCTAAACCTCACCCTAACCCTAACCATAAACATAACCCTCACCCTAGCCCTCACAATAACACTAATCCTAACCCTAACCTTCATCCTAACCCTCCCCATAACTCTAACCCTAATCCTCACCCTAACCCTAAACCTCACACTCACCCTCATTCTCAGCCTAATCCTAAGCATAAACCTAAGCCTAACCATAAACTTAACCCTATACCTCACACTCACCCGCAAGCTCACCCTCACCCTCAGCCTAACCCTAACCCTAACCCTAACCCTAACCCCAACCCTCATACTCATGCTCACCTTACACTAATCCTAAACCTAACCCTATCCCTAAACCTCAACCTAACCCTCACTCTCACCCTAAACCTAACACTAACCCTAACCTTAAACCTCACCCAAACCCTCCTCCACAACCTAATTATAACCCTAAAACTCACCCTTACCCTCACAATAACCCTAACCCTAATCCTCACCCCCACCCTCACCCTCATCTTAACCCTCACCCTAGCACTCACCATAAACCTAATTCTAAACCTCAACCTCACCCTAACCCTAACCCTCATGCTCACTCTAAACCTAACACTAACCCTAACCTGAACCCTAATGCTCAATCGAACCCTCACTCTAACACTAATCTTAACCCTAAACCTAAACCTAAACCTCACCCTAACCCTAACCCTAAACCTCACCCTCACCCTAGCCCTCACCCTAACCCTAATCCAAACCCTAACCCTCATCCTAACCCTAACCCTAACACTAACACTAACCCTAACCCTCAACCTAACCCTAACCCTCACCCTCACTGTAACCCTTACCCTAACCCTCAACCTAACCCTAAACTTAACCCGAACCCCAACTCTCACCTTAACCCTAACCCTAACACTCACCCTAATCCTAACCCTCACCCTCAGCCAAACACTAAGCCTAAACCTAAACCTAACGCTAACCCTCACACTCACCCTAACCCTAAACATAATCCTAATCCAAACACTAACCCTGAACCTCACCCTCACCCTAACCCTCACCTTAAGCCTAACCCTAATATTAATCATAACCCTAAACCTAACCCTAAAACTCATCCTCAACTTAAAACTCACACTAACCCTAAAACTAATCCTCAATCTAACCATCACCCTCAATCTCACCCTAGCCCTCACCCTAACCCTAACCCTCATCCTCACCCTAAACCTCACCCTAACCATAATACTAATCCTCAATCTCACCCTCACCCTCATGCTAACCGTAAATCTAACCCTCACCCTAAACCTAACCCTCACCCTTACCATAACCCTCACCTTCAGCCTAAACCTCACGTTTACCCTAACTGTCACCCCCAACCTAAACCTCACCCTAACCCTAATCCTCACCCTGACCCTAACCATACCCTTAAACCTCACCCTCAACCTAACCTGAACTCTAACCCTAACCCTAACACTAAAACTCACCCTATACCTAACCCTAAACCTCACTCTCAACCTCATGCTCAGCCTAACCCTAAGCCTAACCCTAACCCTAACCCTCAAACTCAACCTAACCCTTACACTAATCCTAATTCTAACACTAAGTCTTAACCTCACCCTCACCCTAACCCTCACCATAACCCTAACTCTATCACTAACCCTAAACTTCACTCTAACCCTAACTCTAACCGTAACCCTAACACCCACCCTCACAATAACTCTAACTCTAACCCTATCCCTAACTCTAAACCTCAACCTAACCATAACCATAACCATAACCCTAACCCTAACCCTAACCCTAACCCTCCCCCTAATCCTATATCTAACCCTAAACCTCACCCTCACCCTAACCCTAACACTAACCCTAACCCTAACCTTCGCCCTAACGTATATCTAACCCTAAACCTCAAACTCACCCTAACCCTAACCCTAAACCCCACCCTAATCCTAAACCTAAACCTCTCCTGCACCTTCAACTTCACCATAACTCGAAACCTAAGCCTAACAATAACACTAACCCTAACCCTAAACATTACCCTAACCCTAATCCTCACCCCCTCCCTCACCCTCAGCCTAACCCTAAGCCTAAACCTAAGCCTCAGCCTGACCCTCATACTCACGGTCACCCGAACCCTAATCCTAAACCTAACCCTATCCCTAAACCTCAACCTAACCCTCAACCTCACCCTAACCCTAACACTAACCCTAACCCTAAACCTCACCCTAACCCTCACCCTAACACTAACTCTAACACTAAACCTCACCCTCACCCTAACCCTAACCCTAACCCTAACCCTAAACCTCACCCTAAACCTTACCCTCATCCTCAATCTCAACCTCACTGTAACTCTAACCCTAACCCTAACAATAACACTAACCCTAACCCTAATCCTAACCCTAACCATAACCCTCAGCCTCATCCTCACCATCACTGCAAACTCAACCCTAACCACAACACTAACAATAACCCTAAACCTAACCATAACCCTAATCCTCACACCCACCCTCACCCTCAGCCTAACCCTAACCCTAACCCTAACCCTCAAGGTAACCCTAACCCTAACACTAACATTAAACCTAAACCCAACCCTAAACCTAACCCTAATCCTCAGCCTCACCCTCACCCTAACACAAACCCTAACACTAACCCTCACCCTAACCCTAAGCCTCAACCTAACCCTCACACTCACCCTCACCTTAACCCAAATCCTAAACCTAAACCTATCCCTAAACCTCAACCTAACCCTCACCCTAGTCTTCACCCTAAACCTAATCCTAACCCTAAACCTCATCCTAAACCTCTCCCTAACCCTAACCCTAACCCTCACCCTAACCCTAACCCTAACCCTCACCCTCATGCTCGGCCTAAGCTTAAGCCTAAGCCTAAGCCTAAGCCTAACCCTATCCCTAACCCTAACACTATCCCTAACTCTAACCCTAAACCTCACCCTCACCCTAACCCTAACTCTAACCTTAACCCTAAACCTAAACCTCATTCTAATCCTAACCCTAACCCTAACCCTCACCCTCACCGTAACATTAACCCTAACCCTAACCCTAACAGTAACCCTAACCCTAACCCTAACCCTCACCCTAACCATAACCCTCACCCTAACCCTCATCTTCACCCTAACATTTATCCTCACCCTAAGACAAACCCTAACGCTGACACTAATGCTCACACTAACTCTAACCATCACCCTAAACCTAAAACTCACCATAAAACTAACCCTATACCTCACCCTCACCCTAGCCCTCACCTTAACCTTAATCATCATCCTCACCCTAAACCTCACACTAACCCTAAAACTAACCCTCTAAATAACCCTCACCCTAAGCCTGACACCAACAATAACCCTAACCCTAACCCTAATCCTCACCCTAACCAGAACCCTCACCATAACATTAATCGTAACCCTAACACTTACACTCATCCTAACACTAACCCTAAAACTAACACTAACCCTCACACTAACCCTAGCCCTCACCCTAATCCTTAACCTCATCTTAACCCTAACCCGAACTCTAACCCTCACCCTCACCCTAGCCCTCACCCTAACCCTAATTCTAACCCTCATCCTCACCCTAACCCTAACACTCATCCTCACCCTAAACCTAACGCTAACCCTAATGCGAACCCTAATCCTCAATCGAACCCTCACCCTAATGCTAACCCTAACCCTAAACCTAACCCTAACCCTCACCCTTATCGTAACCCTCACCCTCAGCCTAAACCTCACCTTTACCCTTACCATCATCCTCACCCTAACCGTAAACCTCATCTTAACCTTCATCCTAACCATAAAGCTAACCATCATCCTAACCCTAACCCTCACCCTCAACCTCATGCTCAGCCTAAAGCTAAGCCACAGCCTAACCCTTACTCTAACCCTTACCCTCACCCTAGCCCTCACCCTAACCCTAATCCTAACCATATCCCTGATCCTAACCCTCACCATAACCCTAACCCTAACTATAACCATAACCCTAATTCTCACCCCAACTCTCACCCTCAGCCTAACCCTAAGCCTAATCTTAACCCTAACCCTAACCCTCACATACCCTAACCCTAACCCTAATCCTAACCCTAACCATCCCCCAACCCTAAATTTAATCTTAAAACTCAACCTTACCCTAACCCATTTCCTAACCCTAACCCTCACCCTAACACTAACCCTCACCCTCCCTGTGACCCTAACACATATCCTAACCCTCACCCTAACCCTAACCCTAAACCTCACCCAAACACTAATCCTAACCCTCACGCTCACCCTAGCCCTCACCCAAACCCTAATCCTCACCCTAATCCTCATCATAACCCTCACCCTAAACCTAACCCTCACCCTAATCCTAAGCCTAACCCTAAACCTCAACCTAACAATAACCCTCACCCTCATTGTAACCCTAACCCTAACCCTTACCCTAACCCTAAACTTACCCCGAACCATAACTCTCACCCTAACCCTACCCCTAACTCGCACCCTAACCATAACCCTCCCCCTTACTCTAAGCCTAAACCTAACCCTAACCCTAACCCTAACCCTAACACTATCCCTCCCACTCACCCTAACACCCTAATCCTAATCCGAACACTAAGCCTAACCCTCACCCTCACACTAAACCTCAATGTAACCCTAACTCTAACACTAACCATAAGCTAACCCTCACCCTCAGCCTCACCCTAACCCTAACTCTAACCCTAAACCTCACCCTCACCCTAACCCTAGCCCTAAACCTCATCCTAAGTCTAACCCTAAACCTCACCCTCACCCTAGCCCTCACCCTAACCCTAATCCCAACCCTAAACCTCATCATAAGCCTCACCCTAACACTAACCCTAACCCTCACCCTCAACCTCACCCTAACCCTAACCCTAGCCCTAACCCTCAACCTAACCCTATCCCTCAACCTCACAGTAACCCTTACCTTCACCCTCACCCTAACCCTAAACTTAACCGAACCCTAACTCTCACCCTAACCCTAACCCTAATCCTCAAACTCACCCTCACTCTCAGCCTAACCTGAAGCCTAAGCCTAAGCCTAACCGTAACCTTCACACTCACCCTAACCCTTACCCTAATCCTAATCATCACCCTAAGCCTAACGCTCAACCTCACCCTCACCCTCACCCAAACCCTCAACCTAACCCTAACTCTACCACTAACCCTTCACCTAACCCTCAACCTCAGCCTCACCCTTACCCTAAATCTAACCCTAATCCTCACCCTCAGCCTAACCCTAACTCTAACCCTAACCCTAACACTGAACCTCACCCTAATCCTAACCCTAACCCTCACCCTCACCTTAACTGTAACCCTAACCCTAATCTTTACAATAACCCTAACCCTAACCCTAACCCCCACCCTAACCATAACCGTCACCCTAACATTAACCCTCACCTATACACTTACCCTCACTTTAACACTAACCCTAACCCTAACACTGACCCTCACACTAACCCTAAGACTCACCTATTCCTAAACCTCACCCTAACCCTAACCCTAACTCTAAACCTCACCCTCAAGCTAGCCCTCACCCTAATCGAAATTCTAACCCTAACCCTCACCCTAACCCTAACCCTCATCCTTACCCTAACCCTCAAACTAACCCTAGCCCTAACCCTAATTCTCAATCTAACCCTCACCCTAACCCTAACCCTAACCCTCAACCTAACCCTAACCCACACTCTCACCGTAACCCTAACCCTAAACTTCACCGTAATCCTAAACTTAACCCGAACCCAAACACTAACCCTAACCCTAAACCTAACCCTTACCATAACCCTCACACTTACCCTAACACCCTAATCTTAATCCTAACATTAATCCTAACCCTCAACCTCACCCTAACCCTCACTGTAACCCTAACTCTAACACTCACCCTACCCTAACCGTCACCCTCAGCCTCACCCTAAGCCTAATTCTAACCCTAAACCTCACCCTCACCCTAACCCTAACCCTAAATCTAACCCTAAACCTCACCCTAACCCTAGCCCTAACCCTCAACCTAACCCTATCCCTCACCCTCACAGTAACCCTTACCCTAACCCTCAGCCTAAACCTAAACTTAACCCTCACCCTAACTCTCACCCTAACCCTAACCCTCACCCTAACCCTAACTTTCAGCCTAACCCTCACCCTCAGCCTAACCCTAATCCTAACCCTATCCGTAACCCTAACTCTCATCCTATCCCTCACCCTAACACTAACCCTCATCCTATCCCTAAACCTCAACCTTACCCTCATCCTCACCCTCACCGTAACGCTAACACTAACCCTAACAATAACAGTAAACCTAACCCTAAACCTTACCCTCACCCTAACCCTAACCTTAACTCTAACTCTAACCCTCACCATAACCCTCCCACTAACCGAAACTCTAACCCTATACCTCACACTCACCCTAACCCTAATCCTAACACTAACCCTAAACCTCCCCCTAAACTTAACCCTAACCCTCAAACTTACCCTCACCCTCACCCTAACCCTTACCCGAAACCTAATCCTAACACTAAGCCTAACACTCACCCTCACCCTAACCCTCACAGTAACCCTAACTCTAACACTAACCCTAACCCTAAACCTCACCTTCAGCCTCACCCTAACCCTAACTCTAACCCTAAACCTCACCCTCACCATAACCCTACCCCAAAACCTAACCCTAAACCTCATCCTAACACAAACCCTAAACCTCACCCTCACCCTAGCCCTCACCCTAACCCTAATCCTAAAAATAAACCTCATCCTAAACCTAGCCCTAACACTTACCCTAACCCTCACCCTCACCCTCAGCCTAACCCTCACCCTCAGCCTAACCATAAGCCTAACACTATCCCTAACCCTAACTCTCATCCTATCACTCACCCTAACACTAACCCTCATCCTATCCCTAACCCTCACCATTACCTTCACTCTCACCCTCACCGTAACTCTAACTCTAACCCTAACAATAACATCTAACCTAACCCTTAACCTAAACCTCAACCTAAACCTCACTCTCACCCTAACCCTAACACTAACCATAACCTTAACCCTCACCATAACCCTCCACCTAAACCTAACTCTAACCCTATACCTCAAACTCACCCTAACGCTAATCCTAACCCTAACCCTAAACCTCACCCTAAACCTCACCCTACCCCTCACCCTCACCCTCATCCTCAACCTCACTGCAAATGTAACCATAACCATAACACTAACAATAATCCTAACCCTAACCCTAATCCTAACCCTCAACCTCACCCTAACCCTCATCCTATCCCTAACCCTCACCCTAACCTTAACCCTCAACCTCACCATAATCCTAACCCTAACCCTAACCCTCACCCTAACCCTAATCGTAACCATAACCCTCAACCTAACCCTAAACCTAACCCTCTCTGTAACCCGAACCCTAAACCTCACACAAACCCTAAACGTAACCATCAGCCTTACCCTCACCCTAACACTTACAGTAACCCTTACCCTAACCCTCACCTAACACTGACTCTAACCCTAAACCTCACCCTCACCCTCACACTAACCCTAACCATAACCCTAAACCTCACCCTAATCCTAACCCTCATCTTCACCCTCACCGTAACTCTAAACCTAACCCTAACAATAACACTAACCCTAATATTAACGCACGACCTAACCCTAAAACTAACCCTAAATCTAACCCTAAACCTCCCCCGCATCCTATCCCTAATCCTAACCCTAACACTAAACCTCACGTTAAACCTAACCCTCACCCTCACCCTCACTCTCACCCTCACCTTATCTCTAACCCTAACCCTAACAATAACACTAATCCTAACCATAAACCTAACCCTAACCCTAACCCTGATCCTAAAACTCACCTTCACCCTAACCATAATCTTAACCCTAATCCTCAACGTAACCCTAAGCCTCACCCTCACTGTAACCCTAACCCACATCATAACCCTAACCCAAACTCTAACCCTAACCCTAAACCTTACCCTAACACTAACCCTAACACTCACACTCACCCTATCCCTCACCCTAACCCTAATCCTAACCCTAACCCTCACCCTCACCCTCACCCTAACCCTAACTTTCACCCTAGCCCTAAATCTAACACTAACCATAACCCTAACCCTCAACCTCAGCCTCACCCTAACCCTAACTTTCACCCTAGCCCTAAATCTAACACTAACCATAACCCTAACCCTCAACCTCAGCCTCACCCTAACCCTAACTCTAAACCTAAACTTCAACCTCAGCTAACCCGAACCCTAAACCTAAACTTCACCCTAACCCTAACCTTAAACCTCATCCTCAACCGAGCCCTCACCCTAAACCTAATCCTAACCTTAACCCTCATCCTAACCCTTCCCATAACCCTAACCCTAACCCTCACCCTCAACCTAACCCTCACCCTAAACTTAACCCTAAACCTAACACTAACCCTAACCCTCAACCTAACCCTCACAGTAAACCTAACCCTAACACTAATCCTAATCCTAATTCTAACACTAACCCTAAGCCTCACCCCCACCCTAACCCTCACCTTAAGCCTAACCCTAACATTAATCCTAAACCTAACCCTAACCCTAAACCTCATCCTCACCCTAAACCTCACACTAACCCTCAAGGTAACTCTAACTCTAACACTGACCCTAACACTAACCCTCACCCTCTGCCTCACCCTAACCTTAACTCTAAACTTAAACCTCACACTCACCCTAACCCTAACACTAAACCTAACCGTAAACCGCACCCTAACCCTAAACCTAAACCTCACCCTCACCCTCACCCTAATCCTAACCCTAACCTTCATCTTAAGCCTCACACTAAAACTAACCCTAAACCTCACCCTCACCCTAACCCTAAACCTAACGCTCAACCTAAACCTATTCCTCACCCTCACTGTAACCCTTACCCTAACCCTCACCTTAACCCTAAAATTAACCGAACCCTAAGTCTCACCCTAACCCTAACCCTCAACCTCACCCTCACTCTCAGCCTAACCCTAAGCATAAGCCTAACCCTAACCCTAACCCTCACACTCACCCTAACCCTTACCCTATTCCTAATCCTAACCCTAGCCTAACCCCCACCCTCACCCTCACCCTCAATCAAACCCTCAACCTAACCCTAACTCTAACACTAACCCTACACCTAACCCTCAACCTTAGCCTCACCCTTACCCTAAATCTAACCCTAAACCTCACCCTCACCCTAACCCTAACTCTAACAATAACATTAACACTGAACCTCAACCTAACCCTTACCCTAACACTCACCCTCATCATAAGCGTAAACCTAACCCTAAGCCTAACAATAACCCTAACCCTAACCCTCACCATAACATTAACCCTCACCCTAACACTTACCCTCACTCTAACCCTAATCCTAACACTAACCCTCACATTAACCCTAACCTTCAAATTAATCCTAAACCTCACCCTAACCCTAACCCTAACTCTAACCCTCACACTCACCCTAGCCCTCACCCTAACCCTAATTCTAAACCTCACCCTCACCCTAACCCTAACCCTCATCCTCACCCTAAACCTCACACTAACCCTAACCCTAATCCTCAATCTAACCCTCACCCTAACCCTAACCCTAAACTTAAACCTAACCCTAACCCTCACCCTGATCTTAACCCACACCCTCAGCCTAAACCTCAACTTAGCCCTTACTAACATCCTCAACCTCACCCTCACCCTAACCCTAAACCTCATCCTAACCCTCACCCTAACCGTAATCCTAACCATCACCCTAATCCTAAACCTCACCCTCAACCTCTCACTCAGCCTAACCCTAAGCCTAAGCCAATCACTAACCCTAACTCTCACACTCACCCTAACCCTTAACTGAATCCTTACCCTAACCCCAACCCTCCCCCTCACACTAACCCTCACCGTAACCCTAAATCTAACACTAAGCCTAACCCTAACCCTCACCCTCAGCCTCACCCAAACCCTAACTCTAACACTAAACCTGACCCTCATGCTAACCCTAAGCCTAAACCTAACCCTAAACCTCAGCCTAACCCAAACAATAAACCTCACCCATACCCTAGCCCTCACATTATCCCTAATCCTAAAACTCACCCTCATCCTAACCCTCACCCTAACACTCACCCTAACCCTCACCCTCACGCTCATCCTAAGCCTAAACCTAACCCTAATCATCAACCTAACCCTAACACTCACCCTCACTGTAACCATTACCCTAACCCTCAACCTAACCCTAAACTTAACCAGAACCCTAACTCTCACCCTAAACCTAACTCTAACCCTCACCCTAACCCTAACCCTCAATCTCACCCTCACTCTCAGCCTAACCCTCACCCTAACCCTAATTCTAACACTAACCCTCTCACCCGAACACTTACACTAATCCTAATCCCAATCCTAAGCCTAACCCTCACCCTCACCCTCACCCTCACCCTAAACCTCACCCTAACCCTAATTCTAACACTAACCCTAAACCTAAATCTCAACCTCAGCCTAAACCTTACCCTAACTCTAACCCTAAACCTCATTCTCACGCTAATCCTAACTCTAACCCTAACCCTAACAACTAAACATCCCCCTAAACCTAACCTGAAACCTCACCTTAACCATAATCTTCAACCTAACATTAACCCTTACCCTAACACTTAACCTCACCCTAACACTAAACCTAACCCTAACACTAACCCTCACAATAACCCTAACCGTCAACCTAATCCTAAACCTCACCCTAACCCTAATTCTAACCCTCACCATCACCCTAGCCCTCACCCTAGCCCTAAATCTAAACCTCACCCTCACCCTAACCCTAACCCTCATCCTCACCATAAACCTCACACTAACCCTAACCCTAACCCTAATCCTCAATCTAAAGCTCACCATAACACTAACACTAACGCTAAACCTAACCCTAATCCTCACCCTTATCTTATCCCTCACCCTCAGCCTAAACCTCACCTTTACCTTTACCATCATCCTCACCCTAACCCTAAACCTCATCCTAAACCTCAACCTAACCTTAAACCTAACCATCACCATAAACCTAAACCTCACACTCAACCTCATGCTCAGCCTAACCCTAAGTCTAAGCCTAACCCTTACTCTAAACCTCACCCTCTCCCTAGAAGCCACACTAACCCTAATCCTAAACCTATTCCTCATCCTAACCCTGACCCTAACCCTAACCCTAACAATCACCCTAACCCTAATCCTCAACCCCACCCTCACCCTCAGCATAACCCTAACCCTAAGCCTAACCCTAACCCTAACCCTCACATACCCTCACCCTAATCCTAACCCTAACCCTAACCTTAACACTAAACCTCAACCTAACCCTCACCCTAACCTTAACCCTAAGACTGACCCTAACCCTAACCCTCGACCTAACCCTCCCCCTAACCCTAAATCTAACCCTAAAACTCACCCTCACCCTAACTGAAATCCTAACACTAACCCTCAACCTAACCCTAACACTCACCCTCATTGTAACACTCATCCTCAACCTAACCCTCATCCTAACCCTAACCCTAACCCTAAACCTCACCCAAACACTAAACCTAACCCTCACTCTCACCCTAGCCCTCACCCTAACCCTAATCTTAACCCTAATCCTAACCCTAATCCTCATCCTAACCCTCACCCTACTCCTAACACTAAACCTCACCCAATCCTAAGCCTAACCCTAAACCTCACCCTAACCCTAACCCTCACGCTCACCATAACCCTAACCCTAATGCTCATCCTAAACCTAACCTTCACCCTTACCATAATCCTCACCCTCAGCCTAACCCTCACCTTTACCCTTACCGTCACCCCCACCCTAACCCTAAACTTAACCCGAACCCTAACTCTCACCCTAACTCTACCCCTAACTCTCACCCTAATCATATCCCTCTCCCTCACCCTCACCCTCAGCCTAACCATAAGACTAACCCTAACCCTAACCCTCACACTCACCCTAACCTGTATCCTAATCCAAATCCTAACACTAAGCCTAAACCTCACCATCACCCTAACCCTCACTGTAACCCTAACTCTAACACTAACCCTAAACCTAACCCTCACCCTCAGACTCACACTAGCCTTAACTCTAACCTAAACCTGACACTCACCCTAACCCTAACCCTAACTCTCACCCTAACTGTACCCCTAAACCTCACCCTCACCATACCCTAAGTCTAACCCTAACCCTAACACTAAACCATACCCAAACCCTCACCCTAACCCTAAACCTCATCCTAACCCTCTCCCTAACTGTAAACCTAACCATCACCCTAACCCTAACCCTCAACCTCAACTTAACGCTCAGCCTAAGACTAAGCCTAAGCCTAACCCTTACCATAACCCTCACCCTCACCCTAGCCCTCACCCTATCCTAATCCTAATCCTAACCCTCATGTTAACCCTCACCCTAACCCTAACCCTAACTATCACCCTGAACCTAATCCTCACCCCCAACCTCACCCTCAGCCTAATCCTAAGCCTAAGCCTAACCCTAACCCTAACCCTCACACTCACCCACACCCTCACACTAAACCTAACCCTAACCCTAACAGTAACCCTAAAGCTCAACTTAACACTCACCCTACCCTTAACCCTAAAACTAACCCTAACCCTCACCCTAAACCTAACCCTCCAACTAACACTAAATCTAACCCTGAACCTCACCCTCACCCTAACCATAATCCTAACCCAAACCCTAAACCTCACCCTAACCCTAACCCTCACCCTCACCCTCAGCCATACCCTCACCATAACTCTAACCCTAACCCTAAAAATAACACTAATCCTAACCCTAAACCTAACCCTAACCCTAACCCTAATCCTAACACTCACCCTCAACCTAACCATAATCTTAACCCTAACCCTCAACCTAACCCTAAACTTCACCATCACTATAACCCTAAACCTTACCCTCACCCTCACCCTAACCCTCACCCTCACCCTCACCTTCAGCCTAACACTAAGCCTAACCCTATCCCTAACCTTAACCCTCACACTCACCCTAAACCTAACACTAATCCTAATCCTAACACTGACCCTAACCCTTACCTTAAGCCCAACCCTAACATTAATCCTAAAACTCACCCTTATCTTAACCCTCAACCTCAGCCTAAACCTTTACCCTTTACCCTTACCATCATCCTCAACCTAACCCTCACCCTAACCCTAAACCTCATCCTAACCCTCAATCTAAACTTAAACCTAACCATCACCCTAACCCTAACCCTCACCCTCAACCTAATCCTAAGCCTAAGCCTAACCATTACTCTAACCCTCACCCTCACCCTAGCCCCTACCCAACACTAATCCTTAACCTATCCCTAATCCTAAGCCTCACCCTAACCCTAACCATCACCCTAACCCTAATCCTCACCCCCACCCTCAACCTCAGCATTACCCTAACCCTAAGCCTAACCCTAACCCTAACAGTCACATACCCTAACACTAACCCTAATCCTAAACCTAACGCTAACCCAAACCCTAAATATCAACCTAACCCTCACACTAACCTTAACCCTAATACTAATCCCAAACTTAACCCTCGACTTAACCCTCCCCCTAATCCTAAATCTAACCCTAAAACTCACCATCACACTAACCCTATTCCTACCCCTAACCCTCAACCTAACCCTAAACCTCACCCTCACTGTAACCCTAACCCTCATCCTAACCCTCACCCTAACCCTAATCCTAACCCTAAATCTCACCCAAACACTAACCCTAACCCTCACCCTCACCCTAGACCTCACCCTAACCCTAATCCTAACCCTAATCTTCATCCTAACCCTCACCATAAGCCTAAACTTCCCCCTAATCCTATGCATAACCCTAACCCTCAACCTAACCCTAACCCTCATGCTCACTGTAACCCTAACCCTAACCCTCACTGTAACCCTAAACGTAACACGAACCCTAACTCTCACCCTAACTCGAACCCTAACTCTCACCCTAACCCTAACCTTCACGCTCACCATAACCCTAACCCTCACCCTAAATCTAAACTTAACCTGAACCCTAACACTCACCCTAATCCTACCCCTAACTCTCACCCTAACCCTATCCCTCACGCTCAACCTCACCCTCAGCCTAATCATAAGGCTAACCCTAACCCTAACCCTAACCCTCACACTCATCCTAACCTGTACCCTAAACCTAATCTTATCACTAAGCCTAAACCTCACCCTCACCCTCACCCTCACAGTGACGCTAACTCTAACACTAACCCTAACCCTAACCCTCACCCTCAGCCTCACTCTAACATTAACTCTAACCCTAAACCTGACCCTCACCCTAACCCTAACTCTAAACCTAACCCTAAACCTCACCCTAAAACTAACACAAAACCTCACCCTCACCTTAGCCCTCACCCTAACCGTAATCCTAACCCTAACCCTCATCCTAAACCTCACCTTAACACTAACCCTCACACTCACCCTCACCTTCACCCTGAACCTAACCCTAAACCTGAACATCAACCTAACCCTAACCCTAACTCTCACCCTAACCCTAAACCTAACACTCACCCTCAACGTAACCCTCAACTTCACCCTCACATTTAGCCTAACACTAAGCCTAAGCCTAACCCTAACACTAACCCTCACACTCACCCTATGCCTAATCCTAATCCTAATCCTAACACTAACCATAACCCTCACACTAACCCTAACCCTCACCCTAATCCTAAACCTCACCCAAACCCTAAACTTAACCCTAACCCTCACCCTCACCCTAACCCTGACCCTCATCCTCACCCTAAACCTCACAGTAACCCTAACACTAATCCTCAATCTAAACTTGACCCTCACCCTAACCCTAACACTAATCCTCATCCTAAACCTAACCCTCACCCTTACCATAACCCTCAACCCCACCCTAACCTTCACCCGAACGCTAACCCTCACGCTGACCCTAACCCTATCCCTAAACCTCACTCTCTTCCTAACCCTAACTCTAACACTAACCCTAACACTAAATCTCACCCTATCCTTAACCTTAACCCTCACCCTCAACCTCATGCTCAGCCTAACCCTAAGCCTAAGCCTAACACTTACCCTAACCCTCACCATCACCCTAGCCCTCACCCTAACCCTAAGCCTACCCCTAACCCTCATCCTAACCCTAAACTTAACCCGAACCCTAACCATCACGCTAACCCTAATCCTCACCCACTCAATCACCCTCAGCCTAACCCTCAGCCTAAGTCTAACCCTAACCCTAACCTTCACACTCACCTCACCCTAACCCTAATCCTAACCCTAACCTTAACCCTAAACCTCAACCTAACCCTCACCCTAACCTTAACCCTAACACTAATGCTCGACCTAACCCTCCAACTAAGTCTAAATCTAACCCTAAACTTCACCCTCACCCTAACCCTAATCTTAACCCTAACCCTAAACCTCAACCTAACCCTAACCCTAACCCTCACCCTCAAGCTCACCCTCACCGTAGCTCTAACCCTAAACCTAACAATAACACTAACCCTAACCCCAACCCTAACTCTAACCATAACCCTCACCCTCAGCCTCACCCTCACTGCAAACTTAACCCGAACCATAACACTAACAATAACCCTAAACCTAAGCCTAACCTAACCCTAATTCTAAGCCTAACCACCACACTCACCACCAGCCTAACTCTAAGCGTAACCCTAACCCTAAACCTAACCCTAATCCTCATCCTCAGCCTCAACCTAACCCAAACCCTACCCCTAATCCTCACCCTAACTCTAAACCTAATCCTAACCCTAACCCTAACCCTCACACTCACCCTAAACCTAACACTAATCCTAAACCTAACCCTATCCCTTACCCTAACCCTCACCCTAGCGCTCACCCTAACCCTAACCCTAACCCTCAGCCTCAACCTAGCCCTCAACCTAAACCTAACCCTCACCCTCACCGAAACCCTTACCCTAACCCTCATCCTAACCCTACACTTAACCTGTAACCTAACTCGCACACTAACTCTAAGCCTAACCCTAACAATAACACTAACCCTAACCCAAACCATCACCCTAACCCTAATCCTCACCCCCACCCTCACCTTCAGCCTAACCCTAAGCCTATGCCTAGCCCTCACCCTAACTGTCACACTCACCCTCACCCTACCCCTAATACTAAATCTACCCTATCTCTAAACCTCAACCTAACCCTCACCCTCCCCGTAACCCTAACAATAACCCTAACCCCAAACCTCAACCTAACCATCCCCCTAAAACTAACTCTAACCCTAAACCTCACCCTCACCCTAACCCTAACCCTAAACCTCACCCTAAACCTCACCCTAACCCGAACCCTCACCCTAACCCTCAATCTCACCGTAATTCTAACCCTAACCCTAAAAATAACACTAACCCTAACCTTAACCCTAACCATAAACCTCAACTTAAGCCTCACCCTCAGTGCAAACATAACCCTAACCATAACACTAAAAATAACCCTAATCCTAACCCTTACCCTAATCCTCAAACCCACCCTCACACTCAGCCTTATCCTAAGACTAACCCTAACCCTAACCCTAACTCTAAGCCTAAGCCTAAACCTAACACAAAACCTAACCCTAAACCTAACCCTAATCCTCAGCCTCAACCTAACCCTCAACCTAAACCTAACCCTCACCCTCACCGTAACCCTTACCCTAACCTTCACCCTAACCCTACACTTAACCTGTACCCTAACTCACACACTAACCCTAACCCTAACGGTCACGCTAACCGTAACGCTCAACCTTACCGTAACCCTCACACTCAGCCTAACCCTCACGTTTACCCTTACCTTCACCCCTACCCTAAACCTCACCATAACCCTCACACTCACGATAACCCTCAACCTAAAACTAACTCTACCCCTAAACCTCACCCTCACCCTAACCATAACTCCAACCATAACCCTAATACTAAACCTCATCCTAACCCTAACCCTACCCCTTAAACTAACCATAACCCTCACCCTCAAGCAAACCCTCAGCCTAAACCTAAGGCTAACACTAACCCTAACTATAACCTTCACACTCACCCTAACCCTAACCCTAATCCTAATCCTAACCCTAACCCTAACCCTCACCCTCAGGTTCAGCCTCACCCTAACCCTAATTCTCACGCTAAACCTCTCACTCACACTAACCCTAATACTGAAACTCACCCTCACCCTAACCGAAACCCTTAACCTAACTCTAACCTTAAGCCTAACCCTAACCCTAACTGCACTCCTAACTCTCACCCTAACCCTAACCCTAACACTCACACTAACCCTAAACCTCACCCTAACTCTAACCCTAAACCTCACTCTCACCCTCACTGAAACCAAAAGCCTAAACCTAACCCTAACAATAACCCTAACACTAATCCTAACCCTCACCCTAACCATAACCCTCACCCTAACCCAAACCCTCACCCTAAAACTTACCCTCACCCTAACACTAACCCTAACCCTAACACTAACCCCCAAACTAAACTTAACCATAACCATAACCCTAAACCTCAACCTCACCCTAACTCTAACACTAACCCTATCCCTAACCCTCACCCAAACCCTAACCATAGCCCTAATTCTAACCCTAAACCTCACCCTCACACTAACCCTAACCCTAATCAGAAACCCCACCCTAACCCTAAGCCTAACCCTCACCTGCACCCTCACCCTCACCGTAACTCTAAGCCTAACCCTAACAATAACACTAACCCTAACCCAAACCAACACCCTAACCCTAATCCTCACCCCCACCCTCACCTTCAGCCTAACCCTAAGCCTATGCCTAACCCTCACCCTAACTGTCACACTCACCCTCACCCTACCGCTAATACTAAATTACCCTATCCCTAAACCTCAACCTAACCCTCGCCCTCCCCGTAACCCTAACAATAACCCTAACCCCAAACCTCAATCTAACCATCCCCCTAACACTAACTCTAACCCTAAACTTCACCCTCACCCTAACCCTAACCCTAAACCTCACCCTAACCCGAACCCTCACCCTAACACTCAATCTCACCGTAATTCTAACCCTAACCCTAAAAATAACACTAACCCTAACCCTAACCCTAACCATAAGCCTCAACTTCAGCCTCACCCTCAGTGCAAACATAACCCTAACCATAACACTAACAATAACCCTAATCCTAACCCTTACCCTAATCCTCAACCCCACCCTCACACTCAGACTAATCCACAACTAACCCTAACCCTAACCCTAACCCTAACCCTAACTCTAAGCCTAAGCCTAAACCTAACACAAAACCTAACCCTAAACCTAACCCTAATCCTCAGCCTCACCCTCATCCTAACCAAAACCCTACCCTAACCCTCACCCTAACCCTAAGCCTAAACGTAACCCTGACTCTCACACTGACCCTCAACCGAACCCTAATTCTAAACTTAACCCTATCCCTAAACCTAACCATCACACTAACCCTCACCCTAGTCCTCACCCTAACATTAATCCTAAACCTAAACCTCATCCTAACCCTCACCTTAACCCTAACCCTAACCCTCACCCTCATGCTTGGCCTAAGCCTAAGCCTAAGCCTAAATCTAACCCAAAACCTCTCCTTAACCCTAACCCTAACCATAAGCCTAAACATAACACTAACGGTCACTCTATCCCTAAACCTCACTCTCACGCTAACACTAACTCTAACCCTAACTCTAAACCTAAACCTCATCCTAATGCTAAACCTAACCCTCACCCTCACCCTCACCGTAATGGTAACCCTAACTCTAACCCTAACAAAAACCCTAACCCTAACCCGAATCCTCAACCTAAACATAACCCTCAACCTAACCCTAACCCTCAACTTAACACTTAACCTCACCCTAACACTAACTCTAACCCTCACCCTCATCCGAACCCTAATCCTAACTGTAAGGCTCAACCTAACCTTAACCCTCACCCTCACCATAACCATTACTCTAACCCTCACCCTAACCCTAAACTTAAACCGAACCCTAACTCTCACCCTAACCCTAACCCTAACCCTCACCCTAACCCTAACCCTCAACCTTACTTTAACAATCACCCTCAGTCTAACCCTCAAATTTACCCTTACCGTCACCCCTACGCTAACCCTCACCCTAACCCTAACACTCACCCAAACCCTCACCCTAAAACTAACTCTACCTCTAAATCTCACCCTCACACTAACCATAACTCTAACCCTAACCCTAACACTAAACCTCACCCTAACCCTAACCCTCAAACTAACCCTAACCCTCAACGAAACCCTCAGCCTAAACTTACGGCTAACCCTAACCATAACCATAACCCTCACACTCAACCTCAACCTAAACCTAAACCATTACCCTAAACCTAATCCTCACCCCCACCCTCACCCTCAGCCTAACCCTAAGCCTAAGCCTAACCCTAACTCTAACCCTCAAACTCACCCTCCCTCACCCTAATCCTAACCCTAAGCGTAACCTTAACCTTAAACCTCAACCTAACCCTCACCCTATCCTTAACCCTAAAACTAACCCTAACCCTAACCCTCGAACTAACCCTCCAACTAACACTAAATCTAACCCTAAACCTCACCATAACCATAACCTGAACCCTCATCCTCACCCTCAACCTCCCACTCACCATAACTCTAACCCTAACCCTAACAATAATACTAATCCTAACCCTAACCCTAACCCTAACCCTATTCCTAACACTCACCTTCATGCTAACCCTAGTCCTAACCCTAACCCTAATCCTCACCCTCACCGTAACACTAACCCTCAACCTAACCCTAATCCAACCCTAACCCTAAACCTAAACCTGAATCTAACACTAACCCTAACCCTCACACTCACCCTAGCCCTCACCCTAACCCTAATCCTAACCCTAATCCTCATCCTTTCCCTCACCCTAACCCTAACCTTAACCCTCACCCTCACCCAAAACCTAACCCTAACTCACAACCTAACCCTAAAACTCAAGCTCAATGAAAACCTAACCCTATCCCTCACCCTAACCCTAAACATAACCGAACCCTAACTCTCACCCTAAACCTAACCCTAACCCTCATCCTAACCCTCACCCTAACACTAAACCTAACCCTCACCCTCACCCTCACCCCAACCCTAATCCTAATCCTAACCCTCTTCCTAACTGTCCCCCTAAACGTTTCCCTTACCCTCCTCCTAACCCTAACCCTCACCCTCAACGTCACACTCAGCCTGAACCTAAGCCTAATCCTAAACCTAACACTAACACACACACTCACCCTCACCCTAACCCTAATCCTAACAATAACCCTCACACTCATCCTAACCCTAATCC
This sequence comes from Dipodomys merriami, assembly GCF_024711535.1. NCBI lineage: Eukaryota > Metazoa > Chordata > Mammalia > Rodentia > Heteromyidae > Dipodomys > Dipodomys merriami. The sequence goes on from NW_027202771.1 coordinate 2,296,475, forward strand.
TAAACCTTACCCTCAACCTCAGCCTAACCCTAAGCCTATCCCTAACCCTAACCTTCACACTCACCCTAACCTTTACCCTAATCCTACTCCTAACCCTAACTCTAACCCTCACCCTCAACTTAACCCTCACATTAAGCCTATCCCTAACATTAATCCTAACCCTAACCCTCACCCTCAGCCTCACCCTAACCCTAACTTTAACAATAAACCTCAACCAGACACTCACCCTAACCATAACCCTATCCCTAAAACTCATCCTCGCCCTAAGTCTAATCCTCATACTCACCATAACCGAAACCCTAACCCTAATGATAACAATAATCCTAACCCTAACCCTAACCCTCACCCTAACCATAAAACTCACCCTAAACCCAACCCTCACCCTAACACTTACCCTCACCCTAACACTAACCCTAACCCTAACACTAACCCTCACACTAACCCTAACCATCATTCTAACCCTAAAGGTCACCCTAACACTAACCCTAATCCTGACCCTCTCCCTAGCCCTCACCCTAACCCTGACCCTCATCCTCACCCTAAACTTCACACTAACCCTAACACTAATCCTCAATCTAACCCTCACCCTCACCTGAACCCTCACCCTATTCCTCACCCTAACCCTAACCCTGACCCTTAGTGTTACCCTCACCTTCAGCCTAACCCTCATCTTTATCCTTACCTACAACGCCACCCTAAACCTCACTCTAATGCTAACCCTCACCCTAACCCTAACTTTACCCTAAACCTAATCCTCACCCTAATCCTAAGTCTAACCCTAACCCTATCACTATCCTTCACCATAACCCTAACCCTAACCATCACCCTAACCCTAATTCTCACCCTCAACCTCAACCTCAGCCTAACCCTAAGCCTCTCCATAACCCTAAACCTAACCCTCACACTCACCCTAACCCTAACCCTAATCCTACTCCTAACCCTAACTCTAGCCCTCACCCTCATCCTAACCCTCACCTTAAGACTAACCCTAACATTAATCCTAAACCTAACACTCACACTCAGCCTCATCCTAACCCTAACTAACACTAAACCTCACACTGACCCTAACCCTAACCCTAACCCTATAACTAAACCACATCCTAGCCCTAAACCTAACCCTCACCCTCACCCTCACCATAAATGTAACCCTAACCCTAATGCTAACAATAATCCTAACCCTAACCCTAACCCTCAAACTAACCATAACCCTCACCGTAACTCTAACCATCACCCTAACCATAATCCTCACCTTAAATCTAACCCTCACCGTAACACTTACCTTCATCCTAACACTAACTCTAACCTTAACACTAACCCTCACACTAACCCTAACGATCAACCTAACCCTAAGCCTCACCCTAACACTAACCTTAAACCTCACCCTCTTCCTAGCCCTCACCCTAACCCTAAACCTCATCCTCATCGTAAACCTCACACTAACCATAACACTAATTCTCAATCCAACCCTCACCCTCATCCTAATGCTAACACTAACCCTCACCCTCACCCTAACCCTAACCCTTACCGTAACCATCACCCTCAGCCTAACCCTCAAGTTTAACCTTGCCGTCAACCCCAAGCTAACCCACACCCTAACCCTAACTGTACCCATAAACATCACCCTCACCCTAACCCTAAACCTAACCATAACCCTAACACTAAACCTCACCCTAACCCTAACCTTAAACTTCACCCTCACACTCACCCTAGCCCTTACCCTAACCCTAATCCTAACCCTAACCCTCATCCTAAACCTCCCGCTAACCCTAACCGTCAACCTCAACCTCACCCTCAGCCTAACCGCAAGCCTAACCCTAAACCTAAAACTAACACACACACTCAAGCTCACTCTAACCCAAATCCTATCTCTAACACTAACCCTAACCCTAACCCTCCCCCTAACTCTCACCCTAACCCTAAACATAAAACTAACCCTTACCCTAACCCTAAACCTAAACCTCACCCAAACGCCAACTCCAACCCTAAACATCACCTCACCCTAACCCTAATTCTAAACCTAACCCAAAACCTAAACCTCACCCTAAAACTAATCCTAACCTTAACCCACACCCTCACCCTCAGCCTAATCCTAAGCCTAACCCTAATCCTAACCCTCACCCTCAGCCTCACCCTAACCCTAACTTTAACACTAAACCTCACCCTAAACTTACCCTAACCCTAACCCTAAACCTCATCCTAGCCCTAACCCTAACCCTCACCCTCACCCTCACCATAACCTTAACCCTAACCCTAACGCTAACAATAAACCTAACCCTCACCCTCAACCTCACCCTAACCATAACCCTCACCATAACCCTAACCCTCACCCTAATACTTACCCTAACCCTAACACTAACGCTAACCCTAACACTAAACATCACACTTACCCTAAACATCACCCTAACCATAAACCTCACCCTAACACTAATCCTAAACCTCGCCCTCTCCCTAGAACTGGCCCTAACCCTAACCCTCATCCTCACCCTAAAATTCACACTAAAACTAACCCTAAACCTCAACCTTAACCTTAACCCTAACACTTACCCTAATCCTAACCCTAGACCTAACCCTCAAACTAAACCTAAATCTAACAATAAACCCCACCCTCACCCTAACACTAACCCTAACCCTAAACCTCAAACTAACTCTAACCTTAATCCTCACCCTCACCCTCACTCTCAACATAACTCTAACCCTAACCCTAACAATAACAGTAATCCTAACCCTAACCCAAACCCTAACCCTAATGCTAACACTCAACCTCACCCTAACCCTAAACCTAACCAAAACCCTCACCCTAACCCTAACCCTCACCCTCACCATAACCCTAAGCCTCATCCTAACCTTCACCCTAACCCTAAACCTAACCCTAAACCCTAGTCCTCACCTTCAACCTAGCCCTCACCCTAACCTTAATCGTAAACCTAATCCTCCTCCTAACCCTCACCCTAACTCTAAGCCTAACCCTAACCCTAACCCCAAACCTCACTGTAACCCTAACCCTAACCCTAACACTAACAATAACCCTAAACATAACCCTAAACCTAACCCTAATCCTCAGCCTCACCCTCACCCTAACCCAAACCCTAACCCTCATCCTAACTCTAAACCTAACCCTAACCCTAATCCTAACCATGACACCCACCCTCACCCTAACTCTAATCCTAAACCTCACGCTATCCCTAACCCTAAGCCTCACCCTAACCCTCATCCTAGCCCTCACCCTTACACTTATCCTAACCCTAAACCTCATCCTAACATTCACCCTAACCCTAAACCTAACCCTAACCCTCACCCAAATATGAACCCTAACACTCATCCTCATGCTCTGCCTAAGTCTAAGCCTAAGCCTAAGCATAACCCTAACCCCAATCCTCACCCTAACCCTAACTCTAACCCTAAACCTCGCCCTCACCCTAAATCTCACCCTAACATTATTCCTAACCCTCACCCTCACTCGCACCATAACCGTAACCTTAAACCGAACCCTAACAATAACCCTAACCCTAATCCTAACGCTAACAATAACCATAACCGTCACCCTGACCCAAACCCTCACCCTAAGACTTACTCTAACCGTAACACTAACCCTAAAGCTAACACTAACCTCACACTAAAACTAACCCTAAATCTAACCCTAAACCTCAACCTCACCCTAACCCTAACCCTAACCCTAACCCTAACCCTAAACCTCACCCTAAGCCTAACCCTCACACTGACCCTAAACATCACCCAAACCCTAAACATCAGCCTAACGCTAACCCCAAACCTCACCCTCAACCTAGACTTCACCCTAACCCTAACCCTCATCCTCACCCTAAACCTCACACTAACCCTAACACTAATCCTCAATCTTATCCTCAACCTCACCCTAAAGCTAACACTAACGCTCACCCTAACCCTTACACTCACCCTTACCGTAACCCTCAACCTCAGCCTAACCCTCACCTTTACCCTAACTGTCACCCCCACGCTAACGCACACCCTAAACCTAACCCTCACCCTAACACTAACTGTAGCCCTAAACTTCAACCTCAACATAACCCTAACTCTAACCCTAACCCTAACACTAAACCTGACCCAAACCCTAACCCTAACCCTCACCCTCACCATAACCATAACCCTAACACTAAATCTAACAATAACCCTAACCCTAACCCTAACCCTCACACGAACCATAACCCGCACCCTCACCCTAAACCTCACCCTAACAAATACCCTCACCCTAACACTAACACTAACCCTAACACTAACCCTCACACTAATCCTAACCCTCACCCTAATCCTAAACTCACCCTAACCCTAACCCTAATCCTCACCCTGACCCTAGCCCTCACCCTAACCCTAATTCTAACCATCACCTTCACCCTAACCCTAACCGTCATCCTCACCCTAAACGACACACTAACCCTAATCCTAATCCTAAATATAACCCTCACCCTAACCCTAACCCTAGCCTAAACTTTACCCTAACTCTCACCCTTAACTTAACACTCAACCTCAACCTAAACATCACCCTTACCCTTACCATCATCCTCACCCTAACCCTCACCCTAATCCTAAACCTCATCCCAACCCTCACCCTAACTGTAAACCTAAACATCACCCTAAGCCTAACCCTCACCCTCAACCTCATGCTCAGCCTAACCCTAAGCCTAAGCCTAAACCTTACCTTAAGCCTCACCCTAACCCTAGAAGTCCCCCTAACCATAATTGTAATCCTAACCCTCATCTTAACACTCATCCTAGCCCTAATCCTAAACATCACCCTAAACCTAATCTTCACCCCCACCCTCACATCAGCCTAACCCTAAGCCTAAGACTAACCCTAACCCTAAGCTTCACACTCACCCTCACCCTCACCCTAATTCTAAGCCTAACCTTAACCATAACCCTAAACCTCAACCTAACCTTCTCCCTAACCTTAACCCTAAAACTAACGCTAAACCTAACCCTCGACCTAACCCTACAACTAACCCTAAATCTAACCCAAAACCTCACCCTCACCCTAACCCTAATCCTAAACCTAATCCTAAACCTCACCCTAACCCTATCCGTAACCCTCACCCTCAACCTCACCCTCACCACAACTCTAACCCTGACCCTAACAATAACACTAATCTTAACCCTAAACCTAACCCAAACCCTAAACCTAATCCTAACACTCACTCTCATGCTAACCCTAATCCTAACCCTAACCCTCACCCTGTAGAGAGCTGTGAGAGGCCGCACCTGGAAGATGGTGCCAGCTTCCGCCCTCCGCCTTCCCGATGGCGAGTGCTCTCTGTGGTAAACAACTCCTTATATGGCTAAGGCAAAGAATCTGGCTTGCTTTCGCGCACCTGAACCTATTGGCGGTTGCCATGTGGCGTATCAGGGTTGGCTACCCAGCGGGTACTTAAGGCTGTGGGGAATTCTCCCCGGGGTTGGGGTCAGAAGATTACTAAAAGGTCCTGAATAAACTGCAGAGAGAAGAGTCCGGTGTCGCGTCTTCCTTGCTGGTCGAGGCGGTAGCGACACGTGGTGGCCCGTACGGGGAACTCAGCCATAACCCCAACGAGGACTCAGAACTCTCTGCGGTCAGGGTGGTGCACCGGTAAGTCCCCAGGTAAAAGGGGAATCCGCGACAAAAGCGGGGGTAAGTCCCCAGGTAAAAGGGGAATCCGCCACAAGAGCGGGGAGTAAGTTCCCAGGTAAAAGGGGAATCCGCCACAAGAGCGGGGGGGATTTTTGCTCTTCTCAGTAGATAGAGAGAGTGAGAACCCGGGGCTAGTCAATAGAGTAGCCAAAAGTGAAAGTAAAAGTTTGTTTACCAGCTTTAAATGTTTAAAACAGGGGCGCTTCTTCTTCGCACCCAATTTTTTTTGGCTCTCAATGAGCTACTGCACTCAAAAAAGTTAAAAATAAAAAAGAGTACTTTAGAGAGATTTTTGAATGAATGTGACACCGTTGCCCCATGGTTCGCTGTCTCTGGAAGCCTCACGGTGGCCTCTTGGGAGAAACTAGGGAGGGACCTAGATTTTGCCTCTGAACAAGGAACGCTTAAGAGCGGAGTGAGACCAACATGGAAACTGATAAGAGGCTGTCTCGAGGACCAGCGTTGCAGTGAGGCGGTAGAGAATGGTCAGGCCGCCCTAGAAATGCTGCAGGAAGAAAGATCGGAAAGGGCAGACAGCGAAAAGGAGGAGAGCAGGGGGGGGTCATACCCTGATTTTGCCGAACTAGAGACCTCTGAGTCTACAGACTCAGAGGAACTACAATCACTCATAGAACAAATAGAAAAAACAAAGATAAGAAAGAGGAGGAAAGGGAAGGAGAGAGAGGACCCAGATAAAGACGAATGCACGCCCTCCATGTGCCGCGCCACACCTTCGGCCCCTCCGCTCTATGCGGAGGACCCTGGAAGTGGCAGCCCCAGCTGTTCTTTCAGCCCAGGCGTGTGGAAAGCGGTCAGAACCGAGTTACATCTAGCCTGTCCAATATTTCAGGATCCACAGGGACAGCGATATCATGAACCCTTAGATTTTAAGGTTATAAAATCTTTAGCTGAGTCTGTGCGGACATATGGAATCACAGCCTCCTTTACTGTAGCCCAGGTGGAGGCCCTAAACAGACATTGCATGACACCCGGTGATTGGAGTGGGCTCGCACGAGCTTGTTTGAGCCCAGGTCAGTATTTAGATTGGAAGGCCTTTTTGATTGAATTTGCTAGTGAAGAGGCTGCGGCCAATCAGGCTGGGGGAAACCCAGCTTGGGACAGAGATATGCTGCTTGGACAGGGGAGATTCGCCAATCAGCAGATAGGCTACCCGGTTCAAGTTTATGAACAAATCAATAAAATTGGCATAAAGGCATGGAAGGCCTTACCAAATAAAGGCGAGGTGAGTGGCAATCTCACCAAAATCCTGCAGGGCTCTATGGAGCCGTTTTCGGACTTTGTTGCTCATATGGTCGAGGCTGCTGGCAGAATTTTTGGTGACCCAGACGCAGCCATGCCATTAATTAAACAGCTTGTTTACGAGCAGTGCACTAAGGAATGCAGAGCCGCCATAACCCCATATAAGAACAGGGGACTAGAAGCATGGATGAAAGTTTGCAGAGAGCTGGGCGGACCACTAATTAATGCTGGATTAGCTGCTGCTGTGGTGCAATTAACCCAGAAGAAAAGGGGCTGGGAAGGTGGCTCAGTGGTAGAGTGCTTGCGTTGCATGCCTGAGGCCCTGGGTTCAATTCCTCAGCACCATATAAGCAAAATGAAAAAAGCCGGAAGTGACGCTGTGACTCAAGTGGTAGAGTGCTGGCCTTGAGCTGAAGAGCTGAGGGACAGCGCCCAGGCCCAGAGTTCAGGCCCAGGAAAAAACCTATTCAAAAAACACTGCAAATTTGTCTAAACAGTTGTCTAGTTATCTTTTAGGTAATTGAACTGGGGAGTTCGACAGCCTGATGGAACAGCTCAGGGTTGCCATCGTCATGGTGAACTCGACCCGAGTGGATGCCGGATTGGCGGAGGGGTTATCTTCATGGATCTCCGCTGCTATGATTCACCTCAAGGAGGGGGCGGGTTTGGGAGCCCTGACAGGCCTCCTGGTGTTAGCCTCCTTGGTATATCTGTGTTGCATTTGCCAAATTAGAGGTTCTCAGCGTCGCAGTGCAGCCATGATTATCCAAGCGGGTTTGGGAGCCCTGACAGGCCTCCTGGTGTTAGCCTCCTTGGTATGTCTGTGGTGCATTTGCCAAATTAGAGGTTCTCAGCGTCGCAGTGCAGCCATGATTATCCAAGCCTTTACAGTCATTGGAGCAGGTCAGTCCCCCTAAGCGTGGCTTGCCACCCTAAAACAATGAACACAGATTGCAAAGCCAAAGTACTGCAGTCGAGAGGCATGAGTTTTGCCCTCGAGGAGAGCATGTTTGATTGCACACGGGTTCGATTCGCCTTTTCCCGTCCTTGTGAAAAACGAATCAATGGACAGGCTGAGTCATCCCTAGAGAAGGCGCCCTCTGGGAGAAGGCTTGTATGCAGTCCTTGCAATTGCACAACAGGGATCAGACCTCTGTTCTCATCTGTGTTCTTTAAACAAAAAAGGGGGAACTGTAGAGAGCTGTGAGAGGCCGCACCTGGAAGATGGTGCCAGCTTCCGCCCTCCGCCTTCCCGATGGCGAGTGCTCTCTGTGGTAAACAACTCCTTATATGGCTAAGGCAAAGAATCTGGCTTGCTTTCGCGCACCTGAACCTATTGGCGGTTGCCACGTGGCGTATCAGGGTTGGCTACCCAGCGGGTACTTAAGGCTGTGGGGAATTCTCCCCGGGTTTGGGGTCAGAAGATTACTAAAAGGTCCTGAATAAACTGCAGAGAGAAGAGTCCGGTGTCGCGTCTTCCTTGCTGGTCGAGGCGGTAGTGACATCACCCTAACCCTAATACTCACCCTCACCATAACTCTAACCCTCAACATAACCCTCACCCTAACTGTAACCCTAACCCTAAACCTTAATCTAACTCTAACCCTAACCCTCACCATCACCCTAGCCCGAACCCTAACCCTAATCCTAACCCTAATCCTCATCCTTACCCTCACCCTAACCCTAACCTTAACCCTCACCCTAAACCTAACCCTAAGCCTAATCCTCAACGTAACCCTAAACCTCATGCTCAACGTAACCTTAACCATAAACCTCACCCTATCCCTAAACATAATCGAACACTAATTCTCACCCTAACCCTTAACCTAACCATCACCCTAACCCTAACCCTCACCCTAACCCTAACCCTCACCCTCCACCTCACCCTAATCCTAATCCCTAACCCTAAACCTCAACTTAACCCTAACCCTAAACCTCAACCTCACCCTCACCCTCACAATAACTCTAACCCTAACCCTAACAATAACACTAATCCTAACCCTAAACCTAACCGTAACCCTAACACTAACACTAATGTTAACACTCACCATCAAGCTAACCTTAAGCTAAAACTAACCCTAATCCTCACCATCACTGTAACCCTAATCCTCAACCTAATCCTCACCCTAAACCTAACCCTAAACCTAAACCTTAATCTAACACTAACACTAACCCTCAACCTCATGCTTGCCCTCACCCTAACCCTAATCCTAACCCTAATCCTCATCCTTACTCTCACCCTAAACCTAACTTTAACCCTCACCCTAGCGCTAACCCTAACCCTAATCCTCAATGTAACCCTAAAGCTCAAGCCCACCTTAACCCTAACCCTAACTCTAACCCTAACTCTCACACTCACCCTAACCCTTACCCTAATCCTAATCCTAAACCTAACCCTAACCCTCACCCTCAGACTCACCTTAACCCTAACTCTAACCCTAAACCACAGCCTCACTCTAACCCTACCTCTAACCCTAACCCTAACACTAAACCTCACCCTAACCCTAACCCTAACCATCATCCTAACCCTAATCCTCACCCCCACCCTCACCCTCAGCCTAACCCTAAACCTAAGCCTAACCCTAAACCTAAACCTCACACTCACCCTCACCCTAACCCTAATCCTAAACCTAACCCTAACCGTAACCCTAAACCCCAACCTAACCCTCAAGCTAACCCTAACCCTAACACTTACCCTAACCCTAACCTTCGACCTAACCCTCCAACTAAACCTAAATCTAAACATAAACCTCACTCTCATACTAACCCTAATCCTAACCCTGACCCTAAACCTCTCCCTAACAGTAACACTCACCCTCAACCTCACCCTCACCATAACTCTAACCCTAAACCTAACAATAACAATAATCCTAACCCTCAACCTAACCCTAACCATAACCCTAACACTAATGCTAACACTCAACCTCACCTTAACCCTAATCCTAACCCTAATCCTCAACCTAACCCTAATCCTCACCCTCACCGTAACCCTAACCTTCATCCTAACCCTGACCCTCACCCTAACCCTAAACCTAAACCTCACCCAAACACTAACGCTAACTGTCACCCTCACCCTAGCCCTCACCCTAACCCTAATTCTAACCCTAATCCTCAACCTATACCTCACGCTAACCCTAAACCTAACCCTCATGGTAACCCTAACCCTAACACTCACCTTAACAATAACCCTCACCCTCACACTCATCCTAATCCTAAGCCTAACCCACACCCTGACCCGAACCCTCACACTCATCCTAAATCTAACCCTAATCCTCATCCTCACACTCAAGATCACCGTAACCCTAATCCTACTTCTAACCCAAATCCTAACCCTCACCCTCAACCTAACCCTCACCTTTAGCCTTACCGTCACTCCCACGCTAACCCGCACCCTAACCCTAACCCTCATCCTAACCCTAAATGTGCAGCTAAACCTCCCCTCTCCCTAACCCTAACTCTAACCCTAACCCTAACACTAAATCTCACTCTAAACCTAATCCTAACCCTTACCCTCACCCTAACCATAACTCTCACCCTAACCCTAACCCTAACCCTAACACTATCCCTCACACTAACCCTAACCCTCAACCTAATCCTAAACCTCACCCTAAGCCTAACCCTAACCCACATCCTCACCCTAAACCTCACACTAACCCTAACCCTAATCCTCAATCTAACACCCTAACCCTAACCTAACCCTAATACTTACCCTAACCCTAAACCTAACCCTAACCCTCACCCTTATCTTAAACCTCAACCTCAGCCTAAAGCTCATCTTTACCCTTACCATCATCATCACCCTAACCCTCATTCTAACGCTAAACCTGATCCTAACCCTCTCCCTAACCGTAAAAATAACCATCACCCTAAACTTAACCCTCACCCTCAACCTCACTCTCAGGCTAACCCTAAGCCTAAGCCGAAGCCTAAACCTAGACCTCAACCTCACCCTCACCCTCACCCAAATCCTAACCCTAACCCTAACCATAACCTTAAACCTCAACCTAACCCTCACTCTAACCTTAACCCTAAAACTAACCCTAACCATAACCCTCGACTTAACCCTCCAACTAACACTAAATCTAACCCTAAACCTCACCCTCACCATAAACCTAATCCTAATCCTAACACTAAACCTCACCCTAACCCTAACCCTAACCCTCACCCTCACCCTCACCATAACCATAACTCTTACCCTAACCCTAACAATAACACTAATCCTAACCCTAACCCTAACCCTAACCCTAACTGTAATCCTAACACTCACCCTCTTGCTAACCCTAATCCTAAACATAACCCTCACCCTAACACTAATCCTCACCCTCACTGTAACCCTAACCCTCAACCTAACCCTCAACCTAACGCTCACCCTAACCCTAACCCTAACCCTAAACCTTAACCTAACACTAACCCTAATCCTCACCCTCAACCTAGCCCTCACCCTAACCTAATGCTAAACCTAATCCTCATCCTTACCCTCAGCCTAACCCTAACCTTATCCCTCACCCTAAACCTAACCCTAACCCTCAAGCAAACCCTAAACCTCACGCTCCCCGTAAATCTAACCCTCACCCTAACCCTAACCCTAACCATAACCTTAAACCTCATCCTCACAGTCACCCTAGACCTTACCCTAACACTAATCCTAACCCTAACCCTCATCCTAACCCTCCCCCTAACCCTAACCCTCACCATCAACCTCATCCTCAGCCTAACCCTAAGCCTATCCCTAAACCTAAACTTAACACACAACTCCCCCTCACTCTAACCCTAATCCTATCCGTAACCCTAACCCTAACCCTAACCTTTCCCTAAACTCTCACCCTAACCCTAACCCTAAAACTAACCCTTACCATAACCCTCAACCTAAACCTCACCCTAACCCTAACTCTAACCCTAAACCTCACCCTCACTCTAACCCTAACTCTAACCCTAACCCAAACCCTAAACCTCATTCTAACACTAACCCTAACCCTAATCCACACCCTAACCCTCAGCCTAATCCTAAGCGTAACCCTAATGCTAACCATCACACTCACACGAACCCTAACCCTAAACCTCACTCTAACCCTAATCCTGACCCTCAACCTCAGCTTAACCCTAAGCCTGTCCCTAACCCTAACCCTCAGGCTCAGCCTAACTCTAACCCTAATCCAACTCCAATTCCTAACCCTAACCCTCATCCTCAACCTAACCCTCACCTTAAGCCTAAACCTAACATTAATCCTAACCCTAACCCTCACGATCAGACTCACCCTAACCCTAACTCTAACACTAAACCTCACCCTGACCCTAACCCTAACCCTATCCCTAAACCTCATCCTAGACCTAACCCTAACCCTCAACCTCACCTTCACCATAATCTTAACCCTAACCCTAACACTAACAATAACCCTAACACTAACCCTAAACTTCACCCTAAACATAACCCTCACCCTAACTCTAACCCTCACCCTAACCCTTACCCTCACCGTAACACTAACCCTAACCCCAACACTAAACCTCACACTAACCTTAACCATCACCCTAACCATAAACCTCACCCTAACACTAACCCTAAACCTCAAAATCTCCCTAGACCTAGCCCTAAACCCTAAAGCTCATCCTCACCCTAAACTTCACACTAAACCTAACACTAATCCTCAATCTAACCCTCACCCTCACCCTAACCCGAACCCTAACCCTCGCCCTAACCTAACCCTCACCCTAACTGTAACCCTCACCCTCAGCCTAACCCTGACATTTACCCTTACTGTCCCCCCCCACCCTAACCCTCACTCTAACCCTAATCCTCGCCCTACCCCTAACTCTACCCCAAAACCTCACCCTCACCCTAACCCTAATTCTAACCCTAACCCTAACACTAACCCTCACCCTAACCCTAACCAAAACAATCACCCTAACCTTAATCCTCACCCCCACCCTCAACCTCAGCCTAACCTTAAGCCTAAGCCTAACCCTAACCCTAAACCTCACACGCACCCTCACCTTAACGCTAACCCTAACCCTAAACCTCAAGCTAACCCTCAACCTAACCTTAATCCTAACACTTACCGTAACCCTAACCCTACACCTAACCCTCCAAATAAACCTAAATCTAACCATAAACCTCACCCTCACACTAACCCTAATCCTAACCCTGATCCTAAACCTCACCCTAACCGTAACACTCACCCTCACCCTCACCATAACTCTAAGCCTAAACCTAACAATAACAGAAATCCTAACCATCACCCACACGCTAGCCCTAATCCTAATCCTAACAATCACCCTAAACCTAATCCTCACCTTCACTGTAACCCTAACCATCATCCTAACCCTCACCCTCACCCTAACCCTAACCCTAAACCTCACCCCAACAGTAACCCTAACCGTCACCCTCACCCTAGCCCTCACCCTAACCCTAATTCTAACCCTAATCCTCATCCTAACCCTAACCCTAACCCTCAACTTAACCCTAACCCTCAACCTCACCCTCATCCTAACACTAAGCCTAACCCACACCCTAACCCCAACCCTCCCACTCACCTTAAATCTAACCCTAATCCTCATCCTAACACTCACCCTCACCCTAACCCTAATCCTACTCCTAAACCTAATCCTAACCCTCACCCTCAAATTAACCCTAATCTTAAGCCAAAGCCTAACATTAATCCTAACCCTAACCCTCAGCCTCAGCCTCACCCTAACCTTAACTCTAACACTAAACCTCACCCTGACCCTAACCCTAAACCTCGCCCTCAACCTAGCCCTCACCCTAACCATAATCCTAACCCTAACCCTCAACCTCAGCCAAACCTTAACCTTAACTATAACCCTAAAACTCACCCTCACCCTAACCCTAACAGTAACCCTAACCCTAAACCTCACTCTAACCCTAACCCTAAAACTCACCCTCACCCTAGCCCTCACCCTAACCCTAATCCTAAACCTAACCCTCATCCTAACCCTCCGCCTAACCGTAACCCTAACCCTCAACCTAACCCTAGCCCTCACCCTAACCCTAACCCTCACCCTCACCCTCAGCCTAATCCTAATCCTAACCCTAACCCTAACCATCACACTCACCCTAACCCTAACCCTAATTCTAATCCTAACCCTAACCCTAACCCTCACCCTCATGCTAACCCTAATCCTAACCCTAACCTTAATCCTAACCCTCCCCCTAACTCTCACCCTAACCCTAACCCTAACACTAACACTAACCCTAAACCTCAACCTATCCCTCACCCTAACCCTATCTCTAACCCTAAATCTCACCCTCACCCTAAAACTCACCCTAACCCTAAGCCTAACCCTCACACTCACCGTAACCTTAACCTTAAACTGAAAGCTAAAAATAACCCTAACCCTAATCCTAACCCTCACCCTAACCATAACCCTCATCCTAACCAAAACCCTCACCCTAAGACTTACCCTCACCCTAACACTACCCCTAACACTAACACTAACACTCACCCTAACTCTAACCCTAAATCTAACCCTAAACGTCTCCCTCACCCTCACCGTAACTGTAACCCTAACCCTAAAAATAAAACTAACCCTAAACCGAACCATCACCCTAACCCAAATCCTCACAACCACCCTCACCCTCAGCCTAACCCTAAGCCTATGCCTAACCCTCACCCTAACAATCATACTCACCCTCACCCTAACCCTAATCCTAAACGTAACCTTATCCCTAAACCTCTACCTAACCCTCACCCTCACCCTAACCATAACACTAACCCTAACCCGAAAAATCACCCTTACCCTCACCCTAATCCTAACTCTAACCCTAAACCTCACCCTCACCCTAACCCTAACCCTAACCCTAAACCTCACAGTAAACCTCACCCTAACCCTTAACCTCACCCTTACCCTCAACCTCACTGTATCTCTAACCCTAACAATAACAATAACACTAACCCTATCCCTAACCCTAATCTTAACCCTAACCATAACCCTCACCCTCAGCCATACCCTCACCGCAAACTTAACACTAACCCTAACCCTAACCCTAACCCGAATCCACACCCCCACCCTTACCCTCAGCCTAACACTAAGCCTAACCCTAAACCTATCCCTAACCCTCACTGCAACCCTAAACCTAACCCTAAACATAAACCTAACCCTAACCCTAACCCTGAAGCTAACACTAATCCTCAGCCTCACACTGACCCTAAACCAAGCCCTAACCCTAACCCTAAGCCTAAACCTAAGCCTAACCCCAACCCTAACCCTTACTCTCACACTCACATTAACCCTAATCCTAAACCTAACCCTTTCCCTAACCTAACCCTCACCCTAACCCTCACCCTAGTCCTCACCCTAACCCTAATCCTAACACTAAAACTCACCCTAACTCTAAACCTAACGCTCACCTAACCCTAACCCTAACCCTCACCCTCATGCTTGGCCTAAGCCTAAGCCTAAGCCTAACCCTAACACTCACTCTCACCCTAACCCTAACACTAACCCTAACTCTAACCATAAACCTCACTCTCAACCTGACCCTAACTCTAACCCCAACCCTAAACCCAAACCTCATCCTAAACCTAAACCTAACCCTCAAGCTAACCATAACCGTCACCCTAACCTTAACCCTCACCCTAACATTTACCCTCACCCTAACACTAACCCTAACCCTAACACTAACCCTAACTCTAACCATAAACCTCACTCTCAACCTGACCCTAACTCTAACCCTAACCATAAACCCAAACCTCATCCTAAACCTAAACCTAACCCTCAAGCTAACCATAACCCTCACCCTAACCTTAACCCTCACCCTAACATTTACCCTCACTCTAACACTAACCCTAAACCTAACACTAACCCTCACCCTCACCCTCACCATAACCGTAACCGTAACCCTAACTAACCCTAACAATAATCCTAAATCTAACCCTAACCCTCAACCTAACCATAACCCTCACCCTAACCCTAACCCTCACCCTAACATTTACCCTCACCCTAACACTAACCCTCACCCTAACCCTAACCATCACCCTAACCCTAAACCTCACCCTAAACCTAAACCGACCCTCACCCTCACCCTAGCCCTCACACTAACCCTAACCCTCATTCTCACCCTAAACCTCAAACTAACCCTAAAACTAATCCTCAGTCTAAACCTCACCCACACCCTTCCCCTAAACCTAACCTCACCCTAACCCTAACCCTCACCCTAACCCTCATCCTTACTCTAAACCTCACACTAACCCTAACCCTAATCCTCAATCTAACACTCACCCTAATGCTAAAACTAACCCTTACCCTAACGATAAACATAAAGCTAAGTCTCACCCTTATCTTAACCCTCACTCTAAGCCTAAACCTCACCTTTACCCTTACAATCATCCTCACCCTAAACATCCCCCTAAACGTAAACCTCATCTATCCCAAAACATAAACCTAAGCATCACACTAACCCTAACCCTCACCCTCAACCTCACACTCAGCCTAAACCTAACACTAAGCCTAACCCTTACTCTAACCCTCACCCTCACCCTAGCCCTCAACCTAACCCTACCTAAACCTAACCCTCACCCTCACACTCACCCTAACCCTAAGCCTAACCATAACCCTCAACCTAAACCTAAACTTAACCCGAACCCTAACTCTCATTCTAAATCTAACCCTAACCCTCAACCTAAACCTAACCCTTACCCTCACATTCACCCTAACCCTAATCCTAAACTTAACCCTCACCCTAACCCTAACCCTAACCCTAAACCTAACCCTCACCCTAACCCTAACCCTCACACTCGAACTCACCCTCAGCCTAACCCTAAGCCTAACCCTAAACCTAACCATAACACACACACTCACCCTCACCCTCACCCTAACCGTAACCTAACCTTAACCCTAATCCTCCCCCTAACTATCACCCTAACCCTAACCCTAAACCTCAACCTAACCCTCACCCTAACCCTAACACTAACCCTAAACCTCACACTCACCCTAAACCTCACCCTAACCCTAACCGTCATCCTCACCCTCACAATAAACTTAACTTTAACCCGAACCCTAACAATAACCCTAACCCTAATCCTAACCCTCACCCTAACCATCACCCTCACCCTAACCCAAACCCTCACCCTAACTCTTAACCTAATCCTAACACTAACCCTAACCCTAACACTAACCCTCACCTAACACAAACCCTAAATCTAACCCTAAACCTCTCCCTCAACCTAACCCTAATCCTAACCCTAACCATAAACCCCACCCTAACCCTAACCCTATCACAACCCCTAACTCTAACCCTAAACATCACTATCAACCTGATCCTAATTCTAAACATATCCCTAAACCTAAACCTCATCCTAACCCTAACACTAAGCTTCACCCTCACCCTCACTAAAACCTAAACCCTAATCCTAACTCTAACAATAACCCAAACCCTAACCCTCACCCTAACAATTACCCTAAACCTAACACTAATCCTAACCCTAACACTAAACCTCACACTAAACCTAACCCCAAACCTCACGCTAACTCTATCCCTAACCCTCACCCTCACCCTAACCCTAACCTTCATCCTCACCCTAGCCCTCACTCTCACCCTCACCCTCACCCTCAGCCTAACCCTAACCCTAGCCCTAATCCTAAGCATAACACTCACCCTAAGCTTAACCCTCACCCTAACCCTAACCCTAAACATAACACTAACCCTAAACCTAACCCTAACCCTAACCCTAAACCTAAACCTAACACTTACCCTAAAAATAACCGTCAAGCTCAGCCTCACCCTAACCCTAAATCTAACCCTAAACTTCACTCTCACCCTAACACTAACCATAAACCTCACCCTAACCCTCCCCCAAAAACTCACCCTCAACCTAGCCCTTGCCCTAACCCTAATGCTAACCCTAACCCTCATCCTAACCCTTCCCTTATCCCTCATCCTAAACCTAACCCTCACCCTAAACCTAACCCTCACCCTCAAATTCACCCTCTGCCTAACACTAAGCCTAACCCTAGACCTAACCCTAACACACACACTCAACTTCACCCTAACCCTAATCCTATCCCTAAACCTAACCATAACCATAACCCTCCCCCTAACTCCCAAATTAACATTAACCCTATCCCTCACCCTAACCCTAACTCTAACCCTAAACCTCACCCTCAGCCTAAACCTAACTCTAAACCTAACCCAAACCCTAAGCCTCAACCTAACCCTAAGCCTAACCCTCAACCTCACCATCACCGTAAGCGTAACCCTAAACCTAAACCTAACAATAACCCTATTCCTAACCCTAACCCTCACCCTAAACATAACTCGCACCCTAACCCATACCCGCACCCTAACATTTTCTCTCACCCTAACACTAACCCTAACCCTAACACTAACCCTCACACTAACCCTAACCCTATACCTCTACATAACCCTCACCCTCAATATAACCCTAACACTACCCCTAAACCTAACCCTCACCCTAACCCTCCACTTAACCCTATACCTAAACCTCACCCTCACCCTAACGCTAAACCTCACCCTAACCCTAACACTCAACCTAACCCTAACACTAACACTCACACTAACCATAACCATCAACCTAAACCCACACCTCAAGCTAACCCTATCCCTAACCCTCACCCTCACCCTAGCCCTCACCCTAACCCTAACCCTCATCCTCACCCTAACCCTCACCCTCACTCTCACCCTCAGCCTAACACTAACCCTAATCCTAGTCCTAACCCTAACCCTCACCCTAACCGTAACCCTCACCCTAACCCTAACCCTAACCCTAACACTAACCCTAACCCTCAACCTAACCATAATCCTCAGCCTTAGCCTCACCATAACCCAAATCCTAACCCTAACTCTCACCCTAACTCTAAGCCTAAACCTAAGCCTAACCCTAACCCTCACACTAACCCTTACCCTAACCCTAATACTAAAAGTAATCCAATCCATTACCCTAGCCCTCTCTTTAACCCTCACCCTAACCCTCACCCTTACCCTAATCCTAACCCTAAACCTCATCCTAACCCTCACCCTAACCCTAATTCTAACACTAACCCTAACCCTAACCCTCAACCTCAGCCTAACCCTAACCATAAATCTAACCCTAAATTTCACCGTCACCCTAACCCTAACCCTAACCCTAACCCTAAACCTCACGCTAATCCTAACCCTAAACCTCACCCTCACCCTAGCCCTCACCCTAACCCTAATCCTAACCCTAAACCTCTTCCTAACCCTCACCCTAACACTAACCCTAATCCTCACCCTCACCCTAACCACAATCCTAACCCTAACCCTCAACCTAAACCTATCAGTCACCCTCACCGTAATCCTTACTCTAACACTCACCCTAACCCTAAACTTAACCCGAACCCGACCTCTAACCCTAACCCTTACATTAACCCACACCCTAACCCTAACCTTCAACCTTACCGTAACCCTCACCCTCAGGCAAACCCTCACTTTTACCCTTACCGTCACCCCTACACTAACACTCACCCTAACCCAAACACTCACCCTAACTCTCACCCTAAAACTAACTCTACGACTAAACCTCACCCTCACTCTAACCATAACTCTAACCCTAACCCTAACATTAAACCTCACCCTAACCCTAACCATAACCCTCAAACTAACCCTAACCTTCACCCTCAACCAAACCCTTAGCCTAAAGCTAATGCTAACCCTAACCCTAAACTTAAAGCTCACACTCACCCTAACCCTAACCCTAATCCTAATCCTAACCCTAACCCTAACCTTCACCCTCACCCTCAGCCTCACCCTAACAATAATTCTAACCCTAAACCTCATCTTCACCCTAACCCTAATCCTAACCCTCGTCCTCACTCTAAACCTCACACTAACCCTAACCCTCACCCTAACCCTCATCCT
This sequence comes from Dipodomys merriami, assembly GCF_024711535.1. Taxonomy (NCBI): domain Eukaryota; kingdom Metazoa; phylum Chordata; class Mammalia; order Rodentia; family Heteromyidae; genus Dipodomys; species Dipodomys merriami. The sequence goes on from NW_027202771.1 coordinate 2,316,223, forward strand.
CACTCTAAACCTCACACTAACCCTAACCCTCACCCTAACCCTCATCCTCACTCTATACCTCACACAAACCCTAACCCTAATCCTCAATCTAACCCTCACCCTAACCCTAACCCTAGCCCTTAATCTATCCCTAACGCTCACCCTTATCTTAACCCTCACCCTCAGCCTAAACCTCACCATTACCCTTACCATCATCCTCACACTAAAAATCCCCCTAAGCCTAAAGCTCATACTAACTCTAACACTAACTGTAAACCTAACCATCACCCTAACCCTTACCCTCACCCTCAACCTCACACTCAGCCTAACACTAAGACTAAGCCTTACACTTACCCTAACCCACACCCTCACACTAACACTAATCCTAACCCTAACAATCAACCTAACCCTAAACCTCACTCTCACTGTAACACTTACCCTAACGCTCACCCTAACCCTAAACTTAACCCGAACCCTAACGCTCACCCTAAACAAAACCCTAACCCTCATGCTAACCCTAACCCTAAACCTTACCCTCACCATAGCCCTCACCCTAACCATAATCCTTACCTTAACCATCATCTTAACCCTCCCCCTAACCCTAATCCTAACCCTAACCCTAACCATAACCCTCACCCTCAACCTCACCCTCAGCCTAACCCTAAGCCTAACCTAAACCAAACCCTAACACACACACTCACACTCATCCTAACCCTAATCTTAAACTTAAACCTAACCCTAAACCTCCCCCTAACTCTCACCCTAACCCTAACACTAACACTAACCCTCATACTAACCCTCACCCTTACCCTAACTCCACCTAAAACCTCACCCTCACCCTAACCCTAACTCTAACCCTAACCCTAACACTAAACCTCACCCTAACCCTAACCCTCACCCTAACCCTCATCCTCACTCTAAACCTCACACTAACCCTAACCCTAGCCCTTAATCTAACCCTAAACCTAACCCTAATGCTCACCCTTATCTTAACCCTCACCCTCAGCCTAAACCTCACCATTACCCTTACCATCATCCTCACCCTAAAAATCCCCCTAACCCTAAACCTCATACTAACTCTAACACTAACTGTAAACCTAACCATCACCCTAACCCTAACCCTCACCCTCAACCGCATACTCAGCCTAACACTAAGACTAAGCCTTACACTTACCCTAACCCTCACCCTCACCCTAGCCCTCACCCTAACCCTAATCTTAACCCTAACCCTCATCCTAACCCTCACCCTAACCCTAACCCTAACCCTCACCCACACCCTCACACTAACGCTAATCCTAACCCTAACCCTCAACTTAAGCCTAAACCTCACCCTCAATGTAACCCTTACCCTAACGCTCACCCTAACCCTAAACTTAACCCGAACCCTAACGCTCACCCTAAACAAACCCCTAACCCTCACCCTAACCCTAACCCTAAACCTTACCCTCAACCTAGCCCTCACCCTAACCCTAATCCTAACCTTAACCCTAATCCTACCCCTCCCCCTAACCCTAATCCTAACCCTAACCCTAACCCTAACCCTCACCCTCAACCTCACCCTCAGCCTAACCCTAAGCCTTACCCTAAACCAAACCCTAACATACACACTCACCCTCATCCTAAACCTAATCTTAAACTTAACCCTAACCCTTACCCTCCCCCTAACTCTCATCATAACCCTAACACTAACACTAACCCTAACCCAAAACCTCAACCTAACCCTCACACTGACTCTAATCCGAAACCTCACCCTCACACTAAACCTCACCCTAAGCCTAACCCTAACCCTCATCCTCACCCTCACTGTAACCATAAACTTAAACCGAACCCTAACAATAACTCTAAACCGATTCCTAACACTCAGCTTAGCCATAACCCTCACCCTAAACCAAACCCTCACCATAACCCTTAGCCTCACCCTAAAAGTAAACCTAATGCTAGCACTAACCCTCACCCTAACACTAACCCTAAATCTAAACCTAAACCTCACCCTCAACCTAACACTAACCCTAACCCTAACCGTAAACCCCACCCTAACCCTAACCCTAAACCTCACCTGCACCCTCACCCTCACCGTAACGCTAAACCTAACCCTAACAATAACACTAATCCTAAACAGAACCATCACCCTAACCCTAAACCTTACCCTCATGCTCGGCCTAAGCCTAAGCCTAAGCCTAAGCCTAGCCCTAAACCTCACCCTAACACTAACCCTATCACAAACCCTAACTCTAATCCTAAAACTCACTGTCACCCTAACCCTAATTCTAACCCTAACTCTAAACCTTAACCTCAACCTAACCATAACCGTAACCCTCAGCATCACCCTCACCTTAACCCTAACCCTAACCCTAACCCTAACTATAACCTTAACCATAACCCTAAACCTCACCCTAAGCATAACCCTCACCCTAACCCTAACTCTCACACACTTTGCCTAAACCTAACACTAACCCTCACCCTAACACTAACCCTCACCCTAACACAAACCCTAACCCTAACCCTCACCCTAACCCTAACCTTAACCCTAATCCTAAACCTCACACTCACCCTTACCCTAACCCTAAACCTAAATCTAACCCTATCCCTAACCCTAACCCTCACCCTAACCCTCAGCCTAGCCCTCACCCTTAAACTTATCCTAAACCAAACCCTCACCCTCAATCTAACCCTCATTCTAAACTTTACCCTCACCCTAACCCTAACCCTAAACCACAACCTAACTCTCAACCTAACCCTAAACCTAACCCTTACCCTAACCGGAACCCTCACCCTCACCCTCACCCTCATGCTCGGCCTAAGGCTAAGCCTAACCCTAACCGTAACCCGCAACCTAACCCTAACACTAACCCTAATGCTAAACCTAAAACTCATCCTAACCCTAACCTTAATCCTCACACTCAACCTCATAATAACTGTAACCCTACCCCTAAACCTAACAATAAACCTAACCCTAACCCTAACCCTCACCCTAACCATAACCCTCACCCTAACCTTAACTCTCACCCTAATACTTACCCTCACTCTAAAACTAACCATATTAACCCTCACATTCACCCTAGCTTTCACCCTAAACCTAACCCTCATCCTCACCATAAACCTCACACTAACCCTAACACTAATCCTCAATCTAACCCTCAACCTCACCCTAACGCTAACACTAACCCTAAACCTAACCCTAACCTTCATCCTTACCGGAACCTTCACCCTCAGTATAACCCTCACCTTTATCCTTACCGTCACCCCAGGCTAACCTGCACCCTAACCCTAAACCTCATCCTAACCCTAACTGTACTCCTGAACCTCACCCTCACCATAACCCTAAGTCTAACCCTAACCCTAACACTAAACCTCACCCTAAACCTCACCCTAACCCTAAACCTCATCCTAACCCTCACCCTAACTGTAAACCTAACCATCACCCTAACCCTAACCCTCACCCTCAACCTCACACACAGCCTAAACCTAAGCCTTAGCCTAAACCTTACCCTAACCCTCACCCTCACCCTAGCCCTCACCCTAACATTAATCTTAATCCTAACCATCATCCTAACCCTCACCCTAACCCTAACCCTAACCATCACCCTAAACCTAATACTCACCCCCACCCTCACGCTCAGCCTAAACCTAAGCCTCACCATAATCCTATCCCTCACACTCAACCTCACCGTCACCCTAATCCTAACCCTAATCCTAACCAAAAGCCTACACCTCAACCTAACCCTCACCCTAACCTTAACCCTAAAACTAACCCTAAACTTCACCCTAGACCTAACCCTCCAACTAACACTAAATCTCACCCTAAACCTCACCCTCACCCTAACCCTAATCCTAAACCTAACCCTAAACCTCACCCTAACCCTAACCCTAACCCTCACCTTCACCCTCACCCTCACAATAACTCTAACCCTAACCCTAAAAATAACACTAATCCTAACCCTAAACCTAACCCTAAACCTAACCCTAATGCTAACACTCACCCTCAAACTAACCCTAATCCTAACCCTAACCCTCATCCTAACCCTAATCCTCACACTCACTCTAACCCTAATCCTCAACATAATCCTCACCCTAACCCTAACCATAACCCTAAACCTTAATCTAATACTAACCCTAACCCTCACCCTCAACCTGGCCCTCAAACTAACGATAATCCTAACCCTAATCCTCATACTTACCCTCACCCTAACCCTAAATTTAACCCTAACCCTCAACCTAACCCTAATCCTCAACCTAACCCTAACCCTCAAACTCACCCTCACCCTCAACCTAAACCCTAATCCTAAACCTAACCCTATCCCTAAACCTCAACCTAACCCTCAACCTCACCCTAACCCTAACACTAACCCTAACCCTAATCCTAACCCTAACCCTCATCCTAACACTCACCCTAACACTAAACCTAACCCTCACTGTCACCCTCACCCTAAACCTAATCCCAACCCTAACCCTCAACCTAACCCTAACCCTCACCCTCATCATAACACTTACCATAACACTCAACCTAACCCTAAACTTATCCCGAAACCTAAATCTCACCCTTACCCTAACCCTCACCCCAAACCTAATCCTAAACCTCACCCTCACCCTAGCCCTCCCCCAACCCTAAACCTAACCCTAACCCTCTTCCGAACCCACCCCTTAACCCTTACCCTAACCCTCACCCTAACCCTAACCCTAACCCTCAAACTCACGCTCAGCCTAACCCTAAGCCTAAACTTAAATCTAACCCTAACACACACACTAACCCGCACCCTAAAACTAATCCTAACCCTAATCCTCATCGTAACCCTCAACATAACCCTAACCCTCATCCTAACCCTAACCCATGCCCTCACCCTCAGCCTAATCCTAAGCCAAACCCTAAACCTAACCCTCACACTCACCCTAACCCTAACCCTATACCTCACCCTAACCCCAACCCTAACCCTCAACCTCAGCCTAACCCTAAGCCTATCCCTAACCCTAACCCTAACCCTAAACCTCACACTCACCCTAACCCTAACCCTAATCCTACTCCTAAACCTAACCCTAACCCTCACCCTCAACCTAACCCTCACCTTAAGCCTAACCCTAACATTAATCCTAACGCTAACCCTCACCCTCAGCCTCACCCTAACCCTAACTCTAACACTAAACCTCACCCTAACACTAACCCTAAATCTAACCCTAAACCTCACCTTCAACCTAACCCTAAACCTAACCCTAACCGTAAACCCCACCCTCACCCTCACCGTAACCGTAACCCTAACAATAACCTTAAGCATAACCCTAACCCTCACCCTAACCCTAACCCTCACCCTAACCCTAACCCTCACCCTAACACTTAGCCAAAACCTAACAATAACCCTAACCCTAACACTAACCCTCACACTAACCCTAACCATTACCCTAACCCTAAACCTCACGCTAACCCTATCCCTAAACCTCACCCAACCCTAGCCCTCACCCTAAACCTAACCCTCATCCTCACCCTAACCCTCAACCTCACCCTAACCTTCAGCCTAACCCTAATCCTAAATCTAACCATAACCCTCACCCTAACCCTCACCCTCACCCTAACCCTAACCAAAACCCTAACACTAACACTAACCCTAAACCTAACCCTAAACCTAACACTAATACTCGGCCTTAACAACATTCTAACCCAAACCCTAACCCTAACCCTCATGCTAACTCTAAGCCTAGCCCTCACCCTTAAACATCCTAACCCTAAACCTCAACCTAACTTCCAACCTACCCCTAAACCTAACCCTAACACTCACCCGAACACGAACACGAACCCTCACCCTCATGCTCGGCCTAAGCCTAAGCCTAAGCCTAAGCCTAACCCTAACCCTCACCCTAACCCTAACTCTAACCCTAACCCTAAACCTAAACCTCATCCTAACCCTAACCCTAATCCTCACCCTCACCCTCACAGTAACCGTAACCCTATCAATAAACCTAATCCTAACCCTAACCCTCACCCTAACCATAACCCTCACCCTAACCTTAACCCTCACCCTAACACTTACCCTCACCCTAAACCTAACCCTAGCCCTCACACTCACCCTAGCATTCACCTTAACTCTAACCCTCATCCTCACCCTAAATTTCACACTAACCCTAACACTAATCCTCAATCTAACCCTCACCCTCAATCTAATGCTAACACTAACCCTCACCCTAACCCTAACACTCACCCATACCGGAATCCTCACCCTTATCCTAACCCCACATTTACCCTTACCGTCACCCCCAGGCTAACCTGCACCCTAACCCTAACCCTCATACTAACCCTAACTGTAACCCTGAATCTCACCCTCACCATAACCTAACCTAACCTAAACCTAACCATCACCCTAACCCTAACCCTCACTCTCAACCTCACGCTCAGCCTAATCCTAAGCCTAAGCCTAACCCTTACCCTAACACTCACCCTCACCCTAGCCCTCACCCTAACCCTAATTCTAACCCTCACCCTCACCCTAACCCTAACCCTCATCCTCACTCTAAAACTCACACTAACCCTAACCCTAATCCTAAATCTAACAATCACCCTGCCCCTAATTCTACACCTTACCCTAAACCTAAGCCTAAACCTAACCCTCACCCTTATTTTAACCCTCACCGTCACCCTAAACCTCAACTTTACCCTTACCATCATCCTCACCCTAACCCTAAACCTAACCCTAAACCTAACCCTAACCCTAAACCTAACCCTAACCTAACACTCACTCTCACACTAACCCTAATCCTAACCCTAACCCTCACCCTAACACTAACCTCACACTCATTGTAACCCAAACCCTCAACCTAACCCTCACCCTAAAGCTATTGCTAACCCTAAACCTTAATCTAAAACTAACCCTAACCCTCAACCTCACCCTAGCCCTCACCATAATCCTAATCCTAACCCTAATCCTCATCCTTACCCTCACCCTAACCCTAAATTTAACCCTCACCCTAACCCTAATCCTAACCCTAACCCTCAACCTAACCCTAATCCTCAACCTAACCCTAACCCTCAAACTCACCCTCACCCTCAACCTAAACCTAATCCTAACGCTAAGCCTAACCCTCACCCACAACCTAACCCTTGCTCTAACCCTAACTCTAACACTAATCCTAACACTAAACCTCACCCTAACCCTAACCCTCAACCTCAGCCTCACCCTAACCCTAACTCTAACCCTAAACCTCAACTTCAACCTAACCTTAACCCTAACCCTAACCGTAAACCTCACCCTAACCCTAAACCTCACCTGCCACTAGCCCTCACCCTAACCCTAAACATCATCCTAACCCTCACCCTAACACTAACCCAATCACTAACCCTCACCCTAACCCTAATCCTAACCCTAACTCTCAAACTGACACTAACCCTCACCCTCACCGAAACTCTTAGACTAACCCTAACCCTAACCCTAAACTTAACCCGAACCCTAACTCTCACACTAACCCTAACCCTAACTCTCACCCTAACCCCAATCCTCACCCTTGCCATAACCCTCACACTCAGCCTAACTGTCACGTTTACCCTCAACTTCACCCCCACCCTAACCCTCACCCTAACCCTAACTATCAACCTAACCCTCACACTAACCCTAACTCTACCCCTAAACCTCACGCTCACTCTAACCCTAACTCTAAGACTAACCCAAACACTAAACCTCACCCTAACCCTAACCCTAACCCTTAAACTAACCCTAACCCTCACCCTCACCCTCACCCTCAGCCTAAACCTAAGGCTAACCCTAACCCTAACCCTAACCCTCACACTCACCCTAACCCAAACCCTAATCCTAATGCTAACCCTAATCCTAACCCTCACCCTCACCCTCAGCCTCACCCTAACCCTAATTCTAACTTTAAACCTCACCCTCACCCTAACACTAAGGCTAACCCTAACCATAAACCTAAACCTAACTGTAATGCTAACCCTCCCCCTAACTCTCAGCCTAACCCTAACCCTCACACTAACCCTAACCCTAAACGTCAACCTACCCTTCACCCTAACCCTAACTCTAACCCTAATCCTCACACTAACACTAACCCTTACTCTAACTGTAAACCAAACCCTAAACCTCGCCCTAACCCTAATCCTAACCCTCACCCTCACCGTAACCGAAACACTAAACTTAACCCTAACAATAACCCTAACCCTTATCCTAACCCTCACCCCACCGATAACCCTCAGAATAACCCAAACCCTAACAACAACCCGCACCCTAAACCTAACCCTAACCATAACATTAACCCTCACACTAACCCTAATCCTAACACTAACCCTAAATCTCAACCTAACCCCCACCCTCATCCTAACCCTAACAATAACCCTTTCCCTGACCCTAACACTAACCCTCCCCCTAACAGTATATCTAACCCTAAACCTCAGCCTCACCCTAACCATAATCCTAACCCAACCCTAAACCCCACCCTAACCCTAACTCTAACCCTCACCTGCACCCTCACCCTCACCGTAACTCTAACCCTAACCCTAACAATAACACTAACCCTAACCTTAACCATCACCCTAACCCTAATCCTCACACCCACCCTCACCCCCACCCTCACCCTTAGCCTAACTGTAAGCCCAAGCCTAATCCTCACCCTAAACCTCACACTCAGCCTCACCCTAACCCTAACCCTCACCCTTACCTTAACCCTCACGCTCATCTTAACCCTTACCCTCAGCTTAAACCTCACCTTTACCCTTACCATCATCCTCACCCTAACCTCACCCGAACCCAAAACCTCATCCTAACCCTCACCCTAACAATAAACCTAACCATCACGCTAACCCTAACCCTCACCCTCAAAATCACCCTCAGCCTAACCGAAGCCTAAGCCTAAGCCTTACCCTAACCCTTATCCTCACCCAAGCCCTCACCCTTACCCTAATCCTAACGATCCCACTAACCCTAAACCTCACCTCCATCCTCACCCTCAGTCTAACCCTAAGCCTAAGCCTAGCCCTAACCCTAATCCTCACACCCACCCTCACTCTTAGCCTAACCATAAGCCTAAGCCTAATCCTCACCCTAAACCTCACAATCAGTCTCACCCTAATCCTAATCCTAAACCTAACCCTATCCCTAAACCTCAACCTAACCCTCACCCTCACACTTACCCTAACACTAACCCTAACCCTAAACCTCAACCTATCCCTCCCCCTAATCCTAACCCTTCCCATAACCCTCACCTTCAGCCTCATGCTCACCGCAAACTTAACCCTAACCATAACACTAACAATAAACCTAACCCTAAGACTAACCCAAACCCTAACTCTAATCCTCAACCCCACCCTCACCCTCATCCTAAGCCTAAGCCTAACCCTAACTCTAACCCTAAACCTAACCCTAAAACTAACCCTAATCCTCAGCCTCACCCTCACACTAACCCAAACACTAACCCTAACCCTCACCCTAATTCTAAGCATAAGCCTAACCCTAAACTTCACACTCACCCTCACCCTAACCCTAATCCTAAACCTAACCCTATCCCTAACACTAGCCCATACCTTAACCCTAACCCTAGCCCTCACCCTTACCCTAATCCTAACCCTAAACCTCAATCTAAACTTCACACTAACCCGAACCCTAACCCTCACCCTCATGCTCGGCCTAAGCCCAAGCCTAAGCCTAAGTCTAAACCTAACCCTAACCCTCACCCTAACACTAACACTAACACTAACCCTAACTCTAACCCTAAATCTCACCCTCACCCTAACCCTAACTCTAATCCTAAGACTAAAACTAAACCTCATCCTAACCCTAACCCTAACCCTAACCCTAACACTAACCCTAACCCTAACCCTAACCCTAACAATAACCCTAACCCTAACCCTCACACTCACCCTAACCTTAACTCTCACCCTAAACCTAACCCTCACTCTAACACTTACCCTCACCCTAACATAAACCCTAACGCTAACAATAACGCTCACACTAACCCTAAGCATCACCCTAACCGTAAACCTCACGCTAACACTAACCCTAACCCTCAAGCTCACACTAAACCTCACACTAACCCTAACACTAATCCACAATCTAACACCCACCCTCATCCTAACCCTAACACTAACCCTCACCCTAACCCTAAACCTCAACATTACTGTAACCCTCACCCTCAGCCTAACCCTCAAATTTATCCTTACCTTCATCCCCACCCTAAACCGCACCCTAACCCTAACCTTGACCCTAACCCTCACCCTAAACCTAACTCTACACCTAACCCTCACCCTCACCATAACCCTAACACTAACCCTAACCCTAACACTAAACTTCACCCTAAACCTAACCCTAACTCACCCTCACCCTCACCGTAACCGTATCCCTAAACCTAACCCTAAAAATAACCGTAACCCTAACCCTCAACCTAACCATAAACCTCACCCTAAACCTAACCCTCACCCTAACACTTACCCTCAACCTAACACTGACCCTAACCCGAACACTAACTGTCACACTAACGCTAACCCTCAACCTAATCCTCAACCTCACCATAAACCTAACCCTAACCCTAACACTCACCCTCACCCTAGCCCTCACCCTAACCCTAATTTTAACCCTCACCCTCACCCTAAACCTAACCCACATCCTCACGCTAAACCTCACACTAACCCTAACCCTTATCCTCAATCTAACACTCACACTGAACCTAAACCTAACCCTTACCCTAACCCTAAACCTAACCCTAACCCTAACCCTCACCCTAACACTCAATCTCAACCTAAACCTCACCTTTACCCTTACCATCATCCTCACCCTAACCCTCACCCTAACCCTAACCCTCACCCTCACCGTAAACCTAACCCTCAACCTAGCCCTCACCCTAACCCTAAATCTAACCCTAAACCTTAATCTAACACTAACCCTAAACCTCACCCTCAACCTAGCCCTCACTCTATCCCTAATCTTCATTCTTAACCTCACCCTAACCCTAACCTTAACCCTTACCCTAACCCTAATCCTAACCCTAAGCCTCAACATTACCCTAAAACTCAAGGTCACCATAAACCTAACCCTAACCATCAACCTAACCCTAAATTTACCCGAACCCTAACTCTCACCATAAACCTAACCCTAACCCTCATTCTCAACCTCACCCTCATCCTAACCCTAAGCCTAACCCTAACCCTAACCCTCACACTCACCCTAACCCTTATGTTAATCCTAATCCTAACCTTTAGCCTAACCCTCACCCTCAACCTAACCCCCACCCTAACCCTAACTCTAACACTAACCCTAACCCTAAACCTCAATTTCAGCCTCACCCTAACCCTAACTCTAATCGTAAACCTCACCCTCACCCTAGCCCGAACCCTAAACCTAACCCTAAACCTCACCCTAAAGCTAACCCTAAACCTCAACCTGAAACTAGCCCTCACCCTAACCCTAATCCTATCCCTAACCCTCATCCTAACCCTCACCATAACACTAACCTTAACCTTCACCTCACACTAACTCTAATCCTAACACTAACCCTCAACCTAACCCTAACCCTCACCGTCACCATAATCCTTACCCTAACCCTCAACCTAACCCTAAATTGAACGTGAAAACTAACTCTCACCCCAACCCTAACCCTAACCCTCACCCTAAGTGTAACCCTTATCGTTACCATAACCCTCACCCTCAGCCTAACCCTCACCTTTAGCCTTACCGACACCCTCACCCTAATACTAACCCTAACACTAAACCTAACCCTAAACCTCACCCTAACCCTAACCCTCACCCTCTCCCTGAACCTCACCATAACTCTAACCCTAACCCTAACAATAACACTTACCCTAACCCTAATCCTAACCCTAACCATAAACATAACCCTCACCCTCAGCCTCAACCTCAGCCTAACTGTAAGCCTAAGCCTAATCCTAACCCTAACCCTCACCGGAATCCTTACCCAAACCCTAATCCTAACCCTAAACCTAACCCTACACCTAACCCTATCTCTCCCCATAACCCTAACCCTAACCCAAACCCTAGCCCTCACCCGTACACTCATCTTAACCCTAAACTGCAAGTTAACCTTCACAGTAACCCGAACCCTAATCCTCACCCTCACCCTCACCATAACTCTAACCCTAACCCTAACAATAACTCTAACAATAACCCTAACCCTAACCATAACCCTCAACCTCAGAATCACCCTCACAGCAAACTTAACCCTAACCATAACACTAACAATAACCCTAACACTAACTCTAACCCTAACCCTAATCCTCACACTCACCCTCACCCTCAGCCTAACCCTAACCATAACCCTCACATTCAGCCTCATGCTCACCGCAAACTAAACCCTAAGCATAACACTAATAATAAGCCTAACCCTAAGCCTAACACTAACCCTTACTCTAATCCTCAAACCCACCCTCCCCCTCACCCTAACCCTAAGCCTAATCCTAACTCTAACCCTAACCCTCATCATAACCCTAATCCTAACCTTAAACCTAACCCTAAACCTAACCCTAAACCTAATGCTAATCCTCAGCCTCAACCTCACACAAACCCAAACGCTAACCCTAACCCTCACCCTAACTCTAAGCCTAACCCTAACCCTAAACCTCACACTCACCCTCACCATAACCCTAATCCTAAACCTAACCCTATCTCTTACCCTAGCCCTCACCCTAACCCTAACCCTAGCCCTCACTCTTACCCTAATCCTAACCCTAAACCTCAATCTAAACTTCACCCTAACCCGAACCCTAACCTGAACCATAAACCTCACCCTCACCGTCACCCTCACGGTAACTCTAACCCTAACCCTAACAATACCTCTAACCCTAACCCTAACCCTAAACATAACCAAAACCATCGCCCTCAGACGCACCCTCACAGCAAACTTAACCCTAACCATAACACTAACAATTACCATAACACTAACCCTAACCCTAACACTAATCCTCACACCCACCCTCACCCTCAGCCTAACCCTAAGCCTAACCTTAACCCTAAACCTCACCGTAGGCCTAACCCTAACCGTATCCTAAAAACCTAACCCTAACCCTAAACCTAAACCTAAACCTAATCCTCACCCTCACCCTCACCCTAACCCTAACACTCCCCCTAACAATAACTCTAATTCTAAACCTCACCCTCACCCTAACTCTTACCCTAAACCTATCCCGAAACCGCACCCTAACCCTAACCCTCACTCTCAACCTCATCCTCACCGTATCTCTAACCCTAACCCTAAGAATAACACTAACCCTAACCCTAACCCTAACCATAAGCATAACCCTCACCTTCAGCGTCATGCTCACCGCAAACTTAACCCTAAGCATAACACTAAAAATAAGCCTAACCCTAAGCTTAACCCTAACCATAACTCTTTTCCTCAAACCCACACTCACCCTCATCCTAACTCTAAGCCTAATCCTAATTCTAACCCTAACTCTCACCATACCCCTAACCCTAACCCTAACACTAACACTAACCCTAACCCTAAACCTAACCCTTATCCTCAGCCTCAATCTCACAATAACCCAAACCATAGCCCTAACCCTCACCCTAATTCTAATCCTAACCCTAACCCTAAACCTCACACTCACCCTCACCCTAACCCTAATCCTAAACCTAAACCTATCCCTAACCCAAGCCCTCACCCTAACCCTAACCCTAAAACTCAATCTAACCTTCAACCTAACCCTAACCCTCACCGGGACCCGAAGCGGAACACTCACTCTCATGCTCGGCCTAAGCCTAAGCCTAAGCCTAAGCCTAACCCTAACCCTCACCCTCACCCTAACACTAACACTAACCCTAACTCTAACCCTAAATCTTACCCTCAACCTAACCTTAACTCTAACCCTAACCCGAAAACTAAACTTCATCCTAACCCTAACCCTAACCATAACCATAACCCTAACCCTAACCCTAATCCTAACCCTAGCAATAACCCTAACCTAACCCTCACACTCACCCTAACCGTAACCCTTACCCTAACCCTAACCCTCACCCTAACACTTACCCTCACCGTAACATAAACCCTAATGCTAACGCTAACGCTTACCCTAACTCTAACCCTCACCCTTACTGTAACCCTCACCCTCAGCCTTACCCTCAAATTTACCCTTACTTTCAACCCCACCCTAATCCACACCCTAACACTAACCCTCACCCTAACTCTCACCCTAATCCTAACTCTACCCCTAATCCTCACCCACACCTTAACCCTAACTCTAATCTTAACCCTAACACTAAACTTCACCCTAACCCTAACCCTTACTCTCACCCTTACACTCACCGTAACAGTAACCCTAAACCTAACCTAAAACTCACCCTAATCCTAATCTTCACACTAACCCTTACCTAACCCTAACCCTAACCCTCACACGAACCCTCAACCTAACCCTAACCCTAACCTTAACTCTCACCCTCACCTTAACCCTCACCCTATCCCTTAACCTCATGCTCACCCAACCCTCACAGTAAGCCTAAAACTCAACCTAACCCTAACCCTAACCCTCACCATCACCCTCAACTTCACCCTCACCCTAACCCAAAACCTAACCCTAACCCTAACCCTCACACAAACTTAAACTTAACCCTCACCCTCACCATAACACTAACCCTCACCCTAAACCTCATCCTCACACTAACCCTAAACCTAACTCTAACCCTTATCCTCCCACTAACCCTCACCCTAACCCTAACCATAACTCTAAGTCTCACCCTCACCCTAACCTTCACCTTCACCCTAACCCTCAGCCAAACCCTAACCCTCACCTTAACCCTAACCCTCACCCCCACCCTAAAGGTAACACTAAACCTAAACCTCACCCTAACACTCACACTAAACCTAACCCTCACTCTAAACATAACCCTAACACTAAACCTTACCCTAAACCTAAACCTAACCCTTGCACTCACCATAACCCTAACCTAATCCTCACATTTACCCTAACACTAACCCACACACTAAAACTCACCCTAATCCTCACCCTCACCTGAAACCTGAACCTCACCCACACCCTCATCTTCAGCCTAACCCTAAACCTAACCCTAATCCTAACCCTGAACCTCACCCTCACCCTGAACCTTACCCTAACCCTAACCCTCACCCTCACCCTCACCCTAACCCTAACCGTAAACCTATCACTAACCCTCACCCTAACCCTAACCCTAAACCTAACCCTCAATCTAACACATACCCTCACCCACACCTTAACCTCACCCTAACCCTCACCCTAAACCTCACCCTCACCCTAAACCTCACCCTAGACCTTACCCTAACCCTAACCCTAACCCCAACCCTAACCCTCAGCGTCACCCTAACCCGAGCCATAACCGTATCCCTAACCCTAACCCTAACCCTAACCCAAACCTTAAAACTAACCCTCACTCTCACTGTCACTCTAACCATAACCCAAACCGTATCCCCAACCTTCACCCTAACCCTAACCCTCACCCTAACCCTCACCCTAAAACATACCCTGAGCCTAATCCTAACCCTAAAACTCAACCCAATCCTATTCCTCTCCCTAAACCTCATCCTCACCCTAAACCTCATCCTAACCTTTACCCTCACCCTAAACCTAACCCTAAACGTACCCCTCACCTGATCCCTCACCCTAACCTAAGCCTCAACCTAACCCTAACCCTAACACTAACCCTCACCCTCACCCAAGCCCTCATCCTAACACTAATCCTAACCCTAAAACTCACCCTAACACTAACCTTCAACCTCACACTAACCCTCACCCTCACCTTAACCCTCACCCTCACCCTAACCCTCATCCTAAACATAACACTAACCCTAACACCAAACCTCACACTAACCCCCACCATAACCCTAAACCTAAACCTAACCCTCACCCTAACCCTTACCCTCACCTTCACCCAACCCCTGACACTAACCCTAACCCTCCCCCTAACCCTAACCCTAACCCTCATCCTCACACTAACCCTAAACCAAACCCTAACCTTTACCCTCACACTAACCCTCACCCTAACACTAAATTGAACATTAAGACTCACCCTCACCCTAACCCTCACCCTAACCCTTACCCTCATGCTCATCCAACCCTCACACTAACCCTAACCCTCAACCTAACCTTTAACCTAACCCTCAACCTCACCCTAACCTTAACCCTAATCCTAACCCTAAACCTCACCTTCACCCTCTTCCTTACCCTAAACCTAATCCACACCCTCAACCTCACCCTCACCATAACCCTCACCCGCACGCTCACCCTAACCCTAACCCTAACCGTCACCCTAACCCTAACCCTAATGCTAACCCTAAAGCTCAACCTTACCCTAACCCTCACCCTAAAACTTAACCTCACCTTAAACCTAACCCTAAACCTAACCCTCACACTAAACCTACCCCTCACCCTCACCCTAAACCTAACAATAATCCTAACGATAATCCTAAACCTAACCCTCACCCTAACGCTAACCCTAACCCTAACGAAAACCCTATTCCTAAGTCTAATCCTAACACTCATCCTCACCCTCACCCTAACCCTAATCCTAAACCTAAGCTTAACCCTAACAATAACCCTAGCCCTAACCCTAACCCTCACCCTCAGCCTCACCCTAACCCTAACCCTCAGTCTTACCCTCACCCTCAGCCTAACCCTAACCCTAACACTAATCCTAACACTGAAACTCACTCTCCCCCTGAACCTAATCCGAAAACTAACCCTTACCCTCATCGTCATCCCAACCATAACCCTAAACTTATCCCTAACCCTCATCCTAACCCTAACCCTAAACCTAAAGCTCACACTCACCTTAACCCTCTCTCTAACCCTAACCCAAAGCCTAAACCTCACCCTAACGCTAACCCTAAACCTCAACCTCAAACTAGCCTTCACCCTAACCCTAATCCTAACCCTAACCCTCATCCTAACCCTGAAACTAACACTAACCCTAACCTTCACCCTCACCCTAACCCTAATCCTAACACTAACCCTCAACCTAACCCTAACTCTCACCCTCACCGTAACCCTTACCTAACCCTCAACATAACAATAAACTAAACCCAAACCCTAACTCTCACCCCAATCCTAACTCTAACCCTCACACTAACCCTAACACTCACCCTTACCGTATACCGCATCCTCAGCCTAACCCTCACCTTTAACATTTCCGACACCCTCACCCTAATCCTAAATATAACCCTAACCCTAAACCTAAACCTCACCCTCACCCTCACCCTCATCCTCAACCTCATCATAAATCTAACCCTAACCCTAAAAATAACACTTACCCTAACCCTAACCATCACCCTAACCCTAAACATAACCCTCACCCTCAGCCTCAAACTCAGCCTAAATGTAAACCTAAGCCTAACCCTTACCCTAACCCTCACCATAATCCTAACCCTAACCCTAAACCTAACCCTAATCCTCAACCTCACCCTCACCCTAACCCAAAACCTAATCCTAACCCTCACCCTAACCCTAAGCCTAAGGTTAACCCTAACCCTCACACTCACCCTCACCGTCACCCAAACCCTAAACCTCACGCTAACCATAACCCTCACCCTAACCTTAACCCTCACCTACCACTTACCGTCACCCTAACACTAACCTAACCCTAACACTAACCCTCACACTAACTCTAACACTCACCCTCACCCTAGCCCTCACCTAAACCTGACCCTCATCCTGGCCCTAAACCTCACACTAACCCTAACACTAATCCTCAATCTAACCCTCACCCTATCCCTAACCCTAACCCTTACACTAATCCTAAACCTAACCCTAACACTCACCCTTATCTTAACCCTCACCCTCATCGTAAACCTCACTTTTACCCTTACCATCATCCTCAACCTAACCTCACCCTAACCCTAAACCTCATCCCAACCCTCACCCTAACCGGAAACCTAACAATCATGCTAACCCTAACCCTCACCCTCAACCTCAACCTCAGCCTAAACCTAAGCCTAAGCCTAAGCATTACCCTAACCCTCACCCTCACCCGAGCCCTCACACTTACCCTAATCCTAACCATCACCCTAACCCTAATCCTCACCCCCACCCTCACCCTCAGCCTAACCCTAAGCCTAAGCCGAAACCTAACCCTAACCCTCACCCTCACCCTCACCCTCACCCTAATCCTAACACTAACCATAACCCTAACCCTAAACCTCAACCTAACCCTCACCCTAACCTTAACCCTAACACTAACCCTAACCCTAACCCTAAACCTCGACCTAACACTCCCCCTAACCCTAAATCTAACCCTAAACCTCACCCTAACCTTCACCTTAACCCACACCCTCACCCTCACCCTCACCCTCACTGTTACTCTAACCATAAACCTAAAAATAACACTAATCCTAACTTTAAACCTAACCCTAAACCTAACCCTAACCTTAATCCTAACACTCACCATCACCCTAACCCTAATACTAACCCTAAACCTCACCCTAACCCTAACACTCACATCACCATAAGCCTAACTCTCATCCTAAACCTAACACTAACCCTAACCCTAAACCTAAACCCCATCCTAACACTAACCCTCACCCTCACCCTCACCCTAGGCCTCAACCTAAACCTAATCCTAACCCTAATCCTCATCCTATCCCTCACACTAAGCCTAAACTTAACCCCCACCCTAACCCTAATATTAACCCTAATCCTCACCCTAACCCTCAACTTAACCCGAACCCTAAGTCTCACCCTAACACTAAACCTAAACCTCACCCTAACCCTATCCCTCACCCTCAGTCTAAACCTAGCCTAACCCTAATCCTAAACCTAACCTTCACACTCACCCTAACCCTTACCCTAATCCTAATCCTAACCCTAAGCCTAACCATCACCCTCACCCTAACCCTCACCCTAACCCTAAATCTAACACTAACCCTAATCCTAACCCTCACCCTCAGCCTCACCCTAACCCTAATACTAACCCTAAACCTCACCCTAACCCTAACCCTAAACCTCACCCTCACTATAGCACTCACCATAACTTAATCCTAACGCTAACAATCATCGTAACCCTCACTGTTAACCTGACCCTAAACCTCACCCTCACCCTCACCCTAACTCTAACCCTAAACCTCAAATTAACCCTAACCCTCAACCTCAACATAACCCTTACCCTAACCCTCACCCTATCCCTAAACTTAACCCAAACCCTACCCTCACCCTAAACCTAACCCTCAACCTCAAACTCACCCTCAGCCTAACCCTAAACCGAACCCTAAACCTAAGCCTAACACATACAGGAACCCTCATCCTACACCTAATCCTAAACCTAACACTAACCCAAACCCTAACCCTCCCCCTAACTCTCACTGTAACCCTAACCCTAACACTAACCCTATCCCTCAACCTAACCGTGACCCTAACCCTCACCCTAAACCTCCCGCTCACCCTAACCCTCACCGTAACCCTAACCCTAACCTGAACCCCAACACTAACCCTAAACCCAAACCTAACCCTAAACTTAACCCTAAACCTAACCCTAATCCTCAGCCTCACCCTCACCCTAACCCAAACCCAAACCCTAACCTTCACCCTAACTCTAAGCCTAATCCTAACCCTAACCCTAACTCTCACACTCACACTCATCCTAACCCTATTCCTAAACCTAACCCTATCCCTATCCCTAGCCCTCAACATAACCCTCACCCTAGCCCTCACCCTTACCCTAATCCTAACCCTAAACCTCATCCTAAACCTCACACTAACCCTAACTCTAACCCTCACCATAACCCGAAGCCTAACCCTCACCCTCATGCTCGGCCTAAGCCTAAGCCTAAGCCTAACACTAACATTAATCCTCACCCTAAACCTAATCCTAACACTAACCCTAACTCTAACCCTAAAACTCACCCTCATCCTAAACCTAACTCTAAACCTAACCCTAAACCTAAACCTCACCCTAACCCAAACCCTAACCCTAAGCCTAAGCTTAACCCTAACCCTAACGCTCACACTCACCCTCACCCTAAACCTAATCCTAAAACTAACCCTATCCCTAACCCTAACCCTCACACTAAGCCTCACCCTAGCCCTCACCCCAACCCTAATCCTAAACGTAAACCTCATCCTAACCCTAACCCTACTCCTCACCCTTACCCTAACTCTAACCCTCACCCTCATGCTTGGCCTAAGCCTAAGCTTAAGCCTAAGTCTAACCCTAACCCTAACCCTAAACCTAACACTAAACCTAACTCTAACCCTAAACCTCACCCTCACCCTAACCCTAATTCTAACCCTAAGCTTAAACCTAAACCTCATCCTATCCCCAACCCTAACCCACACCCTTACCCTCACCTTAAACAAAACCCTAACCCTAACACTAACAATAACCCTAACCCTAATCCTAACACTCACGCTAACCATAACCATAACACTCAGCCTAACCCTAACCCTCAACCTAACACTAACCCTAACCCTAACACTAACCCTCACACTAACCCTAATCATCACCCTAATCCTAAACCTCATCCTAACCCTAACCCTAACCCTCACCCTCACCCTAACCCTCACCCTAACCCTAACGCTCATCCTCACCTTAAACCTCACACTAACCCTAACAATAATCCTCAATATAACCCCCAACCTCACCCTAAACATAGCCCTAAAACTCACCCTAACCCTAACCCTCACCCTAACCCTAATCCTCATCCTCAACCTCACCCTCAGCCTAACCGTAAGCCTAACCCTAAACCTAACCCTAAGAATAACACTAATCCTAACCCTAAACCTAACCCTAACCCTAAACCTAACCCTAATCTTAACACTCACACGCACCCTAACCCTAATCCTAACCCTAACCCTGACAATAACCCTAATCCTAATCCTAAACCTAAGCCTAACCCTCACCCTCACACTAACCCTCAACCTAACCTCACCCTAACACTAACCCTAAACCTAAGCCTCACCCTCAGGCTCAATCTAACCCTAACTCTAACCCCAAAATCTCAAGCTCACCCTAACCCTAAACCTAAACCTAACCCTAAACCTCACCATAACCATAACCCTAAACCTCACCCTAACTCTAAGCCTAAACCTAAGCCTAACCCTAACCTTCACCCTCACCCTCACCGTAACCTAAACCCTAACCCTAAACATAACAATAACCCTAACCCTAACCCTAACCCTCACCTAAACCATAACCCTCAATCTTACCCCAACCCTCAACCTAACACCCTCACCCTAACCCTAACCCTAACCCTCACCCTTACCCTAGCACTCACCCTAACCCTTACACTCATCCTCAACCTAAATTTTACCCTATACCTAACCCTCACCCTTACAGTAACTCTCACCCTCAGCCTAACCCTCATGTATACCCTTACCGTCACCCCCACCCTAACCCTCACCCTAACCCTAACCCTCACCCTAACCCTCACTCTATCCCTAACTCTACCGTTAAACTTCACCCTCACCCTAACCCTAATTCTAACCCTAACCCTAACACTAAACCTCACCCTAACCCTAAACCTAACCCTCAACCTAAACCTAAACTTAACCCTCACCCTCACCTTCAGCCTAAACCTAAGGCTAACCTTAACCCTAACCGTCACACTAACCCTAACGCAAATCCTAATCCTAACCCTAACCCTAATCCTCACCCTCAACCTAACCCTCACCCTAACCCTAACCCTAACACTAACCCTAACATTAAACCTCACCCTCAGCTTCACCCAAACACTAATTTATCCCTAAACCTCACCCTCACCCTAACCCTAATGCTAAACATAAGTCTCACCCTAACTCTGACCCTCCCCCTAACTCTCAACTTAAACCTAAGACTAACACTAACCCTAACCCTAACACTAAATCATACCCTAACCCTAACCCTAACCCTCACACTCACCATAACCGTCACCCTCACCCTCACCCTCAGCCTAATATTTTGCCTAAACCTAATCCCAACCCTAAACCTAACACTAACCAAACCCTCACCCTAACCCTCACCCCAACCCTCACCCTCACCCTCACCCTCACCCTAGCATACAACCAAACCCTAAGTCTAAGATTAACACTCACCCTAACCCTCACACTAATCCTAATCCCAACACTCACCCTAACCGTAACCCTCACCCTCACCCTAACTCTAATCCTAATCCTAACCCTAACCCTAACACTCACACTCACACTCACCTTAACCCTAATCCTAATCTGAACCTTAACACTAACCCTTACCCCCACACTAAACCTCACCTTATCCCTAACCTAACAGTAACCTAACCCTAACCCTAACCCTAACCCTCACCCTAAATTTAACTCTAACCCTAAACCTCACCTTCACCATAACCCAAACCCTAACCCTAATCGTAAACCTCACCCTAAACCTATACCTTACTCTAACACTTATGCTAACCCTAACACTAAAACTAACCCAAACACTATCCCTCACACTACCACTAACCATCACCCTAAACCTAAACCTCACCCAAACCCTAACCCTAACCCTCAACTTTACCCTATTCCTCACCCTAACCCTAACCATCAGCCTCACCCTAAACCTCATACTAACCCTAACACTAATCCTCAGTCTAACCCTCACACTCACCCTAACCCAAACCCTCACCGTCACCCTTACCATAACCCTCACCCTCAGCCTAACCCTCACCTTTACTCTTACTTTCACCCTCATCGTAACCTTCACCCTAATCCTAACCCTCATCCTAACCCTCACCCTTACTGTAACACTAACCATCACCCTAACCCTAACCCTCATCCTTACCTTCAGCCTCAGTCTAACCCTAAGCCTAAGCCTAAACTTAACCCTAAACCTCACACTCATCCTAGACCTCACCGTAACCCTAATCCTAACCCTAACCCTCATCATAACACTCAACCTAACCATAACTGGAACCATGATTCTAAACCTAATCCTCATCCCCAACCTCACCCTCAGCCTAACCCTAAGCCTAAGGATAACCCTCACCCTAACCCTTACACTCACCCTCACACTAACCCTAATCCTAACCCTAACCCTAAACCTAAACCTCAACCTAACCCTCACCCTAACCCTAAACCTAACCCTCACCTTAGTCCTCACAATAACCTTCAGTCCAAACCTAACCCACACCCTCACCATAACCCAAACCCTCAGCCTAAACCTCACCCTAACCCTAGCCCTCATCCTAACCCAAATCCTAACCCTACCCCTCATGCAAACCCTCACCCTAACCCTCACCCTAAACCTAGCCCTAATCCTATCCCTCAACCTAACCCTAAACCTCACCCTCAACATAACCCTAACCCTAACCCTCACCCTATCCCTAAACCTAACCCTAACCCTAACCCTAAACCTCACCTTAAACCTAACCCTAACTCTCACCCTAAACCCAACCCTAAACCTCACCCTAATCCTAAACCTAACCCACATGCTAACACTCACCCTAACCCTCACTGTAACCCTAACTCTCACCCTTACCCTCAGCCTATCCCTAATTAAAACCCTAACCCTAACCATAAACCCCACACTCACCCTCACCCAAATCCTAATCCTAAACCTAAACCTATCCCTAACCCTAACCCTCACCGTAATGCTCACTCTAACCCTAACCCTAACTCTAACCCTAAACCTCACCCTCACCCTAACCCTCACCCTTACACTCACACTCAGCCTTTCCCTAAGCCTAACCCTAACCCTAACCCTAACCCTTAACCTCACCTTCACCCTAACCATAAAACTTACCCTAACCCTAACACTTACCCTCATCCTCAACCCAGCCCTGAGCTTAACCCTAATTGTATCTCTAACCCTCATCCTAACCCTCATCCTAACCCTAAACCTAATTCTAACCCTCAACCAAACCCTAACCCTGACGCTCACCATAACCCTAACCCTAACCCTCACCCTAACCCTAAACCTTACCCGAAACCTAAACCTCACCATTACCCTAAACCTAACACTCACTCTCACCCTAGCCCTCATCCTAACGCTAATCCTAACCCTTTCCCTCATGATAACCCTTACCAAATCCCTAACCCTAACATTCAACGTAAACCTAGCCCTAATCCTAACCCTCAACCGAACCCTAAACCTCACCCTCAAGATAACCCTAACCCTAAACCTCAACCTATCCCTAAACCTAAATCTAACATTAAAACTCCCCTAACCCTAACCCTAAACCTCACCCTAAACATAACCCTCACCCTCAACCTAACCCTTAGCCTAACCCTAAGCCTAACCCTAAACCTAACCCTACCCCACACACTCACCCTCACCCTCAACCTAATCCTAACCCTAACCCTAACCCTCACACTCACCCTCAACTTAGTCTTCAACCTAAGCCTAATCCTAGCCCTAACCCAAAGTCTAACTGTAACCCTAACCCTAAACCTAACCCTAAACCTAACCCTAACCATCACCCTCACTGTAAGTGTAACCATAAACCTAACCCTAACAATAACCCTAACCCTAACCATCACCCTAACACTTACCCTCACCCTTACACTAACTCTAACCATAACATTAACCCTCACACTAATCTTAACCCTCAACCTTAACCTAAACCTCACCCTCACCCTAAACCCAACCCTAATCCTCATGCTCACCCTAGCCCTCACCCTAACCCTAATTCTAACCCTAACCATCACCCTAAACCTAACCCTCATCCTTACCCTAAACCTCACACTAACCCTAACCCTAATTCTCAATCTAACCCTCACTCTCACCCTACCCTAACCATAAACCTTACCCTAACCCGCACCCTAAACCTAACCCTTACCATTACCTTAACCCTCACCCTCAGCCTAACCCTCACATTTACACTTACCATCACAATCACCCTAAACCTAACCCTCATCCTAACCCTCACCCTAACCGTAAACCTAACCATCACCCTAACCCTAACCCTCACCCTCAACCTCACACTCAGACTAACACTAAGCCTAAGCCTATACCTAACCCTATCCCTCAACCTCACCCTAGCCCTCACCCTAACCCTAATCCTAACCCTAAACCTCATCCTAACCATCAACCTAACCCTAAACCTAACCATCACAAAAACCCTAATCCTCGCCCCAACTTCAACCTCAGCCTAAACCTAAGCCTAAGCCTAACCCTAACTCTAAACCTAACCCTAACCCTAAACCTAATCCTCATCCCCACCCTCACCCTCAGCCTAACCCTAAGCCCAACCCTAACACTAACCATATCTCCAACCCTAACTCTAAATCTCACCCTAACCCTAACCCTAACCCTCACCCGCAACCTCACCCTCACCATAACTCTAACCCTAACCCTAACTATAACACTAACTCTAAACCTAACCCTCAGGCTAACCCTAATCCTCACCCCCACCCTCATCCTCAGCCTAACCCTAACCCTAACACTAACACTAACGCTAAACCTCACTCTCAGCCTAACCCTAACCCTAACACTAACCCTAAACCTAACCCTCAGCCTAACCCTAACCCTAACCCTAAACCTCACACTCACCCTCAACCTAACCATAATCCTAAACCTAACCCTATCCCTAACCCTAACCCTCACACTAACCGTCACGCCAGTGCTCACCTTAACCCTAATCCTAACCCTAACCCTCATCCTAACCCTCAATCTAACCCTAACTCGAACCCGAACCCTAACCCTAAGCCTCACATTCAACCTCAGTCTAAGCCTAACCCTAAGCCTAACCCTAAACCTAACCCTAACCCACACACTCATCCTCACCCTAACCCTAATCCTAACCCTAACCTTCACTCTAACCCTAACCCTCACACTAACTCTCACACTAACCATAACCTAACACTGTCCCTAACGCTAAACCTCACACTAACCCTCACCTTAAGCCTAACTTTAATCCTAAACCCCACCCTCAACCTATTCCTAACTCTAAACCTAATCATAACTCTAAACCTCACCCTAACACTAACCCTAACCCTCACCCTCACCCTCACCCTCAACATAACCCTAAACCTAACAACAAGAATAAACCTAACCTAACCCTAAACCTCACCCTAACACTTACCCTCACACTAACACCAACCCTAACCCTAACACTAACCCATACACTAACCCTAACCCTCACCCTAACCCTAAAACCCACCCTAACCCTAATCCTAACCCTAACCCTCACCCTCACCCTAGCCCTCACCCTAACCTTAACCCTCACCCTAACCCTAACACTCATCCTCACCCTAAACCTCACACTAACCCTAACCCTAATCCTCAATCTAACCCTTACCCTCACCCTAACCCCTAACCCTCACCCTTACCCTAGCCCTCACCATAACACTAACCCTCACCCTGATCTTAACCCTCACCCTCAGCCTAACCCTCAACTTTACCCTTACCATCACCCTCACGCTAACCCTCACCCTATCTCTAAACCTCATGCTAACCTTCAACCTAAACGTAACACTAACCATCACCCTAATGCTAAACCTTCACCTCAACCTCACCCTCAGCCTAACCATAAGCCTAAGCCTAATCCTAACCCTAAACCTCACCCTCACCCTGGCCCTCACCATAACCCTAATCCTAACCCTAACCCTCATCCTAACCCTCACCCTAACCCTAACCCTAAAAATCACCAGAACCTTAATCCCCACCCCCATCCTCACCCTCAGCCCAACCCTAAGCCTAAGCCTAAGCCTAACCCTAATCCTCACACTCACCCTCACCCTAACCCTAATCCTAAACCTAACTGTAAGCCTAAACCTAAACTTCAACCTAACCCTAACCCTCACCCTAACTCTCCCCCTAACCTTAACTCTAACGCTAAACCTTACCCTCACCCTAACCCTAATCCTCACCCTAACCCTAAACCTCACCCTAACCCAAAACCTAACACTCACCCTCACCTTCACCCTCACCCTCACCGCAACTCTAACCCTAACATTAACAATAACACTAACCCTAACCCTAAAGCTAACCTTAACCCTAATCCTAACCCTAAACCTCACCCTCAGCCTCACCCTCACCACAAAGGTAACCTTAACCATAACACTAACAATCAATGTAACCCTAACCCTAATCCTAACCCTCACCCTCACCCTAACCCTAATCCTAACCCTAACCCTCACCCTAACCCTAACCCTCACCCTCACCTTAACCCTAACCCTAACCCTAACCCTAACCCTAACACTAAAACTCACCCTAAACCTAACCCTAACCCTCACCCTTATCCTAACCCTCACCCTCATCCTCACCTTCAGCCTAAACCTAAGGTTAACCCTAACACTAATCCTAACCCTCACACTCACCCTGTCCCTAATCCAAATCCTAATCCTAAGCCTAACCCTAACCCTCACTCTCAAACTAACCCTCACCCTATCCCCAAACCTAACACTTACCCTAACACTAACCCTCACCCTCAGCCTCACCCTAACCCTAATTCTATCCCTAAACCTCACCCTCACCCTAACCCTAAGGCTAACCCTAACTGTAACCCTAACCCTAATCCTCCCCCTAACTCTCACCCTAACCCTAACACTATTACTAAACTTTACTCTAACCCTAACACTAACACTAAAGCTCACCCTAACCTTAACCCTAACCCTAACACAGCCTTCACCCTTAACCTCAGCCTAACCCTATGCCTAACCCTAACCCTATCCCTATCACTCACACTCACACTAAGCCTAACACTAATCCTAATCCTAACCCTAACCCTATCCCTCTACCTCACCCTAAACCTCACCCTAACCCTAACACTAACCCGTACCTTAATCCTCACCTTCAACCTCACACTCAGCCTAACCCTAAGACTAACCCTAAACCTAACCCTAAAACACACACTCGCCCTCACCCTAACGCTAATCCTAAACCTAACCCTAACCCTAACCCTAACCCTCCCTCTACCTCTAACCCTAACCCTTACCCTAACACTAACCCTAACCCTAACCCTCAACCTAACCCTCACCCTAAACCTAACTCTAACCCTAAACCTCACTCTCACCCTAACCCTAACTCTAACCCTAACCCAAACCCTAAACTTCACCCTAACCTTAACCCTAACCCTCATCCTCACCCTCACCGTAACTGTAACCCTAAACCTAACCCTAACAAAAACCCTAACACTATTCCTAATCCTCACCCTAACAATAACAGTCACCCTAACCCAAACCCTCACCCTAACACTTACCCTCACCCTAACACTAACCCAAACCCTAACCCTAACCCTAAACCTCAATCTCACCCTCACCCTAACCCTAACTCTATCCCTAACCCTAAACCTAAATTCATCCTAACCCTAACCCTCACCCTCATCCTCACTGTAACCCTAATCCTAACCCTAACAATAACCTTAACCCTAACCCTAACCCTCATCCTAACCGTAAACATCACCCTAACCCTAACCCTCACCCTAACACGTAGACTCAACCTAACACTAACCCTGACCTTAACACTAACCCTCACACTAACCCTAACCATCACCCTAACCATAAACCTCACCCTAACCCTAGACCTCACCCTCAGCCTAATGCTCACCTTTACCCATAAAGTCACCCTCACCCTAACCCGCACCCTAACCCTCATCCTTATACTAACTCTCACCCTAACTTTAACCCCAACCATCACCCTAACCCTAAACCTGACCCTCACCCTCATCCTCAGCCTAACCCTAAGCCTAAGCCTACCCCTAACCCTAACACTCTCCCTCATCCTAGCCCTCACCCTAACCCTAATCAAAACACTAACCCTCATCCTAGCCATAACCCTAACCATCATTCTAAACGTAATCCTCATCCCCATCCATACCTTCAGCCTAACCCTAAGACTAAGCTGAACCCTAAACCTAACCATCAGGGAAAAAGTAGTCCTAAAACTAATCCTAACCTTGACATTAAACCTCAACCTAACCATCACCCTAACCTTAACCCTCACAACAACCCTATCCCTAACCCTCACACTAAACCTCCCCCTGAACCTAACTCTAACCCTCAAGCTCACCCTCACCCTAACCATAACCCTAATCCTAAAACCCTAACATTAACCCTCACCATCATGCTAGGACTAACCCTAAGCCTAAGCATAAGACTAACCCTAACCCTCACACTCACCCGCACCCTAACCCTAACCATAACACTAACCCTTACCCTAACACTCACACTAACCTAACCCTAACACTAAATCTAACCCTAAACCTCACCCTCACCCTAACCCTAACCCTCACCCTCACCCTCAGCCTAACATTAAGCCTAACCTTAAACCCACCCCTAACCCTAACACTAACACTAACCCTCACCCTAACCCTCAACCTAACCCTAACCTTAACCCTCACCCTCACCCCAGGCCATAACCAAACCCTAAGCCTAAGCCTAACCCTAACTCTAAACCTAACCCTCACACTCGCCCTAAAAATAACCCTAACCATAACCCTAAACCTCACACTAAGCCTAACCCTAAAACTCACCCTCACCCTAAACCTCACCCTAACCCTAACCCTAAACCTAACTCTAACCCTCACCATATACATAACCCTCACAATAACCCTAAACCTCACACTAACCCTTAACCAAACCCTCACCCTCACCCTCACCCTAATCCTAACCCTAACCCTCACCCTCACCCTAAACGAAACCCTATCCCTAACACTCACCCTAACCCTACGCCTAACCCTAACCCTAACCCTAACCCTCACATTCACCCTCAATCT
This sequence comes from Dipodomys merriami, assembly GCF_024711535.1. Classification (NCBI taxonomy): domain Eukaryota; kingdom Metazoa; phylum Chordata; class Mammalia; order Rodentia; family Heteromyidae; genus Dipodomys; species Dipodomys merriami. Next base: position 2,345,734 of record NW_027202771.1, read on the forward strand.
AAACCTAATCCTAAACCTGACCCTATCCCTAACCCTAACCCTAACCCTCAAACTAACCATCACCCTAGTGCTCAACCTAACCCTAATCCTAACCCTACACCTCATCCTAACCCTCACCCTAACCTTAACCCGAACCCTAACCCTCACCCTCACTCTCATTCTAAGCTTAAGCCTAACCGTAAGCTTAAGCCTAACCCTAACCCTCACACTAACCCTAACCCTAGCCCTAACACTAACACTAAGGCTAACTCTAACCCTAAACCTCACCCCCACCCTAACCCTAACTCTAACCCTAACCCTTAACATAAACCTCACCCTAAACCTAATCCTAACCCTCACCTTCAGGGTAACCATAACTCTAACACTAATCCTAAAAATAACCCTATACCTAACCCTAACCTTCATTCTAACGATAACCCTCACCCTAACCCTAACCCTCATCCTAACACTTAACCTCACCCTAACACTAACCATAACCCTAACACTAACACTAACCCTAACCATCACCCTAACCCTAAACCTCACCCTAACCCTAACCCTCACCCTCACCCTAGCGCTCACCCTAACCCTAACCATCATCCTCACCCTAAACCTCACACTAACCCTAAAACTAATCCTCATTCTTAACCTCACCCTCACCCAAACCCTAACCCTAAACCTCAACCTAACCAAAACCCTCACCCTCACCCTCAGACTCACGCTAACCCTCAGCCTAACCCTCACCCTCACCCTAGACCTCTACCTAACCCTAATCCTAACCCTAACCCTAAACCTAACCATCACCATAAACCTAAAACTCATTCCCACCCTCACCCTCATCCTAACCCTAAGCCTAAGCCTAAGCCTAATCCTAACACTCACACTCACCCTCACCATAACCCTAATCCTAAACCTAATCCTAAACCACAACCTAACCCTCACCCTAACCCTAACCCTAACACTAACCCTAAACCTAACCCTAACCCTAACCCTCACCCTCACCTTAACCGTAACGCTAAACCTAACCCTAACAATAACCATAACCCTAAAACTAAGCCTAACCCAAAACATAACCCTCTCCCTAAACCTAACACTCACCCTAACACTTACCCTCACCCTAACAGTAACCCTAATCCTAACACTTACCGTCACACTAACCCTAACCATCACCTTAAACCTAAACCTCAACATAACCCTCAACCTCAGACTAGCCCTCACCCTAACCCTAACCCTCATCCTCACCCTAAACCTCACACTAACCCTAACACTAATCCTCCATCCAACCCTCACCCTCACCCTAACCCTAACCCTAATCCTCACCCTAACCCTCACCCTAACCCTAACCATCAACTTTACCCTTACTGTCACCCTCACCATAACCCTCACCCTAACCCTAACACTCATCCTAAAACTCAGCCTAACCGTAACCCTAACCATCACGCCAAGCCTAACCATTAACCTCAGCCTCAGCCTCAGGCTCAGCGTAACCCTAAGCCTAAGCCTAACCCTAACCCTAAACCTCACTCTCACCCTCGTCTTCACCCTAACCCTAATGCTAACACTAAACCTCATCCTAACCCGAACCATAACCCTAACAATAACCCTAACCCTAAACATCATTCTAACCATAATCCTCACCCCAACCCTAATCCTCTCCCTAACATTTACCCTCAACCTAACACTAACCCTAACCCTTACACTAACCCTCACACTAACCCTAACCATCACCCTAACCATAACATTCACCCTAAACATAACCCTAACCCTCACCCTCACCCTAGCCCTCACCCTTACCCTAACCCTCATCCTCACCCTAAACCTCACAGTAACCCTAAAACTAATCCTCAATCTAACCACACCCTCACCATAACCCTAACCCTAACCCTCACCCTAATCCTAACCCTCACATTTACCGTAATCGTCACTCTCAGCCTAGCCCTCAACTTTACCCTTATTTTCACCCTCACACTAACCCTCACACTAACCCTAACCCTCATCCTAACCCTCACCCTGACCGTAACCCTAAGCATCACTCTAAACTTAACTCTCACCCACACCCTTAAACTAACACTAAACCTCACACTAACCCTCACACTAACACTAAGTCTAAGCCTAAACCTCAACTTCACCCTAACCCTAAACCTCACCCTCACCCTCAGCCTAAACCTAAGCCTAACCCTAAAACTACCCCTCACACTCACACTCACCCTCAGCCTAACCCTACCCCTAACACTAACACTAACCATAAACCTCACCCAAAACCTCACCATAACCCTAACTCTAACCCTAAACTTCACATTCGCCAAAATCCTAACCCTAACCATAACCCTATACCTCAGCCTAAACCTAATCCTAAACCTCACCCTCACCCTAAACCTCACCTAACCCTAACCCTAAACCTCACATCACCGTAGCCCTCACCCTAACCCTAAACCTAACCGTAATCCACACCCTAAACATAACCCTCACCGTAACACTATCACTCACACTAACCCTAAACATAACCCTCAACCTCACCATCAGCCTAACCCTAAGCCTAACCCTAAACCTAACCCTAACCCACGCACTCACCCTCACCCTAACCCTAATCCTAATCCTAACCATAACCATAACCCTCACCCTAACCCTATCACTCACCCTAACCCTAACCCTAACCCTAACCCCAACCCTAAACCTAACCCTTACCATAAATCTCACCCTCAGCCTCACCCTCACTTCAAACTTAACCCTAACCATAACATGAACAATAACCCTAAACCTAACCCTAACTCTAACCCTAACCCTAAAACTAAACCTAATCCTCACCCCCACCCTCATCCTCAGCCTAAACCTAAGCCTAACCCTAACACTAACCCTAACTCTAACCCTAAACCTCACCCTCACCCTAACCCTATCTCTAACCCTAACCCCAAACCTCACCCTAACACTAACCCTAACCCTCACCCGCACCCTCAACCTGACCCTCAACGTAACTCTAACCCTATCCCTAACAATAACACTAACCCTAACCCTAACCATCACCCTAACCCTAATCCTCACCCCCACACTCACCCTTAGCCTAACCCTAACCCTAAACCTAACACTAATCCTAATCCTCACCCTCACCTTCACACTAAACCAAACCCTAAACCTAACCCTAAACCTAAGCCTAATCCTAACCCTAATCCTAAAACTAACCCTCATCCTAACCCTAACCCTCACCCTCAACCTCACCCTCAGCCTAACCCTAAGCCTAACCCTAAACCTAACCCTAACCCACACACTCAACCTCACCCTAACCCTAATCCTAACCCTAACCCTCACTCTAACCTTAACCCTCACACTAACCCTCACCCTAACCCTAACCTAAAAATAACCCTAAACCTAACCTTCAGACTAACACTCACCCTAATCCTAACTTGAACCTTAAACCTTTCCCTCACCCTAACACTAACTCTAACCCTAATCCTAACCCTAAATCTCACCCTAAGCCTAACCCTAACCCTAACCTTCACCCTCACCCTCACCCTCAACGTAACCCTAAACCTAACAATAACAATAACCCTAACCCTAACCTCAACCCTCACCTTAACTATAACTCTCACCCTAACCCTAATCCTCACCCTAACACTTACCCTCACCCTAACACTAACCCTAACACTAACACTAACCCTCAAACTAAACCTAACCTTCATCCTAACCCTAAACCTCACCCTAACCCTCACCCTCACCCTCAATGTAACTCTAACCCTAACCCTAACAATAACACTAACCCAAACCCTCAGGCTAAACCTAACCCTAACCATAAACCTCACCGTCAGCCTCACCCTGACCGCAAACAACTCTAAACATAACGCTAACAATAACCCTAACCCTAACACTCAGCCTTACCATAAACCTCACCCTAACCCTAACACTAATCATCAATCTAACCCTCACCCTCAACCTAACCCTAACCCTCAGCCTTATAGTAACTCTCACCCTCAGCCCAACCCTAATATTTAACCTTACCTTCATCCCCACCCTAACACTCATGCTAACCCTAAACCTCACCCTAAACCCAACTCTTCCTATAAACCTCACCCTCACCATTACCCTAACTCTAACCCTAAACCTAACACTAAACCTCACCATAACCCTAACCATAACCTTCACCCTAACCCTAAACCTCACCCTCTCCCACACCCTCAGCCTAAACCTAAGGCTAACCCTATCACTCATCCTAACCCTCACACTCACCCTAACCCTAATCCTAAGCCTCACCCTCACCCTAGCCCTCACCCTAACCCTAACTCTCATTCTCACCCTAAACCTCACACTAACCCTAAAACTAATCCTCAATCTAAACCAAACCCTCACCCTAATCCTAACCCTAATCCTCACCCTAACCCTAACCCTCACATTTACCGTAATACTCACTCTCAGCCTAACCCTCAACTTTACCCTTACTGTCACCCTCATCCTTACACTCACACTAACTCTCACCCTCATGCTAACCCTCTCCCTGGCCGTAACACTAAGCATCACCCTAACCCTAACCCTCACCCACACCCTAACTTTAACACTAACCCTCACACTAACCCTCACCCTAACCCTAACACTAACCCTAACCCTCACACTAAACCTAACCCTCACCCTCAACCTCACCCTAAGCCTAACCCTTACCCTAACCCTCACACTCACCCTAACCCTAATCCTAATCCTAACCATAACCATAACCCTCATCCTACCCCTAACACTCACCCAATCCCTAAGCCTAACACTAACCCTAACCCTAACCCTAACTCTAACACTAAACCTCATCCTCACCCTAACCATAACCCTAAACCTAACCCTAAGCCTAACACTAAACGTCGCCCTAACCCTAGCCCTCACTCTAACCCTAATCCTAACCCTAACCCTCATCCTGACCCTCACACTAACCCTAATGCTAACCCTCAACCTAAACCCAACCCTCACACTCAACCTCACCCTCAGCCTAACGCTAAGCCTAACCCTAAATCTAACCCTAACCCACACACTCAACCTCACCCTAACCCTAATCCTAACACTAACCCTAACTCTAACCATAACCCTCACAGTAACCCTCACCCTAACCCAAACCTAACACTAAATCTAACCCTAACCCACACACTCAACCTCACCCTAACCCTAATCCTAACACTAACCCTAACTCTAACCATAACCCTCACAGTAACCCTCACCCTAACCCAAACCTAACACTAACCCACACCCTCACCCTAACCCTAAATCTAACCCTAATCCTAACCCTAAACCTCACCCTAACCCTAACCCTAACCCTCACCCTCACCCTCAATGTAACACTAAACCTAAAACTAACAATAAACCTAACCCTAACTATAACCCTCACCCTAACCCTAACCCTCACCCTAACACTTACCCTCACCCAAACAGTAACCCTAACACTAACACTAACCCTTACACTAACCCTAACCCTCACCCTAACCCTAAACCTCACCCTAACCCTAACCCTAACCCTCACCCTCACCCTAGCCCTTACCCTAACCCTAATTCTAACCCTTACCCTCACCTAACCCAAACCCTCATCCTCACCCTAAACCACACACTAACCCTAACCATGCTTCTCAATCTAACCCTCACCCTCACCCTAATCCCTAACTCTCAACCTTAACCTAACCCTCACCCTAACCATAACCCTCACGCTTATCTTAGCCCTCACCCATAGACTACCCCTCAAATTTACCCTTACCATCACCCTTACCCTAACCCTCATCCTATCCCTAAACCTCATCCTAACCTTCAAGATAAACGTAACCCTAACCATCACCTTAACCCTAACCATAACACTAACCCTAAACCTAACCCTGACCCTAACCCTCCGCCTAAACCTAACACAAAACCGAAACCTAACACTAACGCTCACACTTACCCTAACCCTCACCTTAACCCTAAACCTCATCCTAACGCTAAACCTAACCCTCACCCTCACCCGAGCCCTCACCCTAACCCTAATCCTAACCTTAACCCTCATCCTAACCCTCACCTTCACCCTCAACCTCAGCTTAACTCTAACCCAAACCCTAACAATAACATTAACCCTAAACCTAACCCTAACCATAAACCTCACCCTCAGTCTCACACTCACTGCAAACTTAACCCTAACCATAACACTAACAATAACCCTACCTCTAACCCTAACACGAACTCTAACCCTAACCCTAAACCTAACCCTAATCATCTCCCCCACCCTCACCCTCACCATACCCTAAGCCTAACCCTAACACTAACCCTAACTCTAACCCTAAACCTCACCCTCACCCTAACCCTATAACACTAACCCTAAAACTCACCTAACCATAACCCTAACCCTCACCCTCACCCTCAACCTCACGCTCACCGTAACTCTACACCTAACCCTAACAATAACACTAAACCTAAGCCTAACCATCACCCTAACCCTAATGTTCACCCCCACACTCACCCATAGCCTAACCCTAACTCAAACCCTAACACTAATCCTAACCCTCAACCTCACCCTAAACCAAACCCTAAGCCTAGGCCTAACCCTAACCCTAAGCCTAACCCTAACCCTAAGTCTAACCCTCACACTCACCCTCAACCTAAGCCTAATCCTAAACCTAACCCTATCCCTAACCCTAACTCTCACACTAACAGTCACCCCAGTGCTCAACCTAACCCTAATCCTAACCCTAACCATCATCCTAACCCTCAATCTAACCCTAACTCTAACCCTCACCCTAACCCTAACCCTGACCCTCAACCTCAACCTCAGCCTAACCCTAAGCCTAACACTAAACCTAACCCTAACCCACACACTCACCCTCACCATAACCCTAATACTAACCCTATCACTATAACCCTAACCCTCACACTAAACCTCACCCTAAACCTAACCAACACTAACCCTAACCCTAACCCTCACACTAACACTCACCCTAAGCCTAACTCTAACCCTAAACCTCACCTTCACCCTAACCGTAACTCTAACCCTAATCCTAATCCTAAATCTCACCCTAACCCTAACCCTAAACTTAGCCCTCAAACTCACCCTCACCCTCAACATAATCCTAAACCTACCAATAACCTTAACCCTAACCCTAACCCTCAACCTAACTATAACCCTCACCCTAAACCTAAACCTCACCCTAACACTTACCCTCACCCCAATACTAACCCGAACCCTAAAACTAACCCTCACACTAACCCTAACCCTCACCCTAACCCTAAAACTCAACCTAACCCTAACACTAACCCTAACCCTCACCCTCATACTAGCCCTCACCCTAAACCTAATTCTAACCCTAATCCTCACCCTAACCCTAACCCTCATCCTCACCCTAAACCTAACCCTAATCCTCAATCTAACCCTGACCCTCACCATAACCCCTAAACCTTACCCTTACCCTAACCCTCACCCTAACCCTAACCCTCATGCTTATCTTAATTCTCACCCTCAGACTAACCCTCAATTTTACCCTTACCATCACCCTCACACTAACCCTCACTCTACCCCTAAACCTCAGGCTAAACTTCAACCTAACCGTAACCCTAACCATCACCCTAAGCTTAACCCTCACCCTCAACCTCACCCTCAGTCTTACCCTTACCCTAAGCCTAACCCTAACCCTAAACCTCACCCTCACCCTAGCCCTCAACCTAACCCTAATCCTAACCCTAACCCTCATACTCAGCCGAACCCTAACCCTAACCCTAACCCTCAACCTAACCCTCCCCCTAACCCTAACTCTAACACTAAACCTCACCTACACCCTAACGCTAATCCTCACCCTAACCCTAAACCTCACCCTAAGCCTAACCCTCACCCTCACCCTCGCCCTCACCCTCACCATAATTCTAACCCTAACCTTAACAAAAACACTAATCCTAAACCTAAACCTAAACCTAACCTTAATCCTAACCCTAACCCTCACCCTAATCGTAAACCTAACCCTAACCCTCAACCTAACCATAACCCTCACCCTCACCTTAATCCTAATCCAAATCCTAACCCTCACCCTAAACCTAATCCTCACCCTCACCTTAACTATAACACTCACACCTACCTTCACCCTCAACCTAACCCTAAACCTAAGCCTAAACCTAACACTCAAACTCATCCTCACCGTAATCCTAATCCTAACCCTAAGCCTATCCCTAAATCTCAACCTAACCCTCACCCTCACCCTAAGACTAACACTAAACCTAACCCTACCTCTCACCCTAACCCTCCCCATAAACCTAATTCTAATACTAAACATCACCCTCAACCTAACCCTAACCCTAAACCTCACCATAAACTTCACGCTAAACCTAACCCTCACCCTCACCCTTACTGTAAATCTAACCCTAACCCAAAAAATATTACTAACCCTAACCCTAAACCTAAACCTAAACCTAACCATAAACCTCACCCTCAGCCTCACCCTCACTGCAAACTTAACTGTAACCATAACACTAACAATAACCCTAACCCTAACCCTAACCCTCATCCTCATCCTAAACCTCACCCTAACACTAATCCTCAATCTTACCCTCACCCTCACCCTTCCACTAACCCTAACCCTCACACTAACCCTAACCCTAACCCTTAGAGTAACTCTCACCCTAAGCCTAACCCTAAAATTTACCCTTACCGTCACCCCCACCCTAACACTCACCCTAAACCTAAACCTCACCCTAACCCTCACCCTAACCCCAACTCTACCGCTAAACCTCAACCTCACCCTAATCCTAACCCTAACCCTCACCCTAACCCTAACCCTCACCGGCACCCACAACCTGAGCCTAAACATAAGGCTAACCCTAACACTAACTCTAATCCTCACACTCACCCTAACCCTAATCCTAAACCTCACCCTCACCCTAGCCCTCACCCTATCCCTAAACTTCATCCTCACCATAAACCTCACACTAACCCTAAAATTAATCCTCAGTCTAAACCACACCCTCACCCTAACCCTAACCCTAACACTCACCATATCCCTAAACCTCACATTTACCGTAATCCTCACTCTCAGCCTAACCCTCAACTTTACCCTTACTGTCACCCTCAGCCTAACTTTCACACTAACCCTAACCCACATACTCACCCTCACCCTGACCGTAACCCTAAGCATCACCCTAACCCTAAACCTCACCCACATCTTAATTTTAACACTAACCGTCACACTAACCCTCACCCTAACCCTAACTCTAACCCTAACCCTAAAACTAAACCTCACCCTAACCCTAACCCTAACACTAACCCTAACCCTAACCCTCTCCCTTAACTCACCCTAAGCCTAAACCTAAGGCTAACCCTAACACTAACCCTAACCTTCACACACACCCTCACCCTAACCCTAACCCTCACCCTCAACCTCACCCTCAGCCTAACCCTAAGCCTAACCCTTACCCAAACCCTCACACTCACCATAAGCCTAACCTAATCCTAATCCTAATCATATCCATAACACTCACCCTAACCCTAACACTCACCCTAACCCCAACACTAACCCTAATCCTAACCCTCAACCTAACGCTAACTCTAACACTAAACCTCACCCTTACCCTAAACATAACCCTAAACCTCACCCTAACCCTAATACTAAACCTCACACTCACCCTAGCCCTCACTCTAACCCTAATCCTAACCCTAACATTCATCCTAACCCTCACATTAACCCTAATCCTAACCCTCACCCTATCCCTAACCCTCACCCTCAACCTCATCCTCAGCCTAACCCCAAGCCTAACCCTAACCCACACACTCAACCTCAACCTAACCCTAATACTAAAACTAAATCTAACCCTAACCCTCACACTAACCCTCAACCTAACCCTAACCTAACACTATCCCTAACACTAACACTAACACTAACCCTCACCCTAAGCCTAAATCTAACCCTAAACCTCACCCTCACCCTAACCTTAACTCTAACACTAAACCTAACCCTAAACCTCACCCTAACCCTAACCCTTACCCTCACCCTCACATTCAACCTCAACATAACCCTAAACCTAAAATGAACAATAACCCTAACCCTAACCCTAACCCTCACACTAACTATAACCCTCATCCTCATCCTAACCCTCACCCTAACACGATCACCCTAACACTTACCCTAACCCTAACACTAACCATAACACTAACCCTAAACCTCACCCTAAGCCTAAACCGCACCCTACCCCTAACCCTAACACTCACCCTCTCCCTAGCCCTCACCCTAACCCTAATTCTAACCCTTACCCTCACCGAACCCTAACCCTCATCCTCACCCTAAACCACACATTAAGCCTAACCCTAATCCTCAATCTAACCCTCACCCTCACTATAATCCCTAACCCTCACCCATACACTAAGACTCACCCTAAACGTAACCCTCACCCTTATCCTAACCCTCACCCTCACCCTAACCCTCAAATTTACCCTTACCATCACCCTTACCGTAACCTTATCCCTACCTCACCCTATCCCTAAACCTCATCCTAACCTTCAAGCTAACCTTAACCCTAACCATCACCTTAACCCTAAACCTAACACTAACCCTGACCCTAAACCTGACCCTAAACCTCCCCCTAACCCTAACACTAAACCTAACACTAACATTCACACTAACCCTAACCCTCACCTAAACCATAAATCTCACCCTAACCCTAACCTTAACCCTCACCCTCACCCTAGCCCTCACCCTAACCTTAATCCTTACCCTAACCCTCATCCTAACCCTCAACCTAAACCTAACCCTAACCATAACCCAGACACTAATCCTTACCCCCAACCTCACCCTCATCCTAAGCCTAACCTTAACCCTAACACTCACACTCACCCTCACCCTAACCCTAATCCTAATCATAACCATAACCATAACACTCACCCTAACCCTAAAACTCACCCTAACCCTAACCCTAACACTACCCCTAATCCTAACTCTCACCCTAACCCTAACTCTAACACTAAACCTCACCCTCACCCTAAACCTAACCCTAAACCTCATCCTAACCCTAACACTAAAACTCACTCTCACACTAGCCCTCACCCTAACCCTAATCCTAACCCTAAACCTCATCCTAACCCTCACCATAACCCTAATCCTAAACCTCACCCTAACCCTAACCCTCACCCTCAACCTCACGCTCACCCTAAACATAAGCCTAACCCTAAACCTAACCCTAACCCAGACACTCACCCTCACCCTAACCCTAATCCTAACTCTAACCCTAACTGTAACCCTAACCTTCACACTAACCCTCACCCTAACCCTAACCTAACACTAACCCTAAAACTAACCCTCACACTAACCCTCACCCTAAGCCTAAATCTAACCCTAAACCTTGCCCTCACCCTAACCCTAACTCTAACCCTAATCCTAACCCTAAACCTCACCCTAACCCTAACCCTTACCCTCACCCTCACCCTCAATGTAACCCTAAACCTAAAATTAACAATAACCCTAACCTTTACCCTCACCCTAACTATAAATATCACCTTAACTCTAACCCTCACCCTAACACTTACCCTCACCATGGCACTAAATGTAATGCTAACACTAACCCTCACACCAACCCTAAACCTCACCCTAAGACTAAACCTCACCCTAACCCTAACCCTAACCCTAAACCTTACCCTCACCCTAGCCCTCACCCTAACTCTAATTCTAACCTTTACCCTCACTGAACCCTAACCCTCATCCTCACCCTGAACCTCACACTAAACCCTAACCCTAAACTTCAATCTAACCCTCACCCTCACCCTTAACCTAACCCTCAGCCAAACCGAAATCCTCACCCTTATCTTAACCCTCACCCTCAGCCTAACCCTCAAATTTAACCTTACCATCACCCTCACACTAACCCTCAACCTAGCTCTAAACCTCACCCTAAACTTCAAGCTAAATATAACCCTAACCATCACCCTAACCCTAACCCTCATCCTAACCCTCACCCTTACCCTCACTCTAAACCTAACCCTAACCTTAAACCTCACCCTCAACCTAACCCTAATGCTAACCCTATTCATAACCCTAAGACTAACCCTCACACTCACCATCACCTTAACTCTAATCCTAATCCTAACCCTTACACTAACCCTCACCCTCACCCTAACCCTCATCCTAACCCTACCCCTAACACTAACACTAACCCTAACCCTCACCCTAACCCAAACTCTAACCCTAAACCTCACCCTCGCCCTAACCCTAACGCTAACCATAACCCTAAACCTCACCCTTCCCCTATCCCTAAACCTCAGCCTAACCCTAAACATCACCCTAAACCTAACCCTAAAACTCACCCTCACTGTAGCCCTCACCCTAAACCTAACTCTCACACTAACCCAAACCCTAACCCTCACCCTCACCCTCACATTAACCCTAACCCTATACCTCACCCTCACCCTAAACCAAACCCTAACCCTAACACTCACTCTAACCCTAAGCCTAACCCAAACCCTAATCCTAACCCTCACACTCACCCTCAATCTAACCATAAGCCTAACCGTAACCCTAACTCTAACCCTCACACTCACCCTAATCCTAACCCTAACCCTCACCCTAACCCTAACCCTAACCCGAACCCTCCCATTTACTGTAATCCTCACTCTCAGCCTAACCCTAATTTTACTCTTACAGTCACCCTCATCCTAACCCTCACCCCAATCCTAAACCTCATCCTAACCCTCACCCTAAGCGTAACCCTAACAATCACCCTAACCCTAACCCTCACCCTCACCTTAAGCCTCAGCCAAAACCTAAGCCTAAGCCTATACCTAAACCTTAACCTCACACTGAACTTAGCCCTCTCCCTAACCCTAATCCAAACCCTAACCCTCATCCTAACCCTCAACCTAACCATAACCGGAACCATAACTCGAATTTTAATGCTCATCCCCACCCTCATCCTCAGCCTAACCCTAAGCCTAAGCCTAATTCGAACACTAACCCTCACACTCACCCTCACCCTAACCCTGACCCTAACCATAAACTTAACCCTAACATTCACACTCACCTTAGTCCTCACCCTAACCCTCACCTCAAACCTAACCCTCACCCTCACCGTAACACGAACCCTAAAACTCACCCTAACCCTACCCCTAACCCTAACATTAAACCTCACCCTAACCCTTACACTAAACCTCACCCTCAACCTAGCCCTCACAATAACCCAAATTGTAACCCTAACCCTCATACTAACCCTCACCCTAACAATAACCCTAACCCTCACCCTAACCCTAAACCTTATTCTAACCTTAAACTAACACTAATCCTTAGCCTCACCGTGACCCTAACCCTAAACCTAAACCTAACCCTTAACCTAACCCAAACACTAAACCTCACTGTAACCCTAAACCTCAGCCTCACCCTACCCTCATCCTAACCCTATTCCTAATCCTAACCCTCATGCTAAACCTCACCCTAATCCTAATCCTTACCCTAAACCTAGACCTAATCCTAACCCTCAACCTAAATCTAAACCTCAGCCTCACCATAACCCTAACCCTCACCCTATGCCTAAACCTAATCCTATCCCTAACCCTAACCATCACCCTAATCCTCACCTTAATCCTAACCCTAACACTAACCCTAACACTAACCCTCACACTAAACCTCAAATTAACACTAACTCAAACCCTAAATGTCACCCTCACCCAAACATTAACCCTCACCCTAAGCCTATCCCTAAGCCTACACCTAACCCTAACCTTAACCCTCATACTCACACTCACACTAACACTAATCCTAATCCTAACCCTAAACCTAACCCGCACCCTAACACTAACCCTCACCCTAACCCTAACACTAACCCTAACCCTAAACCTCACCCTTACCCTAACTCTAACCCTAAACCTCACCCTCACCCTCACCTTAAACCTAACCCTAAACATCACCCTCATACTAACCCTCACCCTAACACTAACCCTAACACTAATCCTAACCCTAATCCTCAACCTAACTCTCACTCTAACCCTAAACCTTACTCTCACACAAACGCTAACCCTAACCCAAACCCTATCCCTAACCCTCACCCTCACCCTCACCCTCAGCTTAACGCTAAGCCTAACCCTAACCCTAAGCCTAACCCAAACACTCACCCTAACACTAACCCTAATCCTAATGCTAAGCCTAAACCTAACCCTCACCATAACCCTCACCCTCATCCTAACCCTCACCATAACCCTAACCTTAACACTAACCCTAATCCTAAACCTCACACTAACCCTCACCCTAACCCTACAACTAACCCTAAACTTCACCCTCACCCTCATCCTAAACCTAAACCTAACCCTAAACCTCACCTTAACCCTAACCATCACTCTAACCTGCACCTTCACCGTAACTCTAACCCTAAACCTAACAATAACACTAACCCTCACCCTAACCCAAACACTCAACCTCACCGTAACCCTAACCCTAACCCAAACCCTCACCCTAACCCTTACCCTAACCCTAACCTAAACCTCACCCTAACCCTAAACCTAAACTTCACCCTCAGCCTCACCCTCACTGTAAACTTAAACCTAACCATAACACTAACAATAACACTAACCCTAACCCTAATCTAACCCTCACCCTCACCCTAACCCTAACCCTCACCCTAACCCTAACCCTCACCCTCACCGTAACCCTCACCCTAACACTCACCCTAACCCTAAACCTAACCCTAACCCTAAAACTCACAATAATTCTACCCTAACCCTCACCCTCACCCTAGCACTCACCCTAACCTTAATCTTAAACCTAAAACTCACCCTAACCTTAACCCTAACCCTCACCCTAACACTAAAACCCTAACAATCACCCTAACCCTAACCCTCACCTTCACACTCAAGCTTGGCCTAAGCAGAGGACCAGGCCTAAGGCTAACCCTAACCCTCACACTCACCCTCACTCTCACCGTAACCGTAACACTAACCCTAACCCTAACCCTCACACTAACCCGCACCCTAACGCTAACCTTAACCCTAAACCTCACCCTCACCCTAAACCTAACCTTGACCCTCACCCCACCCTCCGCCTAACACTAAGCCTAACCCGAACCCAAAACCTAACCCTAACGCTCACACTCAACCTCAGACTAAGCCTAAGCCTAACCCAAACCCTAACCCTCACCCTCAGCATCACCCTCAGCTTAACACTAAGCCTAAGCCTAACCCTAACCCTAATCCTCACCCTCACACTAGCCCTCACCATAACCCTAACCATAACACTAAACCTAACCCTAACACTCACACTAAACCAAACGCTAACCCTAACAATAACCCTAAACCTCACCCTCACCCTTACACTAACCGTAACTCTAAGCCTCAACCTAACCCTAACCCTAACCCTCAAGATCACTCTCACCCTCACCCTTACCTTAACCTTAACCTTAAACCTAACCCTAAGAATAACCATAACCATAAACCTAAACTTAAAACTCACCCTCACCGTAACTCTAACCCTAAACCAAACCCTCCCCCTAAACCTAACCCTGACCCTAACCCTAACGCTAAACCTCACCCAAAACCTAACACTAACCCTCACCCTAAACCTAACACTAACTCTAATCCTCACCCTAGGACATACCCTAACCCTAATCTAACCCTAACCCTTACCCTAACCCTCACTCTAACCCTAAACCAAACCCTCACCCTAAATCTAACCCTCACCCTCACCCTCAGCCTCAGCCTAACCCTAAGCCTAACACTAACCCTAACCCTAACTGTCACACTCACAGTCACCGTAACCCTAATCTTAACCCTAACACCATCCATAAGCCTAACACTAACCCTAAACCTAACCCTCACCCTAACCCTCACTCTAACCCTAACCCTAACCCTATTGCTTATCCTAGCACATACCCTAACACTAATCCTCTCATTAACCCTCACCATAACCCTCACCCTAACCCTTACTCTAAACGTAAACCTAAAGCTAACGCTCAGCCTCACCATAATCCAAATGCTAAACCTAACCCTAACACTAACACTAACCCTCACAACCACCCTCACCTTAACCCTAATCCTAATCGTAACCCTTACCCTAACCCTCACCTTAAACCTCATCCTAACCCTACCCCTAACACTAACACTAACACTAACCCTCACCCTAACCCTCACCCTAACCCTAACTCTAACCCTAACCCTCACCCTCGCCTTAACCGTAAGCCTAAACATAACCCTAAACCTCACCCTAACCCTAACCCTAACCCTCACCCTCACCCTAAACATCACCCTAACCCTAACCATAAACCTCACTCTCACCATAGACCTAACCCTAACCCTAACCCTAACCCTAACCCTCACCCTAACAATAACCCTCAACATAACCCTAACTTTCACACTAATCCTAACCCTAAACCTCACCCTCACCCTAAACCAAAACCTATCCATAATACTCACTCTAACCCTAAGCCTAACCCTAACCCTTACCTGCACACTCATTCTCAATGTAAACCTAATCCTAAACCTAACCCTATCCCTAACCCTAACCCTCACATTAACCATCACTCTAGCGCTCACCCTAACCCTAATCCTAACCCTATACCTCATCCTAACACTCACCCTAACCCTAATCCTAGCCCTCACCCTAACCCTCACCCTCACTCTCAACCTAAGCCTAAGCCTAACCCTAAGCTTAAGCCTAACCCTAACCCTCACACTAACCCTCAACCTAACCCTAACCCTAACACTAATGCTAAAGCTAACCCTAAACCACACCCTCAACGTAACCCTAACTCTAACACTAACCCTTAATATAAACCTAACCCTAACATTAACGCTAAATCTAACCCTAAACCACATGCTCACCCTAACCCTAACTCTAACCCTAACCCTTAATATAAACCTCACCCTAAAACTAACCCTAACCCTAACCGTCACAATAACCGTAACCATAACCCTAACCCGAACAATTACCCTAAACCTAGCCCTAACCCTCATTGTAACCATAACTGTCACAATAACCCTAACCCTCACCCTAACACTTACCCTCACCCTATCACTAACCCTAACCCTAACACTAATCCTCACACTAACCATAACCATCACCCTAACCCTAAACCTCACCCTAACCCTAAACCTCACCCTCACCCTAGCCCTCATTCTAACCCTAACCCTCACCCTAAACCTAGACCTAATCCTAACCCTCACCCTTACCCTAACCCTCACCTTCATCATAACCTTAACCCTAACCCCGAACCTATGCCTAAACTTAATCCTAACCCTAAACCTCACCCTAACCCTAACCCTCACCCACATGCTAGCCATCACCCTAATAATAATCCTCAATTTAAGCCACATCCTAACCCTCACCCTAACCCTAAACCTAACCCTCACCCTAACCCTAAACCTCACCCTCACCCTCAGCCTAACCCTAAGCCTAATCGTAATCCTAAACATAATCCTCACACTCAACCTCACACAAAACCTAATCCTAAACCTAACCCTATCCCTAAGCCTAACCCTCACCCTAACCCTCACCCTAACCCTAACCCTAACACTAAACCTAACACTAACCCTCACAGTAAATCACAACTTAAAACTAACTCTAACCCTAAACCTCACCCTCACCCAAACCCTAAACCTCACACTCAGCCTCAGCCTCAGCCTATCCCTAAGCCTACACCTAACCCTAACCCTAACCCTCATACTCACCCTCACACAAACCCTAATCCTAATCCTAACCCTAAAACTAACCCTAACCCTAAAACTAACCCTCACCCTAATCCTAACCCTAACACTAACCCTAAATCTAAACCTCACCCTATCCCCAACCCTAACACTAACTCTAATCCTAAACCTCACCCTCACCCTAACCCTAACCCTAAACATCACCCTCATCCTAACCCTCACCCTCACCCTAACCCTAACACTAATCCTAACCCTAATCCTCATCCTAACTCTCACCCTAACCCTAACCCTAAATCTCACGCTAACCCTAACTCTCACCCAAACGTTAACACTAACACTCAACCTCACCCTCACCCTCAGCTTAACGCTAAGCCTAACCCTAACCCTAAGCCTAACCCAAACACTCACCCTAACACTAACCCTAATCCTAATCCTAACCCTAACCCTAACCCTCACCCTAACCCTCACCCTCATCCTAACCCTCACCCTAACCCTGACCCTAACACTAACCCTAACCCTAAACCTCACCCTAACCCTCATCCTAACCCTAAATCAAACCCTAAATCTCACCCTCACCCTCACCCTAAACCTAACCCTAACCCTAAACATCACCCTAACCCTAACCCTCACAATCACCCTCACCTTCGCCGTAATTCTAACTCTAACCCTAACAATAATACTAAACCTCACCATAACCCTAACACTCACCCTCACCATAACCTTAACTCTAACCTAAACCCTCACCCTAACCCTTACCCTAACCCTAACCTAAACCTCAACCTAACCATCACCCTCAGCCTCACCCTCACTGTAAACTTAAACCTAACAATAACACTAACAATAACACAAACCCTAACCCTAATCTAACCCTCACCCTCACCCTCACCCTAACCCTAACCCTCACCCTAACCCTAACCCTCACCCTCACCGTAATCCTCACCCTAAAACTAACCCTAACACTAAACCTAACCCTAACGCTAATCCTCACCCTAACTTTAACCCTAACCATCAGCCTCACCCTAGCAATCACCTTAGCCCTAATCTTAAACCTAAACCTCACCCTAAACCTCACCCTAACCCTAATCCTAACCCTCACCCTAACCCTAAAACCCTAAGAATCACCCTAACCCTAACCCTCTCCTTCACCCTCAAGCTCGGCCTAAGCATAAGTCTAAGGCTAAACCTAACCCTCACACTCACCCTCACCCTCACCGTAATCATAACACTAACACTAACCCTAACCCTCACACTAACCCGCACTCTAACGCTAACCCTAACCCTAAACCTCATACTCAACCTAAACCTAACCCTCAACCTCACCCTCACCCTCCGCCTAACACTAACCCTAACTCTTACCCTAACCCTAACCCTCACCCTCACCCTCACCCTCAGCTTAACACTAAGCCTAAGTCGAACCCTAACCCTAACCCTCACCCTCACACTAGCCCTCACCATAACCATAACCATAACACTAACACTAACCCTAACACTCACACTAATCCTAACCCTAACCCTAACAATAACCCTAAACCTCACCCTCACACTAACACTAACCCTAACTAAAAACCTCATCCTAACCCTAACCCTAACCCTCAAAATCACCCTCATCCTCACCCTTATCTTAACCTTAACTTTAATCCTAACCCTAAGAATAACCATAACCTGAAACCTAAACTTCAACTTCAACCTCAACGTAACTCTAACCCTAACTCAAACCCTCACCCTAACGCTAACCCTGACCCTAATCCTAACGCTAAACATCACCCTAAACCTAACACTAACCCTAATTCTCACCCTAGGACATACCCTAACCCTAATCTAACCCTAAACCTCGCCCTAACCCTCACTCTAACCCTAAACCAAACCCTCACCCTTAATATAACCCTCACCCTCACCCTCAGCCTCAGCCTAACCCTAAGCCTAACACTAACCCTAACCCTAACTGTCACACTCACAGTCACCGTAACCCTAATCCTAACCCTAACACCAACCCTAACCCTAATACTAAACCTAAACCTAACCCTCACCTTAACCCTCACTCTAAAGCAAACCCTAACCCTATTGCTCATCCTAGCACATACTCTAATGCTAATCCTATCCCTAAACCTCACCATAAGCCTCAACCTTACCCTCACTCTAAACCTAAACCTAAAGCTAACCCTCACCCTCACCCTAACCCTAATGCTAACCCTAACCCTAACCCTAACACTAACCTCACACTCACCCTCACCTTAACCCTAATCCTAATCCTAAACCTTACCCTAACCCTCACCCTCACCCTAACTCTCAGCCTAACCCTACCCCTAACACTAACACTAACAGTAATCCTCACCCTAACCCTCACCCTAACCCTAACTCTAACCCTAAATCTCACCCTCGCCTTAACCCTAACCCTAAACATAACATAAAACCTCACCCTAACCCTAACCCTAAACCTCACCTTCACCCTAAACCTCACCCTAACCCTAACCCTAAACCTCACTCTCACCCTAGCCCTCACCCTAACCCTAACCCTAACCCTCAATCTCGGCCTAAGCCTAAACTTAAACCTAAGTTTAAGCCTAACCCTAACCCTCACACTAACCCTCACACTAACCCTCACCCTAACACTAACACTAACACTAACGCTAACTCTAACCCTAAACCTCACTCTCACCCTAACCCTAACTCTTACCCTAACCCTTAATATAAACCTCACCCTAAACTGAATCCTAAACCTCACCCTCACAGTAACGGTAACCCTAACCCTAACTCTAACAATAACACTAAACCTAACCCTAACCCTCATTGTAACCCTAAGCGTCACCATAAACCTAACCCTCACCCTAACACTTCCCCTCACATTAACACTAACCCTAACCCTAACACTAATCCTCACACTAACCCTAACCATCACCCTAACCCTAAACCTCACCCTAAAACCTAGACCTAATCCTAACCCTCAAACTTACCCTAACCCTCACCCTCATCATAACCTTAACCCTAATCCCCACCCTATTCCTAAACCTAATCCTAACCCTAAACCTCACCCTAACTGTAATCCTAACCCTCACCCTCATGATAGCCCACACCCTAACCATAAACCTAAACCTAACCCTCACCCTAAACCTAACCCTCACCCTCACTGACAGCCTAACCCTAAGCCAATCCTAACCCTAACCATAACTCTCACACTCAACCTCACCCAAAACCTAATCCTAAACCTAACCCTATCCCTAACCCTAACCCTCACCCTAACCCTCACCCTTTCCCTAACCCTAACACTATCCCTCACACTAAACCTCAACTTAACACTAACTCTAATCCTAAACCTCACCCTCACCCTAACCCAAACCTCACCCTCATCCTCACCCTCAACCTATCCCTAATCCTAAACCTAACTCTAACCCTAACCCTCATACTCTCCTCACACTAACCCTAATCCTAATCCTAACCCTAAACCTAACCCTCACCCTAACACTAACCCTCACCCTAACCCTAACCCTAACCCTAACACTAATCATAACCCTAAATCTCACCTGATCCCTTAATCTAACCCTAACTCTAACTCTAAAACTCATCCTCACCCTCACCCTAAAACTAATCCTAAACATCAACCTCATCCTAACCCTCACCCTAACTCTAACCCTACACTAATCCTAAACCTAATCCTAATCCTAACTCTCACCCAAACGCTAACCCTAACCCTAATCCTCACACTCACCCTCACCCTCAGCTTATTGCTAAGCCAAACCCTACCCCTAAGCCTAACCCAAACACTCACCCTAATGCTAACCCTAATCCTAATCCTAGCCCTAACACTAAACCTCACCCTAACCCTCACCCTCATCCTAACCCTCACCCTAACACTAACCCTAACACTAACCCTAACCCTAAACCTCACCCTAAACCTCACCCTAACCCTAAATCTAACCCTAAACCTCACCCTCTCCCTCACCCTAAACCTAACACTAACCCTAACCCTCACCCTAGGACATACCCTAACCCTAATCTAACCCTAACCCTCACCCTAACACTCACTCTATCCCTAAACCAAACCCTCACCCTAAATTTAACCCTCGCCCTCACCCTCAGCCTCAGCCTAACCCTAAGCCTAACACTAACCCTAACCCTAACTGTCACACTCACAGTCACCGTAACCCTAATCCTAACCCTAACACCAATCCTAACCCTAACACTAAACCTAAACCTAAACCTCAACCTAACCCTTACTCTAACCCTAACCTGAACGCTATTGCTCATCCTAGCACATACCCTAAGGCTAATCCTATCCCTAAACCTCACCATAACCCTCACCCTTACCCTCACTCTAAACATAACCCTAAAATTAACCCTCAACCTCACCCTAACCCTAATGCTAACACTAACCCTAACACTAACACTAACCCTCACAGTCAACCTCACCATATCCCTAATCCTAAGCCTAAACCTTACCCTAACCCTCACGCTCACCCTCTCATCCTAACCCTACACCCAACATTAACACTAACACTAACCCTCACCCTAACCCTCAACCTAACCCTAACTCTAACCCTAACCCTCACCCTCGCCTTAACCGTAACCCTAACCATAACCCTAAAACTCACAATAACCCTAACCCTAAACCTCACCCTAAACCTCACCCTAAGCCTAACCCTAAACCTCACTCTCATCATAGCACTCACCCTAACCCTAAACGAAACCCTCAGTCTCGGCCTAAGCCTAAACCCTAAGGTTAATCCTAACCCTAACCCTAACATTAACCCTCATCCTAACCCTAACACTAACACTAACGCTAACTCTAACCCTAAACCTTACCCTCACACTAACCCTAACTCTAACCCTAAACCTTAATATAAACCTCAACCTAAACCGAGCCCTAACCCTCACCCTCACAGTAACTGAAACCCTAAACCTAACTCTAACAATAAAACTAAAAGTAAACCTAACCCTCATTGTAACCATAACCGTCACCATAAACCTAACCCTCACCCTAACACTTACCCTCACATTAACACTAATCCTAACCCTAACACTTATCCTCACTCTAACCCTAACCATCATCCTAACCCTAAACCTCACCCTAAGCCTAAACCTCACCCTCACCCTAACCCTCACCCTAACCCTAACCCTCAGCCTAAACCTAGACCTAATCCTAACCATCAACCTTACCCTAACCCTCACCCTCATCATAAACTTAACCATAACCCCCACCCTATGCCTAAACTTAATCCTAACCCTAAACCTAACCCTAACCCTAACCCTAACCCTCACCCTCATGCTAGCCCTCAACCTAATCCTAATCCTGAACCTAATCCTCATCCTAACCCTCACCCTAACCATAAACCTAACCCTCACCCAAACCCTAACCCTCACCCTCACCCTCAGCCTAACCCTAAGCCTAATCGTAATCCTAAACATAACCTTCACACTCAACCTCATCCAAAACCTAATCTTAAACCTAACCCTATCCCTAACCCTAACACTCACCCTAACCCTCACCCTAACCCTCACCCTAACCCTAACCCTAACACTAACCCTAACACTAATCCTCACACTAAACCTCAACTTAACACTAACTCTGACCCTAAATCTCACCCTCACCCTAACCCTAAACCTCACCCTCAACCTCACCCTCAGCCTATCCCTAAGCCTAAACCTAACCCTAACCCTAACCCTCATACTCAGCCTCATACTAACCCTAATCGTAATCCTAACCCTAAACCTAACCCTCACCCTGACCCTAACACTAACCATAACCTTAAACCTCAACCTATCCCTTACCCTAAACCTAACTCTAACCCTAAAACTCACCCTCAACCTCACCCTAACCCTAATCCTAAACATCACCATCATCCTAACCCTCACCCTAACCCTAACCCTAACACTAAAACTAGCCCTAATACTCATCCTAACTCTCTCGCTAACCCTAACCCTAACTCTCACCCAAACGCTAACCCTAACCCAAACCCTAACCCTAACCACAACACTAACCGTAACCCTAAACCTCACCCTATACCTTACCATAAACCTAACTCTAACCCTAAAAGTCACCCTCAACCTCATCCTTACCCTAATCCTAAACATCACCATCATCCTAACCCTCACCCTAACCCTAACCCTAACACTAATCCTAACCCTAGTCCTCATCCTAACTCTCACCCTAACCCTAACCCTAACACTCACCCAAACGCTAACCCTAACACAAACCCTAACCCTAATCCTCACCCACACCCTCACCCTCAGCTTAATGCTAAGCCAAACCCTAACCCTAAGCCTATCCCAAACACGCACCCTACTGCTAACCCTAATCCTAATCCTAGCCCTAACTCTAAACCTCAACCTAACCCTCACCCTCTTCCTAACCCTCACCCTAACACTAACCCTAACGCTAAACCTCACTGTAAACCTCACCCTAACCCTAAATCTAACCCTAAACCTCACCCTAAACCTAACTCTAACCCTAAACCTCACCCTAACCCTAAACCTCACACTCACCCTCACCTTCACCGTAACTCTAAACCTAACCCTAACAATAACACTAACCCTCACCCTAAACCTAACACTCACCCTCACCGTAATCGTAAACCTGACCCAAACCGTCACCCTAACCCTTACCCTAACCCTAACATAAACCTCACTCTAACCCTAAACCTAACCCTCACCCTCAGCCTCACCCTTACTGTAAACTTAAACCTAACCATAACACTAACAATAACAATAACCGTAACCCTAAAATTATCCTCAACCTCACCCTAACCCTAACCTTCACCCTAAACCTAACCCTCACCCTCAATGTAACCCTCACCCTAACACTCACCCTAAACCTAAACCTAAACCTATCCCTGAATCTCACCCTAACTCTAACCCTAACCCTCACCCTCAACCTAGCACTCACCCTAGCCCTAGTCTTAAACCTAAACCTCACCCTAAACCTCACCCTAACCCTAATCCTAACCCTCACCCTAACCCTAAAACCCTAACAATCACCCTAATCCTAACCCTCACCTTCACCCTCAAGCTCGGCCTAAGCATAAGCCTAAACCTAAGGCTAAGCCTAACCCTCACACTCACCCTCACCATCACCATAACCGTAACACTAAACCTAACCCTAACCCTCACACTAACCCGCACCCTAACGATAACCCTAACCCTAAACCTCACCCTCACCCTAAACCTAACCCTCACTCTCACCCTCAGCTTAACATTAAGCCTAAGCCTAACCCTAACCCTAACCCTCACCTTCACACTAGCCCTCACCATTACCCTAACCATAACACTAAACCTAACCCTAACACTCACACTAATCCTAACCCTAACCCTAACAATAACCCTAAACCTCACCCTCACCCTAATACTAACCCTAACTCTAACCCTCATCCTAACCCTAACCCTAACCCTCAACATCACCCTCACCCTCACCCTTACCTTAAACTTAACCTTAACCCTAACCTTAAGAATAACCATAACTCGAAACCTAAACTTAAAATTCACCCTCACCGTAATTCTAACCCTAACCCAAACCCTCACCCTAACCCTAACCCTGACTCTAACCCTAATGCTAAACCTCACCCTAAACCTAACACTAACCATAATCCTCACCCTAGGACATACCCTAACCCTAATCTAACCCTAACTCTCACCCTAACCCTCACTCTAACCCTAAAACAAACCCTCATCCTAAATCTAACCCTCACCCTCATCCTCAGCCTCACCCTAACCCTAAGCGTAACACTACCCCTAACCCTAACTGTCACACTCACAGTCATTGTAACTCTAATCCTATTCCTAACACCAACCCTAAACCTAACACTAACCCTAAACCTAAACCTCACCCTAACCCTCATTCTAAACCTAAACCAACCCTATTGCTCATCCTAGCACATACCCTAACGCTAATCCTATCCCTAAACCTCAACATAACCCTCACCCTAACCCTCACACTAAACCTAACCCTAAAGTTAACCCTCACCCTCACCCTACCCCTAATCCTAACCCTAACCCTAAGCATAACACTAACCCTCACACTCAATCAAAACTTAACCCTAATCCTAATCCTAACCCTTACCCTACCCTCACCCTCACCTTAACCCTCATCCTAACCCTACTCCTAACACTAACACTAACCCTAACCCTGACCCTAAGCCTCACCCTACACGTCATCCTAACCGAAAATCTAACCCTTACCCTCAACTTCGCCTTAACCGGAACCCTAAACATAACCCTAAAACTCATCCTAACCCTAACCCAAAACCTCACCCTCACCCTAAAACTCACCCTAACCCTAACTCTAAACCTTACTCTCACCCTAGCACTGACCCTAACCCTCTACCTAAGCCTAACCCTAACCCTAAGCCTCACCCTAACCATAACCTCACCATAACCCGAACTTTCACACTAACCCTAACCCTGACCCTCACCCTCAACCTAAACCAAATCTTACCCTAACACTCACTCTAACCCTAACCCTAACACTAACCGTAACCCTAACCCTCACACTTACCCTCAAACTAAACCTAATCTTAAATCTAACCCTATCCCTAACACTAACCCTCACATTAACCATCACTCTAGCGCTCACCTTAACCCTAATCCTAACCCTACACCTCATCCTAACACTCACCCTAACCCTAACCCTAATCCTCACCCTAACCCTAGTGCTAAACCTTACACAAAAAGTAACCCTAACCCTAATCCTCACCCTAGGATATATCTTAACCCTAATCCTAACCCTAATCCTCACCCTAACGCTCACAGTAACCCTAAAACAAACCCTCACCCTAAATCTAACCCTCACCCTCACCCTCAGCCTCAGCCTAACCCTAAGCCTAACACTAACCCTAACCCTAACTGTCACACTGACAGTCATCATAAACCTAATCCTAACCCTAACATCAACCCTAAACCTAACACTAAGCCTAAACCTAACCCTAACCCTAACCCTCTCTCTAACCCTAACGCTAACACTGTTGCTCCTCCTAGCACATACCCTACCGCTAATCCTATCCCTAACCCTCATCATAACCCTCACCCTAACCCTCACTCTAAATCTAACCTTAAAGCTAACCCTCATCCTCACCCTACACCTAATCCTAACCCTAACGCTAACACTCACATACACCCTCACCTTAACCCTAATCCTAATCCTAACACTTACCCTAACCCTCACCCTCAACCTAACCCTCATCCTAACCCTGACCCTAACACTAACACTAACCCTAACCCTCACACTAACCCTCACCCTAAACCTAAATCTAACACTAACCGTCACACTCGCCTTAAACCTAACCCTAACCATAACCCTAAAACTCACCCTAACCCTAAACCTAAACCTCACCCTCACCCTAAAACTCACCCTAAACCTAACCCTAAACCTCACACTCACCCTAGCCCTCACCCTAAGCCTAACTCTAACCCTAACCCTCACCCTAACCATAACCCTCACCATAAACCTAACTTTCACACTAACCCTAAACCTAACCCTCACCCTCACCCTCACCCTAACCCTAACCCTCACCTTCACCCTAAACCAAACCCTAACCTTAACTCTCACTCTAACCCTAAGCCTAATCCTAACCCTAACCCTAACCCTCACACTCACCCTCAATCTAAACCTAATCCTAAACCTAACCCTATCCCTAACCCTGACCCTCATATTAACCACCACCTTAGCAATCACCCTCAGCCTAAACCTCACCCTAACCTTCACTCTAAACCTAACCATAAAGTTAACCCTCACCCTCACCCTACCCCTAATACTAACCCTAACACTAACCTTCACACTCACCTCACCTTAACCCTAATCCTAATCCTAACCCTTACCCTAACCCTCAACCTCACCCTAACCCTCATCCTAAACCTACCCTTAACACTAACACTAACCCTAACCCTCACCTTTACCCTCATCCTAACCCTAAATCTAACCCTAACCATCACCCTCGCCTAAACGGTAACCCTAACCATAACCCTAAAACTCACCCTAATCCTAACCCTAAACCTCACCCTCACCCTAAACTCACCCTAACCCTAACCCTAACCCTCACTCTCACCCTTGCCCTCACCCTAAGCCTAACCCTAACCCTAAACCTCACCCTAAACATAACCCTCACCATAACCCTAAGTTTCACACTAACCCTCACCCTCACCCTCACCCTCACCCTCACCCTAACCCTAACCCTAACCCTCACTCTCATCCTAAACCGAACCCTAACCCTAACACTCACTCTAACCCTAAGCCTAAACCTAACCCTAACCCTAACCCTCACACTCACCCTCAATCTAAACCTAATCCTAAAACTAACCCTATCCCTAACCCTAACCCTGTCATTAACCAACACCCTAGCAATCACCCTCAGCCTAACCCTCACCCTAACCCTAAACCTAACACTAACCCTAACCCTACCCCTAACCATCAACCTAAACCCTCATCCCCACCCTCACCCTCAGCCTAACCCGAAGCCTAAGCCTAAGCCTAACCCTCACACTCACCCTCACCATAACCCTAATCCTAAACCTAACCCTAACCCTAACCCTAAAACTCAACCTAACCCTCACCCTAACACTAACCTTAACCCTCACCCTCAATGTCACCCTCAGACTGACCCTAAGCCTAAGCCTAAACCTAACCCTAACCCTCAACCTCACCCTAGCCCTCACCCTAAACCTAATCGTAACCCTTACTCTCATCCTATAACTGAACCTATCCCTAACCCTAACCATCTCCCGAACCCTAATCCTCACCCCCAACCTCACCCTCAGCCTAACCCTAAGCCTAAGCCTAACCCTAATGCTAACCCTCACACTCACCGTCACCCTAACACTAATCCTAACACTAATGCTAACCCTTACCCTAATGCTAACCCTAACCCTAAACCTCAACCTAACCCTCACCCTAACCCTAACCCTAACATTAACCCTAACCCTAACTCTCACCCTAAACATCCCCCTAACCCTAACTCTAACCCTAAACCTCACACTCATCCTAACCCTTATCCTAACCCTAGCCCTAAACCTCACCCTAATCCTAATGCTAACCCTCACCCTTGCCCTCGCCCTCACCCTCAATGTAACTCTAACCCTCACCCTAACAATAACACTAATCCTAACCCTTATCCTAATCCTAACACTAATCCTATACCTAACCCTCACCCTCAGCCACACCCTCACTGCAAACGTCACCATAACCTTAACACTAATAATGATCCTAAACCTAAACCTAATCCTAACCCTCATCCTCACCCTAAATCTCATCCTAACCCTAACCCTCACCCTAACCCTCACACTAACCCTAACCCTAACCCTCACCCTCATGCTCCGCCTAAGCCTAAGCCTAAACCTAAGCTTAAGCCTAACCCTAACCCTCACACTAACTGTCACCCTAACCCGAACACAAACACTAACGCTAACTCTAACCCTAAACCTCACCCTCACCCTAACCCTAACTCTAACCCTAACCCTAAACAAAAACCTCACCCTAAACCTAACCCTAACCATCACCCTCAGTGTAACCCTAACCCTAACCCTAACCATAACAATAATCCTAAACCTAACCCTAACCCTCATTCTAACCATAACCCTAAACCTAACCCTAACCCTCACCCTAACCCTAACCCTCACCCTAACACTAACCCTAACCCTAAACCTAACACTAATCCTCACACTAACCCTAAACGTCACCCAAACCCTAACCCTCAGCCTCACCCTAGTCCTCACACTAACCCTAACACTCACCCTCACCCTCACCCTAACCGTAACCCTAACCCTCACCCTCAACCTCACCCTAAACCAAACCCTAACCCTAACACTCACACTAACCCTAAGCCTAAGCCTAACCCTAACACTAACCCTCAAACTCACCCTCAATCTAAACCTAATCCTAAACCTAACCCTATCCCTAAACCTAACCCTCACATTAACCATCACCCTAGCGCTCACCCTAACCCTAATCCTAACACTACACCACACCCTAACAATCACCCTAACCCTAATCCTAACTCTCAACCTAAACCTAACCCTAAGCTTAAGCCTAACCCTAATCATCACACTAACCCTCACCCTAACTCTAACACTAACACTAACGCTAACTCTAACCCTAAACCACACCCTCACCCTAACCCGAATTCTAACCCTAACCCTTAATATAAACCTCACCCTAAACCGAACCGTAACCCTCACCCTCACAGTAACCGAAACCCTAACCCTAACCCTAACAATAACCCTAAATGTAGCCCTAACCCTCATTGTAACCATAAATGTCAAAATAACCCTAAACCTCACTCTAACACTTACCCTCACCCTAACACTAACACTAACCCTAACACTAATCCTCACACTAACCCTAACCATCACTCTAACCTTAAACCTCACCCTAACCCTAAACCTCACCCTCACCCTAGCCCTCACCCTAACCCTAAACCTCACCCTAAACCTCGACCTAACCCTAACCCTCAACCTTACCCTAACCCTCACCTTCATCATAACCTTAACCCTAACCCTCACCCTATGCCTAAACTTAATCCTAACCCCAAACCTCTCCCTAACCCTAACCCGAACCCAAACTCTCATGCTAGCCCTAACCCTAATCCTAATATTAAATCTAACACTCATAATAACCCTTATCCTAACCCTAAACCTCACCCTAACCCTAACACAAACACTAACGCTAACTCTAACCCTAAACCTCACCCTCACCCTAACCCTAACTCTAACCCTAACCCTAAACAAAAACCTCACCCTAAACCTAACCCGAAGCCTAACCATAACCCTCACAGTCAACTTCACCAAAAACCTAATTCTAAACCTAACCCTATCCCTAACCCTAACCCTCAACCTAACCCTAACCCTAACCCTAACACTAACCCTAACACTAACCCTCACACTAAACCTCAACTTAACACTAACTCTAACCCTAAACCGCACCCTCACCCTAACCCTAACCCTCACCCACAGCCTATCCCTATGCCTAAACCTAACCCTAACCTTAACCCTCAAACTCATCCTCACACTAACCCTAATCCTAATCCTAACCCTAAACCTAACCCTCACCCTAACACTAACCCTCACCCTATCCCTAAACCTAACACTAACCCGAACCCTAAACCTCACTCTATCCCTTACCCTAACCCTAACTCTAACCCTAAAACTCACCCTCACCCTCACCCTAACCCTAATCCTAAACATCAACCTCATCCTAAACCTCAACCTCAACCTAACCCTAACACTAATCCTAACCCTAATCCTCATCCTAACTCTCACCCTAACCCTAACACTAAATCTCACCAAACGCTAACCCTAACCCAAACCCTAACCCTAATCCTCACCCTCACCCTCACCCTCAGCTTAACGCTAAGCCTAACAATAACCATAAGCCTAACCCAAACACTCACCCTAAGACTTACCCTAATCCTAATCCTAACCCTAACTCTAAACCTCACCCTAACCCTCAACCTCATCCTAACCCTCACCCTCACCCTAACCCTAACAGTAACCCTAACCCTAACCCTAAACCTCACCCTAACCCTAACCCTCACACTCACCCTCACCTTCACCGTAACTCTAACCCTAACCATAACAATAACATTAACCCTCACCCTACACCTAACACTCACCCTCACCATAATCGTAAACCTGACCCAAACACTCACCCTAACCCTTACCCTAACCCTAACCTAAACCTCACCCTAACCCTAAACCTAACCCTCACCCTCAGCCTCACCCTCACTGTAAACTTAAACCTAACCATAACACTAACAATAACAATAACCCTACGCTAATCTTACCTTCACCCTCAACCTAACCATAACCCTCACCCTAACCCTAACCCTCACCCTCAACGTAACCCTCACCCTAACACTCACCCTAACCCTAAACCTAAACCTATCCCTCAACCGCACCCTAACTCTAACCCTAAACCTCACCCTCACCCTAACACTCACCCTAGCCCTAATCTTAAACCTAAACCTCACCCTATCCCTCACCCTAACCCTAACCCTAACCCTCAACCTCACCCTAAACCAAATCTTAACCCTAATACTCACTCTAACCCTAACCCTAACCCTAATCCTCACACTCACCCTCAATCTAAACCTAATCTTAAACCTAACCCCAGCCCTAACACTAACCCACACATTAACCATCACCCTAGCGCTCACCCTAACTCTAATCCTAACCCTACACCTCATCCTAACACTCACCATAACCCTAACCCTAACCCTCACACTAACCCTCACCCTAACCCTAACATTAACACTAACGCTAACTCTAACCCTAAACCTCACCCTCACCCTAACACTAACTCTAACCCTAACCCTTAATATAAACCTCACCCTAAACCTAACCCTAACCCTCACAATAACCGTAACCCTATCCCTAACAATAACCCTAAACCTAACCCTAACCCTCATTGTAACCATAACCGTCACCATAACCCTAACCCTCACCCTAATAGTTACCCTCAACCTAACACTAACCCTCACCCTAACCCTAAAACTAACACTAACACTAACCCTAAACCTCTCCCTATCCCTTACCTAACCCTAAATCTAACCCTAAAACTCACCCTCACCCTCACTCTAACCCTAATCCTAAACATCACCCTCATCCTAACCCTCACCCTCACCCTAACCCGAACACTAATCCTAACCCTAATCCCCATCCTAAATCTCACCCTAACCCTAACTCTCACCCAAATGCTAATCCTAACCCAAACCCTAACCCTAAACCTCACCCTCACCCTCACTCTCAGCTTAACGCTAAGCCTAAACCTAACCCTAAGCCTATCCCAAACACTCACCCTAACACTAACCCTAATCCTAATCCTAATACTAACTCTAACCCTCACCCTAACCCTCACCCTCATCCTAACCCTCATCCTAAACCTAACCCTAACACTAACCCTAACCCTAAACCTCACCCTAACCCTAAATCTAACCCTAAACCTCACCCTCACCCTCTCCCTAAACCTAAACCTAACCCTAAACCTCACCCTAACCCTAACCCTCACACTCACTCTCACCTTCGCCGTAATTCTAACCCTAACCCTAACAATAACAATAACCATCACCTTAACCCTAACACTCACGCTCACCTTAATCCTAACACTAACCCAAACCCTCACTCTAACCTTTACCCTAACCCTAAGCTAAACCTCACCCTCAGCCTCACCCTCACCGTAAACTTAAACCTAACCATAACACTAACAATAACAATAACCCTACGCTAATCTTACCTTCACCCTCAACCTAACCATAACCCTTACCCTAACCCTAACCCTCACCCTCAACGTTACCCTCACCCTAACACTCACCCTAACCCTAAACCTAAACCTATCCCTAAACCGCACCCTAACTCTAACCCTAACCCTCACCCTCACTCTAGCACTCACCCTAGCCCTAATCTTAAACCTAAACCTCACCCTAACCATGACCCTAACCCTAACCCTAACCCTCAACCTCACCCTAAACCAAATCTTAACCCTAACACTCACTCCAGCCCTAACCCTAACCCTAACCCTAACCCTCACACTCACCCTCAATCTAAACCTAATCTTAAACCTAACCCTATCCCTAACACTAACCCTCACCTTAACCATCACCCTAGCGCTCACCCTAACCCTAATCCTAACCCTACACCTCATCCTAACACTCACCCTAACCCTAACCCTAACCCTCACACTAACCCTCACCCTAACCCTAACATTAACACTAACGCTAACTCTAACCCTAAATCTCACCCTCACCCTAACACTAACTCTAACCCTAACCCTTAATATAAACCTCACCCTAAACCTAACCCTAACCCTCACAATAACCATAACCCTATCCCTAACAATAACCCTAAACCTAACCCTAACCCTTATTGTAACCATAACCGTCACCATAACCCTAACCCTCACCCTAATAGTTACCCTCAACCTAACACTAACCCTCACCCTAACCCTAAAACTAACACTAACCCTAACCCTAATCCTCTCCATATCCCTTACCTAACCCTAAATCTAACCCTAAAACTCATCCTAACCCTCACTCTAACCCTAATCCTAAATATCACCCTCATCCTAACCCTCACCCTCACCCTAACCCTAACGCTAATCCTAACCCTAATCCCCATCCTAAATCTCACCCTAACCCTAACTCTCACCCAAACGCTAAGCCTAACCCAAACCCTAACCCTAAACCTCACCCTCACCCTCACTCTCAGCTGAACACTAAGCCTAACCCTAACCCTAAGCCTAACCCAAACACTCACCCTAACACTAACCCTAATCCTAATCCTAACCCTAAATCTAACCCTCACCCTAACCCTCACCCGCATCCTAACCCTCACCCTAACCCTAACCCTAACACTAACCCTAACCCTAAACCTCACCCTAAACCTCACCATAACCCTAAATCTAACCCTAAACCTCACCCTCTCCCTCACCCTAAACCTAACCCTAACCCTAAACCTCACCCTAACCCTAACCCTCACACTCACCCTCACCTTCGCCGTAATTCTAACCCTAACCCTAACAATAACAATAACCATCACCTTAACCTAACACTCACCCTCAACTTAATCCTAACACTAACCCAAACCCTCACCCTAATCTTTACCCTAACCCTAAGCTAAACCTCACCCTAACCCTAAACCTCACCCTCACCCTCAGCCTCACCCTCACTGTAAACTTAAACCTAACCATAACACTAACAATAACACTAACCCTAACCCTAATGTAACCCTCACCATCACCCTCACCCTAACCCTAACCCTCACTCTAACCCTAACCCTCACCCTCACCGTAATCCTCACCCTAACACTTACCCTAACCCTAAACCTATCCCTATCCCTAAACCGCACCCTAACTCTAACCCTTACCCTCACCCTCACCCTAGCACTCACCTTAGCCCTAATCTTAAACCTAAACTCACCCTAACACTAACCCTAACCCTCACCCTAACCCTAAAACCCTAACAATCACCCTAAACTTCACCCTCACCTTCACCCTCAAGCTCGGCCTAAGCATAAGCCTAAGCCTAAGGCTAAGCCTAACCATCACAGTCACCCTCACTGTCACCGTAACCGTAAAACTAACCCTAACCCTAACCCTCACACTAACCCGCACCTTAACGCTAACCCTAACTCTAAAACTCACCCTCACCCTAAACCTAACCCTCACTCTCACCCCCAGCCTAACCCTAAGCCTAACCCTTTCCCTCACCCCCACCCTCAGCTTAACACTAAGCCTAAACGTAACCCTAACCCTAATCCTCACCCTCACACTAGCCCTCACCATAACCCTAACCATAATATTAAACGTAACCCTAACACTCACACTAACCCTAACCCTAAACCTAACACTAACCCTAAACCTCACCCTCACCCTAACACTAACCCTAACTCTAAACCTCATCCTAACCCTAAAACTAACCATCAACATCACCCACACCCTCACTCTTACCTTAACCTTAACCTTAACTTTAACCCTCACCCTAAGAATAACAATAACCCTAAACCTAAACTTAAAACTCACCCTCACAGTAAATCTAACCCTAACCCAAACCCTCACCCTAACCCTAACTCTCACCCTAAACCTAGTGCTAAACCTTAAACTTAAAGTAACCCTAACCCTAATCCTCACACAAGGACATACCCTAACACTAATCCTAACCCTAACCCTCACCCTAACCCTCACTCTAAACCTAAACCAAATCTCATCCTAAATCTAACCCTCAGCCTCACCCTCAGCCTCAGCCTAACCCTAAGTCTAACAATAACCCTAACCCTAACTGTCACACCCACAGTCACCGTAAACCTAATCCTAACCCGAACACCAACTCTAAACCTAACACTAACCCTGAACCTAACCCTCACCATAAATCTCACTCTAACCCTAACCCTAACACTGTCACTCATCCTAGCACATACCCTAACGCTAATCCTATCCCTAACCCTCACCTTAACCCTCACCCTAACCCTCACTCTAAACCTAAACCTAAAGTTAACAGTCACCCTCACCCTACACCTAATCCTAACCCTAACACTAACACAAACATGCACCCTCACCTTAACCCTAATCCTAATCCTAACATTTACCCTAACCCTCACCCTCACCCTAACCCTCATCCTAACCCTGCCCCTAACTCTAACACTAACCCTAACCCTCACCCTAACTCTCACCCTAACCCTAAATCTAACCCTAACCCACAAACTCGCCTTAACCCTAACCCTAACCATAACCCTAAAACTCACCCTAACCCTAACCCTAAAACTCATCCTCACCCTAAAACTCACCCTAACCCTAAACCTAAACCTCACTCTCACCATAGCCCTCACCCTAAGCCTAATCCTAACCCTTACCCTCACCCTAACCATAACCCTCACCATAACCATAACTTTCACACTAACCCTAACCCTTACCATCACCCTCACCCTCACCCTAACCCTAACCCTAACCCTCACCTTCACCCTAAACCAAACCCTAACACTAACACTCACTCTAACCCTAAGCCTGACCCTAACCCTAACCCTAACCCTCACACTCACCCTCAATCTAAACCTAATCCTAAACCTAACCCTATCCCTAACCCTAACCCTCATATTAACCTCCACCCTAGCAATCACCCTCAGCCTAAACCTCACCCTAACTCTCACTCTAAACCTAACCCTAAAGTTAACCCTCACCCTCACCCTAACCCTAATACTAACCCTAACACTAACCCTCACACTCACCCTCACCTTAACACTAATCCTAATCCTAACCCTTACCCTAACCCTCACCCTCACCCTAACCCTCATCCTAACCCTACCCTTAACACTAACACTAACCCTAACCCTCACCCTTACCCTCACCCTAACCCTCACCCTACCCTAAATCTAACCCTAACCCTCACCCTCGCTAAAACGGTAACCCTAACCATAACCCTTAAACTCACCCTAACCCTAACCCTAAACCTCACCCTCACCAAAAACTCACCCTAACCCTAACCCTAACCCTCACTCTCACCCTTGCCCTCACCCTAAGCCTAAACATAACCCTAAACCTCACTCTAACCATAACCCTCATCATAACCCTATCTTTCACACTAACCCTAACCCTAAACCTCACCCTCACACTCACGCTAACCCTAACCCTCACTCTCAGCCTAAACCGAACCCTAAACCTAACACTCACTCTAACCCTAAGCCTAAGCCTAACCCTAACCCTAACCCTCACACTCACCCTCAATCTAAACCTAATCCTAAAACTAACCCTATCCCTAATCCTAACCCTGTCATTAATGACCAGCCTAGCAATCACCCTCAGACTAACCCTCACCCTAACCCTAACCCTAACACTAACCCTAACACTCACCCTCAACGTCAGCCTCAGAATAACCCTAAGCCTAAGGCTAAAAATAACCCTAACCCTCAACCTCACCCTAGCCATCACCCTAACCCTAATCCTAACCCTAACCCTCATCATAACCCTCAATCTAACTCTAAACCTAACCATCACCCGAACCCTAATCCTCACCGCCATCCTCATGCTCAGCCTAACCCTAAGCCTAAGCCTAACCCTAACCCTAACCCTCACACTCACCGTCACCCTAAACCTAATACTAATCCTAACCCTAACCCTAACCCTAAACCTCAACCTAACCCTCACCCTAACACTAACCCTAACCCTAAACCTCAACCTAACCCTCCCCCTAATCCTAACTCTAACCCTAAACCTCATTCTCAACCTAGCCCTAACCCTAACCCTAATCCTAACCCTCACCCTCACCCTAAACCTCATCCTAACCCTAACCCTCACCCTAACCCTCACACTAAATCAAACCCTAACCCTCACCCTCAAGCTCCGCCTAAGCCTAAGCCTAAACTTAAGCTTAAGCCTAACCCTAACCCTAACACTGTCACCCTAACCCTAACACTAACAGTAATGCTAACTCTAACCCTAAACCTCACCCTCACCCTAACCCTCACACTA
The DNA here is from genome assembly GCF_024711535.1 of Dipodomys merriami. Classification (NCBI taxonomy): domain Eukaryota; kingdom Metazoa; phylum Chordata; class Mammalia; order Rodentia; family Heteromyidae; genus Dipodomys; species Dipodomys merriami. The sequence goes on from NW_027202771.1 coordinate 2,383,209, forward strand.
ACCCTAACCCTAACACTAACCCTAAACCTCACCTTAACCCTAACCCTAAATCTCACCCTCAGCCTCACCTTCACTCTAAACTTAACCTTAACCATAACACTAAAAATATCCCTCACTCTAACCCTAACCCTAACCCTCACCCTAAACCTAACCCTCACCCTCACAGTAACCCTAACCCTAACACTCACCCTAACCCTAAACCTAACCCTAATCCTAAACCTCGCCATAATGCTAACTCTAACCCTCAACCTCAATCTTGCCCTCATCCTAACCCTAATCCTAACCCTAAACCTCATCCTAACCCTCAACCTAACCCTAACGCTAACACTAACCCTAAACCTAACCCTTGCCCTCACCCTCACCCTCAGCCTAAACTTATGCCTAAGCCTAACCCTAAACCTAACCCTCACACTCACCCTCACCCTAACCCTTATTCTAACCCTAACCCTAACCCTAACCCTAAAACTCACCATAACCATCTCCCTAACCCTAACTCTAAACCTCACCCTAAACCTAACCCGAACTCTAACCATAACCCTAAACGTAAACCTCACCCTAACTCTAACCCTAAACCTCACCCTCACCCTCACCTTAACCATAAGCCTAACCGTAACCCTAAAAATAACCCTAACCCTAACACTAATCCTAACCCTAACCATAACTCTCACCCTAACCCTAAACCTCACCCTAACACTTACCCTCACCCTAAAACTAACCCTAATCCTAACACTAACCCTCACACTAACATTAACCATCACCTTAACCCTAAACCTCAACCTAACACTATCCCTAACCCTCACCCTCACCCTAGCCCTCACCCTAACCCTAATATTAATACTCAATCTAACCCTCACCCTCACCCTAACCCTAAATCTAATCCTCACCCTAACCCTCACCCTAACCCTAGCCCTCACCTTTACCCTTACTGTCACCCTCACCCTAACCTTAACCCTAACCCTATCCCTCATCCTAAAACTCAGCCTAACCGTAACCCTAACCATCACGCTGACCCTAACCATCAACCTCACCCTCAGCCTAAGCCTAAACCTAAGCCTAAGCCTATCCCTAACCCTAACCCTAACCCTCACCCTAGCACTCACACTAACCCTAATCCTATCCCTAACCCTCATCCTAACCCTAACCCTAAACCTAACAATAACCCTAACCCTAACCCTAACCCTCATTCTAACCATAACCCTCACCCTAAACCTAACCCTCACCCTTATACTTACCCTCACCCTAACACTAACCCTAACCCTAAAACTAACCCTCACACTAACCCTAATCATCACCGTAACCCTAACATGCACCCTAACCCTAACTTTAACCCTCACACTCACCCTAGCCCTCACCCTAACCATAATTATCATACTCACCCTAAACCTCACACTAACCCTAAAACTAATCCTTAACCTAAAACACACCCTCAACCTAACCCTAACTCTAACCCTCACCCTTGCCCTAACCCTCACATTTACCATAATCCTCATTCTCAGCTTAACCCGCAACTTTACCCTTACTGTCACCCTCACCCTAACCTTCACACTAACCCTAACACTCATCCTAACCCTTACCCTGACTGTAACCTAAGCATCACCCTAACTCTAACCCTCACCCACACATTAACCCTAACCCTCACCCTCAACCTCAGCCAAAGCCGAAGTCTAAACCTAACCCGAACACTCACCCTCATCCTAACCCTAATCCTAATCCTAACCATAACCATAACCCTCACACTAACCCTAACACTCAACCTAACCCTAACCCTAAACCTGACCCTAACACTAACTGTAACACTAAACCTCACCCTGACCCTAACCCTAACCCTAAAGCTCACCCTAACCCTAACCCTAAATCTCACCCTCACACTAGCCATCACTCTAAACCTAATCCTAAACTTAACCCTCATCATAACCCTCACCCTAACCCTAATCCTAACCCTCACCATAACCCTAATTATCACCCACAACCTCACCCTCAGCCTAACCCTAACCCTAACCCTAAACCTAACCCTAACCCACACACTCACCCTCAATGTAACCCTAATGCTAACCCTAACCCGAACTCTAACCCTCACCTTCAGCCTCACCCTCAGCCTAACCCTATGTGTAAGCCTAACCCTAAACGTAACCCTCATTCTCACCCTCACCCTAACCCTAATCCTAACACTAACCCTAACCCTAAAGCTAACCCTCCCCCTAACCCTCCCCCTAACCCTAACTCTAACCCTAAACCTCACACTCACCCTAACCCTAATCTTAACCCGAACCCTAATCCTCTCCCTAACCCTAACCCTAAAACCCAGCCTTACCCTCACCCTCACCCTGACCATAACACTAACCCTAACACTAAGAATAACACTAATCCAAACCCTAAACCTAACCCTAACACTAATCCTATCCCTAACCCTCACCCTCAGCCTCACCCTCACTGCAAATGTAACCATAAACTTAACACTAATAATAATCCTAACACTAACCCTAATCCTAACCCTAACCCTCTTCCTGACCCTAACCCTCACAGTAATTCTAGCCCTCATCCTCAGCATAAACCTAACCCTCATCCTAACCCAACCTCACCCTAACCCGAACCCTAAACTTCACCCTAACACTAACCCTATCCCACCCCCTCAACTTAGTCCTCACCCTAACCCTAATCCTCATCCTAACACTAACCCTAACCCTAACCCTAATCCTCACACTAACCCTAATCCTAACTTTAACCCTCAACCTAACTCTAACCCTCACCATCACTGTAACCTGAACCCTAAACCTCACCCAAACTCTAAACTTAACCCGAACCCTAACCCTCAACCTAACGCTAACCCTAACCCAAACCCTAACCCTAACTCTCAGCCTTACCCTCACCCTCAGCTTAACTCTTAGCCTAACCCTAACCCTAAGCATAAACCAAACACTCACCCTAACACTAACCCTAATCCTAATCCTAACACTAACCCTAACACTCACCCTCATCCTAACCCTCAACCTAATCCTAAAACTAACCCTAACCCTAACCCTCACACTAACTCTCACCCTAAACCTAACTCTAACACTCAATCTCACCCTCACCCTCATCCTAACCCTAACCCAAACTATAAACCTCATCCTAACCCTAACCCAGATCCTCACCCTCACCCTCACCGTAACTCTAACCCTAACCCTAACAATAACACTAAACCTAACCCTAACCCTAACCCTTACCCTCACCATAACCCTAACCCTAACCCTAAACCTCACACTAACCATCAACCTAGCGCTCAAACTAACCCTAAACCTCACCCTAACCCTGACCCTAACCCTAACACTAACCCTCACCCTAACCCTAACCCTAACCCTCACCCTCACACTCGGCCTAAGCCTAAGCCTAAACCTAAGCTTAAGCCTAACTCTAATCCTCACACTAACCCTCACCCTAACCCTAACACTAACAATAACACTAATTCTAACCCTAAACCGCACCCTCACACTAACCCTAACTCTAACATTAACCCTAAACATAAACCTCACCCTCAACCTAACCCTAACCCTCACCCTCACCGTAACTGTAACCCTAACCCTAACCCCAACAATAACCCTAAACCTAACCCTAATCATCATTCTAACCATAACACTCACCCTATAGCTAACCCTCACCCTAACACTTACCCTCACCTTAACACTAACCCTAACCCTAACACTAATCCTAACAATAACCCTAATTGTCACCCTAACCCTCAACCTCAACCTAACCCTGACCCTCACCCTCATCCTAGCCCTCACCCTAACCCTAACCCTCACCTTCACCCTAAACCTCAGACTAACCCTAAAACTAATCCTCAATCTTAACCTCACCCTCACCCTAACCAGAACCCTAAACTTCAACCTAAACCAAACCCTGACCGTTACCGTAATCCTCACTCTCAGCCTAACCTTAACCTTTACCTTTACCATAAACCTCACGCTAACACTCAGCCTAACCCTAACCCTCATCCTAACCCTCACCCTGACTGTAACCCTAAGCATCACCCTAACCCTAACCCTCACCCTCACACACAGCCTCAGCCTAACCCTAACCCTAACCCTAACCCTAACCATAAGCTTAACCCTAGCCCTCACCCTAACCCTAATCCTAACCCTATCCCCAATGCTAACCCTAAACCTAACCCTAACACTAAACATCACCCTAAACCTAATCCTCATCCCCACCCTCACTCTCAGCCTAACCCTAAGCCTAAGCCTAACCCTAACCCTAACCCTCACACTCACCCTCACCATAACCCTAATCCTCAACCTAACCCTAACCCTAACAATAAACCTCAACCTAAACCTCAGCCTAACCCTAACACTCACCCTAACACCCTCACCCTAAAACTAACCCTAACCCTAACACTAATTCTCACACTAACCCTAATCATCACCCTAACCCTAAACCTCACCCTAACCCTAACCCTCACCCTCACCCTAGCCCTCACCCTAACCCTTACCCTCACCCTCACCCTAAACCTCAGACTAACCCTAAAACTAATCCTCAATCTTAACCTCACCCTCCCCCTAACCCAAACCCTAACCCTAAACCTAAACCTAATCTTCACCCTTTCGTTAATTCTCACTCTCAGCCTAACCTTCACCTTTACCCTGACCGTCAATCTCACCCTAACACTCACCCTAACCCTAACCCTCATCTTAACCCTCACCCTGAATGTAACGCTAAGCATCACCCTAACCCTAACCCTCACCCTCACACACAGCCTCAGCCTAACCCTAACCATAAGCCTAAACCTAACCCGAACCCAAACCCTCACCCTAGCCCTCACCCTAACCCTAATCCTTACCCTAACCCCAATCCTAACCCTAAACCTAACGCTAACCCTAACCATCACCCTAAACCTAATCCTCATCCCCACCCTCACTCTCAGCCTAATTCTAAGCCTTAGCCTAACCCTAACCCTAACCCTCACACTCACCCTCACCATAACCCTAATCCTCAAAGTAACCCTAACCCTAACAATAAACCTCAACCTAACCCTCAACCTAACCCTAACCCTAACACTAATCCTAACCCTAACCCTTACCCTAAACCTTTCCCTAAACCTTACTCTAACCCTAAACTTCACCCTCAACCTAAACCTAACCCTAACACTAAACCACACCCTCACCCTAACCCTCACTGTAACTGTAACCCTAACCATAACACTAATCCTAAATTTAACCCTAACCCTAACGCTCACCCTCAACGTAATCCTAACCCTAACCCAAGCCCCCATCCTAACCCTAACCATAACCTTAAACCTAAAACTCACCCTAACCTTAACCCTAAACCTCACCCTCAGCCTCAGCCTCACTGCAAACTTAACCTTAACCATAACACTAACAATAACCCTAACCCTAATCCTAACCCTCACCCTCACACTAACCCCAACCCGAACCCTCACCCTAACCCTAACCCTCACCCTCAAAGTAGCCCTAAACATAACCCTCACCCTAACCCTAACCCTAACCCTAATCATAAACCTCGCCATAATGCTAACTCTACAACTCACCCTCACCCTTTCCCTCAACCTAACCCTAATCCTAACCCTAAACCTCATCCTAACCCTCACCCTAACCCTAACCCTAACCCTCACCCTAACCCTAACCCTCCCCCTCCCCCTCCCCCTCAGCCTAACCCTAAGCCTATGCCTAACCCTAACCCTAACCCTCACACTCACCCTAACCCTAATCCTAACACTAACACTAACCCTAACCCTAACCCTCCCCCTAACCCTAACTCTAAACCTAAACCTCACCCTCAACATAAAACTAACTCTAACCATAACCCTAAACCTAAACCTCAGCCTAACCGTAACCTTGATCCTGACCCTCAACCTCGCCGTAACAATAAGCCAAACCCTAACCTTAAAAATAACACTAACCCTAACACTAATCCTAACAGAAACCATAACTCTCACCCTAACCCTAACCCTCACCCTAACACTTACCCTCAACCTAAAACTAACCCTAATGCTAACACTAATCCTCACACTAACCCTAACCATCACCTTAACCCTAAACCTCAACCTAACCCTATCCCTAACCCTCACCCTCACCCCAGCCCTCACCCTAATGCTACCCCTCACCCTCACCCTAAACCTCACACTAATACTAAGACTAATACTCAATCTAAACCTCACCCTCACCCTAACCCTAACCCTTATCCTCACCCTAACACTCACCCGAACCCTAACCCTCACATTTACCCTTACTGTCACCCTCACTATAACCCTCACCCTAACACTAACCCTCATCCACACCCGCCGAATAACCATAACCCTAACCATCATGCTAACCCTAACCTTCAAACTCACCCTCAGATTCAACTTAAACCGAAGCCTAAGCCTAACCCTAAACCTCACCCTCACCCTAGCCCTCACCCTAACCCTAATCCTAACCCTAATCCTCATCCTAACACTAACCCTAACCCTAACCCTAACCCTCACCCTAACCCTAATCCTAACCCTAACCCTCAACCTAACCCTAACCCTCTCCATCACTGTAACCTGAACCCTAAACCTCACCCAAACCCCAGCCTAACCTTCACATTTAGCCTTATTGGCAACCTCACCCTAACCCTCACCATAACCCTACCCTCATCCTAACCCTCACCCGGACTGTAAACCTAAGCATCCCCCTAACCTTAACGCTCTCCCTAACCCACAGCCTCAGCCTAACCCTAACCCTAAGCCTAAACCTAACCCGAACCCTCACCCTCAACCTAGCCCTCACCCTAACCCTAATCCGAACCCTAACCCAAATCCTAACCCTAAACCTAACCCTAACCCTAACCATCACCCTAAACCTAATCCTCATCCCCAACCTCACACTCAGCCTAACCCTAATCCTAAGCCTAACCCTAACCCTAACCCACACCCTCACCCTCACCCTCACCATAACTCGAATCCTCAACCTAACCCTAACCCTAAACCTAACCCTCAAACTAACCCTCACCCTAACCGTAAACCTAACACTAACCCTAACCGTAACCCTAACCCTAACCCTCCCCCTAACCCTAAATCTAAACCTAAACCTCACCCTCAACCTAACCCTAACTCTAACCATAACCCTAAACCTAAACCTCACCCTAAACCTAACCCAAACCCTCACCCTCACCCGCACCATAACCACAACCCTAACCCTAACCCTAAAATAACCCTAATCCTAAAAATAATCCTAACCCTAACCATAACTCTCACCCTAACACTCACCCTCATCCTAACACTTACCCTCACCCTAAAACGAAACCTAATCCTAACACTAACCCTCACACTAACCCTAACCATCACCTTAACCCTAAACCTCAAACTAACCCTATCCATAACCCTCAACCTCACCCTAGCCCTCACCCTAACCCTACCCCTCATCCTCACCCTAAACCTCACACAAACCCTAACATTAATACTCAATCTAACCCTCACTCTAACCCTAACCCTAATCCTCACCCTAACCCTCACCCTAAACCTAGCCCTCACCTTTAACCTTACTGTCACCCTAACCCTAACCCTAATCCTAACCCTCATACAAAACCTCAGCCCAACCATAACCTAACCATCACGCTAAGCCTAACCCTCAACCTCACCCTCAGCCTCAGCCTAAACCTAAGCCTAAGCCTAACCCTAACCCTAACACTCACCCTCACCCTAGCCCTCACCCTAACCCTAATCCTAACCCTTACCCTCAGCCTAACCCTAACCCTAAATCAAAAAATAGCCCTAACCCTAACCCTAACCCTCATTCTAACCATAAGCCTCACCCTAACCCTAACCCTCACCCTAAAACTTACCCTCACCCTAACACTAACGCTAACCCTAACACTAACGCTCACAATAACCCTAAACATCACCCTAACCCTAACACTCACCCTAACCCTAACCCTAACCCTCACCCTCACCCTAGCCCTCACCCTAACCCTAACTATCATCCTCACCCTAAACCTCACACTAACCCTAAAACTAATCCTTAAGCTAAACCACACCCTCAGCCTAACCCTAACGGTAACCCTCACCCTAACCCTAACCCTCACATTTACCGTAATCCTCATTCTCAGCCTAACCCTCAACTTTACTCATACTGTCACCCTCACCCTAACCCTCACACTAACCCTAACCCTCATCCTAATCCTCACCCTGACCGTAACCCTAAGCATCACCCTAAACCTAACCCTCACCCACACCCTAACCCTAACTCTCACCCTCACCCTCAGCCTAACCCTAAGACTAACACTAACCCTAACACTCACCCTCACCCTAACCCTAATCCTAAACCTAACCATAACCATAACCCTCACACTAACACTAACACTCACCCTAACACTAACCCTAACCCTAACCCTCACCCTTACACTAACTCTAACACTAAACCTCACCCTGACCCTAACCCTAACCCTAAAACTCACCCTAAACCTAACCCTAATCCTCACCCTCACGCTAGCCCTCACCCTAACCCTAATCCTAACCCTAACCCTCATCATAACCCTCACCCTAACCCTAATCCTTACCCTCACAATAACCCTAACCCTCACCCTCAACCTCACCCTCAGCCTAAACCTAAGCATAACCCTAAACCTAACCCTAACCCACAGACTCACCCTCAGCGAAACTCTAATGCTAACCCTAACCCTAACTCTAACCCTAAGTGTCCCAGTAACCTTAACCCTAAACCTAACCTAACACTAACCCTAACCCTAACCATCAACCTAACCCTCCCCCTAACCCTAACTCTAACCCTAAACCTCACACTCACCCTAACCCTAATCCTAATCCTATCCCTAAACCTCACCCTAACCCTAAACCTAAACTCCAACCTTACCCTCACCCTCACCCTGTCCGTAACTGTAACCCTAAAGCTAACAATAACACTAAAATTAAACCTAAACCTAACCCTAACACTAATCCTATCCCTAACAATCACACTCAGCCTCACCCTCACTGCAAATGTAACCATAACCTTAACACTAACAATAATCCTAACACTAACCCTAATCCTAACCATCACACTCACCCTAACCCTCATTCTAACCCTAACCCTCACCCAAACTCTAACCCTCACACTCACCATAACCCTAACCCTCATCCTAACCCTCACCCTCACACTAACCCTCACCCTAAACCTCACCCTAACGCTAACCCTAACCCTCAACTTCACCCTAGCCCTCACCCTAACGCTAATCCTAACCCTAATCCTCATCCTAACACTAACCCTAACCCTAACCCTAACCCTCACCCTAACTAACGCTAATCCTAACCCTAACACTCACCATCACTGTAACCTGAACCCTAACCCTCACCCAAACCCTAAAAATAACCCGAACCCTAACTCTCACCCTAAAGATAACCCTAACCCGCACCCTAACCCAAACCCTAACCCTTACACTCACCCTCAGCTTAACCCTTAGCCTAACCCTAACCCTAAGTCTAACCCAAACACTCACCCTAACACTAACCCTAATCCTAATCCTCACCCTAACCCTAAACCTCACCCTCATCCTAACCCTAAAACTAACACTAACACTAACCCTCACACTAACTCTCACCCTAACCCTAACTCTAACACTAAATCTCACCCTCACCTTCACCCAAACCCTAACCCTAACCCTAAACCTCATCCTAACCCTAAACCTAATCGTGACCCTAACCCTAACCCTAACCCTAACCCTCACCCTCACCCTAACCATAACACTAACCCTAACCCTAACCCTCACCCTAGCCCTAACTCTAACCCTATCCCTAAACATAAACCTCACCCTAAACCTAACCCTAACCCTCACCCTCACCATAACTGTAACCCTAACCCTAACCCTAACAATAACCCTAAACCTAACTCTAACCCTCATTCTAACCATAACCCTCACCTAACTCTAACCCTCACCCTAACACTTACCCTCACCTTAACACTAACCCTAACAATAACAATAATCCTCCAACTAATCCAAATTGTCACCCTAACCCTAAACCTCACCCTCACCCTATCCCTAACACTCACCCTCACCCTAGCCCTCACCCTAACCCTAACCCTCATCCTCACCCTAAACCTCACACAAACCCTAAAACTAATCCTCAATCTTAACCTCACCCTCACCCTAACCCTAACCCTAACCCCCAACCTAACCCTAACCCTCACCCTTACTGTAATCCTCACTCTCAGCCTAAACTTCAACTTTACCCTTACCTTAACACTGACACTAACACTCACCCTAACCCTAACCCTCATCCTAACCTTCACCCGGAATGTAACCCTAAGCATCACCCTAACCCTTACCCTCACCCTCACCAACAGCCTCATCCTAACCTTCACCCGGACTGTAACCCTAAGCATCACCCTAACCCTAACCCTCACCCACACCCAGAGCCTCAGCCTAACCCTAACCCTAAGCCTAAACCTAACCCTATCCCTCACTCTCAACCTAAACCTAATCCTAACCCTAACCCTAATCCTAACCCTAAACATAACCCTAACCCTAACCATCACCCTAAACCTAATCCTCATCCCAACCCTCACTCTCAGCCTAACCGTAAGTCTAAGAATACCCCAAACCCTAACCATCACACTCACCCTCACCATAACCCTAATCCTCAACCTAACCCTAACCCTAACCCTAAACCTCAACCTAACCCTCACCCGAAACCTAAACCTAACACTAACCCTCACCCTTACCCTTGCCCTAAACCTAACTCTAACCCAAAACCTCACACTCACCCTAAATCTAACCCTAACCCTCAACCTCACCCTCACCCTCAACCTCACCGTAAATCTAACCCTAACCCTAACAATATCCGTAACCCTAACCCTAACCCTAATGCTCACCCTCACCGTAACCCTAAACCTAACCCAAGCCTCACCCTAACCCTAACCCTAACCCTCACCCTTACCCTAACCCTAAACCTCAGCCTCAGTCTCACCCTCACTGTGAACTTAAATTTAACCATAACACTAACAATAACCCTAACCCTAATCCTTACACTCACCCTCATACTAAACATCACCCTAACCCTAAACCTAAGCCTAATCCTAATGCTCGCCCTAATGCTAACTCTAAACCTCACCCTCACCCTTGCCCTCATCCTAACCCTAATCCTAACTCTAAACCTCATCCTAAACCTCAACCTACCCCTAACCCTAACCCTCACCCTAACTCTAACCCTCACCTTCAGCCTCACCCTCAGCCTAACCCTATGCGTAAGCCTAAACCTAAACCTAACCCTCACACTCACCCTCACCCTAACCCTAATCCTAACACTAACCCTAACCCTAAACCTAACCCTCACCCTAACCCTCCTCTAACCCTAAATCTAAACCTAAACCTCACCCTCAACCTAACCCTAACTCTAACCATAACCCTAAACCTAAACCTCAACCTAACTCTAACCTTAACCCTCACCCTCACCGTAACCATAAACTTAACCCTAATCCTAAAATAACCCTAATCCTAATACTAATCCTAACCCTAAACATAACTCTCACCCTAACACTCACTCTCACCCTAACACTTACCCTCACCCAAAAACGAACCCTAATCCTAACACTAACCCTCACACTAACCCTAACCATCAACTTAACCCTAACCCTAGCCCTCACCCTAACGCTTCCCCTCATGCTCACCCTAAACCTCACACTAACCCTAACACGAATACTCAATCTAACCCTCAAACTAACCCTAACACTAATCCTCACCCTAACACTCACCCTAAACCTAACCCTCAATTTTAACCTTACTGTCACACTCACCCTATCCCTAAACCTAACCATCACGCTAACTCTAACACTCAACCTCAACCTCAGCCTCAGCCCTAACCTAAGCTTAAGCCTATCCCTAACCCTAACCCTCACCATCACCCTAGCCCTCACCCTAACCCTAATCCTAACCCTAACCCTTATCCTAACCCTAACCCTAACCCAAACAATAACCCTAACCATAACTCTAACCCTCATTCTAACCATAAGCCTCACCCTAACCCTAACCCTCACCCTAACAGTTACCCTCACCCTAACACTAACGCTAACCCTAACACTAACCCTCACACTAACACTAACCCTCACACTAACCCTAACACTCACTCTAACCCTAACACTCACCCTAACCCTAAACCTAACCCTCACCCTCACCCTAGCCCTCACCCTAAACCTAATCCTAACCCTAAACCTAATCGTAATCTAACCCTAACCCTAACCATCACCCTAAACCTAATCCTCATCCCGACACTCACCCTCAGCCTAACTCTAAGTCTAAGCCTCAGCCTAACCCTAACCCTCACCCTCACCCTCACCAAAACCCTAATCCTAAACCTAACCCCAACCCTAAACCACAACATAACCCTCACGCTAACAATAACCCTAACCCTCCCCCTCTCCCTCACCGTAACCATAACCCTAACCTTAAACCTAAAAATAACACTAACCCAAATACTAATCCTTACCCTAACTATAACTCTCACCCTAACCCTAACCTTCACCCTAACACTTACCCTCACCCTAAAACTAACCCTAATCCTAACGCTAACCCTCACACTTAACCCTCAACCTCAACCTAACCCTATCCCTAACCCTCACCATCACCAGAGCCCTCATCCTAACCCTACCCCTCATCCTCACTCTAAACCTCACACTAACCCTAATACTAATACTCAGTCTAACCCTCACCCTCACCTTAACCCTAACCCTAATCCTTACCCTAACCCTAACCCTCACCCTAAAACTTACCCAAAACCTAACACTAACCATAACCCTAACACTAACCCTCACACTAACCCTAACCCTCATCTTAACCCTCACCTGACCATAACCCTAAACATCACCCTAACTCTAACCCTCACCCACACCCTCACCATAACACTAACCCTCACAGTAACACTAACTCTAAACGTAAACATAAACGTAAACGTAAACGTAAAGATAACACTCAGCCTAACCCTCATCCTCAGCCTAACCCTAAGCCTAACGATAATCCTCACACTCACCCTCACCCTAACACTAATCCTAATCCTAACCATAACCATAACCCTAAACCTAACCCTAACCCTCACCCTATCCCTAACCCTAACACTAACCCTAACCCTAACCCTCACCCTAACACTAACTCTAACACTAAACCTTACCCTCACCCTAATCCTAACCCTAAAGCTCACCCTCACACTAACCCTAAACCTCACCCTCATGCTGGCCCCCACCCTAACACTAATCCTAACCCTAACCCTCATCCTAACCCTCAACCTAACCCTAATCCTAACCCTCACCCTAACCCTAAACCTCACCCTCAACCTCACCCTCACACTCACACTAACCCTCACACTCATCCTCACTCTAACCCTAACCATAACCCTATTCCTCACTCTAAAACTAACCCTCACCCTCACCCTCACCATCACCCTCACTGTAACCCTCACCCTATCCCAAACCATAAACATAACCATAACACTAAACCTCTGACCCTCACCCTCACCATCACCCTAAGCCTGACCCTACACCTAAGCCTAATCCTAAACCTAACCCTCACCCTCACCCTAACCCTAACCCTAACACTCACCCTCATCCTAACCCTAACCCTAACCCTCAGCCTAACCCTAACCCTAACACTAATGCTAACCCTAACCCTCACCCTCACAGTAAGCCTAACCCTCATACTAACCCTCACCTTAAATCTAAGCTTAACCCTAATGCTATCCCTAACACTCACCCTCTCCCTGAACCTCACTTTAACCCTTACCCTCACCCTAACCCTTACCCTAACCCTAACACTAAAACTAAACCTCACCCTAACCCTCACCCTAACCCTAATCCAAATCTAACCCTTACCCTAACGCTCACCCTAACCCTCAACCTAACCCTAACCCTCACCCTCACGCTAACCCTCACCCTAATCCTTACCCTCAGCTTAAACTTAACTCTAACCCTCACCCTCACCCAACCTAACCTGAAACCTAACCCTCACCCTAACCCTCACCCTAAATCTAACGTTATCCCTCACTGTCACCCTCACTTCAAACCTCATCCTAACCATTACCCTCACCATAACCCTAACCCTAACATAAACCTCACCATAACACTAACCCTCACCCTCACACTAACCGTCACCCACAACCTGAAACTCACCCTCATCCTAACCCTCACCCTAACCCTAACACTACCTTAAAACTCACCCTAACCCTAATCCTCAACCTAAACCTAACTCTAACCCTCAAACTCATACTAACCCTAACCCTCAACTTAACCCTCACCATAAACCTCACCCTAACCCTAACGCTAAACCTAACCCTCACTCTCACCCTAACACTTATCCTCACACTAACCCTAACCCTAACCCTCACATTAACCCTAACCCTCACCTTACACCTCACCCTACCCCTCACCCTAACCCTTAACCCTAACACTCACCCTAACCCTAAACCGAACCCGAACCCTCACCTTCACAATGACCCTCACCGTGACCCTAACCCTCACCTACACCCTCACCCTCACCCTCATCCTAACCCTCACCCTAAACATCACCCTCACCCTAAACATCACCCTAACCCTAACCTTTAACCTAATACTCACCCTAACCCTAATCCGCAAGTTAAATTTCACCCCAAACCCTAATACTCACCCTAACCTTAACCCTAAGCCTTTCCTAACCAAATCCCTCACCCTCACCCTAACCCTCAACCTAAACATCTCCCTCACCCTAAACCTCACCCTCACCCTAACCTGAAAACGAACCCTAATACTAACACTAGCCCTCACTCTCACCTTAACCCTAATCCTAACCCTAACCCTATCCCTAAACCTGACCCTAATCCTAACCCTAAATCTCAACCTCACCATAACTGTCACACTAACCCTTACCCTCACCCTCAACCTCACCCTAAACTTAACCCTAACATAAACCAACACCCTAACCCTCACCCTAACACTAACCGTAACCCTACCCCTCAGCCTAACCGTCACCCTAAACCTAATACTCACCCAGTCTCTAACACTAACACTAACCCTCACCCTAACCCAAACACTCGCCTTACCCCTAATGCTAATATTAACCCTCAGCCTCACCCTAAACCTCGCCCTAACCCTTACCCTCACCTTAACCCTATCCCTCACCATCAGCCTAACCCTCACCCTAACCCTTACCCTCACGCTAAACCTCACTCTAACCCTAACCCTAACACTAACACTAAACCTCTCACAAACCATCACCCTACCACTAAGCCTAAACCTAACCCTCACTCTCACCCTAACCCTTACCCTTAACGAACCCTAACACTAATCCTCAGCCTAATTCTCATCCTAACCCTAACCGTAACACTAACCCTTACCCTGTCACCCTCAACCTCAAACTCACCCTCGGCCTAACACTAACCCTAAACCTAATACAAGACCTAACCCTAACACTCACCCTCAACCTAACTCTAAACCTAACCCTAAACAAAACCCTCACCCTAAGCCTAACCCTATCCCTTACCCTCACCCTAAAACTAACCCTAATCCTAATCCTAAGTCTCACCCTCACCCTAACCCTCACCCTCACCCTAACCCTAAACCTAACCCTCAGCCTAACCCTCATCCTAACTCTAACCCTAACCCTCAACCTAACCTTAAGCCAAACCCTAAACTTAACCTTTACCCAAACGCTAATCCTCACCCTCACTCTCAACCTCACCATCACCCTCACCGTAACCCACACCCTCACCCTCAGCCTAACCCTAACCATAACCCTATCCCTCACCCTAAACCTAACCCTCACCCTCAACATCACTCTTACCCTAACCCTCACCCTCACCCTAACCCTAACCATAACCCTAAACCTCATCCTAATCCTAACCTGACCCTCACCCTCACCCTAAGCCTAACCCTACACCTAACCCTAATCCTAAACCTAACCCTCTCACTCACCCTCACACTAAAACTAAACCTCACCCTAACCCTAAGCCTAACCCTAGACCTCAACCTAACCCTAACCCTCACCTACACCCTAGCCCTCACCCTCACCCTAACCCTCACCTTCACCCTAAACATCATCCTAATCTTCACCCTCACCCTAACCCTAACCCTAATCCTCACCCTAACCCTAATCCTCACCTTAAACCTCAGCCTCACCCCAATCCTGACGCTAACCCTAAACCTAAGCCTTTCCTAACCTAAACCCATTTCCTCAACATAACCCTCACACTAAACCTCTCCCTCACCCTAGCCCTCACCCTAAAACTAACCCTAACCCTAACCCTCACCCTCAACCTCACCCCCACCCTCAGCCTAACCCTATCCCTAACCCTAATCCTAACTCTAAACCTAACCTTCACCCTCACCCTTACCGTAACCCTAACCCTTACCCTCATCCTTACCGTTACCCTAACCCTAACCATCACACTAACCCTAATCCTAAACCTAAACCTAACCATAATGCTAACACTAGCCCTCACCCTCACCCCAACCCTAATCCTAACCCTAAACTTCAGACTAAGGCTAACCCTAAATCTAATGCTAACCCTAAACCTCAAAATCACCCTAACAATCACCCTAAAACTTACCCTCACTCTCAACTTCACCCTAATGCTAACCCTAACCCTAACCCTCACCCTAACCCTCACACTAACCCTAAACCTACCCTTCAGCCTAACACTCACCCTAAACCTAACCTTAAACGTAATCTTCACCCTATCCCTAAACCTAACCCTAAACGTCAGCCTAAACCTCACACTCACCTTCAACCTCACCCTCACCCTCTATCTCACCCTAAACCTAATCCTACACCTAAACCTCAGCCTAACCCTAACCCTAACCTTAATGGTAACCCTAAACATCAACCTCACCCAAACCCTAACCCAAACCCTCACCCTAACGCTCACACTAACCCTAAACCTAACACTCACCCTAAACCTCACCCTAACCCTAATCCTCACCCTATCCCTAACCCTCACCCTACACCTCAGCCTAAACCTCACACTCACCTTCACCATCACCCTCACCCTGAACCTCACCCTAACCCTAACCCTACCCCTAAACCTCAGCCTAACCCTAACCCTAACCTTAATGCTAACCCTAAACCTCAACCTCACCCGAACCCTAACCCTAACCCTCACCGTCACCCTCCTACTCATCCTCACCCTAAATCTCACGCTCAACCTCACCGTCACCCTAAACCTCAACATCATCATAAACATCACCCTAACCCTAAACCTAACGCTAACCCTAACCTTACCCTAACCCTAAACTTAACCCTAACCCTCACACTAAACCTAACCCTAAGCCTAACCCTGACCCTAACCATAACCATAACCCTAACCCTAAGCCTAACACTAACCCTTACCCTAACCCTAACACTTACCCTAACCCTAACACTAACCCTAACCCTCACCCTAAACCTTATGCTAACCCTAACCCTCACCTTCACCCTAATCCTCACCCTAACCCTGATCCTCACACTAACCCTAACCCTAACCTTCAGCGTCACCCTCACGCTAAACCTAAACCTAAAACTAACCCTCACCCTAAACCTAACCCTTACCCTAACCCTAACCCTAACCCTCACCCTCACCCTAATCCTAAACCTAACCCTCACCCTAACCCTAACCCTAACCCTATACCTAACCCTACTCCTCAACCTAACCCTCACCCTCGCCCTAATCCTAACCCTAAACCTCACTCTAAACATAACCCTAACCCTAACACTCACCCTAACTCTAAACCTAACGCTCACCCTAACCCTAACCGTAACCCTTACCCTAAACCTAAACCTAATCCTAAACCTAACCCTAACCCTATCCCTAACCCTCACCCTCAACCTCATCCTAAACCTAACCCTAACCCTAACTCTCAACCTAACCCTAACCTGAATCCTAACCCTAACCCTCACCGTCACCATCACCCTCACCCTAAACCTCAACCTCAAACTCACCTTCACCCTAACCCTCAAACTAACCCTAACCTTCACCCTAACCCTAACCCTCTGCCTAACCCTAACCCTACCCCTCACCCTAACAATCACCCTAAACCTAACCCTCACCCTAACCCCAATCCTAAACCTCACCCTCACCCTAACCCTCACCGTCACCCTATACCTCACCCTAAACCTAACCCTGACCCACAACCGAACCCTCAACCTCACCCGAACTCTCACGCTCACCCGAACCCTCATGCTCTCCCTCACCCTCACCCTCACTCTAACCCTCACCCTCAACCTAACACTCAACCTAAACCTCATCCTCACCCTAATCCTCACCCTAACCCTAACCCTAACCCTTACCTAACCAAAACCCTCAACCTCACCCTCACACTCACCCTAACACTCACCCTCACAATAGCCCTCACCCTAAACCTAAACCTTACCCTAAACCTACCCTAACCCTCAGCCTAAACCTTAGCCTCAACCTAACCCTAACCCTAACTCTCACCGTAACCCTAAAACTCACCCTAACCCTAACATTAAAGCTCACCCTAACCCTCACCCTCCTTCTCACCCTCACCCTAATTCTCACCCTAACCCTGATCCTCACACCAACCCTAAACCTAAACCTAACCCTAAGCCTCACCCTCACTCTCACCCTAACCCTAACCATAATTCTAACCCTAATACTAACCCAAACCCTCATGATCACCCTCACCCTAATTCTCACCCAAACCCTATCACTCATCCTCACTCTCACCTAACTCTAACCCTAACCCTAATCCTAATTCTAACCCTCACCATCACACTCATCCTAAATCTAAGCCTAACCTTAACCCTTACACAGACCCTCACCCTCACACTAACCCTAACCCACACCCTCACCCTAACCCTAACCCTAAGACTCAACTCTCACCCTAAACCTCACCCTAAAACTAACGCAAACCCTAAACCTCACCCTCATCCTACCGCTCAACCTAACCCTAACTCTACCCCTAACTCTAACCCTAAACCTCACCTTCACCCTCACCCTCACCCTCACCCTCAGCCTAATCCTAACCCTAACTCTAATACTAACCCTAAATCTAACCCTAACTCTACCTCTACCCCTAAACCTAGACCTCACCCTCACTCATAACCTCAACCTCAGCCTAACCCTAACCCTAACCCTAATCCTAAACCTAACCCTCACACTCACACTCACCCTAACTCTAAACCTAACCCTCATGCTCACCCTAAGTCTAGCCTTAACCCTCACCCTCACCCACACCCTAACCCTAAAACTACCCCTCAGCCTAACACTAACCCTCACCCTCAACCCAACCTTGATGCTAACACAAATGCTCATTCACAACCTAAGCCTCAGGCTAAAATTTACCCTCACCATAACCCTATCCCTCACCCTCCCCCTAACCGTCACCCTACTCCTTCTCACCTAACCCTCACCCTAACCCAAACCCTAAACCTAAACTTCACCCTAACCTTCACCCTAACCCTAACACTAACCCTCACCCTAACACTCATCCTAATCCTAAACCTAACCTTAACCCTCACCCTCACACTAAATGTCATCCTAACCCTTACGCTCCCCCAAACCTTAAACGTTACCCTAACCCTAACCATCACCCTAACCCTAACCCTCACCCTAACCCTAACCCTAACCCTCACCTTAAACCTCAACCCCACACTAATCCTCACCCTAAACCTAACCCTAGACCTATCCTAAACAAAAACATCACCCTCACCCTAGCCCTCACCCTAAATCTAACCCTAAACTTAACCCTCACCCTCACCCTCACCCTCACCCTCAGCCTCACCTTCAGCCTCACCCTAACACTAAACCTAATCCTAACCCTAACCCTGACCCTCACCCTCACTCTAACCCTAAACCTAACTTGCACCCTAACCCTAAACTTAACACTCAACCTAACCCTAACCCTAACCCTAAGGCAAATCCTAAACCACACCCTCACCCTAACCCTGACCCTAACCCTAACCCTTACCCTCACCCTCACTCTCAACCTAAACCTAACACTTACCCTCACCCTAACCATCACCCAACCCTAACCTGAACCCTAACCCTCACCCTAACCCCCAATCTAACCTTCACACTAACCCTAACGCTAACCCTAACAATCAGTCTCAACCTAACACTCACCCTAACGCTTATCCTCACACTAACCCTAAACCTAACCGGAACACTCACACTAAGCCTAACCCTCATCCTAACCTTAACCCTACCTCTCACCCTAACACTCACCTTAACCTTAACCCTAACACTCAACCTAACACTAACCCTCACCCTCACCCTAATCCTCACCCTAAACCTAACCCTAACACTTACCTAACCTCACCCTCACCCTCACCCTCAGCCTAACACTTACCCTAACCCTAACTCTTACCCTCACCCTAAACCTAACCCTCACCGTAACCCTCCCACTCACCCTCACCCTCACCTTAACCCTCACGCTCAACCTCACCCTCACCCTAACCCGCACCGTCACCCTAAACATCACCCTAACCCTAAACCTCATGCTAACCCTAACCTTACCCTAACCCTAAACTTAACCCTAACCCTCACCCTAACCCTAACCCTAAGCCTAACACTCACCCTAACCCTAACCCTAACCCTAACCCTAATCCTAACCCTAACCCTTACCTAACCCTAATCCTTACCCTAACCCTAACCCTAACCCTAACCCTCACCCTAAACCTTATGCTAACCCTAACACTCACACTCACCCTAATCCTCACCCTAACCATTATCCTCACACTAACCCTAAGCCTAAACCTCAGCATCACCCTCACCCTAACCCTAAACGTCACCAACACCCTAACATTCACACTCACCCTAACCTGAATCCTCATCCTCACCCTAACCCTAACCCTAACCCTCACCCCAACCCTAACCCTCACCCTAAACCTAACTTTAAAACTCACCCTCACCCTAATCCTAACCCTAACCCTTACCTTAACCCTCACCCTAACCCTTAATTTAACCCTAACACTCACTCTCACCCTAATCCTCAACCTAACCCTTATCCTTACACTAACCCTAACCCTAACCCTCACCTAGTACTAACCATAACCCTCACACTAACCCTCACCCTAGCCCTCACCCTCACCCTAGACCTCACCTTAAACTTAATGCTAAACTTAACACTCACCTTCACGCTTACCCTCACCCTCACCCTCACCCTCAGCTTCACCCTAACCCTAAACCTAATCCTAACCCTAACCCTGACCCTCACCCTCACTCTAAACCTAAACCTAACCTACACCCTAACCCTAACCGTAACCCTAATGCTAACCCTAACCCTCAACCTCACCCTAACACTCAATCTGACCCAAACCCTAATGCTAACCCTAACCCTCACCCTCACCCTAACCCTGACCCAAACCATTACCTAACACTCACCCTCACCCTAACCCTAAATGTAACCATCACCCTAACCCTAACCCTAACCCTAACCCTAACCCTACCCCTCAGCCTTCCCCTCACCCTCACCCTAACGCTCACCCTCACCCTAACACTGATGCTAACCCTAACCCTCCACCTCACCCTAACCGTCGCCCTAACCCTTACCCTCACCATAACCCTATACCTCAACCTCAACCTAACCCTCACCCTAAACCTTTCACTCACCCTAACCCTCACAGTACCCTAACCCTAACCCTAACCCTCACCCTAACCCTAAGCCCAGCCCTAACCCTCAGTCTCACACTAACCCTCACCCTAACCCTTATACTCACCCTAACCCTAACCGTAACCCTCACCCTAAGTCTAAATCTCATCCTAACACTAATCCTACCTCTCACCCTAACAATCACCCTAACCCTAACCCGAACCCAAACCCAAAGACTAACCCTAACCCTAATCCTCCCCTGAACCCTAACACTCCCGGTCACCCTAAGCCACACCCTTACCCTAACCCTCACCTACACCCTAACAATTCCCCTTCCCTGAACCCTAACTCTCACCCTAAACCTCACACTCATCCTAAACATGACCCTAACCCATACCCTCACCCTAACCCTCACCCTCACCCACACCCTAACCCTCACCCACACCCAAAACCTCTCACTCTCTCTAACATCGACCTTCAGCTTAAACATCACCCTAACCCTCACTCTCACCCTAACCCACACTCTAACACTTACCATCACCCTAACCCTAACCCTAACCGTAACCCTCACACTCAAAACTAACACTCACACTAATTCTATCCCTAAATCTACCCAGCATCCTAACCCTCAGCCTAACCCTAGCCGTGAGTGCTAGGGTGATCCTCACTCATACCTTCAACCTGAGCCTAACCCTAAACCTAACCCTAATTCTAAACCTAACCCTCACACTCACACTCACACTCACCCTAACCCTAACCCTCAACCTCACCCTCACCCTCACCCTAACACTTAACCTCACCCTAAACCTAACCCTAACTCTAACCCTCACCCTAACCCTAAACCTAAACCTCACCTTAACCCTAACCCTTCCCCTAATTCTCAACCTAATCCTAAACCTAACCCTAAACTTAACCCTCATCCTCACCCTCAATCTCAACCTAACCCTAACCCTAACCTTAACTATCACCCTAACCCTAACCCGAATCCTAACACTAACCCTCACCGTCACCATCACCCTCACCCTAACTCTCAACCTCAAACTCAACTTCACCCTAACCCTCAAACTAACCGTAACCCATACCCTAACCCTAACCCTCTCCCTAACCTTAACCGTACCCCTCACCCTAAACCTAACCCTAACCCTCACCCTCACCCTAACCCTTACCCTAACCCTAATCCTAACTCTAACCTTAACCTTCACCCTAACCCTAACACTCACCATAACCCTAACCCTTACCCTATACCTAACCCTCAGCCTCAAACTAACCCTAACCCTTACCCTACACCTAACCCTCAGTCTCAACCTAACCCTAACCATAACCCTCACCATAACCCTAACTCTCACCCTAACCCTGAGCCTCACCCTAACCCTCAAACTCACCCTAATCCTCACCATAACCCTAAACATAACCCTTACCTAACCGAAACCCTCAACCTCACCCACACACTCACCCTAAAACTCAACCGGACCATAGCCCTCACCGTAAACCTAAACTTCACCCTAACCCTAAGCCTAAGCCTCACTCTCACCCTCACGCTAACCCTCACCATGACCCTAACCCTAATCTTAAACCTAAACGTCATGCTCACCCTCACCCTAATTCTATCCTAAACCCTAACCCTCACCCTCAATCTCACCTAACTCTAACCCTAACCCTAATCTTAATTCTAATGCTCACCCTCACCCTCACCCTAAATCTAACCCTAACCCTTACCCAGACCCTCACCCTCACACTAACCCTAATCCTCACCCTATCCCTAAACGTAACCCTAACCCTCACACAAACCCTCACCCTCAACCTAACCCTAATGCTAACCCGAACCCAAACCCTCACAATAACCCTCATCCTAACCCTTACCCTCACCCTAACCCTAACACTCACACTCAAAATAACTCTCAATGTAACCCTTACCCTCACCCTTACCCTACACGAAACATTAACACTAAACCTCACCCTAACCCTCACCCTAACCCTAACCCTCACCCACACCTCACCCTAAACATAACTGTAACCCTAACCCTCACCCTCAACGTCACTCTCAACCTCACCCTGACCCTCAACCTCACCCTAACCCTAACCTTCACCGTCACCCTAAAAATCACCCTAAGCCTAACCCTCACCCTAACCCTAACCCTTACCCTAATGTAAGCCTAATCCTAACCTTCACCCTAACTTAACCCTAACCCTAATGCTAACCCTAAACATCAACCTCACTCTGACCCTCAACCTAACCGTTACCCTCACTATCAACCTCAACCTGAACATAACCCTAATCCTAACCCTCACCCTAACCCTAACCCTCACCGTAACGTTAAACCTAACCCTAGCCCTCACCCTTACCCTCACCCTAAACCTAACCCTAACCCTAATCCTCACTGTATCCCTAAGCATAACCATGACACTCACCCTAACCCTCACCCTCCCAGTAACCCTAATGCTAACATTAATCCTCAACCTCACCCTAAACCTCGCCCTAACCCTTACCCTGACTCTAAACCTCATCCTCACATTAACCCTAACCCTAACCCTAATACTAACACTAGCCCTCACCCTCACCATAACCCTAATCCTAAGCCTAACCCTAATGCTAACCCTAAACCTCAACCTCTCCATAACCCTCACCTTAATCCTAACCCTCACCCTCAACCTCACCCTCACCCTAACCCTAACATTAACCCACTCCCTAACCCTCACCCTAACACTAACACTAACCCTACCCCTCAGCCTAACCCTCACCCTAAACCTAACCCTAACCTTAATCCGTACCCTATCCCTAACCCTAACTCTAACCCTCACCCTAACCCTGACCCTCACCATACCCCTAATGCTAACATTAACCCTCAGCCTCACCCTAAACCTCGCCCTAACACTTACCCTCATTTTAACATCATCCATCACCATCAACCTAACCCTAACCCTAACCCTTACCCTCACCCTAACCCTCATTCTAACCCTAACCCTAACACTAACACTAAATGTCACCCTAAACGGCACCCTAACCCTAAGCCTAAGCCTAACCCTCACTCTCACCCTAACCCTTACCCTTACCAAACCCTAACCCTAAACCTCAGCCTAACCTTCATCCTAACCCTAAACCTAACCCTCACCCTAACCGTCACCCTCACCCTCAACCTCACCCTCAGCCTAACCCTAAACCTAACCCTAATACAAAACCTAACCCTTACCCTCACCCTCACCCTAACTCTAAACGTAACCCTAACCAAAACCCTCACCCTAACCCTAGCCCTATCACTTACCCTCACACTAAAACTAACCCTAACCCAAATCCTAAGCCTCACCGTCACCCTAACCCTTATCCTCACCTTAAACCTAAACCTAACCCTCAGCCTAACTCTCAACCTAAACTAAACCCAAACCCTAAACTTAACCTTCACCCAAACCCTAACCATAACCCTATCACTCACTCTAAACCTAACCCTCACACTAACCCTAACCCTCACAGTCACCCTAACACTCACCCTAACCAACACCCTAACTCTAACCCTCACCCTCACCATAACCCTAACCCTAAACCTAACCCTAACCCTAACCCTCAACCCCACACTCAGGCTAACCCTAACCCTAGCAATTAATCCTAACCCTAACCCTAACCCTCACCCTCACCCTCACCCTTACCCTAAACTTAACCCTAACCCTTACCCTAAACATAACCCTAACCCTATCCCTCAGCCTAACCCTCACCCTAACCCTAACTCTAACCATAACCCTCACGCTAAACCTCATGCTCACCATAACCCTAATGCTAACATTAACCCTCAACCTCACCCTAAACCTAGCCCTAACCCTTACCCTCACCATAACCATATCCTTCATACCCACACTAACACTCACCCTAACACTTTCCCTCACCCAACCCTATCCCTAACCCTAACACTAACCCTCACCCTAACCCTCACCCTAAACCTCACCCTAACCCTCACCCTAACCCTAAGCTAACCCTAACCCTCACCCTCACCATAACCCTCACCCTAACCCTTATCCTCACCCTAACACTAATCCTAACCCTCAGCCAAATCCTGATCCAAACCCTAACCCTAACCCTATCCCTCACCCTAACATTAACCCTAACCCTAACCCTAACTCTCAACCTAACCCTCAAACTCACCCTCACCCTTAACCTCACCCTCAGAGTAAACCTAAACCTAATCCTAATCCAAAACCTAATCCTCACACTCACTCTCATCTTAACTCTAAACCTAACGGTAACCATCACCCTCACACTAACCCTCACCCTCATCCTCACCCTCACCTTAAACTTCTCCCTAACCCTTACCCTCCCAATAAACCTAAACCTAAACCTGCCCCTCACCCTTACCCTCACCCTAACACTAATTGTCACCCTAACACTAACCCTAAACCTACCCCTCACCTTATCCTTCACCCTAAACTTAACCCTAAGCCTAACCATCACCCTAACGCTAACCTGAATCCTAAACCTATCCCTCACCATCACCCTAAACCTTACCCTCACCCTGAGCCTAAACCTAACGCTCAGCCTACCCCTCATCCTAACCCTAACTCTAACCCTAACCCTCACCCTCACCTTAACCCTAACCATAACCCTAACCCTCACCCAAACCTTAAAACTCACCCTCACCCTCAACCTCACCCTCAGCATAACCCTAAACCTAACCCTAATTCAAACGCTAACCCTCAACCTCACCCTCATCCTAACTCTAACCCTAACACTAACCCTCACCCAAACCCTAACCCTAATACTAACCCTCACCTTAAGCATCACCCTAATACTAAACCTAACCCAAACCCTCAACCTATCGCTCACCTCACCCTAAACCTAACCCTAACCCTCACTCTCACTGTAAACAAAACCCTAACACTAACCCTCACACTAACACTAACCCTCACCCTCACCCTAACCCTAACCCTCAGCCAAACCCTCATCCTAAACCTAACCCTAACCCTCAACCTAACCCTAACCCTAACCCTCACGCTAAACCTAACCCTCACCCTCAGCCTAACCGTACACCTAATCCTAACCCTAACTCTAACCCTCACCCTCTCTCTAACTCTAAACCTACCCCTAACTCTGACCCTCACCCAAACCCTAACCCTATCCCTAGCCCTCACCCTAACCCTAAACCTCACCCTAACCCAAACCCTAACATGCACCCTCACCCTAACCCTAACCCCCACCCTAAACCTCAGCCTAACCCTAATCCTAACGCTAACCCTCACCCTAAACCTATCCCTCACCCTCAGCCTAACCGTACACCTAATCCTAACCCTAACTCTAACCCTAATCCTCACATTTCGCCTAACCCTAACCTTAACCCTAACGCTCACCGTAAGCCTAACACTCACTCTCACCCTAACACTCAACATCACCTTAACCATAACCCTAACCCTAAACTTCACCCACACTGTAACACACACCCTCACCCGAACCTGAACCCTCACCCTAAACCTAACCCTCACCCTAACCCTCACCCTAAATCTCACCTAAACCGTAATGCTAACCCGAACCTTCAGTCTCACCCTAACCCTCACCCTAACCCTTATCCTCACACTAACCCTAACCGAACTCTAACGTCACATTAAACCTAACCCTCAACCTAACCCTAACCCTCCCTCTCACCCTAATTCTTTCCCTAACCCTCACCCTAAAACTAACCATAATCCTCACCTTCACCTTAAACCTCACTGTCCCCCTAACCCTAACCCTAACCCTCACCAACACCCTCACCCTCACCCTCACCCTCACCCTAACCGTCACCCTCACCCTAAACATCACCCTAAACCTAAACCTCACCCTAAACCTAACCCTAATCTTCACCCTAACCCTAATCCTCACCTTAAACCTCACCCTCACACTAATCCTCACTGTAAACCTAACCCTAAGCCTTTCCTAACCTAAAACCTCACCCTCACCCTAACCCTCACCCTAGCCCACACCATAAACCTAACCCTAACCCTAACCCTCACCCTCACCCCCATAATCAGCCTAACCCTAACCTTAACCATAATCCTAACCCTACCCTAAACCTAACCCTCTAAATAAACCTAACCGTAACCCTAATGCTAACCCTAAATATCACCCTCAACCTAACTCTAACACTAACCCTCACCCTAACCCTAACACTAACCCTAATGCTATCCCTAAACCTCACCCTCACCCTAACCCTCACTGTAAACTTTACCATCCCCATTACCCTCACTCTAACACTAATCCTACCCCTCAGTCTAACCCTCACCCTAACCCTATCTCTAACTGTAATCCAAACACTAACCCTCACACTGAACCTCACCCTAACTCTAACCCTAACCCTAACCCTAACCCTAAGCCTATACCTAAACCTCACCCTAACCCTAACCCTAATCCTAAACCTAACCATCACCCTCACCCTCACCATAACCCTAACTCTCTCTGTATCCCTAAACCTAACCCTAGCCATCACCCTAAAACTTACCCTCACACTCAACCTACCTTAAGCCTCAACCTGAACCTAACCCTCACCCTAAGCCTTACCCATGCCCTGACTCTAAACCTAACTCCAGCCCTAAATCTCACCCTAACCCTAACCCTATCCCTAACCCTCACCCTAATCCTAACACTCACACTAACCCTAACCCTAACCCTTAACCTCACCCTCACCCTAACACTAACCCTCACCCTAACCCTAACCCTAACTCTAACCCTAACACTCACACTCACCCTAAACCTTACACTAGCACTTACTCTCACCATAACAATAACCCTAACCCTAACCTTAATTCTAACACTAACCCTAACACTAACCGGCACCCTCACCATCACCCTAACACTAATCCTCACCCTCATCCTAAAAAGTACCATCACTTTAACCCTAAACCTAACCGTCACCCACACCCTCACCCGAACCCTCACCCGAACCCTCACCCGAACCCTCACCCGAACCCTCACTCTCACCCTAAGCCTAACCAGAACCCTCACCCAACCCTAACTCTAACTCTAACCCACACCCTCACCCTAACCCTAACACTAACCCTAACCCTTACCCTAACCCTTAACCTAGACCTAACGCTAGCCCTACCCCTCATTCTCACACTAACCCTCACACTAAGCCTTATCCTCACACAAACCCTAACCCTAAAACTAACCCTCACACTAACCCTAACGCTCACCCTAACCATTACCCTACCCCTGACCCTAAACCTCACTCTAACCCAACCTAAAACAAATGATAACCCTAACCCTCACCCACAACCTAACCCTCAAACTAAACCTTATCCTCACACTAACCCTAACCCTAATGCTAACCCTAACCCTCACACTAACCCTAAACCTCACCCTAACCCTAACCCTACCCCTCACCCTAAACCTAACCCTGACACTCACCCTGACACTAACCCTCTACCTAACCCTCCCCCTCCCCTAATCCTCACCCTAACCTTAACCCTATCCCTTGCCTACCGAAACTCTCAGCCTCACACTCAACCTAAACCTCACCCTCACCCTAGCCCTCACCCTATCCCTAACCATACCCCTCAACCTAACACTTACCCTCACTGTAACCCTAACCCTCACACTAACCCTAACCCTCACCCTAACCTTAACCCTACCCCCTCACACTAACCCTCACCCTAACCCTCACCCTAACCATAAACCTCACCCTCAACCTAACCCTAACCCTCACATTCAACCTAACCCTCACCGTCACCCTAACACTCAATTTAACCCTAACCCTCACCCACACCCTAACCCTTACCATCACCCGACCCCTAACCCCACCCTAACTCTAAACCTCACTCTAAACATAGCCATAACACCAACACTCACCCATATCCTAACCCTAACCCTCAACTTAACACTAACACTCACACTAACCCTCAAACTCAACCTAATCCTCACCCTAAAATTAACCCTGAACCTTACCTAACCGAAACCCTTACCCTCACCCTCACCCTTACCCTCACCCTCACCCTAGGCCTTAACCTAACCCTAACCCTAACCCTCACCCTAAATCTCCCCCTCCCACTCAGCCTAACCCTAAACCTAACCCTAATCCTAACCCTAACCCTCACCCCCATCCTCACTGTAACCCTAACACCAACGCTAATGCTGAACCTCACCCTCACCCTCACCCTCACCCTAACTCTAACCCTAAAAATAACCCTAACCCTAACCCTCACCCACACCCTAGCCCTAACCCTAAAACTCACCCTAACCCTAATCCTAACCCTAAGCCTCACAATCACACTCACCCTAACCGTCACCCTCACGCTCACCCTCACCATCACACTAACCCTAACACTAAATCTAACCCGCACCCTAACACTCACCGTCACCCTACCCTCACCCTAAACCTAACTCTCAACCACACCTTAACCCTCACGATCAATCAAACCCTGACCCTCACCCTGAAACTCACCCTCACCCTAACACTCACCCTCATAATAAACATCACCCTAACGCTAAACTTCACCCTAACCCTAACCCTCAACCTAACCCTAACCCTCACCCTAACCATAACCCTCACCCTAACCCTAACCCTCACCCTAACCAAAACTCTCAACCTCACTCTAACCATAACCCTAACACTAATCGTAACACTAAATCTCACCCTCACCTTCAAACTCCCCCTAAACCTAACCCTAAACCTAACGCTCACCCTAACCATTATCCTAACTCTAATGCTAACCCTAACCCTCACCTTCACCGTAAACCTCTCCCTAACCCTTAACCTCACCATAATCCTAACCCTAACCCTAATCCTCAGCCTAACCCTAAACCTCACACACACCTAACCCTCACCATCACCCGAACCCACATCCTCACCCTAAAATGCACACTAAGCAAAACCCTAACCCTAATCCTAAACCTAACCCTCATACTCACCCTCACACTAAACCTAACCCTAACCCTTAACCTAACCTTCACGCTCACCCTCACCGTAACACTCACCTTCACCATAAATATCAACCTAACCCTAACCCTCAGCCTAAACCTAACCCTACGCTCACCCTAAACCTAACCTTCACCCTAACGCTCACCCTATCCCTAATGCTAACCCAACACCTCACCCTCACCCTAACCCTCACCCTAACACTTCTCCTCACAATGAACCTAATCCTAAACCTCACCCTAACCCTCACACTAACCCTAATCCTCACCATATCACTAACCCTAACCCTAACCCTCAACCTAATCCTTAACCTCACTCTAACCTTAACTCTTACCCTCACGCTAAACCTCACCCTAAACATTACCCTCACCCTAACCCGCCAACTAACCCTAACCCTAAACGTACGGCGCACCGTAATCCTCACCCTAACCATAACCCTAACCCATAACCTCAACCTGAACCTAACCCTCACTCTCACCATAACCCTCAACCTAACCCTTATCTTCACATTAACCCTAATCCTCAACCTCACCCTAAGCCTCACACTAACCCTTATCATCACCCTATCCCTAACCCTAACCCTAACCCTCACCCTAACCTCAACCTAACCCTAAACCTCACCCTCACCCTAAACCTCACCCTAAACCTTACCCTCACCCTAACCTGCAAACTTACCCTAACCCTAAAACTACGGCTCACCCTAGCCCTCCCCCTAACTATAACCCTAACCTTAACCCTCACACTAACCCTAACTTTCACCCTCACCCTAACCCTGCCCCTAATCCTTACGCTCACACTAACCCTATCCCAAACCCTCACCCTAACTCTAATTCTCAACAGAACATTCACCCTCACCCTGACCCTCACCTCACACTAGCCCTCAACATAACCATAACCCTCATGCTCACCGTAACCCTAATGCTAAAATTAACCCTCAACCTCACCCTAAAACTTGCCCTAACCCTTACCCTCACCATAACCCTATCCCTCCCCCTTACCCTAACTCTCACCCTAACCCTTTCCCTCACCTTAACCCTAACCCAGCCCTAAACCTATCCCTAACCCTAACCCTCACCCTAATCCTAAG
The DNA here is from genome assembly GCF_024711535.1 of Dipodomys merriami. Classification (NCBI taxonomy): domain Eukaryota; kingdom Metazoa; phylum Chordata; class Mammalia; order Rodentia; family Heteromyidae; genus Dipodomys; species Dipodomys merriami. The sequence continues at coordinate 2,414,654 of NW_027202771.1, forward strand.
ACTAATCCTAACCCTCAGCCTCACCATAAACCTCACCCTAAACCTTACCCTCACCCTAAACCTAAACCTAACCCTCAGCCTAACCCTTATACTAATCCTAACCCTAACCCTAACCCTCAACTTAACCTTAACCCTAACCCTAACCCTAACACTCACACTAACCTTAACCCTCACCTTGACCCTCAACCTCACCCTCAGCCTAAGCCTAACCCTAATCCAAAACCTAACCCTTAACCTCATTCTCACCCTAAATCTAAACCTAACCATAACCATCACCCTCACCCTAACCCTCACCCTCATCCTCCCCCTCACCCTTACCCTCTGCTTAACCCTTATCCTCACACTAACTCTAACTCTAAACCTAACCCTCACCCTAACCCTCACGCCAACACTAACCCTAATCCTCACCTTAACCCTCACCCTAACCCTAACCCTAATGATCACACTAACCCTAATCCTCATCCTAAAGCTAACCCTCACCGTCACCCTAACCCTTACCCTAACCCTAAGCCTAAACCTCACCGTCAGCCTAACCCTCATCCTAACTCTAACCCTAACGCTCACCCTCAGCCTCAACCTAACCCTCACACTCACCCTAAACCTACCCTAAATCTAACCCTACCTTCTCCCTACCCCTCATCCTAACCCTAACGCTAACCATAACCCTCAACCTAACCCTAACCCTACCCCTAATGCTAAACCTCACCCTAACCCTAATCCTCACCCACACCCTAACCCTCACCCTCAACCGAACCCTCACCCTCAACTGAACCCTCATCCTCAGCCTAACCCTCACCCTCACTCTAAACATCACCCAAACCCTAACCCTCACCCTAACCCTAACACAAACCCTAATCCATACACTCACACTCACAGTAACCCACACCCTAACGCTTATTCTCACCCTAACACTAACCTTCAACCTAACCCTAACCAAAACCCTCACACTAACCATAACCCTCACTCTAATCCTAACCCTTACCCTGACCCAAACTTTCACTCTCACCCTGACCCTCACCCTCAGCTTAACCCTAACCCTAATCCTATTCCTAATCCTAAACCTCACACTCACCCTAAACCTAATCTTAACCCTAAACCTCACCTTCCCTCTCACCCGAACCCTAACCCTCACCCTCACCCTAAACATCACCCTAACCCTAAGTCTCACTCTAAGCCTAACCCTGACCCTGAACCTAACCTCAGCTTAATCCTCATCCTCACCCTAATCCTCACCCTAACCCTAACCTTTACTTAGCCGAAACCCTCACCCTCACCCTCAGCCTAACTCTCACCCTCACACAAGCCCTCAAACTAACCCTAACTTTAACCCTAAACATCAGCCTCAACCTCCCCTTCCTCAGCCTTAACCTAAACATAACCCTAATACTAACCCTGACCGTCAACCCCACCCTCACCTTAACCCTAACCCTAACTCTAACAATAACCCTCACCCTCATCCTAACCCTAATCTTAACCCTAACAATAACTCTAACCCTAATCCTAAAACTCACCCTAACACTAATCCTAACACTTACCCTCAACCTTACCCTCACCCTCATTCTAAGCCTCACCCTCACGCTGACCCTCACCATCACACTAAATCTCACAAAATCCCTAACCCTCACCCTAGCCCTAACCCTAACCCTCACCCTCACTTTCCCCCTCACCCTCAGCCTAACCCTAACTCTAACCTTAATCCTAAACTAACCTCACTCTCACCCTCATCCTACCCCTCACCCTCAACCTCACCCTCACCCTCACACTAAACCTCAACCTCACCCTAAACATCACCTTAACCCTAACCCTTACACTGAACCTAACCCTAACGCTCAGCCTAAACCTCATCCTCAAACTAACCCTCACCCTAAACATTATCCTCACACTAACCCTAACCCTAACCCTAACCTTCACACTAACCCTAAACCTCACCCTAACCGTATCACGACACCTGACCATAACTCTCACCCTAAAGCTAACCCTAATCCTAACACTCACCCTAACCCTAACTCTAAACCTAACCGTCACCCTCACCCTGATCCTCACCATCACCCTAACACTCACCCTAAACCTAACCCTCACCCTAAACCTAACCCTCAACCTTAACCTAACCCTCACCCTGACCCTCACCCTAACCCTAAAGCTAGCCCTCACCCTAACCCTTACTTTAACCCTAAACTGTACCCTAAACCTAACCCTCATCCTAACACTAACCCTCACACTAACCCTAACCCTAGCCCTCACCCTCAACCTAAACCTAACCCTAACCTTAAACCTAAACCTCACACTAAACCTAAACCTCACTCTAACCCTAATCCTCACAGAAAACATAACAGTCATTCTATCCCTAACCCTATCCCACAGCCTAACCCTCACCCTAAACCTAACCCTAACCCTAATCCTCATCCTCTCCCTAACCTTAACCCTAACCCTCACCCTAACCCTAATGCTAACCCTAACCCTCACCCTCACACTAATCCTCAACCTAACCCATAGCCTCACCCTAACCCTCACCCTCACCCTCACCCTAACCCTAACCCTCACCCTAACCCTCACTCTTACAGTCACCCTCACCCTCAGCCAAACCATATCCCTAACCCTCACCCTAACACTCATCCTATACCTCACCCTCAAACTAACCCTAAACCAAACCCTAACCCTCACCCTAAACCTCACCGTAACCCTAACACTAACCCTAACATTCAATCTCACAATAAACCTCACCCTATACCTTACCCTCACCATAACCGTAACCCTAACCCTAACCCTAATCCTCAACCACACCTTAACCTTCACCCTCACCCCAACCGTCACCCTCACCCTCATCCTCATCCTCACCCTAACCCTCTCCATCACCCTAAACATCACACAAACCCTAACCCTCAACCTGACCCTAACCCTAACCTTCACCCTAACCCTAACCCTAACTCTCAAGATAATACTCATCATAAACCTAACCCTGACATAAAAGAAAATCTCACCCTAACCCTCACACTAACCCTCACCCTCACCCTAGCCCTCACCCTAACCCTAACCCGATCCCTTACCCTCAACTTCACCATAACCCTCACCGTAACCCTTACCCTCACCCTAACCCTAACCCTAATCATAACCCTCACACTATCCCTTACCCTCACCCTAACCCTAACCCTAACCCTATCACCCGCACACTGACCCTCACCCTCACCCTAACCCTAACCCTATTCCTAATCATAACCCTCACAATCACCCTCAACCTAAACCTAACCCTAACCTGAACCCTCACCCTCACCCTCACCCTCACCGAACAGTCACCCTCACCCTAAACATCACCCTAACCCTAATCCTAAGGTAAACGAAACCCTCACCCTCACACTAACCCTCACCCTCACCCTAGCCCTAACCTTAACCATAACCATAACACATACCCACACCCTAACCCTCACCCTCATCCTCACTCTAACCCTAATCCTAACCCTAATGCTCACCCTAACCCTCTCCCTAACCCTAAATGTAACCCTAACCCTCAACCTCATCCTAACCCTCAAGCTCAACGGAACACTCACCCTCACCCTAAACCATACTCTCACAACAGTCATCACCCTAACGCTAACCCTCAACTTAACCCTAACCCTAACCCCCACCCTAACCCTAATCCGTACCCTAACGCTCACCCTAACCCTTACCCACAACATAATACTAACACTCACCCTCAACCTTACCATCACCCTAACCCCTACCCTCACCCTAACCCTCACACTAACCCTCACACTAACCCTAACCCTCACCCTCGCCCTAACGCTCACCCTAACCTTTACCCTCACCCTCACCCTAACCCTCACCCTAACCTTTACCCTGACCCTAACCCTAACCCTAACCCTAAACCTGACCCTCACCCTAACCCTAAACCTAACCCTTATCCTATCCCTAAACCTGACCTTAACACTCACCCTAACCTTAACCCTAACCATCACACTAACCCTAACCCTAACCCCCACCCTCACCCTCAGGCTAACTCTAATACTAAACCTAACCCTCACCCTCACCCTAACTCTAACCATAAACCTAACCCTAACCCTTACCTTAACCCTCAACCTCACCCAAATCCTCAACCTAACCTTACCTTAACCCTTACCTAAACTAAACCCTTACCCACAGCCTCACCCTAACCCTTACCCTCACACTAGCCCACAACCTAACCCAAACCCTAAACCTAACCTTCACACTAACCTTACCATAACCCTCAGGATAAACCTTATCCTATCCCTAAACCTAAAACATAACTTCACCCTAACCAAACCCTTACCCTAACCCTAACCCTCACCCTCATCCTCACTCTAACACTAATTCTAACTATAATGCTCACCCTACACCTCTCCCTAACCCTAAATGTAACCCTAACCCTCATCCTCATCCTAACCCTCAAGCTCACCTGAACACTCACCCTCACCCTAAACCATACTCTCACAACAGTCATCACCCTAACCCTAACCCTCACCCTAACCCTAACTTCAGCTTAACCCTCACCCTCAACCTAATCCTCACCCTAACCTTAACCATAAGGTAAATGAAACCCTCACCATCACACTAACCCTCACCTTCACCCGAGCCCTAACCCTAACCCTAACCATAACACTTACCCACACCCTAATCCTCACCCTCATCCTCACTCTAACCCTAATCCTAACCGTAATGATCACCCTACCCCTCTCCCTAACACTAAATGTAACACTAACCCTCACCCTCATCCTAACCCTCAAGCTCAACTGAACACTCACACTCACCCTAAAACATACTCTCACAACATTCGTGAACACTCACCCTAACCCTCACCCTAACCCTCACCCAACCCTCACACTAACCCTAACCCTCACCCTCACCCTAATGCTCACCCTAACCTTTACCCTCACCCTCACCCTAACCCTCACCATAACCTTTACCCTGACCCTAACCCTAACCCTAACCCTAACCCTAAACCTAACCCTCAACCTAACCCTTATCCTAAACCTAAACCTAACCCTAACCCTCACCCTAACCCTAACCCTAATCCTCACACTAACCCTAACCTTAACCCTCAGCCTAACACTCATCCTAACCCTAACCCTAATCCTAACCTTCACCCTAACCGTAACCCTACACATAAAACTCACGCTAACCCTAACCCTCACCCTCACCCTCAGGCTAACTCTAATACTAAACCTAACCCTCACCCTCACCCTATCTCTATCCCTAAACCTAACCCTAACCCTCACTTTAAACCTCAACCTCACCCTAATCCTCAACCTAACTTTACCTTAACCCTTACCTAAACTAAACCCTTACACTCACTCTCACCCTAACACTCACCCTCACACTAGTCCACACCCTAACCCTAACCCTAAACCTAATCTTCACACTAACCCTAACCATAACCCTCAGGATAAACCTTATCCTAACCCTAAACCTAAAACAAAACTTCACCTTAACCAAACCCTAAACCTAACCCTAACCCTAACCGCACACTAAACCTAACACTATCCCTAACACTAACCCTCAGCCTAACCCTAACCCTAACCCTAACCCTCACCCTAAACCTAATCCTAACCCTAACCCTCAACCTAAATGTAAACCTCACCCTCATCCTCACCCTCACCCTCAGCCTAAACCTAGTGCTAACCCTAATCCTAACCCTCACCCTAACCTTTACCCTCACCCTCACCCTAACTCTCACCCTAACCTTTACCTGACTCTAACCCTAACCCTAAACCTAACCCTCGAACTAACCCTAAACCTAACCCTCAACCTAACCGTTATCCTAAACCTAAAACTAACCCTAACCCTCACACTAACACTAACACTAACCCTAACCTTCACACTAACCCAAACCCTAACCCTAAGCCTAACGCTCATCGTAAACCTAACCCTAACCCTAACACTCACCCTAACCCTACCCCTAACCCTAACACTCACCCTGAACCTAACCCTCACCCTCACCATCAGGCTAACTTTAATACTAACCCAAATACTAACCCTCACCCTCACCCTAACTCTAACCATAAAGCAAACCTAACCCTCACACTTACCCTCACCCTATCCCTAAACCTATCCCTAACCCTCACCCTAAACCTAACCCTAAGCCTAACCCTCACACTAAAGCTCACCCTAACCCTTACCCTCACTATAAATCTAAATCTAAACCTAATAATCACCCTAAACATAACCCTCAACTACACTCTAACCCGGACCCTGACCTGATCCCTCACTGACACCCTAACACTCTTCCTAACCCTAACCCTAATCCTAAACCTAAGCCTCACCCTCAAAGTCACCCTAACCATGCACCTAACACTAAACCTCACCTAAAACCTCACCCTAATCTTCACCCTAACCCTAACCCTAACCCTACCCTTCACCATAACACTCATAGTAACCCTAACCCTAATACTAAACTTCAACCTAACCCTAACCCTAGCCCTAACCCTCACCCTCACACTAAACCTAAACCTAACGCTAAAACTCAACCTAACACTAAACTTCACCCACATCCTAAATCTCACCCACACTTGAACCCTCAACCTCTCCCTCACACTAAACATCACCCAAACCCTAACCCGCAACCTAACCCTTGCCCTAACACTAACCCTAACCCTAACCCTAACCCTAACCTCAGCGTAACCATAACCCTGACATAAAGCAAACCCTCACACTCACTCTAACCCTCACCCTAACCCTCACCATCCCCCTAACCATAACCCTATCCATCAACGTCACCCTCACCCTCACCCTCAGCCTAAAACTTACTCTAACCCTAACCCTCACCCTCACCCTCACCCCAAGCCTAACCCTAACCCTAACCCTCACCCCAACCCGAACCCTAACCCTCACCCTAACACTAACCTTCATCCTCACCCACACCCTAATCCTAACCCTAAAGCTAATCCTAACCCTCACCCTCACCCTAAACTTCACCCTAACCCTTACCCTGACCCTCACCCTAACCCTAAACCTAATACTCAGCCTAAACCTTATCCTAACCCTAAACCTAAAACTAAACTTCACCCTAACCAAACCCTAACCCTAACCCTAACCCTAACCCTCACACTAACCTTAACCTTAACCCTGAGCCTAACGCTCATCCTAACACTAACCCTAACCCTAACCCTAACCTTCACCCTAAAACTAACCCTAACCCTCACCCTAACCGTAAACCTCACCCTCAAACTCACCCTCACCCTCAGCCTAAACCTATTGCTAACCCTAACCCTAACCCTCACCCTCAACCTAACTCTAACCCAAAACCAAACTCTCCCCCGCCCCCTCACACTCACTCTAACCCTCACTCTAACCCTAACCCTCACCCTCAACATCACCCTCACCCTCAGCCCAACCCAAGTCCTTACTCTAATCCTAACCCTCAACCTATACCTGAACCTAACCCTAACCCTAATCCTAACGATCACCATAACCCTCACCCTCACCACAGTCCACACCCTAAACCTAACCCTAAACCTACCCTCACACTAACCCTAGCCCTAACACACAGCCTAAACCTGAACCCAACCCTAAACCTAAATTTAACCATCACCATAACCAAACCCAAACCCTAACCCTAACCTATCCCTAACCCTCACACTAACCCTAACCCTAACACTCAGCCTAACGCTCATCCTAAACCTAACCCTAACCCTAAAACTCAACCTAACACTCATTCTAACCCTAACCTTAACACTAACCCTAAAACTGACCCTCAATTTAACCCTCCCCTAACACTAATTCTAACCCTAAACCTCACCCTCACCCTAACCCTAATCCTACCACTAACCCTAAACCTCACCCTAACTCTCACCCTAACGCTCACCCTCAGCCTAAACATCACCCTAACCTTAGCCCACACCCTAACCCTAACCCTAAACCTCACCATAAACCTCACGCTAACCCTAACCCTCACCCTAACCATAACCCTACACCTCACCCTACCCCTCACCCTAACCCTTACCCTCACCCTAACCCAAACCCTAACCCTCACCCTCACACTAGACCTCAACCTTACACTAATCCTAACCATAACCCTAATCCTAAACCTAAACCTTACCCTCACCCTCACCCTCACCCTCACCCTAACCCTAAACCTAAACCTCACACTCACTCTAACCCTAACCCTAACACTAATGCTAACACTAAGCCTCACCCTCACCCTAACCCTTACCCTCACCCTCTCCCTCACCCTTACCCTAAACCTACCCTTTCAGCCTAACCCTCACCTTAACCCTTACCTTCACTATAAACCTAACACTAACCCTAATGCGCATACTAACCCTAAAACTAACCCGAACCCTAACCCTCACTTTAACCCTTTCCCTAATCCTAACCCTGACCCTAACCCTCACACTAATGCTAACACTAAACCTAAACCTCACCCTCACCCTAACCCTCACTGTCACCTTAACACTCAACATCACCATAATCCTCACCCTAACCCTAACCCTCACAGTAAACCTCACCCTAACCCTTACCCTCACCATAACCTTAACCCTAATCCACACCCTAAACCTCAACTTCACCATCACCCTCACCTTCAACCTAACCGTAATCCTAACATTCACCCCAACCCTAACTCTCATCCTAACCCTCGCCCTCAACCTAGCCCTCACCCTAGCCCTCACCCTAAGCCTAACCCTAACCCTCACCCTCACCCTCAACCTCAGCCTCACCCTAAACCTAAACCTAATCCTAACCCTATTCCTCACCCTCACCCTCACTCTAAACCTAACCGTAAACCTAATGCTAACCCTAAACCTCTCCCTCACTTTAACCCTAATCCTAAACCTCACCCTAACCCTAATCCTAAGCCTAATGCTATACCTAACCCTAACCCTCACTCTAACACTAATGGTAACCCTAATACTCAACCTCACCCTAAACCTCACCCTAAACCTTACCCTCATCCTAACCCTCACGTAACCCTAAAACTAAACCTAACCCTCACCCAAACACTCACCCTAAACCTTACACTAACCCTATCCCTCACCCTAACCCTCAATATGTCCCTTATCCTCACATTAACCCTAACCCTAACCCTACACCTCACCCTAACGCTAACACTGAACTCAACCCTAACACTAACCCACACCCTTACCCTACACCTAACCCTCATCCAAATGCACACCCTAACCCTAACACTAACTCTATCCTGCAACCTCACCCTCACCCTAACGCTTACCCTCACCCTAACCCTAAGCGTCACACTAAACCTAACCCTCACACTAACTCTAGCCATAATCCTCAGCCTAACCCTCATCCTAACCCTAAACCTAACCCCCAACCTAACCCTAATCCTAAACATTACCCTAACCCCAACCCTCACCCTCACCCTCACCCTAAACATCACCCTAACCCTAACTCTAACCCTAACCCTAACCCTCACCTTAACCCTAAAACTCACCTTCAACCTCAGCCTAATCCTCACCCTAAACCTAACCCTAACCCTAACCCTTTCCTAACTGAAAACTGCACCCTCACAGTAACCCTCAACCTCACCTTAGCCCTCACCCTAAGCCTAACCCTCACCCTCACCCTCACCCTCAAACTCATCCTCAACCTCAGCCTCACCCTAACCCTAAACCTAATCCTAAACCTAACCCTCAACCTCACCCTCACTCTAACCCTAATGTTAAACCTAATGCTAACCCTAACCATAAACCTATCCCTAACCCACACCCTAACCCTAACCATAATCCTCACCCTAATCCTAATCCTAACCCTAACCCTAACCCTCAACCTAAACCTAACCCTAAACATTACCCTAAACCTAACACTCACCCTCACCCTCACCCTCACCCTCACCCTCAGCCTAACACTAACCCTAACCCTAATCCTAACCCTAACACTCACCTTCACACTCACCCTAACTGGAACCCTAACCATAACCTAAACCTCCCCCTAACCATAAACCTATCCCTAACCCACACTCTAACCATAAACATCACCCTAACCCTAACCCTAACCCTCACACTCACCCTAACCCTAAACCTCACCCTAACTCTCGCCTTAACCCTAACGCTAAGCCTAACCCTCACCCTCAACCTAAACCTCACCCTAACCCATACCCTCACCATAACCCTAATGGTAACCCTAACCTTAATCCTCACACTCACCCTAACCCTCACCCTCACCCTATCACTCACCCGAACCCTAACCCTCACCATCACCCTAAACTTCACCGTCACCTTATCCCTCAACCTAACCCTAACCGTCACCCACACCCTAACACTCACACTCACCTGAACCCTCACCCTAAACCTAACCCTAACCCTCACCCCAACCATAATGCTCACCTAACCCTAAATTTATTCCTCACACTCACCCTAACCCTAACCCTAACCCTTACCCTAACCCTCACCCTAACCCTTAATCTAACCCTAACACTCACTCTCACCCTAATCCTCAACCTAACCCTTATCCTTACACCAACCCTAACCCTAACCTTCACACTAACCCTAATCCTCACCCTATCCCTAACCATAACCCTCACCCTAACCCTCAACCTAACCCTAACCCTAACCCTCATCCTAATCCTAACCTTAACCCTAACAGTCACCCTCACCCTAACTCTCACCAACACACTAACACTCAACCTCACCCTCACCCTCACTCTCACCCTAACCCTCACCAACACCCTAAGCCACACCCTCAACCGAATCCTCACTCTCACCCTCACCCTCACCATAAACATCACCCTAACCCAAACCTAACCCTAACCCTCACCCTCACCCTAACTGTCATCCTAACCCTTATCCTCACCCTAACACTAACCCTAACCCTAAACCTCACCCTAACCCTAACCCTCACCTGAACCCTCACTCTCACCTTCACCCTCACCCTAAACATCACCCTAACCCTAAACCTCACGCTAACCCTAACCCTAACCCTCACCCTCACCCTAACCCTCACCTTAAAGCTCACCCTCACACAAATCCTCACCCTAAACCGAACAATAAACATTTCCTAACAAAAAATATCACCCTCACCCTAGTCCTCACCCTAAACCTAACCCTAAACTTAACCCTCACCCTCACTCTCACCCTCACCCTCAGCCAAACCTAACCCTACCCTAATCCTAACCCTAACCCACACCCTCACCCTCACCCTCACCTGCAACCTAACCCCAACAATAACCCTAACCCTCACCCTAACACTGAACCTCAACCTCACCGTCATCCTAAACCTAATCCTAACCCTAACTCTAATCCTAACCCTCACCCTCAAACTAACCCTCACCCTAACCCTTACCCCCACCTTCACCTAACCCTAACCCTAACCCTCACACTAACCCGAACCCTCACCCTAACCATACCACTAACCCTTACCCTTACCCTCACCCTAACCCTAAACCTAACAGTAACCCTAAACCTAAACCTAATCCTCACACTAACCCTAACCCTCACCCACATATTAACCCGAACGCTCACCCAAACCCTCACCCTAACCCTAACCCTAAACCTAACCCTAACACTACCACTAAACCTAAACCTCACCCTAACTGTAACCCTACACATCAGCCTAAATCTCACCCTAAACCTAACCCTAACCCTAATCCTTACCCTATCCCTAAATAAAACCCTAACCCTCACACTCACCTAGCCCTCACCCTAACCCTACCCCAAAACCTAACCCTCACACTAAACTTAACCCTCACCCTATCCCTAACTCTTCCCCTCAGCCTAAGACTCACCCTAACCCTAACCCTAAACCTAATCCTCACCCTATCCCTAACCCTAACCCTAACCCACACACTCACCCTAGCCCTCAGCCTAACCTCATCCTAACCCTATCCCTAAACTTAAACCTCACCCTCATCCTAACCCTCACCCTATCCCTTACCCCTAACCTAATCCTATCCCTGACCCTAACCTTAACCCTAAAACTCACACTAACCATAACCCTCACCCTAACCCTAACCCTACCCCACAGCCTAATCCTCATCCTAACCCTAAACCTAATCCTATCCCTCAACCTAACCCTAACCCTAACCTTAACCCTCACCCTCACCCAAAACCTAACCCTCACCCTCACCCTCACACTCACCCTCAGCCTAACCCTAACACTAACCCTAATCCTAAACCTAACCCTCACCCACAGCCTCACCCTAACTCTAACCCGAACCCTAACCATTAACCTCCCCCTTCACCCAAACCCTCACCGAACCCTCACTCTCACGCTACGGCTCACCCTCACCTTAACCCTAAACCTAACCCTCAACCTAACCCTAAACCTCACCCTCACACTCAAACTCACGCTAACCCTAAGCCTCACTGTTACCCTAAACCTCACCCTAACCCTTAACCTTACACTAACCCTAACCCTCACACTAAACCTAAGCCTCACCCTCACCCTTACCCTAACCCTACCCTCACCCTAACCCTCAACCTAACCGTAACGCTCACCCTCACCCTAACCCTAACCCTAACCCTAACCCTCACCCTCACCCTAACCCTCACCCTCACCCTCAAACTCATACTAACCCTAAACCTCACACTAAACCTAACCCTCACCCTCACCCTAACCTTAACCCTACCCCTCACCCTATCCCACACCCTCAACCTAGACCTCACCCCTAACCTAATCCTAACCCTGACCCTAATCTTAACCCTAAAACTCACACTAACCCTAACCCTCACCCTGACCCTAACCCTACCCTACAGCCTAACCCTCATCCTAACCCTAACCCTAACCCTATCCCTCACCCTAACCCTAACTTTAATATTAACCCTAACCCTCACCCAAAACCTAACCCTCAACCTCACCCTCACCCTCACCCTCACCATCACCCTAACTCGAAACCTAACTGTACCTCTCACCCTCACCCTAACCCTAACCCTAACCCTAACCCTCACCTTAACCCTCACCCTAATACTAACCCTGATCCTAACCCTCACCCTAAAGCTAACACTAAACCTAAACCTCACCCTCACCCTAACCCTCAGCATCACCCTAACCCTCACCCAAACACGAACCCTCACCTCAACCTAATCCTCATTCTCACCCTAACTGTAAACCTAACCCTAATCCTCTCCCTAACCCTCAACCTCACCCTCACCTTAAGGCTAACCCTAACCCTAATCCTAAACCTAACCCTCACCCTAACCATAACCCTAACACTAATCCTAAACCGAACCCTCACCTTCAGCCTAAAACTACCTCTAAACATCACCCTCACACTCAACCTTACCCTATCCCCATCCCTAAGCCTTAGCCTAACCCTAACCCTCACCCTACCCCTAACCATAACACTCACCCTCACCCTCACCCTAACCCTAACAATAACCCTATCCCTCACACTAACCCTTATCCTCACACTTAACCTAAACCTAACCCTAAACCTCACCCTAATCCAAACCCTAACACTAACCCACACCCTAAACCTAACTGTAACCATCACCCTCATGCTAACCCTCATCCACACCCTAATCCTCACCCTCACCCGAATCCTCACCCTTACCCTCACCCTCACCCTCACCCTAAACATCACCCTAAACCTAACCCTCACTGTAACCCTAATCATAAACCTCAACTTCACCCTCACCCTCAGCCTAACCCTAGTCCTTAACCTAATCATAATACTCACCCTGACCCTAACCCTCACCCTAACCCTTACCCGATCCTTCACCTAACCCTAAACCTAACCCTCACACTAACCCGAACCCTCACCCTAACCATAAAACTAACCCTAACCCTTACCCTTACCCTAATCCTAACCCTAACAGTAACCCTAACCCTAAAGCTAGTCCTCACACTAACCCTAACCCTCACCCACTACTTAACCCGAAACCTCACCTGAACCCTCACCCTAACCCTAACCCTAAACCTAACCCTAACACTCCCACTAAACCTAACCCTCACCCTAACTGTAACCCTACCCATCAGGCTAAACCTCAGCCTAACCCTAAACCTAACCCTAATCCTACACCTAATCCTCACACTCACACTCACCCGTTCCCTAACCCTAACATTCACCCTCACTCTAAGGCTAAGCCTAACCCTCACCCTCACCCTCAACCAAACCCTTAACCTCACCTTAACCCTAACCCTAACCCTCACCCTAACCCTAAAACTACTCCTCAAACTAACCCTAACCCTAACCCTCAACCCAACCATGATGCTAACACAAATGCTCACTCTCAACCTAACCCTTAGATTAACCCTTACCCTCAACATAACCCTATCCCTCACCCTCTCCTTAACCCTCACCTTACCCCTTCCCCTCCCCCTAAACCTCACCCTACCCCAAACCCTAACCCTAACCCTAACGTTCACCCTAACCCTCACACTAACTCTAACCCTAACCCTCACTCTAACCCTCACCCTAACCCTAAACCTAACCCTAACCCTGACCCTCACCCTAGCTGTCATCCTAACCCTTACCCTCACCCTAACCCTAAACCTAAACCTCATAATAACCCTAAAACTACCCCTCAGCCTAACCCTAACCCTAACCCTCAACCCAACCCTGATGCTAACACAAATGCTCACTCTCAACCTAACCTTTAGATTAACCCTTACCCTCACCATAACCCTATCCCTCACACTCTCCTTAACCCTCACACTACCCCTTCCCCTCCCCCTAAACCTTACCTTACCCCAAACCCTAACCCTGACCCAAACCTTCACCCTAAGCTTCACCCTAACCCTCACCCTAACCCTAACCCTAACCCTCACCCCAACCCTCACCCTAACCCTAACGCTAACCCTAACCCTCACCCTCACCCTGTCATCATGACCCTTACCCTCACCCTAAACCTAAACCTAACCCTAACCCTAACCCTCACCCTAACCCTAACCCTCACCCGAACCCTCAGTCTCACCTTCACCGTCACCCTAAACATCAACCTAACCCTAACCCTCACCCTAACCCTAACCCTAACACTGACCCTATCCCTAACCCTCACCTTAAACCTCACCCTCACCCTAATCCTCACCCTAAACCTAACCCTAAACTTTTCCTAAACAAAAACATCACCCTCACATTAGTCCTCATCCTAAACGTAACCCTAACCTTAATCCTCACCCTCACCCTCACCTTCACCCTCAGCCTCAGCCTCAGCCTCACCCTAACCCTAAACCTAATCCTAACCCTAACCCTGACCCTCACCCTCACTCTAACCGTAACCCTAACCTGCACCCTAGCCCTAACCCTAACCCTAACACTCAACCTAATCCTAAACCTAACCCTAATGCTAACCCTAACCCTCACCTTCACCCTAATTCTGACCCTAACCCTTACCCATACCCTCACCCTCACTCTCAACCTAACCTTAACCCTTATCTTCATGATAAACCTATCCCTCACCCACAACCTAACCCTCACCCTAACCCTTACGCTCACCCTTACGCTCACCCAACCCTAACCCGAACCCTAACCCTCACACTAACCCCCATCCTAACCTTCACCCTAACCCTAACGCTAACCCTAAACCTCAGTATTAACCTAAACGTAACCCTAACACTTACGTAACCGAGACCCTCACCCTCACCCTCACTCTCACCCTCACAATCAACCTAAGCTTTACCATAACCCTAATAGCAACCCAAACACTTACCCTCACCCTAAACCTAACCCTAAACCTAACCCTCACCGTCACTCTCCCACTCAGCCTCACCCTCACCTTAACCCTCACGGTCACCCTCACACTAACCCTCAACCTCACCCTAAACATCACACTAACCCTAACCCTCACACTAACCCTTATCCTAAACCTAACCCTAACGCTAACATTCACACTAACCCTAACACTCACCCTAACCCTATCCCGACACCTCACCCTGACTCTCGTCCTAACCCAAACACTCAACCACACCCTAAACCTCACTCTCACCCGAACACTCACCCTCACACTAACACTCACTCTCAACCGAACCCTCACCCTCACCCGAACCCTACCCCTCACACTAACCCTAACACAAAGCCGAATTCCAAAACCTCACACTCACCCTAAGGCTTACCCTCATCCTAACCCTTACCCTCACCCTAACTCTAACCAGAAACCTCACACTAACCTTAACCCTCAATCTAAACCTAACCCTAAACTTGACCATAACCTTGACCCTCACCCTGACCCTCACACTCAGTTTAACACTAACCCTAATCCTATTCCAAATCCTCACCCTCACCCTCACCCTAAACCTAACCCTAACCCTAACCCTCACCCTCACCCTCACCCTCACCCTAACCCTCAACCTCACCCTAAACATCTCCCTAACCCTAACCCTCACCCTAACCCTAAAACTAACCCTCACCCTGAACCTAACCTCAGCTTAATCCTCATCCTCACCTTAATCCTCACCCTAACCCTAACATTTATCTGACCAAAACCCTCACCCTCAACCTCAGCCTAACCCTCACCCTCAACCAAGCCCTCACCTTAACCCTAAACTTAAACCTAACACTCACCCTCAACCTCCCCTTCCCCATCAGCCTTACCCTAACCATAACCCTAAGACTAACCCTTACCCTCAACCCCACCCTCACCTAACCCTAACCCTAACCCTAACAATAACCCTCACCCTCATCCTAACCTTAACCCTAAAAATAACTCTTACCCTAGCCCTAACCCTAAAACTCACCCTAACCCTAATCCTATCCCTAACCCTCAACCTCACCCTCACCATCATTCTAACCCTCACCTTCCCGCTGACCCTCACCATCACACTAACCCTCACACTAACCCTAACCCTCACCCTAGCCCTAACCCTAACCCTCACCCTCATTTTCCCCCTCGCCCTCAGCCTAACCCTAACTCTAACCCTAAACCTAAACTAAACTCACGTTCACCCTAACCCTCACCCCCAGCCTCACCCTCAACCTCACCCTCACACTAACCCTCAACATCACCCTAAACATCACCTTAACCCTAAACCTCACACTGAACCTAACCCTAACGCTCACTCTAACCCTCGCCCTCAAACTAACCCTCACCCTAAACATTATCCTAACACTAACCCTACCCCTACCCCTAACCTTCACACTAACCCTAACCCTCAGCCTAACTGTATCCCGACACCTCACCCTAACTCTCACCATAAACCTAACCCTAACCCTAACCTTAACCCTAACCCTCACCCTAAACCACACCCTAACCCTTACTCTCACCATAACCTTAACCCTAACCCACACCCTAACCCTCACTTGAACCCTCACCCTCACCCTCACCCTAACCGTAACCCTGACCCTCACCCCAACCCTAACCCTCACCCTAACCCTAACTCTAACCCTCACCCTCAACTGAACCCTAACCCGAACTCTAACCCTATACCTCAGCCTAACCCAAACTCTAAACCTAACCCTAACACTTACTCTCATCCTAATCCTCACCCTAAGCCTTTTCCTCACACTAACCATAAACCTAACCCTCACCATCACCCTAACCCTCACCCTCACCCTAACCCTCACCTACACCCTAACCCTCACCTTCACCCTCACCCTCACCCTAAACATAACCCTAAACATCACCCAAAACCTAAAGCTCAGCCTACCGCTAACCCTGACCCTCATCTTAACCCTAAACCTCACCTTCAACCTCACCCTCAGCCTAATCCTCACCCTAAAACTAACCCTAACCCTTTCCTAACAGAAAACCACACCCTCACTCTAACCCTCACCCTAACCCTCGCCCTCACTCTAGCCCTCACCCTAACCCTAAACCTAATCCTAACCCTAATCCTCACCCTCACCCTCACTCTAATCCTAACCCTCAACCTCACCCTAAACCTAACCCTAACCCTAACCCTCACCCTCACCCTTACCCTAACCCTCAACCTCACCCTAAACATCTCCCTAACCCTAACCCTCAACCTAACCCTAACACTAACCCTCACCCTGAACCTGACCTCAGCTTAATCCTCATCCTCAGCCTAATCCTCACCCTAACCCTAAACTTTACCTAACCAAAACCCTCACCCTCACCCTCAGCCTAACCCTCACCCTCACCCAAGCCCTCACCTTAACCCTAAACTTAACCCTAACACTCACCCTCAACTTCCCCTTCCCCATCAGCCTTACCCTAACCATTACCCTAAGATTAACCCTAACCCTCAACCCCACCCTCACCTAACCCTAACCCTAACCCTAACAATAACCCTCACCCTCATCCTAACTTTAACTCTAACAATAACTCTAACCCAAGCCTAACCCTAAAACTCACCCTAACCCTAATCCTAACCCTAACCCTCAAACTCACCCTCACCATCATTCTAACCCTCACCTTCACGCTGACCCTCACCATCACACTAACCCTCACACTAACCCTAAACCTCACCCTAGCCCTAACCCTAACCCTCACCCTCACTTTCCCCCTCACCCTCAGCCTAACCCTAACTCTAACCCTAATCCTAAACTAAACTCACTCTCGCCTTAACCCTCACCCTCAGCCTCACCCTCACCCTCACCCTCACACTAACCCTCAACATCACCCTAAACATCACCTTAAACCTAAACCTCACTCTGAACCTAACCCTAACGCTCACTCTAACCCTCACCTTCAAACTAACCCTCACCCTAAACATTATCCTAACACTAACCCTAACCCTACCCCTAACCTTCACACTAAGCCTAACCCTCAGCCTAACTGTATCCCGACACCTCACCCTAACTCTCACCCTAACCCTATCCCTAATCCTAACACTCAGTCTAACCCTAACTCTAAACCTAACCCTCACCCTCACCCTAACCCTCACTATCACCCTAACGCTCACCCTAACCCTAACCCTCACCCTAAACCTAACCCTCAACCTAATCCAAACCCTCACCCTGACCCTCACCCTAACCCTAACCCTCACTCTAACCCTTACTTTAACCCTAACCCTCACCCTAAACCTAACCCCGACCCTAACAATAACACTCACACTAACACTAAACCTAGCCCTCACCCTCACCCTAACTCTCAACATAACCCTAACACTCATCTAAACCCTAACCTAAACCTAAACCTCACAGTAAAATTAACCTCACTCTATCCCTAATCTTCAAACGAACCCTAACTATCACTCTTTCACTAACCCTACCCCTCATCCTAAACCTCACCCTAAACCTAACCCTAACCCTAATCCTCACCCCATCCCTAACCTTAACCCTAACCCTCACCCTAACCCTCACCCTCACCCTCACCCTAACACTAATGCTAACCCTCACCCTCACCCTAACCCTCAACCTAACCCTTACCCTCATCCTAACCCTTACCCTGAAACTTACCATAACCCTCACTCTCGCCCTAACCCTCACTCTAACATTTACCCACACCCTCACCCTAACCCTAACCCTCACCCTTACCTTAACACTAACCCTAGCCCTAACCCTCACCCTAAAACTAACCCTCACTTTTACAGTCACCCTCAAACTCAGCCAAAACCTAATCCTTACCCTAATCCTAACCCTCAACCTCACCCTAACTCTAACCCTAACCCTCAACCTCACCCTAACCATTTCCCTATCCCTCACCCTAACACTAACACTCACCCTATACCACACCCTGACCCTAACCCTAAACCAAACCCTAACGCTCACCCTAAACCTCACCCTAACCCTAACACTAAACCTAACCCTCATCCTCACAATAAACCTCACCCTATACCTTACACTCACCATTACCCTAACCCAAACCCTAACCCTAATCCTCAACCACACCCTAACCTTCACCCTCACCTTAATCCTCACCCTCACCCTAAACATCACCTAAACCCTCACCCTCATGCTAACCCTAACCCTAACCCTCACTCTCACGCTAATCCTCACCATAAACCTAACCCTGACCTAAAAGAAACCTTCACCCTAACCCTCACACTAACCCTCACCCTCACCCTAGCCCTCACCCTAACCCAAACCCGAACCCTAACCCTCAGCTTCACCTTAACCCTCATCCTAACCCTTACCCTCACAGTAACCCTAACCCTAACCCTAATCATAACTCTCACACTAACCGTAACCCTCACCCTAACCATAACCCTAACCCTATTCCTATTCCTAACCCTCACAATCACCCTCAACCTAAACCTAACTCTAACACTAACCCTCACCCTCACCCTCACCCTCACTGAACACTCACCCTCACCATAAACATCACCCTAACCATAACCCACACCCTAACCCTAACCTCAGATTAAGCCTCACCCTTAACCTAATCCTCACAATAACCCTAACCCTAAGGTAAACGAAATCCTCACCCTCACACTAACCCTCACCCTAGCCCTAACCCTAACCCTAACCATAACACTTACCCACACCCTAACCCTCACCCTCATCCTCACTCTAACCCTCATCCTAACCCTAATCCTAACCCTAATGCTCACGCTACCCCTCTCCCTAACCTTAACTGTAAACCTAACCCTCACCCTCATCCTAAACATCACGCTCACCCGAACACTCACCCTCACCCTAAACGATACTCTCACAATAAATATCAGGTTATCCCTAACCCTCAACCTAACCCTAACCCTAACCCTCAGACTAATCTCATCCTAACCCTAACCCTAACCCTAACACTCACCCTAACCCAAAGCCTACCCATAAAACTCACCCTAACCCTAACCCTCACCATCACCCTCAGGCTAACTCTAATACTAACCCTAACCGTCACCCTCAACCTAACTCTAAACCTAAACCTAACCCTAACCCTCACTCTCACCCTATCCTTAAACCTATCCCTAACCCTCACCCTAACCCTAACCCAAAACCTATACCTCACCCTCACCCTAACCCTCACCCTAACCCTCACACTAAACCTCACCCTAACCCTTACCCTCACCATAAACCTCACTCTAACCCTAATCCTCACCCTAAACCTAACCCTCACCAACAACCTAACCCTCACCCCCACTGAAACCCTAACCCACACCCTAACACTCACCCTAACCCTAACCCCAGCACTATTCCTCAACCTTAACCTAACCCTTAAACTCATCCTAACCCTACACCTATGCCTAACCTTCACCCACACCCTCACCCTAACCCTCACCCTCACCCTAACCCTCACCCTAACCATAACCCTACCCTCCACCCTAAACCTCACACTAACCCTAACCCTAATCCAAACCCTCAACCTAACTCTAAAGCTACCCCTAACCCTCAACCTCACACTAAACGTAAACCTAACACTAACACTCAATCTAACCCTAATCCTCACCCACACCCTAAACCTCACCCTCACCTTAACCCTCACTTTCACTCTAAACATCACGCAAACCCTAACACTCATCCTATCCCTAGCCCTAACCCTCACCCTAACCCTAATCCAAAACCTAATCCTCAACCTCACCGTATTCCTCAACATAACCCTAACCCTTGGCTAAAAGAAACTCTCAATCTGAAACTCACACTAACCCTCACCCTCACTCTAACCCTCACCCTAATCCTAACCCTAACCCTAACCCTCACCTTCACCCTAAACCTCACTCTAACCCTTACCCTCACCCTAACCCTAAGCCTAACACTAACCCTAAACCTAAACCTCAGCCTCACCCTCACCCTCACTCTAACCTTTAGCCTAACCCTAACCCTAAACCTATTCCCAAATCTAACACTCTCCCTCAAACTTACCCTAACCCTCACCCTCACCCTAACTTTCACCCTCACCCTAAACATCAACCTAACAATAAACCTCACCCTAACCCTAACGCTAAACCTTACCCTAACCTTAACCTCATCTTAACCCTAACCCTGACGTAAACGAAACGCTCACCCTCACCCTCACACTAACCTTCACCCTCACCCTAGCCCTCACCCTCACCCTAACCCTAACTATAACCCTCAACCTCACCCTCAGCCTAAACCTCAGCCTAAACCTAACCCTAAGCCTAACCCTAACCCTCACTCTCACCCTCACCCCAACCCTAACCCTAACCCTAACCCTCACCCCAAACCTAACCCTCACCCTAACACTAACCCTCACCCTCACCCTCACCCTAATCCTAACCATAACTCTAATCCTAACCCTCACCCTCACCATAACCCTCACCCTAAACCTTACCCTCATCCTCACCCTAAGTGTTAACCCTAAACCTCACAGTAACCCTAACACTCAACCTAATCCTAACCCTCACCTTAACCCTCAACCTCACCCTAATGCTCAACCTAACCTTTCCTTAACCCTTATCTAAACTAAACCCTCACTCTCACCCTCACCCTAACCCTCACCCTAACCCTAACCCTAATCTTAACCGTCAACCTAATCCTAACCCTAGCCCTTACCCTCACCCTCACACTAACCCTAAACCTAATGCTAACACTCAACCTAACACTAATGCTCACCCACACCCTAACTCTCACCCTCACTCGAACCCTTACCCTCACCCGAACCCTCATCCTCGCTCTAACCCTCACCCTCACGCTAAACATCACCCAAACCCTAACCCTCACCCTAACCCTTGCTCTAACCCTCACCCTAACCCTAAACCTCAACCTAACCCTCACCCTCACGTTAATCCTCAACATAACACTAAACATTGGCTAAAAGAAACCCTCACCCAAACCCTCATACTAACCCTCACCCTCACCCTAGCCCTCCCCCTAATCTTAACCCTAACCCTAAACCTCACACTCACACTAACCCTCACTCTAACCCTTCCCCTCACCCTAACCCTAAACCTAACCATTAGCCTCACAGTACCCGTGACTCTCACCTTAACCCTAACCCTAACCCTAACCCAAACTCTCACCCTCACCCTCACCCTCACCCTCACCCTCACCTTCAGCCTAACCCTAACCCTAACCCTGTTCCCAAAGCTAAACCTTACCCTCACCCTTAACCTAACCCTCACCCTCACCCTCACCCTCACCCTGAACATCACCCTAACCCTAAACCTCACCCTAACCCTAACCCTAACACTAACAATAACCCTAACCCTAAACCTAACCTCAGGTTAAACCTAACCCTGAGGTAAACGAAACCCTCACCCTAAACCTCATACTAACCCTAACCTCACCCTAAACATCACCTTCAACCTAACCATAATCCTAAACATCAACCTCACCCTCACGCTCACCCTCAGCCTAAACATAACCATAACCCTAACCCTAACCCTCACCCTCACCCTCAACCCAACCCTAATCCTCACCCTAACACTAACCATTCATCCTTACCATCACTCTAATCCTAACCATAACTCTAATCCTAACCTTCACCCTCACCCTAAACCTCACCCTCACACTTACCCTCACCCTCACCCTAACCCTAACCCTAACCCTCACAGTAATCCTAACCCTCACCCTAACCCTAATCCTCACCTTAACCCTCAACCTCACCCTAATCCTCACCCTAACCTAACCTTAACCCTTACCTAAACTAAAACCTCACCCTCACCCTAAAACTCACCCTCATCCTAGACCACCCCCTAACCCTACCACTAAACCTAACCCTCAAAGTAACCCTAACCCTAACCCTCTGTCTGAACTTTATCCTAACCCTAAAGCTAAAACTAACCTTCAACCTAATCAAACCCTAACCCTAACCCTCACATTAACCCTAACTGTAACCCCCAGCCTAATGCTCATCCTAACCCTAACCCTAACCCTAACCTTCACCCTAAAACTAACCCTAACCCTCACCCTAACCCTAACCCTCACCCTCAACCTCACACTCACCCTCAGCACAAACCTAGTGCTAACCCTAATCCTAACCCTCAACCTCAACCTAAGTCTAACCCTAAACCAAACTCTCCCCCTTCCCCTCACCCTCATTCTAAACCTCACTCTAACCCTACCCCTAAACCTCAACCTAACTCGCATCCTAACCCTAATCCTAGCACTAACCCTAACCCTGACCCTCAATTTAACCCTCCCCATAACCCTAAGTCTAACCCTAAACCCTAAACTTCACCCTCACCCTAACACTAACCATAAGCTTCACCCTAACTCTCACCCTAACCCTCAGCCTCACCCTAACCCTGATGTAAAAGAAACCCTCACCCTCACCCTCACACTAACCTGTACCCTCACCCTAGCCCTCACCCTCACCATCACCCTAACACTAACCATCAACCTCACCCTCACCCTAACCCTCAGCCTAAACCTAACCTTACCCTAACCCTAACCCTCAACCTTACCTGCACCCTAACCCTAACAATAACCCTAACCCTCACCCTAATACTAAACCTCAACCTCACCCTAACCCTAATCCTAAACCTAACTCTAATCCTAACCCTCATCCTCACCCTAACCCTCACCCTAACCCTTACCCTCACCTTCACCTAAACCTAACCCTAACCCTCACACTAACCCGAACCCTCTCCCTAACCGTAACACTAACCCTACCCCTCAGCCTAAGACTCACCCTAACCCTAACCCTAAACCTAAACATAACCCTCACCCTATTCCTAACCCTAATTTTAACCCTCACACTAACCCTAGCCCTCACCTTAACCTCAGCCTAACCTTATCCCTAACCCTAAACCTCACCCTCATCCTAACCCTCACACTAACCATTACCCTCACCCTAATACTAACCCTGACCCTAATCTTAACCCTAAATCTCACACTAACCCTAACCCTCACCCTAACACTAACCCTAACCCACAGCCTAACCCTCATCCTAAAACTAATCCTAACCCTATCCCTCACCCTAACCCTAACCCTAACATTAAGCCTAACACTCACTCTAACCCTAACCCTCACCCTCACCCTCACACTCACCCTCAGCCTAAACCGAACCCTAACCCTAATCCTAAACCTAACCCTCACCCACACACTCACCCTAACTCTCACCCGAACACTAACCATAAACCTCCCCCTCCCCTTCCCCCTCACCTGAATGCTCACTCTCACCCTAACACTCACCCTCACCCTAACCCTAACACTATCCCTAACCCTCACCCTAACCTTAAACCTCACACTCACCATCAACCTCACACTCGCCTTAACCCTCACCATCACCCAAACCCTAACCCTAACCATAAACCTCACGCTAACCCTAAACCTAACCCCTCCCCTCACCTGAAACTTCACCCTCACCCTCACCATAAACATCACCCTAACAATAACCCTCACCTAACCCTAACACTCACCCTAACCCTAACCCTCACCTCAGCCCTCAACCTCATCCTAATCCTCACCCTAAACTTACCCAAACCCTTACCTAAAGTAAACCCTCACCCTCACCCTAACCCAACCCTAAACCTAACCTCATACTAACCCTAACCCTAATCCTCAGCCTAACGTTCATCCTAAACCTAACCCTAACCCTAAACGTCACCCTAACCCTAACCATAATCCTAACCCTCACCCTATCCCTAACCCTCACCCTCACCCTGACCCTAACCCTAATCCTAAACCTAACCCTCACCCTCACCCTAAACTTAATCCTAACCGTAACCCTCATCCTCACCCTCATCCTCACCCTCATCCTAAACCTAAGCCTCACCCTCATCCTAAACGTAGCCCTAACCATCACCTTCATCCTCATCCTCACCCTTAACCTAACCCTAACCCTCAACCTAACCCTCACACTAAACCTAACCCTAACCGTAACTCTCACACTAAACCTAAACCTCACCCTCACCGTAACCCTAACCCTACCCCTCACCCTAACCCTCACGCTCACCCTAACTCTAACCCTAAACCTAACCCTAACCTTCACGCTAACTCTAAACCTAACCCTCCCCCTCACCGAACCTTCACCCTCACCCTCACCCTAAACATCACCCTAACATTAACCCTCACCCTAATCGTAACCCTAAGGCTCACCCTAACCCTAACCCTCAACTTAACCCTCAATCTCACCCTAATCCTCACCCTAACCTTACCTTAACCCTTACCTAAACTAAACCCTCAACCTAACCCTCACCCTTACCCTAGCCCACACCCTAACCCTAACGCTAAACATAACCCTCACACTAACCCTAAATCTTACCATCAGCCTAAACCTTATCCTAAACCTAAAACTAACCTTCACCCTAACCAAATCCTAAAACTAACATTAACCTTAACCCTAACCCTCACACTAACCCTAACCCGAACCCTCAGCCTAACGCTCATCCTAACCCTAACCCTAACCCTAACCCTAACCCTCACCCTAAACCTCACCCTAACCCTTACTCTCACCATAACCTTAACCCTAACCCACACCCTAACCCTCACCTGAACCCTCACCCTCACCCTCACCCTAACCGTAACCCTAACCCTCACCCTAACCCTAACTCTAACCCTCACCCTCAACTGAACCCTAACCCGAACACTTACTCTCATCCTAATCCTCACCCTAAGCCTTTTCCTCACACTAACCCTAAACCTAACCCTCACCATCACCCTAACCCTCACCCTCACCCTAACCCTCACCTACACCCTAACCCTCACCATCACCCTCACCCTCACCCTAAACATAACCCTAAACATCACCCAAACCCTAACGCTCAGTCTAATGCTAATCCTAACCCTCACCTTAACCCTAAACCTCACCTTCAACCTCACCCTCAGCCTAATCCTCACCCTAAACCTAACCCTAACCCTTTCCTAACAGAAAACCGCACCCTCACCCTCACCCTCACCCTAACCCTCGCCCTCACCCTAGCCCTCACCCTAACCCTAAACCTAATCCTAACCCTAATCCTCACCCTCACCCTCACTCTAATCCTAACCCTCAACCTCACCCTAAACCTAACCCTAACCCTAACCCTCACCCTCACCCTCACCCTAACCCTCAACCTCACCCTAAACATCTCCCTAACCCTAACCCTCAACCTAACCGTAACACTAACCCTCACCCTGAACCTAACCTCAGCTTAATCCTCATCCTCAGCCTAATCCTCTCCCTAACCCTAACCTTTACCTAACCAAAACCCTCACCCTCACCATCAGCCTAACCCTCACCCTCACCCAAGCCCTCACCTTAACCCTAAACTTAACCCTAACACTCACCCTCAATCTCCCCTTCCCCATCAGCCTTACCCTAACCATAACCATAAGACTAACCCTAACCCTCAACCCCACCCTCACCCTAAACCTAACCCTAACCTGCAACCTAACCCTAACCCTTATGCTAAAACTTACCCTCAAACTTACCCTAACCCTAACCCTAACACTCACCCTAAACCTAACCCTAACCCTAATGCTAACCCTAACCCTCACCCTCACCCTAACCCTGACCCTAAATCTAACCCTACCCCTCAGCCTACCCCTCACCCTCACCCTAACCCTCACCCTCACCCTAACACTAATGCTAACCCAAATCCTCAACTTAACCCTAACCGTTTCCCTAACCCTTACCCCCACCATAAACCTATCCTTCAACCTCAACCTAACCCTCACCCTAAACCTTTCGCTCACCCTAACCCTCACCCAACCCTAACCCTAACCCTAACCCTCACGCTAACCCCAACCCAAACCCTAACCCTAACCCTAATCCTCACCTGAACCCTAACACTCACGGTCACCCTAAGCCTCACCCTTACCCTAACCCTCACCTACACCATAACTATTCCTCTACCCTGAACCCTAACTCTCACCCTAAACCTCACCCTCACCCTAAACATCACCCTAATCCTTACCCTCACCCTAACCCTCAACCTCACACACAGCCTAACCTTCACTGTCACCCGCAACCTCTCACTCTCCCTAACTTTCACGTTCACCTTAAACATCACCCTAACCCTCACTCTCACCCTAACCCTCACTCTAACACTTAACATCACCCTAACTCTAACCCTAACCCTAACTCTCACACTAAAACTAACCCTCACATTAAATCTAACACTAAATCTACCCGTCCCCCTAACCCTCACCCTAACCATAGCCATGAAAGCTAGGGTGAGTCTCAATCATATCCTCAACCGCAGCCTCACCCTAACCCTAACCCTCATCCTAGCGCTCAACCTAACCCTAACTCTAACCCTAACCCTAACTCTAAACCTCACCTTCACCCTCACCCTCAGCCTAATCCTAACCCTAACCTTAATATTAACCCTAAACCTAACACTAAACCTACATCTACCCCTACCCTTAACCCTAACCCTCACCTTCACCCTCACCCTAACCCTTACCCTCACCCTCACCCTAAACCTCACATTAAGTCCAACCCTCACCCTCACCCTAAACCTCACCCTCACCCTCACCCAACACCTAAACCTAACCCTCAACCTCACCCTCACACTCACACTCACCCTAACCAAAACCCTCACCCTCACCCTCACGCTAAACCTAACCCTAACCCTCTCCATAACCCTCACCCTAACCCTAATGCAAAACCAAATCCTCACCCTCACCTTAAACCTAAAACTAACCCTAACAGTCACCCTCACCCTAAAGCTCACCCTAACCCTCACCCGCACCCTAACTCTAACCCTAACCCT
Organism: Dipodomys merriami; assembly: GCF_024711535.1. Classification (NCBI taxonomy): domain Eukaryota; kingdom Metazoa; phylum Chordata; class Mammalia; order Rodentia; family Heteromyidae; genus Dipodomys; species Dipodomys merriami. The sequence continues at coordinate 2,442,932 of NW_027202771.1, forward strand.
CCCACTAACCATAACCCTCACCCTAAGCCTAAACCTACCCCTCACCCTAAGGCTCACCCTATACCTAACCCTAACCCTAATACTCACCCTAACCCTAAACTTCATCCTAACCCTCGCCCTTACCCTAATCCTCACCCTAACCCTAAACCTACCCCTTACCCTACGCCTCACCCTAACCCTAACCCTAACACTAACCTTCACCCTAACACTAACCCTAAACCTATCCCTAACACTCAAATACACCCTAACCCTCACCCTAACCCTAATGCAAACCCGAACCCTAAACCTCAACCTAACCCTAACCCTAACCCTAAACCTCAAACTAACCCTAACCATCACCCCAACCATAAACTTCATCCTATCCCTGACCCTCACCCTAACCCTAATCCTAACCCTTACCTAACTGAAACGCTCTCCCACACCCATTCCCTCTCCCTAACCCGCAATCTCACATTAGACCTCGCCATAAACCTTACGCTAAACCTAACAATAACCCTCACACTAACCCTCACCCTCACACTAAACCTAACCCTAAGCCTCACCCTCACCCTCACCATCACCCGAACCTAACCCTCACCCTCACTCTCCCCCTAACCCTAAACCTAACCCTCACCTTAATCTTAACCCTCACCATAACCCTAACCCTAACTCTCACCTTCACCCTAAACCTAAACCTAAACCTCACCCTAACCCTCAACCAAACCCGAATGCAAACCCTAAACCTCACCCTCACCTTAACCCAAAAGCTAACCCTAACCCTCACCCTCACCCTAAACCTAATCCTTACCCTCACCCTAAGCCTAACCCTAACTCTAACCCTCATACTAACCCTAACCCTCATTCTAACACTAACCCTACCCCTCAACCTAAGCCTCACCCTATAACTAACCCTAACCTAAATCGAACACTAACTGTCACTGTCACCTTAACCCTCACCCTCAACCTAACATTAACATTACCACTAACCCTCACCTAAACCTAACCCTAACCCTAAACCTCACACTAACACTCACCCTAACGGTAACCCTAACCTTCACAGTAACCCTAACCCTCACCCTAAACCTAAACCTAAAACTCACCCTCACCCTTAAGCTCATCCTCAGCCAAAAGCTAACCCTAACACTAATCCTAACCCTAAGCCTCATCCACACCCTCCCCCTCCCCCTAACCCTAACCCTAACCCTCAATCTCACCCTCATCCTCAACCTAACCACTTTCACACTAACCCTAACCCTAACCCTATCACTATCGCTCATCCTAACCCTCACCCTAACCCAAATGCTAACCATAAACGTCACCCTCACCCTAACCCTCACAATAACCCTTACCCTCACCCTAACCCTAACCCTCACCCTCATTCTAACCCTTACGCTAACACTTACCCACAACCCAACCCTCACCGTAACCCTCACCCTAACCATAAACTTCACCTTAAACCTCACCCTCACCCTAATCCTCACCCTAAATCTAACCCTAAACCTTTCCTAACCAAAAATTTCACCCTCATCCTAGCCCTCACCGTAAACCTAACCCTAAAATTAATCCTCACTCTCACCCTCACCCTCAAGCCTCACCCTAACCCTAAACCTAATCCTATCCCTAACTCTGAACCTCACTCTCAGTGTAACCCTAACCCTAACCTGCACCCTAAACCTAACCCTAACCCTAATCCTAATACTCAACCTTACCCTAACCCTAACTCTAATGCTAACCCTAACCCTCACCCTCACCCTAACCCTCACCCTAACCCTTACCCTTAACCTCACCCTCACTCTCACCATAACCCTAACACTTACCCTCACCAAAACCCTATCCCGCACCCTCAACATAATCCTCATCCTAACCCTAACCCTACCTCTCACCCTAACCCTCAACCTAACCCTAACCCTAACCCTAACCCTCAACCTAACCCTAACTCTCACGTCACCCTAATCCTCACCCTAAACCTAATCCTAACGCTTACCTATCCAAAACCCTCAGCCTCAACTGCACACTCTCCCTAAGCCTCAGCCTAACCCTTACCATAACCCTAATCCTAAACCTAACTCTTACCCTCACCCTAAACCTAAACCTAACCCTAACTCTCACCGTCACCATCCCACTCACCCTCAACCTCACCCTAACCCTCACTCTCAAGCTCACACTCACCCTAACCCTCAACCTAACTCTAACCCTAAGCTTAAACATCACCCTAACCCTAAACCTAACCCTAAACCTAAGCCGAACCCTAATCCTTACCCTAACACTAACCCTTACCCTAAACGTAACCCTAACCCTAACTCTCACACTAAACCTTATGCTAACCCTAACCCTCATCCTCACCCTAATCCTCACCCTAACCCTTATCCTCACACTAACCCTAACCATAACCCTCAGCATTAACTTCAACCTATTCCTAAATGTAAAACTATCGCTCACCCTAAACCTAACCCTTACCCTAAACCTAAACCTAAAACTCACACTAACCCTCACCCTAAAATTATCCCTCACACTCACCCTAACCCTAACCCTAAACCTAACCCTTACCCTATCTCTAACCCTGCCCCTCAACCAAACCCTCATCCTCACCCTAATGCTAACACTAACCCTCAACTTAAACGTAACCCTAACCCTAACCCTCACACTAACCCTACATCTAAACCTCACCCTAACCCTAACCCTTACCCTAAACCTAATTCTAATCCTAAACCTAACCCTAACCCTAACCCTCACCCTCACCCTCACCCTCACCCTAACCCTAAATCTAACCCTAACCCTTACCCTAACCCTAACCCGTATGCTATCCCTAAACCTTACCGTCACCATAACCCTCACCCTAACTCTCAAACTCAAACTCACCTTCACCCTAACCCTCAAACTAACCCAAACCCTAACCCTAACACTAACCTTCTTCCTAACCCTAACTCTACCCCTCACCCTCACCCTAAACCTTACCCAGACCCTTACCCACACCCTAAACCTCACCCTATCCCTAATGCTAAATCTAACCTTAACCCTCACCCTAACCCTTACCCTCACCTTAACCCTAACCCTAAGCCTAACCCTCACCTAACACTAACCCTAAACCTAAACCTCAACCTAACCCTACCCCTCACCCTCACCCTAACCTTCAACCTCACCCTAACCCGCACCCTAACCCTAACCCTAACCGTCACACAAACGCTAACCCTCATGAGAACTCGAACCCTCACCCTTAGCCTCACCCTCACCCTAAACATCACACTAACCCTAACCCTAACCCTAACACTAAACCTAACACTCAGCCTATACCTAACGGTCACCCTAACCGAAAACTTCACCCTAATACTCAAACTAACCCTAACCCTAATCCTAACCCTAACCCTAACCCTAACCCTAAACCTCACCCTCACCCTAAACCTAACCTTCCCCCTCACCCTCACCCTAACCCTAACCCTGACCCTCACCCTCACCCTCAACCTCACCCTCACCTTCACCCTCACCCTAAACCTACCCCTAACCCTAAACCTCAACCTAAACCTAACACTCACCATAACCCTAAACCTAACCCTCACCCTCACCCTCGCCGTAAACCTAACTCTAAACCTCACCTTCACCCTCAACCTAACCCTCACCCTCAGCCTAATCCTAACCCTAAACCTAACCCTAACCCTACCTCTATACCTCACCCTAACCCTAACTCTCACCCTAACCCTCAAACTAAACCTTACCCTCACCCTCACCCTAAACCTCACATTAATCCTAACACACAAACTAACACTAACCCTAACCCTAACCTTCACCCTCACCCTCACCCTAACCCTAACCATCACCCTCACCCTCACCCTAACCCTAACCCTAACTCTAAACCTAAACCTCACTCTCACCCTCACCCTAAACGTAACCCTAACCCTCACCCTCACCCTCACCCTCACCCTAACCCTAACCCTCACCCTCAACCTCACCCTCATCCTAACCCTAACCCTAACCCTCACCCTAAACCTAACACTCAACATAACCCTAAACCTAACAATCACCCTCACCCTCACCTTAACCCTAACCCTAACCCTCACCATAACCCTCACCTTAACCCTAATGCAAACCCGAAACCTCACCTCACCCTAAACCAAAAGCTAACCCTAACTGTATCCCTCACCCTATACCTCACAGTAACCCTTACCCTCATCCTAACTCTAACCCTAACCCTCACACTAACCCTAACACTCAACCTAACCCTAAACCTACCTGTGACCCTAACCCTCACCCTATCCCTCACCCTAACCCTATCCCTCTCCCTAACCCGAACCCTAACCCTCAACCTATCCCTAACCCTAAACCTCACCCTAACCCAAACCCTCACACTCACCATCTGCCTAACACTAACCATAACCCTAATCCTAACCTTAAATCTCACCCTCATACTCACCCTAACTCAAACCGTAACCCTAACCCTAACCCTCACAATAACCCTAACCCTATCCCTAACCCTCACCCTAACCCTAAACCTCATCCTAACCCTAATCCTATCCCTCATCCTAACCCTAACCCTAACACTAATTCTAACCCTAACCCTCACCCTCACCCTCACCCTAACTCTAAACCTAAACCTAAACCTAACACTCACCCTCACCCTCACCCTAACCTAAAACTTACACTAACCCTCACCCTAACCTTAAAGCTCACCATATACCTCACACTCACACTAATGCTAACCTAAACTCTAACCCTATCCCTAAACCTCACCCTAACCCTAACCCTCAACCTAACCCTAACCCTAAACCTCACCCTAACCCTAACACTCACACTCACCATCTGCCTAACACTAACCCTAACCCTAATCCTAACCCTAAAGCTCTCCATCATACTCACCCTAACTCAAATCGTAACCCTAACCCTAACCCTCACAATAACTCTAACCCTATCGCTAACCCTAAACCTCATCCTAACCCTAATCCTAACCCTCATCCTAACCTTAACCCTAACCCTAATTCTAACCCTAACCCTCACCTTCACCCTCACCCTAACTCTAAGCCTAAACCTAAACCTAACACTCACCCTCACCCTCACCCTAACCTAAAACTATCCCTAACCCTCACCCTAACCTTAAAACTCACCCTATACCTCACACTCACCCTAACGCTAACCCTAACTCTATCCCTCACCCTAACCCTCACTCTAACCCTAACAATAACCCTAACACTCATCCACACACTAAACCTCACCCTAACACTTACCCTCAACATAAACTTAACCCTAAGCCTAAACCTAATCCTGACCCTAAACCTAACCCTCACCCAAACACTAAAGCTCACCCTAACCCTAACACTAAGCCTAATCCTAAACCTAACCCTCACCCTCAAACTCAACCCACCCCTAACTCTAAGCCTAACCCTCACCCTAACCCTAACCCTCAACCTAACCCTAACCCTCACACTCACCCTAAACCTCACCTGAACCCTAACATTACCCCTCTCCCTAATTCTCACCCTCACCCTCACTCTAAGCCTAATCTTTACCCTAACCCTCACCCTAACCCTAACCCTTACCCTATCCCTAACCCTGCCCCTCAACCTAACCCTCATCCTCACCCTAATCCTAACACTAACCCTCACCCTAAACCTAAACCTAACCCTAACCTTCACCGTAACCCTAAACCTAACCCTCACCCTAACGCTATCCCTTACCCTAAACCTCACCTTAATCCTAAACCTGACCCTAACCCTAACCCTCACCCTCACCCTCACCCTCACCCTAACCTTAAACGTAACCCTAACCCTCACCCTAACCCTAACCCGTATGCTATCCCTAAACCTTGCCGTCACCATCACCCTCACCCTAACTCTCAACCTCAAACTCACCTTCACCCTACCCCTCAAACTAACCCAAACCCTCACCCTAACACTAACCTTCTCCCTAAACCTAACCCTACCCCTCACCCTCACCCTAACCCTTACCCAGACCCTTACCCTAACCCTCACCCTAACACTCACCGTATCCCTAATGCTAACCCTAAACTTCACCCGCACCCTAACCCTCAACCTAACCCTGACCCTCACCTTAATCCTAATCCTAACCCTAATCCGAATCCTCACACTAAACCTAAACCTAACCCTACTGCTCAGCCTAACCCTCACCCAAATCATAACACTAATACTCACCCTACACCTAACCATAACACTAACACTAACCCTCACCCTCACCCTAGACCTCACCCTAATACTAACCCTAACCATAACCATCACCCTCACACTAACACTAACAATAACCCTAAACCTAACCCTAACCAAAATTCTCACCCTAACCCTCACCATCAACCTAACCCTAACTCTCACCCTTTCCCTTACCCAAACCCTAACCTAACCCTCACCCTCAATCTAACCCTCATTCTAAACCTTACCCTCACCATAACCCTAACCCTAAACCTCACCGTAACCCTCACCCTAAACTTAACCCTAATCCTAAACCTAACCCTCACCCTAACCCTCCCCATAACCCTCACCTAACACTAACCCTAAACCTAAAAATCACACTAAACCTAACCCTACCCCTCACACTCACCCTAACCTTCAACCTCACCCTAACCCTAACCCTAACCCTCACCATCACCAAAAAGCTAACCTTCATGAGAACCCGAACTCTCACACTCAGCCTCACCCTCAGCCTAAATATCACACTAATCCTAACACTCACCCTAACCCTAAGCCTAACACTCAGCCTATACCTAACAGCCACCCTAACCCAAAACCTCAACCTAATCCTCAAACTAACCCTAACGCTAACCATGACCCTAACCCTAACCCTCACCCTCACCCTAACCCTCACAATAACCCTTACCCACACCCTCACCCTAAACCTCACATTAACCCTAACCCTCAAACTAACACTAACCCTAACCCTAACCCTCACCCTCACCCTAACCCTTACCTTCACCCTCACCCTCACCCTCACCCTAAACCTAACCCTCACCCTCACCCTTACCCTCACCCTAAACCTGACCCTCACCCTCACCCTGAACCTAACCCTAACCCTAACACTCAACCTAAACCTAACACTCACCATAACTCTAAACCTAATCCTCACCCTCACCCTCACCCTAACCCTAACTCTAAACCTCACCTTCACCCTCACCCTCAGCCTAATCCTAACGCTAAACCTAACCCTAACCCTACCTGTACCCCTCACCCTAACCTTAACCCTCACCCTAACCCTCACACTAACCCTTACCCTCACCCTCACCCTAAACCTCACATTAACCCTAACCCTCAAACTGATACTAACCCTAACCCTAAACCTCACACTCACCCTAACCCTAATCCTAACTCTCACCCTCACCCTCACCCTAAATTTAACCCTAACCCTAACCCTAACCCTAAACCTAAACCTCACCCTCACCCTCACGCTAAACCTCACCCTCACCCTCACCCTCACCCTAATCCTAACCCTAACCCTCACCCTCACCCTCACCCTAACCCTAACCCTCACCATAACCCTCACCCTAACCCTAATGCAAACCCGAAACCACACCTCACCCTAAACCTAAAGCTAACCCTAACTGTCACCCTCACCCTAAACCTCACAGTAAGCCTTATCCTCACCCTAACACTAACTCTAACCCTCACACTAACCCTAATCCTCAACCTAACCCTAAACCTACCTGTGACCCTAAGCCTCACCCTATCCCTACCCTAACCCAATCTCTCTCCATAACCCTAACCCTACCCGTCACCCTAACCCTAACCCTAAACCTCACCCTAACCCTAACCCTCACTCTCACACTCACACTCTGCCTAAAACTAACCCTAACCCTAATCCTAACCCTAAAGTTCACCCTCATACTCACCCTAACTCAAAACGTAACCCGAACCCTAACCCTCACCATAACCCAAACCCTATCCCTAACCCTCACCCTCACCCTAAACCTCAACGTCAACTTCACCCTAATCCTAACCCTAACCGTCACCCACACCCTAACACTCACACTCATCCAAACCCTCGCCCTCACCCTCAGCCTAACCCTAACCCTAACCCTCACCCCAACCCTAACCCTCACCCTAACCCTAACTTTAACCCTCACACTCACCCTTACCCTAACCCTAATCCTTACCCTAACCCTCACCCTAAACATTAATCTAACCCTAACCCTAACCCTAATACTCACTCTAACCCTAACCTTCATCCTAACCCCACCCTCACCCTAATCCTCACCCAAACCCTAACCCTAACCCTAAACCTCACCTTAAACATAACATTAACCCTGACCCTCACCGTAAGCCTCACCCTAGCCCTAACCAGAACATTAAAACTCACTCTAACCCTCACCCAAACCCTTACTCTCACCCTCAACCTCACCCTAACCCTCACACTAATATTAAAACTCACCTTAACCCTAACACTAACACTAAACAAAACCCTCATCCTATCCCTCAAACTAAGCCTAAACCTAACCCTAACCCTCACCCTCACCATCACCCTAAACCTAACACTAACCCTCAACCTCACCCTAATCCTTAACCTCACCCTAACCCTAACCCTAACCCTTACCCTAACCCTCTCCCTAATCCTAACATTCACCCTAACCCTAACCTTACCCCTTACCCTAACTATCATCCTAAACCTAATCCTAACCCTAACCCTCACCCTAACACTAACCCTAACCCTATCCCTAACCCTCAAAATCACCCTAACCCTCACCCTAACCATAATGCAAACCCAAACCCTAAACCTCACTCTAACCCTAACCCTAACCCTAAACCTCACACTAACCCTAACCATCAGCCTAACCCTAAACTTCATCCTATCACTAACCCTCACCCTAATCCTCACCCTGACCCGAATCCTAACCCTTACCTAACTGACACGCTCTCCTTCACCCACTCCCTCTCCCTAACATGCAACCTCACATTAGACCTCACCATAAACCTTAAGCTAAACCTAACAAAAACCCTCACACTAACCCTCACCCTCACACTAAACCTCACCCTAATCCATAGCCTCACCCTAACCCTAACCATAACTCTAACCCTCACACTAACCCTAACCCTCTTCCTAACCCTAGCCCTACCCCTAACCCTAAGCATCACCCTATAACTAACCCTAACCCTAAATCCTAACCCTAACTCTCACCGTCACCATTACCCTCACCCTCAACCTAACCCTAACATTAACCCTAACCCTCACCCTAACCCTAACCTAAACCTAACCCTAACCCTAAACCTCACACTAACACGCACCCTAAACGTAAACATAAACTTCACCTTAATCCTAACACTCACACTAACCCTAACCCTCACCCTAAAACTAAACCTAACCCTGTCACTCACCCTCAAGCTTTCCCTCAGCGAAACCCTAACCCTAACACTAATCCTAACCCTAACCCTCACCCACACCCTCACCCTCACCGTAACCCTATCCCTAACCCTCAACGTCACCCTCAGCCTCAACATAACCCTCACCCTCACCCTAACCCTAACCTTAACCCTATCCCGATCGCTCACCCTAAACCTAACCCTAACCCTAATGCTAACCCTATCCCTCACCCTCACCTTAACCCTCACACTAACCCTTACCCTCACCCTTACCCTAAGCCTCACCCTCATTTTAACCCTCACTCTAACACTTACCAACAACCTAACCCTCACCCTAACCCTCACCCTCAGCCTAACCTAACCCAAAACCTCACCCTCACCCTAACGCTGACGCTAACCCTAACACTCACCCTCACCCTAAACTTCTCACCAACCCTAACCCTTATCCTAAACCTAACCCTTACCCTAACCCTCACATGAAAGGTAACCCTCAATGTAACCCAAACCCTCACCTAACGCTAAACCTAATGCTAACCCTAAACCTCACCCTAACCTTAGCCTTAATCCTAAACCTCACCCTAACCCTAACCCTAACCCTAATGCTATACCTAAGCCTAAACCTCACCCTAAGAATGATGCTAAGCCTAATACTCAACCTCACCCTAAACCTCACCCTAACACTTACCGTCAGCCTAACCCTCACCCTAACCCTATCACTAAGCCTAACCCTAACCCTCAACCTAAACATTATGCGACCCCTAACCCTAACCCTAACCCTCAGCCTAACCCTCATCCTAACCCTAACCCTAACACTAATCCTAACCCTCACCCTCACCCTCACCCTAACTCTAAACCTAAACCTAAACCTAACACTCACCCTCACCCTCACCCTAACCTAACATTATCCCTAACCCTCACCCTAACCCTAAACCTCACCCTATACCTCACCCTCACCCTAACGCTAACCCTAACCCTAACCCTCACCCTAACCCTCACCCTAGCCCTAATAATAACCCTAACCCTCATCCACACACTAAACCTCACCCTAACACTTACCCTCACCATAACCTTAACCCTAAGCCTAAACCTAAACCTAACCCTCACCCTCAAACTCACCTTACCCCTAACTCTAACCCTAACCCTCACCCTAACCCTAACCCTAAACCTAACTTTCAACCTAACCCTAACCCTCACACTCATCCTAAACCTCACCCTAACCCTAACATTACCCCTCTCCCTAACCATCACCCTAATCCTAACCGTAACACTCAACCTAACCCTAACCCCACCCCTCACCCTCACTGTCACACTAACCCTAAACCTAATGCTAACCCTCACCATAACCCTAATCCCACCCACACCCTAACACGATACCTCACCCTCACCCAAACCCTCATCCTCACCCTAAACATCACCCAAACCCTAACCCTCATCCTAACCCTGACCCTCACTCTCAGCCTAACCCTAACCCTAACCCTAACCCTATTCCTAATCCTAACTCGCACCCTCACATTCACCCTTAACCTAAACCTAACACTCACCCTCATCCTCACCCTAACTCTAACCCTATCCCTAACCCTCACCCTAACACTAACCCTCACCCTATACCTCACCCTCACCCTAACCCAAACCCTAACACTAACCCTCACCCTAAACCTCACACTAACACTAATCCTCATCCTCAAACTAAACCTCACCTTAACCCTCACACTCACCCTAACTCTAATGCTAACCCTAACCCTCACCTTCACACTCACTCTCAACCTAACCCTTACCCTTACCCTAACCCTAATCCTCATCCTCAACCTAAACCTCACCCTAACCCTTACCCTCACCATAACCCACAAACTAACCCTGACCCTAAACCTACCGCTCACCCTAACCCTCACCCTAAATATAACCCTAATCCTAACCCTAACGCTCACCCTAACCCTAAACTTGACCCTCAGCCTAACACTCACCCTAACCCTTACCCTCACACTAAACTTATCCCTGATCCTAACCCTAATCCTAACTCTCAGCAGAACACTCACCCTCATCCTAACCCTCACCCGGACACTAATCATGACCCTAAAGCTAACCCTCACCCTAATGCTAAAACTAACCCTCACCCTCACCCTAAACCTCACCATAATCCTAACCCTCACAGTAACCCTAAACCTAACCCTCACTCTACCCCTAACCCCTACACTCATCCTAACTCTAACCTTCACCCTCACCCTCACCCTAACCCTAAACCTAACCCTAATACTCATCCTAAACCTAACGCTAAAACTAATGCTAACCCTAAACCTCACACTCACCATAACCCTCACACTAACCCTTACCATCACCCTAACCCTAACACTAACTCTCACACTAAACCTAAACTTCACCCTAACGCTAAGCCTACCGCTCCTCCTAACCCTCACCCTAAACCTAACCCTAAACCTAATCCTCACCCTATCTTTAACCTTAACCCAAACCCTCACCCTAACCCTCACCCTCACCCTAAACTTAATGCTAACCCTAATCCTAACCCTCACCCTAACCCTCACCCTTACACTAACCCACACCCTAACCTTCACCCTACCCTAACCGTAAACCTAACCTTCACGCTAACCCTCACCCTAATCCAAACCCTCACACTCACCCTAACCCTCACCCTAAACTTTACACTTACCCTAACCCTACACCTAACCCTCAGACTAACCCTAACCTTAACCCTCAGCCTAACCCTTATGCTAACCCTAAATATAAACCTAACGCTCACCCGAAACATAAACCTAACCCTAACCCACACACTAAGCTTAACCCTCACCCTAACTATAACCCTAACCCCAGCCTTCACCCTCCCCCTGACCCTCACCTCAGCCTGACCCTAACACTAACCCTATTCCTAATCCTAACTCTCAGCCTCACACTCACCCTAACCATCACCCTAAGCCTAACACTCACCCTAACCCTAACCCTAACCATCAGGCTAAACCTAACCTCAGGTTAACCCTCACCCTCACCCTAATCCTCACACTTACCCTAACAGTTACATAACTGAAACACTCACCCTCACCCTCACCCAAACCTCACTCTCACCCTAGCCCTCACCCTAACCCTAACACTAATCCTAACCCTAACCCTCAACCGACCCTCACCCTCACCCTAAACCTCACCATAACCCTCACCTTAAACCTAACCCTCACCCTTACGCTCACCCTATCCCTAACACTAACCCAACACCACACCCTCACTCTAACCCTCACCCTAACACTTATCCTCACAATAAACTTAATCCTAACCCTCACACTAACCCTAATCCTCACCCTATCCCTAACCCTAACCCGAAACCTCACCCTAACCCTCACCCTAACCCTTACCCTCACCCTAACCATAACCCTCACCCTAAACCTAAAATTCACCCTAATCCTTACACTCGCCCTAACCCGCAAAATAACCCTAACCGTAAACCTAGAGCTCACCCTAACCCTCACCTTAACCATAACCCTAACCCTAACCATCACCCTAACCTTAACCCTCACCCTCACCCTAATCCTCACCCTAACCCTTATCCTCACACTAACCCTAAACCTTACCCTCACCCTAACTCTCACACTAACAGTAATCCTTACCCTATCACTAACCCTAACCCTAACCCTCACCCTAACCCTCACCCTAAACCTTACCCTCACCCTAACCCTAAAACTCACCCTCAACCTTAACCTCACCCTAACCCTTACCCTCACCCTAACCCGCAAACTAACCCTAACCCTAAACCTACGGCTCACCCTAACCCTCACCCTCATCATAACCCTAAACCTAACACTCACCCTAACCCTAAACCTCACCCTCACCCTAACCCTCACCCTAACACTTACCCTCACACTAAGCCAATCCCTAACCCTAACCCTAATTCTCAAAAGAACCCTAAATCTAACACTAAACCTCACACTAACCCTAAACCTAACCCTAACCCTAACGGTGACACTAACTCTAACCCTAATCCTCAGCCTAACCCTCATCCTAACCATAACCCTAACCCTAATCCTAACCCTCACCCTCACCTTCACCCTAACTCTAAACCTAAACCTAACACTCACCCTCACCCTCACCCTGACCTAACACTAGCCCTAACCTTCACCCTAACACTAACCCTCAACCTATACCTCACCCTCACCCTAACCCTAACCGTAACCCTAACCGTAACCCTCACCCTAACCCTAAAACTAACCTTAACCCTCATCCTCACACTAAACCTAACCCTAACCTATACCCTCACCACAACCTTAACCCTAAGCCTAAACCTAATCCTCACCCTAACCCTAACCATCACCCACACACTAACCCTCACCCGAACCCTCACCCTCACCCTCACTGTAACACTCCCCCTAACCCTAAACCTAATCCTAATCCTAAACCTCACCCGCACCCTCAAACTCACCCTAACTCTAAATCTAAATCTAACACTCACCCTCACCCTTACCCTAACCCTAACACTATCCCTAAGCCTCAACCTAACCCTAACCCTCACCCTAATCCTAAATCTAACCCTCACCCTCAAACTCACCCTAAGTCTAACGCAAACCCTAACCCTAACCCTCACCCTCACCCTCAACCTAACCCTCACACTCACCCTAAATCTCACCCTTATCTTGACCCTACTCCTGTCCCTACTCCTCACCCTAACCCTACCCTAACCCTCAACCTAACCCTAAACCTACCCCTAACGCTAACCCGCACCTTAAACCTAATCCTCACCTACAACCTAACCCTCACTCTCACTCTAAACATCAACCAAACCCTAACCCTCACCCTAAGCCTAACCCCAACCCTAATCCAAACCCTCACACTCACCCTAACCATCACCCTAAACTTTACTCTCACCCTAACCCTTACCCTCACCCTAACCCTAACCATAACCCTCACACTAACCATAACCCTCACTCTAACCCTAATCCTAACCCTGACCCTAACCTTCACCCTCACCCTTACCCTCAGGCTCAGCTTAACCCTAACCGTAATCCTATTCCTAATACTAACCCTCTGCCTCACCCTAAACATAACCCTAACCCTAACTTTAACCCTCACCCTAACCCTCACCCTCACCCTAAACATCACCCTAAACCTAATCCTCACCCTAAACCTAACACTACCCCTCACACTACCCCTCACCCTAACCCTAACCCTAACCCTCACCCTCCCTTTCACCCTCACCCTCAGCCTAACCCTAACCCTAACACTTATCCTAACCCTAACCCTCACCATAATCCTCCACCTAACCCTGACCATAACCCTCACCCTCACCCTAACACTAACCCTAACCCTAACTCTCACCTAACCCTAACCCTAACCCTCAACCTAACCCTAACCCTCACCCTGACCCTCACACTAAACCTAACCATAACCCTAACCCTCACCCTAACCCTTACCCTGACCCTAACCCTCACCCTAAACCTAACCCGAACCCTCACCTTAACCCTAATCTTCATCCTAAACATAAGCCTCACCCTCACCCTCACCCTCACCCTAACCCTAACCCTCACCCTAACCTTAAACCTAAACCTAATGTTAACCCTAAACCTCACCCTCACCGTAAACCTCACCCTAACCCTTACCTTCACCCTAACACTAACCCTAACCCTCACAATAAACCTAAACCTCACCCTAAACCTAACCCTAATCCTCACACTAAACCTAACACTCACCTTAAACCTAACACTACCCCTCAGCCTAACCCTCACCCTATTCCTAACTCTAACCCTAATCCTCACCCTATCCCTAACCTTAACCCTATCCCTCACCTTAACCCTCACCCTAACCCTAACCCTAACCCTCACCCTAACCCTAATGCTAACACTAACCCTCACCCTCCTATTAACCCTCACCCTCACCCTAACCCTCACTCTAACACTTACCCACAACCTAACCCACACCCGAACCCTAACCCTAAACCTAACCTTCACCCTAACCCTCACGCTACCCCTAACCATAACCCTAACCCTAACCCTCACCCGAACCTTCACGGTAACCCTAACCCTTATCCTCTCCATAACTCTCACTCTAAACTTTACCCTCAACCTAACCCAAACCCTATCCCTAAACCTAACACTCACACTAACCCTAACCCTTACCCTCAGCCTAGCCCTTATACTAACGCTAAACCTAACTGTAACCCTCACCCTAACCGTAACCCTAAACCAAAACCTCACACTCAACCTCCACTTCCCCCTCAGGCTTACCCTAAACATAATCCTAACCCTAACCCTGAACCCCACCCTCACCCTAACCCTAAACCTAACCCTAACGCTAACCCTCACCCTCACCCTAACTAACCCAAACCCTAACCCTAACAATATACCTAACCCTAACCCTCACCCTAAAACTAACTTTAACCTAATACTAACCCTATCCCTAAACCTCACACTCACTTTCATCCTCACCCTCAGCCTAACCCTAACACTAATCCTAACCCTAACCCACACCCTCACCCTAAACCTAACCCTAACCCTCACCCTCACTCTCACCCTCACACTAACCCTCAACCTCACCCTAAACATCACCCTAACTCTAACCCTCACACTAACCCTAATCCTAACCCTCACCCTAACCCTAAACCTCACCATAACCCTCACCCTCACAGTAACCCACACCCTAACCCTAACGCTAACCCTAACCCTCACCCTCACACTAACCCACACCCTAACTCTTATCCTCACACTAACGCTAACCCTAACCCTAACCCTAACTCTAACCTTCACACTAACCCTAACCCTCACCCTAACCCTATCCCTACACTTCACCCTGACTCTCATACTAACCCTAACCCTCAACCACACCCTAATCGTCACCCTCACCCGAACAGTCACCCTCACCCGAACACTCACACTCGCCCTAACACTCACCCTCACAATAAACATCACCCTAACCCTAAATCTCACCCTAATCCAAACTCTAAACCTCACCCTAAATCTAATCCTCAACCTAAACCTATCCCTCACCCTGACCCTCACCCTCACCCTAACCCTAACCCTAACCCTCACCCTTACCCTAACCCTAATACTCACCCTAAACCTAACCCTCACCCTCACACTAAACCTAACCCTCACCCTCACACTAATGCTGCGGACTGAAGAAACTGCTTCTTGTCCCGCTCTGTGCCCCACGTTGGGCGCCACCTGCCGCGGACCGGGTTCTGTCAGGACAACGGAGGATACCTAGGGGAGGAACCTGGAATAGGATGGGGAGATGGCAAACAGACAACTCACACTCATTAGGAGTGGATGCTGAGTGCTGAGTGCGATTTAATGCAGAGGATAACAAACTTTTATAGCAAAAAGTCTCCATAAGAAAGGGCAAAAGGTTACATAATCTTGCTGCAGGGCTTCATTATTGGGCGGTCACCAGCTGGTCGCCTGATAGGCACTTGTTTCCGGCTTTACCTCTATTTTTAAGAAATACAATGGGTTTCGATGATTGTCACCAATTAACCACTACTTTTTTCTATAGAGGCCTTAACTGTCCCATTAAGATCTTTTCTGTTCCTTCTTTAATAGTAAACACCAAGGAGACTTAGATTTAGCAAGTCTCTTAGTAAATGGGGAAGTTCTTTCTCCTAAGTAGTTATCTCAGCAACTGCCATACATTCCTTCTGTTCTAGCCGCGCCTACAGCTTCTTGTAAATTTCTTACAATTCCTTCTGCTGGAGTGACTTTGTGAAACCTCCAATACTTTTATATTTACTTATATTTGTCTACTAGCCTCCATGAGAGGGGTTTCAGGGTAGCACTTAACTCTGGTGAGTTAGTCATATTTTTAAGACACTCCTCAGATATTGGAGTCGTCAACACTCTTAAGAAAGAGCTTTGAATAAGGGAACGTTGACAATGAGTAAGTACAATGAACAGCAAAAACAGTAAAAGATTAATAGGCACTCTTATGAGGAAAAGATAGGCAGAAACACATCTTTTCCAGGGGTTTTGCCAGCCTTTTCCCAGGAGTAGGCCTCTTAGAAGCCCTATTCTCCAAGGTAGACTTCGGTGAAGTCCCAAAACTTGGAGATAGGTTTCTGTAAAGCCCCATTCTCTGAGGTAGACTTCAGTGAAGTGCCAAAACTCAGAGATAGGTCTCGAGGCCCCTATCATGGTCTGATAGATGGTTTCCCATGCTAAGCAGACTCTACTGGGGTCGGCGTGGCCCGACAGAACCCAGTCCGCGGCACACTAAACCTGACCCTCATCCTAACCCTTACCCTCACCCTCACCCTCTCCCTCACCCTAACCCTCATCCTAACCCTAACCTTAAACCTAATGCTAACCCTAAACCTCACTCTCACCCTAACCCTCATCCTAACCCTTACCCTCAACCTAACCCTAACCCTAACCAACACACTAAACCTAACCCTCACTCTAACCCTAACCCTAAACCTCACACTAAACCTAACCCTCAACCTAACCCTAACCCTACCCCTGAGCCTAACCCTCACCCTATCAGTAACCTTAATCCTAACGCTCACCCTCAACCTCTCTTTCCCCCTCAGCCTTACCCTAACCATAACCATAATCCTAACACTCAACCTAACCTCACCCTAAACTTAACCCTGAGCCTCACCCTAACCCTCACCCTAACCATTACCGTCAACCTAACCCAAACCCTAATCCTAAACCTAACACTCATATTAACCGTAACCCTAACCCTCACCCTATCCCTTATACTAACCCTCAGCCTAAACCTCATCTTAACCCTAAAACTAACCCTAACCCTCACGCTAACCCTAATCATCACCCTCACCCTAAACTTTACCCAAACCCTAACCCTATCCCTAACCCTAACCCGAACCCTAACTCTACCCGAATACTCACCCACACCCTAAACCTGACTCTCACAATAAACAACAACCTAACACTAACCTTCAACCTAACCCTAACCCTAACCCTCACCCTAACCATTACCCTCACCGTAAACCTAAACCTCACACTAACCCTAAGCCTAACCCTCACCCTCACCCAAACCCTCACACTAACCCTATCCCTAACCCTCATCCTAACATTAACCCTCACCCTCACCCTCACCCTCACCCTAACCCTAACCCACAGCCTCACCCTAATCCTCACCCTAACCCTAACCCTAAACCTTACCTAACCGAAAAACTCACACTCACTCTCACCCTCAACCTAACCCTCAACCTAGCCCACCCCCTAACACTAACCCTCACCATAACCCTAACCCTCACACTCACACTCACCCTCACCCTAACCCTAAACCTAACCCTTACCCTCACCCTAACCCTAACCCTCACACTGAGCTTAACTCTCACCCTAACCCTAACCCTACCTTTCAGACTAACCCTCACCTTTACCCTAACTCTAACCCTCACCCTAACCCTAACCCTATCACTAACCCTCACACTAACCCTAACCTTAATAATGAACCTAACCCTCAGCCTCATCCTCACCATAACCCTAACACTCACCCTAATCCTAAACCTAACCCTAGTCCTCATGCTAACACTTACCCTCACCCTCACCCTAACCCTAACTCTCATCCTCACCCTAACCCTCACCCGAAGCCTTACCATCACCCTAACTCTAATCCTAACCCTAACCCTCACCCTAACCCTAAACCTATCCCTAACCCTCACCCTAACCCTAACCCTCATCCTACCTCACATTCAACCTAACTGTCACCCTAACCCTTACCGTCACCCTAAACCAACCCTAATCCTCACACTAAACCTAACCCTCACCCAAACTCTAATGTTACCCCTCACCCTAACCCTCACCCTCAACCTAACCCTAACCCTAATCCTCACCCTATCCTTAACCTTAACCCAAAACTACACCCTAACCCTCACCCTCACCCTAATGCTAACCATAACTCTCAGCCTCACCGTAACCCTCTCCCTAACACTTTACCCTAACCCTAACCCTCCCCCTAACCCTAAAACTCACCCTAACACTCACCCAAACCCTAACCCTCACCTTAACCCTAACCCTAACCTTTACCTTGATGCTAACCCTCACCCTCACTCTAAACCTCACCCTAACACTTACCCACACCCTTTCCCTCACTCTAACCATAACCCTAAACCTAAAATTGACCCTAACCCTCACCCTAACCCTAAACCTCACCCTCAACCTAACCCTCACCCTAACTCTTACCCTAACAAGAAACCTAACCCTCACACTAACCCGAACCCTAATCCTCAGCCTAATCCTTATCCTAACCCTAAACCTAGCCCTAAACCTCACCCTAACCCTAAGCCTAACCCTTAGCCTAACCCTCATCCTAACCATAACCCTAATCCTAACCCTCACCCTAACCCTAACCGTAAACCTAAACCTCACCTAAACCTAAGCCTCACCCTCATCCTCTCAATAACCCTCAGCCTAACCCTAAATGTAACTTAATCCTAACACTCACCCTCACCCTTACCCTAACCCTAACATTATCCCTAACCCTCAACCTAACCCTAACCCTCACCCTAATTCTAAACCTAACCCTCACCCTCAAACTCACCCTAAGTCTAACGCAAACCCTAACCCTAACCCTCACCCTCACCCTCACCCTAACCCTCACACTCACCCTAAACCTCACCCTAAACCTGACCCTACCCCTGTCCCTACCCCTCACCCTAACCCTAACCCTAACCCTCAACCTAACCCTAAACCTAGGCCTAACGCTAACCCTCACCCTCAACTTAATCCTCACCCACACCCTAACCCTCACCCTCAACCGAACCCTCACCCTCACCCTCACCCTCATCCTCACCCTAACCCTCACACTCACTCTAAACATCACCCAAATCCTAACCCTCACCCTAACTCTAACACAAACCCTAATCCAAACCCTCACACTCACCCTAATCCTCACCCTAAACTTTACTCTCACCCTAATCCTTAAACTCACCCTAACCCTAACCATTATCCTCACACTAACCGTAACCCTCACTCTAACCCTAATCCTAACCCTGACCCTAACCTTCACCCTCACCCTGACCCTCAGCTTCAGCTTAACTCTAACCCTAATCCTATTCCTAATCCTCACCCTCACAATCACCCTCAACCTAAACCTAACCTTAACACTAACCCTCACCCTCACCCTCACCGAACACTCACCCTCACACTAAACATCACCTTAACCCTAACCATCACCCTAACCCTAACCACAGCTTAACCCTCACCCTCAACCTAACCTCACCCTAACCCTATCCCTAACCCTAAACCTAACCCTCAACCTAACCCTAACCCTTACCCTAAACCTAACCCTAATCCTATCCCTAAACCTAACCCTAACCCTCACACTCAACCTCACCCTCACCCTAACACTCACTGTCACCCTAACCCTCACCCAAAACCGAAACTTAACCCACACCCTAACCCTCACCCGAACCCTCACCGGAACCCTCACACTCACCCTAAGCCTAACGCTAACCCTCATCCTAACACTAACCCTGACCCTCACCCTCACCCTAAACCTAACCCACAACCTCACCCTAATCCTCACCCAAACCCTAACCCTCAACCTAGCCATCCCCCTAACACTAACCCTCACCCTAACCCAAACCCTCACCCTCAAACTCACCCTCACCCTAACCCTAAACCTATCCCTAACCCTCACAGTAAGCCTAACCTTCACCCTAACCCTAACCCTACCTCTCAGACTAACCCTCACCTTAACCCTAACTCTGACCCTCACCCTAACCCAAACCCTATCACTAACCCTCACACTAACCCTAAACCTAATACTGAACCTAACCCTCACCCTCACCCTCACAATAACCCTAACACTCACCCTAATCTTAACCCTAAAATTAGTCCTTACCCTAACACTTACCCTCCCACTCACCCTAACAATAACCCTCAACCTCACCCTAACCCTCACCCTAAGCTTTAATCTAACCCTAACTCTAATCCTACCCTAACCCTCACCATCACCCTAATGCTAATCCTAACCCTCAGACTCACACTAATCCTCACCCTTCCACTTACCCTCACCCTCACACTAAACCTCACCCTAACAATTACCCAAACCCTAACCCTCACCCTAAACCTAACCTTGACGCTAACCCTCACCCTCACCCTAAACCTCACCCTAACACTTACTCACACCCTTACCCTCACCCTAACCCTAACCCTAAACCTAAATTTTACCCTAACACTCACCCTAACCCTAACCCTCACCCTCACTCTAACTCTCACCCTAACCTTTACCCTCACCCTAACTCTTACCCTAACCCTAAGCCAATCCCTCACACTAACCCTAACCCTAACCCTCAGCCTAACCCTTATCCTAACCCTAAACGTAGCCCTAAACCTCACCCTAATCCTAACCCAAACCCTCAGCCTAACCCTCATCCTAACCCTAACACTAACCCTCACACTAACCCTAACCGTAAGCCTAAACCTCACCCTAAACCTAACCCTCACCCTCACCCTCTCCTTCACCTTCACCTATCCCTAATCATAACCCTCACCCTCACGCTCACCCTAACTCTAACCCTAAACCTAACCCTAACACCCACCCTCACCCTTACCTTTACCCTAACAATATACCTAACCCTCAACCTAACCCTAACACTCACCCTAATCCTAAACCTAACCCTCACTCTCAAACTCACCCTATCTCTAACCCAAACCCTAACCCTAACCTCACCCTCACCCTCAACCTAACCCTCACCCTAACCCTAATCCTCACTCACACCCTAACCCTCACCCTCAACCGAACCCTCACCCTCAACCGCACCCTCATCCTCACCCTCACCCTCACTCTAAACATCACCCAAAACCTAACCCTCACCCTAACCCTAACCCAAACCCTATTCCAAACCCTCACACTCACCCTAACCCTCACCCTAACCCTTACCCTCACCCTAACCCTAACCATAACCCTCAAAATAACCGTAACACTCACTGTAGCCCTAAACGTAACCCTGACCCTGACCTTCACCCACACCCTGATCCTCACCCTCAGCTGAACCCTAACCCTAATCCTATTCCTATTCCTAACCCTCAGCCTCACATTAAACCTAACCCTAACCCTAACCCTCACCCTCACTCTAACCTTCACCTTCACCCTAAACATCATCCTAACCCTAACCCTCACCCTAACCCGAACCCTCACCCTGAACCTAACCTCAGCTTAATCCTCACCCTCACCCTAATCCTCACCCTAACCCTAACCTTTAACTAACTGAAACCCTCACCCTCACCCTCAGCCTAAAGCTCATTCTAACCCTTCCCCTCACCCTAACCCTAAACCTAAACCTAACCATAACCCAAACCCACAACCTCACCCTACCCCTCACCCTCACCTTATCCTAAACCTTATCCTAACCCTAAACCTAAAAGCAATCTTCACCCTAACCAAACCCTAACCCTAACCCTAACCCTCAGCCTATGCTCATCCTAACCCTAACCCTAACCCTAAACCTTACCCTAAAACTAACCCTAACCCTAACCCTCACCCTAACCCTAAACCTCACCCTCAAACTCACCCTAACCCTCAGCCTAAACCTAGTGCTAACCCTAATCGTAACACTCACCCTCAACCTAACTCTAACCCTAAACCAAATACTCCCACTCCCCCTCACCCTCACTCTAACCCTCACTCTAACAGTAACCCTCACCCTCAACCTCACCCTCAACTTCAGCCTAACACTAGTCTATACCCTAATACTAACCCTCAGCCTACCCCTGACGCTAACCCCAGCCATAACCCTAACCCTCACCCTAACCCTCACCCTCAGCATAGTCCACACCCTAACCCTAAACCTAACCCTCACACTAACCCTAAACCTAACCCTCAGCCTAAACCTTATCCTAACCCTAAACCTAAAGCTAACCTTCAACCTAACCAAACCCTAACCCTAACCCTAACCCTCACACTAACCCTAAACTTAATCCTCAGCCTAACCCTCATGCTAACCCTAACCCTAACACTAACCTTAACCCTGACCCTCAATTTAACCCTCCCCATAACCCTAACTCTATCCCTAAACCTCACCCTCAACGTAACCCTAATCCTAACACTAACCCTAAACTTCATCTTAACTCTCACCCTAACCCTCACCCTCACCCTAAACATCACCCTAAACTTGACCCATACCCTAACCCTAACCCTAACCCTCACCCTAACCCTAACCTCAGCTTAATCCTAACCCTGATGTAAACGAAACCCTCACCCTCACCCTCACCCTCACACTAACCCTATCCCTAACCCTCATCCTAACATTAACCCTCACCCTCACCCTAACCCTAACCCACAACCTCACCCTAATCCTCACCCTAACCCTAACCCTAAACCTTACCTAAACGAAAACCTCACACTCACTCTCACCCTCAACCTAACCCTCAACCTAGCCCACCCCCTAACACTAACCCTCACCATAACCCTAACCCTCACACTCACACTCACCCTCACCCTAACCCTAAACCTAACCCTTACCCTCACCCTAACCCTAACCCTCACACTGAGCCTAACTCTCACCCTAACCCTAACCCTACGTCTCAGACTAACCCTCACCTTTACCCTAACTCTAACCCTCAACCTAACCCTAACACTATCACTAACCCTCACACTAACCCTAACCTTAATAATGAACCTAACCCTCAGCCTCACCCTCACCATAACCCTAACACTCACCCTAATCCTAAACCTAACCCTAGTCCTCACGCTAACACTTACCCTCACCCTCACCCTAACCCTAACTCTCATCCTCACCCTAACCCTCACCCGAAGCCTTACCGTCACCCTAACTCTAATCCTAACCCTAACCGTCATCCACACCCTAACCCTAACTCTAAACCAAACCATAACCATAACCCTCCCCCTCCCCCGAACCCTCCCCCGAACCCTCACTCTCACCCTAACGCTCACCCTCATTCTAACCCTCACCCTAACCCTCACCCTCAACCTCACACTCACCCTAACCTTCACCATTACCCTAACCATAACCATAAGCCTCAGGCTAACCCTAACTCTAACCCTCACCCTCACCCGAACCTTCACCCTCACCCTCACCCTAAACATCACCCTAACAATAACCCTGACCCTAATCCTAACCCTAATGCTCACCCTAACCGAAAACCTCGTCTTAACCCTCAAGCTCATCCTAAACGTCACCCTAATCTTACCCTAAACGTTACCGAAACTAAACCCTCACCCTCACGCTAACCTTAACCCTAAACCTAACCTGCACACTAACTCTAACCCTAACCCTCAGCATAAAGCTCATCCTAACCCTAACCCTAACCATAACCCTAACCCTCACCCTAACCCTAACCCTCACCCTCATCCTCACCCTCACCCTCACACTAAGCCTAACCCTAACCCTAATCCTAATCCGAAACCTCACCCTCACCCTAAACCTAACACTAACCATTACTCTGATCCTCACCCTCACCTTTACCCTAACCCTAACCCTCACCATCACCCTAAACCTCACCCAAAACCGAACCCTCACCTCAACCTAACCCTCAATCTCACCATAACCCTAAACCTAACCTTAATCCTCTCCCTAACCCTAACAATAACCCTATCCCTCACCCTAACCGTTATCCTCACACTTACCCTAAACCTAACCCTAAAACTCACACTAACCCAAAAACTCACCCTATCCCTAATCATACCCCTCACCCTAATCCTAACCCTAACCCTAATCCACACCCTAAATCTAACCCTAACCCTCACCCTCACCATAACCCTCATCCACACCCTAATCCTCACCCTCACCCGAACCATCACTGTCACCCTAACCCTCACACTCACCCTAAACATCACCCTAAACCTAACCCTCACCCTAACCCTAAACATAACCCTCACCCTCACCCCAACCCTAATCCTAACCCTAACACGAACCCTCACCCTAATCCTGACCCTCACACTCACGCTAAACCTAACCCTCACACTCACCCTAACCCTAACCCTACCCCTCACACTACCCCTCACCCTAACACTTACCCTCACCCTAACACAAACCCGAACCCTCACCCTCACCCTAGCCCTCACCCTAACACATATCCTAACCCTAACCCTAACCCTAAACCTAAACCTCACCCTAACCCTCACCTTCAAACTCACCCTAACACTAACCCTAACCCTAACCCTAACCCTCACCCTCAACCTCATCCTAACCCAAACCCTAACTCTTATTCAAACCCTAACACTCACCCAGACACTAAACCTCACCCTAATCCTTAGCCTCACCCTCACCCTAACCAGAACCCACACCTTAACCTTAACCCTCACCCTACCCCTAACCCTAACCCTCAACCTCACACTCACCCTAACCCTAACCCTAACCCTCACCCTCACTCTAACCCTAAACCTAATGCTAACCCTAACCCTCATCCTCACCCTAACATTAACCCACCCCTCATCCTAACCCAAAACCTAACCCTAATGCTAAACCTAACCCTCACCCTCACCCTAACCCTCACCCTAACCCTTACCCTCACCCTCTCCCTAACCCTTACCTTAAACATACACGTGAGCCTAACCCTCATCTTAACCCTTACCCTCACTATAAACCTAACACTAACCCTAATCCTCACACTAACACTAAACCAAAGTCTAACCATAACCCTCACTTTAACCCTCACCCTAATCCTAACCCTGACTCTCACCCTCACTGTAACACTAACACTAAACCTAAACCTCACCCTCACCCTAACCCCCACTGTCACCCTAACCCTCAATGTCACCCTAACCCTAACCCTCACCCTCATCCTCACCCTAACCCTTACCCTAACCATAAACTTAACCCTAACTCACAGCCTAACCCTCACCCGAACCCTCACCATCACCCTCAACCTCACCCTAACTGTAACCCTAAGACTCACCCCAAACCTAACCCTCACCCTAACCCTAAGTCTAACCCTCACCCTCAACCTAACCCTAACCCGAACTCTAACCCTATACCTCACCCTAACCCTAAGGCTAAACCTAACCCTAACTCTTACTCTCATCCTAATCCTCACCCTAAACCTTTGCCTCACACTAACACTAATCCTAACCCTCACACTAACCTTAACCCTCAACCTAACCCACAGCATCACCCTAACCCTCACCGTCACCCTAACCCTCACCTACACCCTAACCCTCTCCCTCACCCTCACCCTAAACATCAACCTAACCCTAACCCTCAGGCTAACCCTAACCCTAAACCTCACCTTAACCCTAACCCTCACCTTCAACCTCACCCTCAGCCTAATCCTCACCCTAAACTTAAACCTAACCCTTTCCTAACCGAAAACCGCACCCTAACCCTAACCCTCACCTTAACCCTGGCCCTCACCCTAGACCTCACCCTAAGCCAAACCCTAACCCTAACCCTCAAACTCAACCTCATCCTCAACCTCAGCCTCAACCTAAACCTAAACATATTCCTAACCCTCACCCTCACCCTCACCCTCACTCTAAACCTAACTGTAAACCTAATGCTAACCCTAAACCTCACCCTCACCTTAACCCTAATTCTAACCCTCACCCTAACCCTAACCCTAACCCTAATGCTATACCCAACCCTAACCCTCACCCTAAGAATAATGCTAACCCTAATACTCAACCACAACCTAAACCTCACCCTAACCCTTACCCTCATCCTAACCCTCACACTAACCCCAAACCTAAACCTAAACCTCACCCAAACACTCACCCTAACCCTTACCCTAAACCTCACCCTCACACTGACCCTCACCCTAACCTTTACCCACACCCTCACCCTAAACCTAACCATAACCCTCACACTAAACCTAACCCTCACCCTAACCCTAACCATTATCCTCACCCTAAACCTCACCCTAACCCTAAATCTAACCCTCAAACTAACGCTAACCCAAAACATTACCCTAACCCTAACCCTCACACTCACCCTCAGCCTAACACTAACCCGAGCCCTAATCCTAACCCTAACACTCACCCTCACACTCACTTTAACTTGAACCCTAAACATAAACCTAACCCTCACCCTAACCATAAACCTATCCCTAATGCACACCCTAACCCTAAACATCACCCTAACCCTAAACCTAACCCTCAACCTCACCCTAACCCTAACTCTCACCCTAACTCACACCTTAACCCTAACGCTAACCCTAAACCTCACCCTCACCCTAAACCTCACCCTAACCCAAACCCTCACCATAGCCCTAAGAGTAACCCTAAACCTAATCCTCACACTCACCCTAGCCCTAACCCTCACCCTCACCCTAAACCTCACCCTCACCTTAACACTCACCCGAATCCTAACCCTAACCCTCAGCCCAACCCTAACCCTCACGCTAACCCTAACTTTAACCCTCACCCTAAAACTTAATCTAACCCTAACCCTCACTCTCACCCTAATCCTCAACCTAACCCTGATCCTTACACTAACCCTAACACTAACCTTCACACTAAACCTAATCCTCACCCTAAACCTAAACGTAACCCTCACCCTAACCCTCTCCCTAACCCTAACCCTACCCCTCATCCTACCCCTCACCCTAAACCTAAGCCTCACTCTTACACTTAACCTAACCCTCAACCTGACCGAAACTCTCACCTTCACCCTAACCCTCACCCTAAACCTACCCCTCACCAACACCCTAACTCTCACCCTCACCCTCACCTTCACTCTCACCCTAATCTTCACCAACACCCTTAGCCACACCCTCAAATGAATCCTCACTCTCACTCTCACCCTCACCCTAAACAACACCCTAACCATAAACCCTCAACTTAACCCTAACCCTAACCCTACCCCTAACCCTAACCCTAAACTTAAACCTCACCCTCTCTGTAATCCTCAACCTAAACCTAAATCTATACCTTTCCTGACCGAAAACCTCACCTTCACCCAAACCCTCACCTTAGCCCTGACCCTCACCCTAGTTCTCACCCTAAACCTAACGCTAAACTTAACCCTCACCCTCACTCTCACCCTCACCCTCACCCTCACCCTCAGCCTTACGCTAACCCTAAACCTAATCCTAACCCTAACCTGCACCATAAGCCTAACCCTAACCCTAATGCTAACCCTACCCCTCAACCTAACCCTAACACTCAACCTAAACCTAACCCTAATGCTAATGGTAACCCTAACCCTCTCCCTCATCCTAACCCTGACCCTAACCCTTTCCCTAACCCTCACCCTCACCCTATCCGTAACCCTAACACTCACCCTAACCCTAACTCTAACCCTAACCCTAATCCTACCCCTCAGCCTAACCCTCAACCTCACCCTAACCCTCACCATCTCCCTAACATTAATGATAAGCCTAAACATCAACCTTAACCTAACCGTTGCCCTAATCCTTACCCTCACCATAACCCTATCCCTCAACCTCAACCTAACCCTCACCCTAACCCTTACACTCACCCTAACCCTCACCCAACCCTAACCCGAACCCTAACCCTCACCCTAACCCCCACCCTAACATTCACCCTAACCCTAAAGCTAACCCTATACCTCAGTCTCACCCTATCCCTCACCCTAACTCTTATCCTCACACTAACCCTAACCCTAAACCTAACCGTAACCGTCACACTAAGCCTAAACCTCATCCTAACCCTAACCCTACCTCTCACCCTAATACTCAGCCTAACCCTAACCTTAACCCTAACCCGAACCCTAACATTAACCCTAATCCTCCCCCAACCTTAAACCTCATGGTCACCCTAAGCCTCACCCTCACCCTAATCCTCACCTACACCCTATCCCTTCCTATACCCTGAAGCCTAACTCTCAATCTAAACCTCACCCTCAACCTAAACATCACCCTAACCCTCACCCTCACCCAAAACCTAAACCTCAATCTCACCCACAACCTAACCCTCACCCTCACCCGAACCCTCTCACTCTCCCTAATTTTCACTTTCACCATAAACATCACCCTAACCCTAACACTCATCCTAACCCTAACCATAACCCTCACCCTCACCCTAACCCTAACCCTAACCCTAACCCTTACCCTAACCCACAGCGTAACACTTAGGCTAACCTTAACCCTCACTCTGACCCTAACCCTCACCCTAACACTTAGCATCACCCTAACCCTTACCCAAACCATAACCCTCACACTAAATCTAAGCCTCACCCTAACTCTAACCCTCACACTAACCCGAACTCTCACCCTAACTCTAACACTAACCCTAACCCTTACCCTCACAAACACCCTAACCGTAACCCTTACCCTCACTCTAACCCTAACCCTAACAGTAACCCTAACCCTAAACCTAGTCCTCACACTCATCCTAACGCTCATCCACACTTTAATCCGAACCCTCACCCGAACCCCAAACCGAACCCTAACCCTAACCCTAAACCTAACCCTAACACTCCCACTAAACTTAACCCTCACCCTAACTGTAACCCTAGCCATCAGCCTAAACCTCACCCTAACCCTAACCCTACCCCAAACCCTAACCCTCACACTAAACCTAACCCTCACCCTATCCATAACCCTACCCCTCAGCCTAAGACTCACCCGAACCCTAACCCTAACCCTAACCCTAATCCTCACCCTATACCTAACCCTAACCCTAACCCTCACACCCACTCTAGCCCTCACCCTAAAATTACCCTAAGCCTATCCCAAACCCTAAACCTCACCCTCATCTTAACCCTCACCCTAACCCTTCTCCTCACCATAAACCTAATCATGAACCTAAACTTAACCCTAAAACTCACACTAAACCTAAGCCTCACCCTAACCCTAAGCCTACCCCACAGCCTAACCCTCATCCTAACCCTAACCATAACCCTATCCCTCACCCTAACCCTAACCCTAACATTAACCTAACCCTCCCCCTAACCGAAACCCTAACCTCACCCTAACACTCACCCTCAGCCTAACCCTAAAGCTAATCCTAATCCTAAACCTAACCCTCACCCAAACCCTCACCCTAACTCTAACCCGAACCCTAACCATAACCCTCCCCCTCACCCTCACCGGAACCCACACTCTCACCCTAATGCTCACCCTCACTCTAACCCTCGTCCTCACCCTCACCCTCAACCTCACCCTCAACCTCACCATCACCCTAATCCTAACCCTAATCATAACCCTCATGCTAACCCTAACTCTAAACCTAACCTCACACTCACCTTAACCCTAAACCTCACCTTAACCCTAACCCTAAACCACACCCTAACCCTCACCCTCACCCCCCACCTCAACCTCACACTCACCCTAACCCTCACCATCACCCTAAACCTAACCCTAACCAAAACCCTCACGCTAACCCTAACTCTAACCCTAACCTCACACTCACCTTAACCCTAACCCTCACCCTCAACCTTACCGTAACCCTAACCCTTACCCTAACCCTTACCGTCAACCTCACCCTCACCGTGACCCTCACCCTAAGCCTAACCCTAACCCTAATCCTAAACCTAACCCTCACCCTCACCCTCACCCTAACCCTCATCCTAAATCTAACGGTCACCGTCACCCTAAACCTAACCCTAACAATCACCCTCATCTTCACCCTTACCCTTACCCTAACCGTAACCCTCACCCTCACCCTAACCCTAACCCTCACACTAAACCTAACCCTCACTCTCACCCTAACCGTAACCCTACGCCTCACCCTAGCCCTCATGCTCACCCTAACTCTAACCCTAAACCTAACCTCAAGCTAACCCTAATCCTCACCCTCACCCTCACCCTAACCTTAACCCTAACCCACACACTTAACCCTAAACGTAACCCTCAGCCTAACGCTCATCCTAACCCTAAACCTAAATCTCATCCTCACCCTCACCGTTACCGTAACACTAACCCTAAAAATAAACCTAACCCTAACCCTCACCCTAACCATACCACTCACCCTAACCCAAACCCTCACCCTAACACTTACCCTCACACTAACCCTAACCCTAACACTAACACTAACCCTCACACTAACCCTAACCCTAACCCTAACCCTAAACCTCAACCTCACCCTCACCCTCAGCCTAACCCTAGTACTTACCCTCAACCTATACCTTCCCCTCAACCTAACCCTAACCCTAACCCTCACCCTCACCCTCACCCTCACCTCACCATAACCCTATCCCTCACCATCCACCTAAACCTAACCCTAACACTTGCCCTCACCTTAACACTCACCCTAACGCTAACCCTGAACCTAACCCTCACCCAAATGCTCACCCTAACACTAACACTAAACCTATCCCTCACCCTCAGTCTAACCCTCACCCTAAAGCTTACCCTCACCCTAAACCTAATCCTCACACTAACCCTAAACCTAACCCTAAACCTAACCTTCACCTTAACCCTCACCTTAATCCTGACCCTGATCTTAACCCTCAGCCTAACTCTAACATTAAGCCTACATCTCACCCTCACCTAACCCTCATCATCACCCTAAACTTCACCCTAAACCTAACCATCACCCACACGCTAAACCCCCCCTCACCCTCACCCTCGCCCCAAAGCTAACACTAACTGTAAACTTCACCATCACCATCATACTAACACTAATCCTAAACCTAACCCTCACACTCACCCTAAACCTAACCCTAACCCTCACCGTCACCCTCACCCTTACCCTTACCCCAAACCTAACCATCAGCCTAACCTTAACACTAAACATAACCCACACCCTAAACCTAACCCTAACCCTAAACCTCACCCTCACCCTAACCTTCAACCTCACCCTAAACCTCACCCTCATCCTAACCCTCACCTTAATCCTAATCATAAGCCTCTCCCTCACGTTAAACCTCACCCTAACCCTTAACCTTAACCTAACCCTAACACTAACCCTAACCCTCACACTAAACCTAAACCTCACCCTCACCCTAACCCTAACCCTACCCCTCACATTAACCCTAACACTCATCCTAACTCTAACCCTAACCCTCACCCTCACCCAAACCTGAACCCTCACCTTAACCTAACCCTCACTCTCACCCTAACCCTAAACCTAAACCTAATCCTCTCCCTAAACCTCACCCTCACCCTCACCCTCACCTTAAGCCTAACCCTAACCCTAATCCTAAACCTAACCCTCACCCTCACCCTAAAATTAACCCTAACCCTAATCCTAAACCAAAACCTCACCTTCACCATAAATCTAACACTAACCATCCCCCTCACAAGCACCCTTACCCTAACCCCAATCCTATGACTTACCCTCACCCTAACCCTAACAATAACCCTATCCCTCACTCTAACCCTTATCCTCACACTTACCCTAAACCAAACCCAAAAACCTCACACTAACCCTAAACCTCACACTAACCCTAACCCAACCCCTCACCCTAAACCTCACCCTAATCCTAACCCTAACCATAACCCACACCTTAAACCTAACCCTAACCCTCACCCTCACTTTAACCCTCACCTTAATCCTAACCATGACCCTAACCCTCACTGTAACGCTAACACTAAACCTAAAACTAACCCTCACCCTAACCCTCACTGTAAGCCTAAACATCACCCTAACCCTCACCCTCACACTCACCCTAACCCTAACACTAACTCTCACCCTAACCCTCACTCTAACCCTTAACCTTACCCTTACCCTACCCCACAACCTCACACTAAACCTAACCCTCAACCTCATCCCAACCCTAACCCTAACCGTCACCCTAACACTTACCCTCACCCTAAACCAAACCCTAACCTTCACCCTCAACTAGCCCTCAACCTTACACTAATCTTAACCCTAAACCTGACCCTCACCCTCACCCTGACCCTCACTCTAACCCTATCCCTAACCCTAACCCTCACCCTCACCTTCACCCTAACCCTAACTCTAATTCAAACCCTAACCCTCACACACACCCTAAACCTCACCAGAATCCTTAGCCTCACTCTCACCCTAATTGGAACCCACAACTTAACCTTAACCCTCACTCTAACCCTGAACCTAAAACTGAACCTAACACCCACCCTAAACCTAACCCTAACCCTCACCCTCAAGCTAACCCTAAACATAATGCTAACCCTAAATATCATCCTCACCCTAACCCTAAACCTACCCCCACCCCACCCTAACCCAAACCCTAAACCTAATGCTAACCCTAACCATCAACCTCACCCTAACCCTCACTCTAATCTTTACCCTCACCCTCTCCCTCACCCTTACCCTAAACCTACCCATCCGCCTAAACCTCACCTTAACCCTTACCCTCACTATAAACTTAAAACTAACCCTAATTCTCACACTAACCCTAAACCTAATCCTAACCATAACCCTCACTTTAACCCTCACCCTAAGCCTAACCCTGAACCTAACCCTCACTGTCACCCTAACCCTCAACGTCACCCTAACCCTCAACCTAACCCTAACCCTCACCCTAAATGTCCCCCTAACCCTTACCCTCACCACAACCTTAACCCTAACCCACACCCTAACCCTCACGCGAAACCAAACCCTCACCCTCACCATCATCCTAACCGTAACACTAACACTCACCCCAACCCTAACCCTCACCCTAACCATAACTCTAACCCTCACCCTCAACCTAACCAACACCTGAACTCTAACGCTATACCTCAAACTACCCTTAATGCTAAACATAACCCTAAATCTTAGTCTCATCCTAATTCTCACCCTAACCCTTTTCCTCACCCAACCCTAATCCTAACCCTCACACTAGCCCTAACCCTCAACCTAACCATCACTGTCACCCTAACCCTCACCCTAATCCTAACCCTCACCTACACCCTAACCCTCACCCTCACCCTCACCCTAAAAATCACCCTAACCCTAACCCTCAGCCTAAACCTAACCCTAACCCTCACCTTAACCCTAACCCTCAACTTCAACCTCAGCCTCAGCCTAATCCTCACCCTAAACATAACCCTAACCCTTTCCTAACCAAAAACCGCACCCTCACCCTAGTCCTCATCCTAACCTTCGCCCTCACCCTAGCCCTCAACTTAAGCCTAACCCTAACCCTAACCCTCAACCTCAACCTCATCCTCAACCTCAGCCTCACCCTAAACCTAATCCTAAACCTAACCCTCACCCAAACCCTCACGGTAACCATAACCGTAAACCTAATGCTAACCCTAAAACTGACCCTCACCTTAACCCTAATCCTAACCCTCACCCTAACCCTAACCCTAAGCCTAATGCCATACCTAACCCTAACCCTCACACTAAGACTAATGCTAACCCTAATATTCAACCACAACTTAAACATCACCCTAACACTTACCCTCATCCTAACCCTCACCTTAACCCTAAACCTGAACCTAATCCTCATCCAAACACTCAACCTAACCCTTACACTAACCCTATTCTTCACCCTCACCCTAACCCTCACCATATCCCTTATACTCACACTAACCCTAACCCTAACCCTACACCTCACACTAACGCTAACCCTTAACTCAACCCTAACCCTATCCCTCACCCTAACCCTAAACCTAACCCTCATCCAAATGCTCACCCTAACCCTAACACTAACCTTATCCATCACCCTCACCGTAACCCTCATCCTAACGCATACCCTCACCCTCAACCTAACCCTAACCCTAACACTCTACCTAAACCTAACATAACACTAATGCTAACCCGAACCCTCACCATCACCCGAACCCACTCCCTCACCCTAACACTCAGCTAATCCTCACCCTAACCCTAACATTACCTAATCAAGACCCTCACCCTCACACTCACCTTCACCCTAACCGTCACCCTCACCCGATCCCTCACCCTAACCGTAACCCTAACACTAAACCTCACCCTCATCCTCAACCTCAGCCTAACGCTATCCCTATCCCTAATCCTAACTGTCACTCTCAACCTAAGCCTAACCCTAACACTCATCCCTCAACCTAAGCCTCACCCTAACCCTAACGCTAACCCTAACCCTCACCCTCATCCTAGAGCTCAACATAACCCTAACTGTAATCCTAAATCTAACCCTAAACCTCATCTTCACCCTCACCCTCACCCTCACCTTCAGCCTAATCCTATCCCTAACCCTAATACTAACTCTAAACCTAAACCTAACCCTACCTCTCTACTCCTAACCCTAGCCATCACCCTCACTCATACCCTCAACCTCAGCCTAACCATAACCCTAATCCTAAACCTAACCCTCACAATCACACTCACCCTTACCCTAAACCTAATCCTCACCCTCAACCTAAGTGTAACCCTAAACCTCACCCTCACCCTAACCCTTAACATCCCCCGAAACCTAACCCTAACCCTAACCCTTAAACTACCCCTCAGCTTAACTCTAACCCTCACCCTCAACCCAAACCTGATGCTAACACAAATGCTCACTCTCAACCTAAGCCTCAGCCTAAAACTTACCCTCATCATAACCCTATCCCTCCCCTCTCCCTAACACTCACCCTAACCCCTCCCCTCACCCTAACCCTCACCCTAACCCAAAGCCTAACCCTAATCCTAACCTTCACCCTAAGCCTCACCCTAACACTCACAGTAACCCTAACCCTAACCCTCACCCTCAAACTCACCCTAACCCTAAACCTAAACTTAACCCTCACTCTCACCCTAACTATCATCCTAACCCTTACCCTCGCCGTAAACCTAACCCTAACCCTAACCCTAAAACTTAACCTAAACCTAACCCTAACCCTAATGCTAACCTTACCCCTCACGCTCACCCTAACCTGGACCCTAACCCTTACCCTTAACATCACCCTCACACTCACCCTAACCCTAACCCTTACACTCACCATAACCCTATCCCTCACTCTCAACCTAACCCTCACCCTAAACCTTACGCTCACCCTAACCCTCACCCAACCCTAACCCGAACCCTAACCCACACCCTAACCCCCACACTAACCTTCACCCTAACCCTAACGCTAACCTTAACCCTCAATCTCAACCTAACCCTCATCCTAACACTTATCCTCACATTAACCCTAACCCTAACCGTAAACCTCACACAAAGCCTAACCCTCTACCTAACCCTAATCCTCACCCTCACCATAATCCTCACCCTAAACATAACCCTAACCCTTACCTAACCGAAACCCTAACCCTGACCCTCACCCTCACCATCAGCCTAACCCTTACCCTAACTCTAATAGTACTCTAACTCTTATCCTCACCCTAAATCTAACCCTAACCCTAATCCTCATGGTCACCCTCCCACTCACGCTCACCCTCACCCTAAACCTCACGCTCAACCTAACCCTCACCCTAACCCTCACCGTCACCCTAAACATCACCCTAACCTTAACCCTCATGCTAACCCTAACCCTTACCCTACACTAACCCTAACCCTAACCCTAACCCAAAACCTCGCCCTAAACCTTATGCTAACCCTAACTCTCATCCTCACCCTAATCCTCACCCTAACCCTTATCCTCACACTAACCCTAAAACTAACCCTCAGCATCACCCTGACCCTCAACCTAAACCTAAAACTAACGCTCACCCTGGACCTAACCCTTACCCTAAAACTAAACCTCACACTAACCCACACCCTAACCCTCACCCTAAACTTAAACCTCACCCTCACCCTCACCCTTAACCTAACCTTTACCCTATCCCTAACCCTGCCCCTCAACCTAACCCTCACCCTCACCCTAACCCTAACACTAACCCTCACCCTAAACCTAACCCTAAGCCTAATCCTCACCGTAAACCTAAACCTAACCCTCATCCTAACCCTAAACGTTACCTGAAACCTAACCCTAAACCTAAACCTAACCATACCCCTAACCCTTACCCTACCCTAACCCTAACCCTAACCCTAACCCTCACACTAAACCTTATGCTAACCCTAACTCTCATCCTCACCCTAATCCTCACCCTAACCCTTATCCTCACACTAACCCTAACCCTAACCCTCAACATCACCCTAACCCTAAACCTAAACCTAAAACTAAGGCTCACCCTGAACCTAAACCTTACCCTTACCCTAAACCTAAACCTCACACTAACCCTCACCGTAACCCTCACCCTAAACCTAAACCTCACCCTCACCCTCACCCTAACCCTAACCTTTACCCTATCCCTAACCCTACCCCTCAACCTAACCCTCACCCTCACCCTAACCCTAACACTAACCCTCACCCTAAACCTAACCCTAACCCTAACCCTCACCCTAAACCTAAACCTAATCCTCATCCTAACCCTAAACCTTACCTGAAACCTAACCCTAACGCTAAACCTAACCATAACCCTAACCCTCACCCTCAACCTTACCCTCACCCTAACCCTAAACCTAACCCTAACCCTCACCCTAACCCTAACCAGAATCCTAACCCTAACCCTCACCGTCACCATCACCCTCACCCTAACCCTCAATCTCAAACTCACCTTCACCCTAACTCAAACTAAACCAAACCCTCACCCTAACCCTAACAATCTCCCTAACACTAACCCTACCTTTCACCCTAACCTTAACCCTAAATGTCACCCTAACCCTAACCCTCACCCTCACCCTCACCCTCTGCCTAACACTAACCGTAACCCTAATCCTAACCCTAACTTTCACCCTCATACTCACCCTAACTCAAACCCTAACCCTAACCCTAACCCTATCCCTAATTCTCACCCTAATCCTAAACCTCATCCTAAACCTAACCCTCAATCTCACCCTAACCCTAACCCTATCCCCCACCATAACCCTAATGCTAACCCTATCCCTCACCCTCACCCTAAACCGCACCCTAAACCTTACCCTCACAATAACCTTAACCCTAACCCTAAACCTAATACTCACACTAACTCTAACCATCACCCTCACCCTAACCTTCACCGTCACCTTAAACTTCACTCGAACACTAACCATCACCCACACACTAACCCTCACCCGAAACCGAAACCTCTACCTCACTCTCACCCTAACCGAAATCCTAACACTCACCCCAAACCTAACCCTCAACCTAACCCTAACTCTAACCCTCACCCTCAACCTAACCCTAACCCTAATTCTAACCGTAAACCTCACCCTAACCCTAACACTAAACCTAACCTTAACTCTTACTTTCATCCTAAACCTCACCCTAAACCTATTCCTCACACTAACCTGAACCCTAACCTCACACTAACCCGAACCCTAACCCTAACCCTAACCCTAACCCTAACCCTCACCCTGAACCTAACCCTAACCCTTTTCCACACCCTCACCCTGACCCTCACCGTCACCCTAACCCTCACCCTAAAACTAACCCTCAACTATACCCTAAAACTCACCATCACCTTCACCCTCACCCTCATCCTAGACATCACCCAAACGCTAACCCTCAGCCTAACCCTAACCCTAAACCTCACCTTAACCCTAACGCTCACCTTCAACCTCACCCTCAGCCTAATCCTCACCCTAAACTTAAACCTAACCCTTTCCTAACCGAAAACCGCACCCTCACCCTAACCCTCACCCTAACCCTCGCCCTCACCCTAGGCCTCACCCTAAGCCAAACCCTAACCCTAACCCTCAAACTCAACCTCATCCTCAACCTCAGCCTCACCCTAACCCTAAACCTAATCCTAACCCTAATCCTCACCCCCACCCTCACTCTAACGCTAACCCTAAACCTCACCCTCAACTTTACCCTAGTCCTAAACCTCACCCTCAACCTAACCCTAACCCTAATGCTATACCTAAACCTAACCCTCACCCTAAGACTAATTCTAAGCCTAATACTCAACCTCACCCAAAACCTCACCCTAACACTTACCTGTAGCGACCGTCTACTCGACCAGCTAGAAAAAACGACCACCACACCAGGATCACGCTTTATTGGAGAGCCTTTTAGTTGTAGGAGAGCTTGGGTGCGAGAGAGCGTGCACCCGAAACATAGCCGCTTATATAGGGAAATAGGAACGCAGGTCGGTCTATTGTTGGTCGCCTGCCTTTCACGGTCACAAGGTGTCATGGGATTGGCTGGGGACTCTACCTGGCTCACGCAGGCGCACAGCCCAGGCGTCCAGCCAAGCACCGTCTGAGGTGGTTACCTCAAAGCTGCAAGGGAGTGAGCAGAGTCTCGCCTCGGCTCCCTACAGTTCCCCCTTCTTTGTTTTATGGCAACAGGTAAGAGTAGAGGTTGGGCCTCTGTCTAAGACATTAATGAGAGGACCTTGCACTGGCCTTCGCCTGAGGGGCGCCTTCCCCAGTGATGACCAGGCCCGTCCGATGCCTTTTTTGCAGAGGTGGGATCTTGGGCATCAATCCACTTGCAACCCAGCATGCTCTTCTTGAGGAGATGTGAACCATCTCCTCAAGTGCAGTGCACTTGCCTTGCACCCTGTCCCAAATTGCAAATTGCATACCTGTCCCAGTGCAATGGGATCCCCTGATCCCTCGGGGTGCTAAGGCTATGCAGAATGGTAAGGCTTAACTGCCTCTTAGGGCCGACAGCCAAATCTGGGGTGAGGATCCACTCTCCAAAGCGGCTAATGCTTGCAAGATAACAACCTTGTCCCTTCTGGTTTGGGCTCGAAGGCGACAGACCAACCATAGGCAGACCACGCATCATCCCAAGCAGCAGGCTAAAAACATTCCGACTCCCACCCACTCTTTGAAAAAGGACACTGCAGAGGCAATCCAGTCAGTAAATTGTAACAGCCCACAGCATCATTGGTTTAGCTATCACAGGGATTGCTATTAGCACTGTTGCTAACAGCAGGAAGATCAGCTGCATCAGGAGACGAGTGGATGGCATCTTCAAGAGGGGGTTCTTCTGCAGTCTCCACCGGCCTGGTCAGTCTCGTTGGCACCCAGTGAGGTACTTCTTGACTCTGTGGAAAAACACAAACAGCTCCCCTGGATCTCGTTATTACCGGATCCGGTCCATACCATTTATTATTAATAACATCCTTCCACATAACCATGTCTTTAGTATCCATGGAGTCTCTTGTCATATGCCGATCTGCGGCAGACTGATCGTTGTCATTTAGAATTAAAAAATTAAGGGTAAAGAGCGCAAGAGAAAGTCTTTTCCTGGGGGACGCGGACTCAGCAATTCCCCCTTTTTGCTTTTGAAGCATTTCTTTTATGCTTCGATTAGCTCTTTCCACTATACCTTGTCCTTGAGGATTGTAGGGCAATCCGGTGGTGTGGGCAACCTGCATTTGTGCGCAAAAGGCGCAAAAACCATGGGAAGTATAAGCAGGGCCATTATCCGTCTTGAGTCTAAGGGGCTTTCCCCAAGCTGCCCAAGCTTCTAAGCAGTGTATTCTGACGTGAGACACCTTTTCTCCTGCCAGAGGTGTGGCATGAATGACACCAGAAAAGGTGTCCACAGACACATGTAAATATTTCAACTTACCAAATTCCGTCAGATGAGTAACATCCATTTGCCATAGGGCGTTTGGTCTCAACCCCCTGGGGTTTACCCCCACATGGGGAGGATGAAGAAAGGTAACACAAGATTTACAGGCTTTAACAATATCTCTTGCCACATGCCTGGACAAATTATATCTTTTCCTAAGGGTATTAGCAGGTACATGATACAATCTATGAAAGTCTTTTGCCAATTCTACAGGATCAGCAGCAACCAGAGCCACAGCCCGAGTTGCCTGGTCCACCAAATCATTACACTTTGCCATCGGGCCCGGCAGCATAGAGTGGGCGCGAATATGTCCAATATAAAAAGGATGTTTTCTGTTTAAGATAAGGGATTGAATCTGTAACAAAACATTAGAAATTGTACTGGCCTGCTTAACTGAAGCAGCAACTTCAAGAGAAGCAACGGCATTTACAACATATAATGAATCAGAAAATAAGTTAAAAGGTTGATCAAATCTTTTAAAAACTTCAAGCACAATTAAACATTCAACAACCTGTGGGGCATTCGGCCGAAAATTAAAAACCACCGGCTGTTTGTGTCCTTGAACAAAAAAGGCACCTTGTCCAGATTTTGATCCATCCGTAAAGATCGTCAGAGCATCAGCCAAGGGCTCCTTTGAAGTGACAACAGGAAAATACACTAAATTTTTGTTAACTATGGCAAGCAGAGGATGCTTAGGATAATGATTATCAATTACATTTGGAAATGAGCAAACAAGAATTGCCCACATATCCACTGTGGCTGCTAAAATTTGAACTTGCTCACGGGTGTATGGAATAATTAATTTATCTGGAATTTTTGTAAAGTGCATTAAACAATACTTTATACCCAAAATTGCCTGTTTTTTTTAATTTAATTTTATTTAGTTTTTATTTTTTTTATTTTTATATTTTTTTTCTCAGATCAAAATTGCCTGTTTAGCCACTAATTCAGGAAAATATTGAACAGTTTTTGCTCCCACAGAATCATA
Source organism: Dipodomys merriami (assembly GCF_024711535.1). Taxonomy (NCBI): domain Eukaryota; kingdom Metazoa; phylum Chordata; class Mammalia; order Rodentia; family Heteromyidae; genus Dipodomys; species Dipodomys merriami. The sequence continues at coordinate 2,484,364 of NW_027202771.1, forward strand.
GCATTAATAGTTAGCCTTTGAAGCAAGGCAGTGGTATAATTGGCCGTCACTCCATAAGTCCTGGCTGCCTCAACTAAATCCTTAAGCTGGGAGTAGGAAACCAGCTCAAGAATTCTCTTATTGGTAATGGGATTCTCAAAGACTGGGAAAGCGGCTGCTAATCGCGACCAGGTGTTTTCTTTTATAAAGTGACTCTTCCCTGCCGGCAGGCACGGCGGGGGGGCTGACGGGTGAGGGCCAGCTCCGTTTCCTCTTCCTGGCTGCTGCGGTACTCCCACCCCTAGGGGGCGCCACCCCCCATTTCTGTCTGCCTCGTGCTCCGCCGCAGCCTCTTCTAACTCTTCACTATCAGCTGGATCGAGCTGCTCTCCCTCCTCCTCTAACATTTCTTCCTCTGAGTCACTCACAAGATTACTATATTCTTGGTCTCGCCCTTCCACATGTAGGGCTGAGAACCGGTTTGCTTTTAAAGAAGGGCATGGGGGTCTCCTTGAGACCCCCTCCTCTCTAAAACCCTTCTCCTTTTGTGAGGGCTGCAGTCCCTCCTGCTTTAATTCTTTAGGATCCTTTTGTCTTTTTTCCCTTTTTCTTTTAGGCCTATTTTCCTCCCCCTTACTGTATGCTGACTCTGATAGACTATCCTGATGCCGTGTTAGTACTTTGCATCCTTCCTGGATTAAATCAAACCCTCCCTCCTCGAGGCAAGTGCGCACCATCAAAAAGACAAGCCACAAAGGAAGAAGCAATGCAAGCAACCAATAAATATCTAAATCTACAGTGAACAGCATACCGGGGGATATTTACCGACGTCCCCTCTCCGCGTGTTGAGTTCTGGCTCCGGTTCGGCCTCTCGCGCCGGTCCCGTCCCTGGTTCGTTCCCGGGTTTCGGCACCACTTGTAGCGACCGTCTACTCGACCAGCGAGAAAAAACGACCACCACACCAGGAGTCTTCTCAGATCACGCTTTATTGGAGAGCCTTTTAGTTGTAGGAGAGCTTGGGCGCGAGAGAGCGTGCACCCGAAACATAGCCGCTAATATAGGGAAATAGGAACGCGGGTCGGTCTATTGTTGGTCGCCTGCCTTTCACTGTCACCAGGTGTCATGGGATTGGCTGGGGACTCTACCTGGCTCGCTCACGCGCACAGCCCAGGCGTCGCGCCAAGCACCGTCTGGGGTGGTTACCTCAAAGCTGCAAGGGAGTGGGCGGAGTCTCGCCTCCGCTCCCTACACTTACCCTCAGCCTACCCCTCACCCTAACCCTAAACCTAAACCTAACCTTCACTAACAAGTCACCCTAACCCTTACACTAACCCTATCCCTCACCCGCACCCTAACCCTCACCCTGACCCTTATCCTCACACTAACCCTAAACGTAACCCTAAACCTCACACTAACTCTAATCCTCTCCCTAAAACTAACACTAAACCTCCTCCTAACCCTAACCCTAAACTCAACCCTAACCCTAACCCTCACCCTAAACCTAATCCTAACCCTCACCCAAATGCTCACACTAACCCTAACACTAAACCTATCCCTCACCCTCACCCTAACCCTCACCCTAACGCTTACCCTGACACTAACCCTAAAAATCAAACTAAACCTAACCCTCACCCTAACCCTAACCATAATCCTCACCCTAACCCTCATCCTAACACTAACCCTAACCCTCAACCTATCCCTAACCCTAAACATTACCCTAAACCTAACCCTCACCCTCACCCCACACCCTCAGCCAAACACTAACACTAACCCTAATCCTAACCCTAACACTCACACTCACACTCACCCTAACTTGAACCCTAACCATAAACCTAACTCTCACCCTATCCATAAACCTATCCCTAACAAACACACTAACCCTAAACGTCACCCTAACCTTAACCCTAATCCTCACCCTAACTCTAACCCTCACGCTAATCTCAACTTAACCCTAACGCTAACCCTAACCCTCAACCTCACCCTAAACCTCACCCTGATAGGCTCACCATAACCCTAAGGGTAACCATAACCCTAATCCTCACAATCAATCTGACCCTAACCCTCACCCTATCACTCACACTAACCCTAACAGTCACCCTCAAATTAACACTCACCGTCACCTTAACCCTCACCCTAAACCTAACCGTAACCCATACCCTAACACTCACACTCACCCTCACCCTCATCCTCACCTTCACCCTAACCCTAACCCTAACTCGCACCCCAACCATAACCCTCACGCTAACCCTAACTTTAACCCTCACACTCACCCTAACCCTAACCCTAACCCTTAACCTAACCCTCAACCTAACGCTTAATCAAATCCTAACCCTCACTCTCACCCTAATCCTCAACATAACCCTAACCATAACCCTCACCCTAACCCTAACCCTAATCCTAACCCTAACCCTAACCCTCTCCCTCACCCTAAACCTCACCCTAACCCTAAAACTCACCCTAATCCGAAACCTCACCAACACCCTAACTCTCACCCTCACCCGAATCCTCACTCTCACCCTAACCTTCACCAACACCCTAACCCACACCCTTACCCGAACCCTCACTCTCACCCTCACCCTCACACTAAACATCACCCTAACCCTAACCCTCACCCTAACCCTAACCCTAACCCTCATCTTAAACCTCACCCTCACCCTAATCCTCACCCTAAACCTAACCCTAACCCTTTCCAAACCGAAAACCTCACCTTCACACTAACCCTCACCCTAGCCCTCACCCTCAACCTAGACGTCACCCTAAACATAACGGTAAACATAACCCTCAACTTCATGCTCACCCTAATGCTCACCCTCACCCTCAGCCTCACCCTAAACCTACACCTAATCCTAACCCTAACCCTGACCTTCACCCTCACTCTAACCCTAACCTCCACCCTAACCCTAACCCTTACCCTAATGCTAATCCTAAACTTCAACCTCACCCTAACCGTAACACTCAACCTAAACCTAACCCTAACCGTAATGCTAACCCTAACCCTCACCCTCACCCTAACCGAAACCCTAACACTCACCCCAAACCTAACCCTCAACCTAACCCTAACTCTAACCCTCACCCTCAACCTCACCCTAACCCTAACTCTAACCTTAAATCTCACACTCACCCTAACACTAACCCTAAACCTAACCCTAAATCTCACCTTAACCCTAACCCGAAAACTCAACCTCACCCTGGCCCTCACCCTAACCCTAATCCTAACCCTAACCTTCATCCTAATAATCACCCTAACCCTCACCCTAACCCTCACCCTCACCCTCACCCTAACCCTAATCCTAACCCTAACCCTCAACCTAACCATAACCCTTACCCTCAACATAACCCTTACCCTAACCGTCAACCTAACCATAAACTTAACCCGAACCCTAACTCTCACCCTAACACTAACCCTAAACCTCACCCTAACCCAAACCCTAAACCTCACCCTCAACCTAGCCCTCACCATAACCCTAATCCTAACCTTAACACTAATCCTAACCCTCCAACTAACACTTACCCTAAAACTCACCCTAACCCTAACCCTCACCCTCAACCTCACCCTCATCCTAAACCTAAGCCTAAGCCTAAACCTAACGCTAACACACACACTCAACTTAACCCTAACCTTAATCCTAAACCTAACCCTAACCCTAACCCTCCTACCAACTCTCACCCTAACCGTAAACCTAACACTAACCCTAACCCTAACCCTCAACCTAACCCTCACCCTAACCCTAACTTTAACCCTAAACCTCACCCTCACCCAAAACCTAACGCTAACCCTAATGCAAACCCTAAACCTCACCCTAACCCTAACCCTAACACTCACCCTCACCCTCACTGTAACCTTAACACTAAACCTAACCCTAACAATAATCCTAACCCTAATCCTAACCCTCAACCTAAACATAACCCTCACCCTAACCCAAACCCTGACCCTAACACTTACCCTCACTGTAACACTAACCCTAACCCCAACTCTAACCCTCACACTAACCCTAACCTCACCCTAACCCGAAACCCAACCTTCAACCTAACCCTAACCCTTATGCTCAACGTAACCATAACCCTAACCCTAAACCTCACCCTAACCATAACCCTCACACTAACCCTAAACCTCATCCTAAAACTTACCCTCACCCTAACACTAACCCGAACCCTATTCCTAAACCTCACCCTCACCCTCACTGTAACTGTAACCCTAACCGAAATGCTAACAATAACCCTAATCCTAACCCTAACCCTCACCCTAACCATAACCCTCCTCCTAACCATAACCCCCACCCTAACACTTACCCTCACCCTAACACTAACCCTAACCCTAACACTAACCCTCACACTAACCCTAAACCTCACCCTCACCTTAAACCTCACCTTAACCCTAACCCTCATCCTCACTCTAAACCTCACACTAACCCTAACACTTATCCTCAATCTAACCCTCACACTCAGCCTAAAACTAACCCTCACCCTAACACTAACCCTCACCCTTAACATAACCCTCACCTTCAGCCTAACCCTCACCTTTACCCTTACTATCACCCCCACCCTCACCCTAACCCTAACCCTGACCCTAACCCTAATTCTACCTCTAAACCTCACACCCACCCTAACCCTAAACCTAACCCTAACCTTAATGCTTACCCTAACACTAACCCTAACCCTCAACCTAACCCTAACCCTCACGCTCACCATAACCCTAACCCTATCCCTCACCCTAACCCTAATCCTACGCCTAACCCTCATCCTAACCCTCCCTCTAACCCTTACCCTAACCCTCACGCAACCCTAACCCTTACCCTCAACTTCAGCCTCAGCCTAAACCTAAGCCTAAGGCTAACCCTCACCCTAAACCTCACACTCACCTACACCCTAACCCTAATCGTAAACCTAACCCTATCCCTAAAACTCAACCCAACCCTCACCCTCACCCTAACCCGAACACTAACCCTAACCCTAATCCTCACCCTAACCCTCCCCCTAAACCTAACTCTAACCCTAAACCTCACCCTCACCCTAAACCTAACCCTAACCCTAACACTAAAGCTCACCGTAAAACTCAGCCTAAACCTAACCCTCACCCTCACCCTCAACCTAATCGTAACTCTAACCCTAACCCTAACAATAACACTAAACCTAACCCTAAACATAACCCTAACCCTCACCCTAACCCTAATCATAACCCTAACCATAAACCTCACCCTAACCCTCACCCTAACCCTCACCCTCACTGTAAGTCTAACCCTAACCCTAACAATTACACTAATCCTAACACTAAACTTAACACTAACCCTAATCTTAAAACTCACACTCACCCTAACCCTAATTCTAACCATCACCCTCAACCTAACACAAACCTGCATGTCACGGTAACCCTAACTCTCATCCTAACCCTCACCCTAACCCTCAAACTCACCCTAACAGTAAACCTAAACGTCACCATCACCCTAGCCCTCACCCTAACTCTTATCCTATCCCTAATCCTCATCCTAACCCTCATCCTAAGCCTAACCCCCACCCTAACCCTAACCCTAAACCTCAAACTAACCCTAACCCTCACGCTTACTGTAACCCTAACCCTAACCCTAACCCTCACCCTAAACCTCACCCTAACCCTAACCCTCACCCTCACCCTCAACCTCAGAATAACCCTAACAATAATCCTAACCCTAACCCTCACCCTAACCATAAACCTCTCCCTAACCCAAAACTGCACCCTAAAACTTACGCTCACCCTAACACTAATCCTAACCCTAACACTAACCCTCATACTAACCCTAACCCTAACCCTAACCCTAAACCTCAACCTAACCCTCAAACTCACCATAACCCTAACACTAACTCTAACACTCACCCTCACCCTAAGCCTTCCCCTAACCCTATATCTAACCCTAAACCTCACCCTCACAATAACCCTAACAATAACCCTAAACATAAACCTCACACTAACCCTAACACTAACCCTCACCCCCACCCTCACCCTCAGAGTAACTCAAACCCTAACCCTAACAATAACACTAACCCTAATCCTTACCATCCCCCTAACCCTAATCCTCATCCCCACCCTCACCCTCAGCCTAACCCTCAGCCTAAGCCAAACGCTCACCCTAACCCTCACACTCACCCTCACCTGAACCCTAATCCTAAACCTAAACCTATCCCTAAACATCAAGCGAACCCTCATCCTCGCACTAAACCTAAACATAAACCTACCCCTAACCATCCCCCTAATCCTAACTCTATCCCTAAACCTCACCCTCACCCTAACACTAACACTAACCCTAACCCTAAACCTCACTCTAAACCTCACTCTAACCCTTACCCTCACCCTCACCCTCAACCTAACCTTAACTCTAAATCTAACCCTAACAATAACACTAACCCTAAACCTAACACTAACCATAACCCTCACCCTCAGCCTCACCTTCACCGCAAACTTAACCCTAACAATAAAATTAACAATAACCCTAAACCAAACAACAACCCTAACCCTAACCCTCACCCTAACCCTAACCCTAAAACTCACCATAAACCTGCAACTAAACCTAACTCTAACCCTAAATCTCACCCTTACCCTAAACCTAACCCTAACCCTAATCCAAAACCTCACCCTAAACCTCACCCTAACCCTAACACTAACACTCACCCTAATCCTAAGGCTAACCCTAAACCTCAACCTAACCCTAACCCCCAAGCTCACCGTAATCCTAACCTCAAACCTCACCCTAACCCTGCCCCTAAACCTAACGCTAACCGTAAACCTCACCCTCACCCTAACCCTAACCCTAATCCAAAACCTCACCCTAACCCTCACCCTAAACGTAAACCTCACCCTCACCCTCACACTAACCCAAACCTTTACCCTATCCCTAACCCTACCCCTCAACCTAACCCTCACCCTCACCCTAACCCTAACACTAACCCTCACCCTAAACCTAACCCTAACCCTAACCCTCACCCTAAACCTAAACCTAACCCTCATCCTAAACCTAAACCTTACCTGATACCTAACCCTAACGCTAAACCTAACCATAACCCTAACCCTCACCCTCAACCTTACCCTCACCCTAACCCTAAACCTAACCCTAACCCTCACCCTAACCCTAACCCTCACCGTCACCATCACCCTCACCCTAACCCTCAATCTCAAACTCACCTTCACCCTAACCCTCAAACTAAACCAAACCCTCACCCTAACCCTAACAATCTCCCTAACACTAAACCTACCTTTCACCCTAACCTTAACCCTAAAGGTCACCCTAACCCTAACCCTCACCCTCACCCTCATCCTCTACCTAACACTAACCGTAACCCTAATCCTAACCCTAACTCTCACCCTCATACTCACCCTAACTCAAACCCTAACCCTAACCATAACCCTATCCCTAATTCTCATCCTAAACCTAACACTAATCCTCAATCTAACCCTAACCTTGACCCTCATCCTAACCCTAACCCTATCCCTCCCCTTAACCCTAACCTTAACCCTTACCGTAACCCTCACCCTCAGCCTAAACCTCACATTTACCTTTACCGTCACCCCCACTCTAACCCTCACCCTAAGCCTAACACTCACCCTAACCCTATCTCTACCCCTAAACCTCACCCTCACCCTAATCTTAACTCTAAGCCTAACCCTAACATTAACACTAACCCTAACCCTTACCATCACCCTAACCTTAATCCTCACCCACACCTTCACCCTCAGACAAACCCTAAGCCTAAGCCTAAGACTCACCCTAACCCTCACACTCACTCTCACCCTAACCCTAATCCTTAACCTAACCCTATCCCTAAACCTCAACTTAACTCTCACCCTCATCCTAACCCTAGCCCTAAACATCACCCTAACCCTCCCCTCAACCCTAACTCTAAACCTAAACCTCACCCTCACCATAAACCTAACCCTAACCCTAACCCTAAACCTCACCCTAAAACTCACCCTAACCCTCACCCTCAGCCTCACCCTCAACCTAACTTTAACTCTAACCTTAACCCTAACAATAACACTAACCATAACCATAACCATAAACATAACCATGACCCTCACCCTCACCGCAAACTTCAACCTAACCATAACACTAACAATAACACTAACACTAACACTAACCCTAAGCCTCACCCTAACCTTAACACTAACTCTAACCCTAAACCTCACCCTAACCCTGCCCCTAAACCTAATTCTAAACCAAAACCTCACCCTAAACCTCACCCTAACCCTAACCCTAACCCTCACCCTAATCCTAAGCCTTACCCTAACCCTCAACCTAACCCTAAACCTCACACTCACCGTAACCCTATCCCTAACCCTCACCCTAACCCTAAACTTACCCCGAACCCTAAATCTCAAACTAACCCTACCCCTAACCCTTACCCTATCCCTAACCCTCACCTTCACCTCACCCTCACCCTCATGCTAACCCTTACCCTAATCCTAATCCTAACACGAAGCCTAACCCTCACTCTCACCCTAACCCTCACCATAAACCTAACTCTAACCCTAACCCTCACCCTCAGCCACAACCTAACCCTAACTCTAACCCTAAACCTTAACCTCACGCTAAACCTAACACTAATCTTAAACCCAAACCTCACACTAACCCTAACCCTAAACCTCACCTCACCCTAGCTCTTACCCTAACCCTAATCCTAACCCTAACCCTCACCCTAACACCAAACCGAACCCTCACTGTCACACTCACCCTAACCCTAATCCAAATCCTAACCCTCAACCTAACCCTAACCCTCACCCTCACCGTAACCCTTACCCTAACCCTCAACCTAACCCCAAAATTAACCCTAACCCTATCCCTCACCCTAACAATAACCTCACCCTCACCCTCAGCCTAACCCTAATCCTAACCCTAACCCTCCTCCTAACCCTCACCCTAACCTAACCCTTACCATCACCCTAACCCTAATCCTCACCCCCAACCTCACCCTCAGCCTAATCCTAAACTTAAGCCTAACCCTAACCCTAACACTCACCCTTACCCTAAACCTCAACCTAACCCTAAACCTGACCCTAACCCTAACACTAACCCTAACCCTAACCTTCAAAGTAACCCTCCCCCTAACCCTATAGCTAAAACTAAATCTCGCCCTCATGCTAATCCTAATCCTAACCCTAACACTAAACCTGACCCTAACCCTAACACTAATCATCACCCTCACACTCAACCTCACCCTCACCATAACTCTAAACCTAACCCTAACAATAACACTAATCTTAAACCTAAACCTAACCTTAACCTTAATCCTAACCATAATCCTAACACTCACCCTCACCCTAACAATAAAACTAACCCTAACCCTCAAGCTAACTCTAACCCTCACCCTCACTGTAACCCTAACCCTCATGCTAACCCTCACCCGAACCCTAATCCTAAACCTAAACCGTACCCTAGCACTAACCCTAACCCTCACCCTCACCATAGTCCTCACCCTAACCCTAATCCTAACCCTCATCCTCACCCTAACATTAAAATTAACCGAACCCTAACTCTCACCCTAAACCTAACCCTAACCCTCACCCTAAACCTAACCCTCAACCTCATCCTCACCCTCAGCCTAACCCTAAACCTAAGCCTAACCCTAACCCTAAACCTCACACTCACCCTAACCCTAACCCTAAGCCTAATCCTAACCCAAACCCTAAACCTCACCCTCACCCTAACCCTAAACATAAGAGTAACCCTAACCCTAACCCTAACCCTCACCCTCAGCCTCACCCTAACCCTAACTCTAACCCTAAACCTCATACTCACCCTAACCCTAAACCTAACCCTAACACTAAACCTCACCCTAACTCTAACCCTAAACCTCACCCTCACCCTAGCCCTCACCCTAGCCCTAATACTAAACCTAAACCTAACCCTAACCCTCACACTCACCCACACCCTCAACCTCACCATAACTCTAACCCTAACCCAACCCCTAAACCTTAAGCTCACTCTAACCCTAACAATAACCCTAACCCTAATCCTAACCCTCACCCTCACCATCACCATCACCCTCACCATTACTCTAAAACTAACACTAAAATTAACACTAATCCTAACCCTAAACCTAACCCTAACCCTAAGCCTAATGCTAACACTCACCCTCACCCTAACCCTAATCCTAACCCTAACCCTCACCGTCATGGTAACCCTAACCTTCATCCTAACCCTCACCCTAAACCTAACCCTAACTTTAAACCTTACCCTAACACTAACCCTAATCCTCAACCTGACCCTAGCCCTCAACCTAACCCTAATCGTAACCCTAATCCTCATCCTAACCCTCACCCTAACCCTAATCCTAACCCTCCCCCTAACGCTAACCCGAACCTCACCCTAACCCTCACCCTAACCCTAACCCTCATCCTAACACTTACCATCACCCTAACACTAACCCTAACCCTAACACTAACCCTCACACTAACCCTAACCATCACCCTAACCCTAAACCTCACCCTAAAACTAACCCTAAACCTCACCCTCACCTTAGATTTCATCATAACCCTAACCCTCATCCTCACCCTAAACCTCACACTAACCCTAACACTAATCCTCAATCTAACCCTTACCCTCACTCTAACCCTAACCCTAACGCTCACCCTAACCTTAACTCTCACCCTTACAATAACCCTCACCCTCAGTCTAACCATCATCTTTACCCTTACCATAACCCCCACCCTAACCCTCAACCTAACCCTAACCCTCACCCTAACACTAACTCTACCCCTAAACCTCACCCTCACCATCACCCTAACTCTAACCCTACCCTAACACTAAATCTCACCCTAAAACTAACCCTAATCCTTATCCTCAACCAACCACTCAGCCTAACCCTAAGTCTAAGCCTAACACTTAACCTAAACCACACCCTCAACCTAGCCCTCACCCTAACCCTAATCCTAACCCTAACCTCATCCTAACCCTCACCCAAAACCTAACCCTAACCTTAATCCTTACCCTAACACTAACTCTAATCCTCACCCTGAACCTAGCCCTCAACCTAACCCTAATCGTAACCCTGATCCTCATCCTAACCCTCACCCTAACCCTAACCCTCACCCTAAACCTAACCCTCACCCTAACACTTACCCTCACCCTAACACCAAACCTAATCCTAATCCTAACCCTAACCCTAACCCTCACCCTCACTGTAACCTTAACCCTAACCTTAAATCTAACAAAAACCCTAACCCTAACTCTAACTCTCACCCTAACCATTACCCTCACCCTAAACCTAACCTCACCCTTAAAACTTACCCTCACACTAACACTAACCCTAACGCTAACACTAACGCTCACACTAACCCTAACCATCAACCTAACCCTAAACCTCACCCTAACACTAAACCTAACCCGCACCCTCACCCTAGCCCTCACCCTAACCCTAACCCTCATCCTCACACTAAACCTCACACTAACTCTAACACTAATCCTCAATCTAACCCTCACCCTCACCCTAACTCTAACACTAACCCTCACCCTAAACCTAACCCTCACCCTTATCGTAACCCTCACCCTCAGCCTAATCCTCACCTTAACCTTACCGTCACCCTCACCATATCCCGCACACTAAACATAACCCTCACCCTAACCCTCACCCTAAACCTAAATCTACCTCTAAACCTCAACCTCACCCTAACCCTAACTCTAACCCTAACCCTAACCCTAAACCTCACCCTAACCCTAACCCTAACCCTCATGCTCAAGGTCACCATAACCATAACCCTAAACATAACCATAACAATAACCCTAACCCTAAACCTCACCCTAACAATAACCCTCCCCCTAACACTAACCCTAACACTAACACTAACACTCAAACTAACCCTAACCCTAATACTCAATTTAAGCCTCAGACTAACGCTAGCACTTACCCTAGCCCTAAACCTAACCCTAACCCTCACACTTATCTTAACCCTCACCCTCAGCCTAAACCACACCTTTACCCTTACCATCATCCTCATCCTGACCCGAAACGTCATCCTAACCCTCACCTTAACCTTAAACCTAACCATCACCCTAACCCTAACCCTCACCCTCAATCTCACCCTCAGCCTAACACTCAGCCTAGGCCTAAACCTTACCCTAACCCTCACCCTAGCCCTCTCTCTAACCCTAATCCTAAACCTAACCATCATCCTAACCCTCACACTAACCCTAACCCTAACCATCACCCTAACCCTAATCTTCATCCACACCCTCATCCCCAGCATAAACCTAAGCCTAAGCCTAACGCTAACCCTAAACTTCACGCTCACACTCACCCTAACCCTAATCCTAAACCTAACCCTAAACCTCAAGCTAAACCTCACCCTAACCTTATCCCTAACACTAATCCTAACCCTAACCCTCGACATAAACCTCCCCCTAACCCTAAATCTAACCCTAAACTCATCCTAACCCTAACCCAAATCCTAAACCCTAACCCTCACCCTAACCCTAAACCTCACCCTCACAGTAACCCTGACCCTCATCCTAAACCAAACTCTATCCCTAAACCTCACCCTGACCCTAGCCCTCACCCTAAACATAATCCTAACCCTAACCCTAATCCTCATCCTAACCCTCACCCTAACCCTAACCCTCACCCTAATCCTAAGTCTACGCCTAACCCTCAACCTAACCCTAATCATCATGCTCACCGTAATCCTAACCCTAACACTTACCCTAACCCTAAACTTAAACTGAACCATAACTTTCACCCTAACCCCACCCCTAACCCTCACCCTAAGCCTAACCCACACCCTCACCCTCACTGTCAGCCTAAACCTAAGGCTAACCCTAACCCTATTCCTAAACCTCACACTCACGCTAACCCTAACCCTAACACTAATCCTAACCCTAACCCTCATCCTAATCCTCACCCTAACACTAACCCTAACCCTCACCCTCACCCTCACCCTAAACCTAATCGTTACCCTAACCCTCAACCTAACCCTAACCCTCACCCTCAACATAACCCTCACCCTAAACCTCAACCTAACACTAAACTTAAACCGAACACTAACTCTCACCCTATCCCTAACCCTAACCCTCACCCTAACCCTAAACCTAACCCTCACCCTCACCCACACCGTAACCTTAACCCTTAACATAACCCTAACAATAACCCTATCCATAACCTCAATGTAACCATAACCCTCACCCTAACCCAAATCCTGAACCTAACACTTACCATCACATTAACACTAACCCTAACCCAAACACGAAACCTCACACTAAACCTAACCCTAACCTCACCCTAACCCTAACCCTAAACCTAACCCTCAACCAAACAGTAACCCTTACGCTCAACGTAACCCTAACCCTAACCATAATCCTCACCCTTACCCTAACCCTCATCCTAACACTTATCTTCACCCTAACCCTAATCCTAATCTTAACCCTAACCCTAACCCTCACCCTCACCCTCACCATAACCGTAACCCTAACCCTAACACTAACAATAACGCTAAACCTAACCCTAACCCTCAACCTAACCATAATCCTCACCCTAAACCTAAGCTCACCCTAGCACTTACCCTCACCCTAACACTAACCCTAACCCTAACACTAACACTCACACTAAACCTAAACATCACCTAACCTTAAATCTCACCCTAACACTAACCCTAATCCTCACCCTCACCTTAGCCCTCAACCTAACCCTAACCCTCATCCTCACCCTAAACCTCACACTAACCCGAACACTTATCCTCAATCTAACCCTCACCCTGACTCTAACCCTAACCCTAACCCTAACCCTAACCCTAACCCTCACCCTCACCCTTACCATCACCCTCAACCTCAACCTCACCTAACGCTCTCCTTTACCCTTACCGTCAACCACAACCTAACCCTCACCCTAACCCTAACACTCACCCTAAGACTAACTCTACCCCTAAACCTCACCATCACCCTAACCCTAACTCTAACCCTAACCCTAACATTAAAACACACCCTATCCCTAACCCCATCCCTTATCCTCAACCAAAATCTAAGCCTAACCCTAAGCTTAAGCCTAACACTAACCCTACCCACACCCTCACCCTAACCCTCACCCTAACCCTAATCCTAACCCTAACCAACATCCTAACCCTCACGCAAACCCTAACCCTAACAATCAGCCTAACTCTAATCCTCACCCCCACCCTCACCCTCAGCCTAACCCTAAGCTTAAGCCTAAGCCTAACACTTACCCTACCTACACCCTCACCCTAGCCCTCACCCTAACCCTAATCCTAACGCTAAACGTCATCCTAACCCTCACCCTAACCCTAGCCCTAACCATCACCCTAACTCTAATCCTCAACCCACCCTCACCCTCAGCCTAACCCTAAGCCTAAGCCTAACCCTAACACTAACACTCACCCTCAGCCTAACCCTAATCTTAACCGTAAATCTAAAATTAACCCTAAAACTCAACCTAAGCCTCACCCTAACTTTAACCCTAAAACTAACCCTAACCCTCGACCCAACGCTCCAACTAACCCGAAACCTAACCCTAAATCTCACACTCACCCTAACCCTAATCCAAACCCTAAACTGAAACCTCACCCTAACCCTGAAACTAACCCTCACCCTCACCCCCACCCTCACCCTCACCTTAACTCTAATCCTAACCCTAACAATAACACTAATCCTAAACCTAAACCTAACCCTAACCCTAACCCTAATGCTAAAACTCACCCTCACCATAACCCTAATCCTAACCCTAACCCTCACCCTAACCCTAAACTTCACCCTCACCGTAACCTTAACCCTAATACTAACCCTCACTCTAAACCTCAACTTAACCTTAAACCTTATCCTAACACTAACCCTAATCCTCACCCTCACCCTAGCCCTCATCCTAACCCTAATTGTAACCGTAATCCTAATCCTAACCCTCACCCTAACTCTAATCCTACCCCTCACCCTAACCCTAACCCTAACCCTCAACCTAACCCTAAACATAACCCTCACTGTAACCCTAACCCTAACCCTAAACATAACTTGAACCCTAACTCTCAAGCTAACCCTAACCCTAACCCTCAACCTAAAGCTAACCCTCACACTCGCCCTCTCCCTCAGCCTAACCCTAAGCCTAAGCCTAACCCTAACCCTCACCCTCACCCTAACCTTAACCCTCACACTCAACCTCACCCTCAGACTAAACCTAAGCCTAACCCTAATCCTAACACTAACCCTAGACCTCACACTCACCCTAACCCTGACACTAATCCTAATCCTAACCTTAACTCTAACCCTCACCCTCACCCTAAATCTCACCCTAACCCTAACCCTAAAGCTAACACTAACCCTAACCCTAACCCTCACCCTCAGCCTCACCCTCACCCTAATTCTAACCATAAACCTCACCTTTACCATAACCCCAAACCTAAACCTAACCTGAAACCTCACCCTAACCCAAACCCTAACCCTAAGCCTAACTCTAACCCTAAACCTCACCCTCACCCTAACACTAACCCTAACCCTAAAACTCACCCTAACCCTAACCTTCAACCTCACCCTCAACCTCACCGTAACTCTAGCCCTAACCCTAACAATAACACTAACCCTAACCCTAACCCTAAATCTCACCCTCACCCTCAGCCTCACCCTCACTGCAAACTTAAACCTAACCATAACACTAACAATATGCCTAATCCTAAGACTAACCCTAACCTAACCCTGACCCTCACCGTAAGCCTAACCCTAACCCTAACCCAAACCCTAACCAAAACCCTCACCCTAACTCTAAGCCTAAACCTAACCCTAACCCTAAGCCTCACACTCACCCTCACCCTAACCGTAACCCTAAACCTAACCCAATCCTTAACCCTAACCCTCAGCCTAGCCCTCACCCTAACCCTAAACTTAACCCTAAACCTCATCCTAAACCTGACACTAACCATAACCCTAACCGGAACCCTAACCCGAACCCTAACCCTCACCCTCATGCTCGGCCTAAGCCTAAGCCTAAGCCTAAACCTAACCCTAACCCTCACCCTAACAATAACCCTAAAACTAAACCTCACTCTAACCCTAAATCTCACCCTCACCCTAACCCTAAATCGAAACCTAACTCTAACCCTAAAAATAACCCTAACCCTCACCCTAACCATAATCCTCACCCTAACCCTAAACCTCACCCTAACACTTACCCTCACCCGACCCCTAATCTTAACCCTAACACTAACCCTCACAAAAACCCTAACCCTAAACTCACCCTAACCTTAACCCTAACCCTAAACCTCAACATAACCCTAACCCTCACTCTCAAAGTAACCCTAAACCTAACCTTGACCCTCACCCTTACCATAACCCTCACTCTAACCCTATCACTCACCCTAACACTTACCCTCACCCTAACACTAACTCTAATCCTAACCCTCACCCTCAACTTAACCGGAACCCTAACCCTAACACTAACAACAACCCTAACCCTAAACCTAACAAAAACCCTAACCCTAACCCTAAACCTCACCCTAATCATTACCCTCACCCTAAACCTAACCCTCACACTAACACTTACTCTCACCTTAACACTAACCTTAACCCGAACACTAAGCCTCACACTAAATCTAACAATCACCCTAACCCTAAACCTCACGCTAACACTAACCCTAAACCTCAACCTAACCCTAGCCCTAAACCTAATACTCATCCTCACGGTAAACCTCACACTAAAGCTAACACTAATCATCAATCTAAACCTCACCCTCACCCTAACCCTAACCCTAACCCTAACTCTCACCATTACCGTGACCATCACCCTCAGCCTAACCCTCACCTTACCCTTACAGTCACCCACAACCCAACCCTCACCCTAAGCCTAACCTCACCCTAACACTAACTCTACCCCTAAACCTCACCCTAATGCTAACTCTAACCCTAACCCTAACACTAAACCTCACACTAACCCTAACCCTAACCATCACCCTCAACCTCACGCTCAGCTTAACCCTAAGCCTAAGCCAAACCTTTACCCTAACCCTCAGCCTCACCCTAGCCCTCACCCTAACATAAATCCTAACTCTAACCCTAAACCTAACCTCACCCTCACCGTAAACCTTACCCTAACCCTCACCCTAACACTAAATCTAATCTTAACCCTAAATCTCAAACTGACCCTAACCCTCAACCTCACCGTAACCCTTACCCTAACCCACACTCTAACCTTAAACTTAACTTGAATCTTTCTCTCACCCTAACCCTACCCTAACTCTCACCCTAACCCTAACATTAAACCTCACCCTCACCCTAAAACTCACCCTTGCCCTAACGCTAACCGTAACCCTAAAACTCACCCTAACCCTAACATTCACCCTCACCCTCAACCTCAACGTAACTCTAGCCCTAACCCTAACAATAACACTAACCCTAACTCTAACCCTAACCCTCACCCTTTCCCTCAGCCTCACCCTCACTGCAAACTTAAACCTAACCATAGCACTAACAATAAACCTAACCCTAAGCCTAACCCTAACCCTAGCTCTAATTCTTTCCCCCACAGACACCCTCAGCCTAACCCTAAGCCTAAACTTAACCCTTACCCTAACCCTCACTGTAACCCTAAACCTAACACTAACACTAACCATAAACCTAACCCTAAATCTAACCCTAAACCTAAACCTAATCCTCAGTCTCACCTGCACCCTAACCCAAACTCTAACCCTAACCCTCACCCTAACTCTAAGCCTAATCCTAACCCTAACCTTATGCCTCACAATCACCCTCACCCTAACCCTAATCCTAAACCTAACCCTATCCCTAACCTTAACCCTCACCCTAACCCTTACCCTAGCCCTCACCCTAACCCTAAACCTCATCCAAACCTGACACTAACCATAAGCCTAACCCTAACCCTAACCCGCACCCTAAACCTCACCCTCATGCTCGGCCTAAGCCTAAGCCTAACCCTAACCCTAAACCTCACCCTAATCCTAACACTCACCCTAACTCTAACCCTTAATATCACCCTCACCCTAACCCTAACTCTAACCCTAAACCTACCCCTAACAATAACCCTAACTCTCACCCTAACCATAATCCTCACCCTAACCTTAAAGCTCACCCTAACACTTACCCTCACCCTACCCCTAATCTTAACCCTAACACTAACCCTCACAATAACCCTAACCCTAAACTCACCCTAACCCTAACCCTAACACTAACCCTCAACCTAACCCTAACCCTAACGCTCAATGTAACCCTAACCCTAACCCTGACCCTCACCCTAATCATAAACCTCACCCTAACCCTATCCCTCACCCTAACACTTACCCTTACCCTAACACTAACCCTAATACTAATCCTAACCCTATCCCTAACACTCACCCTCACAGTAACCGTAACCCTAACCATAATCCTAACAAAAACCCTAAACCTAACCCTCACCCTAACCATTACCCTCACCCTAAACCTAACCCTCACCCTAACCATTACCCTCACCCTAAACCTAACCCTCACCCTAACACTTACCCTCACCTTAACACTAACCGTAACCCGAACCCTAAGCCTCACACTAACACCAACCCTAAACCTCAACCTAACCCTAGCACTAACCCTAACCCCAACACTAATCCTCACGGTAAAACTCAAAGTAACCCTAACACTAATCCTCAATCTAACCCTCACCCTCACCCTAACACTAACATTAAAGCCCACATTAACCGTAACCCGAAACCTCACCTGCACCCTCACCTTCACCATAACCCTAACCCTAACCCTAAAAATAACACTAACACTAACCCTAACCATCAACCTAACCCCTATCCTCACCCCAACCCTCACTCTCAGCCTAACCCAAAGTCTAAGCCTAACCCTCACCCTAACCCTCACCCTAACCCTAACACTAAACCTAACCCTAACCCTAAACCTCAACCTAACACTCACCCTCACCCTCACCCTAACCTTAACACTACCCCAAAACTTAAACCTCACCCTAACACTCCCCCTAACCCTAACTCAAACCTAAACCACATCCATACCCTAACCCTTACCCTTACCCTCACCCTAAACCTAACCCTAACCCTAAACCTCAACTTAACCCTAACCCTCACCCTCACCCTCAACCTAAACATAACTCTAACCCTAACCCTAACCATAACTCTCACCCTCAGCCTCAACCTCACGGCAAACTTAACCCTAACCATAGCACTAACGATAACCCTAAAACTAACCCTAACCCTAATACTCACCCCCACCCTCACATTCAGCCTAACCCTAAGCCTAACCCTATCCCTAACACTAAGCCTCACCGTAACCCTGACCCTATCCCTAACCCTAACCCTAAACCTAACCCTACCACTAACCCTAAAACTCACCCTAACAATCACCCTAACCCTCAGCCTAACCCTAACCCTAACCCTCAACCTCACCCTAGCCCTCACCCTAAACTTAATTCTAATGCTCACCCTCACCCTAACCCTAACCCTCATCCTCACCCTAAACCTCAAACTAACCCTAAACCGAATCCTCAATCTAACCCTCACCCTAACCCTAACCCTAAACTTTACCCTAACCCTCACCCTTCTCTTAAACCTCAACCTCAGCCTAAACCTCACCATTACTCTTACCATCATAATTACCCTAAACCTCACCCTAACCCTAAATCTCATCCTTACAATCACCTTAACCTAAAACCTACACAGCACCCTAACACTAACCCTCACTCTCAACCTCATGCTCAGCCTGACCCTAAGCCTAAGCCTTACCCTAAACCTCAACCTAAGCCTAACCCTCACCCTCACTGTAACACTAACCCTCATCCTAACCCTCACCCGAACCCTAATCCTAACCGTAAACCTTACCCTAAAACTAACCATAACCCTCACCATCCCCCTAGCTCCCACCCTAAAACTAATCCTAACCCTAATCCTCACCATAAACCTAAACATAACTGAACCATAACTCTCACCCTAACCCTAACCCTAACCCTCACCCTAACCCTATCCCTAACCCTCACACTCACCCTAAACCTAACCCTAATCCTAACCCTAACCCTAACACTAACCCTAAACCTAACCCTAAACATAACCCTCCACTCACCTTAACCCTAACCCTAAGCCTAACCCTAACCCTAAACCTCACCCTCACCCTAAACCTCACCCTAATCCTAATCCTAAACCTCAGCCTCACACTAACCCTAACCCTAAACCTCACCCTCATCCTCACCCTAACACTAAATCTAACCCTAAACCTCACACTCACCCTAACCCTAAATCTAACCCTACCCCGAAACCTAACCCTAACTCTAACCCTAAACCTCTCCCTAGCCCTCACCCTAACCCTAACCATAAATCTAAACCTAACCCTAACCCTCACACTCAATCGCACCCTCACCCTCACAGTAACTCTAACCCTAACTCAAAACCTAAGCCTACAACTTACTCTAACCTTAACGCTAGTACTAACCCTAACCCTCACCCTCACCTTAACTCTAACCCTAACCCTAACCCCACCCTAACCCTAACTCTCACCAGCACCCTCACCCTCACTGTAACTCTAACCCTTACCCTAACAATAACACTAACCCTAACCCTAAACATCACCCTAACCCTAATCCTCAACCCCATCCTGACACTCAGCCTAACCCTAAGACTAAGCCTAACTCTCCACCTAATCCACACACTCACGCTCACCCAAAGCCTAAACCTAAATGTAGCCCTATCGCTAAACCTCAACCTAAACCTCACCCTCACCCTAACTCTAACCCTAACGCTAAACCTCACCCTAACCCTACCCCAAACCCTAAATCTAACCCTAAACCTCACCCTCAACCTCACCCTCACCCTAACCCTAAACATAATCCTAAACCTCATTCTAACCCTAACCCTAACCCTCACCCTCAAACTTAACCACACTGTAATTCTAACCGTAACCCTAAAAATAACAGTAACCCTAACCCTCACCCTAACCCTAACCAAACCCTCACCCTCAGCCTCACCATCACTGCAAACTTAACCCTAAACATAACACTAACAATAACCCTAACCCTAACCATAACCATAAACCTAATCCTCACCCCCACCTTCACCCTCAGCCTGACCCGAACTTAACCCTAACCCAAACCCTAACCCTCACCGTAACCCTAACCCTAACCCTAAACCTAACACAAACTGTAACCCTAAACCAAACCCTAAACCTAACACTAATCCTCAGCCTCCCCCTCCCCCTAACACAAACCCTAACACTGACCCTCACCATAACCCTCACGCTAACCCTCCTCCTAACCCTATATCTAACCCTAAACCTCACCCTCACACTAACACTAACCCTAACCCTAACCCTAAACCCCAATCTAATCCTAATCCTAACCCTCACCCTCCCCCTCACCGTAACTCTAACCCTAACCCTAACAATATCACTAACCCTAACCGTAACCCTAAACCTAACCCTAATCCTCAGCCTTACTCTCACCCTAACCCTAACCATAACCATAACGGTAACCCTAAACCTAAGCCAAACCCTAACCCTAAACCTCACACTCACACTCACCCTAACCCTAATCCTAAACCTAATACTATACCTAACACTAACCCTCACCCAAAGCCTCACACTAGCCTTCACCCTAAACATAATCCTAACGATAAACATCATCCAAACATTCACCATAACCCTAAACCTAACCTTCACCCTAACCCTAACCCTAACCCTCACCCACATGCTCGTCCTAAGCCAAAGCCTAACACTAACCAAACCATAAAACTAACCCTAAACCTAACCCTCATCCTAACCCTCACCGTAACCCTAAGTCTAACCCTAAACTTCACCCTCACCCTAAACCTAACTCTACCCTAACCCAAGCCCTAAACCTCACAGTAACACTAACCCTAACCCTCACCCTCATCCTCAATGCAACCCAAATTCTAACCCTAACCCTAACAGTAACGCTAACACTAATCCTAACCCTCACCCTTACCATAACCCTCATCCTCACACAAACCCTCACCCTAACACTTACACTCACCCTAACACTAACCCTAATCCTAACACAAACACTCACACTAACACTAACCATCACCCTAACCCTAAACCTCACCCTAATCCTAAACCTAACCCTCACCCTAACCCTGACCCTCATCCTCACCCTAAACCTCACACTAACCGAACACTAATCCTCAATCTATCCTTCACTCTCACCCTACCCCTAACCCTAACATTCACCCTAACCCTAACCCTCACACTAAACCTCACCCTAACCCTAACTCTACCCCTAAACCTCACCCTCACCCTAACCTTACCTCTAACACTAACCCTAACACTAAAAACCTCACCCTAACCTTAACCCTAAACCTCAGCCTCAACCTCACCGCAAATCTAAAACTAAACCTACCAATAACACTAACCCTCGACCTAACCCTAACCCTCACCCTAAACCTAAACCTTACCCTCACCCACAAACTGGGCCTAAGCCTAAACCAAAGCCTAAGCCTAAACCTAACCCTGACCCTCATCCTCACCCTAAACCTCACACTAACCGAACACTAATCCTCAATCTATCCTTCACTCTCACCCTACCCCTAACCCTAACATTCACCCTAACCCTAACCCTCACACTAAACCTCACCCTAACCCTAACTCTACCCCTAAACCTCACCCTCACCCTAACCTTACCTCTAACACTAACCCTAACACTAAAAACCTCACCCTAACCTTAACCCTAAACCTCAGCCTCAACCTCACCGCAAATCTAAAACTAAACCTACCAATAACACTAACCCTCGACCTAACCCTAACCCTCACCCTAAACCTAAACCTTACCCTCACCCACAAACTGGGCCTAAGCCTAAACCAAAGCCTAAGCCTAAACCTAACCCTAACCCTCACCCTAGCCCTAACCCTAACACTAACCCTAACTCTAACCCTAAACCTCACCCTTGCCCTAACCCTAACTCTAACCCTAACCCTAAACCTAAACGTCATCCTAACCCTAACCCTAACAATAACACTAACCCTAACCTTAACCCTACCCTAACGCTACCCCTAACCCTAACACTAAACCGAAACCTAACGCTAACCATAAACATAACCATAACCCTCACCCTAGCCCTAACCTCACCCTAACACTAACCCCAATCCTCACACTCACACTGGCCCTAACCCTAAACCTAACTCACACCCTCACCCTAAACCTCATCCTAACCCTAAACTTAACCTGAACAATAACTCTCACCCTAACCCTCACCCTAACCCTAACCCTCTCCCTTACCATAACGCTCAACCTAGGCCTAACCCTCATCTTGACCCTTACAGTCACCCCCACCTTAACCCTCACCCTAAACCTAAACCTCATCCTAACACTCACCCTAACCCTAACTCTACCCCTAAACCTCACCCTCGCCCTAACCCTAACTCTAACCCTAACCCTAACACTATAAACCTCACCCTAAGCTTAACCCTAACCCTCACCCTCACCGTAACCATCACCCTAACACTAACCTTAAAAATAACACTAACCCTCAACCTAATACTAAACCTCACCCTCACCCTAACCCTAATCCTAACCCTAACCCTCACCCTAAACCTAACCCTCCCCCTTCCGTAATCCTAACCCTCAACCTAACCCTAATCCTAACCCTAACCCTCATCATAACCCTCCCCATAACCCTTACCCTAACCCTCACCCTAACCCTAACCCTCACCCTCACCATCACCCTCAGCCTAAAACTAAGCCTAACCCTAAACCTAAACCTAACCCTTACCCTCACCCTAACCCTAACACTAACCCTAACCCTAACCATCACCATAACCCTCACCCTAACCCTATATCTAACCCTAAACCTCACCCTAACCCTAACACTAAGCCTAACCCTAAACCCCACCCTAACCCTAACGCTAACCCTCACTCCCAACCTCAACCTCACTGTAACTCTAACCCTAAACCTAAGAACAGCACTAACCCTAACCCTAATCATCACCCTAACTTTAATACTTACCCCCACCGTCACCCTCAGCCTAAACCTGAGCCTAAGCCTAACCCTCACCCTAACCCTCACACTCACCATCCCCCTAACACTAATCCTAAACCTACCCCTATCCTTAAACCTCAAATTATACCTCACCCTCACCCTAACCCTAACACTAAACCTAGCCCTCAATTTCACCCTAACCCTACCCCCTCAATCTAACTCTAACCCTAAACCTCACCCTAACCCTAACCATTACCCTAAACCTAAACTTCACCCTAAACCTAAACCTCACCCTCACCCTCAACCTCACCTTAACTGTAACCCTAACCCTAACAATAACACTAATCCTAACCCTAAACTTAACCTTAACACTAAACATAACACTAAAACTAACCCTAAACCTAACCCTAAACCTAAACCTCAACCTAACCCTACTCCTCAGCCTCACCCTCACCCTAACCAAACCCTAACCCTAACCCTCACCTTAACCCTAAGCCTAACCCTAATGCTAACCCTAACCCTCACACTAACCCTAATCCTAAATCTAACCCTATCCCTAACCCGAATAATCATCCTAACCCTATCCCTTGCCCTCACCGTAACTCTAATCCTAACCCTAAAAATCATCCTAAACCTCACCCGAACCCTAACATTAATCCTCACCCTAAACCACACCCTAACCCTCACACACATGCTGGCCCTAAGCCTAAACCAAAGCCGAAGACTAACCCTGACCCTAAACCTCACCCTAACCCTAACCCTAACACTAAACCTAACTCTAACCCTAAACCTCACCATTACCCTAACCCTAACACTAAACCTAACTCTAAACCTAAACCTCATCCTAACCCTAACCCTAACAATAACCCTAACCCTAACCTTAACCCTACCCTAATCCTACCCCTAACCCTATCACTAAACCTAACCCTAACCCTAACCATAACCATAACCATAACCCTCACCCTAACCCTAACCTCACCCTAACACTAATCCTAATCCTCCCTCTCACCCTAGTCCTCACCCTAACCCTAACCCTCATCCTCACCCTAAACCTCACCCTAACCCTAAACTTAACCTGAACACTGACTCTCACCCTAATCCTAACCCTAACCCTAACCCTCACCCTTACCATAACCCTCACCCTAGGCCTAACCCTCATCTTTACCCTTACCGTCACCCCACCTTAACCCTCACCCTAACCCTAACCCTCACCCTAACCATAACCCTAACCCTAACTCTACCCTGAAACCTCACCCTAACCCTAACCCTAACACTAACACTAACACTAAAAACCTCACCATAAACTTAACCCTAACCGTCACCCTCACCGTAACCCTAACCATAACCCTAACAATAACCCTAACCCTAACCTTAATCCTAACCCTCACCCTCACCCTAACCCTAATTCTAACCCTAACCCTCACCCTAACCCAAACCCTCACCCTTCCGTATCGATTACCCTCACCGTAACCCTAACCCTAACCCTCACCCACATGCTGGGCCTAAGACTAAACCAAAGCCTAAGCCTAACCCTAAACCGAACCCTCATGCTAACCCTAACCCTAACACTAACCCTAACTCTAACCCTAAACCTCACCCTTACCCTAAGCCTAACTCTAACCCGGACCCTAAACCTAAACCTCATCCTAACCCTAACCCTAACAATAACCCTAACCATAACCTTAACCCTCCCCTAACCCTAAACCTAACCCTAACACTAAACCTGAACCTAACCCTATCCTTAACCTAACCATACCCCTCACTAACCCTAACCTCACCCTAACACTAAACCTAGTCCTCACCCTCACCCTAGCACTCACCCTAACCCTAACTCTCATCCTCACCCTAACCGTAACCCTCACCCTTACCATAACCCTCACCCTAGGCCTAATCCTCATCTTTACCCTTACCATCACCCCCACCTTAACCCTCACCGTAACCCTAACCCTCATGTTGACCCTCACTGTAAACCTAACTCTACCCCTAAACATCACCCTCACCCTAACCCTAACTCTAACCCTAACCCTAACACTAAAAACCTCACCCTAAACTTAACCCTAACCCTCACCCTCACCGTAACCATAACCCTAACCCTAACCCTAACAATAACCCTAACCCTAACCCTAATCCTAACCCTAACCCTAACCCTCACCCTTCCGTAAGCATAACCCTCACCCTAAACCTAATCCTAAACCTAACCCTCATCATAACCCTCCCCATAACCCCAATCCTAACCCTCACCCTAACCCTAACCCTCACCCTCACCCTCACCCTCACTGTAAGTCTAACCCTAACCCTAACAATAACACTAATCCTAAACCTAAATTAACACTAACCCTAATCCTAACACTCACCCTCACCCTACACCTAATTCTAACCCTCACCCTCACCATAACCCTAACCCTAACGTCATGGTAACACTAACTCTCATCCTAACACTCACCCTAACCCTAACCCTAACACTAAACCTCACCCAAACACTAACCCTAAAAATCACCATCACCCTAGCCCACACCCTAACATTAATCATAACCCTAATCCTTATCCTAACCCTCATACTAACCCTAGCCCTCACCCGAACCCTAACCCTAACCCTAAATTTAACCCAAACCCTATCTTTCTCCCTAAACCTAACCCTAACCCTCACCCTAACCCTAACCTTCACCCTCACCCTAACACTCACGCTAAACTTAACCCTCATCCTCACCCTAACCATCACCCTTATGGTAAAACTCACACTCAGCCTAAACCTCACATTTACCCTCAACATCACCCCCTCCCTAACCCTCACCCTAACCCTAACCCTCACCCTAACCCTCACCCTAACCCTCACCCTAACCCTAACTCTACCCCTAAACCTCACCCTCATCCTAACCCTAATCATAACACTAACCCGAAACCTCGCCCTAACCCTAACCCTAACCTTCACCCTCACATTCACCCTCACCCTAACCCTAAATCTAACACTAACCCTCACCCTAACCCTCACCCTCAGACTCAACCTAATTCTAACTCTAACCCTAACACTCATCCTAACCCTCACCCTAACCCTAACCCTCACCCTCACACGCACCCTAACCCTAACCCTAACACTCAACCTAACGCTAACCCTCGCCCTCACCATAACCCTTACCCCAACCCTCACCCTAACCCTAAACTTAACCCGAACACTAACCCTCACCCTAACCCTAACCCTCAACCTCAAATTCACCCTCAGCCTAATCCTAAGCCTAACCCTAAACCTAAACCTAACACACACGTTCACCCTCACCCTAAACCTAATCCTAACCCTAAACCTAACCCTCACCCTCACCCTAACCCTAAAACTAACCCTAACCATAACCCTCACCCTAACCACCCCCCTAACCCTATATCTAAACTGAAACCTCACCCTCACCCAAACCCTAACCCTAACCCTAACCCTAAACCCCACCCTAATTTTAACCCTAAATCTCACCCTCATCCTCACTCTCAGCCTAACCCTAAGCTTAAGCCTAACCCTTACACCCTAACCCTTACACTCACCCACACCCTAACCCTAATCCTAACCCTAAACCTATCCCTAAACCACATCCTAACCCTGCCGCTCTCCCTAACCCTAACACTAACCCTAACCCTGAACTTCACCCTAACCCTCCCCCTAAAACTAACTCTAACCCTAAACCTCACACTCACCCTAACCCTAACCCTAAACCTAACCCCAAATCTCACCCTAAACCTCATCCTAACACTAACTCTCACCCTCACCCTCAAGCTCACCGTAACTGTAAACCTAACCCTAACAATAACACTAACCCTAACCATAACCCAATGTCTAACCATAACACTCAACCTCAAACTCAACCTCACTGCAAAATTAACCCTAACCATAACACTAACAATAACCAGAACCGTAAACCTAACCCTAATCCTCACCACCACCCTCAACCTCAGCCAAAACCTAACGCTAAACCTAACCCTAACCCTAAACCTAACCCTAAAACTAACCCTAACCCTAACCCTTAACCAAACCCTAATCCTCAGCCTCAACCTCACCCTAACCCAAACCCTAACCCTAACCCTAACCCTTACCCTAGCCCTAACCCTAACCCTAATCCTAACCCTAAACCTCATCCTAACCCTCACCCTCACCCTAACCCTAACCCTCACCCTAGCCCTCACTCTAACCCTAACACTAACCCTAACTCTAACCTTAAACCTCACTCTCACCCTAACCCTAATTGTAACACTAACCCTAAACCTAAACCTCATCCTAACCCCAACCCTAATCCTCACCCTCAACGTAACCTTAACCCTAACCCTAACCCTAACAATAAACCTAACTCTAACACTCACCCTAAACAGAACCCTCACCCTAACCCAAACCCTCACCCTAACACTTACCGTAACCCTAACACTAACTCTAACCCTAACCCTAACCCTCACAATAACCCTAACCCTAACCCTAAACCTCAACCTAACCCTCAACCTCACACTAACCTAACACTAACCCTAAACCTAAACCCCACCCTAACCCTAACCCTAACCCTCACCGCCAACCTCACCCTCACAGTAACTCTAATTCTAACCCTAACAATAATACTAACCCTAACCCTTACTATCCCCCTAACCCTAATCGTCACCCCCACCCTCACCCTCAGCCTAACCCTCACCCTAAGCCTAACCATCACCCTAACCCTCACACTCACCCTCACATGATACCTAATCCTAAACCTAACCATATCCCTAAAACTCAACCTAACCCTCATCCTCACCCAAACCCTAAACCTAAACCTGACTCTTACCCTCCCCCTAACCCTAACTCTACCCCTAAACCTCACCCTCACGCTAACTCTAACCATAACCCTAACCCTAAACCTCACCGTACACCTCACCCTAAACCTAACCCTCACCCTCACCCTCACCCTAACCTTAACTCTAACCCTAACCCTAACAATAACTTTAACCCTAACCCCCACCCTAACCCTAACCCTAATCCTAACCCTAACCCTCATCCTAACCCTTACCCTAAAACTAACCCTAACCCTTACCCTCACCCTCACCCTCACCCTAAACCAAACCCTAACCCAAAACCTCAACCTAACACTAACCCTCACCCTCACTGTAACCCTTACCCAATACTCATTCTAAACCTAAACATAACCGGAACCCTATCTCTCACCCTAAGCCTAAGCCTAACCCTCACCCTAACAATAACCCTCATCCTCACCATCACCCTAAGCCTAACCCTACCCCTAACCCTAAAAGTCACACTTACCCTAACCCTAAACCTAATCCTAATCCTAACCCTAACCCTAAACCTCACCTCACCCTAACCCTCACCTTAAGCCTAACTCTAACATTAATCCAAACCCTAACCCTAACCCTAAACTGCACCCTAACACTAACCGTAACCCTCATCCTCACCTTAGGCCTTACCCTAACCCTAACCCTCATCCTCACCCTAAACCTCACACGAACCCTAACACTAATCCTCAATCTAACCCTCACCCTCACACTCAGCCTAATCCTATCCCTCCCCGTAACACTAACGCTAACCCATTCAATAACCCTCACACTCAGCCTAACCCTCACCTTTACCTTACCATCACTCCCACCTTAACTGTCACCCTAAGCCTAACACTCACCCTAACCCTAACTCTACCCCTGAACCTAACCCTCACCCGAATCCTAACTCTAACCGTAACCCTAACACTAAATCTCACCTTAACCCTAACCCTCACCCTCAACCTCATTCTCAGCCTAACCCTAAGCCTAAGCCTAACACTTACCCTAACCCTCACCCTCACCCAAGCCCTCACCTTAATCCTAATCCTAACCCTAACTCTCATCCTAACCCTCACCCTAAGCCTAAACCTAACAATCACCCTAACCCTAATCCACACCCCCACACTCACTCTCAGCCTTACCCTAAGCCTAAGCCTAATCCTAAGCCTAACCCTCACACTAACCCTCACCCTAACCCTAATCCTAACACTAACCCTAACCCTAACCCTTAACCTCAACCTAACCTCACCCGAACCTTAACCCTAACACTTACCATAACCCTCAACGACACCCTAGCCTTCACCCTAACCCTCACCCTAACGGTAATCCTAACCCAAACCCTAAATCTAACCCTAAACCTCACACTCACCCTAACCCGTACCCTAACCCTAACCCTAAACCTCACTCTAAACCTAACACTAAACATAATTCCCACCCTCAGCCTCGCCCTCACCACAAACTTAACCCTAACCATAACACTAACAATAACCCTAACCCAAACCCTAACACTCACCCTAACCATAACACTAACTCTAACCCAAAAACTCTCCCTAACCCTGCCCCTTAACCTAACTCTAACCCAAAACCTCACCCTCACCCTAACACTAACCCTAACCGTAATCCAAAACCTCACCCTAAACCTCAGCCTAACCCTAAACCTAACCCTCACCCTAATCCTAAGCCTAACCCTAACCCTCAAACTAAGCCTAACCTTCAAACTCAACGTAATCCTAACCCTAAATCACACCCTAACCCTAAACTCGAACCCTAACTCTCACTCTAACCCTACCCCTAACCCTTACCCTAACCCTAATCCTCACTCTCACCCTCACCCTAATCGTAAGCCTAACCCTAACCCTCAACCTAACCCTAACACTCACGCTCACCGTGACACTAACCCTTACACTCACCCTAACCCTTACCCTAATCCTATTCCTAACACCAAGGCTAACACTCACCAAAACCCTAAATCTAACACTAACACTAACCCTAACCTTCACCCTCAGCCTCACCCTAACCCTATCTCTAACATTAAACCTTACCCTCACCCTTACCCTAACCCTAAACCTAAACCTAAACGTCACCCTAACGCTAACCCTAAAACTCACCCTCACCCTAGCCCTCAATCTAAGACTAATCCTAACCCTAACCCTCATCCTACAACTCACACTAACATGAACCCTAACCCACACTGTAACCCTTACCCTAAACCTCTAACCCTAAACTTAACCCGAACCCTAACTCTCACCCTAACCCTAACCCTAACCCTCACCCTAACAATAACCCTCACCCTCACCATCACCATCACCCTCAGACTAAACCTAAGCCTAACCCTAACCCTAACCCTAAACCTCACACTCACCCTAACCGTAATCCAAATCCTAATCCTAACAAAAATCCTAACACTCACCCTCACCCTAACCCTAATCCTAAACCTAACCATCAACCTACCCCTAACCCTCACCCTCACCGTAACGCTATCCCTCATCCTAACCCTCACCCAAACCCTAACCCTATCCGTAAACCTTACCCTAAAACTAACCCTCACCCTCACCATCACCCTAGCCCCAAACCTAAACCTAATCCTAACCCTAATCCTCACCCTAACCCTAAACTTATCAGAACCCTAACTCTCACCCTATCCCTAACCCTAACCCTCACCCTAACCCTAACCCTATCCCTCACACTCACCCAAACCCTAACACTAATCCTAACCCTAACCCTAAACCTCACCCTCCCCCTAACCTCACCCTAACCCTAACCTAACCCTAACACTAATCCTAACCCTAACCCTCACCCTCAGCCTCACCCTAACCCTAAATCTAACCCTAAACCTCACATCACCCTAACCCTAAATCTAACCCTACCCCTAAATCTCACTACAAACCTAACCCAAACGTCTCCCTAGCCCTTAGCCTAATCCTAACCCTAAAACTAACCCTAACCCTCACACTCAACCGCACCCTCACCCTCACAGTAACTCTAACCCTAACTCACACCCTAACCCTAAATCCCACACTAGCCCTAAACCTAACTCTCACCAGCACCCTCACCCTCATCATAACTCTAACCCTTACCCTAACAATAACACTAACCCTAACCCTAACCATCTCCCTAACCCTAATCCTCACCACCACCCTGACCCTTACCCTAAACCTAAGCCTAAGTCTAACCCTCAACCTAACCCACACACTCACGCTCACCCTAAACCTAAACCTAAACGTAACCCTATCCCAAAACCTCAAACTAACCCTCACACTCACCCTAACCCTAACACTAACCCTAACTCTAAACCTCACCCTATCCCACCCCCAAACCCTAACTCTAACCCTAAACCTCACCTTCACCCTAACCCTAACCCTAATCCTAAACCTCATTCTAACCCTAACCCTCACCCTCACCCTCAACTTCACTGTAATTCTAACCCTAAACCGAAAAATAAGAGTAACCCTAACACTCACCCTAACCCTAATCATAACCCTCAACCTCAGCCTCAACCTCACTGCAAATTTAACCCTAACCATAACACTAACAATAACCCTAACCCTAACACTAACACTAACCCTAACTCTAACCCTCAACCTAACCCTCCCCCTAAACCTAACTCTAACCCTAAACCTCACACTCACCCTAACCCTAATCCAAACACTAACCCTCAACCTAACCCTAACCCTAACCCTAACCCTCACCCTAACACTAACCCTAACTCTCACCCTCACCCTACCCCTCAACCTAACCCTAATACTAATTCTAAACCTCATCCTAACCCTCAACCTAACAATAACCCTAACCCTCACCCTAACAATAATCCGCACCCTCACCATCACCCTCAGCCTAAAACTTAGCCTAACCCTAACCCTAAACTTAAAACTCACACTCACCCTAACCCTAACACTAATCCTATTCCTAACCCTCACCCTCACCCTCACCATAACTCTAACCCTAACTCTAACAATAACACTAATCCCAACCCTAAAACAAACCCTAACACTAATCCTAAACCTAATCCTAACACTCACCCTCAACCTAACCCTAATCCTAACACTAACCCTCACCCGAACCATAACCCTAACCATAAACCTTACCCTAAAACTAACCCTAACCCTCACCCTCAAGCTAGCACTCACCCTAACGCTAATCCTAACCCTAATCCTCACCCTAAACCTAAACTAAACCTAAAGCTAACTCTCACACTAAACCTAAACCTAACCCTCAACCTAACCCTAACCCTCACCCTCACCCTCACCCTCACCCTAAGCCTAATGCTAACCCTAACCCTAACCCTCACACTCACCCTAACCCTAACCCTAATCCTAATCCTAACCCTAACCCTAAACCTCACCCTCACCCTAAACCTCAACCTAACCCTAACACGAACCGTAACCCTAACCCTCACCCTCAGCCTTATCCTAACCCTAACTCTAACACTAATCCTCACACTAAACCTAACCCTAACAAAAACCCTAAACCCTAAACCTCACCCTCACCCTAGCCCTTACACTAACACTAAACCTAACCCTGACCCTCATCCTCACACTCCCCCTCAACCTAACACTAACCCTCAACCTAACCCTAACCCTCACTCTCAAACTCACCCTCAGCTTAACCCTAAGCTTAAGCCTAAACCTAACCCTAACAAAAAAACTGACACTCACCCTAACCCTAATCCTATCCCTAATCCTAACCCTAACTCTGACCCCAAACCTAACCCTCACCCTCACCCTGACCATAATCCTAACCCTAACCCTCACCCTAACCCTAACCTAACACTAACCCTAACCCTAAACCTCAACCTAACCCTCCCCCTAACCCTAATTCTAACCCTAAACATCACACTCACCCTAACCCTAATCCAAACTCTAACCCTCAACCTAACCCTAACCTAACCCTAAACCTAAACCTCACCCTAACACTAACCCTAACTCTCACCCTCACCCTAGCCCTCAACCTAACCCTAATCCTAACTCTAAACCTCATCCCAACCCTCACCCTAACCCTAACTCTGAAACTCACCCTAACCCTAAACCTAACCCTAACCCTCAACTTAACCCTGACCCTCATGCTCAAATTAAGCCTACACTAACACTCAACCTAACCCTAAACTTAACCTGAACCCTAACTCTCACCCTAACATTAACCCTAAACCTCACCCTCACACTCACACTCAACCGCACCCTCACTCTCACAGTAACTCTAACCCTATCCCAAACCCTAACCCTAAACCTCACCCTAACCCTAACCCTAAAACTCACCCTCAACCTAGCCCTCACCCTAACACTAATCCTAACCCTAACCCTCATCCTAACCCTCCCCATAACCCTAAAACTAACCCTCACCCTAACCCTAACCCTCATCCCCACCCTCACCCTCGGCCTAATCCTAAGCCTAACCCTAAGCCTAACCCTAAACCTAACCCTAACCCTCACACTCACCTGCACCCTCACTCTCACAGTAACTCTAAGCCTAACCCAAACCCTAACCCTAAACCTCACTCTAACCCTAACCCTAACCGTAATCAAAACCTCACCCTAAACCTCAACTTTACCCTAACCCTAAGGCTCACCCTAATCCTATGCCTAACCCTAACCCTCAACCTAACCCTAACCCTCATGCTCACCGTAATCCTAACACTAACAATCACCCTAACACTAAACTTAACTCGAACCCTAACTCTCAAACTAACCCTATCCCTAAGACTTACCCTAACCCTAACCTTCACCCTCACCCTCACCCTAATCATAAGCCTAACCCTAACCCTCAACCTAACCCTAACACTCACGGTCACCGTAACCCTAACCCTCACACTCACCCAATACCTTACCCTAATCCTAATCCTAACACTAAGCCTAACCCTCACCCTCTCCCTCAGCCTCATCATAACCCTAACTCTAACACTAACACTAACCCTAAACCTAAACTTCAGCCTCAACCTAACCCTAACTCTCAGCCTCACCCTAACCCTAACCCTAACCCTAACCCTAAACCTCACCCTAATCCTAAACCTAAACCTCATCCTTAACCTAGCCCTCACCCTAACCCTAATCCTAAACCAAACCCTCATCCTAACCCTCACCGTAACAAAAACCCTAACCCTCACCCTAACAATAATCCACACCCTCACCCTCACCCTCAGCCTAAAACTTAGCCTAACCCTAACTCTAACCCTAAACCTCACACTCACCCTAACCCTAACACTAATCCTATTACTAACCCTCACCCTCACCTTACCATAACTCTAACCCTAACTCTAACAATAACACTAATCCTAACCCTAAACCTGACCCTAACCCTAATCCTAAACTTAATATTAACACTCAACCTCATCCTAACCCTAATCCTAACCCTAACCCTCACCCAAACCCTAACCCTAACCATAAACCTTACCCTAACACTAACCCTAACCCTCACCTGAACCCTAGCACTCACCCTAACCCTAATCCTAACCCTAATCCTAACCATAAACCTAAACTTAACCGAATGCTAACTCTCACACTAAACCTAAACCTAACCCTCAACCTAACCCTAACCCTCACCCTCACCCTCACCCTCACCCTAAGCCTAACCCTAACCCTAACCCTAACCCTCACACTCACCCTTACCCCAACCCTAATAGTAATCCTAACCCTAACCCTAAACCTCACCCTCACCCTAACCCTCACCCTAACCCTAACAATAACCCTAACCCTAACCCTCACCCTCAGGCATACCCTAACCCTAACTCTAATCGTAAACCCCACACTAAACCTAACCCTAACACAAACCCTAAACCTAAACCTCACCCTAACCCCAACCCTAAACCTCACCCTCACCCTAGCCCTTACACTAACACTAAACCTAAACCTGACCGTCATCCTCACACTCCCCCTAAACCTAACCTTAACCCTCACCCTAATCCTAACCCTCACTCTCAAACTCACCCTCAGCCTAACCCTAAGCTTAAGCCTAAACCTAACCATAACACACACACTGGCCCTCAACCTGACCCTAATCCTATCCCTAACCCTAACCCTAACTCTAAACCTATCCCTAACCCTCACCCTCACCCTGACCCTAATCCTAACCCTAACCCTCACCCTAACCCTAACCTAACACTAAACCTAACCCTAACCCTCAATCTAACCCTCCCCCTAACCCTAACTCTAACCCTAAACCTCAACCTAACCCTAACCCTAACCCTAACCCTAAACCTCACCCTAAAACTAACTCTAACACTCACCCTCACCCTAGCCCTCAACCTAACCCTAATCGTAACCCTAAACCTCATCCGAGCCCTCACCCTAACCCTAACCCTAAACCTCACCATAACCCGAACCCTAACCCTCCACCTCATGCTCGGCCTAGGCCTAAGCCTAAGCCTAAGCCTAACCCTAACCCTCACCCTATTCCTAACCCTAACACTAACGCTAACTCTAATACTAAACCTCACCCTCACCCTACTCCTATCTCTAACCATGACCCCCAAAATAAACCTCATCCTAAACCTAACCCTAACCCACACCCTCACCCTCAGAGTAACCGTATAAACCTAACCCTAACCCTAACAATAATCCTAACCCTAAACCTAACCCTAACCCTAATCCTAAACCTAATCCTAACACTCACCCTCACCCTAACCATAATCCTAACCCTAACCCTGACCCGAATCCTAACCCTAATCATAAACCTTACCCTTACACTAACCCTAACCCTCACCCTCACCCTAGCACTCACGCTAACCCTAATCCTCACCCTAACCCTAAACTTAACCGAATGCTAACTCTCACACTAAACCCAAAACTAACACTCAACCTAACCCTAACACTCAATCTCACCCTCACCCTCACCCTAAGCCTAACCCTAAACCTAACCCTAACCCTCACACTCACCCTCACCCTCACCCTAAGCCTAATCCTAATCCTAACCCTAAACCTCACCCTCACCCTAACCCTCAACCTAACCCTAACACTAACCCTAACACTAAACTGCACCCTCAGTCATACCCTAACCCTAACTCTAACCCTAAACCTCAAACTAAACCTAACCCTAACACAAACCCTAAACCTAAATCTCACCCTAACCCCAACCCTAAACCTCACCCTCACCCTAGCCCTTACCCTAACACTAAACCTAACCCTGACCCTCATCCTCATACTCCCCCTAAACCTAACCCTAACCCTCACCCTAACCCTAACCCTCACTCTCAAACTCACCCTCAGCCTAACCCTTAGCTTAAGCCTAAACCTAACCCTAACATGCACACTGACCCTCACCTTAACCCTAATCCTATCCCTAACCCTAACTCTAACCCTAAACCTAACCCTCACACTCACCCTGACCCTAATCCTAACCCTAACCCTCACCCTAACCCTAACCTAACAATAACCCTAACCCTAACCCTCAACCTAAACCTCCCCCATCACTAACTCTAACTCTAAACCTCACACTCACCCTAACCCTAATCCAAACCCTAACCCTCAAACTAACCCTAATCCTAACTCTAAAGCTCATCCTAACCCTCACCCTAACCCTAACTCTGAAACTCACCCTAACCCTAAACCTAACCCTAACCCTCAACCTAACCCTAACCCTCACGCTCAACTTAAGCCTAACCCTAACCCTCAACCTAACTCTAAACTTAGCCTGAACCCTAACTCTCACCCTAACACTAACCGTAAACCTACCCTCACCCTCACACTCACCCGCACCCTCACCCTCACAGTACCTCTAACCCTATCCCAAAACCTAACCCTAAACCTCACCCTAACCCTAACCCTAAAACTCATCCTCAACCTAGCCCTCACCCTAACCCTAATCCTAACCCTAACCCTCATCCTAACCCTCCCCATAACCCTAAAACTAACCCTCACCCTAACCCTAACCCTTATCCGCACCCTCACCCTAAGACTAATCCTAAGCCTAACCCTAAGCCTAACCCTAAACCTAACCCTAACCCTCACACTCACCTGGACTGTCACCGTCACAGTAACTCTAAGCCTAACCCAAACCCTAACCCTAAACCTCAATCTAACACTAACCCTAACCCTAATCGAAAACCTCACCCTAAACCTCACCTTTACCCTAACCTTAACACTCACCCTAATCCTCATCTTAACCCTAACCCTAACCCTAAACCTAGCCCTAACTCTAACACTAACCCTCAACCTAACCCTCAACCTAACGCTCACCCTAACCTTAACCCTAAAACTAACCCTAAATCTAACCCTCGACCTAACCCTCCAACTAACCCTAAACCTAACCCTAAACCTTACAATCACACTAACCCTAATCCTACACCTAAACCTAAACCTCACCCTAACCCTAAACCTAACCCTCAACCTCACCCTCAAACTCACCATAACTCTAACCCTAACCCTAACAATAATACTAATCCTAACCCTAAACCTAATCCTAACCCTAACCCTAATGCTAACACTCACCCTCACCCTAACCTTAACACTTACCCTCACCGTAACCCTAACCGTCAACCTAACCCTCACCCTAAACCTAACCCTAACCTTAAACCTTACCCTAACGCTAACCCTAATCCTCACCCTCACCCTATCCCTCAACCTAACCCTAATCGTAACCCTAATCCTCATCCTAACCCTCACCCTCACCCTAAATCTAACCCTCACCCTAAACCTAGCCCTAACCCTCACCCTAACCCGAAACTTAACCTGAATCCTAACTCTCAAGCTAACCCTAAACCTAACCCTCAACCTAAAGCTAATCCTCACCCTGACCCTCTCCCTCAACCGAACCCTAAGCCTAAGCCTGACCCTAACCCTCATCCTAACCCTCCCCCTAACCCTTACCCAATCACCTTAACCCTAACCCTCACCCTCAACCTCACCCTCACCCTAACCCTAAGCCTAACCCTACCACACACTCACCCTCACCCTAACCCTAATCCTAACCCTTACCCTCACCCTCAACCTCACCCTCAGTGTAACCCTAAGCCTTATCCCCTCACACTCATCCTAACGCTTACCCTAATCCTAATCCTAACCCCAACCCTCACCCTCACCCTCAGCCTCACCTTAAGCCTAACTCTAACCCTAAACCTCACATTCACCCTAATCCTAACCCTAACCCTAACCCTAAAACTCACCCTCACCCTAGCCCTCACCCAAACCCTAATCCTAACCCTAACATTCATCCTAACACTCCCCATAACGCTAACCCTAACCTCACCCTAACCCTAATCCTAAACCTAACATTCATCCTAACACTCCCCATAACCCTAACCCTAACCATCATCCTAACCCTAACCCTCACACTCACACTCACAATCAGCCTAACCCTAAGCCTAACCTTAAACCTAACTCTAACCCTAACCCTCACCCTAACCCTAAACCTAAACCTAACACTAACCCTAACCCTAAGGCTTACACTTTAGCCTCACCCTAACCCTAACTCTAACACTAAACCTCACCCTCACATAACACCATCCCTAACCCTAACCTGCAACCTCACCCTAACCCTAACACTAACCCTAACTCTAACCCTAAACCTCACCCGCACCCTGACCCTAACCCTGACCCTAAAATTCAACCTAACCCTAACCTTCATCCTCACCCTCAACCTCACCGTAATTCTAGCCCTAACCCTAACAATAACACTAACTCTAACCCTAACCCTAACCCTCAACCTCAGCCTCACCCTCACTGCAAACTTAACCCTAACCATAACACTAAACATAACGCTAAAACTAAGCCTAACCCTAACCCAAACTCTAATCCTCACCCCCACAGTCACCCTCAGCCTAACACTAAACCTAAACCTAACCCTCACCAAAACCCTAACACTAAAAATAACCCTAAGCCTAAACCTACCCCTAAATCTAACCCTAAACCTAACCCAAATCCTCAGCCTCACCTGCACCCAAACTCAAACCTGAAACCTAACCCTCACCCTAACTCTAAGCCTAACCCTAATCCTAACCCTAAGCCTCACACTCACCCTCACCCTAACCCTAATCCTAAACCTAACCCTATCCCTAACCCTAACCCTCACCCTAACCCTCACGCTAGCCCTCACCATAACCCTAACCCTAACCCTAAACCTCATTCTAAACCTGACACTAAACATAACCCTAACGCTCACCCTAACGTGAATCCTAACCCTCACCCTCAAGCTCGGCCTAAGCCTAAGCCTAAGCCTAAGCCTAAGCCAAACCCGCACCCTAACCCTAAACCAAACACTAACCCTAATTCTAACACTAAATCTCACCCTCACCCTTACACTAACTCTAAACCTAACACTAACCCTAACAATAACCCTAACCCTCACCCTAAACATAATCCTCACCCTAACCCTAAACCTCACCCTAACACTTATCCTCACCCTACCACTAACCCTAACCGTAACACTAACCCTCACACTAACCCTAACCCTAATCCTAAACCTAACCCTCAACCTAAACCTAACACTCACGCTCAAGGTAACTCTAAACCTAACCCTCACCCTCACCCTAACCATAACCCTCACCCTCACCCTAACTCTCACACTAACACTTACCCGCACCCTAGCCCTAACCCTAATCCTAATCCTAACCCTAAACCTAACCCTCACCCTCACCGTAACCCTAACCCTAACCCTAAAAAACACCCTAACCCTAACCCTCACCCTAAACATTACCCTCACCCTAAACCTAACCCTCACCCTAACACTTACCCTCAACTTAACACTAACCGTAACCCGAACACTAATACTCACACTAACCATAACCATCACCCTAAACCTAAACCTCACCCTAACACTAACCCTAAACCTCAACCTAACCCTAGCCCTAACCCTAATCCTAACACTAATCCTCAATCTAACCCTCACCCTCACCCTAACACTAACCCTAACACTCACCCTAACCCTAACCCTCACCCTTACCGTAACCCTCACCCTCAGCCTAACCCTCACCTTTCCCTTACTGTCACCCCCACACTAACCCTCACCCTAAGCCTAACCCTGACCCTAACACTAACTTTACCCCTAAACCTCACCCTCAAACTAATCCTAACTCTAACCCTAACCCTAACACTAAACCTCACACTAACCCTAACCCTAACCCTCACCCTCACCCTAGCCTTCACCCTAACACAAATCGTAACCCTAAACCTCAACCTAACCCTAACCCTCACCCTCACCGTAACCCTTACCCTAACCCTAACCGTCACCCTCACCCTAACCCTACTTTTAACCCTAAACCTCAACCTAACCCTAACCCTCAACCTTACCGTAACTCTGACCCTAAGCCTCACCCTAACTCTAAACTTAACCCGAATCCTACTCTCACCCTAACCCTAACACTAACTCTCACCCTAACACTAACCCTAAACCTCAACCTCACCCTAACCCTAATCCTAACCCTAACCCTCATCCTAACCCTCACCCTCACCCTAAATCTAACCCTCACCCTAAACCTAGCCCTAACCCTCACCCTAACCCGAAACTTAACCTGAATCCTAACTCTCAAGCTAACCCTAAACCTAACCCTCAACCTAAAGCTAATCCTCACCCTGACCCTCTCCCTCAACCGAACCCTAAGCCTAAGCCTGACCCTAACCCTCATCCTAACCCTCCCCCTAACCCTTACCCAAACAATCACCTTAACCCTAACCCTCACCCTCAACCTCACCCTCACCCTAACCCTAAGCCTAACCCTACCACACACTCACCCTCACCCTAACCCTAATCCTAACCCTTA
This sequence comes from Dipodomys merriami, assembly GCF_024711535.1. NCBI lineage: Eukaryota > Metazoa > Chordata > Mammalia > Rodentia > Heteromyidae > Dipodomys > Dipodomys merriami. The sequence continues at coordinate 2,525,665 of NW_027202771.1, forward strand.
CCCTCACCCTCAACCTCACCCTCAGTGTAACCCTAAGCCTTATCCCCTCACACTCATCCTAACGCTTACCCTAATCCTAATCCTAACCCCAACCCTCACCCTCACCCTCAGCCTCACCTTAAGCCTAACTCTAACCCTAAACCTCACATTCACCCTAATCCTAACCCTAACCCTAACCCTAAAACTCACCCTCACCCTAGCCCTCACCCAAACCCTAATCCTAACCCTAACATTCATCCTAACACTCCCCATAACGCTAACCCTAACCTCACCCTAACCCTAATCCTAAACCTAACATTCATCCTAACACTCCCCATAACCCTAACCCTAACCATCATCCTAACCCTAACCCTCACACTCACACTCACAATCAGCCTAACCCTAAGCCTAACCTTAAACCTAACTCTAACCCTAACCCTCACCCTAACCCTAAACCTAAACCTAACACTAACCCTAACCCTAAGGCTTACACTTTAGCCTCACCCTAACCCTAACTCTAACACTAAACCTCACCCTCACATAACACCATCCCTAACCCTAACCTGCAACCTCACCCTAACCCTAACACTAACCCTAACTCTAACCCTAAACCTCACCCGCACCCTGACCCTAACCCTGACCCTAAAATTCAACCTAACCCTAACCTTCATCCTCACCCTCAACCTCACCGTAATTCTAGCCCTAACCCTAACAATAACACTAACTCTAACCCTAACCCTAACCCTCAACCTCAGCCTCACCCTCACTGCAAACTTAACCCTAACCATAACACTAAACATAACGCTAAAACTAAGCCTAACCCTAACCCAAACTCTAATCCTCACCCCCACAGTCACCCTCAGCCTAACACTAAACCTAAACCTAACCCTCACCAAAACCCTAACACTAAAAATAACCCTAAGCCTAAACCTACCCCTAAATCTAACCCTAAACCTAACCCAAATCCTCAGCCTCACCTGCACCCAAACTCAAACCTGAAACCTAACCCTCACCCTAACTCTAAGCCTAACCCTAATCCTAACCCTAAGCCTCACACTCACCCTCACCCTAACCCTAATCCTAAACCTAACCCTATCCCTAACCCTAACCCTCACCCTAACCCTCACGCTAGCCCTCACCATAACCCTAACCCTAACCCTAAACCTCATTCTAAACCTGACACTAAACATAACCCTAACGCTCACCCTAACGTGAATCCTAACCCTCACCCTCAAGCTCGGCCTAAGCCTAAGCCTAAGCCTAAGCCTAAGCCAAACCCGCACCCTAACCCTAAACCAAACACTAACCCTAATTCTAACACTAAATCTCACCCTCACCCTTACACTAACTCTAAACCTAACACTAACCCTAACAATAACCCTAACCCTCACCCTAAACATAATCCTCACCCTAACCCTAAACCTCACCCTAACACTTATCCTCACCCTACCACTAACCCTAACCGTAACACTAACCCTCACACTAACCCTAACCCTAATCCTAAACCTAACCCTCAACCTAAACCTAACACTCACGCTCAAGGTAACTCTAAACCTAACCCTCACCCTCACCCTAACCATAACCCTCACCCTCACCCTAACTCTCACACTAACACTTACCCGCACCCTAGCCCTAACCCTAATCCTAATCCTAACCCTAAACCTAACCCTCACCCTCACCGTAACCCTAACCCTAACCCTAAAAAACACCCTAACCCTAACCCTCACCCTAAACATTACCCTCACCCTAAACCTAACCCTCACCCTAACACTTACCCTCAACTTAACACTAACCGTAACCCGAACACTAATACTCACACTAACCATAACCATCACCCTAAACCTAAACCTCACCCTAACACTAACCCTAAACCTCAACCTAACCCTAGCCCTAACCCTAATCCTAACACTAATCCTCAATCTAACCCTCACCCTCACCCTAACACTAACCCTAACACTCACCCTAACCCTAACCCTCACCCTTACCGTAACCCTCACCCTCAGCCTAACCCTCACCTTTCCCTTACTGTCACCCCCACACTAACCCTCACCCTAAGCCTAACCCTGACCCTAACACTAACTTTACCCCTAAACCTCACCCTCAAACTAATCCTAACTCTAACCCTAACCCTAACACTAAACCTCACACTAACCCTAACCCTAACCCTCACCCTCACCCTAGCCTTCACCCTAACACAAATCGTAACCCTAAACCTCAACCTAACCCTAACCCTCACCCTCACCGTAACCCTTACCCTAACCCTAACCGTCACCCTCACCCTAACCCTACTTTTAACCCTAAACCTCAACCTAACCCTAACCCTCAACCTTACCGTAACTCTGACCCTAAGCCTCACCCTAACTCTAAACTTAACCCGAATCCTACTCTCACCCTAACCCTAACACTAACTCTCACCCTAACACTAACCCTAAACCTCAACCTCACCCTAACCCTAATCCTAACCCTAACCCTCATCCTAACCCTCACCCTCACCCTAAATCTAACCCTCACCCTAAACCTAGCCCTAACCCTCACCCTAACCCGAAACTTAACCTGAATCCTAACTCTCAAGCTAACCCTAAACCTAACCCTCAACCTAAAGCTAATCCTCACCCTGACCCTCTCCCTCAACCGAACCCTAAGCCTAAGCCTGACCCTAACCCTCATCCTAACCCTCCCCCTAACCCTTACCCAAACAATCACCTTAACCCTAACCCTCACCCTCAACCTCACCCTCACCCTAACCCTAAGCCTAACCCTACCACACACTCACCCTCACCCTAACCCTAATCCTAACCCTTACCCTCACCCTCAACCTCACCCTCAGTGTAACCCTAAGCCTTATCCCCTCACACTCATCCTAACGCTTACCCTAATCCTAATCCTAACCCCAACCCTCACCCTCACCCTCAGCCTCACCTTAAGCCTAACTCTAACCCTAAACCTCACATTCACCCTAATCCTAACCCTAACCCTAACCCTAAAACTCACCCTCACCCTAGCCCTCACCCAAACCCTAATCCTAACCCTAACATTCATCCTAACACTCCCCATAACGCTAACCCTAACCTCACCCTAACCCTAATCCTAAACCTAACATTCATCCTAACACTCCCCATAACCCTAACCCTAACCATCATCCTAACCCTAACCCTCACACTCACACTCACAATCAGCCTAACCCTAAGCCTAACCTTAAACCTAACTCTAACCCTAACCCTCACCCTAACCCTAAACCTAAACCTAACACTAACCCTAACCCTAAGGCTTACACTTTAGCCTCACCCTAACCCTAACTCTAACACTAAACCTCACCCTCACATAACACCATCCCTAACCCTAACCTGCAACCTCACCCTAACCCTAACACTAACCCTAACTCTAACCCTAAACCTCACCCGCACCCTGACCCTAACCCTGACCCTAAAATTCAACCTAACCCTAACCTTCATCCTCACCCTCAACCTCACCGTAATTCTAGCCCTAACCCTAACAATAACACTAACTCTAACCCTAACCCTAACCCTCAACCTCAGCCTCACCCTCACTGCAAACTTAACCCTAACCATAACACTAAACATAACGCTAAAACTAAGCCTAACCCTAACCCAAACTCTAATCCTCACCCCCACAGTCACCCTCAGCCTAACACTAAACCTAAACCTAACCCTCACCAAAACCCTAACACTAAAAATAACCCTAAGCCTAAACCTACCCCTAAATCTAACCCTAAACCTAACCCAAATCCTCAGCCTCACCTGCACCCAAACTCAAACCTGAAACCTAACCCTCACCCTAACTCTAAGCCTAACCCTAATCCTAACCCTAAGCTTCACACTCACCCTCACCCTAACCCTAATCCTAAACCTAACCCTATCCCTAACCCTAACCCTCACCCTAACCCTCACGCTAGCCCTCACCATAACCCTAACCCTAACCCTAAACCTCATTCTAAACCTGACACTAAACATAACCCTAACGCTCACCCTAACGTGAATCCTAACCCTCACCCTCAAGCTCGGCCTAAGCCTAAGCCTAAGCCTAAGCCTAAGCCAAACCCGCACCCTAACCCTAAACCAAACACTAACCCTAATTCTAACACTAAATCTCACCCTCACCCTTACACTAACTCTAAACCTAACACTAACCCTAACAATAACCCTAACCCTCACCCTAAACATAATCCTCACCCTAACCCTAAACCTCACCCTAACACTTATCCTCACCCTACCACTAACCCTAACCGTAACACTAACCCTCACACTAACCCTAACCCTAATCCTAAACCTAACCCTCAACCTAAACCTAACACTCACGCTCAAGGTAACTCTAAACCTAACCCTCACCCTCACCCTAACCATAACCCTCACCCTCACCCTAACTCTCACACTAACACTTACCCGCACCCTAGCCCTAACCCTAATCCTAATCCTAACCCTAAACCTAACCCTCACCCTCACCGTAACCCTAACCCTAACCCTAAAAAACACCCTAACCCTAACCCTCACCCTAAACATTACCCTCACCCTAAACCTAACCCTCACCCTAACACTTACCCTCAACTTAACACTAACCGTAACCCGAACACTAATACTCACACTAACCATAACCATCACCCTAAACCTAAACCTCACCCTAACACTAACCCTAAACCTCAACCTAACCCTAGCCCTAACCCTAATCCTAACACTAATCCTCAATCTAACCCTCACCCTCACCCTAACACTAACCCTAACACTCACCCTAACCCTAACCCTCACCCTTACCGTAACCCTCACCCTCAGCCTAACCCTCACCTTTCCCTTACTGTCACCCCCACACTAACCCTCACCCTAAGCCTAACCCTGACCCTAACACTAACTTTACCCCTAAACCTCACCCTCAAACTAATCCTAACTCTAACCCTAACCCTAACACTAAACCTCACACTAACCCTAACCCTAACCCTCACCCTCACCCTAGCCTTCACCCTAACACAAATCGTAACCCTAAACCTCAACCTAACCCTAACCCTCACCCTCACCGTAACCCTTACCCTAACCCTAACCGTCACCCTCACCCTAACCCTACTTTTAACCCTAAACCTCAACCTAACCCTAACCCTCAACCTTACCGTAACTCTGACCCTAAGCCTCACCCTAACTCTAAACTTAACCCGAATCCTACTCTCACCCTAACCCTAACACTAACTCTCACCCTAACACTAACCCTAAACCTCAACCTCACCCTAACCCTAATCCTAACCCTAACCCTCATCCTAACCCTCACCCTCACCCTAAATCTAACCCTCACCCTAAACCTAGCCCTAACCCTCACCCTAACCCGAAACTTAACCTGAATCCTAACTCTCAAGCTAACCCTAAACCTAACCCTCAACCTAAAGCTAATCCTCACCCTGACCCTCTCCCTCAACCGAACCCTAAGCCTAAGCCTGACCCTAACCCTCATCCTAACCCTCCCCCTAACCCTTACCCAAACAATCACCTTAACCCTAACCCTCACCCTCAACCTCACCCTCACCCTAACCCTAAGCCTAACCCTACCACACACTCACCCTCACCCTAACCCTAATCCTAACCCTTACCCTCACCCTCAACCTCACCCTCAGTGTAACCCTAAGCCTTATCCCCTCACACTCATCCTAACGCTTACCCTAATCCTAATCCTAACCCCAACCCTCACCCTCACCCTCAGCCTCACCTTAAGCCTAACTCTAACCCTAAACCTCACATTCACCCTAATCCTAACCCTAACCCTAACCCTAAAACTCACCCTCACCCTAGCCCTCACCCAAACCCTAATCCTAACCCTAACATTCATCCTAACACTCCCCATAACGCTAACCCTAACCTCACCCTAACCCTAATCCTAAACCTAACATTCATCCTAACACTCCCCATAACCCTAACCCTAACCATCATCCTAACCCTAACCCTCACACTCACACTCACAATCAGCCTAACCCTAAGCCTAACCTTAAACCTAACTCTAACCCTAACCCTCACCCTAACCCTAAACCTAAACCTAACACTAACCCTAACCCTAAGGCTTACACTTTAGCCTCACCCTAACCCTAACTCTAACACTAAACCTCACCCTCACATAACACCATCCCTAACCCTAACCTGCAACCTCACCCTAACCCTAACACTAACCCTAACTCTAACCCTAAACCTCACCCGCACCCTGACCCTAACCCTGACCCTAAAATTCAACCTAACCCTAACCTTCATCCTCACCCTCAACCTCACCGTAATTCTAGCCCTAACCCTAACAATAACACTAACTCTAACCCTAACCCTAACCCTCAACCTCAGCCTCACCCTCACTGCAAACTTAACCCTAACCATAACACTAAACATAACGCTAAAACTAAGCCTAACCCTAACCCAAACTCTAATCCTCACCCCCACAGTCACCCTCAGCCTAACACTAAACCTAAACCTAACCCTCACCAAAACCCTAACACTAAAAATAACCCTAAGCCTAAACCTACCCCTAAATCTAACCCTAAACCTAACCCAAATCCTCAGCCTCACCTGCACCCAAACTCAAACCTGAAACCTAACCCTCACCCTAACTCTAAGCCTAACCCTAATCCTAACCCTAAGCCTCACACTCACCCTCACCCTAACCCTAATCCTAAACCTAACCCTATCCCTAACCCTAACCCTCACCCTAACCCTCACGCTAGCCCTCACCATAACCCTAACCCTAACCCTAAACCTCATTCTAAACCTGACACTAAACATAACCCTAACGCTCACCCTAACGTGAATCCTAACCCTCACCCTCAAGCTCGGCCTAAGCCTAAGCCTAAGCCTAAGCCTAAGCCAAACCCGCACCCTAACCCTAAACCAAACACTAACCCTAATTCTAACACTAAATCTCACCCTCACCCTTACACTAACTCTAAACCTAACACTAACCCTAACAATAACCCTAACCCTCACCCTAAACATAATCCTCACCCTAACCCTAAACCTCACCCTAACACTTATCCTCACCCTACCACTAACCCTAACCGTAACACTAACCCTCACACTAACCCTAACCCTAATCCTAAACCTAACCCTCAACCTAAACCTAACACTCACGCTCAAGGTAACTCTAAACCTAACCCTCACCCTCACCCTAACCATAACCCTCACCCTCACCCTAACTCTCACACTAACACTTACCCGCACCCTAGCCCTAACCCTAATCCTAATCCTAACCCTAAACCTAACCCTCACCCTCACCGTAACCCTAACCCTAACCCTAAAAAACACCCTAACCCTAACCCTCACCCTAAACATTACCCTCACCCTAAACCTAACCCTCACCCTAACACTTACCCTCAACTTAACACTAACCGTAACCCGAACACTAATACTCACACTAACCATAACCATCACCCTAAACCTAAACCTCACCCTAACACTAACCCTAAACCTCAACCTAACCCTAGCCCTAACCCTAATCCTAACACTAATCCTCAATCTAACCCTCACCCTCACCCTAACACTAACCCTAACACTCACCCTAACCCTAACCCTCACCCTTACCGTAACCCTCACCCTCAGCCTAACCCTCACCTTTCCCTTACTGTCACCCCCACACTAACCCTCACCCTAAGCCTAACCCTGACCCTAACACTAACTTTACCCCTAAACCTCACCCTCAAACTAATCCTAACTCTAACCCTAACCCTAACACTAAACCTCACACTAACCCTAACCCTAACCCTCACCCTCACCCTAGCCTTCACCCTAACACAAATCGTAACCCTAAACCTCAACCTAACCCTAACCCTCACCCTCACCGTAACCCTTACCCTAACCCTAACCGTCACCCTCACCCTAACCCTACTTTTAACCCTAAACCTCAACCTAACCCTAACCCTCAACCTTACCGTAACTCTGACCCTAAGCCTCACCCTAACTCTAAACTTAACCCGAATCCTACTCTCACCCTAACCCTAACACTAACTCTCACCCTAACACTAACCCTAAACCTCAACCTCACCCTAACCCTAATCCTAACCCTAACCCTCATCCTAACCCTCACCCTCACCCTAAATCTAACCCTCACCCTAAACCTAGCCCTAACCCTCACCCTAACCCGAAACTTAACCTGAATCCTAACTCTCAAGCTAACCCTAAACCTAACCCTCAACCTAAAGCTAATCCTCACCCTGACCCTCTCCCTCAACCGAACCCTAAGCCTAAGCCTGACCCTAACCCTCATCCTAACCCTCCCCCTAACCCTTACCCAAACAATCACCTTAACCCTAACCCTCACCCTCAACCTCACCCTCACCCTAACCCTAAGCCTAACCCTACCACACACTCACCCTCACCCTAACCCTAATCCTAACCCTTACCCTCACCCTCAACCTCACCCTCAGTGTAACCCTAAGCCTTATCCCCTCACACTCATCCTAACGCTTACCCTAATCCTAATCCTAACCCCAACCCTCACCCTCACCCTCAGCCTCACCTTAAGCCTAACTCTAACCCTAAACCTCACATTCACCCTAATCCTAACCCTAACCCTAACCCTAAAACTCACCCTCACCCTAGCCCTCACCCAAACCCTAATCCTAACCCTAACATTCATCCTAACACTCCCCATAACGCTAACCCTAACCTCACCCTAACCCTAATCCTAAACCTAACATTCATCCTAACACTCCCCATAACCCTAACCCTAACCATCATCCTAACCCTAACCCTCACACTCACACTCACAATCAGCCTAACCCTAAGCCTAACCTTAAACCTAACTCTAACCCTAACCCTCACCCTAACCCTAAACCTAAACCTAACACTAACCCTAACCCTAAGGCTTACACTTTAGCCTCACCCTAACCCTAACTCTAACACTAAACCTCACCCTCACATAACACCATCCCTAACCCTAACCTGCAACCTCACCCTAACCCTAACACTAACCCTAACTCTAACCCTAAACCTCACCCGCACCCTGACCCTAACCCTGACCCTAAAATTCAACCTAACCCTAACCTTCATCCTCACCCTCAACCTCACCGTAATTCTAGCCCTAACCCTAACAATAACACTAACTCTAACCCTAACCCTAACCCTCAACCTCAGCCTCACCCTCACTGCAAACTTAACCCTAACCATAACACTAAACATAACGCTAAAACTAAGCCTAACCCTAACCCAAACTCTAATCCTCACCCCCACAGTCACCCTCAGCCTAACACTAAACCTAAACCTAACCCTCACCAAAACCCTAACACTAAAAATAACCCTAAGCCTAAACCTACCCCTAAATCTAACCCTAAACCTAACCCAAATCCTCAGCCTCACCTGCACCCAAACTCAAACCTGAAACCTAACCCTCACCCTAACTCTAAGCCTAACCCTAATCCTAACCCTAAGCCTCACACTCACCCTCACCCTAACCCTAATCCTAAACCTAACCCTATCCCTAACCCTAACCCTCACCCTAACCCTCACGCTAGCCCTCACCATAACCCTAACCCTAACCCTAAACCTCATTCTAAACCTGACACTAAACATAACCCTAACGCTCACCCTAACGTGAATCCTAACCCTCACCCTCAAGCTCGGCCTAAGCCTAAGCCTAAGCCTAAGCCTAAGCCAAACCCGCACCCTAACCCTAAACCAAACACTAACCCTAATTCTAACACTAAATCTCACCCTCACCCTTACACTAACTCTAAACCTAACACTAACCCTAACAATAACCCTAACCCTCACCCTAAACATAATCCTCACCCTAACCCTAAACCTCACCCTAACACTTATCCTCACCCTACCACTAACCCTAACCGTAACACTAACCCTCACACTAACCCTAACCCTAATCCTAAACCTAACCCTCAACCTAAACCTAACACTCACGCTCAAGGTAACTCTAAACCTAACCCTCACCCTCACCCTAACCATAACCCTCACCCTCACCCTAACTCTCACACTAACACTTACCCGCACCCTAGCCCTAACCCTAATCCTAATCCTAACCCTAAACCTAACCCTCACCCTCACCGTAACCCTAACCCTAACCCTAAAAAACACCCTAACCCTAACCCTCACCCTAAACATTACCCTCACCCTAAACCTAACCCTCACCCTAACACTTACCCTCAACTTAACACTAACCGTAACCCGAACACTAATACTCACACTAACCATAACCATCACCCTAAACCTAAACCTCACCCTAACACTAACCCTAAACCTCAACCTAACCCTAGCCCTAACCCTAATCCTAACACTAATCCTCAATCTAACCCTCACCCTCACCCTAACACTAACCCTAACACTCACCCTAACCCTAACCCTCACCCTTACCGTAACCCTCACCCTCAGCCTAACCCTCACCTTTCCCTTACTGTCACCCCCACACTAACCCTCACCCTAAGCCTAACCCTGACCCTAACACTAACTTTACCCCTAAACCTCACCCTCAAACTAATCCTAACTCTAACCCTAACCCTAACACTAAACCTCACACTAACCCTAACCCTAACCCTCACCCTCACCCTAGCCTTCACCCTAACACAAATCGTAACCCTAAACCTCAACCTAACCCTAACCCTCACCCTCACCGTAACCCTTACCCTAACCCTAACCGTCACCCTCACCCTAACCCTACTTTTAACCCTAAACCTCAACCTAACCCTAACCCTCAACCTTACCGTAACTCTGACCCTAAGCCTCACCCTAACTCTAAACTTAACCCGAATCCTACTCTCACCCTAACCCTAACACTAACTCTCACCCTAACACTAACCCTAAACCTCAACCTCACCCTAACCCTAATCCTAACCCTAACCCTCATCCTAACCCTTCCCGTAACCCTAAATCTAACCATCACCCTAACCCTAATCCTGACCCCCCTCACCCTCAAACTAACCCTAAGCATAAGCCTATCCCTAACCCTCACACTCACCCTAACCCAAGACCTCACCATAACCAGAATCCTAACCCTAACCTTCATCCTAACCCTCCCCATAACCCTAACCCTAATGCTCACCCTAACCCTAACCCTCAGCCTTACTCTAACCCTCAGCCTAACCCTAAGCCTAACCCTAACCCTAGCCCTAACCCCAAAACTCACACTCACTCTAACACTAATGCTAATCCTAATCCTAACCCTAACCCTCATCCTCAAACTCAGACTAACCCTCACCCTAACCCTAACCCTACACCTAACACTAACCCTAACCCTGACCCTCAACCTCAGCCTCACCCTATCCCTAACTATAAACCTAAACCTCACCCTCACCCTAACCCTAACCCTAAACTTCACCCAAACAATAAACCTAAACCTCACCCTCACCCTAGCCCTTACCCTAACCCTCATCCTAACCCTACACCTCATCTTAACCCTTCTCCTAACCCTAAACCCCACGCTCAACCTCACCCTCAGCCTAACCCTAAGCCTAACCCTAAACCTAACCCTAACACACACACTCCCCCTCACTCTAACCCTAATCCTATACTTAACCCTAACCCTAACACACCACCTAACTCTCACCCTAACCCTAACCCTAACCCTAACCTTAAAACTAACCTTGTCCGTAACCCTAACTCTAGCCCTAAACCTCACCCTTAGCCTAATCCTAAGCCTAACGCTAATCCTAACCCTAACCCTAACCCTAATCCTAATCCTAAACTTCACCCTAACCCTCACCCTCATCCTAAGCCTCACCCTAATCCTAACCGTAAACCTAACACTAACCCTAACCCTAACCCTCACCCTCAGCCTCACCCTAACCCTAACTCTAACTCTAAACCTCACCCTCACCATAACCCCAAACCTAACCCTGACCCGAAACCTCACCCTAACCCTAACACTAACCCTAACTCTAACCATAACCTCACCCTCACCCTAACCCTAAGCCTAACCCTAAAACTCATCCTAACCCTTACTTTCACCCTCACTCTCAACCTCACCTTAATTTTAGCCCTAACCCTAAAAATAACACTAACCCTAACACTAACCCTAACCCTAATCCGCAGCCTCACCCTCACCGCAAAGTTAACCCTAACCATAACACTAACAATAACCCTAACCCTAAGCCTAACCCTAACTCTAATCCTCACCCCCACAGTCACCCTCAGCCTATCTCTAAGCCTAACCCTAACCCTCACCCTCACCATAACCCTAAACCTAACCCTAAAAATAACACTAACCCTAACCCTAAACCTAACCCTAAATCTAACTCTAAACCTACCCTAATCCTCAGCCTCACCTGCACCCTAAACTAAACCCTAACCCTAACCTTCACCCTAACTCTAAGCCTAACCTTAACCCTAAACCTAAGCCCCACCCTCACCCTCACCCTAAACCTAATCCTAAACCTAACCCTACCCCTCACCCTAACTCTAACCCTAACCCTAAACCTCATCTTAACCGTAACACTAACCCTAACTCTAACCCTAAATCTCACCCTCACCCTAACCCTAACTTTAACCCTAACCCTAATAATAACCCTAACCCTCACCCTAACCATAGTACTCACCCTAACCATAAACCTCACCCTCACACTTACCCTCATCCTAGCCCTAACCCTAACCCTAACACTAACCCTCACACTAACCCTAACCCTAACCTACCCTTAACCCTAACCCTACACCTAACACTAACCCTAACCCTGACCCTCACCCTCAGCCTAACCCTAAGCCAAAATCTAAACCTAACCCTAACCCACACACTCACATTCACCCTAACCCTAATCCTAACCCTAAACCTAACCCTCAACCTAACGCTGATCCTAACCCTGACTCTAACCCTAAACCTCACCCTCACCCTCACCCTAACTCTAACCCTAACCCAAACCCTAAACCTCACCCTAAAACTAACTCTAACCCTCAACCTAACCATAACCATAAACATAAACCTTACCATAATAATAGCCCTAACACTAATCCTAAGCCTCACCCAAACCCTAACACTAACCCTAACTGTAAACCTCACCCTAACTCTCCCCCTAATCCCAACTCTAATCCTAAACCTCACCCGCACCCTCACCCACACAGTAACTCTAAACCTAACCCAAACAATAACACTAACCCTAAACCTAACTATCACCTTAATCCTAATTCTCAACCCCACACTTACCCTCAGACTTACCCTAAGCCTAAGCCTAACCCTAGACCTAACCCTCACTCTCAGCCTCACCCTAACCCTAATCATAACCCTAAACCTATCCCTAAACTAAAACCTAAACCTCACCCTAACCCTAACAATAAACCTAAGCCTAACCCTCCCCCTAACCCTCCCCCTAACCCTAACTTTAAAATGAAACCTCACCCTAGCCCGCACCCTAACCCTAATCCTAACCGTAAACCTCATCCTAAAACTCACCCTAATCCTAACCCTAACCCTCACCCTAACCCTAACCCTAACCCTAAACCTCACCCTAACCCTAAACCTAATCATCACCCTCACCCTAACACTGAACTTAACTCTAACCCTAACACTAACAATAACCCAAACCCTAAACCTCACCCTAACGCTAACCATAAGCCTCACCTCTCTCTAGCCCTCAGCCTAACCCTCATCCTAACCCTAAACCTCATCATAACCCTCACCCTAACCCTAGAACCCTAACCCTGACACTAGCCCTAACCCTCACACTCAACCTCACGCTTGGCCTTAAGCCTAAGCCTAAGCCTAAGACTCACCATAACCCTCACACACACCGTCACCCTAAACCTAACAAGAACCCTAACCCTAACCCTCAAACTAGCTCTCAATCTAATGCTAAATCTAACCCTAAACCTCACCCTCACCTAACCCTATACCTCACCTTCACCCTCACCCTCCACCTAACACTAAGCCTAAGCCTAACCCCAACTCTAACCCTAACACTAACGCTAATCCTAACCCTCAGCCTAACCCTCACCCTAACCCTCAACCTCACCCTAACCAACACCCTAAACCTAAGCCTAAGCCTAACCCTCACCCTAACCGTTACTCTAACCCTAACTCCAACCCTCACCCTAACCCTAACCCTCATCCTCACCCTCACCCTAACGCTAATGCTAACCCAAACGCTAACCCTAACCCTCACACTCACCCTCACCTTAACCCTAGTCCTAATCCTAACCTTAACCCTAACCCTCAACCTCACCGTAAATCACAACCTAACCATAAACCTAACACTAACCCTAACCCTAACCCTAACCCTAAACCTAAACCTCAACCTAACCTTCACCCTCACCCTCACCGTAACCATAACCCTAATCCTAACCCTAACAATAACCCTAACCCTAACCCTCATCCTAACCATATCCTTCACACTAAATCTAACCCTCACCCTAATGCATACTGTCACCCTAACCCTAACCCTAAACCTCACACTCACCCTAACCCTTACCCTAATCTTAATCCTAACCCTAAGCCTAACCCTCACCCTCACCCTAACTCTCACCCTAACCCAAACCCTCACCCTCACCCTCAGCTTAATGCTAAGCCTAATCCTAAACCTAAGCCTAACCCAAGCACTCACCCTAACACTACCCCTAATCGTAATGCTAACCCTAACCGTAACCCTCACCATCATCCTAACCCTCACCCTAACCCTACCCCTAACACTAACCCTAACCCTAAACCTCACCCTAACCCTAACCCTAACCCGCACACTCACCCTAACCCTAACCCTAACACTAACCCTCACACTTACCCTCAACTTAATCCTAATCCTAATCCTAACCCTAATGCTCACCTTCACCCTAACCCTACCCCTAACACTAACACTAACTCTCACCCTAACCCTAAGTGTAACCCTACCCCTAAACATAACCCTCACACTCAACTTCAATCTAAACCTGAACCTAACCCTAACCCTCACCTTTACCCTTACTGTCACCCTCACCCTAACCCTACCCCTAACACTATCACTAACCCTAACCCTAACCCTAACCCAAGCACTCACCCTAACACTACCCCTAATCGTAATGCTAACCCTAACCCTAACCCTCACCCTCATCCTAACCCTCACCCTAACCCTAACCCTAACCCTCACCGTAACCCTAAACCTAACCCTCGCCCTAACCCTAACGCTAACCCTCACACTCACGCTTGGTCTAAGCCTAAGCCTAACCCTAAGCTTAAGCCTAACCCTAACCCTCACACTGACCCTCACCGTAACACTAACCCTATCACTAACGCTAAATCTAACCCTAAACTTCACCCTCACCCTAACCCTAACTCTAACCCTAACCCTAAACATAAACCACACCCTAACCTTAACCCTCACCCTCACCATGATTGTAACCCTAACCCTACCCTAACAATAACCCTAACCCTAACCCTAACATTCATTCTAACCATAACCCTCACCCTAAACC
Organism: Dipodomys merriami; assembly: GCF_024711535.1. NCBI lineage: Eukaryota > Metazoa > Chordata > Mammalia > Rodentia > Heteromyidae > Dipodomys > Dipodomys merriami. The sequence goes on from NW_027202771.1 coordinate 2,540,982, forward strand.
TAACCCTCAAACTAACACTTACCCTCACCCTAACACTAACCCTAACCCTAACACTAACACTCACACTAACCCTAACCATCACCCTAACATTAAACCTCACCCTAAGCCTAACCCTAACCCTCACCCTGATCCTAGCCCTCACCCTAACCCTAACCCTCATCCTCACTCTAAACCTCACACTAACCCTAAACCTAAGCATCAATCTTAACCTCACCCTCACCCAAACCCTAACCCTAACCCTAACCCTACACCTTACATTAAGCCTCACTCTCAGCCTAACTCTCAGCTTTACCCTTACCATCACCCTGACACTAATCCTCACCCTAACCCTAACCCTTATCCTAACCTTAACCCTGACCATAATCCTGAGCATCACCCTAACCCTAACCCTCACCCTCAATCTCACCATCAGCCTAACCCTAAAGCCTAAGCCAAACCCTCACACTAACCCTAACCCTTACCATAGCCCTCACCCTAACCCTAATCCTAACCCTAACCTTAATCATAACTCTAAACCTAACACTAACCCTAACCATCAGCCAAAATCTAATCCTTACCCCACTCTCACCCAGAGCCTAACCCTAACCTTAGCCTAAACCTATCCCTAACCCTCACCATACTAACACTCACCCTCACCATAACTCTAATCCTAAACCTAAACCTAAACCTAACCCTAAACCTCAAACTAACCCTAACCCTAACCCAAACCCTAACACTAAACCTAAGATAACCCTCACCCTAACTGTCTCCCTAACACTAACTCTAACCCTAAATCTCACCATTACCCTAACCCTAAACCTCAACCTCACCCTCACCCTCACAATAACTCTAACACTAACCCTAACAATAACCCTAACCCTAACACTAAACCTAACCCTAACTCTCCCCCTAACCCTTTTTCTAACCCTAAACCTCACCCTCACCCTAACCCTAAACCTCACCCTCACCCTCACAATCACCATAACTCTAACCATAACCCTAACAATAAGCCTATCCCTAACACTACCCCTAACCCTCACCCTCACCATAACCCTAAACTTAACCCAAGCCCTCACCCTAACCCTAACCCTAACCCTAACCCTCACCCTCAGCCTCGCCCTCACCGAAAACTTAACTTAACCATAACATTAACAATAACCCTAACCCTAACCCAAATCCTAACCCTCACCCTCACCCTCACCCTCACCCTAACCCTAACCTAATCCTCACCCTAACCCAAAACCTCAACCTCACCGTAACCCTAACCCTAACACTCACCCTAACACTAAACCTAACCCTAATCCTAAACCCCTCATCCTAACCCTAATCCTAACCCTAAACCTCATCCTATCCCTGACCCTAATGCTAACCCTAAACCTCACCCTAACCCTAATCCTCACCCTCACCCTCAGCCTAACCCTAAGCCTAAGCCTAACCCTAACCCTAACCTTCACACTCAACCTCACCCTAACCCTAACCCTAACACTAACACTAACCCTAACCCTAACCCTCACCCTAACCCTCCCCCAACCCTAACTCTAAACCTAAAACTCACTCTCACCCGAACCCTAACTCTAACCCTTAACCTCACCCTAAAACTAACCCTAATACTAACAGCAACCCTCACACTAACCCTAACCACCACCTTAACCTTAAACCTCAACCTAACCCTATCCCTAACCCTCACCCTCACCCTAGCACTCACCCTTACCCTAACCCTCGTTCTCATAATAAACCTCACTCTAACCCTAAAACTAATCCTCAATCTAACCCTCACACTCACCTGCAACCCCACCCTCACAGTAACTCTAACCCTCACTCAAACCCTAACCATAAACCTCACTTTAACCCTAACCCTAAGCCTAAACCTAACCCTCAACCTCACCCTTACCCTAACAATAACCCTAAACCTAACCCTCACCCTAACCCTCCCCCTAAACCTATATCTAACACTAAACCTCACCCTCACACTCACCCTAACCATAACCCTAAACCCCACCCTAACCCTAACCCTAACCCTCACCCACACCATCACCTTCACCATAACTGTAACCCTAACCCTAACAATAACCCTAACCCTAACCCTAACCATCACCCTAACCCTAATACTCACCCCCACCCTCACCCTGAACCTAACCCTAAGCCTCAGCCTAACCCTCAACCTAACCCTCACACTCACCCTCACCCTAACCCTAGTTCTAAAGGTAACCCTATCCCTAAACCTCAACCTAACCCTCACCCTCACCCTAACCCTAACACTAACCCTAACCCTAAACCTCACCCTAACCCTCCCCCAAACACTAACTCTAACCCTAAACCTCACCCTCACCCTAACCCTAACCCTAACCTTAATCCTAATACTAATCTTAACCCTAACCCTAACCCTCACCCTCAACCTCATTGTAACTCTAACCCTAACCCTAACAATAACAGTAAACCTAACCCTAACCTTCACCCTAACCATAACCCTCACCCTCAGCCTCACCCTCACTGCAAACTTAATCCTAACCATATCACTAACAATAACCCTAACCCTAACCATAACCATAACCCTAATCCTCACCCCCACCCTCACCCTCAGCCTAACCGTAACTTAACCCTAACCCTAACCCTAACCCTAACACAAACCCTAACCCTAAACCAAAACCTAAACCTAAACCTAATCCTCACCTTCACCCTCACCCTAACCCAAAACATAACCCTAACCCTCACCCTAACAATAAGCCTAACCCAACCCTAACCCTCACACTCACCCTCACCCTAACCCAAATCCTATACCTAACCCTGTCCTAAACCTAACCCTCACCCTAATCCTCACCCTAGCCCTCACCCTAAACTTAAACCTAACCCTAAACCTCACCCTAACCCAAACCCTAACCCTCCCCCTCATGCTCGGCCTAAGACTAAGCCTAAGCCAAAGCCTAACCCTAATCCTCACCCTATCACTAACCCTAACACTAACCCTAATTCTAACCCTAAACCTCACCCTCACCCTAAGCCTAACTCTAACACGAACCCGAAACCTAAACCTCATCCTAACCATAAACCTAACTCACACCCTCACCCTCACCGTACCCGTATAAACCTAACCCTAACAATAACCCTAACCCTAACCCTAACCCTCAGCCTAACCCTAACCCTAAGCCTAATATTTACCATCACCCTAACACTAACCCTAACGCTAACACTACCGCTCACACTAACCTTAACTATCATCCTCACCCTAAACCTCACACTAACCCTAACACTAATCCTCAATCTAATCCTCATCCTCACCCTAACACTAAACCTAACGCTTACCCTCATCTTTATCGTAATGCTCACCCTCATCCTAACCCTCATCTTTACTCTTACTGTCACCCCCACCCTAACCCTCACCCTAACCCTAATTCTACCCCTAAACCTTACCCTCACCCTAACCCTAACTCTAACTCTAACCCTAACACTAAACCTCACCCTAACCCTAAACCTAACCCTCACCCTCAACCTCACCATAACTGTAAACCTAACCCTAAACCTAACAATAACCATAAATCTAACTCTAACCCTCAGGCTAACCATAACCCTTACCCTAACCCTAACCCTCACCCTAACACTTACCCTCCCCCAAACACTAACGCTAACCCTAAGACTAACCCTCACACTAACCCTAACCCTCACCCTAATCCTAAACCTAACCCTAACACTAACTCTAACTCTAACCCTAAACCTCACACTAGCCCTCACCCTAAACCTAAGTACTACCCTCAACCTCACCCTAACCCTAACCCTCATCCTCACCATAAACCTCACACTAACCCTATCCCTAACCCTAATCCTCAATCTAGCCCTCACTCTAACCCTAACCCTAAACCTAAACCTAATGCTGACCCTGACCCTTACCCTAACCCTCACCAGAGACCTCACCCTTACCCTAATCCTAAACCTAACCCTCATCCTAACCCTCACCTTTATCTTAAACCTCACCATCAGCCTAAATCTCAAATTTACCCTTACCATCATCCTCACCCTAACCCTAAACCTCATCCTAACCCTCACCCTAACCATAAACCTAACAATCACTCTAAACCTAACCCTCACCCTCAACCTCATGCTGAGCCTAACCCTTACCCTAACCCTCACCAGAGCCTTCTCCCTTACCCTAATCCTAAACCTAACCCTCATCCTAACCCACACACTATCCCTTACCCTAATCCTAACACTGTCCATTACCCTAACCCTAACCCTAAGCCTAATCCTAACCCTAACCCTAACCCTCACACTCAACCTAACCCTAACCATAACCCTAATCCTAACCCTAACTCTAACCCTAAACCTCAACCCCACCCTAGCCCTCACCCTAACCCTAATCCTAATCCTAACTCTCATCCTAATCCTCACCCTAACTCTAAACCTAAATCTCACCCTCACCATCACCCTAAACCTAATCCTAACCCTAACCCTCAACCTAAACCTGACCCTCACCCTCAACATAACCCTTACCCTAACCCTCAACCTAACACTAAACTTAACCCGAACCCTAACTCTCACCCTAACCCTAACCCTAACCCTCACCCTAAACCTAAAGCTAAAGCTCACCCTTAGCCTAGCCCTCACCCTAAAACTAATCCTAATACTAACCTCATCCTAATGCTCCCCCTAACCCTTACCCTAGCCCTCACCCTAACCCTAACCCTCACCTTCAACCTCACCCTCAGCCTAACTCTAAGCCTAACCCTAAACCTAACCCTAACACACACCCTCACCCTCACCCTAACCCTAATCCTAAACCTAACCCTAACCCTAACCCTAACCCTCATCCTAACCCTAACCATAACCCTAAAATTCACCCTAACCCTAACCTTCACCCTCACCCTCAACCTCACCGTAATTGTAGCTCTAAACCTAACAATAACCCTAACCCTAAACTTAACCCTAACCCTCACCCTCAGCCTCACCCTTACAGCAAACTTAACCGTAACCATAACACTAACAATAACCCTAACCCTAAGCCTAACCCTAAACCTAATTCTAATCCTCACCCACAGAGTCACCCTCAGCTTAACCCTAAACCTAAACCTAACCCTCACCATAACCCTAACCCTAACCCTAACCATAACACTAACCCTAACCCTAAACCTAACCCTAAATCTAACCCTAAACTTAACCCTAATCCTCAGCCTCACCTGCACCCTAACCAAACCCTAACGCTAAACCTTACCCTAACTCTAAGCCTAAACCTAAACCTAACCCTAAGCCTCACATTCACCTTCACCCTAACCCTAATCCTAAACCTAACCCTATCCCTAACGCTAACCCTAACCCTCACCCTAGCCCTCAACCTAACCATAACCCTAACCCTAAACCTCATCCTAAACCTGACACTAAACATAAACCTAAACCTCACCCTAACCGGAACCATAACCCTCACCCTCATGCTCGGCCTAAGCCTAAGCCTAAGCCTAAGCCTAAGCCTAAGCCTAAGCCTAACCCTCACCCTAACCCTAACCCTAACACTAAACCTAACTCTAACCCTAAATCTCACCCTTACCCTAACCCTAACTCTAACCCTACCCATAACCCTAACAATAACCCTAACCCTCACCCTAACCATAATCCTCACCCTAACCCTAAACCTCACCCTAACACTTACCCTCACCCTACCACTAACCCTAACACTAACACTAATCCTCACACTAACCCTAAACCTAACCTCACCCTAAACCTAACCCTAACCCTCAACCTAACCCTAACCCTCACGGTCAACGTAACCCTAAGCCTAACCCTGACCCTCACCCTAACCATAACCCTCACCCTAACCCTCACCCTAACACTTACCCTCACCCTAACACTAACCCTAATCCAAACCCTGACTCTAACCCTAACCCTCACCCTCACCGTAATGGTAACCCTAACTCTAAACCTAACAAAAACCCTAACCCTAACCCTAACCCTCACCCTAACCATGAGCCTCACCCTAAACCTAACACTTACCCTCAACTTATCACTAACTGTAACCTGAACACTAAGCCTCACACTAACCCTAACCATCACCCTAAACCTAAACCAAACCTAACAGTAACCCTAAACCTCAACCTAACCTAGACCTAACCCTAACCCTAACACTCATCCTGAGGGTAAACCTAGCACTAACCTTAACACTAATCCTCAATCTAACCCTCACCCTCACCCTACCCATAACCCTAACCCTCAACCTAACCCTAACCCTCACACTCAGCCTAACCCTCTCCTTAACCTTACTGTCACCCCCACCCTAACCCTCACCCTAATCCTAACCCTCACCCTAACACTAACTCTACACCTAAATCTCACCCTCACCCTAATCCGAACTCTAACCCTAACCCTAACACTAAAACTTACACTAACCCTAACCCTAACGCTCACCCTCAACCTCACCCTCAGCTTAACCCTAAGCCTAAGCCAAACCCTTACCCTAACCCTCACCCTAATCTTAGCCCGCAGCCTAACACAAATCCTAACCCTAACCCTCACCCTAACCCTAACCCTCACCCTCACAGTAACCCTTACCCTAACCCTAACCCTCACCCTCACCCTAACCCTAATCTTAACCCTAAACCTCAACCTAACCCTAACCCTCATCCTATCCCTCCCTGTAACTCTTAACCTAACCCTCACACTAACCCTAACCCTCACCCTCAACCTCACCATCAGCCTAACTCTAAGTCTAACGCTAAACCTAACCCTAACACACACATTCACCCTCACCCTAACCCTAATGCTAACCCTAAACCTCACCCTCACCCTCACTGTCAATGTAACCCTAAGCCAAACCCGAACCCTAACCCTAACACTGACATTCACTCTAACCCTTATCCTAATCCTAATACTAACTCTAACCCTAACCCTCAACCTCAGCCTCATCTTAACCCTAACTCTAACCGTAAACCTCACCCTCACCCTAACCCTAAACTTAACTCTGACTTTAAACCACACCCTAACCCTAACCCTAAACCTCACCCTCACCATAGCCCTCACCCTATCCCTACTCCTAACACTAACCCTCATCCTAACCCTCCTCATAACCCTAACCCTAACCCACATCCTAACCCTAATCCTCACCCTCACCCTAAACCTCAGCCTAAAACTATCCCGAACCCTAAACCTCATACTCACCCTAACCCTAACACTATTCCTAATCCTAAACATAACCCTAACCCTCACCCACAGACTAACCCTCACCCTAACCCTAACCCTAAACCTAACATTAACCCTAACCCAAAAGCTCACCCTCAGCCTGAACCTAACCCTCACTCTAACCCTAAACCTCACACTCACCCTAACCCTAACCCTAAACTTCACCCTAACGCTAACCCTAAACCTCACCCTCACCCTAGACCTTACCCGAACTCTAATCCTAACCCTAACCCTCATCCTAACCCTTCCCCTAACCCTCACCCTCAAACTCAACCTCACCCTCAGCCTAACCCAAAGCCTAACCCTAAACCTAACCCTAACACACAAACTCACCCTCACCCTAGCACTGTCCCTAACCGTAATCCTAAACCTAACCCTCATCCTAACCCTCACCCTAAACCTAACCATCAACCTCACCCTAATCCTCACCCCCACCCACACCCTCAGCCTAACCCTAAGCCTAAGCCTAAGCCTAAGCCTAACCCTCACACTCACCCTCACCCTAATCCTAATCCTAAACCTAACCCTAAACCCCAAGCTAACCCTCACCCTAACCTTAACCCTAACATTAACCCTAACCCTCGACCTAACCCTCCCCCTAACCCTAAATGTAACCCTAAAACTCACCCTAACCCTAACCCAAATCCTAACCCTAACCCTCACCCTAACTCTAACGCTCACGCTCACCGTAACCCTAACCCTCATCCTAACCCTAACGCTAACCTTAAACCTCACCCAAACATTAACGCTAACCCTCATCCTCACCCTAGCCCTCATACTAAACATAATCCTAACCCTAACCTTAACGCTCATCCTAACCCTCACCTTAACCCTAACGCTAACAATAACCATAACCCTAACCATAACCATCACCCTAACCCTAATCCTCACCCCCACCGTGACACTCAGCCTAACCCTAAGCCTCAGTCTAACCCTCAAACTAACCCTCACACTGACCCTTACACTAACCCTAGTCCTAAATGTAACCCTATCGCTAAACCTCAACCTAACCTTCACCCTCACCCTCACCCTAACCCTAACCATAACCCTGTCCAGCAGCCTCACCCTCACTGCAAACTTAACCCTAACCATAAAACTAACAATAACCCTACCATAACCATAACCATAACCCTAATCCTCACCCCTACCCTCACCCTCAGCCTAATCCTAACTTAACCTTAACCCTACCCCAAACCCTCACCATAACCCTAACCCTCACACTCACACTCACCCTAACCCAAATCCTCTACCTAACCCTGTCCTTACCCTAACCCTCACCCTCATCCTAAACCTATTCCTAACCCTAAACCTCATCCTAACACTCACGCTAACCCTAACCCTAAATCTCACCCTAAACTGAACCCTATCCCTCCCCCTCATGCTCGGCCTAAGCCTAAGCATAAGCCTAAGCCTAACCCTAACCCTCTCCCTCACCCTAACTCTAACACTAACCCTAACTCTAACCTTAAAATTCACCCTCACCCTCACCCTAACTCTAACACTAACCCGAAAGCTAAACCTCATCCTAAACCTAACCCTAAACCACACCCTCACCCTCACCGTAACCATATAACACTAACACTAACAATAACCCTAACCCTAACCCTAACCCTCACCCTAACCATAACCCTCACCTTAAACCTAAACGTCACCCTAATATTTAGCCTCAACCTAATACTCACCCTAACGCTAACACTACCGCTCACACTAACCCCAACAATCACCCTAACCCTAAAACTCACCCTAACACTAACCCTAACCCTCAACCTCACCCTACCACTCACCCTAACCCTAACCCTCATCATAACCCTCAACCTCTCACTAACCCTAACATTAATCCTTAATCTAACCCTCACCCTCACCCTAACCCTAAACCTAAACCTCACCCTAACCCTAACCCTCATCTTTACTGTAACGCTCACCCTCAGCCTAACTCTCATCTTTACCCTTACTGTCACCCCCACCCTAACCCTCACCCTAACCCTAACCCTCACCCTAACCCTCACTCTAAACCTATATCTAACCCTAAACCTCACCCTCACCCTCACCCTAACTCTAACACTAACCCTAACACTAAACCTCACACTAACACTAACCCTAACCCTCACCCTCATCCTCAATGTAACCGTAACCCTAACAATAAACCTAACAATAATCGTGACCCTAACCCTAACACTCACCCTAACCATAACCCTCACCCTAACCCTAAACATCACCGTAACACTTACACTCACACTAACACTAACCCTAACCCTAACACTAACCCTCACACTAACCCTACCCTCACCCTAATTCTAAGCCTGATCCTAACCCTAACCCTAACTCTAACCCTAACCCTCAAACTAGACCTCACCCTAACCCTAAGTCCTACCCTCACCCTCAACCTAACCCTAACCCTCATCCTCACCCTAAACCTCACACTAACCCTAACCATAACCCTAATCCTCAATCTAACCCTCACACTAACCCTAACCCTAACCCTAACCATCAACCTAACCCTATCCCTAACCCTAACTCTAACCCTAAACCTCACCCTCACCCTTAGCCTTACCCTAACCCTAAAACTCACCCTAACACTAAACTTCATCCTCACCCTCAACGTCACCGTAATTATAGCCCTAACACTAAAAATAACACTAACCCTAACCCTAACTCTAACCCTCACCTTCAGCCTCACCCTCACCACAAAATTAACGCTAACCATAACACTAACAATAACCCTACCTTAAGCCTAAGCCTAAGCCTAAATCTAATCCTAACCCCCACCTTCACCCTGATCCTAAACCTCACACTAACCCTAAAATTAATCCTCAATCTAAACCACACCCTCACCCTAAACCTAACCGTAACCCTCACCCTAACGCTAACACTCACCCTTACCGTAATCCTCACTCTCAGCCTAACCCTCAACTTTAACCTTACTGTCACCCTCACCCTAACCCTCACACTAACCCTAACCCTCATCCTAACCCTAACACTAACCTTCACCCCCTACTAAACCTCACCCTAACCCTAACCCTAACACTAAACCTAACCCTAACCCTAACCCAAAACTTCACCCTAACACTAACTCTAACCCTAAACCTCACGTTGACCCTAACCCTAACCCTATCCCTAATCCTAAACCTCACCCTAAACCTAAACCTTACCCTAACACTTACCCTCAACCTAACAGTAACACTAATACTAACACTAACCCTCACACTAACGCTAACCATCACCCTAAACCTAACGTCACCCTAACCCTAACCCTAACCCTAAACCTAACCCTCATCCTAACACTCACCCCAACCGTAACCCTAAACATCACCCTAACCCTAACCCTCACCCTCACCTTTAGCCTCAGCCTAACCCTAAGCCTAAGACTAAACCTAACCCTAAACTTCACAATCACCATAGCCCTCACCCTAACCCTAATCCTAACTCTAACCCTCATCCTAACCATCAACCTAACCATAACCAGAACCATCACTCTAAACCTAATCCTCATCCCCACCCTCACCTTCAGCCTAACCCTAAGCCTAAGCCTAACCCTAACCCTAACCCTCACATTCACCCTCAGCCTAACCTTAATCCTAATCCTAACACTAACCTTAAACCTAAGTCTCAACCTAACCCTCACCCTAACCCTAACCCTAACCCTAACCCTCACCATCACTTTAGTCCTCACCCTAACCATCAGCTCAAATCTAACCCACACCTTCACCGTAACCCAAACGCTAACCCTGACCCTAACCCTACCCCTACCCCTAACCCTAAACCTGACCCTAATCCTAACGCTAACCCTCACCCTCACCTTAGCCCTCACCCTAACCCTAATTGTAACCCTAAACCTCATGCAAAACCTTACCCACACGCTAACCCTAATCCTAATTCTAACCCTCACCCTAAACCTACCCCCGACCCTCACCCTAACCATAAACCTCACCTCAACCTCACTCTCAGCCTAACACTAAGCCTAACCCAAACCCTAAACCTAACCCTCACACTCACCCTCACCCTAACAGTAATTCTAACACTAACCCTAACCCTAAACCTAAATCTCAACCTAACCCTCACCCTAACCCTAACTCTAACACTAACCCTAACCCTAACCCACACCCTAACCCTCCCGCTAAACATAACTCTAACCCTAAACCTCACACTCACCCTAATCCAAATCCTAACCTTGACCCTAAATCTCACCCTAACCCTAACCCTAACCATCACCCTTACCCTCACCCTCACCCTCACCATAACCCTAACCCTCACCATAACCCTAACACTAAACCTCACCTTAACACTAATTCTAACCCTCACCCTCACCCTAGCCCTCACTCTAAAAATAATCCTAACCCTAATCCTCATCCTAACACTCACCCTAACCCTAACCCTAACCCTCACCCTAACCTAATCCTAAACATAACCCTCACTCTAACCCTAACCGTAACCCTCACCGTAACCCTAACCCTCATCCTAACCCTCACCCTAACCCTAAACCTCACCCTAACACTAACCCAAATCCTCACCCTCACCCTAGCCCTCACCCTAACCACCATCCTAAACCTAATCCTCATCCTAACTCTCACCCTAAACCTAATCCTAACCCTCACCCTAACCCTAATACTAACCCAAACCTTCAACCTACCCCTACGCCTCACCTTCGCTGTAACCCTAACCCTAACCCTCATCCTAACCCTAAACTTAACCCGAACCATAATTCTCACCCAAATGATAACCCTAAGCGGAACGCTTACCCTAACCCTCACCCTCACCCTCAGCTTAATGCTAAGCCTAACCCTAACCCTAAGCCTAACACAAGCACTCACCCTAACACTAAACCTAATCCTAATACTAACCCTAACCCTAACCCTTACCTTCATCCTAACCCTCACCCTAACCCTAACACTAACACTAACCCTAACCCTAACCCTAACACTAACACTAACACTAAACCTCACCCTAACCCTCACACTTAACGTAACTCTAGCCCTAAATCTCACCCTCACCCTCACCCTAACCCTCACCCTCACCCTCAGCTGAACCCAAAGCCAAAGCCTAACACTAACCCTAACCCTCACCCTCACACTAGCCCTCACCATAACCCTAACTGTAACACTAACCCTAACCCTAACACTCACACTAACCCTAACCCTAACCCTAACTCTAACCCTAAACCTCACCCTGACCCTAACCCTAACCCTAACTCTAATCCTCATCCTAACCCTAACCATAACCCTCAACATCACCCTCACCCTTACCCTTACCTTAACCTTAACCCTAACCCTAACCCTAAGAATAACCCTAACCCTAAACCTAACCCTAAACCTCACCCTCACGGTAACTCTAACCCTAACCCAAACCCTCACACCAACCCAAACTCTGACACTAAACCTAACACTAAACGTCACCCTAACCCGAACCCTAACCCTATCCCTAACCCTAGCACATACCCTAAGCCTAATCTTAACCCTAACCCTCACTATAACCCTCACTCTAAACATAAACCATACCCTAACCCTAAATCTAACCCTCAACTTCAACCTCAGCCTCAGGCTAACACTAACGCTAACCCTAAGCCTCACACTCACAGTCACAGTAACCCTAATCCTAACACTAACTCCAAACCTAACCCTAAAACTAACCCTAACCCTAACCCTCACCCTAAACCTCACTCTAAATCTAACCCTAACCCTAAAACTCACCCTCACCCTAACCCTAATCCTAACCCTAAAAATAACACTAACCCTCACACTCACCCTCACCTTAAACTTAATACTAATCGAACCCTAAACCTAACTGTAACCCTAACTATAACCCTAACCCTAACACTAACACTAACCCTAATCCTCAACCCCACCCTCACCCTCAGCCTAACCCTAAGCCTGTCCCTATCACTAACCCTAACTCTAACCCTAAACCTCACCCTAACCCTATCTCTAAACCTAACCCTAAACCTCACCCTGACCCTAACCCTAACCCTCACCTGCACCCTCAGCCTCACCGTAACTCTAACCCTAACCCTAACAATAACACTAACTCTAAACCTAACGATCACCCTAAACCAAATCCTCACCCCCACCCTCACCCTCAGCCTAACCCTAAGCCTAAGCCTAACCCTAACACTAACCCTCACCCTCACTCTCACCCTAACCCTAATCCTAACCCTAACCCTATCCCTAAACCTCAACCTAACCCTCACCCTCACCCTAATGCTAGCACTAAACCTAACCCTAACCCTCACCCTAACCCTCCCCTTAACCTGAACTCAAACCCTAAACCTCACCAGCACCCTTACACTAAACCTAACCCTAACCCTAAACCTCACCGTAAACCTCACCCTAATGTCACCCTCACCCTCACTCTCAATGTGAACGTAACTCTAACCCTAAACCTAACAATAACAGTAACCCTAACCCTAACAATAACCATAACCCTCACCCTGTGCCTCATCCTCACCGCAAAATTAACACTAACCATAACACTAAAAATAACCCTAAACCTAACCCTAAGCCTAAGCCTAAGCCTAACCCTAAACCTAACCCTCACCCTAACCCTAACCCTAACCCTAAAACTAACCCTAACCCTAACACAAAACCTAACCCTAGCCCTAACCCTAACCCTAAATCTCATCCTAACCCTCACCCTAAACCTAAACCTAATCCTCACCCTAACCCTAACCCTAACCCTCACCCTCACTCTCGGCCAAAGCCTAAGCCTAAGCCTAAGCCTAACCCGAACTCTAAACCTCACCCTAACCCTCACCTTATACCTAACCCTAACACTAACCCTAACTCTAACCCTAAACCTCACCATCACCCTAACCCTAACTCTAACCCTAAACCTAAAACTAAACCTCACCCTAAACCTAAACCTAACCCTCACCCTCAACCTCACCTTAAACCTAACCCTAACCCTAACAATAACCCTAACACTAAACCTAACCGTCACCCTAACCATAACCCTCAACATAACCCTAACCCTCAATCGAACCCTCACCCTCACCCTAAACCTAACCGTAACCCTCACCCTAACCCTAACCCTAAACATAAAACTTACCTACACCTTAACCCTCAGCCTAACTCTAAGCCTAAACCTAACCCTAACCCTCACACTCATCCTCATCATAACAGTAATCCTAATCCTAAGCATAACCCTAACCATAAACCTCAACCTAACCCTCACCCTAATCCTAACCCTAAAAATAACCCTAGCCCTAACCTTCAACCTAACCCTCCCCCTTACCGTAAGTCGAACTCTAAACCTCACCCTCACCCTAACCCTCACCCTAACCCTAAACCTCACCCTAACCCTCACCTTCACCGTAACCCTAAACATAACCCAAACCCTCACCCTACCCCTAACCCTAACCCTAACCCGAACACGAACCATAAACCTCACCCTAACCCTAAACCTAACCCTCAACCTCAACCTCACCCTAACCGTAAACTTAACCTTAACCATAACACTAACAATAACCCTAACCCCACCCCTAATACTAACCCTCACCCTCACCCAAAACATAACCCTCACCCAAACCCAAACCCTCACCCTAACACTTACCCTCATCCTAACACTAACCCTAACCCATACCCTAACCCTAACCCTAAACCTCGACCAAACCCTCACCCTCACCCTATCCCTAACACTAACCCTAAACCTAACCCTCACCATAACCCTCCCCCTAAACCTATATCTAACCCTAAACCTCACACTCACCCAAACCCTAACCCTAAACCCCACCCTAACCCTAACCCTAACCCTCACCCACACCCTCACCCTCACCATAAATCTAACCCTAACCCTAACAATAACCCTAACCCTAAACCTAACCATCACTCTAACCCTAATACTCACACCCATCCTCACCCTCAGCCTAATCCTAAGCCTCAGCCTAACCCTCAACCTAACCCTCACACTCACCCTCAACCTAACCCTAGTCCTAAAGTTAATCATATCTCTAAACCTCAACCTAACCCTCACCCTCACCCTAACCCTAACACTAACCCTAACCCTAAAACTCACCGTAACCCTCTCACAAACCTAACTCTAACCCTAAACGTCACCCTCACCCTAACCCTAACCCTAACCTTAATCCTAAAACTAACCCTAACCCTAACCCTCAACCTCACCCTCAACCTCACTGTAACTCTAACCCTAACCCTAACAATAACAGTAACCCTAACCGTAACCCTCACCCTAACCATAACCCTCACCCTCACCCTCAGCCTCACCCTCACTGCAAACATCACCCTAACCATAACCCTAACAATAACCCTAAGCATACCCTAATCCTCAGCCTCACCATCACCCTCAGCCTAACCCTAACTTAACCCTAACCCTAACTCTAAACCTAACGTTCACCGTAACCCTAACCCTAACCCTAACACAAAACCTAACCTCACTGTAACCATAACCGTAACCCTAACCCTAACACATACCCTAACCCTAAACCAAACCCTAAACCTAAACCTAATCCTCAGCCTCACCCTCACCCTAACCCAAAACATAACCCTAACCCTCACCCTACCACTAAGCCTAACCCAAACCTAACCCTCACACTCACCCTCACCCTAACCCAAATCCTATACATAACCCTACCCTAACCCTAACCCTCACCCTAACCCTCATCCTAGCCCTCACCCTAAACCTAATCCTAACCCTAAACCTCATCCTAACACTTACGCTAATCCTAAACCTAAACCTCACCCTAACCCGAACCCTAACCCTGCCCCTCATGCTCGGCCTAAGCCTAAGCCTAAGCCAAAGCCTAACCCTAACCCTCACCCTATCCCTAACCCTATCACTAACCTTAACTCTACCCCTAAACCTCACCCTCATCCTAAGCCTAACTCTAACATGAACCGAAACCTAAACCTCATCCTAACCCTAAACCTAACCCACACCCTCACCCTTACCGTAACCGTATAAACCTAACCCTAACAATAACCCAAACCCTAACCCTAACCCTCAACCTAACCCTATCCCTCAGCCTAATATTTACCCTCACCCTAACACTAACCCTAACGCTAACACTACCGCTCCCTCTAACCCTAAAAATCACCCTAAACCTCACCTTAACCCTAATTCTACCCCTAAACCTCACCCTCACTCTAACCCTAATTCTAACTCTACCACTAACACTAAACCACACCCTAAACTAACCCTAACCCTCACCCTCAACCTCACGGTAACCGTAACCCTAACCCTAAACCTAACAATAACCATAACCCTAACCCTAACCCTCAGCATAACCATAACCCTCACGCTAATCCTAACCCTCAACCTAACACTTACCCTCACCCTAACACTAACCCTAACCCTAACACTAACCCTCACACTAACCCTAACCCTCACCCTTAACCTAAATCTCATCCTAACCCTAACCCTAACTCTAACCCTAAACCTCACCCTCACCCTAACCCTAACTCTAACCCTAAACTGAAACCTAAACCTCAACCTAACCCTAACCCTCACCCTCACCCTCACCCTCAAGATAACCCTAACCCTAACCCTAACCCTAACCCTCATCCTAACCATAACCTTCACCCTAACCCTAACCCTCACCCTAACACTAACGCTAACCATAACACTAAACCTCACACTCACCCTAACAATCACCCTAACCCTAAACCAAACCCTAACCCTAACTCTCACCCTCACCCCAGCCCTCAACCTAACCCTAACCCTCATCCTCACCCTTAACCTCACACTAACCCTAACACAAATCCTGAATCTAACCCTCACCCTCACCTTAATCCTAACCCTCACCAGTACCATAACCCTCACCCTCAGCCTAAACCTCACCTTTACCCTTACGGTCACCCTCACCCTAACCCTCACCATAGCATAAATCCTCATCCTAACCCTCACCCTAACGGCAACCCCAACCACCACCCTAACCCTAACCCTCACCCTCACCCTCAGCCTAAGCCTAACGCTAAGCCTAATCCTAACCCTAAACCTAACCCTCACCCTCAACCTTGCCCTCACCCTAACCCTAATCCTAACCCTAACCCTCATCCTAAGCCTTAACCTAACCATAGCCCTAACCATCATACTAAACCTAATCCTCATCCCCACCCATACCCTCAGCCTAACCGTAAGCCTAAGCCAAACCCTAACCCTAACCCTCACATTCACCCTCACCTTCAACGTAATCCTAAACCTAACCCTAACATTAAACCTCAACCTAACCCTCACCCTAACCCTAACACTAACCCTAACCATAACACTCAACCTAACGCTCCCCTCACTTTAACTTTAAACCTAAACCTCACCCTCACCCTAACCATAATCCTAACCTTAAACCTCACCCTAACCCTGATCCTAACCCTCACCCTAACCCTCACTCTTACTGTAACTCTAACCCTAACCTTAACTATAATTCTAACCCTAAACCTAACCCAAACCCTGAACCTCACCCTAACTCTAAACCTAACATAAACCCTCACCCTAATCCTAATCCTAACCCTCAGCCTCACCTTAACCTTAACCATAAACCTCACCCTAAACCTAAACCTAACACTCACCCTAACTCTAGTCCTCCCCCTAACCCTAATGCTAACCTAAACCTCATCCTAACACTCACCCTAACCCTAAAACACTAACACTAACACTCACCCTCACCCTCATGCTCTGCCTAAGCCTCCGCCTCAGCCTAAGACTAACCCTGACCCTCACACTCACCCTCACCCTAACCCTAACCCTAACACTAACCCTAACCCTAACCCTCACACTAACCCTCACCCTAACTATAACCCTAAACCTCACCCTCACCCTAACCCTAAATCTCACCCTGACCCTCACCCTCTGCCTAACATTAAGTCTAACCCTAACCCCAACTCTAACCCAAACACTAAACCTAATCCTCACCCTACACCTCACCCCAAACCTAACCCTAACCCTCACACTCACCCTAGCCCATACACAAACCCTAAGCATAAGCCTAACCATCACAATAACCCTCACTCTAACCCTAACACCAAAACTCACCCTAACCGTAACCCTCACCCTCAACCTCACCCTAACTCTAACCCTAACCCTAATCCTTATCCTAACCCTCACACTCACCCTAACCCTAACCCTAACCCTAATCCTAAACCTCACCATAAACCTAAACCTTACCCTAACACTTACCCTCACCCTAACATTAACACTAACCCTAACACTAACCCTCACACTAACGCTAACAATCACCCTAAACCTAAACCTCACCCTATCCCTAAAGCTAACCCTCACCTTCACCCTAGCCCTCAACCTAACCCTAACACTCATCCTCACCTAAACCTCACACTAACCCAAACACTAATCCTCAACCTAAACCTCACCCTCACCCTAACCCTAACCCCGATCCTCACCCTAACCATAACCCTCACCTAAATCTCACCCTCAGCCTAACACTAAGCCTAACCCAAACCCTAACCCTAACCCTCACACTCACCCTCACCCTAACCCTAATCCTAACCCTAACCCTCACCCTAACCCTTACCCTAAAACTAACCCTAACCCTAACCCTCACGCCAACCCTCCCCCTAACCCTAACTCTAACCCTAAACCTCACACTCACCCTAACCCAAATCCTAACCCTAACTCTTACCCTCACCCTCACCCTCACCGTAACTCTAACCTTAAACCTCACAATAACACTAATCCTAACCCTAAACCAAACCCTAACCCTAATCCCATACCTAACCCTCACCCTCAGTCTCACCGTCTCTGCAAAGGTAGCCAGAACAATAACACTTACAATAATCCTAACTCTAACCCTAATCCTAACCCTCACCCTCACCCTAACCTTCATCCTAACCATAACCCTCACCCTAAACCTAAGCCTCACCCTTACCATAACCATGACCCTCACCCTAACCCTAACCCTAAATCTCACCCTAACACTAACTCTAACCCTAAATCTCACCCTCACCCTCACCCTCATCTTAACCCAAAGCCAAAGCCTAACGCTAACCTTAACCCGCACCCACACACTAGCCCTCACCATAACCCTAACTGTAACACTAACCCTAACCCTAACACTCACACTAACCCTAACCCTAAGCCTAACTCTTACCCTAAACCTCACCCTGACCCTAACCCTAACCCTAACTGAAAATCTCATCCTAACCCTAACCCTAACCCTCAACATCACCCTAAACCTCACCCTTACCTTAACCTTAACCCTAACCCTAACCCTAAGAATAACCCTAACCCTAAACCTAACCCTAAACCTCACCCTCACCGTAACTCTAACCATAACCCAAACCCTCACCCTAACCCTAACTCTGACACTAAAACTAACGCTAAACGTCACCCTAAACCTAAACCTAACCCTAACCCTCATGCTAGCACATACCCTAACCCTAATCCTAACCCTAACCCTAACTCTAACCCTCACACTCACCCTCAACCTTAATCCTAATCCTAACACTAAACCTTACCCTAACCCTAACTCTAACCCTAACCCGAACCCTAACCCTAACCCTAATCTCAACCCCACCCACATCCTCAGCCTAACCCTAAGCCTATCCCTAACATTAACCCTAACTCTAACCCTAAACCTCACCCTCACCCTAACCCTATCTCTAAACCTAATCCTAAATCTCACCCTGACCCTAATCCTAACCCTCACCCCCACCCTCCACCTCACTGTAACTCTAACCCTAACCCTAACAATAACACTAACCCTAAACCTAAGGATCACCCTAACCCTAACCCTCACCCCCAACCTCACCCTCAGCCTAAGCCTAACCCTAACACTAACCCTCACCCTCATTCTCACCCTAACCCTAACCCTAACCCTAAACCTCACCGGAAACCTCACCCTAATCCTCACCCTCACCCTCACTCTCACAGTGACCGTAACTCTAACCCTAACCCTAGCAATAACAGTAAACCTAACCCTAACACTAACAATAAACATAAACCTCACCCTGTGCCTCACCCTCACCGCAAACGTAACACTAACCATAACACTAACAATAACCCTAAACATAACACTAAGCCTAAGCCTAAGTCTAAGCCTAACCCTAACCCTAACCCTCACCCTAAACCTAACCCTAACCCTAACCCACACCCTATCCCTAACCCTAACCCTAACACTAAACCTAAACCTAACCTTAACCCTAACCATAAACCTCATCCTAGGACTCATCCTAAACCTAACCCTAACCCTAACCCTCACTCTCGGCCTAAGCCTAAGCCTAAGCTTAAGCCTAACCCGAACTCTAAACCTCACCCTAACCATCACCTTTACCTAACACTAACACTAACCCTAACTCTAAACCTAAACCTCACCATCACCCTAACCCTAACTCTAACCCTAACACTAAAACTAAACCTCACCCTAACCCTAAACCTAACCCTCATCCTCAACCTCACTGTAACCCTAACCCTAACCCTAACAATAACCCTAACACTAAACCTAACCCTCAGCCTAACCATAACCCTCAACATAACCCTAACCCTCAATCTAACCCTCACCCTCACCCTAACCCTAACCCTAACCCTCCCCCACACCCTAACCCTAAACGTAACCCTAACCCTCACCGTAACCCTCACCATAACCCTAACCCTAATCCTAACCCTAAACCTAATTCTAAACCTAAACCTAACCCTAACACTAACACTAACCCTAACTCTAACCCTAAACCTCACCCTCACCCTAACCCTAACTCTAACCCTAACCTGAAACCTAAACCTCATCCTAACCCTAACGCTCACCCTCACCCTCAACATAACCCTAACCCTAACCCTAACAATAACCCTAAACCTAACCCTAACCCTCATCATAACCATAGCCTTCACCCTAACCCTAACCCTCACTCTAACACTTACCCTCACCCTAACACTAACCCTAACCATTACACTAAACCTCACACTAACCCTAATCACCACCCTAACCCTAAACCTCACCCTAACCCTAACTCTCACCCTCAACCTATCCCTCAACCTAACCATAACCCTCATCCTCACCCTTAACCTCACACTAACCATAAAATTAATCCTGAATCTAACCCTCAACCTCACCCTAACCCTAACCCTCACCTTACCATAACCCTCACCCTCAGCCTAACCCTCACCTTTACACTTACAGTCACCCTAACACTTACCCTCACCCTCACCCTCAGCCTCAGCCTAACCCTAAGCCTAAGCCTAACCCTAACCCTAACCCTAACCCTCACCTTCACCCTAATCCTAACCCTAACCCTCATCCTAACCCTTAACCTACCATAACCCTAACCATCATTCTAAACCTAATCCTCATACACACCCAAACCCTCAGCCTAAACTTAAGCCTAAGCCAAACCCTAACCCTAACCCTCACACTCACTCTACCGTCAACCTAATCCTAAACCTAACCCTAACCCTAACATTAAACCTCAACCTAACCCTCACCCTAACCCTAACACTCAACCTAACCCTCCCCCTAAACCTAACTCTAACCCTAAACCTCACCCTCACCATAACCATAATCCTAAAACTAAACCTCACCCTAACCCTGATCCTAACCCTCACCCTCACCCTCACCCTTACTGTAACTCTAACCCTAACCTTAAATATAACACTAACCCTAAACCTAACCCAAACCCTGAACCTCATCGTAACATTAACCCTAACACAAACCCTCACCCTAATCCTAATCCTAACCCTCAGCCTCACCTTAAACCCTAACCTTCACCCTAACCCTAACCTTAACCCTAAACATCACACTAACGCTAACCCTAACCCTCACCCTAACTCTAGCCCTCCCCCTAGTACTAATGCTAACCCTAAACATCATCCTAACACTCACCCTAACTCTAAAACACTAACACTAACACTCACCCTCACCCTCATGCTCCGCCTAAGCCTCCGCCTCAGCCTAAGACTAACCCTGACCCTCACACACCCTCACCCTAACCCTAACACTAACACTAACCCTAACCCTAACCTTCACACTAACCCTCCCCCTAACCCTAACTCTAACCCTAAACCTCACACTCACCCTAACCCTAATCCTAAACCTGACACTAAATCTCACCCTAACCATAACCCTAACCCTCACCCTTACCCTCACCCTCACCCTCTCCTTAACTCTAACCCTAACCTTAACAATAACACTAATCTTAACTCGAAACCTAAACCTAACCCTAATCCTATCCATAACCATCACCCTCAGCCTCACCATCACTGCAAAAGTCACCAGAACTATAACACTAATACTCCTAACCCTAACCCTAATCCTAACAATCACCCTCACCCTAACCCTAATCCTAAACCTAATCCTCACTCTAACCCTAACCCTAACCTCACCGTAACCCTAACCCTCATCCTAACCCTCACCCTAACATTAACCCTAACCCTCACCCTAGCCTTCACGCTAACCCTAATCCTAACCCTAACCCTCACTCTAACCCTAACCCTAACCCTCACCATAACCCTCACACTCACCCTAACCCTCATCCTCACCCTAACCCTCACCCTAACCCTAACCCTCACCCTCACCATAACCCTAACCCTCATCCTAACCCTAACCCTAACCCTAACCCTAAACCTAAACCTCACCCTAACAATAACCCTAACCCTCACCCTCACCCTAGCCCTCACCCTAAACCTAATCCTAACCCTAATCCTCATCCTAAACCTCACCCTAACCCTAACCCTAAACCTCACCCTAACCCTAATCCAAACCCTAACCCTCAACCTAACCCTAACCCTCACCCTCACTGTAACCTGAACCCTAAACCTCATCCAACCCTAAACTAAACCCGAACCCTAACTCTTACCCTAACGCTAACCCTAACCCAAACCCTGACCCTCATCATATCTCTAACCCTAATACTAACCCTCAGCCTCACCTTAACCCTTACCCTAACCCTAACCCTAAATCTCACCCTAACGCTAAACCTAACCCTCACCCTAAATCTAGCCCTCACCCTAACTCTAATGCTAAACCTAAACCTCATCCTAACACTCACCGTAACCCTAAAACCCTAACCCTAACCCTCACCCTCACCCTCACGCTCTGCCTAAGCCTCCGCCTCAGTCTAAGACTAACCGTGACCCTCACACTCACCCTCATCCTAACCCTAACAGTAACACTAACCCTAACCCTAACCCTCACACTAACCCTTACCCTAATGCTAACTCTAACCCTAAACCTCACCCTCACCCTAACCCTAAACCTCACGCACACCCTCCCCATCTGCCTAACATTAAGCCTAAGCCTAACCCCAACCCTAACTCTAACACTAACCCTACCCCTCAACCTACCCCTCTCCCCAAACCTAACCCTCACCCTCACCCTAGCCCATACCCAAACCCTAAGCCTAAGCCTAATCCTCATCCTAACCCTCACTCTAACCCTAACCCCAACACTCACCATAACCTTAACCCTCACCCTCACCCTCACCCTAACTCTAAACCTAACCTTAACCCTAACCCTAACCCTCACACTCACCCTCACCTTAACCATAACCGTAATCCAAACTAACACTAACCCTCAACCCCACACTAAAACTCACCCTATCCCCAACCCTAACCCTAAAACTAACCCTAACCCTCACCATACCCCTCACACTAACCCTAAGCCTAACCCTCACCCTCAACCTAGCCCATACCCAAACCCTAAGCCTAAGCCTAACCCTCATTCTAACCCTAACCCCAACACTCACCCTAACCGTAACCCTCACCCTCACACTCACCCTAATTGTAAACCTAACCCTAACCTTAACCCTAACACTCACACTCATCCTCACTTTAACCCTAACCCTAATACTAACCCTAACACTAACCCTCACACCCACACTAAACCTCACCCTAACTCTAACCCTAACACTAACCCTAACCCTAACCTTAAACCTCAGCCTCACCTCAACCCTAACTCTAACCCTAAACCTCACCCTCACCCTAAACCTAACCCTAACCCTAATCCTAAACCTCACCATAAACCTAAACTTTACCCTAACACTTACCCTCACCCTAACACTTACACTAACCTTAACACTAACACTCACACTAACGCTAACAATCACCCTAAACCTAAACCTCACCCTAACCCAAACGCTAACCCTCAACTTCACCCTAGCCCTCACCCTAAACCTAACACGTATCCTCACCCTAAACCTCACACTAACCCCAACACTAATCCTCAATCTAACCCTCACCCTCACCTTAACCCTAAGCAGAACCCTCACCCTTACAATAACCCTCACCCTCAGCCTAACCCTCACCTTTACTCTGTCACCCTCATCCTAACCCTCACCCCAAAGCTAACCCTCATCCTAACCCTCACACTAACCGTAACCCTAACCATCACCCTAACCCTAACCCTCACCCTCGACTTCAGCCTCAGCCTAACCCTAAGCCTAAGCCTAACCCTAACCCTCATCCTAACTCTCAACCTAACCATTACCGGAACCATCAATCTAAACCTAATCCTCATCCCCACCATCACCCTCAGCCTAACCCTAAGCCTAAGCTTAACCCAAACAGTAACCCTCACACTCACCCTCAGCATAACCCTAATCCTAACCCTAACCCTAACCCTAAACCTAAACCTCAACCTAACCCTCACCCTAACACTAACCCTAACTCTCACCCTCACTTTAGTCCTCAACATAACCCTCACCTCAAACCTAACCCTCACCCTCAATGTAACCCGAAACTTAACCCTCCCCCTAACCCTACGCCTAAACCTAAACCTCACCCTAACCCTAACACTAAATCTCACCCTCACCCTAGCCCTCACCGTAACCCTAATTGTAACCCTAAACCTCATTCTAACCCAAACCCTAACCCTATCCCTAAACCTCACCCTAATCCTAAACCTAATAGTAACCCTCAAACTAATGCTAACCCTGACACTCAATGTAATACTAACCCTAAACCTCAAACTAACACCAACCCTCACACTCACAATCGCCCTCAGCCTAAACCGAAGCCTAATCCTAACCCTAACCCTAACCCTCATACTCACCTTCACCCTAACCCTAATCCTAACGCTGACACTAAACCTCACCCTAACCCTAACCCTAACCCTAACGCTTACCCTCACCCTTACCTTCACCTTAACTCTAACCCTATACCCTAACAATAACACTAATCCTAACTCGAAACTTAACCTAACCCTAATCCTATCCCTAACCCTCACCCTCAGCCTCACCATCACTGCCAAGGTAACCAGAACCATAACACTAACAATAATCCTAACCCTAACCCTAATCCTAACCCTCACCCTCACCCTAACCCTCATCCTCAACCTAACTCTAACCCTAACCCTAACCCTCTCCCTCACCATAACCCTAACCCTCATCCTAACCCTCACCCTTACCCTAACACTAACACTTAACCTCACCCTAAAAATAACCCTAACCCTCACCCACACCCTAGCCCTCGCCCTAACACTAATCCTAAACCTAATCCTCATCCTAACTCTCCCCCTAATCCTTAACTGAAAACTTAACTCAAAACCTTCACCCTAACCCTAAACATAACCCGAACCATAACTATCACCCAAATGCTAACCCTAACCTGAACCCTAACCCTAAACCTCAACCTCACTCTCAGTTTAATGCTAAGACTAATCCTAACACTAAGCCTAACCCAAGCACTCACCCTAACACTACCCCTAATCGTAATCCTAAACCTAACCCTAACCCTCACACTCATCCTAACCCTCACCCTAACCCCAAGCCTAACACTAACCCTAACCCTAACCCTCACACTAACCCCAATCCTAACATTAACCCTAACCCTAAAACTAACCCTCACCCTAACCCTAACACTAACACTAAACCTAACCCTAACCCTCACCCTCATCCTAACCCTCACCCTAACCCCAAGCCTAATACTAACCCTAACCCTAACCCTCACCCTAACCCCAACCCTAACACTAACCCTAACCCTAACCCTAACCCTCACCCTAACCCTAACACTAACACTAACCCTAACCCCAACCCTCACCCTAACCCTAACCCTAACCCTCAAGCTCACCCTAACCCTAACCCTAACCCTAACCCTCACACTCACCCTCAATTTAATCCTAATCCTAATCCTAACCCTAATCTTCACCTTCAACCTAACCCTCACCCTAACCCTACCCCTAACAGCAACACTAACCCTAACCCTAACCCTAACTCTCACCCTATCCCTAAGCCTAACCCTACCCCTAACCGTAACCCTCACACTCACCTTTAATCTAAACCTGATCCTAAACCTAACCCTCACCTTTACCCTTACTGTCACCCTCACCCTAACCCTACCCCTAACACTATCACTAACCCTAACCCTAACCCTCACCGTAACCCTAAACCTAAACCTCACCCTAACCCTAACCCTAACCCTCACACTCATGCTCGGTCTAAGCCTAACCCTAACCCTAAGCTTAAGCATAACCCTAACCTTCACACTGACACTCACCCTAACCCTAACACTATCACTAATGCTAACTCTAACCCTAAACGTCACCCACACCCTAAACCTAACTCTAACCCTAACCCTAAACATAAACCACACCCTAAACCTAACCCGAACTCTCACCCTCACCGTAAATGTAACACTAACCCTAACCTAACAATAACCCTAACCCTAACCCTAACCCTCATTCTAACCATAACCCTCACCCTAAACCTAACCCTCAAAGTAACACTTACCCTCACCCTAACACTAACCCTAACCCTAACACTAACACTCACACTAACCCTAACCATCACCCTAACATTAAACCTCACCCTAAGCCTAACCCTAACGCTCACCCTCAACCTAGCCCTCACCCTAACCCTAACCCTCATCCTCACTCTAAACCTCACACTAACCCTAAACCTAATCATCAATCTTAACCTCACCCTCACCCTAACCCTAACCCTAACCCTAGACCTTACCTTAATCCTCACTCTCAGCCTAACCCTCAGATTTTCCCTTACTGTCACCCTCACCCAAATCCCTCACCCTAACCATAACCCTCTTCCTAACCTTCACCCTGATCATAATCCTAAGCATCACCCTAACCCTAACCCTGACCCTCAACCTCACCATCAGCCTAACCCTAAAGCCTAAGCCAAACCCTAACACTAAACCTAACCCTAACCCTCACCCTATCTCCCTAACCCTTACTCTAACCCTAAACCTCACCCTCACCCTAACCCTAAACCACAGCCTCACCCTCACCCTCATCATAACTCTAACCCTAACCCTAACAATAACCCTAACCCTAACACTAACCTTAACGCTCATCCTCACCGTAACCCTAAACCTAACCCAAGCCCTCACCCTAACCCTAACCCTAACCTTAACCCTCACCCTCAGCCTCACAGTCACCGAAAACTTAACCATAACACTAATAACCCTAATCCTAACCCTAATCCTAACCATCACCCTCACCCTAAACCTAACCCTAACCTTCACCCTAATCCTAAACCTCAACCTCACCATAACCCTAACCCTAACACTCACCCTAACCCTAAACCTAACCCTAATCCTAAACCTTGCCATAATGTTAACCCTAACCCTCACACTCAACCTTGCCCTCATCCTAACCCTAATCCTAACCCTAGACCTTATCCAATCCCTCACCCTAATCCTAACCCTAAACCTGACCCTAACCCTAACCCTCAACCTCATCCTCAGCCTAACCCTAAGCCTAAGCCTAACCCGAACCCTAACCCTCACACTCAACCTCATCCTAACCCTAACCCTAATCCTAACACTAACACTAACCCTAACACTAACCCTCAACCTAACCCACCCCCAACCCTAACTCTAAACCTAAACCTCACCCTCACCCTAACCCTAACCCTCACCATCACCCTCACCCTCAGCCTAAACCTAAGCCTAACCCTAACCCTCACCCTAGCCCTCACCCTAACCCACCCACTAACCCTAACTCTAAACCTAACCCTCACCCTCAACCTAACCCTAAACCTAAACCTCACCCTAAATCTCACCGTAAGCCTAACCCGCACCCTCACCCTCACCCTCACCGTAACTCTAAACCTAACCCTCACAATAACACTAACCATAACCCTAACCCTAACCATAAATCTCACCCTCAGCCTCACCCTCACTGCAAACTTAAACCTATCCATAACACTAATATTAACCCTTACCCTAACCCTAACCCTAACTCTAACCCTAACCCTATCCCTAATCCTCACCCCACCCTCACCCTCAGCCTAACCCTAAGCCTAACACTAACCCTAACCCTAACTTTAACCCTAAACCTCACCCTCACCCTAACCCTATTTCTAAACCTAACCCTAAACCTCAGCCTAACCCTAACCCTAACCCTACCCACACACTCACCCTCATGGTAACTCTAAACCTAACCCTAACTATAACACTAACCCTAACCCTAACCATCACCCTAAACCTAATCCTCACCCCCAGCCTCAACCTCAGCCTAACTGTAAGCCTATGCCTAACCCTAACCCTCACCCTCACCCTCACCCTAACCCTAATCGTAACCCTAAATCTATCCCTAACCCTCCCCCTCCCCCTCCCCCTCCCCAGAATTCTAACCCTAAACCTCACCAGCACCCTAACCCTAACCCTAACCCTAACACTAAACCTCACACTAAAACTCACCCTAACCCTGACCCTCACTCTCAACATGACCATAACTCTAACCCTAACCCTAACAATAATACTAACCCTAACCCTAACCCTAACCGTAATACTAACCATAAACCTCACCCAGAGCGTCACCCTCACCGCAAACTTAACACTAACCATAACACTAACAATAACCCTAACCCTAACCCTAAACCTAAACCTCACCCTAACCCTAAACCTTGCCCTTACCCTCACCCTCACCGCAACATTAACCCTAACCCTAAACCTAACAAAAACCGTAAACCTAACACTAACCTTAACCATAACCATAACCCTCACCCTAACGCTAACCCTCACCCTAAAACTAACCCTAGTCCTAACACTAACCCTCACACTAACCTTAACACTAATCCTCAATCTAATTCTCACCCTCACCCTAACCCTAAACCTAATACTCACCTTAAACCTCAACTTGACCCTTACTGTCACCCTTACCCTAACCCTCACCCTAACACTAATCCTCATCCTAACCCTCACCCTAACCATGACCCTAACCATCATGCTAACCCTAACCCTCAACCTCACCCTCAGCCTCAGCCTAACCCTAAGCCTATGCCTAACTCTACCCTAAACCTCACCCTCACCCTAGACCTCACCCTAACTCTAATCCTAACACTGACCCTCATCCTAACCCTAACCCTAACCCTAAAAATAACCCTAAACTTAACCCTAACCCTCATTCTCACCATAACACTCACCCTAACCTTAAACCTCACCCTAAAAATTACCCTCACCCTAACACTAACCCTAAGCCTAAAACTAACCCTCACACTAACCCTAACGATCACCCTAACCCTAACACTCACCCTAACCCTAAACCTAACCCTTATCCTCACCCTACACCTCAACCTAATCCTAATCCTCATCCTCACTCTAAACCTCACACTAACCCCAAAAACTAATCCTCAATCTAAACCACACCCTAACCCTAACCCTAAACCTCACCCTAACCCTAACCCTCACACTTACTGTAATCCTAATTCTCAGCCTAACCCTCAACATTACCTTTACTGTCACCCTCACCCTAACCCGCACACTACCCTAACCCTCATCCTAACCCTCACCGTGACCATAACCCTAAGCAAGCATCACCCTAATCCTAACCCTCACCCACAACCTAACCCTAACACTCACTCTCACACTAACCCTCACCCTAACCCTAACCCTCAACCTCACCCTCAACCTCAGCCTAACCCTAAGCCTAACCCTATCCCTCACACTCAACCTCACAGTAACCCTAATCCTAATCCTAACCATAACCCTAACCCTCACCCTAACCCTAACACTAACCCTAACATTAACCCTAACACTAACCCTAACCCTAACACTCACCCTAACCCTAACTCTAAAATTAAACCTCACCCTCAAACTAACCCTAACCATAAACCTCACCCTAAACCTAACCCTAAACCTCACCCTCACCCTAGCCCTCAGCCTAACCCTAATCCTAACACTAACCCTCAACCTAACCTTCACCCTAACCCTAATCCTAGCACTCATCCTAAACCTAACCGTCAACCTAACCCTCACACTAAGCCTATCGAACCCTAAACCTCACCCTACTCCTAACCCTAACTCTAACTCTAACCCTAAACCTAAACCTCACCCTAACCCTAACCCTAACCCTCACCCTCACCGTCATCCTCAACGTAACCCTAAATCTAAAATTAAAAATAACCCTTACACGAACCCTAACCCTCAACCTAACTGTAACCCTCACCCTAACCCTAACCATCACCCTAACACTAATGGTAACCCTAACACTAACCCTCACACTAACCCTAAACCTCACCCTAACCCTAACCCTAACCCTAACCATCAACCTCACCCTAGCCCTCACCCTAACCCTAATTCTAACTCTTACCATTACCTAACCCTCAACCCTTATCCTTACCCTAAACCTCACACTAACCCTAACCCTAATCCTCAATCTAACCCTCCCCCTCCCCCTAACCCCTAACCGTCACACTTACCCTAACCCTCACTCTAACCCTAACCCTCACCCTTATCTTAAACCTCACCTACAGCCTAACCCTCAAATTTACCCTTACCTTCACTCTCACCTTAACACTCAGTCTATCCCTAAACCTCATCCTAAACTTCAAGCTAACCAAAACACTAACCATCACCCTAACCCTAACCCTCACACTCAATCTCACCCTCACCCTAACCCTAATCCTAACCCTAACCCTAATCCTAACCCTAACCCTCACCCTCAGCCTCATGCTCACTCCAAAAGTAACCTTAACCATAACACTAACAATAAACCTAACCCTAACCCCAATCCTAACCCTCCACCTCACCCTATCCCTAATCCTAACTCTAACCCTCACCCTCAGCCTCACACTCACTCCAAAAGTAACCTTAACCATAACACTAACAATAAACCTAACCCTAACCCCAATCCTACCCCTCCACCTCACCCTAACCCTAATCCTAACCCTAACCCTCACCCTCAGCCTCACCCTCACTCCAAAAGTAACCTTAACCATAACACTAACAATAAACCTAACCCTAACCCCAATCCTAATCCTCAACCTCACCATAACCCTAATCCTAACCCTAACACACACCCTAACCCTAATCCTCACCCTCACTGTAACCCTAACCCTCATCCTACCCCTCACCCTAACCCTAATCCTCACCCTCACTGTAAAACTAACCCTCACACCCAACATCACCCTCAGCCTAACCCTAAGCCTAAGCCTAACCCTAACCATAACCCTCACACACACCCTCAACATAACCCTAATCCTAAACCTAACCCTATCCCTAAAAATCAACCTAACCCTAACCCTAACCTTAACCCTCCCAATAACCCTAACTCTAAACCTAATCCTCACCCTCAACCTAACACTAACACTAAACCTTACCCTAAATCTCACCGTAACCCTAACCCTCACCCTCAACCTCACCGAAACTCTAAACCTAACCTTAACAATGACACTAACCATAACCCTAACCCTAACCATAAACCTTACCCTAAGCCTCACTCTCACTGCAAACTTAAACCTAACCGTAACACTAACATTAACCCTTACCCTAACCCTAACCCTAACTCTAACCCTAAACCTAACCCTAGTCCTCACACCCACCCTCACCCTCATCCAAACCCTAAGCCTAACCCTAACATTAACCCTATCTTTAACCCTAAACCTCACCCTCACCCTTACACTATCTCTAAACCTAACCCTAAACCTCAGCCTAACCCTAACCCTAACCGTACCTGCACCCTCACCGTCACAGTAACTCTAACCCTAACCCTAAAAATAACACTAACGCTAACCCTAACAATCACCCTAACCCTAATCCTCACCCCCAGCCTCACCCTCAGCTTCACCCTAAGCCTAACCCTAACCATAAACCTTACCCTAAGCCTCACTCTCACTGCAAACTTAAACCTAACCGTAACACTAACATTAACCCTTACCCTAACCCTAACCCTAACTCTAACCCTAAACCTAACCCTAGTCCTCACACCCACCCTCACCCTCATCCAAACCCTAAGCCTAACCCTAACATTAACCCTATCTTTAACCCTAAACCTCACCCTCACCCTTACACTATCTCTAAACCTAACCCTAAACCTCAGCCTAACCCTAACCCTAACCGTACCTGCACCCTCACCGTCACAGTAACTCTAACCCTAACCCTAAAAATAACACTAACGCTAACCCTAACAATCACCCTAACCCTAATCCTCACCCCCAGCCTCACCCTCAGCTTCACCCTAAGCCTAAGCCTAACCATAACCCTCACCCTCACCCTCACCCTAACCCTAATCCTAACCCTAACCCTATCCCTAAACCACAACCTAACCCTCACCCTCACCCTAATACTAACATTAAACCTAACCTTAACCCTCACCCTAACCCTCCCATCACCCTAACTCTAAACCTAAACCTCACCAGTACCCTAAACCTAACCCTAACCCTAACACTAAACCTCACCCTAAACCTCACCCTAACCTTCACCCTCACACTCACCATGACCGAAACTCTAACCCTAACCCTAAAAATAATACTAAACCTAACCCAAACACTAACACTAACCATAACCCTCACCCTTAGCCTCACCCTCGCCGCAAACTTAACACTAACCATAACACTAACAATAACCCTAACCCTAACCCTAAGCCAAACCCTAACCCTTACCCTAACCCTAACCCTCACCCTAACCCTAACCCTAATCCTAACCGTAAAACTAACCCTAACCCTCAACCTAACCCTAAACCTCATCCTAAACCTCACCCTAAACATAGCCCTAACCCTCCTCCTAAACCTAACCCAAACCCTAACTCTAACCCTCACCCTAACCCTCACACTAACCTTAACCCTAACACTAACCCTAACTCTAACCCTAAACCTCACCATCACCCTAAACCTAACTCTAAACCTAACCCTAAATCTAAACCTCACCTTAACCCTAACCTAACCCTCACCCTCACCCTCAGCTTAACCGTTACCCAAACCCTAGAATAACCCTAACCCAAACCCTAACCCTAACCCTCACCCTCACCCTAACCCTAACCCTAACCCAAGCCCTCACCCTAAACCTAACCTTAACACTAACCCTAAACCTCACCATAACCCTAAACCTAAACCTCACCCTCAGCCTCAGCCTCACCTTAAATTTAACATTAATCATAACACTAACAATAACCCTAACCCTAAACCTAATCCTAACCCTCACCCTCACCCTAACACTAACCTCAACCCTAACACTCACCCTAATCCTAAACCTAACCCTAATCCTAAATCTCGCCATAATTCTAACCCTAACCCTCCCCCTAACCCTTGCCCTCATCCTAACCCTAATCCTTACACTAAACCTCATCCTAACCCTCACCTTAATCCTAACCCTAACCCAATCCCTCACCCTAACCCTAACACTCAACCTCAAACTCAGCCTAACCCTAACGCTAACCCTCACACTCAAACTCACCCTAACCCTAATCCTAACACTAAACCTAACCCTAACCCTAACCCTTACAATCACCCTAACCCTCACCCTAACCCTAACTCTAAACCTAAACCTCAACCTCAACCTAACCCTAACTCTAACCCTAACCCTAAACCTAAGCCTCACCCTAACCCTAACCCTTACCCTCACCCTCACCTTCACCGTAACCTTAACGCTTACCCTAACGCTAACAATTACCCTAAACCTAACACTAACCCTAACCCTAAACATAACCCTCACCCTAACGCTATAACTCACCCTAACCCTAAAACTAACCCTAGTCTTTACACTAACCCTCAAACTAACCCTAACCATCACCTTAACCCTAAAACTCAACATATCCCTATCCCTAACCCTCACCCTCACCCTAGCTCTCACACTAACCCTAACCCTCATTATCACCCTAAAACTCACTCTAACCTTCACACTAATCCTCAATCTTAACCTCACCCTCACCCTAACCCTTACCCTAATCCTCACCCTAACACTCACCATGACACTTACTGTCACCCTCACCATAAACCTCACCCTAACCCTAACCCTTATCCTAACCCTCACCCTAACCATGACCCTAACCATCATGCTAACCCTAACCCTCAACCTCACCCTAATCCTCAGTCTAAACCTAAGCCTAAGCCTAACCCTAACCCTAATCCTCACCCTCAACCTAGCCCTCACCCTAACCCTAATCCTAACCCTGCCCCTCATCCTAACCCTAACCCTAACCCTAAAAACAACCCTAAACCTAACCCTAACCCTAACCCTAACCCTAAACCTAACCCTCACCATAGCACTAACCCTAAACCTAACACTAACACTCACACTAACCCTAATGATCACCCTAAGGTTAACACTCACGCTAACCCTAAGCCTAACCTTCACCCTCAACCTAGCCCTCAACCTAACCCTAACCCTCATCCTCACCCTAAACCTCACACTAACCCTAAGACTAATCCTCAATCTAAACCACACCCTCACCCTAAACCTAAACCCAACACTCACCCTAACACTAACCCTCACCGTTACCGTAATCCTCATTCTCAGATAACCCTCAACTTTACACTAACTGTCCTGTCAACCTCACCCTAACCCTCATACTAACCCTACCCTCATCCTAACCTGACCCTGACCGTAACCCTAAGCATCACCCTAATCCTAACCCTCACCCTCAACCTAACCCTAACATTAACCCTCACACTAACACTAACTCTAACCCTAAACCTCACCCTCACCCTAAGCCTCACCATCACCCTCACCCTCAGCCTAACACTAAGTCTAAGCCTAAACCTAACCCTCACACTAACCCTCACCCTCACCCTAAATCTAATCCTAACCCTAACCCTAACCCTCACCCTCACTCTCACCCTAACCCTAATCCGAACCCTAAACCTATCCCTAAACCTCAACCTAACCCTAACCCTCTCCGTAATGCTAACACTAAACCTAAACCTAACCCTCACCCTAAACCATCCCCCTAACCTGAACTCTAACCCTAAACTACACCAGCACCCTAAAACTAACCCTAACCCTAAACCTCACCGTAAACCTCACCCTAACCCTCACCCTCAACCTTACTCTCACAGTGACCTTAACTCTAACCCTAACCCTAACAATAACAGTAACCCTAACCCTAACCCTAACAATAACCATAAACCTCACCTTGTGCCTCACCCTCACCGCAAAATTAACACTAACCATAACATTAACAATAATCCTAAACCTAACCTTAAGCCTAAGCCTAACCCTAACCCTAACCGTAACACTCACGAAAACCCTAACCCTAACCCTAAACCTAATCCTAACCCTAACACTAAACCTAACACTAACCCTAAACCTAAACCTAAACCTCATCCTAACACTCACCCTAAACCTAACCCTTACCCTCACCCTAACCCTCACCCTAACCCTCACCTTAACCCTAACCCTAACAATAACCCTAACACTAAACCTAAACCTCACCAT
This sequence comes from Dipodomys merriami, assembly GCF_024711535.1. Taxonomy (NCBI): domain Eukaryota; kingdom Metazoa; phylum Chordata; class Mammalia; order Rodentia; family Heteromyidae; genus Dipodomys; species Dipodomys merriami. The sequence continues at coordinate 2,576,604 of NW_027202771.1, forward strand.
CACCCTAAACCTAACTCTAACCCTAACCCTAAAACTAAACCTCACCCTAACTCTAAACCTAACCCTCACCCTCAATTTCACTGTAACCCTAACCCTAACCCTAACAATAACCCTAACACTAAACCTAACCCTCACCCTAACCATAACGCTCAACATAACCCTAACCCTCAATCTAACCCTCACCCTCAACCTAACCCTAACCCTAACCGTAACCCTAACCCTAACCCTAAACCTAACCCTAACCCTAACCATCACGTTAAACCTATTCCTCATCCCCACCCTCACCCTGAGCCTAACCCTAAGCCTAAACCTAACCCTAACCTTAACCCTCAAACTTACCCTCACCCTAATCGTAACACTAACACTAACCCTTACTCTAACCCTAAACCTCACCCTCACCCTAACCCTAACTCTAACCCTAATCTGAAACCTAAACCTCATCCTAACCCTAACCCTCACTCTCACACTCACTCTCAACATAACCCTAACCCTAACCCTAACCCTAACAACAAACCTAACCCTAACCCTAACCCTCATCCTAACCATAACCTTCACCCTAACCCTAACCATCACCCTAACACTTTCCCTCACCCTAACACTAACCCTAACCATAACACTAACCGTCACACTAACCCTAACCATCACCCTAACCCTAAACCTCACCCTAACCCTAACTCTCATCCTCAACCTAGCCCTCAACCTAACCCTAAACCTCATCCTCACCCTTAACCTCACACTAACCTTAACACTAATCCTGAATCTAAATCTCAACCTCACCCTCACCCTAACCCTCACCATAACATAAATCCTCATCCTAACCCTCACCCTAACGGCAACCTCAACCATCAACCTAACCCTAATCATCACCCCCACCCTCACCCTCAGCCTAACCCTCAGCCTAAGCCTAACACTAACCCTAACCCTAACACTCAACCTAACCCTCCCCCTAATCCTAACTCTAACCCTAAACCTCACCCTCACTCCAACCATAATCCTAACACTAAACCTCACCCTAACCCTGATCCTAACCCTCACCCTCACCCTCACATTTAATGTAATTCTAAGCATAAACTTAACTTATAACACTAACCTTAAACCTAACCCAAACCCTGACCCTCACAGTAACTCTAACCCTAAAACAAACCCTCACCCTAATCCTAATCCTAACCCTCAGCCTCACCCTAACCCTAACCCTAACCCTAACCTTCACCCTCACCATAACCCTAACCCTAACCCTAAACCCTACCCTAACGCTAACCCTAAACCTCACCCTAACTCTAGCCCTCCCCCTAACCCTAATGTTAACTCTAAACCTCATCCTAACACTCACCCTAACCCTAAAACCCTAACCCTAACACTCACCCTCACCCTCACGCTCTGCCTAAGCCTCCGCCTCAGCCTAAGACTAATCCTGACCCATACACTCAACATCACCCTAACCCTAACCGTAACACTAAACCTAACCCTAACCTTCACACTAACCCTCCCCCTAACCCTAATTCTTACCCTAATCCTCACCCTCAACCTCACCCTCACCCTCAGCCTCCGCCTAACATTAAGCCTAACCCTAACTGCAACCCTAACCCTAACACTAACCCTAACACTAACCCTACCGCTCACCCTAAACCTAACCCTAACCCTCACCCTCACCCTAGCCCATACCCAAACCCTAAGCCTAAGCCAAACACTCACCCTAACCCTCACTCTAAACCTAACCCAAACACTCACCCTAACTGTAACCCTCACCCTCACCCTCACCCTAACTCTAATGATTACCTTAACCCTAAACCTCACACTCACCCTCACCTTAACCCTAACCCTAATCCTAACCCTAACACTAACCCTCAACCCCACACTATATATCACCCTATCCCCAACCCCAACCCTAACACTAACCCTAACCCTCACCCTACCTCTCACCCTAACCCTAACCCTAACCCTCACCCTCAACCTAGCCTATACCCAAACCCTATGCCTAAGACTAACCCTCACCCTAATCCTCATTCTAACCCTAACCCCAACACTCACCATAACCGTAACACTCACCCTCACCCTCACCCTAACTCTAAACCTAACCCTAACCCTAATCCTAAACCTCACACTCACCATCACCTTAACCCTAACCCTAATCCAAACTCTAACACTAACCCTCAACCTCACACTAAAACTCACCCTATCCCTAACCCTAACCCTAACACTAAACTTAACCCTCACCCTACCCGTCACACTAACCCTAACCCTAATCCTCACCGTAAAACCAGCCTATACCCAAACCCTAAGCCTAAGCCTAACCCTTACCCTCACCATAACTCTAACCCTACTCCTAACATTAACCCTAACCCTAACACTAAACCTAACCCTTACCCTCACCCTAACTCTTCCCCTAACCCTAACTCTAACCCGAAACCTCACCATCACCCTAACCCTAAACCTCACCCTCACCCTCACCCTCACCATAACTCTAACCCTAACCCTAAAAATAAACCTAACCCTAACACTAACCCTAACCCTCATCCTCACTGTAACCCTAAACCTAACCCAAGCCCTCACCCTCACCCTAACCCTAACCCTAACTCTCACCCTAACCGCAAACCTCAACCTCACGGTAACACTAACCCAAACACTCACCCTAACCCTAAAACTAACCCTAATCCTAAACCTTGCCATAATGCCAACCCAAAACCTCAACCTCACCCTTGCCCTCATCCTAACCCTAATCCTAACCCTAAACCTCATCCTAACCCTCACCCTAACCCTAAACCTCATCCTAACCCTTACCCTAACCATAACCCTAACCATCATGCTAAACCTAACCCTCAACCTCACTCTCAGCCTCAGCCTAACCCTAAACCTAACCCTGACCCTCATCCTAACCCTAACCCTAACCCTAAAAATTATCCTAAACCTAACCCTAACACTCATTCTAAACATAAACCTCACCCTAACCCTAAACCTCAACCTAACACTTACCCTCACCCTAACACTAACTCTAACCCTAACACTAACACTCACACTAACCCTAATGATCACCCTAAGGCTAACACTCACGCTAACCCTAATCCTAAACCTCACCCTCACTCTGGCCCTCAACCAAACCCAAACCCTCTTGCTCACCCTAAACCTCACATTAACCCTAACACTAATCCTCAATTTAAACCACACCCTCACCCTAACCCTAAACCTATCCCTCAACGAAACCCTAACCCTCACCCTTACTGTAATCCTCACTCTCAGCCTAACCCTCACCTTTAACCTTACTGTCACCGTCACCCTAACCCTCACACTAACCCTAAACCTCACCCTGACCGTAACCCTAAGCATCACCCTAACCCTAACCCTCACCCACAACCTAACCATAACACTAACCCTCACACTAACACTAACTCTAACACTAAACATCTCCCGAACCCTAACCCTCACCCACACCCTCAGCCTAACACTAAGCCTAACCATAACCCTAACCCTCACACTCACCCTCACCCTCACCCTAAACCTAAACCTAACCATAACCCTGACCCTCAACCTAACACTAACACTAAACCTAACCTAGCCCAAACACTTACCCTAACCCTAACCCTCACCCTAACCCTAACTCTAAAATTAAACCTCACCCTCAACCTAACCCTACACCTCACCCTAACCCTAACCCAAAATATTACCCTCACCCCAGCAATCACCCTAACCCTCATCCTATCCCTAACCCTCATGCTAACCCTCACCCTAACCCTAATCCTAACCCTCACCCTAAACCTAACCCTCATCCTCAACATCACCATCAGCCTAACCCTAAGACTAACCTTAAACCTAACTCTAACCCCCACACTCACCCTCACCCTAACCCTAATCCTAACCGTAACCCTAACTCTAACCCTAACCCTCACACTAACACTCACTCTAACCGTAACATAACACTAACCCTAACCCTAAACCTCACACTAACCCTCATCCTAAGCCTAACTCTAAACCTAAACCTCACCCTAATCCTAACCCTTACTCTAACACTAATCCTAACCCTAAAGCTCACCCTAACCCTAACCCTAACCCACACCCTGACACTCACCCTATATGTAACCCTAAACCTAAAATTAAAAATAACCTTAACACTAAACCTAAACCTTACCCGAACTGTAACCCTCACCCTAACCCTAACCATCATCCTAACACTTACCCTCACCCTAACACTAACCCTAACCCTAACACTAACCCTCACACTAACCCTAACACTCACCCTAATCCTAAACCTCACCCTAACCCTAACCCTAACCTAAAACTCACCCTCACCCTAGCCCACACCCTAATTCTAATTCTAACCCTTAGCCTCACTTAACCCTAACCCTCATGCTCACCCTAAACCTCACATTAAACCTAACCTTCATCCTCACCCTATCCCCTAACCCTCACACTTACCCTAACCCTCACCCTAACCCTAACCCTCACCCTTATCTTAACCCTCACCCACAGCCTAACCCTCAACTTTCCCCTTACCATCACCCTCACCCTAACACTCACCCTATCCCTAAACCTCATTCTAACCTTCAAGCTAACCGTAACCCTAACCATAAACCTAATCCTAACCCTCACCCTCAATCTCACCCTCAGCCTAAACCTCAGCCTAACCCTAACCCTAACACTAACCCTCACCCTCACCGTAGCCATCACCCTAATCGTAACCCTAAACCTCATCCTAACCGTCACTCTAATTCTAAACCTAACTATCACCAAACACTAATCCTCACCCCTACCCTCACCCTCAGCCTAAGCCAAAGCGTAACCCTAACCCTCACACTCACCCTCACCCAAACCTAATCCTAAACCTAAGCCTAACCCTAAACCTCAAACTAACCCTCACCCTAACCCTAACCCTAACACTAACCCTGACCCTAACCCTAACCATAACCCTAACACTAACCCTCACACTAACCCTAACCCTCACCCTAACCCTAAACCTCACCCTAACCCTAACCCTAACCCTCAACCTCACCCTAACCCTAATCCTCACCCTAAACCTCACCCTCAGCCTCACCCTCACTGCAAAGGTAACCTTAACCATAACACTAACAATAACCCTAACCCTAACCCTAACCCTAACTATCACCCTCACCCTCACCCTAATCCTAACCCAAACCCTCACCCTAACTCTAAACCTTACCCTCACCATAACACTAACCCTCATCCTAACCAACACCCAAACCCTAATCCTCACCCTCAACATAACACTAACCCTCACCCCCACCCTCACCCTCAGCCTAACCCTAAGCCTAAGCCTACCCCTAACCCTAACCCTCACACTCACCCTTACCCTAACCCTAATCCTAACCCTAACCCGAACCATAAACCTCACCTTCAGCCTCACTCTCACTGCAAACTTAACCCTAACCATAACTCTAAAAATAACCCAAAACCTAACCCTAACCCTAACCCTAAATCTAACCCTAACCCTAACCCTAATCCTCACCCCCACCCTCAGGCTCAGCCTAGCCCTAAGCCTAACCCTAACACTAACACTAACTCTAACCCTAAACCTCACCCTCACCCTAACTCTATCTCTTAACCTAACCCTAAACCTTACCTTAACTCTAACCCTAAACCTCACCCGCACCCTCACCCTCACCGTAACTCTAACCCTAACCCTAACAATAACACTAACCTAAGCCTAACCATCACCCTAAGCCTAATAATCACTCCCATCCTCACCCTTAGCCAAAGCCTAAGCCTAAGCCTAAGCCTAACCCTAACCCTATCCCTCACACTCGCACTGACCCTAACCTAAACCTAACCCTAACCCTATCCCTGAACCTCAACCTAACCCTCACCCTCACCCTAATGCTAACACTAAACCTAAACCTAACCCTCACCCTAACCCTCCCCTTAACCCTAACTCTAAACCTAAACCTCACCAGCACCCTAACCCTAACCTTAAACCTAAACCTAACCCTAAACCTCACCCTAACCCTCACCCTCACCCTCACTCTCACCGTGACCGTAACTCTAACCCTAACCCTAACAATAACACTAACCTTAACCCTAACCCTTACCCTAACACTAACCATCACCGTCAACCTTAGCCTCACCCTCAATGCAAACTTAACACTAACCATAACACTAACAATAACCCTAACATTAACCCTAAGCCTAACCCTAAACCTAACCCTCATCTTAACCCTAACCATAAACCTAACCCTAACCCTAACCCTAAAAGTAACACTAACCCTAACCATAACCAAAAACCTCATCCAAACCCTCACCCTAAACCTAACGCTAACCCTCACCCTAACCCTAACCCTCACCCTCAAAATCCGCCTAAGCCTAACCCGAACTCTAACTCTCACACTAACCCTCACCTTAAACCTAACCCGAACACTAACCCTAACTCTAACCCTAAACCTCACGATCAACCTAAATCTAACTCTAACCCTAACCCTATACCTATACCTCAACCAAAACCTAACCCTAACCCTCACACTAACCCTCACCCTAACCCTAACCTAACACTAACCCTAACCCTAACCCTCACACTAACCCTCACCCTAAGCCTAACTCTAACCCTAAACCTCACCCTAACCCTAACCCTAACTCTAACCCTAATCCTAACCTTAACCCTCACCCTCACCCTAACCCTAATCCTAACCCTAACCCTATCCCTAAAAATCAACCTAAACGTAACCCTCACCATAACCCTCCCACTAAACCTAACTGTAAACATAATCCTCACCCTCAACCTAACCCTAACCCAAAACCTCACCCATCTCACCTAAGCCTTACCTTCACCCTCACCCTCACCCTCACCGTAACTCTAACCCTAACCCTAACAATAACACTAACCATAACCCTAACCCTAACCATAAACCTCACCCTCAGCCTCACCCTCACTGCAAACTTAAACCTAACACTAACCATAACACTAACATTAACCCTTAGCCTAACTCTAACCCTAACCCTAACCCTAAACCTAAACCTCACGCCCAAGCTCAGCCTCATTCTAACCCTAAGCCTAACCCTAACATTAACCCTAACTTTAACCCTAAACCTCACACTCACACTAACCCTATCTCTAAACCTAACCCTCAGCTTAACCCTAACCCTAACCCTACGTGCACCCTCACCCTCACGTTAACTGTAACCCTAACCCTAACAATAACACTAACCCTAACCGTAACCATCACATTAACACTAATACTCACCCCCAGCCTCACCCTCAGCCTAACCCTAAGCCTAAGTCTAATCCTAACCCTCACCTTCACCCTCACCCTAATCCTAACCCTAACCCTATCCCTAAACCTCAACCTAACCCTCACCCTCACCCTAATGGTAACACTAAACCTAACCCTAAACCTCACCCTAACCCTCCCACTCACCCTAACTCTAACCCTAAACCTCTACAGCACCCTAACCCTAACACTAACCCTAACCCTAAACCTCACCCTAAACCTCACCCTAAACCTCACCCTCACTCTCACCATGACCGTAACTCTAACCCTAACCCTAACAATAAAACTAACCCTAACCCAAACCCTAACACTAACCATAACCCTCACCCTGAGCCTCACCCTCAACGCAAACTTAACACTAAACATAACACTAACAATAACCCTAACCCTAACCCTACTCCTAAACTTAACCCTAACCCTAACCCAAACCCTAACCCTAACCCTAACCCTAAACCTAACCCTGATCATAACCCTAAAACTAACCCTAACCCTAACCATAACAACAAACCTCATCCTAACAGCCACCCTAAACCGAACCCTAACCCTCACTCTAACCCTAACCCTAACCATCACTCCCACGCTCGGCCTAAGCCTAAGCCTAAGCCTAACCCGAACTCTAAACCTCACCCTAACCCTCACCCTAACACTCACCCTAACCCTAACCCTAACACTAACCCTAACTCTAACCCTAAATCTCACCCTCACCCTAACCCTAACACTAACCCTCACCCTAACCCTAAACCATACCCTCACTGTAACCCTAACCCTAACCCTCACCCTAACCATAAACCTAACCCTAATCCTAAACCTCACCATAATGCTAACCCTAACCCTCACCCTCACACTTGCCCTCATCCTAACCCTAATCCTAACCTTAACCTCATCCTAAACCTCACCCGAGTCCTAAACCTAACCCTTACCCTCACCCTCAGACTAACCCTAACCCTAACCCTCACACTCAACCTCACCCAAACCCTAATCCTAACACTAACCCTAACCCTAACCCTAACCCTAACCCTCACCCTAACCCTCCCCCTAACACTAACTCTAAACCTAAACCTCACCCTCACCCTAACCGAAACTCTAACCCTAACCCTAAACCTAAACCTCAACCTAAACCTAAACCTTACCTTCACCCTCACCCTCACCGTAACCTTTACCCTAACCCTAACCCTAAAAATAACCCTAAACCTAACACTTAACCCTAACCCTAACCATAACCCTCACCCTAACGGTAACCCTCACCCTAATACTTACCCTCACCCTCACCCTCAATGTAAGCTTAACCCTAACCCAAATAATAACCCTAAAGCTAACACTAACCCTAACCATAACCATAACCCTTACCCTAACGCTATAACTCACCCTAACACTAACCCTCACCCTAAAACTAACCCTAGTCCTAACACTAACCCTCACACTAACCCTCTAACCATCACCTTAACCCTAAACCTCTACCTAACCCTAACCCTAATTCTCACCCTCACACTAGCCCTCACCCTAACCCTAATCCTAAACCTGACCCTCATCCTAACCCTAACAATAACCCTAAAAATAACCCTAAACTTAACCCTAACCCTCATTCTAACCATAAATCTCACCCTAACCCTAAACCTCACCCTAACACTTACCCTCAACCCAACACCAACCCTAACCCTAACACTAACCCTCACATTAACCCTAATGATCACCCAAAACCTAACACTCACCCTAACCCTAACCCTAACCCTCATCCTCACCCTAGCGCTCAACCCAACCCTAACCCTCATCCTCACCCTAAATCTCACACTAACCCCAAAAACGAATCCTCAATCTAAACCACACCCTAACCCTAACCCTAAACCTAACCCTCACCCTAGACTTAACCCTCACCCTTACAGTAAACCTCACTCTCAGCCTAACCCTCACCTTTACCCTTACTGTCACCCTCACCCTAACCCTCACAATAACCCTAACCCTCATCCTAACCCTCACCCTGACCATAACCCTTAGCATCAACCTAATCCTAACCCTCACCCACAACCTAACCCTAACACTCACTCTCACACTAACCCTCACACTAACACTAACTCTAACCTTAAACCTCACCCTCACCCTAACCCTAAACCTAACCCTCAACATCACCCTCAGCCTAACCCTAAGCCCAACCTAACCCTCACCCTAACCCTCACACTCACCCTCACAGTAACCCTAATCCTAATCCTAACCATAACACTAACCCTCAACCTAACCCTAACAATAACCCTAACATTAACCCTAACACTAACCCTAACACTCACCCTAACACTAACTCTAAAATTAAACCTCATCCTCAACCTAACTCTAACCTTAAACCTCCCCCTAACCATAAACCTAAACCTCACCCTCACCCTAGCCCTCAGCCTAACCCTAATCCTAACCCTAACCCTCACCCTTACCCTCACTCTAACCGTAATCCTAACACTCACCCTAAACCTAACCCTCACCTTCAAACTCACCCTCACCCTAACCCTAAGCCTTACCCTAAACCTAACCCTAACCCACACACTCACCCTCACCCTAACCCAAATCCTAAACCTAACCCTAACTCTAAACCTAACCCTCAAACTAACCCTCACCCTAACCCTAAACTAAAACTAACCCTAACCCGAACCGTCAACGTAACCCTCACCCTAAGCCTAACTCTAACCCTAAACCTCACTCTAACCCTAACCCTAACTCTAACCCAAATCCTAACCCTAAACCTCACAATAACCCTAACCCTCACCCTCACCCTCACCCTCAACGTAACCCTAAACCTAAAATTTAAAATAACCCTAACATGAACCCTAACCCTCAACCTAACTGTAACCCTCACCCTAACCTTAACCATCACCCTAACACTTACCCCCACCCTAACACTAACCAAAACCCTAACACTAACCCTCACACTAACCCTAATATTCATCCTAACCCTAAACCGCTCCCTAACCCTAACCCTAACCCTAACCCCCAGCCTCACCCTAGCCCTCACCCTAACCCTAATTCTAACTCTTATCCTCACCTAAACCTAAACCCTTATCCTCACCCTAAACATCACACTAACCCTAACGCTAATCCTCAATCTAACCCTCACCCTCACCCTAACCCCTAACCCTCACACTTACCCTAAACCTCACCCTAACCTTAACACTCACCCTTATCTTAACCCTCACCCACAGCCTAACCCTCAATTTACCCTTACCTTCACCCTCACCCTAACACTCAATCTATCCCTAACCCTCATCCTAACTTCAAGCTAACCGTAACACTAACCATCACCCTAACCCTAACCTTCACCCACAAACTCACCCTCACCCTAACCCTAATCCTAACCCTAACCCTAATCCTAACCCTAACCCTCACCCTCAGCATCACCCTCACTCCAAAAGTAACCTTAACCATAACACTAACAATAAACTTAACTCTAACCCTAATCCTAACCCTCACCCTCACCCTAAACCTAATCCTAACCCTAACCCTCACCCTAACCCTAACCTTCACCCTCACTGTAACTCTAACCCTCATCCTAACCCTCACCCTAACTCTAATCCTCACCCTCACTGTAACTCAAAAGCTCACTCTCACCCTCACCCTCAGCCTAACCCTAAACCTAAGCCTAACCCTAACCCTAACACTCACACTCACCCTCATCCTAACCCTAATCCTAACCCTAACCCTATCCCTAAAAATCAACCTAACCCTAACCTTCACCCTAACCCTCCCACTAAACCTAACTCTAAACATAATCCTCACCCTCAACCTAACCCCAACCCTAAACCTCACCCTAAATCTCACCTAACCCTAACCCTCACCCTCACCCTAACCGTAACTCTAACCTTAAACCTAACAACAACACTAACCATAACCCTAACCCTAACCATAAACCTCACCCTCAGCCTCACCCTCACTGCAAACTTAAACCTAACACTAACCATAACACTATTAACCCTTAGCCTAACCCTAACCCTAACCCTAACCCTAACTCTAACCCTAACCCTAACCCTAACCCTAATCCTCATGCCCAAGCTCAGCCTCATTCTAACCCTAAGCCTTACCTTAACATTAACCCTAACTTTAAACCTAAACCTCACCCTCACCCTAACCCTATGTCTAAACCTAACCCTAAACCTCAGCTTAACCCTAACCCAAACACTACCCGCAACCTCACCCTCAGGTTAACTCTAACGCTAACCCTAACCCTAACCATCACCCTAACCCTAATCCTCACCCCCAGCCTCACCCTCAGCCTAACCCTAATCCTAAGCCTAACCCTAACCCTCACCCTCACCCTAATCCTAATCCTAACCCTAACCTTATCCCTAAACCTCAACCTAACCCTCACCCTCACCCTAATGGTAACACTAAACCTAACCCTAACCCTCACCCTAACCCTCCCCCTCACCCTAACTCAAACCCTAAACCTCACCAGCACCCTAAACCTAACCCTAACCCTAACCCTAAACCGGACCCTGAACCTCACCCTAACCCTCACCCTCACTCTCACCATGACCGTAACTCTAACCCTAACCCTAACAATAATACTAACCCTAACCCAAACCCTAACACTAACCATAACCCTCACCCTGAGCCTCACCCTCACCGCAAACTTAACACTAACCATAACACTAACAATAACCCTAACCCTAACCCGAACCCTAAACTAAACCCTAACCCTAACCCAAACCCTCAACCTAACCCTAACCCTAAACCTCACCCTAATCATAACCCTAAAAGTAACCCTAACCAGAACCAGAACCACAAACCTCATCCTAACCCTCACCATAAACCTAAACCTAACCCTCACCCTAACCCTAACCCTAACCCTCACCACCACAATCGGCCTAAGCCTAAGCCTAACCCGAACTCTAACCCTCACCCTAACCCTAACCCTAACACTAAACCTCACTCTAACCCTAAACCTCACCCTCACCCTAACCCTAACACTAACCCTCACCCTAACCCTAAACCTACCCTCACTGTAACCCTAACCCTAACCCTCACCCTAAACCTAACAGTAATCCTAAACCTCACCATAATGCTAACCCTAACCCTCACCCTCACAATTGCCCTCATCCTAACCCTAATCCTAACCTTAACCTCATCCTACACCTCACCCTAATCCTAAACCTAACCCTCACCTTCACATTCAGACTAACCCTAACCTTAACCCTCACACTCAACCTCACCCTAACCCTAATCCTAACACTAACCCTAACCCTAAACCTAACCCTCACCCTCACCCTAACCCTCCCCCTAACACTAACTCTAAACCTAAACCTCACCCTCACCCTAACCCTAACTCTAACCCTAACCCTAAACCTAAACCTCAACCTAACCCTAAACTTTACCCTCAACCTCACCCTCACCGTAACATTAACCCTAACCCTGACCCTAACAATAACCCTAAACCTAACACTAACCCTAACCATAACCATAACCCTCACCCTAACGGTAACCCTCACCCTAACATTTACCCTCACCCTCACCATCAACGTAAGCTTAACCCTAACCCAAACAATAACCCTAAAGCTAACACTAACTCTAACCCTAACCATAACCCTCACCCTAACGCTCTAACTCACCCTAACACTAACCCTCACCCTAAAACTAACCCTAGTCCTAACACTAACCCTCACACTAACCCTAACCATCACCTTAACACTAAACCTCAACCTAACCCTATCCCTAACTCTCACCCTCACCCTAGCCCTCACCCTAACCCTTATCCTCATCCTAAACCTAAACCTAACCCTCACCCTAACCTTAACGCTAAACCTCAAATTAGCCTTAACCCTCATCCTCAACATCAACATCAGCTTCACCCTAACCCTAACCCTAATCCAAACGCTAACCCTCACCCTCACCCTCACCTTAACTCTAAACCTAACCCTAAACAAAACCCTCATTCTAATCCAAGCCCTATCCCTGACCTTCACCCTAACCCAAAACCTAATCCTAACTCTAACCCTAACCTACGCTCACCGTAAACCTTACCCTCACACTAAACCTAAACCTAACCCTCATCCTAACACTAACCATAACCCTAACCCTCACCCTAACCTTAACTAACCCTATCCCTCACACAAACCTTAACCCTCCACCTCACCCTCAACCTCAACCTCACCCTCACCCTAACCCTCACCCTCACCCTCACCCTAAAAATAACCATAACCCTAACCCTCACACTAAACCTAACTCTGACACTCACCCTCACCTTCACCCTAAGCCTAACCCTACACCTAAGCCTAATCCTAAACGTAACTCTCACTCTCACCCTCACCCTAAACCTAAACCTTACCCTAACCCTAACCCTAACCCTAGTACTCACCCTAACCTTTACCCTCACCGTCACCCTAACCCTAAACCTAACCCTCACCATAACCCTAACCCTAACCCTAACCCTCACCCTCACCGTAACCCTAACACTAACCCTAACCCTCACCCTAAACCTATCCTTAACCTTAATGCTATCCCTAACCCTCACCCTTCCCCTAAACCTCCCTCTAACCCTTACCCTCACCCTATCCTTCACCCTAATCCTCACCCTAACACTAAACCTAAACCCCATCCTCACCCTAAACCTAACCCTAAGTCTCACCCTCTCCCTCAACCTCACCCTAACCCTAACCCAAACCCTCAACTAAACCCTCACCCTAACGCTCACCCTAACACGCAACTTAACCCTAACCCTCACCCTCACCCTAACGATCACCTTAAACCTTACCCTCACCCTAAACCTAACCCTAAACCTAACGATAACCCTCACCCTCACCTAACCTAACCTGGATCCTAACCCTTACCCTAAACCTCAACCTAACTCTAATGCTATCCCTAAACCTCACCCTCACCCTAAACCTCACCCTAACCCTTACCCTGACTATAACCCTAACCCTAACCCTAATCCTCACCAGTACCCTAACCCTCACACTAACCCTAACACTCACCCACACCCTAAAACTCACCCGAACCCGAAACAGAAACCTAACCCGACCCTAAACCTCACCCTAAACCTAACCCTCACTGTAAACATAACTATAACCCTCACCCTCATACTAACACTAAACCTCGCCTTAACCCTCACCCTAAATCTCACCGTAACCCTAACGCTAACACTAAACCTCAATCTCATCCTAACCCTCACACTTATCCTTATCCTGACACTAACCCTAACCCTAACCCTAATCCTCACATTAACCCTAACCCTCACACTAACCCTAACCCTACACCTCACCCTATCCCTCACCCTAACCCTAACCCTAACCCTAAACCTCACCCTAACTCTAATGCTATCCCTAAACCTCACCCTCACCCTAAAACTCATCCTAACCCTTACACTCACTATAACCCTAACCCTAACCCTCATCATCACCGTAACCCTAACCCTCACCCTAACCTAAACCGTCACCCACACTCTAAAACTCACCCGAACCCGAACCCGAACCCTCACCCTAACCCGACCCTAAACCTCACCCAAACCCTAACCCTCAATCTAAACCTAACTCTAACCCTCACCCTCATACTAACCCAAACCCTCACCTTAACCTTCACACTAACCCTCACCCTAACCCTAACGCTAACCCTAAACCTCACTCTCACCCTAACCCTCACTCTTATCCTTACCCTCACACTAACCCTAACCCTAATCCTCACATTAACATTATACCTCACCCTAACCCTAACCCTACCCCTCAACTTAAACTTCACACTAACCCTAACCCTAAGCCTAACTCTGACAATAACCCTATCCCAAACCCTAAACTTCACCCTAACCCTTACCATCACCGTCAACCTAAACCTCACCCTAACCCTAACCCTCAAATACACCTCACCCTAACGCTAACCCTAAACCTAAACCTCACCGTAACCCTCACCCTAATCCTAACCCTATCCCTAACCCTCACCCTAACCCTAAACCTAACCCTAAACCTAACCCTCACCCTCACCCAAACCCTTACCCTCACCCTTACACTAACCCTAACAATCAGCCTAACCATCATCCTAACCCTCACACTAACCCTAAACCTCACCCTAACCATAAACCTAACTCTCAGCCAAACCCACTTCCTAACCCTAACCCTAACCCTCAACCCAACCTTAACCCTAAACCTAACTCTAACCCTCATCCTAAACCTAAAACTCACCTTCACCCTCACCCTCAGCCTAATCCTAACCCTAAACCTAAACCTAACCTTAACTCTCACACTCATCGTCACCCTAACTCTAACGCTAACCGTAACCTTGACCCTGACCCTAACCCCAACCCTATCACTAACCCTCACCCTCACCCTAACCCTAAACCTCACTCTCACTCTAACCCTAACCCTAACCCTCACCCTAACCCTAAGCCTTAACCTAACCCTCACCCTCACCCTAAACCTCAACCTAACCCTTACCCTCACCCGAACCCTAAACCTAACCCTCAGCCTAACCCTCATCCTAACCCTAACCCTAAACCTAACCCTCACAATAACCTTAACGCTAATCCTAACCCTAACCCTCACATTAACCCTAACCCTCAAACTCACCCTCAACCACCTCACCCTAAGCCTAACCCTAACCTAACCCTAATCCAAACACCAACCCTAAACCCTCAACCTAACCCTAACCCTAATCCAAAAAATAACCCGCACCCTCACTGTAACCCTTACCCTCACTCTAAACCTTACCCTCACACTAAACCTAAACTTAACCCTCAGTCTAACCCACATCCTAACCCTAACCCTAACCCTAACTGTCACCCTAACCTTAACCCTAACCGTAAACCTGACCCTCTCCTAAAACCTAACCCTCACCCTCACCCTCAACCTCACCCTCATGCTCACACTAACCCTCACACTAACCTTAACTCTAACCCTAACCCTAACCCTAACCCTCACCCTAAACCTAACTCTAACCCTCAAACTCATATTAACCCTAAACCTCACCTTAACCCTCATCCTAAACCTACCCCTAACCCTAATGCTAACCCAAATCCTCACTCTCACCCTAACCCTCACCCTAACCCCTATCCTCACAGTAAACCTAACCCTAACCCTAACCCTCACCCTAACCCTAATCGAACCCTCACCCTCACCTTTACCCTAACCCTCACCGTCACCCCAACCATCAGCCCCACCCTAACACTCACCTACACCCTCACCCTCACTCTCAGCCTCACCCCCACCCTAACCATCACCCTCACCCTAAACATCACCCTAACCCTAACCCAAACACAAAAGTTAACCCTAATCCTCACCCTAACCCTAATCCTCAACTTAAACCTCACCCTCACCCTAATCCTCACCCTAACCCTAACCCTAATCCTTTCCTAAACAAATCCCTCACCCTCACCCTAACCGTAACCCTAACCCTAATGCTAACATTAGCCCTCACCCTCACCCTAACCCTAATAATAAACCTAACCCTAATCTTAAACCTAACCCTAATGCTAACCTTAAACCTCAACCTCACCATAACCCTCACCCTAACCCTTACCCTCACACTAAACATAACCCTAATCCTAACCCTCACACTCACCCTAACCGTAATACTCACCCTAACCCTAATCCTCAGCCGAAATCTCACCGTCAGCCTAAACATCAACCTAACTCTAACCCTCAGCCTAACCCTAACTCTAACCCTCACCCTAACCCTAACGCTAACCCTAACCCTCACTCTCACCCTAAACCTCACCCTAACCCTTACCCTCAACATAACCCTAACCTTAACACTAATCCTCACACATAAACTCACCCTAACCATAACACTAAAGCTCACCGTAACCGTAACCCTCACCCTCACCCTCACCCTAACCCTAACCCTAAACCTCATCCTAACCCTAACCCTGTCCCTAACCCTAACTCTAACCCTCACCCTCACCCTAACATTAACCCTAACCCTAATCCTCACCTAAACCTCCACCCTCACCCTCACTCTCACCCTCATCCTAACCCTCACCCTCACCCTAAACATAAACCTAACCCTCACCCTAACCCTAACCCTAATCCTCCCCCTTACACTAATCCTCACCCTAAACCTCACCCTCACCCTAAACATCACCCTAACCTTAACCCTCACCCTAACCCTAACCCTCACCCTCACCCTAACCCTCACCATCACCTTAACCCTCACCCTAACCCTAACCATCACATACACCCTAAAACTCACCCTCATCCTAACCCTCACCCTCACCCTAACCCTAATCCTAACCCTAACCCAAACCCTGACCCTAACCTTAATGCTAACACTAAACCTCAACCTCACCATAACCCTCAACCTAACCCTTACCCACACCCTCAACCTCACCCTAACCCTAACCCCTAAGCCTCACCGTAATCCTAAACCTAAGCCTAACCCTAATCCTCACCCTATCCCTAACCCTAACCCTAACCTTCACCCTAACCCTCACCCTCACCGTACCCCTAATGCTACATTAACACTCAGCCTCACTCTATGCCTCGCCGTAACCCTTACCCTCACCTTAACCCTATCCCTCACCATCATCCTAAACCTCACCCTTACCCTTACCCACACCCTCACGCTCAATCTAACCCTAACGCTAACCCTAAAACTAAACCTCACCCTAAACGTCACCCTAACCCTAAACCTAGCCCTAACCCTCACTCTCACCTGAACCCTTAGCCTTACCCGAAACCTAACCTAACCCTCAGCCTAACCCTCATCCTAACACTAACCCTAACCCTAACATTCACCCTAACCGTCACCCTCACCCTCAACCTCACACTCAGCCTAACCATAAACCTAATCCAAAACCAAAACCTAATTTTCAACCTCACCCTAACTCTAAACCTAACCCTAACCAAAACCCTCTCCCTAACCCTCACCCTAAAACTAACCTTAATCCTAATCCTAACCCTCACCCTCACCCTAACCCTTACCCGCACCCTAACCCTAAACCTAACCCTCAGGAAAACCCTCATCCTAACCCTAACCCTAACCCTCAACCTAACATTAACCCAAACCCTAAACTTAACCTTCACCCAAATCCTAACCCTCACCCGCACCCTCAACTTCAACATCACGCTCACCATAACCCACACCCTCACACTCACCCTAACTGTAACCATAACCCTATCCCTCACCCTAAACCTAATCCTCACCCTCACCCTCACCATCACCCTCACCCTAACCCTAACCCTAAACCTAACCTTAGCCCTCACCCTAACACTAACCCTCACATAAACCCTAACCCTCACCCTCACTCTCACCGTAACTGTAACCCTAACCCTAACCCTAACAATAACCCTGAACCTAACACTAACACTAACCCTACCTATAAACCTCACCCTAATGCTAACCCTCACCCTAACATTTACACTCACCTTAAAAGTAAACCTAGTCCTAACACTAACCCTCACACTAACCCTAACCTTCCCCTTAACCCTAAACCTCAACCTAACCCTATCCCTAACCCTCACCCTCACCCTAGCCCTCACCCTAACCCTAACCCTCATCCTCACCCTAAACCTCACTCTAAACTTAACACTAATCCTCAATCTAATCCTCACCCTCACATTAACCCTAACCCTAATCCTCATCCTAAACCTCTCCTTTACCCTTACTGTCACCCTCACCCTAACCCTCACCCTAACTGTAACCCTAACCCTACCCCTCAACCTACCCCTCACCGGAAACCTAACCCTAACACTAATCCTCACCATATCCCTAACCATAACCCTAACTCTCACCCTAACCCTCACACTCACCATAACCCTAATGCTAACATTAACCCTCAACCTCACCCGAAACCTCGACCCTAACCCTTCCCCTGACCTTAACCTATCCCTCACCCTCATCCAAAACTTCACCCTAACCCTTGCCCTCACCCTATCCCTCACCCTAACCCTAACCCTAACCCTAACACTAACCCTCACCCTAAACCTCACCCTAACCCTAAGCCTAACCCTAACCCTCACCCTCACCCTAACCCTTACCCTCATCCTAACCCTAACCCTAACACTCACCCTAACCTTAAAGATAACCCTAACTCTAACCCTCACATTAACCCTAACCCTCACGCTCAACATCAACCTCAGCCTAACCCTAACCCTAATCCAAACGCTAACCCTCACCCTCACCTTCACCCTAACTCTAAACCTAACCCTAAACAAAACCTTCACCCTAATCCTAACCCTATCCCTAACCCTCACCCTAAACCTATCCCTAATCCTAAACCTAATCCTCACCCTCACCCTAACACTTACCCTCACCCTAAACCTAAACCTAACCCTCAGCCTAATCCTCATCCTAACACTAACACTAACCCAAACCCTCACCCTAAATTTAACCCTAACCCTAACCCTCACCCAAACACTAACCCTCACCTTCACCCTCACCCTAAAAATAACCATAACCCTAACCCTCACCCTAAACCTACCTCTCACACTCACCCTCACCCTCACCCTAAGCCGAACCCTACACCTAAGCCTCATCCTAAACCAAACCCTCAAACTCACACTCACCCTAAACCTAAACATGAACCTAACCCTAAACCTTAACCTAGCCCTCACCCTGACCTTTACCCTCACCGTCACCCTAACCCTAACTCTCACCCTCACCATAACCCTAACACTAACCCTAACCCTCACCCTAAACCTAACTCTGACACTCACCCTCACCCTCACCCTAAGCTGAACCCTACATCTAAGCCTAATCTTAAACCTAACTCTCACTCTCACCCTCACCCTAAACCTAAACCTTACCATAACCCTAACATTAATCCTAGTCCTCACCCTATCCCTTACCCTCACCGTCACCCTAACCCTAACCCTAACCCTCACCCTAACCCTAACCCTAACCCTCACCCTCACCGTAACCCTAACACTAACCCTAACCCTCACCCTAAACCTATCCTTAACCCTAATGCTATCCCTAACCCTCACCTTCCCTGAAAACCTCACTCTAACCCTTACCATCACCCTAACCCTCACCCTCACCCTAACCCTAACAGAAACACTAAACCTCAACCTAAACCTCATCCTCATCCTAAATCTAACTCTAAGTCTCACCCTCACCCTCAACCTCACCCTAACCCTAACCCAAACCCTCAACTGAAATCTCACCCTAACGCTCACCCTAACCCTCAATTTAACCCTAACCCTCACCCTCACCCTAACGCTCACCCTAAACCTTACCCTCACCCTAAACCTAACCCTAAACCTAACGATAACCCTCACCCTCACCTAACCTAACCTGGATCCTAACCCTCACCCTAACCCTCACCCTAACACTAACGCTATTCCTAAAACTCATCCTCACCCTAAACCTCATCCTAACCCTTACCCTCACTATAACCCTAACCCTAACCCTAACACTAATCCTCACTGTAACCCTAACCCTCACCCTAACCCTAACCGTCAACCACACCCTAAAACTCACCCGAACCCGAACCCGAACCTGAAACCTAACCAGAACCTAAACCTCACCCTAAACCTACCCCGCAATCTAAACCTAACTCTAACCCTCACCCTCATACTAACCCTAACCCTCACCTTAACTTTCACACTAACCCTCTCCCTAACCCTAACGCTAACCCTTAAACCTCACTCTCACCCTAACCCTCACGCTTATCCTTATCCTCACACTAACCCTAACCGTAACCGTAATCCTCACATTAACCCTATCCCTCACCCTAACCCTAACCCTACCCCTCACCCTACCCCTCACCCTAACCCTAACCCTAATCCTAACCCGCACACTAATCCTATCCCAAACCCTCAACTTCATCCTAACCCTCACCGTCACCATCACACTAACCCTCACCCTAACCCTAACCCTCAACTACACCTCCACCATCACCCTCACACTAAAACTCACCCTCACCCTAAGTATCACCCTAATCATAAACCTCACCCTAACCCTAACCCTAGTCATCATCCTAACCCTAACCCTCACCTTAAACCTCACCCTCGCCCTAATCCTCACCCTAACCCTAACAATAACACTCAGCCTAACCTTCATCCTAACCCTCACACTAACCCTAAACCTCACCCTAACCCTAACCCTAAACCTCACCCTCACCCTAGGCCTCACCCTAACCCTAACTCTCATCCTCACCCTAAAACTCATACTAACCCTTACACTAATCCTCAATGTAAGCCTCACCCTCACCCTAAACCTAACCCTAAACCTCACCCTAACCCTCACCCTAACCCTAACCTTCACCATTACCATAACACTCACCCTCAGCCTAACCCTCACCCTTACTCTTACTGTCCCCCTCACCCTAACCCTCACCCTTACCCTAATCCACATCCTAAAGCTCACCCTAACTGTAACTCTATCACCCTAACCCTAACCCTCACCGTCACCTTCAGCCTCAGCCTAACCCTAAGCCTAAGTCTAACCCTAAACATCACCCTCATCCTAGCCCTCACCCTAACCCTAATCCTAACCCTAACCCTCATCCTAACCCTCAACCTAACCATAAACCTAACCATCAATCAAAAGCTAATCCTCATCCCCACTATCACCCTTAGCCTAATCATAAGGTTAAGCCTAATCCTAAACCTAATCCACACCCTCACCCTCACTGTAAACCTAATCCTAAACCAAACCCTAACCCTTCCTCTAACCCTAATTCTAACCCTAAAACTCACCCTCACCCTAACCCTAACCCTAACCCTAAACCTCAGCCTAACCCTAACCCTAACCCTCACACTCACCGTGACCCTAACCTTAATCCAAACCCTCACCCTCACCCTAACCCTAAGCCTAACCCTAAACCTCAACCTAACCCTAACCATAACGTTCACCCTCAGCCTCACCTTCACTGTAAACTTAACCCTAACCATAAAACTAACAATAACCCTAACCCTAAACCTAATCCTAACCCTCAACCCCACCCTAACCGTAACCCTAACCCTAACCCTCACCCTCAATGTAACCCTAACCCTAACCCTAAACTTCATCCTAACGCTAACCCTAACCCTCACCCTCACTCTAGGCCTCACCCTAACCCTAATCCTAACCCTAAACCTCATCCTAACCCTCACCCTCACCCTAAAACCCTAAACCTCATCCTAACCCTAACCCTCTCCCTCACACTCATGCTCAGCCTAAGACTAAGACTAAGCCTAAGACTAACCATAACCCTCACACTCACCCTAAACCCAACGCTAAACCTAACACTAACCCTCACCCTCACCGTAGCCCATACTCTAACTCTAAACCTAACCCTCACCCTCACCCTCACCCTCACCCTCTGCCTAACACTAAGACTATCCCTAACCCCAAACCTAACCCTAACCCTAAACCTAACCCTCACCCTAACCCTCACCCTAACCCTCACCCTCACCCTAGCCCATACACTAACTATAAACCTAATCCTAACACTCACCCTAACCCTCATTCTAACCCTAACCCCAACCCTCACCCTAACCCTAACCCTCACCCTCACCAACACCATAACTCTAATCCTAACCCTAACCCTAATCATCACCTTAAACCTCACCCTAACCCTAACCCTAACACTAAACCTAACAGTAAACCTAACCATAAACCTAACCCTCAGCCTCACCCTCACCGCAAACTTAACCCTAACAATAACACTGACAATAACCCTAACCCTAAACCTAAACCTAACCTACACTGTAACCCTAACATTAGCCCTAACCCTAACTGTAAACCTAAAACTTACACTAACCTTAACCCTAACCCTAATTCTCACCCTTACTCTCACCTTAACCCAAATCCTAACCCTAATCCTCACCATAACCCTAAATCTAAACTTTATCTTAACCCTAACCCTAACCCTAACCCTACGCCTACCCTAACCCTAAACCTCAGCCTAACCCTCACCCTAACCCTAACCATAACACTCACACTAACCCTAACCCTAACCCTCACCCTCATGCTCGGCCTAAGCCTAAGCCTAATCCTAAGCCTAACCCTAACCCTCACCCTAACCCTAACCCTAACAATAACCCTATCTCTAACCCGAAACCTCACCATTGCCTTAACCCTAACTCTAACCCTAAACCTAAACCTAAACCTCACCTAACCCTAACCCTAACCATCACCCTCACAGTAACTTTAAATTTAACCCTAATGCTAACAATCACCCTAACCCTAACCCTAACCCTCACCCTGTCCATAACCCTCACTCTAACCCTAAACCTCACCCTAACCCTAACTATCACCCTCACACTTAGGCTCGGACTAAGCCTAACCTAAGACTAAGATTAACCCTTACCCTCACAATCAACCTCACCCTAACCCAAAAAGTAACACTAACCCTAACCCTAACCCTCACACTAAGCCTCACACTCACCCTCACCCACAACCTAAGCCTCACTGTCACCCTCACGCTCACCCTCACCGTAACCCTAACCCTAAATCTAACCCTAACCCTCACCCTAAATCTCACCCTAACCCTAATGCTAACTCTAACCCTCACACTCACCTTAAACCTCACGCTAACCCTTACTCTCAACATAAAGCTACCCCTACCCCTAACCCTCACCCTGACCCTAACCCTCACCCTAACCCTAACTATAACCATAACCTTCACCCAAAACCTGACCCTAACCCTAACCCTAACCCTCATCCTAAACCTCACTCTACCATAACCCTATCCCTAACCCTAACACTAACCCTAACGCTCATCCTAAACCTAATCCTCACCCACACCCTCAGCCTCATCCTCAGCCTAAACCTAACCCTAACCCTAATCCTAAAACTAATCCTCACCCTCATCCTAACTCTAACACTAAACTTCAATCTCACCCTCAACCCCACCCTCACACTAACCCTAACCCGAACCATAACCCGAATCCTCACCCTAACCCTCATCCTAAACCTCTCCCTAACCCTCATCCTAAACCTAAACCTAACCCTTACCATAACCCTAAACCTCAACCTCACCCTAACCCTAACCCTAACCCTCACCCTCACACTCACCATAACCCTCACCCTAAACCTTACACTCACCCTAACCCTCATCCCAACCCTCACCCTACCCGTAAACCTAACCCTCAACCGAACCCTTACACTCAATCTAACACTAAGCCTAACCCTAACACTAACTCTCACACTAAACCTCACCCTAAATATCTCCCTACCATTAACCCTAACCCTAACCCTCACCCTAACCCTAACCCTCACCCTCACCCTCAGCCTAACCCTCAGCCTAAAGCCTAACCCTAACCATAACCCTCAGAGTCACCCTCACCCTAATCCTAACCCAAAGCCTCACCCTCACCCTAAACCTCACCCTAAACCTAACACAAACCCTTAAACCAACCCTCACCCTCATAAATATCATAAATATCATAAATAAATAAATATCATAAATATCACCGTAACCCTAACACTCACCCTAATCCGCACCATAACCCTAACCCTAAGCCTCATACTAAAGCTAACCCTCACCCTCACCCTAACCCTAACCCTAACCGTAAACCTAACCCTCATCCTCATCTAACCCTCACTCTAACCCAAACCCTAACCCTCACACTAACCCTCAACCACAGCCTCACACTAAACCTAACCCTAATGCTCACACTCAACATAACCCTCACCCTCAACCTAAACATATACCTAAACCGAACACTCACCCTCACCCTAAACCTAACCCCAAGTCTCAACCTTACCCTAACCCTAACCCAAAACCTCTACTGAACCTTGACACTCACCCTCACCCTAATCCTCACCCTCACCCTAAACATCACCCTAACCCTAACTCTCACCCTTACCGTCATCCTATCCCTAACCCTCATACTAACCCTAAACCTCAGCTAACCTAACCCTCAACCTAACCCTTACCCTCACCCTAACACTAAGCCTAAACCTAACATGAAACCTCACAGTAACCCTAAACCTCACCTTAATCCTAACCCTCACACTAATCCTAACCCTCAACCTAAAGCTAACCCTAAACCTCACCCTAACCCTAATCATCACCCTCACCCTCACCCTCAGCCTAACCCTCAGCCTAAAGCCTAACCCTAACCCTAACCCTCACAGTCACCCTCACCCTAACCCTAAACCTAAGCCTCACCCTCACACTCAACCTCACCCTAAACCTAAAGCAAACCCTCAAACCAACCCTCACCCTCACCCTAAACATCACCCTTACCCTAACCCTCACCCTAATCCGTACCAAAACCCTAACCCTCACCCTAACGCCAACCCTCACCCTCACCAGAACCCTAACCCTCACCCTAATCCTAACCCTCAGCCTAACCCACATCCTAAACCTCACCCTAACCCTCAACCTCACCCTCAACCTAAACCTAATCCTAATGCTCACACACAACCTAACCCTAACCCTCACACTCACCCTCTCCCTCAGCTTAAACCTAAGCCTAACAATAACCCTAACCCTAAACCTCACACTCACCCTCATCCTAAAACTAACCCTAACCTAATCCTAACCCTCTCACTCACCCTCACACTCCCCCTAACCCTAACCCAAACCCTCAACCTAAACATCACCCTAAACCTAACCCTCACACTAACCCTTAGCCTAACCCTCACCCTAACCCTAACCCTCATCCTCACCCTCACCAACAGGCTCACCCTAAACCTAATCCTAACAATAACCCTCACCCTCACCCTCAACATAACCCTACCCGTAACGCTAACCCTCACCCTAAACCTAAACTCCAACCTAACCCTAAACCTCACCCTAAACCTAACACTCAACCTAACAATAACCCTCACCCTCACCCTAACCCTAACCCTCATGCTCACAGTCACCCTCAGCCTAAACCTAAACCTAAGCCTAACCCTATCCCTAATCCTCACACTAACCATCACCCTAAACCTAACCCTAAGTCTCATCCTCACCCTCAACCTCACCCTAACCCTAACCCAAACCTTCAACTGAACCCTCACCCTCAATCTCACCCTAACCCTCACCCTCACCCTAAACATCACCCTAACCCTAACCCTCACCCTTAACCTCACCATATCCCTAAACCTCATACTAACCCTAAACCTACCCTAAACCTAACCCTCAACCTAACCCTTTCCCTCACCCTAACACTAAGCCTAAACCTAACATGAACCCTCACAGTAACCCTAAACCTCACCCTAACCTTAACCCTCACCCTAACCCTAACTCTCACTCTAACCCTAACCGTAACCCAAACCCTCACCCTCATAGTAACTTTACACCTAAACCTAATCCTAACAATAACCCCAACGCTAACCCTAACCCTCACCCTCTCCATAACCCTCACCCTAAACCTAAACCTCACCCTAACCCTCACCCTCACCCTTAGGCTCGGTCTAAGCCTAAGACAAAGACTAAGACTAAACCTTACCCTACCACTCACCCTCACCCTAACCCTAAAAGTAACACTCACCCTAACCCTAACCCTCACACTAACCCTCACCCTTACACTAACACTAACCATAAACCTCTCCCAAACCCTAACCTTAAACCTCACCCTAACCCTCACCCTCCGCCTAACACTAAGAATATACCTAACTCCAACCCTAACCCTAAAACTAACCCTAAACCTAAACCTCACCCTAACCCTCACTCTAACCATGAGCCTAACCATCACCCCCACCCTAGCCCATACCCTAACCCTAAGCCTAATCCTAACCCTCACCCTAACCCTCACTCTAACCCTAACCCCAACCCTCACCCTAACCCTAACCCTCAGCTCACCCTCACCATAACTCTAATCCTAAACCTAACCCTAAACCTAAACCTCACAATCACCCTCACCTTAACCCTAATCCTAATCCTAACCTTAACCCTAACACTCACCCCCAGCCTAAACCTCACCCTAAACCTAACCCTAACCCTAACCCTAACCCGCACCCTAACACTAACTCTAAACCTAAATGTCACCCTAACCCTAAACCTCACCCTAACACTTACCCTCAAACTAAAACTAAAGTTAACCCGAACACTAACCCTCACACTAACCCTAACCATCACCCTAAACTTAAAACTCACCCTAAGCCTAACCCTAACCCTCAACCTCGCTCTAACACTATTACCCTAACCCTAACCTTCACCCTAACCGTAACCCCCACCCTCACCATCAAGCTGGGCCTTAGTCTAAGCATAAGCCTAAGACTAACCCTAACCCTCACAATCACCCTCACCCTAACCCTAACCGTAACCCTAACCCTAACCCTAACCCTCACACTAACCCGCACCCTAACGCTAACCCTAACCCTAACCCTAAACCTAAACCAAACCCTCACCCTAACCGTCACCCTAACCCTAACGTTCAACATTACCATAACACTCGCCCTCAGCCTAACCCTCACCTTAACCCTTACTGTCCCCCTCACCTTAACCCTCACCCTAACTTTAACCCTAACCATCACCCTAACTCTAACCCTCACCCTCACCTTCAGCCTCAGCCTAACCCTAAGCCTAAGCCTAACCTTAACCCTAAACATCAACCTCATCCGAGCCCTCACCCTAACCCTAATCCTAACCCTAACGCTCATCCTAACCGTCAACCTAACACTAAGTCTCAACCTCATCCTATCCCTAACCCAAACCCTCAACTGAACCCTCACCCTCACACTCACCATAACACTCACCCTCACGCTAAACATCACCCTAACCCTAACACTCACACTTACCCTCACATTAGCCCTAACCCTCAAACTAATTCTAAACCTCACCCTAACCTAACACTCAACCTAACCCTTACCCTCACCATAACACTAAGCCTAAACCTAACATGAAACCTCACAGTAACCCTAAACCTCACCCTAACCCTAACCCTCACACTATCCCTAAACCTCACCCTAACCCTAACCCTAACCCTCACCCTAACCCTAACACTCACCCTCATCCTAGCCCTCACCCTAACCCTAATCCCAACCCTAACCCTCATCCTAACCCTAAACCTAACCATAACCCTAACCATCACTCAAAAGCTAATCCTCATCCCCAAACTCACCCTCAGCCTAACGCTAACCCTCAGCCTAACCCACACCCTAAACCTAACCCTAATCCTAACCCTCACCCTCAGCCTCACCGTCACTGTAAACTTAACCCTAACCATAAAACTAACAATAACCCTAACCCTAAACCTAATCCTAACCCTCACCCTCACCCTAACCCTAAAACTAACCCTCACACTAATCGTAACCCTCACCCTCAAAGTAACCCTAACCCTAACCCTAAACCTCAACCTAACGCTAACCCTAACACTCACCCTCATCCTAAAACACACCCTAACCCTAAAGCCCTAATCCTCATCCTAACCCTAACCCTCTCCCTCACACTCATGCTCGGCCTAAGCTTAAGCCTAAGACTAAGTCTAACCGTAAACCTCACACTCACCTTAACCCTCACCCTAACCCTAACACTAACCCTCACGCTCACCCTAGCCTATCATCTAACCCTAAGTCTAAGCCTAACCCTCACCCTAACCCTCAGCCTCACCCTAAGTCTAAACATAACCCTAACCCTCACACTCACCCTCACCCTAACCTTAACTGTAACACTAACCCTAACCCTAAAACTAACCCTCACCCTAATGCTAACTCTAACCCTAAACCTAATCCTCACCCTAACCCTAAACCTCACCCTCACCCTCACCCTCCACCTAACACTAAGACTATCCCTAAACCCAAACCTAACCCTAACACTAACCCTAAACCTAACCCTCACACTAACCCTCACCCTAACCATGACCCTAAACCTCACCCTCACCCTAGCCCATAACTTAACCCTAAGCCTAATCCTAACCCTCACCCTGACCCTCTCTAACCCTAACCCCAACCCTCACCCTAACCCTAACCCTCACCCTGACCCTCACCCTCAACCTTAACCTAAGCCTAAGCCTAACCCTAACCCTAAATATCACACTCACCCTAACCCTAATCCTAACCCTAAACTTAACACTCACCCTCACCCTAACCCTATCTCTAACACTAAGCCTAACCCTAACCCTCACCCTCAGCCTCACCCTAACCCTAACCCTCACCCTCAACCTCACCCTCAGCCTAACTCTAAGCCTAACTCCAAATCTAACCCTAAACCACACCCTCACCCTCACCGTAACCCTAAACCTAACCCTAACCCTAACCCTAATCCTCCTCCTAACTCTCACCATAACCCTAACCCTAACACTAATAGGAACACTAACCCTTAACCTCATACTAAACCTAACGATACTCCTCACCCTCACCGTTATTCTAACCCTAACCCTAATGATAACACTAACACTAACCCTCACCCTCAGCTTCACCCTAACCCTAACCCTCACCCTCAACCCCACCCTCAGCCTAACCCTACGCCTAACCTCAACCCTAACCCAAAACCACACCCTCACACTCACCCTAACCCTAATCCTAACCCTAACCCTAACCCTAACCCTCCTCCTAACTCTCACCATAACCATAACCCTAACCCTAACCCTAACCCTAACCCTAACCCTAATCCTCACCCTCACGGTTATTCTAACCCTAACCCTAACCATAACACTAACCCTAACCCTAACCCTAACCCTCACCTTCACCGTAACCCAAACCCTCCTCCTAACCTTAACCCTAACCCTAACCCTAAACGTCACCCTAACAATAAGCCTAACCCTCACCCTCAGCCTCACCCTCAAAATAAGATTAACGCTAAACATAACACTAACAATAACCCTAACCATATCCTTAATCCTAACCCTCACCATCACCCTAACCCTAATCTTAACCCTCAACCTAACCCTAAACCTCACCCTCAATGTAACCCTAACCCTAACCCTAACTTCACCCTAATGCTAACCCTAACCCTCACCCTCACTGTAGCCCTCACCGTAACACGAATCCTAACCATAAACCTCATCCAAACCCTCACCCAAACCCTAACACCCTAACCCTCACCCTTACCCTAACTCACACCCTCAACCTTAAGCTCGGCCTAAGGCAAAGCCTAAGCCTAAGACTAACCCTAACCCTCACACTCACCTTCACCCTAACCCTAACCATAACACTAACCCTAACCCTAACCCTCACACTAACCCTAACCGTAAAACTCACCCTCATGCTCGGCCTAAGCCTAAGCCTAAGACTAAGTCTAACCCTAACCCTCACCCTAACCCTCACCCTAACCCTAACACTAACCATAACTCTAACCCTAAACCTCACCCTTACCCTAACACTAACTCTAACCCTATTCCTAAAGCTAAGCCTCACCCTATCCCTAACCCTAACGCTCACCCTCACAGTAACATTCAACCTAACCCTAATCCTTAACCCTAACCCTAACGCTAACCTTCACCCTGTCCATAACCCTAAACCTAATCCTAACCCTAAACCTCACACTTAGGCTCAGCCTAAACCTAAGCCTAAGCCTAAGACTAACCCTTACCCTCACACTCACCCTCATCCTAATCCTAAGAGTAACACTCACCCTAACCCTAACCCTCACACTAACCCTCACCCTAATGCTAACACTAACCCTAAACCTCACCCGCAACCTAACAATAACCCTCACCCGCACCCTCACCCTCACCCTAACCCTCACCCTCACCCTCCGCCTAACACTAATCCTATCCCTAACCCCAACCTTAAACTTAACACTAACCCGAAACCTAACCCTCATCCTAACCCTCAACCTCACCCTAGCCCATACCCTAACCCTAAGCCTAATCCTAACCCTAACCCTAACACTAACACTAAATCTAACCCTAAACCTAACCATAAACCTCACCCTCAGCCTCACCCTCACTGTAAACTTAACACTAACCTAACACTAACAATAACCTTAACCCTAACCCTAACCCTCACTGTAACCCTAACCTTAACCTTTAGTCTTACCCTCACCATAACCCTCACAATAACCCTAACCCTCAACCTAACCCTAACCCTAACCGTAACTCTCACCCTCATGCTCACCCTCAGCCTAACTTTAAACCTAACGCTACTCCTAACACTAACCCTCAACTTCACCCTCACACTAACCGTAACCCTAAACCTAAGCCTAACCCTCACACTCACCCTCACCCACACCCTAAGCCTCACTGTCACCCTCACACTCATCCTCACCCTAACCCTAACCCTAACACTAAACCTAACTCTAAACCTAAACCTCACCCTTACCCTAACCCTAACTCTAACCCTATCCCTAAACCTAAACTTCACCCTAACCCTAACCCTAACCCTCACCCTCACAGTAAATTTCAACCTAACCCTAATCCTACCAATAACCCTAACCCTAACGCTAACCCTCACACTGTCCATAACCCTCACCCTAACCCTAACCCTCACCCTCACCCTTAGGCTCAGCCTAAACCTAAGCCTAAGCCAAAGACTAAAACTTACCCTCACACTCACCCTCACCCTAACCCTAACAGTAACACTCTCCCTAACCCTAACCCTCACCCTCACCTTCACCCTCTGCCTAACACTAAGCCTATCCCTAACCCCAACCCTAAACTTAACACTAACCCGAAACCTAAACCTCACCCTAACCCTCACCTTCACCCTAGCCCATAACTTAACCCTAAGCCTAATCCTAACCCTAACCCTAACCCTAACCCTAAACCTAACCATAAACCTCACCCTCAGCCTCACCCTCACCGCAAAATTAACACTAACCTAACACTAACAATAACCCTAACCCTAAACCTAACCCTCACTGTAACCCTAAACTTAACCTTTAGACTTACCCTCACCATAACCCTCACAATAACCCTAACCCTCAACCAAACCCTAACCCTAACCGTCACCCTCACCCTCATGCTCACCCTCAGTCTAAATTTAAACCTAACGCTACTCCAAACACTAACCCTCAACTTCACCCTCACACTAACCCTAAACCTAACCCTAACCCTAACCCTCACACTCACCCTCACCCACACCCTAAGCCTCACTGTCACCCTCATGCTCACCCTCACCCTAACCCTCACCTTCACCTTAAACCTATCTCTCACCCTAACCATAAACCTCACAATCACCCTCACCCTCACCTCACCCTAACCATAAACCTAACCCTACCCTCACCCTAAACCTCACCCTAACCCTAATGCTAACTGTAAACCTCACACTCATCTTAAACCTCATGTTAAACCTTACTCTCACCATAAACTAACACTAACCCTAACCCTCACCCTGACCCTAAACCTCACCCTAACCCTAACCCTAACCATAACCTTCACCCGAATCCTGACCCTAACTATAACCCTAACCCTATCCCTCATCCTAAACCTCACCCTAACCCTAAACCTATCCCTATCCCTAACGTTAACCCTAACGCTCATCTTAACCATACCGTACCCCTCAAACTAACACTCATCCTAAAGTTAACCCTAACAAAAACCCTCACCCTAACCCTAACCATAAAACTCAACCTAACCGTAATCCTCACCCAAATCCTCAGACTCATCCTCAG
The DNA here is from genome assembly GCF_024711535.1 of Dipodomys merriami. Classification (NCBI taxonomy): domain Eukaryota; kingdom Metazoa; phylum Chordata; class Mammalia; order Rodentia; family Heteromyidae; genus Dipodomys; species Dipodomys merriami. The sequence goes on from NW_027202771.1 coordinate 2,609,124, forward strand.
CCTTAACTTAACCCTAACCCTAATCTGAAACTAATCCTCATCCTAACTCTAACCCTAACCTTCACTCTCAACCTCACTCCCACCCTCAACCGAACCCTAACCCGAACCCTCACCCTAACCCTCATCTTAACCCTCTCCCAAACCCTCATCCTTACCCTAAACCTAACCCTTACCATAACCCTAAACCTCACCCTCACCCTAAACCTAACCCTAACCCTAACTCTCACACTCACCATAACCCTCATCCTAAAACTTACCCTCAGCCTAACCCTCATCCAAACCCTCAACATATCCCTAACCCTAACCCTCAACCTAACACTTACACTCACTCTAACACTAAGCCTAACCCTACCACTAACTCTCACACTAACCCTCAACTTAAATATCACCCTATCATTAAGCCTAATTCTAACACTCACCCTAACCCTAACCCTCACCCTCACTCTCAGCCTAAAACTCAGCCTAAAGCATAACCCTAACCCTAACACTCAGAGTCACCCTCACCCTAACCCTAACCCTAAGACTCACCCTCACCCTCAACCTCACCCTAAACCTAACACAAACAATCAAACTAACCCTCACCCTCAACATAAACATCACCGTAACGCTAACACTCACCCTAATCTGCACCATAACCCGAACCCTCACCCTAACGCTAAACCTCACCCTCACCCTAACCCTAACCCTCACCCTAACCCTAACCCTAACCCTCATCTAACCCTCACCCTAAACCAAACCCTAACCCTCACCCTAACCGTCAACCACACCCTCAACCTAAACCTAACCCTAATGCTCACACTCAACATAACCCTAAACCTCACACTCACCCCCACCCTCAGCTTAAATCTAAGCCTAACAATAAACCTAACCCTAACCCTCACAGTCACCCTCACCCTAAACCTAATACTAACCCTAAACCTAACACTCTCACTCACCCTCACCCTCAACCTAACCCTAACCCAAACTCTCAACCGAAACTTCACACTCACCCTAACCCTAACCCTCACCCTCAACCTAAACATCACCCTAAACCTAACACTCACCCTAACCCTTAGCTTAACCCTCACCCTAAACCTAACCCTCACCCTCACCCTCACTCTCAGGCTCACCATAATCCTAATCCTAACCCTAAGCCTCACCCTCACCCTCAACCTAACCCTACCCCTAACGCTAACCCTCACCCTAACACTAACCTCCAAACGAACCCTAACCCTAAACCGAAACCTAACCCTGACCCAAACCCTAACACTCACACCAACCCTTACGCTCACCCTTACCCCAAACCTAATTCTCACCATAACCCTAACCCTCAAGCTCACAGTCACCCTCAGCCTAACCCTAAACCTAAGCCTAACCCTATCCCTAAACCTCACAGTCACCCTCAGCCTAACCCTAATCGTAAACCTATCCCTAACCCTAACCCTCCTCCTAACTCTCACCCTAACTCTAACCCTAATAATATCACTAACATTATCCTAAAACTCACCCTAACCCTAACCTAATCCTCACGCTCACCCTGATTCTAACTCTAACCCTAACGATAACACAAACCCTCACCCTAACCCTAAACCTCACCCTCACCCTAAACCTATCCCTAAGTCTCAAGCTCACCCTAACCCTAACCCAAACCCTCAACTGAAACCTCACACTCACCGTCACCCTAACGCTCACCCTCACACTAAACATCACCCTAACCCTAACCCTCACCCTTACCCTCACCCTAGCCCTAACCCTCATACTAACCCTAAACCTCACCCTAACCTAATCCTCAACCTAACTCTTACCCTCACCCTAACACTAAGGCTAAACATAACATAAACCCTCACACTAACCCTAAACCTCAGCCTAACCCTAACCCTCACACTCTCCCTAACCCTCACCCTATCCCTAACCCTAACACTCACCCTAACCCTAACTCTCACCCTCATCTAACCCTCACCCTAACCCTCACCCTAACCCTCACCGTAACCCTCAACCACACCCTCACCCTAAACCTAATGCTCACAGTCAACATAACCCTAAACCTCACACTCACCCTCACCCTCAGCTTAAACCTAAGCCTAACAATAAACCTAACCCTAACACTCACACTCAACCTCACCCTAAACCGATTCCTAACCCTAAACCTAACCCTCTCACTCACCCACACCCTCAACCTAAACCTAACCCAAACCCTCAACCGAACCTTCACCCTCACCCTAACCCTAACCCTCACCCTCAACCTAACCATACCCCTAACGCTAACCCTCACCCTAACACTAACCTCATACCTAAACCTAACCCTAAACCTAACGCTAACCCTCACCCAAAACCTAACACTCACCCCAACCCTTACCCTCACCCTAACCGCAAACTTAATGCTCACCATAACCCTAACACTCAAGCTCACAGTCACCCTCAGCCTAACCCTAAACCTAATCCTAACCCTATCCCTAAACCTCACACTCACCTTCACCCTAACCCTAATCGTAACCCTAACCCTAACCCTAACCCTCCTCCTAACTCTCACCCTAACCCTAACCCTAACACTATCACTAACCTTAACCGTAAACCTCACCCTAACCCTAACCCTAATCCTCACCCTCACCGTTATTCTAACCCTAACCCTAACGATAACACTAACCCTAACCTTTACCCTAACCCTCACCCTCACCCTAAACCTAACGCTAAGTCTCAACCTCACCCTAACCCTAACCCAAACCCACAACTGAACCCTCACCCAAACCCTAACCCTAAACCTCAACCTCACCCTAAACCTAACACTAAGTCTCAAGCTCACCCTAACCCTAACCCAAACCCTGAACTGAACCCTCACCCTCACCGTCACCCTAACCCTCACCCTCACCCTAAACATCACCATAACCATAACCCTCACCCTTACCCTCAACCTAGCCCTAACCCTCATACTAACCCTAAACCTCACCCTAACCTAACCCTCAACCTAACCCTTACTCTCACCCTAACTCTAAGCCTAAACCTAACATGAACCCTCACATTAATCCTAAACCTCACCCTAACCCTAACCCTCACCCTCAACCTCACCCTCCGCCTAACATTAAGACTATCCCTAATCCCAACCCTAACCCTAACACTAACCCTAAACCTAAGCCTCACACTAACCCTCACCCTAAACCTGACCCTAACCCTCACCCTGACCCTAGCCCATACCTTAAACCTAAACCTAATCCTAACCCTCACCTTAACCCTCACCCTCAGCCTAAACTTAAGCCTAACCCTAACACTAACCCTAAACCTCAACTCACCCTAACCCTAATCCTAACCCTAATCTTAACCCTCACCCTCACCCTAACTCTAACTCTAACACTAAGCCTAACCCTAACCCTCACCCTCAGCCTCATCCTAACCCTAAACGTCACCCTCAACCTCACCCTCAGCCTAACCCTAAGCCTAACCCCAATCCTAACCCTAAACCACACCCTCACTCTCACCCTAACCCTAATCCTAACCCTAACCCTCCTCCTAACTCTCACCCAAACCCTAACCCTAACCCTAACACTAACACTAACCCTTAACATCATCCTAACCCTAACCCTAATCCTCACCCTCATTGTTATTCTAACCCTAACCCTAACGATAACACTAACCCTAACCCTAACCCTCACCCTAACCCTCACCCTCACCTTAAACCAAACACTTCTCCTAACCCTAACCCTAACCCTAACCCTAAATGTTACCCTAACCCTAACCCTAACGCTCACCCTCAGCCTCACCCTCAACATAAGCTTAACCCTAACCATAACACTAACAATAACCCTAACCATATCCCTAATTCTAACCCTCACCATCACCCTAACCCTAACCCTAACCCTCACCCTAACCCTAAAACTCATCCTCAATGTAACCCTAACCCTAACCCTAACTTCACCCTAATGCTAACCCTAATCCTCATCCTCACACTAGCCCTCACCTGAACCCTAATCCTAACCCTGAACTTCAACCTAACCCTCACCCAAATCCTAACACCCAAACCCTAACCCTTACCCTAACTCTCACCCTCACCCTCACCCTCCGCTTAACACTAAGACTATCCCTAACCCCAACCATAACCCTAACACTAAACTTAAACCTAAACCTCACACTAAACCTCACCCTAACCCTGACCCTAACCCTAACCCTCACCCTCACCCATAAGCTCAGCCTAAGCCTAAGCCTAAGACTAACCCTAACCCTCACACTCAATTTCACCCTAACCATAACCCTCACACTAACCCTAACCCTAAAACTCTCCCTCATGCTAGGCCTAAGCCTAAGCCTAAGCCTAAGCCTAAGCCTAACCCTAAAACTCACACTAACCCTCACCCTAACCCTAACCCTAACACTAACCCTAAATCTAACCCCAAACCTCACCCTTACCCTAACCCTAACTCTAACCCTATCCCTAAACCTAAACCTCACACTATCCCTATCCCTAACCCTCACCGTCACAGTAACTTTAAACCTAAACTTAATCCTACCAGTAACCCTAACCCTAACGCTAACCCTCACCTTGTCCATAACCCTCACCCTAACCCTAACCCTCACCCTCACTCTTAGGCTCAGCTTAAACCTAAGCTTAAGCCTAAGACAAACCCTTACCCTTACACTCACCCTCACCCTAACCCTAACAGTAACACTCACCCTAACCCTAACCCTTACACTAACCCTCACCCTAATGCTAACACTAACCCTAAACCTCACCCGCACCCTAACCCTAACCCTCACCTTCAACCTCACGCACCGCTTAACACTAAGCCTATCCCTCACACCAACCCTAAACCTAACACTAACCCTAAACCTAACCCTCACCCTAACCCTCACCCTCACCCTAGCCCATACCCTAACCCTAAGCCTAATCCTAACCCTCACCCTAACGCTAACTCTAACCCTAACCCCAACACTCACCCTAAACTGAACCCTCACCCGCACCATAACACTAATCTTAACCCTAACCCTAACCCTCACCTTAAACCTCACCATAACCTTAACCCTAAAAATAACCCTAACCCTAAACCTAACCATAAACTTCACCCTCAGCCTCACCCTTACCGCAAATGTAACACTAACCTAACACTAACAATAACCCTAACCCTAACCCTAACCCTCACTGTAACCCTAACCTTAACCTTTAGCCTTACCCTCACCATAACCCTCACACTAACCCTAACCCTCAACCTAGCCCGAACCCTAACCCTAACCGTCACCCTCACCCTCACGCCCACCCTCAGCCTAAATTTAAACCTAACGCTACTCCTAAAACTAACCCTCAAGTTCACCCTCAAACTAACCCTAACCCTAACCCTAACCCTCACACTCACCCTCACCCACACCCTAAGCCTCACTGTCACCCTCATGCTCACTCTCACTGTAACCCTAACCCTAACCCTCACGCTAAACCTATCTCTCATCCTAACCATAAACCTAATAATCACCCTCACCTTCACCTCACCCTAACCCTAAACCTCACCCTAACCCTCACCCTAAACCTCACACTAAGCCTAATGCTAACTCTTACCCTCACACTCACCCTGATCCTCACGCTAACCCTTACTTTCACCATAAAGCTAACACTAACCCCAACCCTCACACTTACCCTAACCCTCACCCTAACCCTAACCCTAACCATAACCCTAACGCTAACCCTAACGCTCATCTTAACCATAACCATACCGCTCAAACTAACTCTCATCCTAAACTTAACCCTAACCCAAACCCTCACCCTAACCCTAACCCTAACTTTCAACCTAACCCTAATCCTCACCCACACCCTAAGCCTCATCCTCAGCCTAAACCTAACCCTAACCCTAATCCTAACCCTAAACTTCACCCTCATCCTAACTCTAACCCTAACCTTCACTCTCACCCTCACTCCCACCCTCACCCTAACCCTAACCCGAACCCTAAACCGAACCCTCAACCTAACCCTCATCCTAACCCTCTCCCTAACCCTCATCCTAACCCTAACCCTAGCCCTTACCATAACCCTAAACCTCACCCTCGCCCTGACCCTAAACCTAACCATAACCCTCACCATAACCCTAAACTGAACCCAAACCCGAACCCGACCCTAACTCTCATCCTAACCCTCTCCCTAACCCTCATCCTAACCCTAACCTTAGCCCTTACATGACCCTAAACCTCACCCTCACCCTAACCCTAACCCTAACCCTCACACTCACCATAATCCTCACCCTAAACCTTACGCTCACCCTAACCCTCATTGCAACCCTCACACTATCCCTAACCCTAACCCTCAAGCTAACCCTTACACTCACTCTAACACTAAGCCTAACCCTAACAATAACTCTCACACCAACCCTCACCCTAAATATCACCCTATCATTAACCCTAACCCTAAAACTCACCCTAACCCTAACACTCACCCTCACCCTCAGCCTAACCCTCAGCCTAAAGCCTAACCCTAACCCTAACCCTCAGAGTCACCCTCACCCTAACCCTATCCCTAAGCCCCACCCTCACCCTCAACCTCACCCTAAACCTAATGCAAACCCTCAAACCAACCCTCACCCTCACCATAAACATCACGGTAACCCTAACACTCACCCTAATCCGCACCATAACCCGAACGCTCACCCTAACGCTAACCCTCACCCTCACCCTAACCCTAACACTTACCCTAACCCTAACCCTCACCCTCATCTAACCCTCACCCTAACCCAAACCCTACCCTCACCCTTATCCTCAACCACACCCTCACCATAATCTTAACCCTAGTTCTCACACTCAACATAACCCTAAACCTCACACTCACCCTCACCCTCAGCTTAAACCTAAGCCTAACAATAAACCAACCCTAACACTCACACTCAACCTCACCCTAAACCGAATCCTAACCCTAAACCTAACCCACTCACTCACCCTCACCCTCAACCTAACCCTAACCCAAACCATCAACTGAAACTTCACCCTAACCCTAACCCTAACCCTCACGCTCAACCTAAACATCACCCTAAACCTAACACTCACCCTAAACCTTAGCCTAACCCTCACCCTAACCCTAACCCTCACCCTCACCCTCACCCTCAGGCTCACCTTAAACCTAATTCTAATCCTAACCTTCACCCTCACCCTCAACTTAAACCTACCCCTAACGCTAACCCTCACCCTAACACTAACCTCCAAACTAACCCTAACCCTAAACCTAACGCTAACCCTCACCCAAACCCTAACACTCACACCAACCCTTACCCTCACCCTAATCCCAAACCTAATGCTCACCATAACCCTAACACTCAAGCTCACAGTCACCCTCAGCATAACCCTAAACCTAAGCCTAACCCTATCCCTAAACCTCACACTCACCCTCACCCTAAACCTAATCCTAACCCTAACCCTAACCCTCCTCCTAACTCTCACCCTATCCCTAACCCTAACACAATCACTAACATTAAGCCTAAACCTCACCCTAACCCTAACCCTAATCCTCACCCTCAACGTTATTCTAACCCTAACTCTAACGATAATACTAACCCTAACCCTAACCCTAACCCTCACCCTCACCCTCAACCTAACCCTAAGCCTCAACCTCACCCTAACCCTAACCCAAATATTCAACTGAACCCTCACCCTCACCTTCTCCCTCACCCTAACCCTCACCCTCACCGTAAACATCACCCTAACCCTAACCCTCAACCTTACCCTCACCCTAGCCCTAACCCTCATACTAACCCTAAACCTCACCCTAAAGTAAACCTCAACCTAACATTTACCCTCACCCTAACACTAAGCCTAAACCTAACATGAGCCCTTACAGTAACCCTAAACCTCACCCTAACCTTAACCATCACACTATGCCTAACCCTCACCCTAACCCTAACCTAACACTCACCCTAACCCTAATCATCACCCTCACCCTCACTCTCACCCTAACCCTCTGCCTAAAGCCTAACCCTAATCCTCACAATCACCCTCACCCTAACCCTAACCCTAAGCGTCACCCTCACCCTCAACCTCACCCTAAACCTAACGCAAACCCTCAAACCAACCCTCACCCTCACCATAAACATCACCGTAAACCTAACACTCACCCTAATCGGCACCAAAACCCTAACCCTCACCCTAACGATAACCCTCACCCTCACCCTAACCCTAACCCTCTCCCTAATCCTAACCCTCACCGTCATCTAACCCTCACCCTAACCCAAACCCTAAACCTCTCCCTAACCCTCAACCTCAACCTCACCATAAAACTAACCGTAATGCTCACACTCAACATAACTCTAACCCTCACACTCACCTTAAACCTAAGCTTAAACCTAAGCCAAACAATAACCCTAACCCTAACCCTCACACTCACCCACACCCTAAACCTAACCCTAACCCTAATCCTAACCCTCTCACTCACCCTCAGACTCACCCTAACCCAAACCCAAACCCTCACCCTAAACATCACCCTAAACCTAACCCTCACCCTTACCCTCACCTTAGCCCTAAACCTCATACTAACCCTAAACTTCACCCGAAACCTGACCTTCAACCTAACCCTTACCCTCACCCTTACACTAAGTCTAAACCTAACATGAACCCTCACAGTAAGCCTAAACCTCACCCTAAACCTAACCCTCACACTATCCCTAACCCTTTCCCTAACCCTAACCCTAACCCTCACCCTAACTCTAAACATCACCCTCACCCTCACCCTCAGCCTAACCCTCAGCCTAAAGCCTAACCCTAACCCTAACCCTCACAGTCACCCTCACCCTAACCCTAACTCTAAGCCTCACCCTCACCCTCAACCTCACCCTAAACCTAATGCAAACCCTCAAACCAACCTCACGCTTACCCTAAACATCACCCTCACCCTAACCCTCACCCTAATCCGCACCAGAAACCTAACCCTCACCATAACGCTAATCCTCACCCTCACCCGCACCCTAACCCTCACCCTAACCCTAACCCTCACCCTCATCTAACCCTCACCCTAACCCAAACCCTAACCCTCACCCTAACCCTCAACCTCACCCTCACCCTAAACCTAACCCTAATGCTCACACACAACATAACCCTAACCCTCACACTCACCCTCACCCTCAGCTTAAAGCTAAGCCTAACAATAACCCAAAACCTAACCCTCACACTCACCCTCACCCTAAACCTAACCCTGACACTAATCCTAACCCTCTCACTCACCCTCACACTCACCCTAACCCTAACCCAAACCCTCAACCGAAACATCACCCTAAACCTAACCCTCAACCTAACCCTTAGCTTAACCCTCACCCTAACCCTAACCTCCAACCTAACCCTAACCCTAAACCTAACGCTAACACTCACCCAAACCCTAACACTCACCCGAACACATACCCTCACCCTAACCCCAACCCTAATGCTCACCATAACCCTAAACCTCAGGCTCATAGTCACCCTCAGGTTAACCCTAAACCTAAGCCTAACCCTATCCCTAAACCTCACAGTCACCCTCACCCTAAACCTAACCCTAAGTCTCAATCTCACCCTAACCCTAACCAAAACCCTCAACCTAAACATCACCCTAAACCTAACCCTCACCCTAAACCTTAGCCTAACCCTCACCCTAACACTAACCCTCACCCTCACCCTCACCCACAGGCTCACCCTCAACGTAATCCTAACCCTAAACCTCACCCTCAACCTAACCCTCACCCTAACTCTAACCTTCACCGTAAACCTAACCCTCACGCTCACAGTCACCCTCAGCCTAACCCTAAACCTAAGCCTAACCCTATCCCTAATCCTCACATTCACCGTCACCCTAAACCTAACCCTAAGTCTCACCTTCACCCTCAACCTCACCCTAACCCTAACCCAAACCCACAACTGAACCCTTACCTTCACCCTCACCCTAATACTCACTCTCACCCTAAACATCACCCTAACCCTAACCCTCACCATTGCCCTCACCCTAGCCCTAACCCACATACTACCTCTAAACCTCACCATAAACCTAACCCTCAACCTAACCCTTACTCTTACCCTAACACTAAGCCTAAACCTAACATGAAACCTCACAGTAACAGTAAACTTCACCTTAACCCTAACCCTCACCCTAAACCTAACACTACCCCTCACCCTAACCCTCACTCTGACCCTAAACCCAACCCTAACCCTCAACCTCACCATCATCCTAACACTTACCCAACCCTAACCCTCACCCAAACCCTAACCCTCATACTCTCCCGAACCCTCAGCCTCACTCTAACAGTTACCCTCATCCTCACCCTAACCCTCACCCTAACCCTAACCCTATCAGTGACGCTCACCCTCACCCTCACACTCAGCCTAACTCTAAACCTATACCTCACCCAAACCCTCAACTTAACCCTAAACCTAACCCTCACCTTCACCCTAACCCTAACCCTCACTGAAAACCTTGTATTCACCCTAAACCTAATCCAAACCCTAACCCTCACCCTAACACTCACCCTTACCCTCACCCTAACCCTTACCCTCACCCTAACCCTAACCGTAACCCTACCCCTAATCCTCACCGTAACCCTAACCCTAACCCTCACCCTAACCTTTAACCTTACCCTCACCCTAACCCTCACACTAACTCTAACCCTCAACCTAACCCTAACCTTAACCATCACCCTCACGCTCACCCTCAGCCTAACTTTAAACATAATCCTACTCCTAACACTAACCTTCACCTTTACCCTCACACTAACCCTAACCCTAAACCTAAACCTAATCCTAACCCTCACACTCACCCTCTCCCTCACCCTAAGCCTCACTGTCACCCTTACGCTCACCTTCACCCTAAACCTAACCCTCACCTAAAACCTATCCCTCACCCTAACAATAAACCTCACAATCACCCTCACTCTCACCTCACCCTAACCCTAAACCTAACCCTAACGCTCACCCTAAGCCTACCCTAACACTTATGTAACTCTAACCCTCTCACACTAAACCTCACGCTAACACTTACTCTCAGCATAAACCTAACCCTACCCCTAACCCTCACACTGACCATATCCCTTACCCTAACCATAACCATAAACATAACCTTCACCCTAACCCTCACCCTAACCCTCACCCTAACCCTAAACCTCATCCTAAACCTCACCCTAACCCTAACTCTATCCCTAACCCTAAAGCTAACCCTAATGCTCAATCTAACTGTAACCGTACCCCTCAAACTAACTCTCATCCTAAACTTAACCCTAACCAAACCCTTACGTTAACACTAACCCTAACACTCAACCTAACCCTAATCCTCACCCACACCCTCAGCCACATCCTCAGCCTAAACCTAACCCTAACCCTAACCCTAAACTTAATCCTCACCCGCATCCTAACTCTAACCCTAACCTTCACTCTCACCCTCACCCCCACCCTCACCATAACCCTAACCTGAACCCTAAACCGAACCCTCACCCTAACCCTCATCCTAACCTTCTCCCTAACCCTCATCCTAACCCTAACCCTAACCCTTACCGTAACCCTAAACCTCATCCTAAACCTCACCCTAACCCTAAACCTATCCCTAACCCTAACGCTAACCCTAACGCTCACACTAACCGTAACCGTACCGCTCAACCTAAACCTCATCCTAAACTTAAGCCTAACCCAAACTCTCACGCTAAACTTAACCCTAACACTCACCCTAACTCTAATCCTCACCCACACCCTCACCATCACCCTCAGCCTAACCCTCAGCCTAAGCCTAAACCTAACCCTAACACTCACACTCACCCTCACACAAACCCTAACCCTAAGCCTCACCATCACCCTCAACCTCACCCTTACCAAAACCCTAACCCTCACACTAACCCTAACCCTCACCCTAATGCTAACCCTAAACCTAAACCTTACACTCACCCTAACACTAAGCGAAACCCTAACACTAACTCTGACAATAACCCTCACCCTAAACATCACCCTATCCCTAACCCTAACCCTAACCCTCACCCTAACCCTAACCCTCACACTCACCCCCACCCTCAGCCTAACCCAAAGCCTAAGCCTAGCCCTAACCCTAACCCTCACACTCACCCTCACACTAACCCTAAGCCTAATTCTCACCCTCACCCTCAACCTCACCCTAACTCTAACCCATACCCTCAAACCAACTCTCACCCTCAACCTCACCCTAACCCTCACCCTAAACATCACCCTAACCCTAAACCTCACCCTAATCCTCACCCTTACCCTAACCATCACCCTAACCCTAACCCTCACCCTAAACCTAAACCTCAATCTAAACATTACCCTCAACCTAACACTAAGCCTAACCCTAACACTAACCCTCACTAACCCTAAACCTCACCCTAACCCTAATCCTTACCCTAACATAACCCTAACACTCACCCTAACCTTCAACCTATCCCTTAATCGCACCCTAAACCTAACCCTAACCCTAATCCTCAACCTCACCCTAAACCTCACATTAACCCTAACCCTAACACTAACTCTCAACCTCACCCTCAACCTTACCCTAACCCTAACCCTCACCCCAACACTTACCTTCACCAAAACCCTCACTCTAACGCTAACCATAACGCTAAACCTCACCTCACCCGCAACCTCACCTTAACCGTAAACCTAACCCTAACCCTAACAATAACCCTAACCCTAACCCTAAACCTAATCCTTACCCTAACCCACACCATCACCCTCACCTAACCCTAACCGAACCCTAATCCTCTCCATAACCCTAAACCTCTCCCTAAACCTAACCCTCACACTCACCCTAACCCTCACCCTAAAACTTACCCTCACCCTAACCCTCAGCCTAACCCTAAACCTAACTCTAACCCTCACCTTAACCTTCACCCTAAACCCAACCGTAACGTTAACCCTCAAACTAACCCTGAACCTCACCATAACCCTAACCCTGCCCCTCATCGTAACCATCATCCTAACCCTCACCCTAACCCTAAATCTAACCCTAAAACTTACCCGCACCCTAACACTCACCCTAAGCCTCACCCTCACACCCACCCTAACCATCACCCTATCCCTAACCCTCACCCTAACCCTAAGATTAACACTCACCCTAATCATAACCCTCACCCTCACCCTCACCCTCAGCCTAAACCTAACCCTAATCCTAACCCTAACTCTACCCCTCACCGTAACACTTACCCTAACAATCACCCTAACCCTAACCGTAATGCTCACACTCAACATAATGCTAAGCCTCATACTCACCCTCACCCTCAGCTTAAACCTAAGCCTAACAATAAAGCTAACCCTAACCCTTACACTCACCCTCACCCTAAACCTAATCCTAACACTAAACCTAACCCTTAACCTCACCCGCACCATAACACTCACCCTAACCCACACCCTAACACTCACCCTCACCCTAACCATCAACCTATCCCTAACGGTCACCCTCACCCTAAGCCTAAGCCTCACAGTAACCCTAACCCTCACCCTCACCCTCACCCTCAGCCTAACCCGAACCGTAATCCTAACCCTAACCCTCACCTTAACCCTCACCCTAACTCTAAACCTAAAACTCACACTCACCCTAACTATAACTCTCACACTCACCTTCAGCCTAAACCTACCCTGAACCTAACCCAAACCCTCAACCAAAACCTCGCCCTCACTCTCACCCTAAACATCACCCTCACCCTAAACATCACACTAAACCTAAGCCTCACCGTAAGCCTTAGCCTAACCCTCACCCTAACCCTCACCCTCACCCTCAGGCTCACCCTAACCCCAATCCTAATCCTAACCTTCACACTCAACCTTATCCTCACCCTCACCCTAACTTTAACCCTAACAATAACCCTAACCCTAACCCTGAACCTAACCCTCAAACTAACCATAAACCTCACGCTAACCCTTGCCCTCACCCTCACCCTCATCTTAAACCTAAGCCTAACCATAACCCTCACCCTTACACTCACCTTAACACTAGTCCTAACCCTAAACCTCACCCTAACAGTAACCCTAACCCTCACCCTTTCTTTATCCTCACCCTAAACCTAACCCTCACATTAATCTTTATGCTCACCCTAACCCTAACCCTACCCTTCACCCTAACCCTCACCCTAATTCTAACCTTAACCACTAACCTAACCCTCTCTCTAACCCTAACCCTAACCCTCACCCTCACCCTAACTCTCACCTAATCCTCACCCAAACCCTAACCTCTACCTAACCGAGACCCTCACCCTCAACCTCGCCCTCATCTTTAACCTAACACTCACCCTCACACTACCCCTCACCCTAACCCTACCCCTAATCCTAAACCTCAAACTCACTCTCACCCTCACCCTCAGCCTAACCCTAACTCTAAAGCTAATCCTAAACATAACCCTCAGCATAACCCTAACCCTCACCCTAAACCCTTACCCTCACCCTCACCCTAACCCTAACTGTAACCCTCACACTAAACCTAACCCTCACCTTAAACCTAACCCTCACCGTATCCCTCACCCTAAACCTAACCCTAACCCTCACCCTAACCCTAATCATCATCCTAATCTAGCCATCACCGTAACCCTCACCCACACCCTAAACCTGACCCTCACCCCACCCTCAAATTAACACTAAGGCTAACTCTCCCCCTAACCCTAACCCTTACCCTAAAATTAACCCTCACCCTATACCTCAACCTAACCCTAACCCTAAGCATCACCCTCACTCTCACCTTAACCAGAACCCTAATCCTAACCCTCAACCTAAACCTAACCCTCACCCTAACCCTAACCCTCACCCTAAAATTACAATCACCCTAACAGTAACCCTAACCCTAACACTAAGCCTCACACTAACCCTAACAATCACCCTAAGCCTAACATTAACCCTAACCCTAAACCTCACCCTCACCCGAAACCTAACCCTAACCCTAACCCACACCCTCACCCTCACCCTCATCCTCACCCTCACCCTAAATCTGACCCTAACAATAACCCTAACCCTAACCCTAAACCTAACGCTCACCCTAACCCTAACCCTCACTCTAAACCTCATCCTCACCATCACCCTAACCTTAACCCTAAGCCTAATACTAACCCTCACCCTCACCCTCACCTTAACACTAAAGCTAACTCTAACCCTCACCCTAACATAACCCTAACCCTCACCCTAACATTAACCGTCACCCGAACTTTATCCTCACCCTATCCCTAACCCTCAAATTAATCCTAATGCTCACCCTAACCTTAACAGTACACCTCACGCGAACCCTCACCCTAACTCTAATCCTAACCCTAAACCTAACCCTCATCTAAACTTAACCCTAATTGTCAATGTTACCCTAACCCTCACCATCACCCGAACTCTCACCCTAACCCTAACACTCACCCACACCCTAACCCTCAAGCTCACCCTAACCCTAACCCTCACCTAATCCTCACCCTAACCTTAACCATTATCAAACAAAGACCCTCACCCTCACCCTCACCATAACCTTCACCCTAAGCCTCACCCTCAACCTATCCCTCACCCTAAATGTAACCCTAACTCTAAACCTCACCCGCACCCTCACCCTCATGCTCAGCCTTACACTAACCCTACCCCTAATCCTAATCTTAACCCTCAACCTGATCATAACACTCACCATAACCCTTACCCTCACCCTCACAATATCCCTAACCTCAACCCTCACACTAAACCTAACCCTCACCCTAAACCTAACCCTACCCCTCACCCGAAACCTCAACCTAAACCTAACCCTAACCCTCACCCTAAAGCTAACCCTCACCCTCACCCTAGCCCTCACCCTAATCCTAACCCTCAAATTAAACTTCACCCTCACACCACCCTCAAACTAACCCTAACCCTAACACTCTCCCTAACCCTAACCCTAACCCGCACACTAGCCTTCACCTTAAACCTAATCCTAACCCTACCCCTCACCCTAACCCTAACCTTAACCCTAACCCTAACCCTCACCCTAACACTAACCCTAACCTTAACCCTCACCCTTACCTTAACCCTCACCCTAACCCTTAACCTCATCCTCACCCTAAACCTCACACTAAACCTAAACCTCACCCAAACTCTAACCCTAACCGTCACCCTCACCCTCACCCTCATGCTAACCCTAACCCTAACCCTCACCCTAACACTAAAACTCACCCTAACCCTAAGCCTAACCCTCACCCTCACCAAAACCGACTGCTACCTCTAACACTCACCCTAACCCTCACGCTATCACTTACCCACACCATAAACCTAAACATAACCCTCACCCTCACCCTCACCCTAAATCTCACCCTAAACTTAACCCTAACCGAAATACGAAACCCTAACCCTAACCTGAACCCTAACCCTCACCCGAAACCTTAACCCTATCCCTAAACCTAACCCTCAAGCTAAGTGTCACCCTATCCCTAACCCTATCCCAAACCCTAACCCTCACCCTAACCCTCACCCTAAACCTTATACTCACCCTCACCCTAACCCTAACACTAACGCTGACGCTTACAATAACTCTAACCCTCACCCTAAACCTCTTACCCCTCACCCTAACCCTCATCCTAACCATAATCCTACCCAAAACCTATCCTTAACCCTAATCCTAACCCTAACCCTCACCCTCATCATAACTAACCCTAACCCTAACACTAACTCTCACCCTCACCCTCACCCTCAGCCTAACCCTGACCCTCACACTAACCCTAACCATCACGCTAACCCTCAACCTAATCCTCAACACTAACCCTAACCGTAACCCTTACACTTACCCTAACCCTAAACATCACCAAAATCCTCAATAACCCTAAACCTAGTCCTAACCCTAACCCTTACCCTCACCCTAACCCTTACACTAACCCTAACCCTAAACATCACCAAAATCCTCAATAACCCTAAACCTAGTCCTAACCCTAACCCTTACCTTCACCCTAACCCTCACACTCACCCAACCCTAACCTTCACCCTAACACTAAGGCTAACCCTAACACAAACCCTCACACTAACCCTAACCCTCAGCCTAAACCTAACCCTCAACCTAAACCTAACCCTAACCCAAATCCTCACCCTCAACTTATCCCTCACACTAACCCTTTTTCTATCCCTAACCCTAACCCTAACCCTAACCCTAACCCTCACCCTTTCCGTAACTCTCACCCTCACCAAAAACCTGACCCTTACCCTTACCTTAACCTCATCCTAACCCTCACACTTACCCAAAACCTCAACCTAACCTAATAAAAACACTCACACTAAACCTCACCCTAACCCTAATGCTAACCCTAACACTCACCCTCACCCTAACCCTCACCCTAAACCTGAAACTCACTCTAACCCTAATGTCAAACCCACAACCTCACCCTAAACCTCACCCTAACCCTAACCCTCACCCTAATCCTTACCCTCACCCTAACCCTCACCCTAAACCTAACCCTAAGCTAACCATAAACCTCACCCTAACCCTCACCCTTATCCTATCCCTAATCCGCACCCTAACTCTCAGCCTAAACCTCACCCTAACCCTAACCTTAACCTTCACACTAACCCTAACCCTCACCCTAAACTTAACCCTACCCCTCACCCTAACCATATCTCTCATGCTCACCCTAAACCTAACCCTAACCCTATCCCACACCCTCACCCTCACCCTCATCCTCACCCTCACCCTAAACCTAATCCTAACAATAAACCTAATCGTAAACCTAACCCTCACCTTAACCCTAAACCTCAAGCTAACCCTCATCCTCACCCTCACCCTCACCTTAATCTTAAGCCTAACCCTAACCCTCACCCTCACCCTCAACTTAACACTAAAGCTAACCCTAACCCTCACCCTAACAGTAACCCTAACCCTCACTCTCACCCTAACCGTCACCCTAACATTATCCTCACCCTATCCATACCCCTCACATTAACCCTAATTCTCACCCTAACCTTAATAGTACCCCTCACCCAAACCCTCATCCTAACTCTAACCCTAACCCTAAACCTAACCCTCACCTAACCCTAAATCTCAACCTTACCCTAACACTCACCATCACCTGAGCCCTCACCCTAAACCTAACACTCACCCACACCCTAACCCTAAAGCTCACCCTCACCCTCACCCTCACCTAATCCTCACCCTAACCCTAACCATTATCTACAAAGACCCTCACCCTCACCTTCACCCTAACCCTCACCCTCACCCTAGCACTCACCCTAAACGTAACCCTACCAGTAAACCTCACCCACACTCTCACTTTCATGCTCAGCCTTACCCTTAACCCTACCCCTAATCCTAACCCTAACCATCAACCCATCATAACCCTCACCATAACCCTTACCCCCACCCTCACCCTATGCCTAACTGTTACGCTCTCACTAAACCTAAACCTCACCCTAAACCTAACCCTACCCCTCACCTCAAACCTCAACCTAAACCTAACCCTGACCTTCACCCTAATGCTAACCCTAACCCTCACCTTAGCCCTCACCCTAATCCTAACCATCATCCTAAACCTCACTCTCACACCACCCACAAACTAACCCTAACCCTAACCCTCCCCGTCACCCTAACCCTAAACCTAACCCTAACCCTCACCCTAACACTAACCCTAACCCTAACCCTCACCTTTACCTTAACCCTCACCCTAACCCTTAACCTCATCCTCACCCTAAACCTCACACTAAACCTAACCCTCACCCTAACTATAACCCTAACCGTCACCCTCACCCTCACCCTCACGCTAAACCTAACCCTAACCCTCGCCCTCACCCTCACCCAAACCCTACTAATAACTCTAACACTCACCCTAACCCTTACGCTATCACTTAAACACACCATAAACCTAAACCTAACCCTAACCCTCACCCTCACCATAAACCTCACCTTAACCCTAACAGTAACCCAAACACGAAACCCTTAACCTAACCCTAAACTGAACCCGAACCCTCACCAGAAACCTTAACCCTAAACCTAAACCAAACCCTCAAGCTAACAGTCACCCTAAACCTAACGCTATCCCTAACCCTAACCCTCACTCTAACCCGCACCCTAAACCACTCACCCTAAACGTAACCCTACCCGTAAACCTCACCCGCACTCTCACCTTCATGCTCAGCCTTACCCTTAACACTACCCCTAATCCTAACCCTAACCACCAACCCATCATAACCCTCACCATAACCCTTACCCCCACCCTCACCCTATGCCTAACTGTTACGCTCTCACTAAACCTAAACCTCACCCTAAACCTAACCCTACCCCTCACCTCAAACCTCAACCTAAACCTAACCCTGACCCTCACCCTAATGCTAACCCTAACCCTCACCTTAGCCCTCACCCTAATCCTAACCATCATCCTAAACCTCACTCTCACACCACCCACAAACTAACCCTAACCCTAACCCTCACCATAAGCCTAACCCTCACCCTAACCCTAACCCGCACCCTAGCCCTCACCCTAACCCTAACCCTAACCCTCCCCGTCACCCTAACCCTAAACCTAACCCTAACCCTCACCCTAACCCTCACCCTAACACTAACCCTAACCCTAACCCTCACCTTTACCTTAACCCTCACCCTAACCCTTAACCTCATCCTCACCCTAAACCTCACACTAAACCTAACCCTCACCCTAACTATAACCCTAACCGTCACCCTCACCCTCACCCTCACGCTAAACCTAACCCTAACCCTCGCCCTCACCCTCACCCAAACCCTACTAATAACTCTAACACTCACCCTAACCCTCACGCTATCACTTAAACACACCATAAACCTAAACCTAACCCTAACCCTCACCCTCACCATAAACCTCACCTTAACCCTAACAGTAACCCAAACACGAAACCCTAAACCTAACCCTAAACTGAACCCGAACCCTCACCAGAAACCTTAACCCTAAACCTAAACCAAACCCTCAAGCTAACAGTCACCCTAAACCTAACCCTATCCCTAACCCTAACCCTCACTCTAACCCGCACCCTAAACCACTCACCCTAAACGTAACCCTACCCGTAAACCTCACCCGCACTCTCACCTTCATGCTCAGCCTTACCCTTAACCCTACCCCTAATCCTAACCCTAACCATCAACCCATCATAACCCTCACCATAACCCTTACCCCCACCCTCACCCTATGCCTAACTGTTACGCTCTCACTAAACCTAAACCTCACCCTAAACCTAACCCTACCCCTCACCTCAAACCTCAACCTAAACCATATCCTCACCCTCACCCTGACCCTAACCCTAACGCTAACCCTCACAATAAAACTAACCTCATTCTAAACCTAAACTTTCCCCTCACCCTAACCCTCATCCTAACCCTAAACCAAACCCAAAACCTCTCCCTAACCCTAATCCTAACCCTAACTCTCAACTTCACCCTCACCCTCAGCCTAACCCTAACCCTCACACTAACCCTAACCGTCAAGCCAACCGTCAACCTAATCCTCACACTAACCCTAACCCTAACCCGTACACTAACCCTAAACCTAAACCTCAACAAAACCCACAATTACCCTAAACCTAGACCTAACCTTAACCCTTACCCTCACCTTAACCCTAACCCTCACCCTCACCCTAACCCTACCCTCACCCTAACCCTAACCCTCACCCTAAACCTTACCCTCACCCTAATACTAAGCCTAAACCTAACACCAACACTCACACTAATCCTAACCCTCAGCCTAAACCTAAACCTAACCCTAACCCTAATCCTCACCCTCACGTTAGCCCTCACACTAACCCTTTTCCTAACCCTAACTCTAACCCTCGCACTAACACTAACCCTCTCCCATTCCGTAACCCTCACCCTCACCAAAAACCTCACCCTTACCCTTACCTTGCCCTCACCCTAACCCTCACACTAACCCAAAACCTCACCCTAAACTAACCAAAACACTCACACTAAACCTCACCCTAACCCTAATGCTAACCCTAACACTCACCCTCACCCTAAACCTCAACCTAAACCTTCACCTCAACCTAACACTAACCCTAACCCTCAACCTCACCCTAAACCTCACCCTAAGCCTAACCCTAACCCTAACCCTTACCCTCACCCTAACCGTAAACCTAAGCTAACCCTTAACGTCACCCTAACCCTCACTCTCACCCTAACCCTAATCTAAACCCTAACCCTCAACCTAACCCTCATCCTAACCCTATCCCTAACCTTCACACTAACCCTAACCCTCACCCTAACCTTAACCCTACCCCTCACCCTAAACCTCATCCTAACCCTAACCCTAAACTTAACCCTAACCCTAAACCTCACACTAACCCTAACCCTCACCCTCACCCTCAACGTAACCATAAACCTAACCCTAAACCTAAAAATAACCCTAATCCTAACCCTTATCCTAACCCTCACCTTCACCCTTATCCTAACCCTCACCTTCACCCTCACCCTAACCCTAACCCTCACCCTTAACCTAACCATCAACCTCACCGTAACCCTAAACCTAACCCTAAAACTTAGTCTCACCCTAACTCTAACCCTAAACCTAAAACTAGCCATTACACTAACCCTAATCCTCAGCCTAACCCTAACCCTCAACCTAACCCTATTCCCAACCCTCAATCTCAACCTCACCCTAACCCGAACCCCAAACCAAACACTCACCCTAACCCTCACCCTTACTGTAAACCTAAACCTAACCCTCACCCTAACCCACAAGCTTACCATAATCCTAACCCTCACACTTAACATTACTCTCACCCTCAACCTAACCCTCACCCTAACCCTAACCCTCACACTAACCTTACGCTAACCCTCACACTAACCATAATGCTAACCCTAACTCTCACCCTGACCCTAAACCTCACCATAACCTGAAACCTCACCCTAAACCTATCCCTATCCCTAACCCTCAACCTAACTTTTACCCTCAACCTAACACTAACACTAAGCCTCAAACTAACAATAAACCTCACCCTAACTCTAACCTCACCCTAACCCTAACCCTCACCCTAACACTAACCCTAACCCTCACCCTCACCCTAACCTTTAACCTTACCCTCACGCTAATCCTCACAACAACCCTAACCCTAAGACTAACCTTTACCCTCTCCCTCACGCTCACCCTCAGCCTAAATTTAAACCTAACCCTACTCTTAACCCTAACCCTCACCTTCACCCTCACACTAACCCTAAGCCTAAAGCTAACTCTAAGCCTAACCCTCACAATCACCCTCACCCTCACCCTAAGTCTCACTGTCACCCTCACGCTCACCCACACCCTAAACCAAAGCCTAACCCTCACCCTAAACCTATCTCTCACCCTAATCATAAACCTCACAATGACCCTAACCCTCATCTCACCCTAACCATAAACCTAACCCTAACACTCACCCTAAACCTCACCCTAACCCTAATGCTAACTCTAAACCTCACACTCACCCTAAACCTCAAGTTAACCCTTACGCTCACCGTAAATCTAACCCTGACCCTACCCTCACCCTAACCCTAACCCTAACCCTAATCCTAAACCTCATCCTAAACCACACCCTAAACCTAAACCTATCCCTAACCCTAACGCTAACCCTAACGCTCACCCTAACCCTCACCCTAACCTAATCCTAACCCTAACCCTCACCCTAACCCTCACCCTTAACCTTAAACTAACCCTCATACAAACCATCACCCTAACTCTAACCCTCACCTTAACCTACCCCTAAACCTCACCCTAACACTCACCTTCACCCTATCCCTATTCCTCAGGCTAACCCTCAGACTCACACTCACCCCCACCCTATTCCTAACCCTAAACCTCACCCTCACCCACACCCTAAACCTCACACTCACCCTCACACGAACCCTAACCCTAACCCACACCCTAACCCTAACGCTAAACCTAACCCTCACCCAAACCCTAAACCTAACCCTCACCCTCACACTCACCCTAACCCTAAACCTAAACCTAACCCTCACGCTAACTCTAACCCTAACCCTAATGGTAACCATAACCCTCACCCTCACCCTAACCCTCACCTTAACACTTTCCCTCTCCCTAACCCTCATCTTAACCCTCACCCTAACCCTAACCCTAACCATCACCCTAACCACAATCCTCAACCCCACCCTCACCCTAAGCCTAACCCTAAGACTAAGACTAACCCTAACCCTACCCCTCAGCCTAATGCTCACCCTAACCCTAATCCTAACTCTAATACTCACCCTATCCCTAACCCTAACCGTAACCCTCACACTCACCCTAGACCTGACCCTAACCCCAAACCTAACCCTCACCATAACCCTAACACTAATGCTAACCATAAACCTCACCATCAATCTAACCCTCACCCTAAGACTTACCGTCCGCCTAACCCTAACACTCACCCTCACCTTAACCCTCACACTAATCCTTACCCTCAACCTAACCCTAAACCTAACCCTCACACTAACCCTAACCCTCACCTAACCCTACACTTACCCCTCAGCCTAACCTTCTCCCACACCCTAAACCTAACCCTCACCCTAACCCTAACCCTAAAACTCACACTCACCCTCACACTCACCATCACCCTCAGCATAACACTAACCATAACCCTAATCCTAACCCTAAACCTCACCCTCAACCTAAAAGAAACCCTAATTCTTACCTTCACACTAATCCTAACCCTAACCCTAACCCTAACACTCACACTAAACCTAACCCTCACCCTAATCATAACCCTACCCCTTACCCTAACCCTCACCCTAAACCTAACCCTATCCCTAACCCTAACCTTCACCCTAACCCTCACCCTCACGCTAACCCTAACCCTAACACTCAACCATACCCTAAAGCTCACCCTAAGTCTTAACCTCATCCTCATCCTAAACCTCACACAAAACCAAACCCTCACCCTTACTCTAACCCTAACAGTTACCCTCACCCTTACCCTCACACGAACACTAACCCTAACCCTCACCCTAACCCTAAAACTCACCCTAACCCTAACCCTAACCCTCACCCTCAAGATCACCTTAAACCTAACCCTAACCCTCACCCTAAACTTCACTCTAACCCTAATGCTAAATCTAACACTCACCCTAAGACTCACACTATCACTTACCAACACGATAAACCTAAACCTAATCCTAACCCTCACCCTCACCGTAACCCTCAAACTAACCCTAACCCTAACCCGAAACCCTCACCCTAACCCTCAACCTAACTCTAACACTAATCCTAACCCTAACCCTAACCCTAACGCAAACCCTTACAATAACCCGAACCCTAACCCTCACCTAACCCTCAGCCTACCCCTAAATCTAACACTGACCCTCACCCTAACCCTAACCTTCACCCAACCCTAACCCTCACCCTAAGCCTTACGCTCACCCTAACACTAAGCCTAACCCAACAACAACCCTCCCAATAACCCTACCCTCAGCCTAAGCCTAAGCCTCACCCTAAACCTAACCCTACCCCTAAACCTCACCCTCACCTTAGCCCTCACACTAACCCTATTGCTAACACTAACCCTCACCCTAACACTAACCCTCACCCTAAACTTCCTCCTAACACTAACCCTAACCCTAACACTAAGCCTCAACCTAACCATAACCCTAACACTAATCCTAAACTCCACCCTAACCCTAACCCTCACCCTAACCCTAACCCTAACCCTAAACCTCACCCTAACCCTCACCCTCACCTTAACCCTAACCAAAACCCTAACCCTCAACCTAACCCTAACCCTAACCCTCACCCTAACCCTCACACTAACCCTATCCCTCACCCTAATCCTAACCCTACCCCTCAACTTAAACTTCCTCCTAACACTAACCCTTACCCTAACCCTAAACCTCACCCTAACCGTAACCATATCCCTCACCTTCACCCTCACCCTAAACTGAACTGTAACCCTAACAATAACCCTAACCCTAACCCTAATCTTAACCCTCACCCTCACCCTAACACTAACCCTAACCCAAATCCTCACCCTCACCCTAAGTCTCAGCCTCACCCTCAATCTCACCTTCACCTTAACCCTCACCCTCACCCTAGCCCTCACACTAACCCTAACCCTAACCCTAAACCTCACCCGCATAATCACCCTAACCCTCAGTCTAAACCTAATCCTATCTCTAATCATAATCCTCACCCTCACCCTCACCCTAACCTTAGCCGTAAACCTCAAATTAAAGCTAACCCTCACCCTAACCCCCACCCTAAACATAACCCTAACCCTCAAAATAACCCTAAAGTTCACCCTCAACCTAGCCCTCACCCTAACCCCAAGCCTCACCCTAAAACTCACCCTCACACCAGCCTCAAACTAAACCTAACCCTAACCCTCACCCTAACCCTAACCCTCAGCCTAGCCTTCACCCTAACCCTAAATAACCCTCACCCTCATCCTCATCCTCACCCTCAGCGTAACACTAATCCTATCCATATTCCTAAATCTAAACCTCACCCTCACCCTAACCACCAAGATAATTCTTACCCACACACTAATCCTAACCCTAACCCTAACCCTAACTATCACACTAAACCTAACCCTCACCCTAACTGTAACCCTACCCGTTACCCTAACTGTCAACTTAACCCTAACCCTAAACCTCACCCTAAACCTCACCCTAAACCTCACAGTCACCCTAAACCTGACCCTAATCCTAATGCTAACCCTAACCATAACCCTCACCCTCACCCTAAACCTCACCCTACACCTCACTCTAATCCTAACCCTAACCCTCAGCCTAACCCACACCCTAACAATAACCCTAACCCTCACCATATACCTCACACTAACCCTAATACTAACCTCCACCCTAACCCTAACGTTCACCCTAACCCTAACCCTAAACCTAACCCTCACGCTCACCCTCACCCTCTCCGTAAACCTAAGCCTAACCCAAACCCTCACCCTAACCCGAACCCTAACTCTAATACTAACCTCCACCCCAACCCTAAAGTTCACCCTAACCCTAACCCTAACCCTAAGCCTCACGCTCACACTCACCCTCTCCTTAACCCTAAGCCTAACCCTAACCGTCACCCTAACCCTCCCCTTAACATTAAACCTAAACCTCACCCTCACTCTAATAGTAACCCTAAACCTCACCCTCACCCTAACTCTCAACCTTACTTTATCCTCACCCTAACCCTAACCCTCACATTAACCCTAATACTCACCCTAACCATAACCCTACCCCTAACCCTAACCCTCACCCTAACTTTTAGCCTAACCCTAACACTCTCCTAACCCTAACCCTAACCCTAACCCTAACCCTCACCTAACCCGGTTATGGTTAATAACCCTCAACCTCATCCTAACCCTCACCATCACCTGAACCTGCACCCTCACCCTAACCCTCACCTAATCCTCACCCTAACCCTAACATTACCTAACCAAGACCCTCACCCTCCCACTCACCTTCAGCCTAACCCTCACTCTCACCCTAGCCCTCACCCTAACAGTAACCTTAACCAAAAAATTCACCCGCACCCTCAGCCTAACCCTAACACTATCCCTATTCCTATCCCTAACCCTCGCCCTCACCCTAACCCTCACCATAACCCCTAACCTCACCCTCACCCTAACCCTAACAGTAACCCTCACACTAAACCTAACCTCACCCTAAACCTAACCCTACCCCTCATCATAACTCTTACACTAAACCTAACTCAAACCCTCACCCTAACCCTAACCCTCACACTCACCCAGGCCCTCACTCTAACCCTTTCCCTCACCCTAAACCTCACCCTCATACCACCCTCAAATTAACCCTAACCCTAAACCTCACCCTAACCCTAAATCTCACCCTAACCCTAATCCTCACCCTAACCCTCAACCTAACCCTAACCCTAAAACTCACACTCACCCTCACCCTCACCATCACCCTCAGCGTAACACTAACCATAACCCTAACCTAACCCTAAACCTCACCCTCACCCTAAACGTCACCCTAATTCTTACCTTCACACTAATCCTAACCCTAACCATAACCCTAATACTTACACTAAACCTAACCCTCACCCTAACCATAACCATACCCATTACCCTAACCCTCACCCTAACCGTAACCCTATCCCTATCCCTACCCCTAACCCTATCCTTAACCCTCACCCTAACACTAACCCTAACCCTCACCCTTACCCTAAACCTCAAAATAAGCCTTAACCTCATCCTCACCCTAAACCTCATACTAAACCTAACCCTCAGCCTAACTCTAACCCTAACCGTCACCCTCACCCTTACCCTTACCCTCATGCTAACACTAACCCTAACCCTCACCCTAACCTAAAACCAACCCTAACCCTAACCCTAACCCTCACCCTCAAGCTCACCTTAACCCTAACCATATCCCTCACCCTAAACTTCACTCTAACCCTAATGCTAACTCTAACACTCACCCTAACCCTCACACTATCACTTACCCACACGATAAACCTAAAACTAACCCTAACCGTCACCCTCACCTTAACCTTCAACCTAACCCTAACCCTAACCCTAACCCGAAAGCCTCACCCTAACCCTAACCATAACTCTTACACTAATCCTAAACCTAACCCTCACCCTAAAGCTAACCCTTACCCTAACCCTAACCCTAACTCTCACCTAACCCTCAGCCTAACCATAACCCTAACCCTGACCCTCACCCTAACCCTAACCCTCACCTGAAACCTAACCCTCACTCTAACCCTTATCCTCAACCTAACACTAAGCCTAACCCTAACACCAACCCTCCCACTAACCCTAACCCTCAGCCTAAGCCTAAACCTCACCCTAAACCTAACCCTAACCCTAACCCTCACCCTCACCTTAGCCCTCACACTAATCCTATTGCTAAACCTAACCCTCACCCTAACACTAACCTTAACCCTAAACCTCACCCTAAGCTGAACCCTCACCTTAACCCTAACCAAAACCCTAAACCTCACCCTATCCCTAACCCTACCCCTCACCCTAAACTTCCTCCTAACACTAACCTAACCCTAGCCCTAAACCTCACCCTAACCGTAACCATATCCCTCACCTTCACCCTCACCCTAAACTGAACTGTAACCCTCACTCTAACCCTAACAATAACTCTAACCCTAACCCTAATCTTAACCCTCACCCTCACCCTAACACTAACCCTTACCCAAACCCTCACCCTCACCCTAACCCTCAGCCTCACCTTCAACCTCACCTTCAACCTAAACCTCACCCTCACACTAGCGCTCATCCTAACCCTAACCCTAACACTAAACCTCACCTGCACCCTCACCCTCACCCTCAGCCTAAACCTAACCCTATCTCTAATCATAACCCTAACCCTCACCTCACCCTAACCCTCACCATAACACTTACCCTAACACTCACCCTAACCTTAACCGTAAACCTTACACTAAAGTTAACCCTCACCCTAACCCTCACCCTAAACATAACCCTAACCCTCATCATAACCCTAAAGTTCACCCTCAACCTAGCCCTCACCCTAACCACAAGCCTCACCCTAAACCTCACCCTTACACCAGCCCCAAACTAAACCTAACCCTAACCCTCACCCTAACCCTAACCCTAAACCTAACTCTCACCCTCACCCTCATCCTCACCCTCAGCGTAACTCTAATCCTATCCATATTCCTAAACCTAAACCTCACCCTCACCCTAAACATCACCCTAATTCTTACCCTCACACTAATCCTAACCCTAACCCTAACCATAACTCTCACACTAAACCTAACCCTCACCCTAACTGTAACCCTACCCCTTACCCTAACCCTTACCTTAACCCTAAAGCTAATCCTCACCCTAAACCTCACAGTCACCCTAAACCTGACCCTAAACCTAATCCTAACGCTAACCCTCACCCTAAACCTAACCCTCACTCTGACCCTAACCCTCACCCTAAACCTCATCCTAATCCTAACACTATCCCTCAGCCTATCCCACACCCTAACACTAACCCTAAACCTAACCCTCACCCTAAACCTCACCCTTACCCTAATCCTAACCCTCACCCTAAACCTAACCCTAACACTCACCCAAAAACTCAACCTCACCCTCACTCTAACCCTAACCCTCACCCTAACCCTCACCATCACCATAACCTTCACTCTTACCGTAACCCTCAATCTCACCCTAACACTCACCCTTACCCTTATTCTTCCTCTCACCCTAACCCTCACCCTAACCCTAACCCTCAACCTAACCTAACCTGAACCCTCACCCTAGCCCTCAACCTAAAGCTAATGCTAACCCTAACACTCACCCTAACCTTAACCCTTAACCTCACCCTAAACCTAACCCTAAAACTAACCCTCACTCTCACCCTAAACCTCACCCTAAGCCTAACCCTCACCCAAACACTTACCCTCACCCTAACAGTAACCCTGACACTAAACCTCACCTCACCTGCAACCTCACCGTAACCGTAACCCTAAACCTAACTGTTGTGACCGCCTTCTCGACCAGCGAGGAAGAACGACCACCACACCAGGAGTCTTCTCAGATCACACTTTATTGGAGAGCCTTTTAGTTGTAGGAGAGCTTGGGCGCGAGAGAGCGAGCACAGAAAAAATGGCCGCTTATATAGGGAATAGGGACACGTGTCGTCCTATCATTGGTCGTCTGCCTTTCACCGTCACCAAGTGCCACAGGATTGGCTGGGGACTCTACGTGGCTCGCGCATGCGCAAAGCCCAGGACCCACCGTCCCGCCAAGCACTGCCTAATATGGAGTTGTTTACCTCAACGCTGGAAGGGAGTGGGCGGAGCCTAATTGCGTTCGCCCCGGCTCCCCACAGTTCCCCCTTTTTGTTTTTTGGCGACAGGTAAGAGTAGAGGTTGGGCCTCTGTCTAAAACATTAATTAGAGGACCTTGCACTGGCCTTCGCCTGAGGGGCGCCTTCCCCAGTGATGACCAGGCCCGTCCGATGCCTTTTTTGCAGAGGTGGGATCTTGGGCATCAACCCACTTGCAACCCAACATGCTCTTCTTGAGGCGATGGTCCTCCTCAAGTGCAGTGCACTTGCCTCGCACCCTGTCCCAAATTACAAGTTGCATACCTGTCCCGGTGCAATGGGATCCCCTGATCCCTTGGGGTGCTAAGGCTATGCAAAATGGTAAGGCTTAATTGCCTCTCAGGGCCGACAGCCAGATCTGGGGTGAGGATCCACTCTCCAAAGCGGCTAATGCTTGCGAGATAACAACTTTGTCCCTTCTGGTTTGGGCTCGAAGGCGACAGACCAACCATAGGCAGACCACGCATCCCCCCAAGCAGCAGGCCAAAAATAATCCAACTCCCACCCACTCCTTAAACCAGGAAACAGCAGAGGAGATCCAAGATTGAAGTCCCTCCACGAATTTAGGGTCCACGCGTGTAGAGTTTACGGTCACAATGGCAATCCTCAGCTGGTCAAGCATATCATCAAACTCGCCAGACCAGTTACCTAGAAGATAACTTGACAACTGCTTAGACAAGTTTGCAGCCTGCATAGCGTTGTTATACTGTACGCTTGTTACACATAACCCCTCATACTTCCACTGACATCCCAGCTGGGCAATCTGCCATAACGTATCTACCTGTTCTTGGACTAAATCAATCCTCTGATTAACCACCATCAGCCCTCCCCTCAATTGTGAATTAATCCCTTGTTGTACATCCAAAGCATGTGCTGTATTGGCAGAAAGGTCATTTAGCGTTTGTGCCGTTTGTATTGATTGCCCCATGGCAACAGCTGCCGTTGCAGCTCCCACAGCAGCTAACGAAATAGCTGTCACCACGGCAGCAGTAATGCCAAAATCTCTTTTTTGGTGTAAAAGGGTCAAGGCACTGGAAGCTTTAACAGGTACTGGTACCCAGCGAGGAATGCGAGCAATAAGCGCATACTCATATTTAGAAGCATTCCAGCATGAAGTATAAAAACAAGAATCATTAGTACAGGTCTGCAGACCTTTGTCACTGACTATAAAAACAAAAGGGGGATAAGCACAGACTGGGGTAGCCTTATAGCTAATATTATAATATGGTTGAACTCCATCCCCCCCACAACCCACGGTGGATGACCAAGCGACAACGCTATCGGTCCTGGTAGGGCTCTCGATCTCTGGATCCCAAAAGGCCCAAGGTTTGGAAGTGCTCCACCCAAACCGACTCACTCCAATCTTTCCCCCTCCTATCATTGCCATAGGCTCTAAATTTATACAACTGCCTTTTACGCCACACAGCAACCAAATATCAAATGGATTGGAAACATAGGCCTGTGAAGGGTTTGGGTCAGTATAATTCTTTCCCTTATAGGTTTGATTAAAACTTGTGCTAATGCCGGGGGAGAAATAAAAGGTTTGGTCTTGCGTAACCCAGGCCCCCGTATGGGATTGACAGCCCGTCCAGGGCCAAGTGTCTCCAGAGTGCCGACCCATGCAAAAGGGGGCCCACTTTGAAAAGCTAGGCAAACCCTTTTCCTGACGCTTTGCCGGCCACCAGCCGGAAAGCCAAGTGGCATTGGACTGTTTACAGGGGCCGCCGCCGTGGGGAACATCAAACCAGCCTGCAGTCTGAGATAAAAGCAAAATGCATGGGGAAAAGGAGGGAGCCGACTTGTCTTTCACTAACTGAAAACAAAGGCTCCCCCCCCAAGTGGAAGGATCTATTTTCCCCAATGGGGGCTTCCTCTGGGTCCAACAAAAGATACGGAAGGTCCATGGTCCTATTGGTGCCGAACAGGCGGGGAAAAAGTCTCGCATCATGTCTAACCGGCAGCGGCCTCGGGAACGCCGACAGAATTCCCCATCTGTGTTCCTCCCTGCTGAGATGAGTCTTGATCATCAATTGTATCACCAACAGCAGGAGCCTGGTCATTTTGTTCGATTTTTTCTTGACCTTGTAGGACCGGCCGCGTCAGCCGACTCGGGACCCAGTGAGGTACTTCTTGATCCTGTGGAAAAACACAAACAACTCCCCTGGATCTCATTATTACCGGATCCGGTCCATACCATTTGTTATTAATAACATCCTTCCACATGACCATATCTTTAGTATCCATGGAGTCTCTTGTCATATGCCGATCTGCGGCAGACTGATCGTTGTCATTTAAAATCAGAAAATTGAGGGTAAAGAGTGCAAGAGAAACTCTTTCCCTGGGGGACGCAGACTCAGCAACTCCCCCTTTTTGTTTTTGAAGCACTTCTTTTATGCTTCGATTAGCTCTTTCCACTATACCTTGTCCTTGAGGATTGTAGGGCAATCCGGTGGTGTGGGCAACCTGCATTTGTGCGCAAAAGGCGCGAAAACCATGGGAAGTATAAGCAGGGCCATTATCCGTCTTGAGTCTAAGGGGCTTTCCCCAAGTTGCCCAAGCTTCCAAGCAGTGTATTCTGACGTGGGACACCTTTTCTCCTGCCAGAGGTGTGGCATGAATGACACTAGAAAAGGTGTCCACAGACACATGTAAATATTTCAATTTACCAAATTCCGTCAGATGAGTAACATCCATTTGCCATAGGGCGTTTGGTCTCAACCCCCTGGGGTTTACCCCCACATGGGGAGGATGAAGAAAGGTAACACAAGATTTACAGGCCTTAACAATATCTCTTGCCACATGCCTGGACAAATTATATCTTTTCCTAAGGGTATTAGCAGGTACATGATACAATCTATGAAAGTCTTTTGCCAATTCTACAGGATCAGCAGCAACCAGAGCCACAGCCCGAGTTGCCTGGTCCACCAAATCATTACACTTTGTCATCGGGCCCGGCAACATAGAGTGGGCACGAATATGTCCAATATAAAAAGGGTATTTTCTGTTTAAAATAAGGGATTGAATCTGTAACAAAACATTAGAAATTGTACTGGCCTGCTTAACTGAAGCAGCAACTTCAAGAAAGGCAACGGCATTTACAACATATAATGAATCAGAAAACAAATTAAAAGGTTGATCAAATCTTTTAAAAACTTCAAGCACAATTAAACATTCAACAGCCTGTGGGACATTTGGCCGAAAATTAAAAACTACCGGCTGTTTGTGTCCTTGAACAAAAAAGGCACCTTGTCCGGATTTTGATCCATCCGTAAAGATGGTCAGAGCATCAACCAAGGGCTCCTTTGAAGTGACAACAGGAAAATACACTAAATTTTTGTTAACTATGGCAAGCAGAGGATGCTTAGGATAATGATTATCAATTACATTTGGAAATGAGCAAACAAGAATTGCCCACATATCTGTTGTGGCTGCTAAAATTTCAACTTGCTCACGGGTGTAGGGAATAATTAATTTATCTGGAATTTTTGCAAAGTGCATCAAACAATACTTCATACCCAAAATTGCCTGTTTTGCCACTAATTCAGGAAAATATTGAACAGTTTTTGCTCCCACAGAATTACCATGGAGCCACAATAAGGGGCCGTTTTGCCAAAGAACCCCCGTGGGATAATTTTTTGTTTTCAATATACATAAATCAATAGGTAAGTTTAAATCAACCCGTGAAAGTTGAGCCCTAGACAAAGCTGCCTCAACCTTTTGTAGGGAATTTAGTGCTAAAGGTGTCAGGGATCTAGAGGAGGTGACTTCAGGGTCGCCCTCCAAAATAGCAAACAAGGGTAACAGCTCTGACCGAGGGAGATTAAGAAACCCCCTTATCCAATTAATATCCCCTGCCAATTGTTGAAAATCATTAAGTGTTTTAAGGTGATCAGTCCGAATGGAAAGTTTTTGTGGTTTGATCTCAGTAGGAGAAACAATGGTTCCCAAAAATTGAACGACACTAGTCTGCTGAACCTTCTCAGGGGCAATAATTAATCCTTTATTAGCTAAGGTCTCCGTTACCTGCCCAAATGCCTCATGAAGAGTCTCTACCGAGGGAGCAGCCAACAAGATATCATCCATATAATGGACAATCCGCACCTTTGGAAATTTTTCCTTAACAGGGGTTAATGCAGCTCCCACGAACAATTGACAAATTGTTGGGCTGTTAGCCATCCCTTGGGGGAGAACTTTCCACTGATAGCAAGCATCCGGGGTTTCATGATTAACAGAGGGCAAAGTGAAGGCAAAGCGCTCCCTATCCTTCTCATAAAGAGGTATGGAAAAAAAGCAATCCTTAATGTCTAAAGCCAAGATAGGCCACTCTCTAGGTAATGCCGAGAGCAGTGGAAGTCCCCTTTGGATGGGTCCCATAATTTGCATCTGGGCATTTACTGCTCTAAGGTCATGCAATAATCTCCATTTTCCGGAGGGCTTTTTGATCACAAAGATTGGGGTATTCCAAGATGACACTGAAGGCTCAACATGCCCCAACTGTAGCTGTTCCCGGACAAGAGTTTGTGCCGCTTCCAACTTTTCTCGAGAGAGGGGCCACTGAGGAACCCACACTGCCTTTTGCGTTAACCAAGGTATGGGCACCGCACCTGTGCTGGAAGCTTTATTTTCAGAGGCCCCTAAGAAAAACCCAAACCCTTTCGATCCTGTTTGGGGAGCGGTTCCATCGGCTCCTTGCATCCTTGGAGACGCCGACCGAGCCCTAGGGCGGGCACAAATCCTTGTTGTTTCATCATGTTTTGGCTGGCCTCAGAATAATCATTTGTTAAGGTCAACTTTAGCTGCTGCTGCACATCTCTCCCCCAAAGATTGACAGGAACGTCTACCACAAATGGCTGCATTTTTCCAACCTGGCCTTCGTCTGTTCTCCAAGTCAATTCCTTTGCACTTAACTGTGGGGCATCGGCATAGCCCAGCCCTTGTAAGGTCTGGGAGGATTTCTGAGTTGGCCATTGCTTTGGCCACTCTCCTCTTTGGATGATGCTTCGATCTGCCCCTGTATCCACCAGTCCCTCAAATCTTCTCCCTTCCACCTGGAGAGTTAGCATGGGTCTCTGGTCTAAGGTTATAGATAGGCATGTTAGGTCAACTCCAGTGGAGCCTAGCCCCTTATCTCCCCTCTCTATCTCCTTTGCAGGGAAGTTGTCATGAAGGGAAGGCAAAAGCAGAAGCTGTGCAATTCTGTCCCTGGGGGAAATAGACACCACCCCATGGGGGACATGGCAGAGGACCTTAATAGTCCCTGTATAGTCCGGGTCAATAACTCCCGGAAAAATGATCAAACCTTTCATTGTAGAGGAGGAACGTCCTAAGACTATTCCCACAGTGCCTTTATCTAAGGGTCCTGTCATGTCTGTCTCCACGACCTGGACTCCCATTTGTTGTGTTAATACCAGTCGGGAGGTGGCACAGAGGTCCAACCCTGCTGAGCCTGTGGTTGCCCTCCTTGTGGGTTGGGAGTCAGATCCTGAGCTGCCCCATAAATTTTTGGGCCCTGGGGACGGGGGCCCCCCATCCCGTTTTTTTGATCCTGATCCGGGTTAACATCTTTGTTGGCCTGGGGAATAAGGTGGCCATTAATGTCTCTGACTGATCTGCACTCATTAGCCCAATGCTTCCCTTTTTTACATCGAGGGCACACCCCAGGGGTCCTAGCGGGTCGGGACACTTCCTGGGGAAGTTTTTCCTTCTGAGGGCATTGTCGCTTAAAGTGGCCTAACTGGCCACAGCGAAAGCATTCCTTTTTGCTGTTATCCCGGGCCGCTTTAGCGGCCGACAAGACCGCAGCAGCCAGCCCCGCATTGGTTAGGGGACCGCCAACCTCCCTGCATGCTTTTAACCATGCCTCCAAGCTCTGAGTTCTTACTGGGGTAATAGCCCGCTGGCACTCTTTAGTACTCTGCTCAAAAATGATCTGGTGTACAAACGGCATGGCAGTCTCTAGGTTTCCCAAGATGCGCTCTGCCGTCTCCAACATGCGAGCAACAAAATCAGAAAATGGCTCACTAGGGCCTTGGGTAATTTTTGTTAAGCGACCCGCCGTTTCCCTTTTCTTGGGGAGGGCTCTCCATGATTGGTAAAAAAGGGCATTTACCTCAATAGGGTACCGCGTCTGGTTTTCAGTATAGGGCCCTAGCCCCAAAAGCATGTCCACGTTCCATTCGGGGTGCCCATCTCGAATGTTTTGTCTATACTGGGCCTGGGCTTTATCCTGGGCAATGGATCGGAAATCTAGGTATTGCCCGTGATTAAGGCAAGTCCGGGCTACCTCAAACCAATCAGTGGGTGTCATAGTGTGTACGGTCAATCTCAAGAGCAGGGCTGTAGTATAATTAGCTGTTACCCCGTAGGATCGGACTGCTTCAACTAAATCTTTAAGTTGAGTATAAGACACGGGTTCAAAAGTTCTCTCATTGGTGGTAGGATTTTCAAAGACCGGAAACGCGGCCGCTAACCGCGACCAAGTATTGCCTTTTATAAAATGGCTCCTCCACGTTTCTGGGTATGGGGGGGGAGCAGATGGGCAGAGGCCAGTCTGGCCGCTTCCCTTTTGTCGTGGCCTTGGGTCTGTTGTCAGAGCACGCCACCCCCCATATCTGCCTGCCTCATACTCGGCTGCTACCTTTTCTAGATCTTCAGCATCGCCCGGATCGAGCTGACTTTCCTCTCCCTCTGAGTGACTTTCAACGTCACTTTGTGGGTCCCGCCCTTCCACATGTAGGGCGGAGAACCGATTAGAAAATTCCTTCAGTGAAGGGTATAAAGAGTTTTTTATTGGAGTCTCCCTTTCAGATGTTTTGTCAAGGCTCTTTTCCTTTTGAGCTTGTGAGGGCTGCAGTCCCTCCTGTTTTGACTCTCTAGAGTCCTTCTGTCCTTTTTTCTTTTTTCTTTTTTGCCTTTTTTCTTCCTCCCTTTCCGATGCTGACTCTGAAAGACTATCCTGGTGTTGCATCAAAACCCTACGCCCCTCCCGTATTAGATCAGAACCACCCTCCTCAAGGCAAGCGCGAATCATTCGCCACAGGGGGAGAGTCGCACCTGTCACTTGACCCTCTTCCTGGGCTCTAGCCAGGTCCTTACCCAGCTTATCCCAGCACGGGAGCGTAAGGTCTCCCGAAACTGCGAACCATGGGGCCTGTCTGTCAAAATCACTCAGCACCTTCTGGACCGTGGCTTTGGAAACTTTAAGCCCCCGCTGCCTTAACAAGGCCTGAAGAGGTGCATAAAAGTCCGTTAAGCCGCAGGGCTTGTCTTGTCCGTTTCCCATGTAGCACCCTTATGTACGAGTGACTTATCTCTCGGGGCGAAGACCACGTGATCTACCGCGGCTTTACTTTCACTTTACAATTGTTTGCTATTAACAGCGGCACGCCTTCCCAGGTTCGCTACAATGTAGGCAAACACAGAGAACCACTAAAAAAACAAACCACAAGGGAAGAAGCAACGCAAGCAACCAGTAATCTACCGTGAACAGCATACCGGGGGATACTTACCGACGTCTCCTCTCCGTGTGTTGAGTTCTGGCTCCTGTTCAGCCTCTCGCACGGGTCCCGGGTCTCGGCACCACTTGTTGCGACCGCCTTCTCTACCAGCGAGGAAGAACGACCACCACACCAGGAGTCTTCTCAGATCACACTTTATTGGAGAGCCTTTTAGTTGTAGGAGAGCTTGGGCGCGAGAGAGCGAGCACAGAAAAAATGGCCGCTTATATAGGGAATAGGGACACGTGTCGTCCTATCATTGGTCGTCTGCCTTTCACCGTCACCAAGTGCCACGGGATTGGCTGGGGACTCTACGTGGCTCGCGCATGCGCAAAGCCCAGGACCCACCGTCCCGCCAAGCACTGCCTAATATGGAGTTGTTTACCTCAACGCTGGAAGGGAGTGGGCGGAGCCTAATTGCATTCGCCCCGGCTCCCCACACCTAACCCTAACAATAACACTAACCCTCACCCTAACCCTAACCTCACACTCACCCTAACCCTCACCCTAAAACCTATCTTCACCCTAACCCTCACCCTAACTCTAAACCTAACCCTAAACCTCACCCTAACCCAAACACTAACCATAACCCTTAAACTAACCCTGAACTTCACCCTAACCCTAACCCTGCCTCTCATCCTAACCATCATCCTAACCCTATCTCTAAACCCTCACCCTGACCCTAAACCTAATCCTAAACCTCACCTGCACTCTAATAGTCACGCTCACCGTCACCCTCACCCTAACCCTCAATCTCACCCTAAACATCAACCTATACCTAACCCTCACCCTAACCCTAAGCCTAACACTCATCCTAATCCTAACCCTCACCCACATCTAATCCTCAGCCTATCCCTAACCCTAACCCTAACGCTCACACTCACCCTAACCCTAACCCTCAAACTCACCTTCACCCTCAGCTTAAACCTAAGCCTAACAATAACCCTAACCATAACCCTCACAATCACCCTCATCCTAAGCCGAAGCCTAACCCTAAACCTAACACTCAAACTCACCCTCACCCTAACCGTAACCCAAACCCTCAACCAAACCCTCACCCTCAACCTAAACATCACCCTAAACCTAACCCTCAAACTAACCTTTAGCTTAACCCTCAATCTAACCTTAACCCTCACACTCACCCTCACCCTCAGGCTCACCCTAACCCTAATCCTAACCCTAACCCTAACCCTCACCCTCACCCTCAACCTAAACCTATTTCTAACCCTCACCCTCACCCTATCACTAACCCTAACCCTAACCCTCACATAACCCTAACCCTAACCTTCAACGTCACCCTAACCCTCACCATTACCCGAACCCGAACCCTAACCCTAACCCTCACCCACACCCTAACGCTCAAGCTCACCCTCACCCTAAACCTCAACTAATCGTCACACTAACCCTCACCCTAATCCTAACCCTAAACCTCACCCTAACCCTAAGCATAACCATAAACCTAACCCTCACCCTAACACTCACCCTAAACCTAACCCTCTCCCTAACCCTAAAACTCACCCTAATCCTCACCCTAACCCTCACTCTCACACTCACCCTCACCCTAACCCTCACCATAACCCTCACCCTAACCCTAATGCTAACTCTAACACTCACCCTAACCCTCATGCTATCACTTACCCACACCCCAAACCTAAGCCTAACCTTAAACCTCACCCTCACACTAAACCTCACCCTAACCCTAAACCTAATCCTAACCGTCACCCTCACCCTATCCCTAAACCTAACCCTAACCCTCACATAACCCTAACCCTAACCTTCAACATCACCCTAACCCTCACCATTACCCGAACCCTCACCCTAACCCTAACACTCACCCACACCCTAACTCTCAAGCTCACCCTCACCCTAAACCTCAACTAATCGTCACCCTAACCCTAACCATTACCTAACCAAGACCCTCAGCCTAACCCTCAACTTCACCCTAACCCTCACCCTCACACTAGACCTCACCCTAACCATAAACATAACCCTAACCCTAAACCTTACTCTCACCCTCAGGCTCACCCTCAGCCTAAACCTAACCCTATCCTTAATCCTAACCCTAACCCTCACCCTCAATCTAAGCCTCACCATAACCTTTACCCCCACCCTCACCCTCAACCTAAACGTAACCATCACACTAAACCTAACCCTCATCCTAAACTTAACCCTACCCCTCACCCTAAACATAACCCTAACCCTAAAGCTCACCCTCACGCTAGCCCTCACCCTAACCCTAATTCTAACCCTAACCCTTATCCTCACCCTAAACCTCACACTAGCCCTAACCCAAGTCCTCAGTCTAACCCTAACCCTAACCCTTACCCTAACCCTCAACTTCAGGCTAACCCTCACCGTTACTCTTATCATCACGCTCGTCCTAACCCTCACCCTAAACCTAACCTAATCCATCACTATAACCCTAACCCCCACCCTCACCATCACCCTCATCATAACCCTATGCCTAAGCCTAACCCTAACCCTTTCCCTCACCCTCACCCTAGCCCTCACCCTAACCCTAATCCTAACCCTAACCCTAACCCTAACTCTCACCCTAACCCTAAGGCTAAACATCACCCTAAGCCTAATCCTCTCCCCAACCATCACCCTCAACCTTAACTTAAGCCTAAGCCTAATACTAATCCTAACCCTCACACTCACCCTCACCCTAAACCTAATCCTAACCCTAACCCTAAACCTCAACCTAACCCTCACCCTAAACCTAACGCTAACCCTAACACTAGCACTAACCCTAACAATCACCATATCCCTCAGCCTCAACCTAACTCTAACTCTAAACCTCACCCTCACCCTATCCCTAATCCTAACCTTATCCTTAAACCTCACACTAACCCTAACCCTAAATCTCACCCTCACCCTCACCCAAACCGTAACTCTAACCCTAACCCTAACATTAACACTAATCCTAACCCTAAAACTAACCCTAAACCTAACGCTAAACTTCACCCTCAGCCTCACCCTAATTGCAAATGTAACCTAACCATAACACTTACAATGATCCTAACCCTAATCCTAACCATCACCCTCACCCTAACCCTAATCCTCACCCTAACCCAGACCCTAACCCTAACCCTGACCCTCACTGTAACCCTCACCATCATCTTAAGCCTCACCCTCACCCTAACCCTAACCCTCACCCTAACCCTTGACCTCACCCTAATCCTAACACTAAGCCTAAACAAAAACTCACCCTAACCCTCACCCTCAACCTAACTGTAACCCAAAACCTAACGATCAACCTAACCCTCACCCTAACCCTAACCCTAAACCTAACCCTAAACCTCACAGTAACCCTAACCCTCACCCTAAACCTAACCCTACCCCTCACCCTACCCCTCATTGTAACTCTAATCCCAACCCTAACACTCACCCTCACCGTCACCCTAACACTCACACTAACCCTAACCATCACCCAAACCCTAACCCTCACACTCTCCAGAACCCTCATCCTCACTCTAACACTCACCCTCACCCCAACCCTCACCCTTATCTAATCCTCACCCTAACCCTAACCCTCACACTAACCCTAAACTTAACTTTAACCCTACTCCTCACCCTACCCCTCTCCCTAACTCTAACCGTAACCCTAACACTAACCCTCACCCTAATCCTAACCCTTACCCTCACCCTCACCCTAAACCTTACCCTTAACTTAAATCTCACCCTAACTCTAACCCTCATTCTACACATCACCCTAACCATAACCCTCACTCTAATGCTAACCCTGTCACTCACACAAAACCTGACACTCACCCTAACCCTCAACCTAATCCTAACCTCCAACCTAAAATTAACCCTCACCCTAACCCTAACGCTAACACTCACCCTATCCCTAACCCTCACCCTAACCTTTATCCTCACTCTAAACCTATCCCTCACAGTAACCCTAATCCACACCCTAACTCTAACTCTACCCCTCACCCTAACACTCACTCTAACGCTAACCCCAGCCCTCACTGTCACCCTAACACTCAGCCTAATCCTCAACCTTATCCTCACCCTAACCCTAACCCTAAGCCTAACCCTCACCCTAAACCTTAACCTCACCCTCATCCTAAACCTAAACCTCACCCTAACCCTAAACCTAACCCTAAACCTCACCCTAGCCCTCACCCTAACCCTAATTCTAACCCTAACCCTCACCCTAATCCTAAACCTAGCCCTAACCCTTACCCTATCTCTAACCCTCACCCTAACCCTAGCCCTCACCCTAACCCTAATAGTAACCCTCATCCTCACCCTAACCCTAACCCTCATCCTCACATTAACCCTAACCCTAAAAATCAGTCTAACCCTCACCCTAACCCTAACCCAAACCCTTACCCTAACCCTCACCCTAACACTAAAACTCACGCTTATATTAAACCTCACCCTCAGCCTAACCCTCACCTTTACCCTTACCATAACCCTCACCCTAACACTCACCATATCCCTAACCCTCACCCTAGCCCTCACCCTAAACCTAACCCTAACCCTCACCCTCACCTTCACCCTCACCCTCAGCCTAACAATAACACTATCACTATTCCTAAAACTAAACCTCACCCTCACCCTAACCATCACCCTAATTCTTACCCTCACACTAATCCTAACCCTAACCTTAAATCTAACTCTCACACTAAACCTAACCCTCACCATAAACTTAACCCTACCCCTTATCCTAACACTCACCTTAACCCTAACGCTAAACCTCACCCCAACCCTCAGTCTAAACCTCCCCGTCACCCTAAAGCTGACTCTAACCCTAATAATAATCCTAAACCTCACCAGAACTCTAACCTTCACCCTCACCCTAACCCTCACCCTAATCCTAAGCCTAACCCTCAGCCTAAACCTCAGCCTAACCCTCACCCTAACCCTAAGGATAACCCTAATCCTAACACTCACCCTAACCCTCACCCTCACCCTAACACTAAACCTCACCCTAATCCTCACCCTAACCCTCACTCTCACTTGCATCCTCACCCTCAACCTCACCCTAGCCCTAATGCTAACTCTAACCCTCACCCTTATCCTCATGCTATCACTTACCCACACCACAAACCTATCCCTAACCTTAAAACTCACCCTCACCCTAAACCTCACCCTAACCCTAAACCTAATCCTAACCCTCACCCTAACACTTACCCTCACCCTAACACTAAACCTCATACTAACCTTAAGCCTCACCATAACCCTAAACCTCACCCTCACCATAACCCTAACCCTAACTCTAACCCTAACACTCACGCTAACCCTAAACCTAACACTAACCCTAACACTAACCATCACCCTAACCCTAACCCTAACTCTAAACCTAAACCTCAACCTCAACCTAACCCTAACCCTAAACCTCACCCTAAACCTAACCCTAAACCTCACCTTCATCCTAACCCTCATCCTAACCTTCACCCTAAACCTAATCCTAACCATCACCCTAACCCTAATCCTCAAGCTCAACCTCACCCTCAGCATAACCCTAACCCTAAACCTAACCCTAACCCACACAATCACCCTCACCCTAACCTTAACCCTAAGCATAACCTATCCCTAACACTAACCCTCACCCTAACACTTCCCCTCACCCTAACACTAACCCTAACTCTAACACTAACCCTCACAATAACCCTAACTCTCACCTTAACCCTAAACCTCACCCTAACCCTAAAGCTAAACTTCACCCTCACCCTAGCCCTCACTGTAACCTTAATTCTAAACCTAACCCTCAACCTAATCATAACCCTCATCCTCACCCCAAACCTCACACTAACCCTAACCTAATCCTCAATCTAACCCTCACCCTATCCCTAACCCTTAACCTAACCCTCACCCTAACCCTATCCCTCACCCTTATCTTAACTCTCACCCTCAGCCTAACCCTCACTTTTATCCTTACAATCACCCTCACACTAACCC
Organism: Dipodomys merriami; assembly: GCF_024711535.1. NCBI lineage: Eukaryota > Metazoa > Chordata > Mammalia > Rodentia > Heteromyidae > Dipodomys > Dipodomys merriami. Next base: position 2,652,129 of record NW_027202771.1, read on the forward strand.
TCACCCATACCCTAACCCTCACCATAGCCCTCACCCAACCCTAAACCCAACTCTCACCCTCACCCTCACCCTCAGCGTAACATTAACCGTATCACTATACCTAACCCTAAACCTCACCCTCACCCTAATCCTTAACCTCACATTAATCCTAACCCTAAACCTATCCATAACCCTACCCCTTATCCTAACCCTCACATTAACCCTAACTCTAACCCTCACCCTAAACCTCACGGTCACCCTAAACCTAACCCTAACCCTAATAATAACCGTAACCCTCACCCTAATACTAACCCTCACCCTCACCCTAACCCTCAACCTAACCCTCACCCTAATCCTAATCCTAACCCTCAGCCTAACCCTGAAACTAACCCTAAGCATAACCCTAACCCTAACCCTCACACTAACCCTCACCCTAAACCAAACCCTAACCCTAACCCTCACACGCAGCCTAAACCTCACACTAACCCTTAACCTCATCCTCACCCTAAACCTCACACTTAATCGAACCCTCACCATAACTCTAACCCTAACCGTCACCCTCACCGTCACCCTCACGCTAACCCTAACCCTAACCCTCAACCTAACCCTAAAACTCACCCTAATCCTCACCTTAAACCAAACTCTCACCCTCACCCTAATCCTCACCTTAAACCAAACTCTCACCCTCACCCTCACCCAAACCCTAAACTTAACCCTCACCCTAACCCTAATGCTAACTCTAACACTCACCCTAACCCTCATGCTATCACCCACACCACAAACCTAACCCTAACCTGCACCCTCACCCTCACCCTAAACCTCACCCTAACCCTAAAACTAATCAAACCCTAACCCCCACCCTCAACCTAACCCTCACCATAACCCTTACCCTCACCCTCACCCTCACCCTAACCATTACCCTCACACTAAACCTAACCCTCACCCTAAACCTAACCCTACACCTCACCCTAACCCTCACCCTAAACTTAGCCCTTACCCTAAACCTCACCCTCATGCTAACCCTCACCCTAACCCTAATTCTAACCCTAACCCTCATCCTCACCCTAAACCTCACACTAACCCTAACCCTAATCCTCAATCTAACCCTAACCTTAACACTTACCCTAACCCTCATCCTAACCCTAACCCTCACCCTTACTGTAACCCTCACGTTCAGCCTAACCCTCAACTTTACTCTTACCATCACGCTCATACTAACCCTCACCCTAACCCGAACCCTCATCCTAAACCTCCCCCTAACAATAACAATATCCATCACCATAACCCTAACCCTCAACCTCACCATCACCCTCAGCCTAAACCTATGCCTAAACCTAACCCTAACCCTAACCCTCACCCTCACCCTAGCCCTCACCCTAACCCTAATCCTATCCCTAACCCTCATGCTAACCCTCACACTAACCCTAAGGATAAACATCACAAAAAGCCTAATACTCATATCCACCCTCACCCTCAGCCTAACCCTAAGCCTAAGCCTAATCCTAACCCTAAACCTCACACTCACCCTCACCCTAACCTAATCCCAAACCTAACCCTAAACCTCAACCTAACCCTCACCTTATACCTAATGCTAACCCTAACACTAGCCCTAACCCTGACCCTCCCCCTAACCCTCCCCCTCAACCTAACTCTAACCCTAAACCTCACCCTGACCCTATCCCTAATCCTAACCCTAACCCTAACCCTAAAATTAACCATCACCCTCACCCTCACCCTCACCCAAACTGAAAGTCAAACCCTAACCCTAACATTAACACTAATCCTAACCCTAAAACTAACCCTAACCCTAACCCTAAACTTCACCCTCAGCCTCATCCTCACTGGAAATGTAACAGTAACCATAACACTTACAACAACCCTAACCGTAATCCTAACCATCACCCACTCCCTAACCCTAATGCTAACCCTAACCATCACGCTAACATTAACCCTCACCCTCACTGAAACCCTAACCCTCATCTTAACTCTCAACCTAACCCTAAGCCTAACCCTCACCCTAACCCTTAACCTCACCTTAATCCTAACACTAAGCCTAACCTAAATCTCACCCTAATCCTCACCCTCTGCCTAATCCTAACCCAAACCCCAACCCTCAACCTAACCCTCACCCTAACCCTAACCCTAACCCTAAACCTCACATTAACCCTAACAATCACCCTAACCATAACCCAAACCCTCACCCTAACCCTGATGCTAACTCTAACCCTCACCATTACCAGAACCCTAAACCTAACCATAAACCTCACCTTAAGGCTAACTCTAACCCTAAACCTAACCCTAACCCGCACCCTAACCCTAACCCTCACATTCACCCTCACCCTCAGCTTAATCCTAAGCCTAACCTTAACACTAACCCTAACCCTCACACTCACCCTCACCTTAACCCTAATCCTAAACTTACCCTATCCGTGCACCTAACCCTCACCCTAACCCTCACCCTAAGCCTAACCCTAACACTAACCCTAACGCTAACACTCACCCTAACCCTCACCCTAACCCTAACTCTAACCCGAAACCTCAACTTCATCCTAACCCTAAATCTCACCCTAACCCTAACCATAAATCTCACCCTAACCCTAACCCTAAACCTCACCCTCACCCTCAAACTCACCATAAATATAAACCTAACCCTAACCCTAACAATAACCCTAACCGTAACCATAAACCTCACCCTAACCATAACCCTCACCCTAACGCTAAACCTCACCCTAACATTTACCCTCACCCTAACACTAACCCTCACACTAAACCTAACCCTCACCATAAACATACACATCACCCTAACCCTAACCCTAACCCTAACCCTAACCCTAATTCTAACACTAACCCTCACACTAACCCTAACCCTAATCCTCAATCTAACCCTAACCCTAACCCTTACACTAACCCTCAACCTAAACCTAACCATTACCCTTACTGTAACCCTCAGGCTCATACTAACCCTCAACCTAACACGAACCCTCATCCTAACCCTCACCCTAAACCTAACCATATCCATCACCATAACACTAACCCTCACCCTCACCATCACCCTCAGCCTAAACCTATGCCTAAGCCTAACCCTAACCCTAACACTCACTGTCACCTTAGCCCTCACCCAAACCCTAATCCTACCGCTAACCCTCATCCTAACCCTCACCTTAACCCTAATGCTAACCATCACCCTAAGCCTAATACTCAACCCCACCCTCACCCTCACCCTAACCCTAAGCCTAACACTCACCCTAACCCTAACCCTCACCCTCATCTAACCCTCATCCTATCCCTAACCTTAACCCTAATGTTCACAGTCACCCTAACCCTAACCCTCAAACTCACCTTAACCTCAGCTTAAACCTAAGCCTAACCATAACCCTAACCCTAAACCTCACAATCACCCTCACCCTAAGCTTAACCCTAACCCTAAACCTCACCCTCACCCTCACCTTCACCCTCACCTTAACCCTAACCCAAACCCTCAACCAAAACTTCACCCTCAACCTCACCCTAACCCTCACCCTCAAACTAAACATCACCCTAAACCTAACGCTCACCTTAACCCTTAGCCTAACCCTCACCCTAACCCTAAACCTCACCCTCACCCTCACCCTCAGGCTCACCCTAACCCTAATCCTAACCCTAACCCTCACGCTCATCCTCAACCTAAACCTATCCCTAACCCTAACCCTCACCCTCACCCTAACCGTAACCTCTAACCTAACCCTAAGCCTCAACATAACCCTAACACTAACCCTAAACCTAACACTAACCCTAACCCTCCCCTTAACCTCAGCCTAAGCCTAAGCCTATCCCTAACCCTCACACTCAGCCTTACCCTAAAACTAACCCTAAGCCTCACCCTCACACTCAACCTCAACCTAAACCTAACCCAAACACTCATCCGAACCTTCACACTCACACTCACACTAACCCTCAACCTCACCCTAAACATCACCCTAACCCTAACCCTCACCCTAACCCTTACCCTCACATTAACCCTAACCCTCACTCTAACCCTAACCCTCAACCTAACCCTTACCCTCACCCTAACACTAAGCCTAATCCTAACTGGAACCCTCACAGTAACCCTAAACCTCACCCTAACCCTAACCCTCACAGTAAACGTAACACTCACCCTAACCCTAACCCTACACCTCACCCTACCCCTCACTCTGACCCTAACCCCAACCCTAACCCTCACCCTCACCGTCACCCTAACACTCAACCTAACCCTAACCCTCACCCAAACCCTCTCACACTCTCAAGAACACTCATCCTAACTCAAACACTCACCCTCAAAATAAACATAACCCTAAGCCTAACCCTCACCATAACCGTATCCCTAACCCTCACACTAACAGTAACCCTAAACCTCACCCTCACTCCAACCCTCACGCTTACCTTCTCCTCACCCTAACCCTAACCCTCACACTAACCCTAACCTTAACTCTTTCCCTACCCCTCACCATACCTCTAACCCTCACCCTCACCATAAACCTAACCCTTACCCTCACCCTCACCCTAACACTCACCGTAGCATTAACCCTCACCCTAACACTAACCCTCATCAATAACTTAACCTTCACTGTCACCCTCACCCTAAGCCTCACCCTCATTCTACACATCACCCTAAACATAACCCTCACCCTAACTCTAAACCTATCACTTACCTTAACCCTAACACTCACCCTAACTTCCAACCTAACACTAACCCTAACCCTAACACTAAACCTCACACTAACCCTAACCATCACCCTAACCCTAAACCACACACTAACACTAACCCTAACCCTCACCCTCAACCTCGCCCTCACCCTAACCCTAACCCTCATCCTGACCCTAAACCTAACACTAACCCTAACACTAATACTCAATCTAACCCTCACCCTCACCATAACATTTTCCCTAACCCTCACCATAACCCTAACCCTCACCCTTACCGTAACCCTCACCCTTGGCCTAACTCTCACCTTTATCCTTACCGTCACCCCCACCCTAAACCTTACCCTAAACCTAACCCTCACACTAACCCCCACCCTAAACATAACTCTACCCCTAAACCTCATCCTCACACTAACCCTAACTCTAACCATAACCCTAACACTAAACGTCACCCTAGCCCTGACCCCCACACTCACCCTCACAGTAACCGTAACCGTAACCCTAACCCTAGCAATAACACCTCACCCTAACCCTTAACCTCATCCTCACCCTAAACCTCAAAATTAACCGAACCCTCACCGTAACTCTAACCCTAATCGTCACCCTCAACGCCACCCTCACACTAACCCTAACCCTAACCCTCACCCTAACCCTAAACCACACCCTAATCCTGACCTTAAACCTCACTCTCACCTGCAACTTCACCCTAAACCTAAACCTAACCCTCACCCTAACCCTAATGCTAACTGTAACACTCACCCTAACCCTCAGGCTATCACTTACCGACACCATAAACCTAACCCTAACCTTAACCCTCAACCTCACCCTAAACTTCACCCTAACCCTAAACCTAATCCTAACGCTCAACCTCACCCTAAACCTCACCCTCACCCTAACCCTCACAATAACCCTTACCCTCACCCTCACCCTCACCCTAACCGTAACCCTCACCCTAAACCTAACCCTCACCCTCAACCTAACCCTACCCCTCACCCTAACCCTCAAACTAAACTTAACCCTAACCCTAACCCTCAGCCTCATGCTAGCCCTCACCCTAACCCTAATTCTAACCCTAAACCTCACCCTAACCCTCATCGTCACCCTAAACCTCACAGTACCCCTAAACATAATCCTCAATCTAACCCTAACCCTAACCCTTACACTAACCTTCAACCTAAACCTAACCCTCACCCTTACTGTAACCCTCAGGCTCATACTAACCCTCACCCTAACACGAACCCTCATCCTAACCCTCACCCTAAACCTAAACATATCTATCACCATAACACTAACCCTCACCCTCACCATCAGCCTCAGCCTAAACCTATGCCTAAGCCTAACGCTAACCCCAACCCTCACATTAACCCTAACCCTAACCCTCAACCTAACCCTTACCCTCACCCTAACACTAAGCCTAATCCTAACTTGAACACTCACAGTAACCCTAAACCTCACCCTAACCCTAACCCTCACAGTAAACCTAACTCTCACCCTAAGCCTAACCCTACACCTCACCCTACTTCTCACTCTAACCTTAGCCCCAACCCTAACCCTCACCCTCACCATCACCCTAACACTCACCCTAACCCTAACCCTCACCCAAACCCTAACTCTCACACTCTCAAGAACACTCATCCTAACTCAAACACTCACCCTCAAAATAAACATAACCCTAAGCTTAACCCTCACCCTAACAGTAACCGTAAACCTCACCCTCACTCCAACCCTCATGCTTACCTTATCCTCACCCTAACGCTAACCCTCACACTAACCGTAACCTTAACTCTAACCCTACCCCTCACCCTAACTCTAACCCTAACCCTCACCATAAACCTAACCCTTACCCTCACCGTCACCCTAACCCTCACCGTAACATTAACACTTACCCTAACACTAACCAGCATCCATACCTTAACCTTCATTGTCACCCTCACCCTAACCCTCAACCTCATTCTACACATCACCCTAAACATAACCCTCACCCTAACCCTAACCCAATCACTTACCTTAACCCTAACACTAACCCTAACACTCACTTCCAACCTAACATTAAACCTGACCCTAACCCTAATGCTAACCCTCACCCTAACCCTAAACCTCACCTGACCCGTACCCTCACTCAAACCCTAACCCTCACACTATCCCTAATCCTCACCCTAAACCTAACACTACCCCTCAACCTAAACTTCACTCTAACCCTAACCCCAACCCTAACCCTCACCCTCACCGTCACCCTAACACTCACCTTAACCCTCAACCTTACCCTCACCCTAATCCTAACCCTAACCCTAACCCTCACCCCCACACTAACCCTCACCCTAAACCTTAACCTCACCCTCACCCTAACCTTAAACCCTACCCTAACCCTAACCCTAACCCTAAACCTCACCCTAGCCCTCACCCTAACCCTAATTCTAACCCTAATCCTCAACCTAACCCTAAACCTCATCCTCACCCTAAACCTCATATTAACCCTAAACCTAATCCTCAATCTAACCCTCACCCTAACCCTAACCCTACCCATTATCCTAACTCTCACCTTAACCCTAACGCTAACCCTCACCCCAACCCTCACTCTAAAGCTCACCGTCACCCTAAACCTGACCCTAACGCTAATAATAACACCAACCCTCACCAGAACCCTAACCTTCACCCTCACCCTAACCCTCACCCTAACCCTCACCCTAATCCTAAGCCTAACCCTCAGCCTAACCCTCACCCTAACCCTAAGGATAACCCTAATGCTAACCCTCACCCTAACAATAACCCTCACCATAACCCTAAAACTCACCCAAATCCTAACCCTAAACCTCATCCTTACCCTCACTCTCACCCTACCCCTCAACCTAACCCTTATCCTAACCTTCACCCTAATCCTAACCATCACCCTTAGGGGAACACTCACCCTCAGCCTAACCCTCACATTTACTCTTATCGTCACGCTCATCCTAACCCTCACCCTAACCCTAAACCTCATCCTAACACTCACCCTAACCCTAACCCTATCCATCACCCAAAAATTAACCCTCACCCTTACCCTAACCATCAGCCTAACCCTAAGCCTAAGCCTAAGCCTAACCCTAACCCTCACCCTCACCCTAGCCCTAACCCTAAAACTAATCCTAACTCTAACACTCATCTTAACCCTCACCCTAACCCTAACCCTAACCACCACCCAAAACCTATTTCTCACCTCCACCCTCACCCTCATCCTAACCCTAAGCCTAAGCCTAACCCTAAACCTAACCCTCATACTCACCCTAGCCCGCACCCTAACCCTAATCCAAACCATAAGCCTCATCCTAACCCTCATCCTAAACCTAACCCTAAACCTCAAACTAACGCTAACCCTAACCCTCAACCTAACCCTAACCCTCACCCTCACCGTAACCCTAACCCTAACACTCACTCTAAACCAAAACCTAACCCGAAACCTAAACCTCACCCTAAACATAACCCTAAACATAACCCTCACCCTAGACCTCACCCTAACCCGAATCCTAACCCTATACCACATCCTAACCCTCACCCTAACCCTAAACCTAACCCTCACCTTAACCCTAAACCTCAACCTCACCCTTAGCCTAAAGCTAAGCCTAGGCCTAACTCTAACCCTAACCCTCACACTCACCCTCATCCTACCCTCAATCCTAAATCTAACCCTATCTTTAACCCTAACCCTCACCCTCACCCTAGCCCTAAACCTAAACCAAATCCTAACCCTAACCCTCATCCTAACCCTCACCCTAACCCTAACGCTAACCATCACCCAAAATCTATTTCTCACACCCACCCTCACCCTCAGCCTAACCCTAAGCCTAAGCCTAACCCTAACCCTAACTCTCACCCTCACCCTAGCCTGCACCCTAACCCTAATCCAAACCATAAACCTTAACCTCACCCTAACCCTAACCCTCAACCTCACCCTAAGCCTAAACCTAAGCCAAACCCTAACCCTAAAACTAACCCTCACACTCACCCTCAACCTAACCCTAATCCTAATCCCACCCCAACCCTACCCCTCACCCTAACCCTAAATTTCACCCTAAACATAAAACTAATTCTCATCGTAAACCTAACCCTCACCCTAACCCTAACCCTCACCCTCACCCTCAAGCTAACGTAACCTTAACTCTCACCCTAACCCTAAAACTCATCCTAATCCTCACCTTAACCCTCACTCTCACCCGCACCCTCACCCTAACCCTAAACCTAACCCTCACCCTAAACCTAATGCTAACTCTAACACTAACCCTAACCCTCATGCTATCACTTACCCACACCACAAACCTAACCCTAACTTTAACCCTCACCCTCACCCTAAACCTCACCCTAAACCTAAACCTAATCCTAAACCTCACCCTCACCCTAACACTAACCCTAACCCTCACCCTCACCCTAACCCTCTCCATAAACCTTAACCTCACCCTCACACTCACCCGAACCATAACCCTCAAACTAAACCTAACCCTCACCCTAAACCTAACCCTACCCCTCACCTTAAACCTCACCCTAAACTTAACCTTAACCCTAACCCTCACCCTAATGCTAGAACTCACCCTAACCCTAATTCTAACCCTAAACCTCACCCCAACCCTCATCCTCACCCTAAACTTCACATTACCCCTAACCTTAATCCTCAATCTAACCCTAACCCTAACCCTTACCCTAACCCTCACCCTTACTGTAACCCTCACTTTTACTCTTACCGTCACACTCCTACTAACCCTCACCCTAACCCGAACCCACATCCTAACCCTCACCCTTACACTAACCCTATCCATCACCATAACCCTAAAGTTCACCCTCACCATCACCCTCAGCCTAAACCTAACCATAACCCTAACCCTCACCCTCACCCTAGCCCTTACCCTAACACTAATCCTAACCATAAACATCATCCTAACCCTCACCCTAAACCTAAGGCTCACCATCACCCTAAGCCTAATACTCAAACCCACCCTCACCCTCAGCCTAACCCTAAGCCTAAGCCTAATCATAACCCTAACCCTCACACACACCCTCACCCTAACCCAAATCCTATCCCTAACCCTAACCCTAACCTTCACCCTAACCCTCCCCCTCAACCTAAGTCTAACCCTAAACCTCACCCTGACCCTATCCCTAATCCTAACCCTAACCCTAAACCTCACCCTATCCCTAACGCTAACCCTCATCCTCACCCCCACCCTCACCCAAACAATAAGTCTAAACCTAACCCTAACATTAACACTAATCCTAACCCTAAAACTAACCCTAAACCTAACCCTAACCTTCAGCCTCACTGCAAATGTAACCCTAAAAATAACACTTACAATAACCCTAATCCTAATCTTAAACATCACCATCACCCTAACCATAATCCTAAACCTAACCCTCACCCTAACATTAACCCTCACCCTCACTGAAACCCTAAAGCTCATCTTAACCCTCACCCTAACCCTAAGACTAACCCTCACCCTAACCCTTAACCTCACCCTAATCCTAACACTAAGCCTAACCTAAACTTCACCCTAAACTTCATACTCACCCTAACCCTAACCCAAACCCTAACCCTCAACCTAACCCTCAAACTAACCCTAACCCTAACCCTAAACCTCACATTAACGCTAACACTCACCCTAAACCTAACCCTACCCCTCACTCTTAGCCTAATGCTAACTCTAACCCTCACCATTACCAGAAACTTAACCCTAACCCTAACCCTAAACCTCACCTTAAGCCTAACTCTAACCCTAACCCTAACCGTAACCCGCACCCTAAACCTATCCCTCACGTTCAGGCTCACCCTCAGCCTAAACCTAAGCCTAAACCTAACACTAACCCTAGCCCTCACACTCACCCTCATCTAAACCCTAAACCTAATCCTAACCCTATCACTAACCCTAACCCTCACCCTAACCCTCACCCTAACCCTAACCCTAACACTAAACCTAACCCTCACCATAACCCTCATCCTAACCCTAACTGTAACCCTAAACCTCAACTTCAACCTAACCCTAAATCTAACCCTAACAGTAACCTTAAATCTCACACTAACCCTAACCCTAAACCTTATCATCACCCTAACCCTCACCGTAACCGTAACCTTAACCCTAACACTAACAATAAACCTAACCATAACCCTAAACCTCACCCTAATGATAACACTCACCCTAACCCTAAACCGCACCCTAACAATTACCCTCACCTTAACACTAAACCTCACACTAAACCCAAACCTCACCATAACCCTAAACTTCACCCTAACCCTAAACATAACAGAACCCACACCCTAACCTTAATTCTAACCCTAACACTCATGCTAACCTTAACCCTCATCCTCACCCTAACCCTCACCCTAACCCTAAACTTAACCCTAAACCTCACCCTAACCCTAACCCTAACCCTCACCCTCAGCCTAACCCTAAGCCTAACCCTAAACCTAAACCAAACCCACACACTCACACTCAACCTAACCCGAATCCTAAACCTATCCCTAACCCTAAACCTCCCCCAAAGTCGCACCCTAACCCTAACCCTAACCCTCAACCTAACCCTCACCCTAACCCTAACTCTAACCCTAAACCTCACCCTAACCCTAAACCTAACTCTAACCCTAACCCAAACCCTAACCCTAATCCTCACACCCACCCTCACACTCAGCCTAACCCTAAGCCTAAGCGTAACCCTAACCCTTACCCTCACAATCACAGTAAACCTAAACCTCACCCTAACAATAAACTTAAACCTAATCCCAACGCTCACCCTAAACATAACCCTCACCCTAAACCTAACTCTAACCCTAACCCAAAACCTAAACTTCACCCTATCCCTAACCCTCACCCTCACCCTCACCCTCACAGTAAACCTAAACCTCACCCTAACAATAAACTTAAACCTAATCCCAACGCTCACCCTAAACATAACCCTCACCCTAACCCAAACCCTCACTCTCACACTTACCCTCACCCTAACACTAAACCTAAACCTAACACTAACCCTCACACTAACACTAACCCTAATCCTAACACTAAACCTAAACCTAAACCTCACCCTCTCCCTAAACATAACATTGACCCTAAACCTAACCCTCACCCTAACCCTCCCCCTAATCCTATATCTAACCATAAACCTCACCCTCACACTCACCCTAACCCTAACCCTCACCATAACACACTCACCCTAACACTAACCCTAAACCTAACACTCACCCTCACACTAACCCTAACCCTCACCCTAATCCTAAACCTCACCTAAACCCTAACACTATCCCTAACCCTCACACTCACTCTAGCCCTCACCCTAACCCTAATTCTAACCCTTACCCTCCCCCTAACCCTAACCCTCATCCTTACCCTAAGCATCACATTAACCCTAAACCTAATCCTCAATCTAACCCTCACTAAACACTAACCCTAACCCTAACCTAACCTTAACCCTTATACTACCCCTAAAGCTAACACTCACCCTTATCTAAACCCTCATCCTCAGCCTAAACCTCACCTTTACCCTTAACATCATCCACACCCTAACCATCACCCTAACCCTAAACCTCATCCTAAACCTCACCCTAACTGTAAACCTAAACATCACCCTAAACCTAACCCTCACCCTCAACCTCACGCTCAGCCTAAGCCTAAGCCTAAGCCTAAGCCTTACCCTAAACCTCAACCTAACCCTCACCATAACCCTAACCCTAACCCTCACGCTAAACCTCACCCTAACCCTAAGTCTAACCCTAAACCTCCCCTCAACCTAAACCTAACCCTATCCCTAAACCTCACCCTAAACCTCACCCAAACACTTACCCTCACCCTCACCCTCAACCTCACCGTACCTCTAACCCTAACCCTAACAATAACCCTAAACCTAACCCTAACCCTAACCCTAACCATAACCCTCACCACAAACATAACACTAACCATAACACTAACAATAAACCTAACCCTAACCCTAAACCAAATCCTCACCCCCACTGTCACACTTAGCCTAACCCTAAGCCTAAGCCTAACCCTAACCCTAATCATAACCCTCACCCTTAGCCTCACCCTCACCGCAAACTGAACCATAACCATAACACTAACAATAACCCAATCCCGAATGCTAACCCTAACCCTAATCCTCAACCCCACTGTCACCCTCAGACTAACCCTAAGCCTAACCCTAACCCTAAACCTAACACTAACCCTAAACCTAACCCTAATCCTCAGCCTCACATTCACCCTAACCCAAAACCTAAACTTAACCCTCACCCTAACCCTAAGCCTAGGCCTAACACTAACCCTAAACCTCACACTCACCCTCACCCTAAACCTAATCCTAAAACAAACCCTATCACTAACCCTAACCCTTACCTTAACCCTCACCCTAGCCGTGAACTTAACCCTAAACCTGACCCGAAACCTCATCCTAAACCTCACCCTAATTCTAAACCTAACCCTCACCCTAATCCTAACCCTAACCCTCACTCTCATGCTCAGCCTAAGCCTAAGCCTAAACCTATCGCTCACCCTAAAACTAACCCTAACACTAACTCTAACACTAACCCTAAGCCTCACTCTAATCCTAACCCTAACTCTAACCCTAAACCTAAACCTAAACCTCATCCTAACCCTAACCCTAACCCTCACCCTCAACCTAGCCCTCACCCTAAACCTTACCCTCATCCTCACCCTAAACCTCACACTAACCCTAACACAAATCCTCAATCTAAACCGCACCTTCACCCCACCACTAACACTAACCCTCACCCTAACCCTAACCCTCACCCTAACCGTAACCCTCACCCTCAGTCTAACCTTCACGTTTACCCTAACTCTCACCCCCACCCTAACCCTCACCCTAACCCTAACCCTCACCCTAACAATTACCCTCACGCTAACACTAAACTCAACCCTATCTTTAACCCTCACACTAACCCTAACCCTCACCCTAATCCTAAACCTCACCCTAACCCTAACCCTAACCCTCACCCTGACCCTAGCCCTCACCCTAACACTAATTCTCACCCTCAGCCTCACCCTAACCCTAACCCTCATACTCACCCTAAACCTCACACTAACCCTAACCCTAATCCTCAATCTAACCCTCACCCTAACCCTAACACTCATCCTTACCCTAAACCTAAACCTAACCCTTACCCTCATCCTAATCTTAATCCTCACCCACAGCCTAAACCTCACATTTACCCTTACCATAAACCTCATCCTAATGCTAACCCTAAACATAAACCTAAACATCGCCCTAACCCTAACCCTCATCCTCAACCTCACACTCAGCCTATCCCTAAGCGTAAGCCTATGCCTGAACCTCACCGTCACCCTCACCTTAAATCTAACCCTAATCCTATCAATAACACTAATCCTAAACCTAAACCAAACCCTAACCCCAAACCTAACTTAATCCTAAACCTCACCCTCACCCTAAACCTAATCCTAAACCTAACCCTAACCCTCACCCTAACCCTAACCCTCACCCTTACCGTAACCCTAACCCTCATCCTAACCCTCACCCTAACCCTAACCCTAACCCTAAACCTCACCCTAACACTAACCCTAACCCTCACCCTCACCGTAGCCTTCACCCTAATCTTAATCCTAACCCTAATCCTCATCCTAACCATCACCCTAAACATAACCCTAACCCTCAACCTAACCTTAAGAATAGCCCTCAACCTTACCCTAACCAATACGTTCACCATAACACCAAACCTAACCCTCAGCCTAACCCTAAACTTAACCCGAACCCTAACTCTCACCCTATCCCTAATCCTATCACTCAACCTAAACCAAATCCTCACCCTCACCCTCGCCTTAGGCAAAACCCTAAGCCTAACCCTATCCCTAAACCTAACCCTCACACTCACCCTTATCCTAATCCTAATCCTAACCCTAAGCTTAACCATCACCCTCACCCTAACCCTCACCCTATCCCTAACTCTAAAACTAACCCTAACCCTAACCCTCACCCTCAGCCTCACCCTAACCCTAACTCTAACCCTAAAACCCACCCTCACCCTAACCCTAACCCTAACGGTAAACCTCAACCTAACCCTCAAACTAACCATAACCCTAACAATAACCCTAACCCTAACCCTCGACCTAACCCTCCCCCTAAACCTAAGTCTAACCATGAACCTCACCCTCACCATAACCCTAATCGTAATCCTAATCCTAAACCTAACCCAAACCCAAAACCAAACCCTAACACACACACTCACCCTCACCCTAACTCTAATCCTGACCCTAACCCTACCCCTGAACGTCCCCATAACTCTCACACTAACCCTAACCCTAACACTAATCCTAACCCTTAACCTCAACCTAATCTTCACCCTAACCCTAACTCTCACCCTAAAACTAACCCTCACCCTCACCTTCACTGTAACTGTAACCCTAACCCTAACCCTAACTCTCACCCTAAACCTAACCCTCACCCTCACCTTCACTGTAACCGTAACCCTAACCCTAACCCTAACAATAACCCTAACACAAACCCTCACCCTCACCATAACAATTACCCTCACCCTAACAATTACCCTCACCCTAACACTAACCCTAAACCTAACTCTAACACTCACACTAATCCTAACCCTCACCCTAATCCTAAACCTCACCCTAACCCTAACCCTAACCCTCACCCTGACCCTAGCCCTCACCCTAACACTAAATCTAAACCTCACCCTCACTCTAACCCTAACCCTCATACTCACCCTAAACCTCACACTAACCCTAACCCTAATCCTCAATCTAACCCTCACCCTAACCCTAACCCTCATCCTTACCCTAAACCTAAACCTAACCCTTACCCTCATCCTAATTTAATCCTCACCCACAGACTAAACCTCACATTTACCCTTACCGTAAACCTCATCCTAATGCTAACCCTAAACGTAAACCTAACCATCACCCTAAGCCTAACCCTCACCCTCAACCTCACACTCAGCCTATCCCTAAGCATAAGCCTAAGCCTGAACCTCACCGTCACCCTCACCTTAAATCTAACCCTAACCCTAACAATAACACTAATCCTAAACCTAAACCTAACCCTAACCCCAAACCTACCCTAACCCTAACCCTCACCCTTACCGTAACCCTAACCCTCATCCTAACCCTCACCCTAACCATAACCCTAACCCTAAACCTCACCCTAACACTAACCCTAACCCTCACCCTCACCGTAGCCTTCACCCTAATCTTAATCCTAACCCTAATCCTCATCCTAACCATCACCCTAAACCTAACCCTAACCCTCACCCAACCTTAACAATAGCCCTCAATCTTACCCTAACCCTCACGTTCACCATAACCCCAACCCTAAACCTCACCCTAACCCTAAACGTAACCCTCATCCTCATGCTGTCCGTAACTCTAACCCTAACCCTAACAATAACACTAATCCTAACCCTAAACCTAACCTTAACCCTAACCCTAACCCTAATCCTAACACTCACCCTCACCCTAACCCTAAACCTAACCCTAACCCTCACACTAAACCTCACCCTCACCCTCATTGTAACCCTAACCTTCATCCAAAACCTCACCCTAACCCTAAACCTAACCCAAAACCAAACCCTAACACACACACTCACCCTCACCCTAACTCTAATTCAAACCCTAATCCTATAACCCTGAACGTCCCCCTAACTCTCACACTAACCCTAACCCTAACACTAACCCTAACCCTAACCCTCAACCTAACCCTCACCCTAACCCTAACTCTAACCCTAACCCTAAACCTCACCCTCACCTTCACTGTAACCGTAACCGTAACCCTAACCCTAACAATAAACCTAACCCAAACCCTAACCCTCACACTAACCATAAGCCTCACCCTAACCCTAAACCTCAACCTAACCCTAACCCTAACCCTAACCCTCACCCTCACCCGAACCTGAACCCTAACCCTCACCCTCATCCTAACGCTACGCCTAACCCTAATCCTAAACCTCACCCTAACCCTAACACTAACCCTCACAATCACCCTAACCCTAACCCTAACTCTAAACTTCATCCTAACCTTAAACCTGACCCTCAACATCACCCTCACCCTCACCCTTACCTTAACCTTAACCCTAACCCTAAACCTAAGAATAACACTAACCATAAACCTAACCTTAAACCTCACCCTCACCGTAACTCTATCCCTAACCCAAACCTTCACCCTAACCCTAACACTGACCCTAACCCTAACCCTAAACCTCACCCTAACCCTAAACCGAACCCTCACCCTAGCATATATCCTAACCCAAATCTTAAACCTATCACTCATACTAACCCACACTCTCACCCTAAACCTAATCCTCACCCTTAATCTAACCCTCACCCTCAGCCTCAGACTCAGCCTAACCCTAAGGCTAACACTAACTCTAACCCTCACACTCAGCATCACCTTAACCCTAATCTTAACCCTAACCCCAACCCTAAACCACCCTAACACTAACCCTCAACATCAACCTAACCCTAACCCTAACACTCACCCTGGCACATACCCTAACACTAATCCTAACCCTAATGCTCACCCTAACCGTCACTCTAAACCTAACCCTAAACCTAACCCTCACCCTAACACTAACCCTCACCCTAACGCTAACCCTCACCCTACCCCTACCCATAAACCTCACACTAACCCTAAACCTCACCCTCACCCTAAACCTCACCCTCACCCTAACCCTAAACCTCACCCTCACCCTAGTGCTCACCCTAAACCTAACCTTAACCCTAACACTCACCCTAACCATAACCCTCACCATAACCCTAACACTCACACTAACCTTAAATCTAAACCTCTCCCTCACCCTCACCCTAACCCTAACCCTAACCCTCCCCCTCACCCTAAACCAAACCCTAACCCGAACACTCACCCTAACACTAACCCTAACCCTAACCCTAATCCTCACACTCACCCTCAACCTACACCTAATACTAAACCTAACCCTAACCCTCACAGTAACCCTCAAACTAGCGCTCATCCTAACCCTAATACTAACCCTAAATCTCATCTTAACCCTCACCATAACCCTAACCCTAACCCTCACCCTAACTCTAACCCTCACCCTCACCCTCATGCTTGGCCTAAGCCTAACCCTAAGCATAAGCTTAAGCCTAAACCTAACCTTCACACTAACCCTCAACCTAACCCTAACCCTAACACAAAAGCTAACTCTAACCCTAAACCTCACCCTCACCCTAACCCTAAATATAACCCTAACCCTAAACATAAACCTAACCCTCAACCTAACCCTAAACCTCACACTCACCTTAACAGTAAACCTAAACCTAACCCTAACAGTAACCCTAACCCTAACCCTCATTCTAACCATAATACTCACCCTAAACCTAACCCTCACCCTAAGACTTAAATTCACCCTAACACTAAACCTAACCCTAACACTAGCACTCACACTAACCCAAATTCTCCCCCTCACCCTAAACCAAATCCTAACCCTAACCCTCACCCTAACCCTAAGACTAACCCTAACCCTAACCCTGACACTCACCCTCAACCTAATCCTAAACCTAAACCTAACCCTCACAGTAACCCTCAGACTAGCCCTCACCCTAACCCTAATCCTAACCCTAAACCTCATCCTAACCCTCACACTAACCCTAACCCTAACCCTCACCCTAACCCTAACCCTAACCCTGACCCTCATGCTCGGCCTAAGCCTAACCCTAAGCCTAAGCTTAAGCCTAAACCTAACCCTCACACTAACACTCAACCTAACCCTAACCCTAACACAAAAGCTAAAGCTAACCCTAAACCTCACCCTCACCCTAACCCTAACTCTAACCCTAACACTAAACATAAACCTAACCCTCAACCTAACCCTAAACCTCACACTCAACTTAACAGTAAACCTAATCCTAACCCTAATAGTAACCCTAACCCTAACCCTAACCCTCATTCTAAACATAACACTCACTCTAAACCTAACCCTCACCCTAACACTTAAATTCACCCTAACACTAAACCTAACCCTAACAGTAGCACTCACACTAACCCTCCCCCTCACCCTCACCCTAGCCCTCACCCTAACCCTAACCCTCATCCTCATCCTAAACCTCACACTAACCCTAAAACTAATCCTCAATATAAACCTCACCCTCACCTTAACCCGAACCCTAACCCTCACCCTAAACCTAACCCTCACCCTTAACTTAATCCTCACTCTCAGCCTCTCACCTTTACCCTTACCTGCACCCTCACCCTAAACCTCACCCTAAGCCTAACCCTCATCCTAACACTCACCCTGACCGTAACCCTAAGCCTAACCCTAACCCTAACCCTAACCCTCACCCTAGACATCATCTTAACCCTAATCCTAACCCTAAACCTAACCCTAACCCTAACCATCACCTTTAACCTAATCCTCAACCCCACCCTCACTCTCAGCCTAACCCTAAGCCTAAGCCTAATCCTAACCCTAACCCTCACACTCAGCCTCACCATAACCCTAATCCTAAACCCAACTGTAACACTAACCCTAAACCTCAACCTATCCCTCCCCCAACCCTCCCCCTAACTCCAACTCTAACCCTAAACTTCACCCTCACCCTAACCCTCACCCTAAACCTAAATCTAACCCTCACCCTCACCCTCACCGTAACTCTAACCCTAACTCTAACAATAACACTAACCCTAAGCATCACCCTAACCCTAAACCTCACCCTAAGCCTAACCCAAAACCTCAACGTCAGCCTCACCCTAACCGTAAACTTAACCTTAACCATAACACTAACAATAACCCTAACCCTAATCCTAACACTGATCCTCACCCTAACCCTAACCCTCACACTCACCGTAAGCCTAACTCTAACCCTCACCCTAACCCTCACCCTCATGTTAAGGCTAAGCCTAACCCTATCCCTAACCCTAACACAGTCACTCAACCTAACATTAACCCTAATCCTAATCCTAACCCTAACCCTAACACTCATCCTAACCCTCACCCTAACCCTCACCCTCAGGTTAAGGCTAAGCCTAACCCTATCCCTAAGCCTAACACAATCACTCACCCTAACATTAACCCTAATCCTAATCCTAACCCTAACCCTAACACTCATCCTAACCCTCACCCTAACCCTAACCCTAACACTAACCCTAATACTCAACCCAACGCAATTCTAACCCTAAACCTCACCCTCAACTTCACCCTAACCCTAATCCTAACGCTAAACCTCACTCTAACCCTAAACCTTACCCTCAGCCTCACTGTAACTCTAACCATAACCCTAACAATGACACTAAACCTAACCCTAACCCTCACCCTCACCCTCACCGTAACCCTAACCCTAACCCAAACCCTCACCCTAACCCTAACCTTAACCCTAACCTAAACCTCACCCTAACCCTAACCCTAAGCCTCACCTTGAGCCTCAACCTCACCATAAAGTTAAACCTAACCATAACACTAACAATAACCCTAACCCTAACCCTAATCTAACCCTCACCCTCACCCTCACCCTAACCCTAACCCTCACCCTAACCCTAACCCTCACCCTCACCGTAACCCTCACACTAACACTCACCCTAACCCTAAACTTAATCCTAACCCTAAACGTCACCCTAATGCTAACCCTAACCCTCACCCTCACCCTAGCCCTCACCTTAGCCCTAATCCTAAACCTAAACCTCACCCTAACCTTCACCATAACCCTAAAACCCTAACAATCACCCTAATCCTAACCCTTAACCTCACCCTCACGCTAGGACTAAACCTAAGACTAAGGCTAACCCTAACCCTAACATTCACACTCACCCTCACCCTCATCCTCACAGTAACTCTAACCTTACCCCTAACAATAACACTAACCCGAACCTTAACCCTAATCCTAACCCTCACCTTGACAGTAAACCTCAACCTAAACCAAGCCCTCACCCTAACACTAACACTAATCCTAACCCTAAAATTTACCCTAACCTAACCCTAAACCTCACACTCAGCCTCAACCTCACTGTAAACTTAACCTTCATGATAACACTAACAATAACCCTAACCATAACACTAATCCTAACCCTCAGCCTCACCCTAACACTAACCCTCACTCTCACCGTAACCCTAACCTAACCCTCACCCTAACCCTAAACCTAACCCTAATCCTAAACCTCGCCATAATGGTAACCCTAACCCTCACCCTCACCCTTGCCCTCATCCTAACACTAATCCTAACCCTAAACCTCATCCTAACCCTGATTCTAACCATAACCCTAACCCTCAACCTAACCCTAACCCTAACCTTGAAGCTAACCCTAACACTCACCCTCACACTCACACTCAGCCTCAGCCTAACCCTAAACCTAAGCCTAATCCTAACCCTCACACTCACCCTCACCTTAACCCTAATCCAAACAATAACACTCACCCTAACCCTCAACCTAACCCTCCCACTAATCCTAACCCTAAACCTAAACCTCACCCTCACCCTAACCCTAACTCTAACACTGAACCTAAACCTAAACCTCACCCTAACCCTAACCCTAACCCTCACCCTCACCGAAACAGTAACCCTAACCCTAACAATAACCCTAACCCTAAGGCTAACACTAACCCTAAACATAAACCTCACCCTAATGCTAACCCTCACCCTAAAACTAACCCTAATACTAACACTAACCGTCACACTAACCCTAACCATCACCTTAACCCTAAACTTCAACATAACCCTAAACTTAACCCTCCCCTCACCATAGCCCTCACACTAACCCTAACCCTCATCCTCACCCTAAACCTCACACTGACCCTAACACTGATACTCAATTTAACCTCACCCTCACCCTAACCCTAACCCTAATCCTCACCCTAACTCTCACCCTAACCTTAACCCTCAACTTTACCCTTACTGTCACATTCAACCTAACCCTCACCCTAAACCTAACCCTCATTCTAACCCTCACCCTAAACATAACCCTAACCATCACACTAACCGTAACCCTCAACCTCACACTCAGCCTCAGTCTAAACCTAAGCATAAGCCTAACCCTAACCCTAAACCTCACCCTCACCCTAGTCCTCACCCTAACCATAATCCTAACCCTAACCATAAAAATAACACTAACCCTACCCCTAACCCTCATTCTAACCCTAAACCTCACCCTAACCCTGATCCTCACCCAAACACCTTACACTAACAATAACCCTAACCCTACCCCTAACCCTCATTCTAACCCTAACCCTCACCCTAACCCTTACCCTCACCCTAACACTTACCATACCCTAACACTAACCCTAACCCAAACACTAAACCTCACACTAACCCTAACCCTCACCCTACCCTAACTCTAACCCTAAACCTCACCCTAACCCTAACCCTAACCCTCACCCTCACTCTCCCCCTGACCCTCACCCTCACCATAACTCTAACCCTAACCTTAACAATAACACTAATCCTAACCTTAATCCTAATCCTAACCCTAATACCCACCCTCAGCCTCACCCTCACCACAAACTTAACCCTAACCATAACACTAACAATAACCCTAACCATCACCCTAACCCTAACATTAACCCTCACCTTAACCCTAACCCTAACCCTAACCCTATACCTCATCCTAACCCTCACCCTAACCCTAACCCTAAACCTCAACCTAACCCTAACCCTCACCCTCACACTCAGCCTAACCCTAAACCTAACCTTAACACTAACCCTCACACTCACACTCAAGCTAACCCTAATCCTAAATCTAACACGATCCCTAACCATAACCCTCAACCTAACCCACACCCTAACCCTAACCCTAACACCAATCCTAACACTAACTTTCACACTAACCCTAACTCTAACCCTAAACCTCACCCTCACCCTCACCTTAATCCTGACCCTCAACCTCAGCCTAAACCTAAGCCCGACGCTAACCTGAATCCTCACACTCACACTCACCCTCACCCTAACACTAATCCTAATCTCAGCCCTAACCCTAACCGTCACCCTAACCCTAACCCTCACAATAACCCTAAACCTAAAACTAACCCTAACGCTAATGCTCACCCTAACCATAAATCTAAACCTAAACCTCACCCTCAACTTAACCTTAACCCTAACCCTAACCCTAAACCTCACCCTAAACATAACCCTAAACCTCACCTTCACCCTAGCCCTCACTCAAACCCTAATCCTAACTCTAACCCTCATCCGAACCCTAACCCTAACCCTAACCCTAACCATCACCCTAACCCTAACACTCAGCCTCAACATTACCCTCACCCGCAGGCTAACATTAAGCCTAAACCTAAACCTAACCCTAACCCACACACTCACCCTCACCCTAACCCTAATCCTAATCCTAAACCTAACAATAACCCTAACCCTAAAGCTAACCCTCACCTTAAATATAACCCTCACCCTAACCCAAACCCTCACCCTAACACTTACCCGGACCCTAACACTAGCCGTAAGCATCACCCCAACGTTCACACTAACCCTAATCCCCACAGTAAACCTAAACCTCATCCTAACCTTAACCCTAACCCTAACCTAAACCTCAACCTCATCATAGCCCTCACCCTAACCCTAATTCTAACCCTAACCCTAACCCCCATCCTCACCCTAAACCTCACACTAACCCTAACCCTAATCCTCAATCTAACCCTCACCCTAACCATAACCCTAACCCTCACCCTAACCCTAACCCTCACCCTTATTTTAACACTCACCCTCAGCCTAACCCTCACCTTTACCCTTACCATCACTCTCACCCTAACCCTCAACCTTAAGCTAACGCTCACCCAAGCCCTAACCCTAACCCTAACCCTAAACCTACCCTCACCCTCAGCTTTACACTAATCCTATCACTATTCCTAACCCTAAACCTCACCTTCACACTAACAGTCAGCTAATTCTTAACCTCACACTAATCCTAACCCTAACCCTAACCCTAACTCTCACACTAAACCTAAACCTCAACCTAACCATAACCCTATACCTTACCCTAAACCTCATCTTAACCCTAACTCTTACCCTCACCCTAACCCTAACCCAAAACCTCAACATCACCCTAAATCTGACCCTAACCCTAAGAACAACCCTAACCCTCACCCGAACCCTAACCCTCACCCTGAACCGAACCCTCACCCTAACCGTCACCCTAATCGTAACCCTAACCATCAGCCTAACCCTAAGCATAACCCTAACCCTAACCCTCACCCTAACCCTCACGCTAACCCAAACCTTAACCCTAACCCTCACCCTCACCCTTACCCTCATCCTAACACTTAACCTCATACTCACCCTAAACCTCACACTTAACTGAATCCTCACCGTAACTCTAACCCTAACAGTCACCCTCACCGTCACCCCCATACTAAGCCTAACCCTAACCCTCACCCTAATCCTAAAACCCACCCTAATCCTCACCCTAAACCTCACCCTAACTCTAATGCTAAGTCTAACACTCACCCTAACCCTCATGCTATCACTTATCCACAGCACAAACCTAACCCTAATCTTAACCCTCACCCTCACCCTAACCCTAATCCTAACCCTAACCCTCATCCTAACCCTCACCCTAACCCTAAGGTTAACCATAATCCTAAGGCTAATCCTCACACACACCCTCACCCTCAGCCTAACCCTAAGCCTAACCCTAATCCTAACCCTAACCCTCACACTCACCCTCACTCTAACCCTAATCCTAACCCAAAATCTAACCCTAGCCATAAACATCAACCTTACGCTCACCCTAAACCTAATGCTAACACTAACACTAACCCTAACCCTAACACTCACCCTTACCCTCCCCCTCAGCCTAACTCTAACCCTAAACCTCTCCCTCACCTTATCCCTAATACTAACCCTAACTCTAAACCTCACCGTAACCCTAACCCTCACCCTCACCCTCACCCTCACCCAAACCGTAAGTCTAAACCTAACCCTAATATTAACACTAATCCTAACCCTAAAACTAACCCTAACCCTAAGCCTAACCCTAATGCTAACACTCACCCTCACCCTAATCCTAATCCTAACCCTAACCCTCAACCTAACCCTAACCCTCACCCTCACTGTAACCCTAAACCTCACCAAAAGCTCACCCTAACCTTAACCCTAACCCTAAAACTCACCCTAACACTAACCCTAACCCTCACCATCACCCTAGCCCTCACCCTAACCCTAATCATAACCCTAATCCTCATCCTAACCCTCACCCTAACCCTAACTCTAACCCTAAAACTCACCCTAACCCTAACCCTAACTAAACCCCTAACCCTAACACTAAACCTCACCCTAACCCTAACCTTCACCCTCATCCTCACTGAAACCCTAACCCTAAACTTAACAATAACCCTAAACCTAACCCTAAACCTCACCCTAAACATAACACTCACCCTAACCCTAACCCTCACCCTAACACTTACCCTAACCCTTACCCTAACCCTAACTCTAACACTAACCCTCACAGTAACCCTAACTCTCACCCTAATCCTAAACCTCACCCTAACCCTAACCCTAACCCTAACCCTCACCCAAACCCTAGCCCTCACTCTCACCCTAATTCTAACCATAACGCTCACCCTAACCCTAAACATCATCCTCACCGTAAACCTCACACTAACACTAACCCTAATCCTCAATCTAACCCTCACCCTCACCCTAACCCTCACCCTATCCCTTATGCTAACCCTCACATTAATCCTTACCCTCACCCTTAATGGAACACTCACCCTCAGCCTAAACCTCACCTTTACTGTTACCGTCATGCTCACCCTAACCCTCACCCTAAAACTTACACTCATCCTAACACTCACCCTAACCCTAACCCTATCCATCACCCTAACCCTATCAATCACACTCACCCTCACCCTCAGCCTAAACCTATGCCTAAGCCGAACCCTAACCCTAAACCTCACCCTCACCCAAGCCCTCACCCTAAAACTTATCCTAACCCCAACCCTCATCCTAACCCTCACCCTAACCCTAACCTTAACCATCACCCAAAACCTATTCCTCACCCCCACCCTTATCCTCAGCCTAACCCTAAGCCTAAGCCTAACCATAACCCTCACATTCACCCTAGCCCTCACCCTAAACCTAATCCTAACCCGAACCTTCATCCTAAACCTCACCATAACCCTAACCCTAACCATCACCCAAACCCTATTCCTCACCCCACCCTCAGCCTAACCCTAAGTCTAAGACTAACCCTAACCCTAACCCTCACCCTCACCCTAGCCCGCACCCTAATCCTAACCCTAACCTAACCCGAACCCTAATCCTAATCCTAAACCTAAACCTAACCTCAACCCTCACCCTAGCCCTCACCGTAACCATAATCCTAACCCTAAACCTCATCCTATCCCTCATCCTAAACCTAACCCTAACCCTCACCCTAACCCTAACCCTCACCCTCACCCTCAGCCCAACCCTAACACTAATCCTCACACTCACACTCACGCTAAACCTAATCCTAAATCTAACCCGATCCCAAAACATAACCCTCACCCTAACCATCATCCTAACCCTAATCCTAACAGCAATCCTTACACTAAACCTCACACTAACCCTAACTCTAACCCTAAACCTCACCCTCACCCTCACCTTAAGCCTCACCCTCAACCTCAGCCTAAACCTAAGGCTCACCCTAACCCTAACCCTAACCCTTACACTCACCCCCACCCTCACCCTAACACTAATCCTACTCCCAGCCCTAACCCTATCCCTCACCCTAACCCTAACCCTCACCCTAAATCTAAACCGAACATTAACCCTAAACCTAACCCTCACCCTAACCCTAACTCTAAACCTAAACCTCAGCCTCACCTTAACCCTAACCCTAACTCTAACCCTAAACCTCACGCTAAATATAACCCTAAACCTCACCTTCACCCTAGCCCTCACCCAAACCTTAATCCTAACTCTAACCCTTATCCTAACCCTCACCCTAACCCAAACCCTAACCATCACCCTAACCCTAATCCTCAGCCTCAACCTCACCCTCAGCCTAACCTTAAGCCTAAACCTAACCCTAACCCACACACTCACCCTCACCCTAACCCTAATCCTAATCCTAGCCCTAACAATAACCCTAACCCTAAACCTAACCCTCAACCGAAACATAACCCTCACCCTAACCCAAACCCTCACCCTAACACTTACCCTCACCCTAACTCTAACCTTAACTCTAACCCTAACCCTCACACTAATCCTAACCCTCACAGTAACCATAAACTTCACCCTAAACTTCACCCTAACCCTAACCTAAACCTCACCCTCATCCTAGTCCTCACCCTAACCCTAATTCTATCCCTAACCCTAACCCTAACCCTAACCCTCAACCTCACCCTAAACCTCACACTAACCCTAACCCTAATCCTCAATCTAACACTCACCCTAACCGTAACCCAAACCCTTAACCTAACCCTCACCCTAACCCTAACCCTCACCCTTATCTTAACCCTCACCCTCAGCCTAACCCTCACCTTTACCCTTACCATCACTCTCACCCTAACCCTCAACCTTAACCTAACGCTCACCCATGAACTCACCCTAACCGTAACCCTAAACCTCACCCTCACCCTCAGATTTACACTAATCCTATCACTATTCCTAACCCTAAACCTCACCCTCACCCTAACAGTCAGCTAATTCTTACTCTCAAACTAATCCTAACCCTAACCCTAACCCTAACTCTCACAATAAACCTAACCCTCACCCTAACCGTAACCCTACCCCTTACCCTAACCCTCACCTTAACCCTAACTCTAACCCTCAACCTAACCCTCACCCAAAACCTCACCGTCACGCTAATTCTGACCCTAACCCTTATAACAACCCTAACCCTCACCCTCACCCTAACCCTCACCCTAATCATAACCCTAAACCTCACCCTAACCCGAACCTTAACCCTAACCCTCACCCTCACCCTAACCCTCATCCTAACACTTAACCTCATCCTCACCCTAAACCTCACACTTAACCGAATAATCAACGTAACTCTAAACATAACCGTCAACCTCACCGTCACCCTCACGCTAAGCCTAACCCTAATCCTCACCCTAACCCTAAAACTCACCCTAATCCTCACCCTAACCCTCACCCTAACCCTAATGCTAAGTCTAACACTCACCCTAACCCTCATGCTATCACTTAACCACACCACAAACCTAACCCTAACCTTAACCCTCACCCTCACCCTCACCCTAAACCTCACCCAAAACCTAAACCTAATCCTAACCCTCACCCTAATCCAAACCCTAACACTAACCCTCACCTAACCCTAAACCTAACCCTCTACCTCACCCTAACCCTCACCATCACCCGAACCCTCACCATAATCCAAACGCTCACCCACACCCTAAACCTCAAACTCACTCTTACCCTAACCCTCAACTAATCCTCACCCTAACCCTAACCATTACCTAACCAAGACTCTCACCCTCACCCTCACCTTCACCCTAACCCTCACCCTCACCCTAGACCTCACCCTAACCATAACCATAACCCTAAACCTCACCCTTACCCTCACCCTCAACCTCAGCATATCCCTAATCATATCCCTAATCCTAACCCTAACCCTCACCCTCATCCTAACCCTCACCATAACACTTACCCTCACCCTCACTCTCACTCTTACCGTAACCCTCACACTAAACCTAAACCTCACCCTAAACCTTAACCTACCCCTCACCCTAAACCTCACCATAAACTTCACGCTAACCCTAACCCTCACCCTCACGCTAGCCCTCACCCTAACCCTAATTCTAACCCTAACCCTCACCCTAACCCTCATCCTCACCCTAAAAATCACACTAACCCTAACCCTAATGCCCAATCTAACCCTAACCCTAATCCTAACCCTAACCCTCACCCTAACCCTAACCCTCACCCTTACCGTAACTCTCACCCTTAGCCTTACCCTCAACTTTACTCTTACCATCACGCTCATCGTAACCCTAACCCTAACCCGAACCCTCATCCTAACCCTCACCCTAACCCTAACACTATCCATCAACATAACCCTAACCCTCACCCTCACCATCACCCTCAGCTTAAACCTATGCCTAAGCCTAACCCTAACCTTAACCCTCCCCTCACCATACCCCTCACCCTAACCCTAATCCTAACCCTAACCCTCATCCTAACCCTCACCTAACCCTAAGGTTATCCATCACCCTAAGCCTAATCCTCACACCCACCCTCACCCTCAGCCAAACCCTAAGCCTAAGCCTAATCCTAACCCTAACCCTCACACTCTGCCTCACCCTAACCCTAATCTTAACCCTAAACCTAGCCTAAACCCTAAACCTCAACCTTACCCTCACTCTAAACCTAAAGCTAACCGTAACACTAACCCTAACCCTAACCCTCACCCTAAAACTCCCCCTCAACCTAAGTCTAACCCTAAACCTCACCGACACCCTATCCCTAATCCTAACCCTAAAACTAACCCTTACTCTAACCCAAAGCTTCACTCTCAGCCTCACCCTCATGGGAAATGTAACCCTAACCATAACATTTACAATAACCCAAACCCTAATCCTAACCATCACCCTCACCATAACCATAATCCTAACCCTAACCCTCGCCCTAACCTTAACCCTCACTCTCACTGAAACCCTAACCCTCATCTTAACCCTCCACCTAACCTAACCTTAACACTCACCCTAACCCTTTACCTCACCCTAATCCTAACACTAAGCCTGACCTAAACCTCCCCCTAAACCTCCCCCTCCCCCTAACCCTAACAAAAAACCTAACCCTCAACCTAAATCTCAACCTAACCCTAACCCTAACCCTAAACCTCACATTAACCCTAACCCAAACCATACCCCTCATCCTGACCCTCAAGCTAACTCTAACCTTCACCCTCACCAGAACCCTAAACCTAACCCTAACCCTAAACCTCACCTTAAGGCTAATTCTAACCCTAACCCTAACCCTAACCGGCACCCTAACCCTAATCCTCACCTAAACCCTCACCCTCAGCCTAACCCTAAGCCTAACTGTAAGCCTAACCCTCACACTCACCCTCACCCTAACCATAAACCTAAACCTAACCCAAGCCCTAACACTTACCCTCAACCTAACCCTCACTCTAACCCTAACCCTAACACTAACCCTAACCCTAACCCTCAACCTAAACCTCACCCTAACCCTAACACTAACCCTAAAACTGACCTTCACCCTAACCCTAACTCTAACCCTAACCCTAACCCTAAATCTCACCCTAACCCTAGCATTAAACCTCACCCTCACACTCACCCTCACCGTAACCATAACCCTAACCCTAACAATAACACTAACCATAATCCTAAGCCTCACCATAAACATAACCCTCACCCTAACCCTCAACCTCAACCTAACACTTACCCTCACCCTAACATTAACCCTCACACTAAGCCTACCCCTCACCGAAACCCTAAACCTCACACTAACCCTAACCCTAATCCTCAATCTAATCCTCACCCTCACCCTAACCCTAACCCTTACCCTTACCCTCACCCTCACCCTAACCCTAAACCTTAACCTTACTCTATACCTCACCCTAACCCTAACCCTCCCCCTTAACGAAAACCTCACCCTCAGCCTAACCCTCACCTTTAACCTTACAGACACCCTCAACCTAACCCTCACCATAACCCTAAAGCCGAACCTTAATTCTCACCCTAACTCTAACCCTAAACCTCACCCTAACCCTAACACTCACCCTAACCCTAACACTCACCCTCACCCTCACCCTCAGCCTAACCCAAAGCCTAACCCTAACCCTAACTCTAACCCTCACACTCACCCTCTCCCTAACCCTAATCCGAATCCTAACCCTAACACACACCATCACCCTACCCCTCACCCTAACCCTCACCCTACCTGTAACACTAAACCTAACCCTAACCCTCACCCTAACCGTCACCCTAACCCTATCTCTAACACTAAACGTCAAACTCACACTGACCCTAAATTTAACCCTAAACCTAAACCTCAACCTAAACCTACCCCTAAACCTCACCCTCACCCTAGCCCTCACCATAACCATAATCCTAAAACTAACCCTCATCTTAACCCTCATCCTAACCCTAAACCTAACCCTAACCCTCACCCTAACCCTAATCCTAACCATAACCCTAACCCTAAACCTCACCCTAACCCTAAACCTAAAACTAACCCTAACCCTAACCCTCATCCTAACCCTCACTTGAACCCTAACTGTAACCCTAAACCTCACCCACACCCTCACCGTAACTCTAACCCTAACACTAAACCTAAACCTCACCCTAACCCTAACACTCACCCTCACCCTCAACGTAACCCTAACTCTAAACTTAAAAATCACCCTAAACCTAACACTAACCCTCACCCTAACCATAACCCTCACCTTAACCCTAACCCTCACCCTAACACTTACCCTCACCCTAACACTAAGCCTAACTCTAACACTAACCCTCACAGTAACCCTAACTCTCACCCAAACCCTAAACCTCACCTAAACCCTAACTCTAACCCTCAGCCTCACCCTAGCCCTCACCCTAACCCTAATTCTAACCCTAACCCTCACCCTAACCCTCATCCTAATCCTTACCCTAAACCTCAACCTAATCCTAACCCTCACCCTTAGGGGAACACTCACCCTCAGCCTAACCCTCACCTTTATTCTTACCGTCACACTCAGGCTAACCCTCACCCTAACCCTAACCCTCATCCTAACACTCACCCTAACCATAACCCTATCCATCATCCTAACCCAAACCCTCTAACTCACCCTCACCCTAAGCCTAACCTTAAGCCTAAGCCTAAGCCTATTCCTAACCCTAACCCTCACCCTCACCCTAGCCCTCACCCTAAAACTAATCCCAACGCTAAGCCTCATCCTCACCCTCAACCTAACCCTAACCCTAACCATCACCCAAAACCTATTCCTCACCCCCATACTCACCCTCAGCCTAACCCTAACCATAACCTTCAACCTCAGGCTCATCCTCACCGCAAACTAAACCGAAACCATAACACTAACAATAACCCTAATTTTAACCGAAACCCTAACCTTAATCCTCACCCCCACCCTCACCCTCAGCCTAACCCTAACCCTAACCCTAAACCTAAACCTAACCCTAAACCTCACCTTAATCCTCAGCCTCACCCTAACCCAAACACTAACATTAATCGTCACCCTAACCCTAAGCCTAACCCTAATTCTCAAACTCAACCTCAACCTAACAATAAACCTAACCCGAAACCTCACCCTAAACCTAACACTCACCCTCAACCTCAACCTCACTGCAAACTTTACCCTAACCATAAAAATACCAATAACCCTACCGCTAACCCTAACCTTAACCCCAATCCTCACCCCCACCCCCACCCTCAGCCTAACCATAAGCCTAATCCTAAACCTAACCCTAAGCCTCACCATAACCCTAAACCTAACCCTCACCCTAACCCTAACCCTAACAATAAACCTCACCTTAAGGCTAACTCTAAACCTAACCCTAACCTGAACCGCACCCTAACTCTCACACTTACACTCTACCTCAGCCTAAACCTAAACCTAAACCAAACCCTAATTCTAACCCTCACACTCACCCTCAACCTAACCATAATCCTAAACCTAACACTATCCCTAACCCTAACCCTCACCCTAACGTTAACCCTAACCCTAACCCTAACACTAACCCTAAACCTAACCCACACCCTAACCCTCCTCCTAAACCTATCTCTAACCCTAAACCTCAAACTCACCCTGATCCTAACCCTAAACCTAACCCTAAAACACACCCTAACACTAAACCTCAACCTCACTCTAGCCCTCACCCTAACCCCAATCCTAAACCTAACCCTCATTCTAACCCTCACCTTAACCCTAAACCAAACCCTCACCCTAACCTAAACCCTCACCCTAACCCTCAGCCTAACCCTAAGCCTAACCCTAAACCTAACCCTAACACTAACCCTCACACTCACACTCACGCTAACCCTAATCCTAAATCTAATCCTATCCCTAACCATAACGCTCACCCTAACCCTCACCCTAACACTAACATTAACACCAACCCTAACGCTAACCCTCACACTAACCCTAACTCTAACCCTAAACCTCACCCTCACCCTCACCTTAACCCTCACCCTCAAGCTCAGCGTAAACCTAAGCCTAACCCTAAACCTAACCCTAACACTAACCATCAAACTCACACTCACCCTCACAAAAACACTTATCCTAATCCCAGCCCTAACCCTAACCCTCACCCTAACCCTAACCCTCACCCTAACCCTAAACATAACACTAACCCTAACCGTAACCCTCACCCTAACCCTAACTCTAAACCTAAACCTCACCCTCACCTTAACCCTAACCCTAAACATAACCCTAACCCTATACCTCACCCTAAACATAACCCTAAACCTCACCTTCACCCTAGCCCTCACCCAAACCCTAAACCTAACCCTCAAACTAAACATAACCCTAACCCTAACCCAAACCCCCACCCTAACACTTCCCCTCACCCTAACACTAACCCTCACACTAACCCCAATTCTCACAGTAAACCTAAACCTCACCCTAACATTAACCCTAACCCTAACCTAAACCTCACCCTCACCCTAGCCCTCACCCTAACCCTAATTCTAACCCTAACCCTCAACCTAAACCTAACCCTCAACCTCACCCTAAACCTCACACTAACCCTAACCCTAATCCTCAATCTAACCCTCACCCTAACCGTATCCCGAACACTTAACCTAATGCTCACCTTAACCCTAACCCTCACCCTTATCTTAACCCTCACCCTGAGCCTAACCCTCACCTTTACCCTTACCATCACTCTCACCCTAACCCTCAACCTTAACCTAACGCTCACCCAAGCCCTCACCCTAACACTAACCCTAAACCTCACCATCACCCTCAGCTTTACACTAATCCTATCACTATTCCTAACCCTAAACCTCACCCTCACCCTAACAGTCAGCTAATTCTTACCCTCACACTAATCCTAACCCTAACCCTAAACCTAACTCTCACAATAAACCTAACCCTTACCCTAACCGTAACCCTACCCCTTACCCTAACCCTCACCTTAACCCTAACTCTAACCCTCAACCTAACCCTCACCCAAAACCTCACTGTCACCCTAAATCTGACCTTAACCCTTATAACAACCCTAACCCTCACCCTCACCCTCACCTTAACCCTCACCCTAACCCTCACGCTAACCCTCACCCTAATCATAACCCTAACCCTCAGCCTAACCCTCACCCTAAACCTAAGCATAACCCTAACCCTAAACCTCACCCTAACCCTAACCCTCACCCTCACCCTCAGCCTAAACCTAAGGCTAACTCTAACCCTAACCCTAAACCTCACACTCATTCTATGTTTGTAATGTTTTTTTTTGTTTTTTTTTTAATTGTATTTTATTTTATTTGAGAACATACTGTACAGAGGGGCTACAATTACATGGGCAGGATAATGCTTACATTTCTTACCAAGCATTGCAGCCTCCTCCTTTGTTTACCCTTTACTTCCCTTCCCTGCCTCCCCCCTCCCCCCACCCAATTTTACCCCCCTCCCCCCACCCAATTATACCCCCCTCCTCCCCCCACACCGACATTGTAAAGCTGGTTTTGACCTGACATTTTGTACTTCTCATTGTTGCAACAGGTCCACCTGAATCCTTAAACGACTTGTTTGTCCCCATCTCCTCCACATGTTATACTGACATCAAATATAGTGAAAGCGGGGGTTACACTGTGGGGGAGGGACATACAAAACAACAAAGAAATAATCTTATAAATGCGTTAGAAACACATGCATGAAAGAAACGAAAACATTAAAATACATATTTAAGGGTTCATTTTCCTAACATCACATTATCTGACCTTTTCCGCTTGACTCATACCTATACTAGATATTGCAAATAAGGGAAACCATGGGACCTATGCTTCTTTGGGCCTGGCTTACTTCACTTAATATAATTTTTTCCAAACCTTTCCATTTCCTAACAAATGGGGAAATGTCATTCTTTCTGATGGAGGCATAGAATTCCATTGTGTATATATACCACATTTTCTTGATCCATTCATCTACTGAGGGGCATCTGGGTTGGTTCCATATCTTAGTTATGGTAAATAATGCTGCAATAAACATAGTTGTGCTGGTAGCTTTAGTGTGGTCTTGTTTGTAAACATTTGGGTAAATGCCCAAAAGTGGGATTGCTGGATCATAGGGGAGATCTATGTGAAGTCTTTTGAGGAACCTCCATACTGCTTTCCAAAGTGGTTGAACAAGTTTACATTCCCACCAACAATGAAGTAAGGTTCCTTTCTTTCCACATCCCCTCCAGCATCTGTTGTTGTTAGAGTTCTTGATTTTTGCTGTTCTAACTGGAGTGAGGTGATATCTCAATGTTGTTTTGATTTGCATTTCTTTTATGGCTAGGGATGTTGAACATTTCTTCATGTGTCTATTGGCCATCCTTCTTTCTTCTTCAGAGAAGCTTCTCTTTAAGTCCTCACACTCATTCTAACCCTAAGCCTAATCCTAATCCTAACCCTAACAGTAAACCTAACCGTCAACCTAACCATCACATTAACCTTAACCCTAACAATAACCCTAACCCTAACCCTCACCCTCACCCTCATCCTCACTCTAACCCTAACTTTAACCCTAAGCCTCAGCCTCACCCTAACCCTAACCCTAAAACTAACACTAAACCTCACCAAAAGCATAACCCTCACCCTAACCCAACCTCTCACCCTAAAATTTAACCTCACTCAAACACTAACCCTAACCTTAACACTAACCTTCACACTAACCCTAACCCTAACCCTAAACCTTAACCTAACCCTCACCCTCACCCTAACCCTAACACTAAGCCTCACCCTAACCCTCACCCTAACCCTCCCCCTAACCCTATATCTAACCCTAAACCTCACCCTCACACTAACCCTAACCCTAACCCTAACCCTAAACCCCACCCTAAACCTAAACCTAACCCTCACCAGCACCCTCACCCTCTCCATAGCGCTAACCCTAACCCTAACAATAACACTAACCCTAACCCTAACCCTCACATTCACCCTCACCCTCAACCTAACCCTAATCCTAAATGTAACCTTATACCTTACCCTAACCCTCACCCTAGCCCTCAGCCTAACCCTAATCCTAACCCTAAACCTCATCCTAACCCTCACCCTAACCCTCACTCTAACCCTAACCCTAACCCTCACCCTCATGCTCGGCCTAAGCCTAAGCCTAAGCCTAAGCCTAGCCCTAATGCTACCCCTCACCCTGACCCTAACACTAACCCTAACACTAACTCTAACCCTAATCCTCACTCTCACCCTAACCCTAACTCTAAACCTAACCCTAAACCTAAACCTCATACCCAACCCTAAACCTACACTTCACCCTCACCCTCAACTTAACCATAACCCTAAACCTAATCCTAACAATAACCCTAACCCTAACCCTCACTCTTACCTTAAGCCTCACCCTAACATTTACCCTCAACCGAACACTCACCCTAACCCTAACACTAACCCTCACACTAAATCTAACAATCACCCTAACTCTAAACCTCACCCTAAACCTAACCCTAGCCTTCACCCTCACCCTAGCCCTCACCCTAACCCTAACACCCATCCTCACCCTAAACCTCACATTAACCCTAACAATAATCCTCAATCTAACCCTCACCCTCACACTACCCCTAACCCTAACTCTCACGCTAACACTAACCCTCACTGTTAAAATAACCCACACCCTCAGCCTAACCCTCACGTTTACCCGTACCGTCACTCCCTCCCTAACCCTCACCCTAACCCTAACCCTCAAACTAACACTCACCCTAACCCTGACTCTACCCCTAAACCTCACCCTCACCCTAACCCTAACTCTAACCCTAACCGTAACACTAAAACTAACCATAATGCTAATGCTAATCCTCACCCTCACCCTCATTGTAACTGTAACCCTAACCCTAACTTTAACAATAACCCTAACCCTAACCCTAACCATCACTGTAACCCTAACCCTAACACTAACACTAACCCTAAACCTAAACCTAACCCTCAACCTAACCCTAATCCTCAGCCTCACCCTCACCCTAACAAAACCCTAACCCTAACCTTCACCCTAACCGTAAGCCTAAACCTAACCCTAATTCTAATCCTCACATTCACCCTCACCCTAAACCTAATCCTAAACCTAAACCTATCCCTAAGCCTAACCCTCACCCTAACCCTCACCCTAGCCCTCAGCCTAACCCTAATCCTAAACCTAAACCTCATCCTAATCCTCAACCTAACCCTAACCCTAACCTTAACCCTCACCCTAACCCTAACCCTAACACTCACACACATGCTGGGCCTACGTCTAAGCCAAAGCCTAAGCCTAACCCTAACCCTAACGCTCACCCTAACTCTAACCCTAACACTCACCCTAACTCTAACCCTAAACCTCACCCTCACACTAACCCTAACTCTAAAGCGAAATCTAAACTTAAACCTCATCCTAACCCTAACCCTAATAATAACCCTAACAAAAACCCTTACCCTAACCCTACCCTAACCCAAACCCTAACCCTAACACTAAACCTACACCTAAACCTAGCCCTAACCCTAACCATAACCCTCACCCTAACCCTAAACTCACCCTAACACTAAACCTAATCCTCATCCTCACCCTAGCCCTCACCCTAAGCCTAACCCTCATCCTCACCCTCAAACTCACACAAACCCTAACACAAATCCTCAATCTAACCGTCACCCTCACCCTCAACCTAACCCTAACCCTCACCGTAAACCTAACCCTCACCCTACTGTAACCCTCAACCTAGGCCTAACCCTCAACTTTACCCTTACCGTCACGCCCACCTTAACACTCACCCTAATCCTAACCCTCACCTTAACCTTCACCCTAACCCTAACTCTACCCCTAAACCTCACACTCACCCTAACCCTGTCTCTAACCCTAACCCTAACACTAAAAACCTCACCCTAACTCTAACTCTAACCCTCAACCTCATTGAAACCGTAACCCTAACCCTAACAATAACCCTAACACTAACCCTAATCCTAATCCTCAACCTCACATTAACCCTAATCCTTACCCTAACCCTCACTCTAACCCTAACCCTCACACTTACCGTAACCCTAACCCCCATCTTAACCCTCACCCTAACACTAACCCTAACCCTAAAACTCACCCTAACAATAAACCTACCCCTCACCCTCACCCTCACCCTCAACCTCACCTTAACTCTAACCCTAACAATAACAGTAATCCTAACCCTAAACCTAACCCTAATCCTAACACTCACCGTCAACCTAACCCTAACCCTAACCCAACCCTCACTCTCAGCCTCACCCTAACCCTACCTCTAACCCTAAACCTCACACTCACCCTAACCCTAACCCTAATCCTAACCCTTAACCTCACCCTAACCTTAACTCTAAAACTCACCCTTAAGCTAGCCCTCACCCTAACCCTAATCCTAACCCTAACACTCATCCTAAACCTCATCCTAAAAATAACCCTAATCCTAACCCTCACCCTCACCCTAACCCTAACGCTAACCCTAAACCTCAACCTAAACCTAACCCTCACCCTCACTGTAACCCCTACTCTGACACTCACCCTAACCCTAAACTTAACCCAAACCCTAACTCTCACCCTAACCCTATCCCTCACCCTAACACTAATCCTCACACTCACCCTCACCCTCAGCCTAAACCTTAGCCTATACCTAACCCTCACCCTCACTGTAACCCCTACCCTAACACTCACCCTAACACTAAAATTAACCCAAACCCTAACTCTCACCCTAACCCTATCCCTCACCCTAACTCTAATCCTCACCCTCACCCTCACCCTCAGCCTAAACCTAAGCCTATCCCTATCCCTAACCCTAACCCTCACATTCATCCTAACCCAAATCCCAATCAAACCCTAACCCTGACTCTCACCCTCACCCTAAGCCTCACCTTAAGCCTAACCCTAACATTAATACTAACCCTAACCCTAACCCTAAACCTCACACTAACACTAACCCTAACCATCACCTTAACCCTAAACCTCACCCTAAACCTAACCCTAACCCTCACCCTAAACCTAACCCTCACCCTTACCGTAACCCTCACCCTCAGCCTAAACTTCACATTTACCCTTACCGTGACCCCCACACTAACCCTCACCCTAAACCTAACCCTCATCCTAACCCTAACTCTACCCCTAAACCTCACCCTCACCCTAACCCGAACTCTATCCCTAACCCTAACACTAAACCTCAACCCAACCCTAAAGCTAATCCTCACCCTCAACCACATGCTCAGCCTAAACCTAAGCCAAAGCCTAACGCTTACCCTAACCATGAACCTCACCCTAGCCCTCAGGCTAACCCTAAGCCTAAACCTAACACTCATCCTAACCCTCCCTCTATCCCTAACACTAAACCTCAACCTAAACCTAACCCTAAACCACACCCTCACCCTAGCCCTAATTCTAACCCTAACCCTGATCCTAACCCTCCCCATAACCCTAACCCTAACTCTCACCCTAACCCTAACACTCAGCTTCAACCTCACACTCAGCCTAATCCTAAACCTAACCCTAACACTAACCTTAACCCTCAATCTCACCTTAACCCTCACCCTAACCCTAACCCTAACCCTAACACTAAGCCTAACACTAAACCTCACCCTCATCCTCACCTTAACCCTAACTCAAACCCTAAACCTCACCCCCACCATAACCCTTAGCCTAACCCTAATCCTAAACCTGACCCTAACCCTAACTCTAAACCTACCCTTACCCTAGCCCTTACCCTAACCCTAATCCTAACCCTAATCCTCATCCGAACCCTCCCCCTAACACTCACCCTAACCCTAACCCTTACCCTCAACCTCACCCTCAGCCTAGCCCACACCCTAACCCTAACCCTCACCCTCACCATAAATCTCACACTAACCCTAACACTAATCCTCAGTCTAACCCTCAGCCTCAGCCTAAACCTCAGCCTAACCCTCACCCTAACCCTAACCCTGACCCTTACGGTAACCCTCACCCTAGGACTAACCCTCACCTTTAACCTTACCGTGACCCCCACCTTAACCCTCAGCCTAATCCAAACCCTAATCCTAACCCCCACTCTAACCCTCACCCTAACCCTAACTCTAACCCTAAATCCCACCCTCACCCTAAACCTAACTATAAAGTAAACCAAAACCTAAACCTCACCCTAACCCCAACCGTAATCCTAACTCTAACCCTAACCTTAGGCCTAACCCTAACACTAAGCCTAAACCTCACACTTACCCTCACCCTAACCGTAACCCTAAACCTAACCATAACAATAACCCTAACCCTAATCCTAACCCTAACCCTAACCATAACCCTCACCACAACATAAAACTTAACCCTAACACTAACCCTCACAATAACCCGAACCTCATGCTAACCCTAACTCTAACCCTAACCGTAACACTAAAAACCTCACCCTAACCCTAATTCTAAACCTCAACCTCATCATAATCGTAACCCTAACCCTATCCCTAACAATAACCCTAACCCTAACCCTAATTCTCAACCTCACACTAACCCTAATCTTAAACCTAACCCTCAACCTAACCCTAAACCTCACACTTACTCTAACCCTAACCCTCATCCTAACCCTCACCCTAACCCCAACCCTAACACTAAAAGTCATCCTAACACTAAACCTAACCCTGACCCTCAACCTAGCCCTCATCCTAACCCTAATTCTAACCGTACTTATCATCCTAACCCTCACCCTAACCCTAACCCTAAACCTCACCCTAACCCTAAACCTAACCATCAACCTAACCCTAATCCTCACGCTCAATTTAAAGCTAACCCTAACCCTCACCCTAATCCTAAACTTTACCTGAACCCTAACTTTCAACTTAACCCTAACCCTAACCCTCACCCTAACCCTAACCCTCACACTCACCCTACCCTTACCCTAATCCTAATCCTAACCCTAACCCTCAACCTCCGCCTCACCTTAACCCTAACTCTAACCCTAAACCCCACGCTCACCCTAACCCTAACCCTAACCCTAAACCTAAACCTCAACCTAACCATAACCCTAAAACTTACCTTCACGCTAGCCCTCACCCTAACCCTAATCCTAACCCTAACCATCATCCTAACCCTCCCTATAACCCTATCCGAAAACCTCAACCTAACCCTAACCCTCAAACCCACCCTCACACTCAGCCTAACCCTAAGCCTAACTACAAGCCTTACCTGAAACCTAACCTTAACCCTCACACTCACCCGCACCCTCACCCTCACCATAACTCTAAACCAAACCCTAAACCTAACCCTAAACCTCACCCTAACCCTAACCCTAACACTAACCCTCACCCTAACCCTAACACAAACCCTAACCCTCCCACTAACCCTCTGCCTAACCCTGTATCTAACCCTAAACTTCCCCCTCCACCTAACCCTATCCTTAACCCTAACCCTAAACCCCACCCGAATCCTAACACTAACCCTCACCCTTATCTTAACCCTCACCCTCAGTCTCAACCTCACCTTAACCCTTACTGTCATCCTCACCCTAACCCTTACTGTAACCCTAAAACTCATCCTAACCCTCACCGTAACCGTAAACCTAAACATCACCCTAACCCTAACCCTCACACTCAACCTCACACTCAGTCTAACCCTAAGCCTAATCCTAAGCCTTTCCCTAATCCTCACCCTCACCCTATCCAACACTAACCCTAATCCTAACCATCACCCTAAACCTAATCCTTCACCCCACCCTCACCCTCAGCCTAAGCCTAAACCTAACCGTAACCCTCACACTCACGCTCACCCTAACCCAAATCCAAACCCTAAACCTAACCCTAACCCTAAAACTCAACCTAACCCTCACCCTAACCTTAACCCTCACACTAACCCTAATCCTAACCCTCCACATAACCCGCACCTTAAACCTAAATCTAAACCTAAACCTCACCCTCAACATAACCATAATCCTAACCATAACCATAAACGTCACCCCAAACCTAACCCTCAACCTCACCCTCAGACTCACCCGAACTGTAACTCTAACACTAAAATTAACACTAATCCTAACCCTAAACCTAAACCTAACCCTAACCCTAACCTTAATCCTAACACTCACCCTCACCCTAACACTAATTCTAACCCTAACCTAAACCCTAACCCTAACCCTCATGTCACCATAACCCTAACCCTCATCCTAACCCTCACCCTAACCCTAACCCTAATCCTAATCCTCACCCTAACACTAATCCTAACCCTAATCCTCATCCTAACCCTCACCCTAACTCTAACCCTAACAGTCACAATAAACCTAACCCTAATCCTAACCCTCAAACTAACCCTAACTCTCATGCTCACTGTAAGACTAACCGTAACCCTCTCCCTAACCCTAAACTTAAGCTGAACCCTAAATCTCACCCTAACCCTAACTCTAAACCTCAACCTAACCCTAACCTTCACACTCACCCTCACCCTCGGCCTAAACCTAATCCCAAACCTAAGCCTAACCCTAACCCTCAGACTCACCCTAACACTTACCCTAATCCTAATCCTAACCCTTAGTCTAACCTTCACCCTCACCCTAACCCTTAATCTAACACTAACCCTAAACCTAACCCTCATCCTCAGCCTCACCCTAACCCTAACTCTAACCCTAAACCTCACACTCATCCTAACCCTAACCCTAACCCTAACCCTAAACCTCACCCTCACTATAGCCCTCACCCTAACCCTAATCCTAAAACTAACCCTCATCCTAACCCTCACCATAAGCCTAACACTCATCCTCACCCTCACCCTAAACCTAATCCTAACCGTCAACCTAATCCTAACCCTCACCCTCAACATAACCCTTACCGTAACCCTCACCCTAACCCTAAACTTAACCCAAACCCTAACCCTCAACCTAATCCTAACCCTCACCCTCAACCTCACCCTCAGCCTAACCCTAAGCCTAACCCTAAACCTAACCCTAACACACACACTCACCCTCACCCTAACTCTAATCCTAACCCTAACCCTCCCCCAACTCTCACCGTAAACCTAACCTTAACACTAACACTAACCCTAAACCTCAACCTAACCCTCACCCGAACCGTAATTCTAACCCTGAACCTCACCCTCACCCTAAACCTAACTCTAACCCTAACCCAAACCTAAA
Organism: Dipodomys merriami; assembly: GCF_024711535.1. Classification (NCBI taxonomy): domain Eukaryota; kingdom Metazoa; phylum Chordata; class Mammalia; order Rodentia; family Heteromyidae; genus Dipodomys; species Dipodomys merriami. Next base: position 2,694,877 of record NW_027202771.1, read on the forward strand.
CCTCACCCTAACACTAACCCTCACCCGCACCTGCACCCTCACTGTAACTCTAAACCTAACCATAACAATAACACTAACCCTAACCAGAACAATCACCCTACCCCTAATCCACACCCCACCCTCA